>NC_082661.1:86147163-87397163 GCF_025265405.1 Mesoplodon densirostris | reverse complement strand
GGCATGGCTCTTCCTTCCCTCCTCCCTGCACTGTATCAGGAGTGGGTAAAAGATATCTCTGACCCCCTTGGTTTCCATAACGGGAGGTGGCAATGGAAAGCAGTCACTGGGATCTGTCCTCTTGCCAAGATTACATACAATGGAAAATTCTACCAGTAGGAATATGTGGTGCCTAGAGTGGAGGTGTGTAGATTCTGGATAGTCAGAAAAATCACAGATCTCTGCTTTACTTGTATAAGACTTCAAATTTTCCTCAGTAACTCTGTGGTAAGTGTTTAACATCTGGCTCTCTGGCCCTGATTTGTAGCACTTGTACATTTCCACAGGGCAAATACCCCTACTGTGGCCAATTTCATGATACTACATGACATCTGAGCACAGTTGGAAATACACAGTAACATACTACTGTATAACGTTTCAGCCATACAGCTACAACAGATGTAAATAATCTCAAGTGCATAGATGATAGTAAAATGTGGTGAGACAATGAGGAAGTGATGAGTTTTGAGTATTTATTACCTTTGTTAACATAATTTAATTGTAAGTTTATACAATTTAATTTTTAATCATAGCTGTATTTAGCAAATGCCTTGCAAAATTTTTGAGAAAATCTTTGAGCCAGTTCCAGCATACCACTGCCCATGAGGTGGATCAGTAATGTTATTGAGAGAGAGATTGAGAGATCTGAGAGATTCCTTACACAGTAGGATGTTTGGTGGAGAGGCCTGGGACCTGGGAATTTTGCACAGCAGTCTATAACACTGGGAACTCTCAGTAAAAGAATAATAATAATGCCTGGCATTTACTTAGGAGAACACATTCTTACTCAACATCCCACTCATTTTTGATCCTCACAACAAATCCAAGGAAAAGGTAAACAAGGTATGTTACAGGTGAGGGGACGGAGAGTCAGAGAGCTGAAGTGACCACTGACACGTGGAGCTGAGACTAGAATTGGGTCCTTGAGACTTCCAGTTCACAGCTTTTTCCATACCATCCTGCTTCTTTGAACCCCCTGCCATCACTGGGAGAGCCATTTATTATAAGCAGCCCATTAAATAATCTGGGATGTGTATGTCAGGCCTTATTCCCCAAATTCATTCCAGGGGCCTCTCCTGTATCTTCACAAATAAAGAATGAAATAAAGTTGGAGGCTCATAGAGTGGGCAATGATAACCCATTGCTTTAGCAGCTTTGATAGTCAGACCCCAAGATGGCCACCAATGATCTTTACCCCCTGGTGTTCATGTCCTTGGACCCCTACATCGAAGAGGGCTGGCCTTGTGACCAGTAGGATACTGCAGGAATGATGGTATATGACTTCTGAAGCCAGCCATAAATGGCACTGCAGCTTCTGCCTTGTTCTTTTGGATCACTGGGGGAAGTGCTCTCAGCTCTTGTGCTCTGGGGGAAGTCAGCAGAGGGTTGTGCAGACACCCAAGCAGCCCTGTGGAGAAGCCCACATTGGAAGGAACTGAGGCCTCCTACCAACAGCCAGCACTACTTGGCAGCCATGTAAGTGAGCCACCTAGGAAGTGGATTCTCCAGCTCCAGACAAGCTTTCAGATGACAGCCACCTTGGCTAACACCTGACTGAATCTCATAAGAAACCCCAAGTCAAAATCACCCACCTAAGTGCTCCCAAAGTATTGAGCCACAGAAACTGAGAGATGACCAATGTTTATGCTGTTTTAAGCCACTTAGTTTTTGGGTAATTTGTTACACAGCAAGAGTTCAACTGGATTTCTTTCAGAGCTGCACCATATGGGCTGTGGGTGATCTTAATCCACTACAGAAAGGTGTTAGGGGCTTAAGCGAGCACTTTAAGTAAATTGTTGTGTTGTTTTGTTTTCCACCAAAGAAATTGAACTCTAAGTTAACATTGGAGGGCTTTGTACAATATAACTTGAAATGCATTTTCTCTTTAATGCTTTTCTAAATAAATCTAATGCTTTTCTAACATTTTTTTCCTATTGTTATCCACAAAAATGTGCACTCTATACTGAGTGCATCTGCAACTCTGAAGAGCAAGGCAGCTTGACCTGGCATTCACTCAGGCGCCCTTAAGTCATCCCACAGCACTTTAGACCCCACCTTCACTGTCCCCTTTGATACTTTGGGGTCTCTGGGCCATGGCATCGCCTGCCCTTTGGGAAAGCCTGAACAAGGGAAAATAATGAAACAAATTAATTAGGAAGGGAGGGGGCTAGAGACCCCACTGGATGTTGCGGGTGGCGACCGTAAGATCATTAGCAAAACACCAGCCCTAACACCCTCCGGGAGGCTGAGCCTAGAAAAATCAACTCGCGTTCCCAAGAGCTCAGGAGAGGATCTCAGCGTAGACAGGCTGTCGTGCCTACCGGGAGGGTGGGAGCCGGGATCACCCCAGCTCCTTGGCGCGTTTCCTCCGAGCTGGAGGAGGCCGAGGGTGGACCCCGGAGCCGTTGTCCAAGGCGAGGCGCCCGAGCGCCGGCGCGGGGAGACCGGAGGTGGGACGCGGCAGGCTGCGCTTTGCAGGCCGGAGGCAACGGGTGCGGAGCGCGCACGGCCCCTGAGAGCCGGCGCCTTCAGCATGGAGTGGGAGTTCAACTTTCTGCTCTACCTGGCGCTCTTCTTCTTTCTGCTCTTCTTACTTTTCCTCCTGCTCTTCGTAGTCATCAAGCAGCTGAAGAACTCCGTGGCCAGCACTGCCGGGGCGCTCCAGCCCGGGCGCCTCTCGCTGCACCGGGAGCCTTGGGGCTTCTCGCAAGAGCAGGGGGTGTGACCGGCGCCGCGCGGACACTGGCAGGAGGGCATGGAGCTGTTCGGGCACCGAGCTGGGTCTCGGCCTCGATTCTCTGGCCGCCCGGGTTCGAGGGCCAGGCTCGGCTGCCTCGCTGGCAGGTCCGTTTGGGCGTGGGAGGGGTTGGCAAAGGGGCGAGTTTCTCCGCTCCTCCGGGAGGCTAGGGGCTCGCGGCGCGCGGGGATGTCAGGGACGGCGGGTGTCTGGGGTCTGGGCTGGTGCTGTGCTCTTAGGGAGGGACCCTAAGCTTTTCCGGGGCAGGGAAAGATGCAGAAAAGAGAAGTTTAGCTTTTGGAGCCAGAATGGCTTTGAGCCCCTGCACGCTCTTCTTCCAGTCCAACTGCTATTCATCTTGTACCCAAGGGGTACAACGCTAAATTATTCAGGTAATTCAGTCAAGCCGCTTCCAAACAAAATCGAATGTCATCCTAACCTTTGGGACAGGAGGCAGGAAGAAACAGGGCGCACTCGGAGTATTCCAAACACTGCTTTAATTATCTTTGTGCTTCGGAGATGCTAAATGGGATTCAGCTGGCGGTGCCAAGGAGCGAGGACTCAGGGGCCCATTTTTTTTAATGGGGAATCTCCTCTTTCTCTTGATCCCTACTCCTATTCTAGACGCCAACCCCGTAGGAGCCTGCGGATTGCCGCTGCGGTAGGTTTAGAGTCTGAAACAGCAGGAGGGTGAGCGTTAGAGTGGGAGCCATTGGGAGAGTCCTTGGAGTTGCCATGGAGGGCTGGAGAAAGGAGGCAGTTTAAGCATTGTAGGGCAACGGGGAAAGGACAGGAAGAATGTAGGCTGTCCTGCGTGATTCGAACATCTTCGGGAAGATTGACGGGCATGAGTAAACTGCTCACCAGGTGCCCTAAGAACGCTCTGGGCAATGTTAGTCTGGGAAGTAACTTCATCTTCCAGATGCTTTTTCCTCGGTTTATGCCGTCTGAAGTTCTGGAGCCGAGCTACTGCTCTGGGCTGGGGTGTGGAGGACCGCGGACGCAGTTACAACCGGGTAACCGGGCTGGAAACACCAGAGATGGACGTTTTCTGCGATGGTAAGCAGGGAGCACCCTTGGTTTCACTTTGTCCCTGGGTAAACTTTTGAAGACCCAGGGCCTTTAAAAAGTGAGAGCTTAGGATGGAGGAAATGGGTGCAATGAAATAAAGGGCTCTTTCCCACTCAGAACCAGTGAGCTTCTACTGGAACCAGGGAGCCAAACTGATTCCTAACCTAGTACAGTGTCTAGATAGAGGATCATAATAATTAGAATGGGATGTGAGAAGTGATTGCAATTTTAATAAATATGCTCTTTTGGAAAACAGTGTGCAGGGGTTCTTGAAGTTGAAATATGTAATGCAGATACAATTTGTCTTCAGTAAGGGAAGATTTGGGTTCAGTCATGTTTAGGATAAGATAAGCTGTTCCTGTTGTGACTGTAACACGGAAAACGTTTATTAATTTTAGACACAAAGACAGACCATGTAGAAAGGCTAAAAACAATGAAACAATAAGCGTTGCCTAAGTTGATAATATGAAAGTGAAGTGGAAGACAATTATTTTAATAATTCGAGAGAAGGAAAAATAGTCTCACTTGTGTGAATATTTATGGGGGAAGTTTTGGCCTGACATTCAGATAATTTCCTGCTTTCCTATTTCACTTTACTAGAATAGAACTGTTGTTAATGAAGTGAGTGGTTTATTTTAAATATAATGTCATAAGCAAATTCAAATACATATGTATATATACATATATACACGCATATGTGTGTATATGAACACATGTACATATATATATACATACACATATATACACATACACACACCTCTCTTTATTGGAGGTATAATAAGACTCGATTTGAATTCCCAGTTTGAATCTCAGAATCAACTGCCGTGATTCTAAATTGTACTTTGCACAGTAGTTCTCTAATTGGTTGACACCTCTGCAGTGACATGTAGTTATACAGTTGTATGGTAATATGGACTTTTAAGATGAGTGTGTGAGTAATTAATAAGCAATAATAGTTTATAAGGATGGAAAACAATCCCTTCATACTTTATAAATAACCAGAATGCAAATTGTTTTAACCACCTGCTTGTTTTGATTTTATAATCCTTTATTCTTCCTAGCAGCGCCACTGGTGTCCAGAGGTTTAAATCACCCCTGACTCTTCTAGACAGGAGACTATAGAGAACTCAGGGTGAGTAGTTTGCTGCCATCCCAGTATTAAGCCAATCTCTTTGCTGGTTCTACTGACTGAGTTTCCTACGAAAAGAGTGGTTGCCTTTCTCTCTTGTGGCCAGTGCCATTTTATAACCTCCTCAGAATCTAATTCATTAACTACTAAGTTCCCATTTATCCAGGCAAAAATGAATATTTATTCCTATTACCCAATCTCTGCCTGGAACTTGGCCCTAAAATCTGGGAATTAAGGATTCTCACAAGTTCTCTCAGAACTTGCTGCTGTTGATCTCCTGCTTTGCCCTTGCTTTGTTAGAGATCTTGCTTTTGAAACTTTGACATCTCTACATGAGCTGCCCTGTTCCATTCATTTATTCAATCATCATTTTTAAGAACCCAACATAGATTGATCTCTCACATTAGAACTACTTTTGAACTCAAATTTTGTGCTACCTGTATACATTTTTAATCTAATGCTTTGACACCCACAGTGGCCTAGGTGCCAGGCTTGTACATATTGGCTGCTCCATCCACCACACCCTGGTCCTGATAATCACTCCACCAAGCCTGTTTTTGAAGACAGTGTACATATGAGCTAGACATTAAAACGTTTTGAAAAGTCAGGAACATTTAAAGTAACTGCTCATTATATAAGTGTAACTTGATTATAGAAAATTGCTATGTTTTATTTTCAATATGAGGTTTTTAGTGACTCTTCAGCAATGTTAGAAACTGAGTTGAATTTCTTACATTACATGGAAATGGGCCATAATTCGATTGTTACATAATATTAGTATTCTGTTTCAACTGTTCTTATTTCATTGTTGTTTCTAAATTTCAGCTGTTTAAAAAGACTTCAAATCTTATTAGAATAATCTCGATTGTTTCACTGATTTCCAAACTTGTAAGTGCAATGAATCTGCAGTTCTACTTGGAAAGATAACCATTTTAAGTTGAATGAGAATGACATCACAATCATACCTGTGAAATCTAAATTGTCTAATAAAGTAGATTCCTATGTCTGAACTTCAATTTTAAGGCACAGCTGTGGATGCAGGACTGATGCCATCTGGTGTGATTCCACAGAATAAGAGAGAAAATTTACCCAGGGTGTGCCATGCACTGGCTTTTCTGGGAATGACAAGGTGCCAGGATTTGTTTTTGGTTCACTTGCAGGGGTGGAAACTTGGAACTAGGTGAGTAAAAAACATGCAATATTCTATTTTTAGCTTGACATTTCATGTTTCCAATTTTGTCTATAGTTTCAAAATAAGTGCAATAGAGTTAAAATTTTTTAATGGCCAAAATTCTAAACATTGTAAATGGCTAAACCATTTTGGATAGTGGGAAATGATTATTTTTTCTAATTCATACCTACTAATATAGAGACTTTTAGAATACTAATGTAGTACATAGAAAGTACTTGCAGAATACTGTACTCTGTTTTTATTTTTGTAGCTACTCTGAGGTACTTGTGCTTATTTAAGCTAAATCCACAGCTTAAACTCTGGGACCATTAGGAAATCACTGTCAGCTGTCTGTGTCACATAAAGGGAAAATTAAACATTGAGTTGTAGATCTT
The DNA here is from genome assembly GCF_025265405.1 of Mesoplodon densirostris. Classification (NCBI taxonomy): domain Eukaryota; kingdom Metazoa; phylum Chordata; class Mammalia; order Artiodactyla; family Ziphiidae; genus Mesoplodon; species Mesoplodon densirostris. The sequence continues at coordinate 87,390,621 of NC_082661.1, read as the reverse complement.
TGATGTTGATTTTTTGTTTGTTTGAATCAGTGAAGTCAATTCTCAATTCTCCATTTTTTACTTCATCTACACAAAATAAAGTTATAGATGAAATAATGATCTGAATAATTATCTGAGTAGTTAGCATTTTACCATATAAGAATTTGAGTAAGCAGAAGGGCAGACCTGTATTTAGAGAGTACTGAGAACATAATAGACACGCAGAAAAAAACTTCCTAATGGATTAAAACCCCTCTTATTTGCCTTAATAGCAGCTATTTTACACAGTAATCCTGATTATTTCCTCCAACCACCTTTGGTCTGTTTAGGCATTGGTGGGTTCAAGATATACTTTTGTTTTATTAATATGATTCTATGAAGTTTCTTGAACTTGAATATGTACAGATTCTTCAGGCAAGATATTTTTTACTTTCAGATAAAAATTTTCTTATTGGGAATCAAGGTGGATTGCTATCTTGAAATTACTGGACTGAACAGCGGCTTAAACAAAGTAGGGGTTTCGTTTTGTTCTCATGTAACAAGGAGGTTGGGGGTCGGCTAGTACTGGTGGTGGTTCAGCAGCTCACAGATGTCAGGGTCAAGGTGGCCCCTGAGGTTCCCATGGCTTTTCCCTTAGGTTCCAACATGGTTGTTACAGTTCCCCTCAAGAAGATGGAGGAAACCCAAAGGGAAAACAGAGCATGCCAGTTTGAGTCCACTTCCGTTTAAAGAGCTTTCGGCCGCCCAGCAACTTTTGCTTATATCTCATTGGCCAGACTGTGTCATTGGCTCCTGCTGTGTCTTAAGATTGGCTGAGAAAGGTAGTTTTTGTAGCTGGATATATAACTGCCTTCAACAAAAATCTGAGTTCTCTTGATAAGGAAGAAGATAATGGTGGATCTTGGGTGAACATCTTGTAGTCTGTGCCCTGGATACAAAATACAGTAGTAAAGAAGCATAATGCTTGAAACATATCAAAACTGTAGCTCCTTCACAACTGACAACACTCCAAGCAACACTGCTGTGCTGTGAGAGAGTGAGTAGAGTGAAGACATGTTAGGTTTTCTCATGAAACACTTACCAGGACTGCCCTTCTCTCTCAGCCAATATCCTTGCCCCCATCAGGCTTTTCTAGAGGAAGATGCTGGGAACCTGCACACTGTCTTGGAGGACATAATCTCTTCATGGAGGTTTGAAATGGGATGAGGAATGTTCTACCTTTGCTACTTCCACATCTGCTTCATTTATCTCTTCTCTGATTTTCCTGACAAATTTTTGGTGGAATCTCGTTGAGTATTTGATCCCCATAAAAGGATCATTCCTTTCATGCACAGGAGAGGGTAATCTGTGTGAAGAAAGGCTACTTTACTCCCTTCTGTGACTCCACCACCAATCTAGGAATATCCTGGAAGAATTGCTTCTCAGAACTGCTTCCATAAGCAGCCTACATCCTGGCTAAGCAAAGGGAGAAGAAACACTTCCCACATCCAGGGCTGTCCAAAAGAACTTTCTGTGATGACAGAAATGTTCTATATCTGAACTGTCTTATATGGTAGCCACTAGCCACATGTGGTTAGCGAACACTTGAAATGTGGCTACTGTGATTGAGGAGGTAAATTTTAATTTTATTTAGTTTTAAATAATTTAAATGTAAATAGCCACATGTGGCCAGTGTCTATTGTGCTGTAGAGCATAGTACACACCTTTCTCTTTCCCGTGTTTTAGAACTTGCTGGGTGTGTGTATGGGGAGGGGGTTGGTTAGAGTCACCTTGTAAGTCACATGCTTGGTGTTCCATGGTCTTCACTGTTCCACCTGGCCATTGAACTTGTCTCCCAGAGGAAAAGGAATCATGGTATTTTGGAACTGAATTCAAGATGTTAACTTGACATTTACACATTGAATGTATGTATAAGTGGAATGGTCTCCTGGGAATAGATCCTGTGATTGATTTTAGTAATAATTGTTGATGGGAAAGGGGTAGTGCTGGTCATTTAACATTCCTAGTGAACATTATGTGTTCCTAGTCAAAGTCAGCAGAGATTATTTTATTCTGTTGTGTAATTCATTCCGTGTTACTTTATTTTTTTTAATATTGTGGCTGCTAAACACTACTTCATGTCTGTTTTTCAAAATACTTTGTGGTTTATACTTTTAAAAGGCTATGAAATAAAAAAATAATTATATGTAACTCAGCTTGGTGTGTGTGTGAATTATTATTACCCATACTATTTTTTGTGTGTGTGTGTGTGGTGCGCGGGCCTCTCACTGTTGTGGCCTCTCCCATTGCGGAGCACAGGCTCCGGACGCACAGGCTCAGTGGCCATGGCTCACGGGCCTAGCCGCTCCGCGGCATGTGGGATCGGGGCACGAACCTGTGTCCCCTGCATCAGCAGGCGGACTCTCAAGCACTGCGCCACCAGGGAAGCTCCTCAAATGACTATTGATTTGACTATGTGGGACTATTTCTGGGCTCTGTATTCCATTCCGTAAGGTCATCCTTAGGCTACTACCTCAGTGTCTTGATTACTGTATTTTCACAATAAGTCTTGATATTCACCACAAAATGTTATGAATCTGAACTTTTTAAAAATAAACTTCTACTAAATATTTAGTCTACACACAAAAAGTAATTTCAGTTGAAAATGGTTAAATTCAGTAAGAAAACCCGACTATGATACCAGGCTTCCTTTATTCTTTCTTGTAGCCCCACCCATAATCTGAATCAAGATCTAGAGTTGAACTTGGTTAAAAGGATCCTTATAAGTAGAAAATATCCTTTTTTTCTGTTTTTATAGTTGAGAACCAACTGTACTTTTTAAAGGGACTTTTTACTAGAAAGCTAGAGTGATACAAAACAAACCAAAAAGCATAGAAGCTCATGAGTTGTTAGGGTCCCAGCTTCTTTACCAACCTAAGTCTAGCCACAGATTGGACTGCCTGGCTCAAGTATCAGGACATCCATTATGATATTTTCCACTCATCTCCATGGTGGCTGACATTTGAGTGGTTGGATACCAGATCATGCTTTTTAGAAATTTAGCTGAGGTAGTTTGATTGGCACCAAATCATGTCTCATGCCCCATTTTATTTGCCTGCAGTTTTCCAGACACACCATTTCTTGTCCTTTACACATCTCAACTGGGGGCTCATTGTGAAGTCTCAACCCATTATAGGAAAAGCAAATGGTTGCATCCATCTCCTACTACTATAATCTCACCCCACTCCTCAGAGCTAACAGTTCTTAACAGTTTGCTATCATCTTTTGAAATGATATTCTGTGTATTTTCATGCTCTTACAATATGACTTTGACATTGAGAGATAGGGTCTGTGTCCCTTCCCCTGGAATCTGGGCAGGCTTGTGACAGTAGAAATTGGCAGAAGTGACACTGACTTATGAAGCTAGGTCAGGAGAGGCAACGCAGTTTCTCCGTCGTTTGATGGAATATCTACTTTTGGAGCCCTGAGCCACCATGTTATATTGCAATATCCTGAGGCCATCATCATTTTCTGAAGAAGCTCAGGCAAAGGGAGAGGCCCCTTGTAGGGGCTGTAGTTGAGTGTCCCCACAGATGAATAACTCAGTGAATAACTGTTGAGTCCTAGCAGCTCCTTCCAGACTTCCTGGAACAGAGACCAGGCAGTCTCACTGTGCCCTGTCTGATTCCTGGTGTTTGTTTTAATTCACTAAGTTTGGGAGAGTTTGTTATAGCAATAGTAACTGGAGAATATGTCTTAGAAAATTTTAATAAAAATAGAATCATCTTTATTTTAAATTGCTGTTAGAATTCTCAGCAATTTAACAGGTATATGCTATTGATGGACATGAAATTCATTGCCAATTTTTCTACAGACTGTATTTATACACGTATGATTGCTGGGTTCATTGGTTTAGAAATCTCAAGAGTCGGTAGATACTGACAATCTCAATCCTAAATGACTGTGCCAGTATCGATCCATCCGCTTTCCTATACTATTTGACATTATGGGTCTTTTAAAAATTTGCCATTATAGTGAACAAAAAACAATAGAACCTTATTGGTTTGATCTGAACCAAAGAGGACTTTGTTCCTCTTGTTTCATGTTTATTGGTCATTTTAATTTCCTCAGCTCTAAGTACCTATTCATATTTTTTACCTATTTTTCTAACAGGTTGTTTATCTTTTTATAAGTAATTTATATATACTAGAGATATATAAAGACTACATATATAATGAATATATACATAACATAATACATATATAGTGACTATATATATATATATATATATAAAATCACTAAACATGTGTGCATATATACAAACAATCAGTAATCATTCATCAGCTGGAAGTTGAAACTTTTTTCTCCTAGTCAGTTGTCTGTGTGTTAACTTTGTTTTTATTTTATCATACTGATGTTTAAAACTATATATACACATTGTTTAATTGCCATAACTATTTTGTGGTAGCACAGTCATCTCCCTCATTTTATCTTCATTTTTCAAAATTTTCTTGGCTATTATTGTGTGTGTGTGTGTGTGTGTGTGTGTGTGCGTGCGCGCGCGCATATTTCACATAAGAAGTTAAGAATCAGGGACTTCCCTGGTGGTCCATTGGTTAAGACTCTGCACTCACAATGCAGAGGGCCCGGGTTCGATCCCTGGTCAGGGAACTAGATCCCTCATGCTGCAACTAAGATCTCGCAGGCTTAAATATTAAAAAAAAAAAAAAAAGAAGAAGAAGTTAAGAATTTGTCAGTTTCCATTAAGTAAAACTCCTTTGGATTCTGGTTGGGATTACATTGAATTTATACATTAATGTTGGGGAAGAATTGGCATCTTTTAGTCCTTTAATTATGGCTTAGATTGTTCACCTCATATGGGCAATCTTGGCTATTCCTGCTTAAGTATTTTATAGTTTTGCTTGATAATATATAGGTGATATTAAGTGGTTATTGCTCATAAAAGAAAGCAATTGACTTTTATTTTATTTTATTTTTGAGTTTATTATATTTTTATTGGAGTAAAATTGCTTTACAATGTTGTGTTAGTTTCTGCTGTACAATGAAGTGAATCAGCTATATGTGTACACATATCCCCTCCCTCTTAGACCTTCCTCCCACCCTCCCCATCCCATCCATCTAGGTCGTCAGAGAGCACCGAGCTGAGCTTCCTGTGCTGTACGGCAGGTTCCCACTAGCTATCTGTTTTACACACGGTAGTGTATTTATGTCAAACCTAATCTCCCAGTTCATCCCACCCTCTCCTTCCCCCCCTTTGTCTACATGTCCATTCTCTACGTCTACGTTTCTATTCCTGCCCTACAAATAGGTTCATCTGTACCATTTTTCTAGATTCCACATATACATGTTAATATACAATATTTGTTTTTCTCTTTCTGGCTTACTTCACTCTGTATGACAGACTCTAGGTCCATCCATATTTCTACAAATGACCCAATTTCATTCTTTTTTATGGCTGAGTAATATTCCATTGTATATATGTACCACATCTTCTTTATCCATTCATCTATGATTGGACATTTAGGTTGTTTCTATGTCCTGGCTATTGTAAATAATGATGCAATGAACATTGGGGTACATGTGTCCTTTTGAATTATGGTTTTCTCAGGGTATATGCCCAGTAGTGGGATTGCTGGGTCATTTAGATCTTTAATCCATTTAGAGTTTATTTTTGTGTATGGTGTTGGGTAGTGATCTAATTTCATTCTTGTACAGGTAGCTGTCCAGTTTTCCCAGCACCATTTATTGAAGAGGCTGTCTTTTCTCCATTGTATGTTCTTGCCTCCTTAGTCATAAATTAGGTGACCATATGTGCGTGGGTTTATCTCTGAGCTTCTATCCTGTACCATTGATCTACATTTCTGTTTTTGTTCCAGTACCATACTGTCTTGATTACTGTAGCTTTGTAGTATAGTTTGAAGTCAGGGAGCCTGATGCCTACAGCTGTAAGACCAGAAACTATAAAACTCTTAGAGGAAAATGTAGGAAAAACACTCTTTGACATAAACCACAGCAGTTGACTTTTATACATTGATCTTATATCTCGCCCCTTATTAAACTCCTCTATTTATTGAATAGTATTTTTTTGGTGATTTTCTTGTATTTTCTAGGTTTTCAGTCATATTGTACAAATAATGAGTTTTGTTGCTTTGCAACCTGCATTTATGCAGTTTATTTCATTTCTTTTCATATGACAATGACCAGGACAGCTAGTACAATGTTGAGTATTACTGGTGATAATTGGGTATTCTTGTCTTTTATCTTATTTCTAATCTTAATGATTGTACTTCTAATGTTTAACCTTTAAATATCACATTTTCTGCAGGTTTCAGATATTTTTCTTTTCATTTTTTTAAAGGGAATTCTTGTTTTCTTTTGTGATCTGTTTTCTTTTACTCAACAATATGTTGTGAACAGCTTTCCAAATCCAGAGGTATATAAATAAACAAATTTAAATGTCTGCATGATATTTCATTGAATATACATACTAAAATTTACTTACTGGGGCCTCCCTGGTGGCGCAGTGGTTGAGAGTCCGCCTGCCGATGCAGGGGATACGGGTTCGTGCCCCGGTCTGGGAGGATCCCATATGCCGCGGAGCGGCTGGGCCCGTGAGCCATGGCCGCTGGGCCTGCGCATCCGGAGCCTGTGCTCCGCAACGGGAGAGGCCACAACAGTGAGAGGCCCGCATACCGCAAAAAGAAAAAAATAAAAAATAAAAAATAAAATTTACTTACTGTGATACTGTGATTAATAATAACAAATATATATTTGGTCTTCGTCCCTGTTACTGGCACAGAGCTCCTAAAAGCCTTGGAATTTCCTAAGTGACAGAACAACAAAGGTGTCTTTTGTTATATTAATGAGGTGACTTTTGGACCCCACCTAAGGATGGGGGCTGGTTGCCAGGAGAACCAACCCTGTGATTAGAGGGTTGAAACTTTCAGTCCCATCCCCCTGACCTCCTTGGAGGGGAGAAGGGCTGGGGATTGAGTTTAATCATGAATGGCTAATGATTTAAACCGTACCTATGTATTTGAAGCCTCCATAACAATTCCAAAAAGGTGGCTTCAGAGAGCTTCCAAACTGGTGATTTGGAGATTTGGGGAGTGTCGTGCATCTAGAGAAGACATGAAAGCTCTGCACTCTTTCCCCATACCTTGCTCTATGCATCTCTTCCAACTGGCTGTTTCTGAGTTATATCCTTTTATAATAAACCAGTCATCTAGTAAGTAAAATGTTCCTCTGAATTCTGCGAGCCACACTAGCAAATTAATTGAGCCAAAGGAGAGGGTTGGAGGAACCTTTGATTTATAGCTAGTTGATCAGATATACAGGTAACAACTTGGACTTGCGACTGACTTCTGAAGGGGAGGTGGGGCAGGGAGGTGGCCGTCTTGTGGGACTGGGCCCTCAACCTATGGGATCTGATGCTATCTCCAGGTAGACAGTGTCAGAACTGAGTTGACTTGTTAGGACACCCAACTGGTGTCCAAGAATTGCTTGGTGATGTGGGGAATAACCACACACCTCTACCCAACAGTAGAATTGGGCTCATTATACCTAGTCTTCTATTGGTAAACAAAAAATTTTCCATGTGTATATAAAATAATCTACATTGCTTTTTTTTTTTTGGCCGCACTGGACGGCTTGTGGGATTTTAGTTCCCCGACCAGGGATCAAACCTGGACCCTTTGGCAGTGAGAACATGGAGTCCTAACCATTAGCCCAGCAGGGAATTCCCATAATCTACATTGCTTTGAATCTCTTTGTGCAAACAACTTTTCACATTTCTTTTATCCTTGGTAGTTGGATAGCTTGGGTTAAAGGTAAAGAAGGTATCTAACTTTATTATACATTTTGTTACAAATTGTTGAAGGCTGATTTGCCCTCCAGAAAGGATATACTAATTTATACTGTCATCAACAGTGAATGAATGTGCCGTTTCCCTCTACCCTTGTTAACTCTGCATTTTTGACAATCTTTTTAATCTATAAATTTGATAGGTAAAAGCGATTATTTGTTTTTACTGGGATTCATTCTATTATTAGTTTGAGTATTGATCATTTCTCTTTCTTCTTTTGTGAGTTGCCTATTCATATCTTGCCCATTTTTCTATTGAAGCATTCTTCAGTTCCTTTTTGATTTTTTTTGTTGACCACAGTGAGGTTAAATCCTCTTCCTTTCCCTAAATACCAGTCTCCATTTCTTTTTCCTGGTTACCAGATTCATATGTATCCTTGTAGAGTTAAAAAGTACATATTCATGCCTATATATTTATATCTTTTTAATTTACATAAATGAAGCCACCCTATACCCACATTTTTTGTTCCTTGCTTTATTTATTTATTTATTGGATTTTTTTTTGGCTGCGCTGGGTCTTTGTTGCTGTGTGTGGGCATTCTCTCGTTGCGGTGAATGGGGGCTACTCTTTGTTGCGGTGCCTGGGCTTCTCATTGTGGTGGCTTCTCTTGTTAGGGAGCATGGGCTCTATTCGCACAGGCTTCAGTAGTTGTGGCATGCAGGCTCAGTAGTTGTGGCTCTTGGGCTCTAGAGCTCAGACTCAGTAGTTGTGGAGCATGGGCCTAGTTGCTCTGCGGCATGTGGGATTTTCCACGGGTTCCTTGAACCCGTGTCTCCTGCATTGGCCAGCGGATTCTTAACCACTGTGCCACCAGGGAAGTCCCTGTTCCTTGCTTTAAAAAAGTATAACAATTATTCCCTACTCATTATTCAACAAATATTTATTGAGCACTCTTCAGGTGCTAGGCACAATACTAGTTATTTGGGATATATTAGTGAACCAAAAAAGAACAATTCCTTTCCTCATGGAGCTTATTTACATTCTACAAAGAGGCTGCTTCTTTTTTAACTGCCCTGTAGTATTCCACGTGTAAAGGAAGCACAATTTACTTATCCAGTTCTTTTGTAATGGATATTTAATTGTTCCTTGGCTTTTGCTATTCCTAACAACATTACATAATCCTTTGACATAATTTTTTTTAAGTACTTAAAGACTTTATTAGACTAACTGAAATCTATGGAAACACAGTTCCATTGAACACATTCTTTACGCACTATACTTAAAAATATAAAATACAAAACGAACTTAAAGTACTTATATTAAACCAAGTTTTCCTTCTGTTTTTTTGTTTAGCTTTCTTTGACACCATAAAAGAAAGAAAGAAAGGAAAAGAACAGAAAAAGTATATTAAAAGAAAACTATTAGGTAGAATTTTTTTAAACTTTTACTTTACCTATCATATTTAATATTTCCAAGACTATTTGGCCATGGAGAATCATACACATCACACTCAAAGCTGTGTGATCACCAGTCCCCTGAGAGCTAGAGGACCAAACAGAGCACGTCAGGGAGAGGGGGCAGCTGGCAGCGCAGCCCCGCACGCCCTCCAGGCCCTGCCGTCCCCAGAGGCCATGACGAGGACAAGGTGGCGGGAGGCTGGGCCCAGGAAACAGCATGGCTGCCGCTCAGTCAAGGCTGCCTGAAGGTCACGGCCACTCGTGCAGGGCTGGGAGGACCTTCAGACAGACGGAGGAGGGAGTTAGGAAGGAGGATGGTCTTCCCCGCGGACGCTCCGGTACTTGGCCATGTCCTCAGGAAATACTTTAGAGAGTTCTTGAATCAACAGGCTTTTAAATTTCTTCATTGTGTCGATCTTGCCTTTAACTTGTTCATTTTTAGCCAGAGCCCTCTCCAGGCACTCTTTGGTATAGAGTTGGGGATTTCGACCTTGATCTATGTATTCAAAAACTTCTAAAGGGACAGTAATATCATGAAGTTGCTGTCTGCACTTATCGATATCCTGTAAGCCAGTAACAATAAAATTCAGCTTCTGGTTGAGCCCGGCCTGGCTGCTGGGCTGGAAGTCACTGACGATGATGCCGAGCTGCCGGATGTTCTCCACGAACTTCTCCAGGTGCTCCTCCAGGTGGTCGAACTTCTCGGCCATCGCCCGGCCGTCCGCACCGCCGCGGGCTCCCTCCCGTCCCGGCGCCTCTGGCTTCCGCCGGGGCCCGCCACCACTTCCGTTTCCTCTGGGGGCTGGTGGGCGGGGCCTGGATGGTGGGGCGGGGCCTTTGACATAAATTTTTGATTAATGTTTCCATATATCTATAAGGATAAAATCCTAGATATGGAATTTCTAGATATGTACACTGTATAAATTTTTTTGTTATAGAAATTTGAAAGATATATAAAGGTAGAGGGAATATTAAGTATAAAATTTATTCTCATTGATTATTTAAACATTAATTTTTATTTATTTGTTTCAAATAATATTCCATTATCTGGATGTACCACGTTTTTTTAATCCATTTACCTATTGAAAGGGCATCTTGTTGCTTCCAAGTTTTGGTAATAATTAATAAAGCTGCTACAAACATCTGTATTCAGGTTTTCATGTGGACATAGTGTTCAACCCATTCGGGTAAATACCAAGGAGCACAATTGCTGGATCATATGGTAAGAATATATTTAGTTTTGTAAGAATCTGCCAAAGAAGATTTACAGATGAGGTAAGGTATTTTGCGGAGATGTCTGTTTAGATCTTTTGCTCATTTTTAAATTGGTTTTTTTTCTTACTGTTGAGTTTTAGGTGTTCTTTACGTATTTTGGATATAAGTTCTTTATCTGCAGTTATGTCTTTGCAAGTATTTTCTCCCAGTTTGTAACTTGTCTTTTTGTTCTCTTAACAGTATCTTTTGCAGGGCAGAAGTTTTTAATTTTAATAAAGTCCAACTTATCAATTTTTTTCTTTTATGGGTCATGATTTGGTGTTTTATCTAGGTTTTCTCCTATGTTACCTTCTAGGAGTTTTATACTTTTGCATTTTACATTTAGGCCTGTGATCCATTTTGAGTTGATTTTTGTGAAAGGAAAAGGTCTGTGCCTAGATTCATTTTTTGCATGTGGATGTCTAGCACAATTTGTTGAAAAGGCTCACTGATTTTTAAAAAACAAAACATGTCATTGGAGGATGAATCCTCATCTCTTCATGCTCCAAAGTTCTACTCATTAAATTGCCTGTCTGTTTTTATCTCTTCTGCTAAATGATTGACATATTCTGAACCTAATGAATTATCAAGCCCTTACTGGATTAGACTGCTTGTCCTGCCTATTTTCCTATTGCCTTTTGGTTGCAAGTAAGAGAAATCCAAGCTCAAACTGGTATAAGCAAACAAAGAAAATTTATTTACTGAATGACCTAGGGGTAGATTTAGCTGAGGTACAGAGATTCAAACAATGCCATTAAAATTGAATTTTTCCTTCAACTTTTAGCTCCATTTTCAGATATTTAGAATTCAGTCATATTTATTAAGTATCTACTTTGTTCCAGACATTGTTTTAGATGCTGTGGAAGCAGTGCAAATAAGACAAGGAAGGAAGTTCCCTACTTTCATTGGGTTTACATTCTAGTAAAAGTCTTGAGATTCACTCTGATTGGACTAGCTTAGGTCATGTGCTTACCTCATGAACCAATCACTTGGCCAGCAGTGGGCTGATCAGGCCTAAGCCTGGGTAATATGTTCCATCCCTAAAACTAGGGATGGGCCTGCACTGGACCACATGGACTAAGAGTGGGTTAGGGCTGGTTACCCAAATGAAAACCAGGGCTGTTGTTGAGAAAAGGCAGAATGGATGCTGGGAAACAAGTGACAAATGTTCCTTTTAATTATGTCTTTGGGATGACTGACTATGAAAATTCTCCAAGAAGCTATTTCTTTTACGATGATTCTTGAGGGGTTAGGCTATATTAGGGCCAACCAGCTAGCTCTTACAACTTTCATATTTCTTGAGCCTCTATGGAAGAAACCTGATTTTATTCTGAGTTGTACATGTGAGACTCCCTTGCCAATGAATTAAAAGCAAACATTGCTGGACAATGTTCTCTCTTTAAAAGGAGAAAGTGCTAGGACATGCCCTATTGCCCTTTCTGCCTTTCTCTTTCCTATTGCTTGAAGCATGGTCACGGTGGCCTCCACTCCAGCAGTGCCCTGGAACATTAGCCCACCTTTATGATGGAAGCTTGTGCTGAGAATGACAGGTGTGTACGTATAGGATGGCTATAAGAAGAGCGCTTCTCGTGTCCACCTATGTATGTATAATTTCATGTGGACAAAGTCTGTTCACCTCAATTTTTAAATGATAATAGCTTGTTCATTTCAAATTTCTCAGGTAACAAATGCCTAAATTACTCAACATATTTATTCCTCCTACATACTATTAATGTATTGGTGTTTCTGAATTCTTCAAGATTTGGAAAAGATGAATTTCCAGTCAACATAGACGCTAATTGGATATGAGTTACGCTAACAGTAGATTATCACAGTGTTAATTTTTATGGGGGACATGAAGTACATATAGGCTTTTTATTGGACTACTTGTAATTATTCATAAGACCATGATAAAATTTGATAAGAATCATCTGAAATCACATTGTAATAGCCAAAATGGTTTTCTTAGTCATTATATTTACTGAGTTCCAAACACTGCATAGTAAACATGTTTAGGATTCGGAGCACCTTGAGGGACTCACTATGTCCTAAGGTTTCTGGGAAATATATTTGTTCCTCAATGGCATCCTAGGAGAACAAAGATTAAACAGTCAGTGACATTCTTTGGAACTAAGGAATAATTGGAGAGGTTTCTGGGAATCTAAAGTGGGCAATATAATGAGATTTTTTTTTTTTTTTTTTTTTTTTACGGTACCCGGGCCACTCACTGTTGTGGCCTCTCCCGTTGCGGAGCACAGGCTCCGGACGCGCAGGCTCAGCGGCCATGGCTCACGGGCCCAGCCACTCCACGGCATGTGGGATCTTCCCGGACCGGGGCACGAACCCGTGTCCCCTGCATCGGCAGGCGGACTCTCAACCACTGTGCCACCAGGGAAGCCCCAATGAGATTTTCTTTTTAAAGTGTTTTTCTTTTGATGTTTCAATATGAGCTTTAAAATATGTTATTTAATTACGTGGCCATTTCAGTTTTTGTTGGCCTTGTACATTATTTTAATTGCTCTTATTTCTGTCCTAGAGCCTTGTACCCAGATGTGAAAGTACTTAAAAAGTTAAAATTGCACTCACAAATGTAAGTTATCGATGTCATGACCATATCATTATCCTGCCAGTTTTTGGTCTGAGGCAATATCAAAAAAAGCATAATCTTTGAAGGAGAACAAATAAAAATAGGAATTTTGGGCTTCCCTGGTGGCGCAGTGGTTGAGAGTCTGCCTGCCAATGCAGGGGACGCGGGTTCGTGCCCCAGTCCGGGAAGACCCCACATGCCGCGGAGCGGCTGGGCCCGTGAGCCATGGCCGCTGAGCCTGCGCGTCTGGAGCCTGTGCTCTGCAACGGGAGAGGCCACAACAGTGAGAGGCCCACGTACCGCAAAAAAAAAAAAAAAAAAAAAAAAAGGAATTTTATGTATCCCAAATACATATATGTTTGGGTTAATTTAGTAATTCCAGTAATCCCCTCTCTGTTGCTCTGGATGACATTATCTCCTAAACTTATTAATTTTGTGTGGATCATAGATTTTCTTCAGCTGCTTCTCAGTTTCTTAACAGTTGTTTCATGTCCCCTCTGTTTGGTTGAAATTCTAACAAAGGGGACACAAACTCAGATTCCTTCAAAGGTCAGGTAGGTGGCATAAAGGCATAAAGCTATGTGTGTTTGTGTGTATGTATGTGGTTATGTGTGTATATATGTGTGTGCTTGTGTGTATGTATATAGTATATGTGTGTGTGGTTGAGTGTGTGGATTGTATGTGCAGTTGTGTGTGTTTGTGGTTGTGTGTATATTTGTAGTTGTGTGTGTATGTGTGTATGATTGTGTGTGTTTTTGGATTGTACATACAGTTTTGTGTATATGGTTGTGTGTGTTTGTATGGTTGTGTGTATTTGTAGTTTTGTGTGTGTATGATTGTGGATTATATGTACAGTTGTGTGTGTTTCCGTGATTGTGTGTGTGTTTGTAGTTGTGTGTATGTCTGTAGAGGTGTGTGTGTGTGTGTGTGACTGTGCACACTCACATGTGGGTGAGACGTGCACATGGGGTGAGGGGTGAGGACTATGGCTGGCTGCACATACCTGCTCTATTTTTAGATGTGCTTGTCCACAAGTTTGTAAAATACCATGCTGGCCAAACAAAACATCATAGGAAACAATTCTTTATGCTCAGACTCTAAAATGCCTTAGTATTGCAAGGCTGTTTAAGTTGTCCTTTATTTGTTCGTTTGTTTATTAAAATTTTTATACAGTTTCAAAGTTATTACAAAATATTGGCTATATTCCTCATGTTGTACAATATATCCTTGAGCTTATCTTATATCCAACAGTTTGTACTTCCCACTCCCCTGCCCTTACACTGCCCGCTCCCACCCCCCCAACCTGGTAACCACTACTTTGTTCTCTATATCTGTTGAGTCTGCTTCTTTTTTGTCATATTCACCTATTTGTTGTATTTTTTAGATTCCACATATATGTGATATCATGCAGTATTTGTCTTCCTCTGTCTTATTTCACTTAGCATAATGGCCCCCAAGTCCATCCATATTGCAGCAAATGGTGAAATTCCATTCTTTTTTGTTGCTGAGTAGTATTCCATCATATATATACACCACATCTTATTTATCCATTCACCTGTTGATGGACACTTAGGTTGCTTCCGAGTCTTGATAATTGTAAATAATGCTGCTATGAACAGTGGGGTGCATGTATCTTTTTGAATTAGTGTTTTTGTTTTTTTTCTTATATATTACCAGGAGTGGCATTGCTGGGTCATATGGTAGTTCTGTTTTTAAATTTCTGAAGAATTGCCATACTGTTCTCCATAGTGGCTGCACCAATTTACATTCCCACCAACAGTGCACATGTGCTCCCTTTTCTCCACACACTCTACAACACTTGTTATCTTTGGTTTTTTAATAAGAAGCCTCCTAATAGGTGTGAAGTTATATCTCATGGTGTTGATTTGCATTTCCCTGATAATTAGTGATGCTGAGCACATTTTCATATACCTGTTGGCATATTTGTATATTATTTTTTGGACCATAAATTGGAACCTACTCTGTATGTTGTTTTTCTTATTTGCTTTTCTTATATAACAATGTTTTTCACAATTTTTATTCACATTACTTTTTTTTTTTTTTTTTTTGCAGTAAGCGGGCCTCTCACTGTTGTGGCCTCTCCCGTTGCGGAGCACAGGCTCCAGACACGCAGGCTCAGCGGCCGTGGCGCACGGGCCCAGCCACTCTGCAGCATGTGGATGCTTCCCGGACTGGGGCATGAACCCGTGTCCCTTGCATCGGCAGGCGGACGCTCAACCACTGCGCCACCAGGGAAGCCCCACGTTACTTTTTAACTTGGACCATGTTATTTGTAATCACACCAGACGTTTCTTGAAAATAGTTTAATGAATAGCCTGTCTCAGAGAAATATCAGAAAAGATAAGTTACTAATTATCCAATACAGCTCTTCATGTACATATTCTCACTCTGCTTCAAAAGTTATAGTTAATGCCATTATAGCCATGGTAGTCAAATAGCATGGCTTTTATCCTTTTGAAGATTCTTTAGGATAATAACAGTAAAATGTTCCCTATTCTAACACACTTGCTATAAATTTGTTCTGCTTTGATCTTCACCTTTACTTCTGTCTGCTGCTTTTATTAGCTTCACTATATAGCCTTGGTTGAAAGCAGTAAAAGTATTAGCAGAGGTTATCATAGACCAAAATAGACACTTTCAAACAGTTTTGACCAAGATTCACAGTAAGAAATGCATTTTGTCTTGTGACCCAGTACACAGACATGTACATGAAAATAAACACATTTCATTATAAAGTATACTTATGTGAAATACACTCTGATATTTTCTATTTTAATCTAATTCTCTTCTAGTCTCTTTTATGTCATTAAAAAATACTGCTTGCCCCTTCCCACTCCATCCACTAAATTGATTTCAGGACCCACTCCTGGGCCTTGGTCTGCATTTTATAAAACAGATTTAGAAGGTAACTTCTGCCTTGTTGATAGAGGGAATCCATATTACCTATGAAAATAAGTCCAATGCTTCTTAGAGATTGTTCCTGTCCCAGCTACAATCTAAATTATTAGTGTTTAAAAGCTAACCTTGATAAGATCTTATATATTTAGAAAAAATGTTTTGAAACATAATGTATAAGAAATATGTCTTGATATTGAGAGAAAAGCTATTCTCATTTAAAAATCTTCCCTGAAGTTTTAAAATTAAGGCTGATCACCTTATATGTTTTTATTTTGATAGTATATTAAAAAAGGTAATTATGTGATTGTTTAGATACCTGACCTTTCTCCACTTAATGGGATTCTTACTGCTTTATTTAAATTCATGGTTGTCTGGGGGTCCTTATTATCACCCTGACACTTCAGGACATGTTCCCATTTGATTATCAAAGTGTTTTGTAACAGATTACTTTTTCTTCTTCAACTCTCAGCTTGGTACTTTTCTTTTTAAATGGCACTCTAAAACAAGGTACAATAGTTAGTATAAAAAGCTGCAAATTTTTGTGCGTTTTAAATTCTGCATGCATCTAAATTTTGTTGTGTCCCATAAGCAGCAAAATATGTTTTGATATACAATTTTGGACTAGTTAAGGTGAAATTCTCTGCATTTCTTTACTCCTTTGTCTTTGAACTGTCAAGAAGCTAAACTTGTATTACAGAACTGTGGTAAGATCAAGGGGAACCAACAAAGGCTGGTGAAGCTTCCCAAGCATAGTGACGGGGTGGGGGGGGGGCGAGGCTGTTATCACCCCTAGGTCTAAAGAGTAAAGGGAAGTGTGGTTACTAGGTCCTAGGAGAGTAGTGGCAGGACAAGGCCACTTGACAGAGGCCGAGGTCTTTGGAAGAGGACCACAGGCACCAGGGGTGACTCAGCAGAGAGGAAACAGGATGAAATACTCAGATTGCACAATCTGCCCAACTATTCACTTCCTACCAGTTCCTCACAGGGACCAAACCCAGCCAGAAGCCAGAGACAAAGGAATCCATTCATTCCCATCCTGGGGCACCAGGCAGGGTGGACAAGGGTGAAAAATAGAGCTGGGGGTGGAGTAAAATGGGAAATAATCCAGCACACAGATCTACTTCAACATTTTAATGGCTACATGTATTCCGTTATACCTAATACCATAATTTACATAACAAACTGTGCATAAGTGGCTATTTAGACTGTTTTCAATTATTCATTAGTATAAATGAATGACTTTGGATGTCCTTACTAACTCAGTCATTGTGCATGTCCATAATTATTTTCTTAGGATGAATTCCTAGTAATAGAATTCTTGAGTTAAAGCGTGTGCACATTTTGTATTTCTGTCATTGTTAGATTTATTTCCAGAAGGGTTATACCCATTTATACTCTACCCAACAGTACAGCAAAGTGTTCATTTCCTTACACCTTTGCAAAAAGCTTTTATTGGATTTTTATATATTTTCCAGTCCAACAGTTTGAAAAAAAACCTCTTACTTGTAGTTTAAAAATTATTGATGAGATTGAACATCTTTTCACAAATTAATTGGCTATTAAACAATTTTTACCTAAGACATGTCATCTTAATATCAGGGTGCAAATAAAAAATGAGAAGTTATTACATTGTTACAACTACCTTATAAGATGCAGTCAGCTCCTTAGCAAACATGATACCAAAAAAGATAGGTTATTCAGTTGGTATTTTGTCCTATGATCATTATACAAATAATTTGAGTCATTAGCATCTTTAGGAACATGTAATAACATGGAATTTAGAACCAGGTGTGGGTGGACTTGCCTTGTAGCTGTGTGTGGGAAAGCAGAACTTTTCCCGCATTAGAGATGATAAAGAATAATTTGAATTCTTTCACATGTGGGTTCTTTAAAATTTCTCTCTTCTAGATTAAACATCTGAAGTTTCTTTTAGAAGATGCTGTACTCTACCATTCTGTTTGCTCTCCTCTGGAAGGGCTCCAATTTGATAATATTCCACTTAAAAAGTGGTGGTGTTGGCATGGGTGTGGGTGAGAGAGTCCTCTCATACACTCTGGCAGGCGTGTGAATCTGAACAGATACATTGGAGGGCAACTTGGCAGTATCTACTAACATCGAAACTGCACATAAGCAGTAATTCTACCATTTCCTTTTCCTTATAGAGAAAGACATAGACGTGCAATAGATAACACTGTGTGGGCCATCAGTCCATTGACAATGGGTCAGTGGCTGGAACTAAAGGAAGCTGGACCAGTGGGTTAGAGCAAAGGGTAAGCCTCCAGGACACACTAGAATTAGAGAGGAAGGTGAAGCAACTGGGCTAGAAGCCTAGTCATAGGATCTAGGCCAACACAGCAATGAGTAGAAATAGGCAGTCAATCAGAATTTTACTGGCTGTCTGGTCGGTGACAGAAGGACTGATTCCAGATTCCCCATTGCCAGCACATCTGGCATGCTGAGATGGTTGGTACGCTTTCTAACCTGGCGGGCACAGTGGATTCTAGGCAGGAAAGGCTGGCGTTGAAGGAACAGGAAACCATTGACTTACATCTAGAATATTATCTTCACCCCTGCAAAATAAGAAGTATGATTCAGTGGTTTTCAGATGGCTTCATTTCTAAATACTCACAAACTAGGTTTTGAAATACAGAATTTTGATGTGGGTTGACATTAAACCTTCCTTCATAATTTACAGATTCCTCGCCCCAACCCACTCTGCCTGCTTTTTGAAAACAGGGCCATTTTGCCTGCCTCCAAACTTAAAGTTTCCACCCTGTTTTTTGTGGTTCATCTGCGCCCCTTGCAGTCTTGGTGTGAAACTGCCTCTGCCAACCTTGGCTTCTCCGACCTGAGCAGAGGAAGGGAGGGCATTTGGATAACAGCTTTCTGGAGAGCCGAAATTGCCAATCTCTACTACATTTATCTCGGTGCCAGTTTTCCCTCTGAACTAAACTGCATTATTATGTCTGGATGTCTGGTCGGGATGCCAATCTTATAAGGATTTCACTTTTCTCTCTCTCATTTTACTTCCAACTGAGATCATCTCACAATGATTCCACTCTGTAGCTTATGAATTTCTCTCAGCCCATATTGGATAGCTCTAATCTGTTAGAGAAACAGTGCTTAAAAACTTGGACACTGATGCCAGAGTGTTGCATTTAAATCCTAGTTGCATCACCTTTCTGTGCCTCAGTCTCCTGTCTGCAAAATACAGATAATAGTACCTGTAAAATACCTTGAATATACATGACCATATGTGACATATAGTAAGTGCTCCATAAATGTTAGCTAGTGTTTCTATTAGACATGATATACTCTTCCATCACCGAGTTCTAGCTGTTTGTCCCTTTTCACCATATCTTCTTTGTCTGACATAGCATTCCTCTCCTTTGGCTAAAATTTCAAGTTAACTTGATTCATAACCTATACTTTGTTCATTTGTATATAGACATGTGAGGTCATAGTACTGTTCTCAATTCAATTCCTTGTTTTCTGCCAAGACTTATTAGTCTTCTCTGACGTTGTTGTTCTTCTCGTGTCCTACCTGGTATTCTCCGTATGAGTACAGTTTTATCTGGGCATTTTTCCTTCCCTGCAAATTTCAGGTTGGCACTTTTCTGCCAAATGTAGTTCATCCAGCCATGCAAAAACACTCCAGCCTCTGCAGGAGTTCA
The DNA here is from genome assembly GCF_025265405.1 of Mesoplodon densirostris. Classification (NCBI taxonomy): domain Eukaryota; kingdom Metazoa; phylum Chordata; class Mammalia; order Artiodactyla; family Ziphiidae; genus Mesoplodon; species Mesoplodon densirostris. The sequence continues at coordinate 87,370,947 of NC_082661.1, read as the reverse complement.
CTATCCCAGAAATCTATATTCATCCCTACCCATAAAGAAAGCTGGCTTGTCACTTCTCACATCCTCCTTTATCTTACAAAGTCACAACCTTTTCCTGGAAGGAAGATAAAAGCACATCTTGTGCCCTGAGGTCCTTCAGCTTCCTGCCTAGAACTTCAAAAGTTCACAGAGAGACATTTTGGACAGTTGTGACTATGGTCTATAAGCCCAGATGAGCCATTAGAAGTTAGTACTAAAAGGATTTGATCAACAGCAGACTCTTTGTCCTAACCCAGATATAATCAAGAGCCAAAAATATGTGGGCACGTAGCTAATGAGTATCTGAGTGGTTGGGGAGGAAAGAGATGCAAAGTTGGACTCTAACTACTTCCAGCGTGAGCTCTCTGATGTTCAGGAGGGTCTGAAGGGTTATACATTCATTACGCTTGTGAGGTTTCTGCCCAGCAATGTGCTGGAGACGTTCCGAGTGTGGGTTGTGTGATGTAGAACAAGGGGAGCAAGGACTGAAGTGTTTTCACATTCATTATACCTAGTGATTTTATCCCATGTAGAGAATCTCTGAATTATAATCGAAGCCTGTTCCATATGTATAATCTTAACTGAGTCCTTTCTCCTGTGGGAATTTATGATATGTAACAAGATGTGAGCTCAGGCCTCAGATGAGAACTTCTCTCCACATTCATTAAATTTCATTACATTCATAGTCTCATTCTGTTTTCTCATGTGAAACTTCTGTGCTGGGAGAGAGAGTCTGCCTTTTGTATTTCATCTCCCCTCTCAGATCTGCCCTCGAAAACCACAGTTCCCTTTAAAAATGGAGTTTGGGTTAGTCTTTTATTTCCATGGGCGCCCACCACATGTCTTCATCTTAGACTAATGATAATAAAAGCATCTACTAATATTAAGTATTTACCATGTGGCAGGCTCTGTGCCGATGATGTACAGTTACTCAATCCCGGCATCAGGGATTGAGGAAGGCGCTGTTCTGAGGCCCGTGTCATTTTCCCCGCACCTCCTTTCCTTTTAACACTGTGTGCCCACAGCACAGAGTGCTCCCCCATTTGCCCTTAACCTTGGGCCCTGGGGTCCACCATTGTGACCAGAGGACTCGGCACCCCCAAATATATTTTGGGGAACACATTGCCACCCTGACTGACCTTAACTCTTTATGTCCACCAGGTGGGAGTATTGAGATTTTAAAGAACCCTCCAGAAAATAGACTCAGTGTGTGAGGTGAGCCACCTCAAACAGGTTGCTTGTGATTTCAGTGGGTGAAAAGGCTTATCAAAATCAAAACCAAAACCAAACTTCTTTTATAACAGCATATTTTAGCTATTTCAGTGATACCAGAGAGTGGGATATATCAGAAACACTGCATTGTTTTGAAGATTTTCTGGATGTAATAACTCCATACACATTCACCCTTAAGCACAAACATTCTTGGATTTACAGTTCTTGTTACTAGTTCTAATGGTTTCCATGAAAGCTTGTATTATCATTTCCTGGGCTGGTGCTTCTCCAACTTGTTCCCAATGGCAGAGGAGAGAGAGTAAATGTGTACCCCAAGAACTACGGACTAGCATAAATTGGCTCTTTGGAAAAAAGCAATGTCTTCTAAGTCCCAGGTGTCATTTTACAAGTTGTGTGGATTTTGCTTTCTATTTTTTAATATATATGAGTGTTTTTAATTTCAAAACTAGCATTAAGTAACATGGCCATGACTGAGAAATGTGGCACGATTAACCTCTGGTCAGTCTGGGAGCGTGGCTTTATTATTTCTGGAAAGGCAGGAAGGGACTGGTCATGCAGTGTCCTTCAATATGGAGAGCTCGTCAATCTGTGTCTCCCTAGGGTTTTTCCTGTGCTTATCTTCTCCATGTTTGACCCCTCTTTGCTGCTTAGATCATTTTTCATTCTGCATTTTGGCCCTCCATATTTGTTTCGATTAATGTTTTGATTATTTTTCAATTAAATGTGGTCTTGCAAAAACAGGGTTTCATTTCTGGCCTTCAGCAGTGCCCTTTCTTCCATTCCTGAGGCTGCCACTTACTCATGATAACTCCCAGACTCTTCCCTGAATTAAACCTTTCTGATTAAACTTGGGTTTATCTTAATTTTTTCACGCTCTCATTTTAGTACTGCTCACATTGCCAGACTTTGTTTTAAAAATAACTAAATAATATAGGTAAGGGCTTCCCTGGTGGCGCAGTGGTTGAGAGTCCGCCTGCCGATGCAGGGGACACGGGTTCGTGCCCCGGTCCGGGAGGATCCCACATGCCACGGAGCGGCTGGACCCATGAGCCATGGCCGCTGAGCCTGCACATCCGGAGCCTGTGCTCCGCAACAGAAGAGGCCACAACAGTGAGAGGCCCGCGTACCGCAAAAAAAAAAAAAAAAAAAAAAAAAAAAAAAAAAAATATATATATATATATATATATATATATATATATATATATATATATATATATATACACGTATAGGTATGACAGCCTTACATCTTCTTCCAGAACAAATTTAAAGAGATTCCTATAGATACATAAAAGAGCATCACAAATGGGAGAAGGAGAGAAGCATGACTAATGAAAAGTATACTATTCATGATATCTATAATGATGATGATAATGATGATGATGATGGTGGTGATGGTGAATAAGAGTGGTAAACATAAGAAGCAGCAAGGGAGAATGTTAGTTCACATGGTCTTACTTAAAGGCCCAGTCTTTATCTTCAGACATCCCTCCTGAATGTTTGCCAAACTCAGAGTAGAAAAGCGGCTGATGACTATAACCACGTTTGGGTGAATTTGGAAAGTGTGTTGCTACTTCACTGTTTTATTTATAGCTCTCTTTTACTGCCCTCATTTACTCCCATCCCCATCATTCTTTATTAAAGTTGAGATGTTAGAATTAGTAAATGACTGAAGGAAGAGTGTTGCCGAATATTTTGTCAATTTGATTGACACAGGAACTTACTTTCATACAATTACAGTATAGGATTAACTCAGGGAAGCTAAACATTTATTAAAGATGTCAGATTCTGGAGGACTTCCCTTGTGGTGCAGTGGTTAAGAATCCACCTGCCAACGCAGGGGACACAGGTTTGATCCCTGGTCCAGGAAGATCCCACATGCTGCAGAGCAACTAGGCCCATGTGCCACAACTACTGAGCCTGTGCTCTAGAGCCCTCAAGCCACAACTACTGAGCCCGTGTGCCACAACTACCGAAGCCTGTGCGCCTAGACCCCATGCTCCGCAACAAGAGAAGCCACTGCAATGAGAAGCCCACACTCCACAACGAAGAGGAGCCCCAGCTCACCACAAATAGAGAAAACCCACGCGCAGAAACGAAGACCCAATGTAGCCAAAAATAAATAAATAAATAAATTTATTTTAAAAAAACATAAGATGTCGGATTCTGGACCTTCCTGTTAGCAGTTGTGGTAGATTGTATCGTTTCTTCAAAACATTGCCTGCCCCTCTTCTTTTTTTTTTGAATTTTATCTTATTTGTTTTATTATACAGCACATTTTATTATCCATTTTATACATATTAGTGTATATATATCAATCCCAATCTCCCAATTCATCACAGAACCACCACCACCAACCCCGCTGCTTTCCCCCCTTGGTGTCCACATGTTTGTTCTCTGCATCTGTGTCTCAGTTTCTGCCCTGCAAACTGGTTCATCCGTACCATTTTTCTAGGTTCCACATACGTGCGTTAATATACGATATTTGTTTTTCTCTTTCTGACTTAGTTCACTCTGTATGACAGTCTCTAGATTCATCCACATCTCTACAAATGAACCAATTTCGTTCCTTTTTATGGCTGAGTAATATTCCATTGTATATATGTACCACATCTTCTTTATCCATTTGTCTGTCAATGGGCGTTTAGGTTGCTTCCATGACCTGGCTATTGTAAATAGTGCTGCAATGAACATTGGGGTGCATGTGCCTTTTTGAATTATGGTTTTCTTTGGGTATATGCCCAGTAGTGGGCTTCCTGGGTCATATGGTAATTCTATTTTTAGTTTTTAAGGAACCTCCATACTGTTCTCCATAGTGGCTGTATCAATTTACATTCCCACCAACAGTGCAAGAGGGTCCTTTTTCTCCACACCCTCTCCAGCATTTGTTGTTTGTAGATTTTCTTATGCTGCCCAATCTAACTTGTGTGAGGTGATTTCCCATTGTGGTTTTGATTTGAATTTCTCTAATAATTAGTGATGTTGAGCAGCTTTTCATGTGCTTCTTGGCCATCTGTATGTCTTCTTTGGACAAATGTCTATTTAGGTCTTCTGCCCATTTTTGGATTGGGTTGTTTGTTTTTTGAATATTGAGCATGAGCTGTTTATATATTTTAGAGATTAATCCTTTGTCTGTTGATTCGCTTGCAAATATTTTATCCCATTCTGAGGGTTGTCTTTTTGTCTTGTTTGTAGTTTCCTTTGCTGTGCAAAAGCCTTTAAGTTTCAGTAGGTACCATTTGTTTATTTTTGTTTTTATTTCCATTAGTCTAGGAGGTGGATCAAAAAAGATCTCGCTGTGATTTATGTCAAAGAGTATTCTTCCTATGTTTTTCTCTAAGAGTTTTATAGTGTCCAGTCTTATATTTAGGTCTCTAATCCATTTTGAGTTTATTTTTGTGTATGGTCTTACGGAGTGTTCTAATTTCATTCTTTTACAAGTAGCTGTCTACTTTTCCCAGCACCACTTATTGAAGAGACTGTCTTTTCTCCATTGTATATCCTTGCCTCCTTTGTCATAGATTAGTTGACCATAGATGTGTGGGTTTATCTCTGGGCTTTCTATCTTCTTCCATTGATCTATGTTTCTTTTTTTTGTGCCAGTACCATACTGTCTTGATTACTATAGATTTGTAGTATAGTCTGAAGTCAGGGAGTCTGATTTCTCCAGCTCCGTTTTTTCCCCTCAAAACTGCTTTGGCTAGTCGGGATATTTTGTATCTCCATACAAATTTTAGGATTTTTTGTTCTAGTTCTGTAAAAAATGCCATTGGTAATTTGATAGGGATTGCATTGAATCTGTAGATTGCTTTGGGTAGTATAGTCATTTTCACAATATTGATTCTTCCAATCCAAGAACATGGTATATCTCTCCATTTGTTTGTATCATCTTTAATTTCTTTCATCAGTGTCTTCTGCATACAGGTCTTTTGTCTCCCTAGGTAGGTTTATTCCTAGGTATTTTATTCTTTTTGTTGCAGTGGTAAATGGGAGTGTTTCCTTAATTTCTCTTGCAGACTTTTCATCATTAGTGTATAGGAATGCAAGAGATTTCTGTGCATTAATTTTGTATCCTGCAACTTTGCCAAATTAATTGACTAGCTCTAGTAGTTTTCTGGTGGCATCTTTAGGATTCTCTATGTATAGTATCATGTCATCTGCAAACAGTGACAGTTTTACTTCTTCTTTTCCAATTTGTATTCCTTTTATTTCTTTTTCTTCTCTGGTTGCCATGGCTAGGACTTCCAAAACTATGCTGAATAATAGTGGCGAGAGTGGACATCCTTGTCCTATTCCTGATCTTAGAGGAAATGCTTTCAGTTTTTCACCATTGAGAATGATGTTGCCTGTGGGTTTGTCATATATGGGCTGTATTATATTGGGGTAGGTTCCCTCTATGCCCACTTTCTGGAGAGTTTTTATCATAAATGGGTGCTGAATTTTGTCAAAAGCTTTTTCTGCATCTATTGAGATGATCATATGGTTTTTCTTCTTCACTTTGTTACTATGGTGTATCACATTGATTGATTTGAGTATATTGAAGAATCCTTGCATCCCTGGGGTAAATCCCACTTGATCATGGTGTATGATCCTTTTAATATGTTGTTGGATTCTGTTTGCTAGTATATTGTTGAGGATTTTTGCATCTATATTCATCAGTGATATTGGTCTGTAATTTTCTTTTTTTTGTAGTATCTTTGTCTGGTTTGGTATCAGGGTGATGGTGGCGTCATAGAATGAGTTTGGGAGTGTTCCTTCCTCTGCTATATTTTGGAAGAGTTTGAGAAGGATAGGTGTTAGCTCTTCTCTAAATGTTTGATAGAATTCACCTGTGAAGCCATCTGGTCCTGGACTTTTGTTTGTTGGAAGATTTTTTTTTTTTTTTTTTTTTTTTTTTGCAGTACGTGGGCCTCTCACTGCTATGGCCTCTCCCGTTGCGGAGCACAGGCTCCGGACGCGCAGGCTCAGCAGCCATGGCTCACAGGCCTAGCCGCTCCGCGGCATGTGGCATCTTCCTGCACTGGGGCACGAACCCGTGTCCCCTGCATCGGCAGGCGGACTCTCAACCACTGCGCCACCAGGGAAGACCCCTTTTGGAAGATTTTTAATCACAGTTTCAATGTCATTACTTGTGATTGGTCTGTTCATATTTTTTATTTCTTCCTGGTTCAGTCTTGGAAAGTTATACCTTTCTAAGAATTTGTCCATTTCTTCCGGGTTGTCCATTTTATTGGCATAGAGTTGCTTGTAGTATTCTCTTAGGATGCTTTGTATTTCTGCGGTGTCTGTTGTAACTTCTCCTTTTTCATTTCTAATTTTATTGATTTGAGTCCTCTCTTTTTCTTGATGAGTCTGGCTAATGGTTTATCAATTTTTGTTTATCTTCTCAAAGAACCAGCTTTTCATTTTATTGATCTTTGCTATTATTTCCTTCATTTCTTTTTCATTTATTTCTGATCTGATCTTTATGATTTCTTTCCTTCTGCTAACTTTGGGGTTTTTTTGTTCTTGTTTCTCTAATTGCTTTAGGTGTAAAGTTAGGTTGTTTATTTGGGATGTTTCTTGTTTCTTAAGGTGGAATTGTATTGCTATCAACTTCCCTCTTAGAACTGATTTTGCTGCATCCCATAGGTTTTGGGTCGTGGTGTTTTCATTGTCATTTGTTTCTAGGTATTTTTTAATTTCTTCTTTGATTTCTTCAGTGATCTCTTGGTTATTAAGTAGTGTATTGTCTACCCTCCATATATTTGTATTTTTTACAGATTTTTCCTGTAGTTGACATCTAGTCTCATAGTGCTGTGGTCAGAAAAGATACTTGATATGATGTCAATTTTCTTAAATTTACCAAGGTTCGATTTGTGACCCAAGATATGATCTACCCTGGAGAATGTTCCATGACCACATGAGAAGAAAGTGTATTCTGTTGTTTTCGGATGGAATTTCTTATAAATACCAATTAGGTACATCTTGTTTAGTGTGTCATTTAAACCTTGTGTTTCCTTATTTATTTTCATTTTGGATGATCTGTCCATTGGTGAAAGTGGGATGTTAAAGTCCCCTACTATGATTCTGTTACTGTCAATTTCCCCATTTATGGCTGTTAGTATTTGCTTTCTGTATTGAGGTGCTCCTATGTTGGGTGCATAAATATTTACAATTGTTATATCTTCTTCTTGGATTGATCCCTTCCTATTATGTATTGTCTTTATTTGTGTCTTGTAACAGTCTGTATTTTAAAGTCTATTTTGTCTGATATGAGAATTGTTACTCCAGCTTTCTTTTGATTTCCGTTTGCATGGACTATCTTTTTCCATCCCCTCACTTTCAGTCTGTATGTGTCCCTAGGTCTGAAGTGGGTCTCTTGTAGACAGCATATAGATGGGTCTTGTTTTTGTATCCATTCAGCAAGCCTGTGTCTTTTGGTTGGAGCATTTAATCCATTTACGTTTAAGGTAATTATTGATATGTATGTTCCTATTACCATTTTCTTAATTGTTTTAGGTTTGTTTTTGTTGGTCCTTTTCTTCTCTTGTGTTTCCCACTTAGAGAAGTTCCTTTGTCATTTGTTGTAGAGCTGGTCTGGTGGTGCTGAATTCTCTTAGCTTTTGCTTCTCTGTAAAGCTTTTGATTTCTCTATTGAATCTGAGTGAGATCCTTGCTGGGTAAAGTAATTTTGGTTGTAGGTTCTTCCCTTTCATCACTTTAAATATGTCATGCCACTCCCTTCTGGCTTATAGAGTTTCTGCTGAGAAATCAGCTGTTAACCTTATGGGAGTTCCCTTGTATGTTATTTGTCATTTTTCCCTTGCTGCTTTCAGTAGTTTTTCTTTGTCTTTAGTTTTTGCCAATTTGATTACCATGTGTCTCTGCATGTTTCTCCATGGGTTTATCCTGTATGGGACTCTCTGCACTTCCTGGACTTGGGTGGCTATTTCCTTTCCCATGTTAGGGAAGTTTTCAATTATAATCTCTTCAAATATTTTCTCTGGTCCTTTCTTTCTCTCTTCTCCTTCTGAGACCCCTATAATGCGAATGTTGTTTCATTTCGTTTAATGTTGTGCCTGAGGTCTCTTAGGCTGTCTTCATTTCTTTTCATCCTTTTTTCTTTATTCTGTTCTGCAGCAGTGAATTCCACCATTCTGTCTTCCAGGTCACTTATCCGTTCTTCTGCCTTTGTTATTCTGCTATTGATTCCTTCTAGTGTACTTTTCATTTCAGTTATTGTATTGTTTATCTCTGTTTGTTTGTTCTTTAATCCTTCTAGGTCTTTGTTAAACATTTCTTTCATCTTCTCAATTTTTGCCTCCATTCTTTTTCTGAGGTCCTGGATCATCTTCACTATCATTATTCTGAATTCATTTTCTGGAAGGATGCCTATCTCCACTTCATTTAGTTGTTTTTCTGGGGTTTTATCTTGTTCCTTCATCTGGTACATAGCTCTCTGCCTTTTCATCTTTTCTATCTTTCTGTGAATGTGGTTTTTGTTCCACAGACTGCAGGTTTGTACTTCTTCTTGCTTCTGCTGTCTGCCCTCTGGTGTCTGCCCCTCTTTAGTGGATTTATTTCTACAAAATCCCTTCCTGGGGAAGGAGTTTTATTTGTCAGGCTTGGCCACATAACTTATTTCAGCCAGTGAGCTGTGAGCTGGAGTAACATATGCCTCATTCGGGAAGATGGTGTAAGAGCCATCGTGTGGTTTTTCCGTTGCTCTTTCTCTCTGCTATAAGAACAACATGCCCCAGTGAGAGGCATCTCCTTTAATGTGGATCCTGGAATGAGAAAATCATGTGAAACAGATCTACAGTGTACCATTATGAGTGAGAAACAAATCTCTTTTGTTAGCCACTGAGATTCTGAGGTTATTTATTACAGCACAATAATCTAGCAATAGCTGTGTGATGTGCCAGTGAAATCTTGTTTCTTTTTAATTTAATTTATTTTTTTATACAGCACATTCTTATTAGTTATCCATTTTATACATATTAGTGTATATATGTCAATCCCAATCTCCCAATTCATCACACACACACCCGCCACTTTCCCCCCTTGGTGTCCATACATTTGTTCTCTACATCTGTGTCTCTATTTCTACCCTGAAAACTGGTTCATCTGTACCATTTTTCTAGGTTCCACATATATGCGTTAATATACGGTATTTGTTTTTCTCTTTCTGACTTACTTCACTCTGAATGACAGTCTCTAGATCCATCCACGTCTCTACAAATGACCCAATTTCGTTCCGTTTTATGCATGCCAGTGAAATCTTATCAGGCAATTTTACCTATCCATGAGCAATGGTAGATGGTCCTTGATATAGTGTATCTATTATATCTTTAACATATTAGTCATGCAAGAACAAGTGTAGCTGGAGTCTATAGCCCTTGATTATTTTCAGCAAAATCCTTTCTTAAATTTTATTTTTTAATAAATAAGGACATGTACATTCTATTATTTTGGTATTCTTCCTTTTCCACTAAGAGTTTTAGAGAAAACCCACATATGAGCTCAGTGTAGAGATATATAGTACATTGTCAAATGAACTGGTTTTCCAGGTACAATTATGAGGGATTATGCAGTAGTCAAGATTCCTGGGTTTCAAGGGATGGTAGGTTGGGTTCCCTTGGAAGAAGAATCTGAGATGGAGATTAGTGTGCACAAAGTTTAAGGAGAACCCCTGGGGTCTATACTTGTGGAAGGGAAGGGAAGGGAAGGGAAGAAAGTGTGACTGGGCAGCGAGGAAAGTTGGACTGCAATGCATTCTGAAGAGAGGACTCAGCCAGCCTCACAGGGAGCTCTGAAGCTGGGCTGGCCCTTCAGAGTTGTCCCAAGTTGAGATGGGTGGCAGGGGTGGAACCTTTATACTACATTAACCAGTCTTGGATGTGGGATTTCTAAGGGGGCATTATCTTGGGCAAGGCAACTCTTTTCAGCTGAGGCAGTTCCACCAGAGAGTTGACAGTGGAGTCCCCTCTGCTGACTGCACTCTCAACTGCTGGGGGAATAAGTCCTTTTGTCCCAAAGGTATCTGGGTGGCACATGATGACCTCCACTAAAGTCTTCCCCTTGTGCCACTCAGAGTCATTTCATTATGAAAGTTCTGGGAGCATATCATCCAGGATTTTGATGGACTTCTTTTCCTGGGGAAACTTATGAGAAGAAGATTGATGGATGTGAACAACAGCCCCTACTGCTGCCATTGGTCTCAGGGCTGCAACCAAAATCCACTGTCTTGCTCCCGTATGATCCATTCTAGATTGCTATCACTCTCCACATCTCCACTGGTCTCTGTGGCCTCCCTAGCATCATGATTTTGCCGCTGGGAACCATGCCCTTCTCAGGCCATGGCTCATATACTTGTACATTTACTAGCAAAATTCGGTGGGGGAGTATGTGGAGGTGCCTAAATGAATCACCAAATGTTGACATTTTCCTCCCTCGGCCCATTGTGTAACAGTAGCTGTTACCTCCTCCTGATGATTGGGGTCAGTTATCCCAGCCAGGTTGGTTCCCTATCTCTCGTCTGCTGGTCTCTTGGCAAGAGGAGCCTGAAACACCCAAGATGCAGCTGTAGCTTATGGGGCTCTTGCTGTGTCCCCTGGAGGAACAGTTTCTCCTTTGTGAACCATGATCTCTAAACCCACAGAACCCAGAGTTAACAGGACAGGAAGCACAAATTCTCCAAGTATCGATAGCTCACTGGGAGTGATAGTAAACGGGCTGTTTCTGCTTCCATCCCTTGATTCCTAGGCTTGTGGATTCTGCCTACTGGGGAACACAGCACCACAGAAGTCATCTAATGCCCAATGTTTATTGCAGGATTCTGGAGGATGATGCCTTATCCCCGCAAAACTTTAGATAGTGATATGTGCTGATAAAATAATAATAATAAGGCAGGGAGGCAAAAGGAGTATAGGGTAGGATAGTTACAATTTTAGATAGCATGGCCAGGGCAGGCCTCACCAAGCAGTGACGTCTGAGTACAGATCTAAAGGAAGAGAGCAATTTAGGGTGAGATCATTCCAGGCAGGCGGAGAAGAAAGTGCCCTGGCCTATGGCAGGAGTTTTCTTGGCGTTCTCATGGCACAGTGAGGTGATCAGCATGCCAAGGGCAGAGAGAAAGAAGCAGAGAATTGATAGATGAGTCAGATTGGTGGTAGGTGACCATACTATGTAAGGTCTTAGAAGTCATTGTAAAACGTTTGCTTTTACTCAGAATAAACTGAGAAACCACAGGAGGTTTTGAGGTGAGAAGTGATATGATATATATTTTACCAGAATCTCTGTGGCATCACTGAGGACAGACCAAAGGGGGAAAGGTGGAAGCAGAGGTGCCAGTGATGAGGCTGCTATACAACTAGCAAGAGATGGTGATGGTGGGACCAGGATGGTGACAGTGGGTGTGATCTTACAGAGCAGGCTTCCAGAGGCACCTGTCACAATACATTCAAAGTCAGAGGGGCCTCTTAGAATTGTGTAATGTGGTAATACCGGGTGAGTCAAATTTTGCTGCAGTTTAAGGCAGGGGCAACCAGATTTGATGATACAGAATGTGAGAGGAAGCGTGGCGTGATGGACGGCTCCAAGGTTCTTGGCCTGAGCACCTGGGCAGTTGGGGTAGCCATCCATCGAGATGGAGGAGACAGTGCAAGGAGCAGCCTCAGAGATGGGAGCAATAATGGGAACTCAGTAGTGGACACATTAAGCTTGAGATACCTGGGACTTCCCTGGTGGTCCAGTGGTTTAGACTTCATGCTTCCACTGCAGGGGACGCGGGTTTGATCCCTGGCTGGGGAACTAAGATCCAGCATGCCTCGCAGCGCGGCCAAAAACGTTAAGCTTGAGAACCCTGTTGGACATCCAGTCAGCAACCAGATATTGAGCCTGGAGACCGTGGAAGGCTTCAGAGTTATGCATTTGGGAATCATTAGCATTTAGATGGCATTTGAAGCCATGAGAATGAATGAGATGGCTTAGTAAGTGTGGTGAGAATGTGTGAGATCACTTAGAAGTGAGAGTAGGTAAGAAAAAAAAAAAAACCCGAACCAAACCAAAGACTGGACCTAATGCACTCCATGGTCAGAGTGTGGGGAGATGAGGAGGATCCAGTAAAGAGATAGAGCAGGATCAGTCAGAGAGGTGGGAGAAATCCAGGCCAAAGAGCTATCCTGGATGCCAAATGAAGAAAGAGCTTCAAGAGGAGCCACAGAAGGAATGAAGTAGCCAGGCATACGGTTTCAAGGATGTTCCCTGGGCTATTTGAATCTGATCTACATTAGCCAGCATCTAGGCTTATGCCAGTGAAGTAATCATAGAATGTGCATCCTGGCATCCCTTCAGAATGTTGACAATAAAGGTCCAGCTCATCATTTCCAAAGCAAGCCTGGTATTCTAGAGGAGGGACCCAAGGGTATAGAAGATGTTTCAAAGCATTTGGTCAGGACTATAGTTCTTTCATTTCTATCTTTCTGAAAACGCCTATTTTAACAAGTTGTTTTTGGACTCTTGCCTGGAAAGCTAAAAAGAGTCGGAAGCTGCCTGTTGTCTGGAGCCCACAGCTGAGCACAGTACATGAGAGGATGTGTGAATATCCATCACTGTGCTTGTGTTGAGGCACCGCTAGAGCCATGCCCAAAAGCGGCAGCAGCAGCTAAAACCACCCTGGAAATTCCATTTGTTACCAACCAACTTTGAGAATGCTTTTCTGTTTTCTTAAATAAGACTTTTGAGGAGAGGGAAGCGGCAATGGGAATTTTAAAACAAATATTTACAAGAGACAAAGGATTGACATATTTTGTTATTAGTAACTTCAAGCAGAAATGTGAAATCACTTTTTTAAAATGTGGTGAAAACGACTCTTTTCTTGATAAGAATACAATATTTGGGGAGAACATGGATCAGATATTTCCTCCTGAATTACTGCATCATAACAAATTCTGTATGATTTCACTCATTTCAAATGTATTTTAAGACAGGGAAATGGGGGAGAAGGAGTTAAATAAATGAATATCTAAAGCAGTTTGAAGTAATGAAAAGTTTCCTTTTCCATAGGAGATAATATTTTTTTAAATATTTACTTTTTTTTTAATGCTGTTCACTTCAAATTTAAATGTTATTCACAGGATAGCTATTGGAAAGTTTGTACCTCTGAGCAAATTTTTTTTTTTAAGTTGAAGGAAACAAAATTGAGGGTCTTTGTTGTTTTGCTTTTGAGTAGCTTATTAAGAATAAGCAACTTTGTTAAGCAACTATCCTTTATTTGTAGCATATTTTGGTTAGTAATGAAAATTAATGGTAACTAATTCCTTCAAACCCTGGGCTTAAGCATTATCTGAAATAACTCAGTGTTACTGGATTATTGTCCCAACCTGCACATTATCGGCCCCAAGTCTCCTCCCTAGCTTTCTTTAGTTTCTCAATGAGTCTCTGGGTGAAAGCAATGATTCTTCTCTTGCCCCATAAGAAACCACTTGGGGACGACATCTCACCGCAGTCCTGGCTGCCTGAGCCCTGAGAAAGGGGTGGGTCTCGGGCACCCCAGACCTTGGGTTAGAAATTGGGAGAAGGCAGCCCCCTGCTAAGCTGTTTCTTTTTTGCCATCTCTGCCCTGAGGCAGCTCTTTCTCTTTGGGAAAACAGTTCCTTCACCTTGCTTGAGGCTTCTTTCTCTATAGCAGGATTTTTCGAAACGTGAGCTGATGAGTTGTGAAACCAATTTAGTGAGTAAGGAGGGAATTATCAATAATTACATGGGGACAAGAGGCATCAACTGGGACTGCCCTGGACAAAGCAGGACATGTGCTCACCCGCTAGCTCAAGATCGGAATTAAAGAAAGTGAAGTGGAATCGGAACAGAAAATATCAGCGTGTCACATATAGAAAGTGTAAATAGTGTTTTATGACACTTTAGCTGGGGGCAGGTAAAACACATTTCTCACTGGAGTCAAGGACAAAAACACTTGAAAATCACGGCTCTATAGGGCTGAGACTAGTCTGCAGAGGGGACTTTGGGTAAGGCCATTATGCTTTCCTTCTAGGTTGTTCTCCTCTACTCTAGCCTCCTTTCGCCCTAAATAAGGCTCTCAAACAATGCAAGTCTTACAACTAAACTCCTCCCACTTGAACCCCAGCACTGGGCCTGGAGTAAGCCAAGTTCCCTGAAACATCATGTCTTTGCTTATAGGATAACACCTTGCTTGTCTGAAATAATTGAGGAATGTAAGTGGTTCATCTATTATAAGGGTATCTAAATGTGAACTTTCATGGAATAGAAGCTGATATCAATATATTTTTTCTCTGCAAGCTCCTTAAGGATAAGAGCCTTCTAAGAAAATATCAGCAACCTGACAGTAGAGGTCCTCGGTAACCGCTCATTGAACTTTGCTGGTCTGATGACTGGGTTTTCTCTCCTGCCTCGTCCTGTGAAAACTGATACCCACATGTAGTTTTGTGGGTGGTATAACTGCCCTCTTTGTGGAATGTCTTCAATATTTGCTCTCATAACAAGGATAAATCTCTAGCAGGAGAAAATGTACACTATGGAAATAATAGTGCACTGGGGCAAAGTTCAGTTAGAGAGTTCACATAAAGCAGTTGACACAGTGCTGGGTACCCGATAAGTGCTCAGTAACGTGGACTGTTGCCATTATTAAGTAAACAGAGTAAAGACAGAACAACACAGAAAAAAAAATTGTTGGCTCTTGTGTCACTTCACAGGAAGAGCCAGGGCCTTTAGCACTTAGCTTGGTGGTTCTGTTTATTAAGTAACCATTACTGAATTGATTTTTAAGTGATACCATGGATTCTCAGGACCCCTGACCCACCCTCTTTTGTATGTCTTCTCTGTGCACTCTCTTTACCCAGATAATGCAGGGCAGGCTTTCCACCAGGTTGTGAAGCAAGAGCGGGCTCATGAGCTCTGGTGCTGATTCCTCTGAAATTGCAATGTCTGTGGTTTGGTTCAGGGGGGCTCTTGCCCTGGACTTGGCTGGTAGTCTGAGACAGAATCATGGCTTCCCAAGCAGTTAAGCAGGGATTCTCAACCTCAGCACAACTGACATTTGGGGCAGGATAATTCTTTGCTGTAGGGGTTAGCCTGTGCATTGCAGGCTGTTCAGTAGCATCTTTGGCCTCTGTTCACTAGATTCCAGTCGCATCTCCCTCCTCCACCAAGCTGTAACATCCAAAACTGTTTTCAGACATTACCAAATGGCCCCTGGGTTCAAAATGGCCCCAACCAAGAATCACTGAGCTAAATTAAGGACAAAAAGGCAAGATAATAGTCCTAAAATACACCAGTCTTAAGTGACTTTAATTAGTTACATATATTTTAAGACTTACCAAGTAGACATGTTTTTTTTTGTTTTTTTGGTTTTTTTTTTGAACAGATTTTTGTCATTTGAAATCAACTTGTCCTGGTATGCCTCATGAATGACATTGCCTCTTCTACATGTCTGCCTTTCCGAGTAGACATGTTTAAAGGACACTTTTGCAAGGTTTATTAGTATTGTGTCATGAATAACATAATTTAAAATGTCTCACCTTTTAAAATGCAGCATGAATCAAGAAATCACTCCACCTGATTCCCTCACACTCCATGCACAAGCCTTGCCTTCTGCTTACAACGTACTTCCCTTTCTGGGCAAACTCCTACTCACCCTCCAACACCCAGCGCAAATGTCACATCCTTTTAAAGAACTCCATGTGTTCCAGTGGTATTTTATGTATATCTTCTACCACCATATTTACATATTATTATAATTATTCATAGGTCTGTCTCCCAACAAGGGTAGGAACTATGTCTTACTCACTTTTCCACCTCTAGCCCTTGGCACAGTGCCTATCACAAAGCTTTTCCACAGTAACTGGCTAAGAGCTGGTTGTCAGACTGTCAGTGTGGAAGCTGCAAATCTGAGTTTCAATCCTACTCCGCTCCTTATTAACTATAGGACTTTAGACAAGGCATTTAACTCTCAAAAATGCCGTTTCTTCACCCCTAAGATGAAGATAATAGTATTTACAACTTGATGGTTGTAGTGATTTAAAAACAATGTTGTGATTTAAAAACACCCAGTTACATCAATGCCTCTTTGGGAAATGACCATGGGTTAGAATATATGAAGTCCATCCTTCGAGTTCTGTAGCTGGGTAGAGTGTAGTTCAGACACCTTGGGGAAATGTTGTGCATTATTACTTGATTATGACTGTGTAATAATTTAATAATGATTTTCCTTAAAATATTTTTTCAAATAATTGTGTACTTCAACTGCCAGAAATATATCCAAGGGGCTTCATTCAGGGCTGGAAGGAGGCCTAAGAACCACCATTATTTGTATGTTACTGTTCATGGGACCTCATTAGCACCACAGGCTGAAGAGGCCTGGTGACACTGGCTTATGTCCTCATTAATTGGGTGCTGCTCTAGGGAACATTAATCATGCTCCTGTGATTCATCTGCTCTCTGCTTGTTCCACTGGGAAGCCACCAGGAACAGAAAGCTCATGGGCTCTTGTTAATGTATAATCTTTAGTAAATTGTTTAACCTCTCCAAGCCTCATTTTTCTCATCTTTTAAAAATGGGAAGAAGAATAATTGTTCTCATAGTTGTTTGGAAAATGAAAAGAGGCCACATACAATGGATTTTTGGCACAGTGAAACTACTCTGTATGATACTATAATGATGGAGACGTGTCATTATACATTTATCCAAACCCACAGAATGTACAACACCAAGAGTGAACCCAAGTATAAGCTATAGTCTTGAGGTGATTGTGATGTGTCAGTGCAGGTTCATCAGTTGTAACAAATGTACCACTCTAGTTGGGGATGTTGATAACTGTGGAGGCTACGCGTGTGTAGGAGCAGGGGGTAAATTGGAAATCTCTGTACCTTCACCTCAGTTTTGTTGTGAACCTAAAACTTCTAAAAATTAAACTCTATTGAAAAAAAAAGAGGTCACATATATAAAACATCTAATACATGCCTGGCTCATAGCTGCCCAATATCAGCTACATTTTGTTCACAGATGATAGTGCATTTCAAACGTCACTCAGCTGTCTGTCCAGCATGGGGAATATATCTGGCTTGCCTCCTTACTGTCAAAGGCTCTGGTGTAAAGAACCATGCACCCATGTCAGGAATTATTCTGGTATTAGTAGCGGTATTATTATTGCCTAGTAATAATAATCGTATTAATGACGATATCAACCACAGTGAACAGGTATTAAACATTAGTGTGCCTGCATTTTTCTACATGCTTCATACACACTACTCAACAAACCTATGCAGGAAGTTCTATTATTAACCCCACTTAACAGATTAACTAAGGCACAGATGGGTTAATTGTGCCATGTCTCACAGTTGAAAAGTGGGGCAGCCAGAACTGAAAACCACAGACATCTGCCACCAGAGTGCATCTTTTAAACCACTGGGCCTAATTGATGGCCGTTCATTGTTTTGTTCACTGGCTCAACAAACACACACTGAACAGTTATTTTGCTCTAGGCACTGAAACTCTGGAGATAAAGAAGACATAAGTCCTCAAAGTTCACAATCTAGTGTGCAGGACAGATATGTGAACAGATGATTTCCATGAAATGGGATAAGAACAACAACAGAGGTCGATATTACATACAGGGGAAGCACCCTAGTGGCAGTGGTGGGTTCTCTGGGTTATACCCTCCTGAGAAAGGGCCCCTGGAGTGGATTAAATAGAGGAACAAGCCTGCCACAGCAATGAGTACTTGACAGCTGGGGTGGCTGGTCAGACACAGGTAACCCCTGATAAACTTAGTCTGAAACCTACTTAGAGATAATGTAGCTTGTCATTCGTCACTGGGCCCATAATTTTACTACTTGGTATCTTTGTCTGGGAAAAGAACAATAATCAAATATCATGTGACTCAGAAGCTAGGCAGTTGCTTATATTGTTCTCATTATCAATGGAACTGATAAACTGTGAAGCAGGTACTCAGCTTGTTCTATAGAAATAAAAAAGTGCTGTACTTTGCTGTGTACGTTCTCTGATGAGACTGTGTTTTCCGTGGTAGGCTGCAAAATGGTGATCTCAAGGTTTGTTCTGAGCAGATGGGAATTAGAAAGAAATGTTTCAGATTACGTCCTTTCTCTGCGAGTGCTTGTTTTCTGAGTTGTTAGGGAAAATGTGAAACGGCAGGACTCCTCAGGAAGGCTGCCCCACCGAGCATATGTTTGTGCTCTTCTCATTTTCAGTGATGTCCTGGAAGAGAACTGTGGTCTTGGAGAAAAAGCCATTGTTCCAGGAACGCCAGTCTCTAATGCATTGTGGCTTTCAACCAATACATCACTTAAGGGATGGAAAATCCGTATGTGTACTCAGTGCCTCGGGGTTTCCAAATGAGCGGAGAAATGAGCTTCTCTGGATTCCAATGTTGCAGTTTGGCAATACAGGCCTTTCCCTGCAAAAAAAAAAAAGAAAGTTGTGAATTTAAGGGAGACTTCTTACATAGATCTCCTAGGTAGCTGGGTTAAAATGTGTAGGAATTTTAAGCATTTAAAAACATCAATAAGAGCTAATTCCAAGCATGGTGAAATTGCCTTCATTATGAAACAATGTCTTGTGTTGTGAAGGGAGATATTACACAGGGCTGTGATGGTGACTTGGAAAGAAGAGGGGCTGCTGAGGGAACAGGAGGACTGCTGAGGGGGGAAGCCATGCAGAGCTGATGCTTTCTGTTGTAGCTACAGACTCAGCATGGCAAGGGGCTTTTAAATGATCTGGACCAGTGCCGCTCCTCTTTTTTCTCTGCACCAAACACTTGACAGACACAAAATATTTGTAGTAGAAACCATTGCAGGGCTGGGTATCAGAACCTGGGTGGAGGTGGGCGCATTGGGAGGAAAGGGATGAGATGGGGAAGGGAAGCAAGGCGGTTCTAAAAACAACCCAGCCAGGTGAGCGGGAACTTGCCTCCTGAGCCTCCCAGGAGTCATTGCTGCTCCAGGGAGCCGCTCTCCTTTGGGACTGCCGTGACTGAGGCCACCACCCCTCAAGGGTTACACTGGGTCATATGTAGGCCACTCCTCCATGTCTGCTGGCCCTAAGTTCTCTGGAATTCTGCCAAACACACCTGCTATCCCTTCCTACGTGACCGTTCTTCAAATACCAGGAGTCAGATCCCTTCTAAGACTCCTTTTCTACATGAAACTTCTGTTATTTTTTTCTTCTCACCCATCCTATACTCTCATCCCTCAGGACCCCACTATGTGCCAGGTGAGGCCAGGTAATCTGAAAAACAAATCCATGATACTGTGTCAGTCGGTGGTAATAAGTTACTCTTATGTCTACAATCGCAAAACAGGAAGAGGCCTTAGAGGTCAGCTCAACCCAACTCCACATTTATACGTGGAAAAAAATGGAGGTTCAGTTGTTGGTGGGTAAATTAGGACCAAAATGCAAATTTCTGAACCCTCAGCATAGCAGGGCATGTGCCAGACCACATTCCTGGGAAACATTTTAACAGGCAGCAAATCAAAGTATAAGGCATGATTAACTAACAGCGCTATAAAGAATCCAGCCTGCTGTAGTTTTTGCCTCTTTTGGCACATTCCATATAATTTACTTTTACAAAATAAGATCATCCCAAAACCAGTGGGGCTCCTAAGGATGTTTTTTTCTTACTACTAACCTGATAGTTTGTGGTTGTTATTGTTTTGTGGGTAAAATACTCACACAAAGTGAGTTGTTCTTCCCCTTGTTTTCGGTTGGTGGTATTTTACCTTCAAAGATGTAGCTCTATGGATGCAACTTATTTCCAAAATTGAAAGATCCTCAAAGGACCAAATAATAGTAAAGTGTGGGATTGTATTATGTAGCAGGTGTATCATTCCCTATGAAGGAAGGAGAGAGGAAAAAATTCAAAGCAATATTATTGGTGTGAACATTTTGCTGAAAATACACAAAAAGTTCATATAATTCTTTTAAATAAATTTTTAATTTAGAATAGTTTAAGATTTACCAAAAATTGCAAGGATAGTACAGAGAGTTCCATATACCCCATACCCAACTTCTCCTATTGTTAACATTTTACATTAGTATGATACATGTAACACAATTATGAACTAATATTGATGCATTATTATTATTAAGCAAAGTCCTTTCTTTATTCAGATTTCCTTTGTTTTTATCTAATGTTCTTTTTCTGTTCCAGGGTTCCACCCAGGATATAACATTACGTTTAGTCATCGTGTCTTGGCTATGACAGTTTCTTAGACTTTCCTTGTTTTTGGTGACAATTGTGAGAACTATTGGCCAGGTGTTTTTTTCCCAACTTTTGTGTTTTTTTTGGCCACGTGGCGTGACTTGCAGGATCTCAGTTCCCCGACCAGGGATTGAACCTGGGCCATGGCAGTGAAAGCCAGGAAAAGCCAGGAATCCTAACCATGAGGCCACCAGGGAACTCCCATTGGCCAAGGATTTTCTGGGTCTCTCAATTGGGATTTGTCTGATTTTTCCTTATGATTAGAGTGGGATTATGGGTTTTATGGAAGATGATCAAAGAGGCAAACACAGTTCTCAGCAACTGTATCAGGAGTATATGCTATCCACGTGACATAGCTGTTGTTAATCTGGATCACTTAGCTGAGGTAGTATTTGTCAAGGTTTTCCACCATAAAGTTATTCTTTTTTCCCCCTTTCCATACTGTACTCTTTGGAAAGAAGTTGCTATTTGTAGCCCACACATAAGGAATAAGGAGTTATGCTCAGCCTCCTATGACCCATTTGGAGGTAATTTTTGTGAAATGTATAAGGTCTTTGTCTAGTTTTATTTATTTTTGCATATGGATGTCCAATCGTTACAGCACTGTTTAAAAACTATCCTTTGAATTGCCTCTGTGCCTTTGTAAAAATCAATTGACTGTATTTGTGTGGGCAATTCATTTGACGTTGAAGGTACACTTGAGAGTGATTCTTGAGAAAATTAGTTGACTTTGATTTTATTTCCACTAGTCTGTGTAATTTAATTTTATTAAAATCTTTTATTTCCACACAGGTAGCTGTCATCTCAGCCTTTGCAAGTGGCTTCTCTTAATAAGAAACAAAAAATCTTCAATTTCAATTTTCTCTTCCGTAGGTAAGATTAATAGAAAGGGATTTTAGAAAACCTCCACTCTCCCGGTATTGTTTATCTTTTGAGAAAAGGGAAGATGCCTGTGAATGACTTAAGATCAAACAGCTGGCAAGTGGTAGGGCCACTAACCAATGATCAATGATTCATTGAGGACTCCAGCCAGGACTGTCACCCCGCATGGTCCCCTAATTTGAACAGAGGCTTCTGTCTCTTCAGATCATTTTCTCCAGTCATACTAATTCATAAATATACATACTTCTCAGGTGACTGAGTAAACGAATCTTCCACAAGGCTAACCAGAAAACTAGCCCAGGGGAAATCATCACCCTGGTTAGAGCAAAGCACTAAGGAGGCAACTCCTGAGTTCCTGCATCCCGGGAGACAGCTTATTTTTGATCTGCATCCAAATGGCACCTATAAAATCTTTTAACAAGTTTCTGGTCACAAAAGGAACTCAGTGAGAAAATGCTGGATTTTGTATGTGCAATCCATGACTATTATTGGGAAATATAGCTCAATAGCTCAATGGGCACATCCTTTAGATATGGTTAGGAAGATAATTTTCACATGAGAAAAACAATAGTGCACCTAACCTTGTGTGGGTGGGCATTATGTTAGGTGAGTATTTTGTTCACAAGCAAATAGACATATGGAGAGATGATGAACAACTCAATAAATGGAAGGAGAAACTTGACATTTTGATTCCACAGAATTTCTTAAATATATTAAATAGATTTGTGAAGCTATGAATAGTTAGTCTGTATGCTAAACAGTTAGATCACAAGATGCTTCCTAGTCTTTCATACATCATCCAAAGCAGCAAAAATGATCTTGGACGGGGAATGGAGGGGTTATTTTTTATTCTTTCATTAAATTTTTATTCAGATCTACTGCCCTAACCATCTTGCCAATTCTTTTAAAATATATTTGACTTTAAAACATTTCTCCATTATCTCCAAAATCATTATAATTAATTATAAAATTCATCATTTGTTAACCCCTTACTGTGTGCGTAATATTATCTTAAGCATATTTATGCTCCTTAGTCTCATGCAGTCTTCACTTCAGTTCTATGAGGTGCATTACATTATTGTTTTCATTTTGAGTGATTAAGAAAACGACAACAACCCTGTAGTTTATGTTCAAAATTGTCATGACTTGTGCTTACTGCATCCCAGTCAAAACTCTAACTTCTTTATGTCCCTGATCACAGCTAGCTGCCCATGAGATTGAGTCATTTCATTAATTCATACTACTATGAAAATGATGACAAATGTTTATCTGTATAGAAGATTTGGAGAAATCAAATCTAATGGTAGATTTTTCTGTCAGTGAAAAGACATGGTTGGGAAAGGGAGTACAGGAGACAGGGAAGGATTTCCTGCGTGCAGTCCACCTTCCTTTCAAATACACTTCTTAAATGTTTACCTGGTAAGATGGAAAACCAGGTATGTGTGTCTATCAATAAGAACAGCGTGTATTAGAGAATGAAAACTTGGCTTCTTCAGGGAGTACTGCTGGAAAGAGTAGAGACCTATGTATGTGGTGCGATTTTCTGTCAAGGTTATCTACCCACAGGTGGGATAAGTGAATTAACTGTAGTTCTGCAGCTAAGAATTCACAGGTTGCAATTATAATAATTAGAGCATGTCCAGGCAAAAGTTTACAAAAATAACTTAGGTGGTGGTTAGTATTGGGTAGTATTTTTGGTCAAATTTCACATACTTGTTTTTATTTTCTATTTTTCTTCCACTTAAAATTAGACACATTTCTTCTTGGTCTTTTGTACTTTAGACAGACTTTATTGGGCAGCGTGGATTCAAAAATACATCTCTATTCAGTTTAGGTTAAATTGGAATTCTCACATTCTTATGGTTTGGGGCTATGAGAAGACAGAAGAACATTTAGGTGACCTAAATAATTTGACCTGTCAGGATTCTACATCATTTTAACCAAAACATATACTATCTATGGCTACTGTAGTTGTACAAGACGCATACTCTATATAGTGTTGTGATTAAAAGTGAGGGCTCTGGAGTCGGACTATCTGAGTTGAAATTCTAGCTCTGCCATTTACTAGTCATGTGACCATAAACATTTGTTTAACTACCTTGTACCTCAGTTTTTTAATTTGTAAAGTGAGAGCAATAATAGTACTTTTTTCACAGGATTTCTGTGAGAAATCAAAGAATCACTTAGAACAATGCTTTGTACAAAATAATCATTCACGTTTGTAGACACGTAATTTTGGAAAAGATGAGACAAATTATTAACAGGAAAAAGTGATTGTGATGAAAGTGACAATAGGGCTCATAGTTATGAAGGCAAGTTGTGGAGTTATAAAAATCTTTCCCTTATAGAATGTTCTTGGTTTGGTCACATACACACACACATAAAAAGAGTTTGGTAAATTCCAGCTACAGTTTTTTCTTTAATTCAACAACTATTTATTGAGCATCTACTATGTTCAGGCATTTTATTAGGCACTGGGAAGTCAGCAATGATGAAAGCAAACTCCTGTCGTCATGGAGATTATACATATTAAGGAGAGATATAGAAAATACAGACATGAATAATGGGAATTCCCTGGCTGTCCAGTGGTTAGGACTCTTCACTTTCACTGCAGTAGCCTGGGGTTCAGTCCCTGGTCAGGGAACTAAAATCCTGCAAGCTGTACAGTGTTGCACTCCACAGTTCATATGTATAGTTTTAACTAATAATATACATTCTTTTCATCTATTTTTCTTGAGCATGTTTTTTTTTTTTTTTTTTTTTTTTTTTTTTTTTTTTTTTTTGGTACGTGGGCCTCTCACTGTTGTGGCCTCTCCCGTTGCGGAGCACAGGCTCCAGACACGCAGACTCAGTGGCCATGGCTCACGGGCCCAGCCGCTCCGGGGCATGTGGGATCTTCCCGGACCGGGGCACGAACTCGTGTCCCCTGCATCGGCAGGCGGACTCTCAACCACTGCGCCACCAGGGAAGCCCCTGAGCATGTTAATCATACTTAATTTAACTGTTTTTTTGATAAGCAAAATATCTGGATCAATATCTCTTTCTATCTTTTGTTTGTTTTTTGATTTACAATGTTGTGTTAATTTCTGCTGTAAAGCAAAGTGATTCAGTTATACATATGTATACATTCTTTTTCATATTCTTTTCCATTGTGGTTTATCACAGGATATTGAATACTGTGCTATACGGTAAGACCTTGTTGTTTATCCATTTTATGCATAATAGTTAGCATCTACTAATCCCAAACTTCCAACCTATTCCCCTCCACCCCCCTTGGCAACCACAAGTTTGTTCTCTATGTCTGTTTCTGTTTCATAGATAAATTCATTTGTGTCATATTTTGGATTCCACATGTAAGTAATATATGGTATTTATCTTTTTCAGACTTACTTCACTTAGTATGATAATCTCTAGGTCCATCCATGTTGCTGCAAATGGCATTATTTCATTCTTTTTTATGGCTGAGTAGTAAACCATTGTATATATGTCCCACATCTTCTTTATCCATTCATCTGTCAATGGACATTTAGGTAGTTTCCATGTCTTGGCTACTGTAAATAGTGCTGCTATGAACATAGGAGTGTCTGGATCCTTTCAAATTATAGTTTTGTCTGGATATATGCCCAGAATGAGATTTCTGGATCATATGACAACTCCATTTTCAGTTTTTTGAGGAACCTCCATACTGTTTTCCACAGTGGCTGCGGCAATTTTTAAAATTAATATTTATTGGAGTATAGTTGCTTTACAATGTTGTGTTAGTTTCTACTGTACAGCAGAGTGAATCAGCTATATGTATAAATATATCCCCTCTTTTTTTGGATTTCCTTCCCAGTTAGGTCACCATAGAGCATTAAGTAGAGTTCTATTACTATCTTTCTCTTTATGGTTTTTAGTACTTGCTTCTGTGTCCTGGAATGCCTGGGAAATTTTGATCCAATTTGATCCAGACATAGTATTTTAAAAATTATAGGGCTTTGGGGTAAAATCTTCCTCCAGAGAGGCTTTATCTCTTCTACGAGGGAGCTGATCACTTTAATCCAATCAGAGGTAGAACCAACTGCAGGCTGCATTACAGATTTTTATTTTTAGACTTTATTTTTTAGAGCAGTTTTAAGTTCACAGAAAAACTGAGCAGAAAGTACTGAGTCCCCATTTGCCTCTTGCCCGCACCCTTGCATAGCCTCCTTCATTATCAACGTCCCTCACCAGAGTGATACATTTTTTTAAAAATTTATTTTATCGAAGTACAGTTGACTTACAACGTTGCTTTACTTTCTACCATGCAGCGAAGTGATTAAGTTATATATATACAAAGATATATATATATATAAACACGTATATATATATATATATATATATATATATATATACACACACACACACACACATATATATATGTGTATATATATATACTTTTTCATATTCTTTTCCACTGTGGTTTATCACAGGGTATTGTATATAGTTCCCTATACTACACAGTAGGAGCTTGTTGTTACCCATTCTACATATAATAGTTTGCATCTGCTCATCCCAAACTTCCTGTCCACTCCTCCCCCACCCCCACCCCCTTGGCAACCACAAGTCTGTTCTCTGTCTGTGAGTCTGTTTTGTAGATAAGTTCATTTGTGCCATATTTTAGATTCCACAGATAAGCAATATATGGTATTTGTCTTTCTCCTTCTGACTTACTTCATTTAGTATGATAAACTCTAGGTCCATCCATGTTGCTGTCAATGGCATTATTTCATTCTTTTTTATGGCTGAGTAGTATTCCATTGTATATATGTAGCACATCCTTTTTGTCGTAGAATGGTACTTTTTTTTTTACCAGGGATGATTCTACATTGACACATCATTATCACCCAAAGTCCAGAGTTTATGTTAGGGTTAACTCTTGGTGTTGTACATTCTACAGGCCTTGACAAATGTATAATGACATGTATCCATCATTACAGTGTCATACAGAGTAGTTTCACTGCCCTAAAAAATCCCTTGTGTTCCATTTATTCATCCCTCCCTACCCCTAACTCCTGGCAACTACTGATCTTTCTATTGTCTTCACAGTTTTGCCTTTTCCGGAATGACATATAGTGCATTACAGTTTTTGTGAGACTCCTTTACATCTCTGATCTGTCCCTGTTCCTAGAGAGTAGCCCTCTGCTATAGACTGAATGTTTATGTCCCCCCCAAATTCATATGTTGAAACCCTAACCCTCTAATGTGATGGCAATAGGAGGTGCAGCCTTGAGAGGTGATTTGGTCATGATGGTGGAGCCCTCATGAATGTGATTAGTGCCCTTATAAAAGAGACCCTGCAGAGCTCCCTCATCCCTTCTGACAAGGGGGGACACAGTAAAAAGATGGTCATGTATGAACAAGGAAGTTGGCTCTGGCCAGACACTGAATCTGCCAGAGTCTTTTATTTATTTATTTATATTTTTGGCTGTGTTGGGTCTTTGTTGCTGCACACGGGTTTTCTCTAGTTGCGGCGAGTGGGGGCTACTCCTTATTGTGGTGTGAGGGCTTCTCATTGAGGTGTCTGCCAGAGTCTTGATCTTGGACTTTACAGCCTCCACAACTGTGAGAAATAAATGTTTGTTGTTTAAGTCACACAACCTGACCCAACTAAAACACCCTTCTGGAGTTCTACCTGAGGACTTGGGGTGCTCACTGTAGCTCTGTCCTCCTGTGAGTCTTCTGAGTTTGCAAAATCTCTGTTCTACTTTATAGAGACTTTCTATTTAGTTTCTTAACGTCTTGATCCATGTAGTGTCAGAACCTGGGAAAACAGGTCAAGTGTCAGACTCAGTTTTCCAGACACCCTTCTCACTGGCATCCCAGCCTCACAAGATTCTGACTTTTCTCTCCAGCCCCCCAAACTGCTGACAATTCTGCTGCCTTCTCTGCCCCATGGTGATCTCCTGCCCAAATCTCTGGCTTAGATTCTTGGCCCCTTGCCAGGTACTCAGAACTGGCAAGTGTCCCCAAAGAAAAATCAACTGCAGAATGCCAGCACTCCTGTCCAAGTTTCGTCCTTCTCCAGAATCTTATTGCTCAAGTCTGAGTTTCCCCAGCAGTTCTTCAATGCCTTCAAACAGGTACTGTTCTGTGTATTTTATCCAGCTTTTCTAGTCATTCTCAGTGAAAGCATTGGCTTTCATCTCAGCTGAAAGCAAAAGTCTTGACATACATTCCTGACAGATGCTTCTGTATTTTCTCATCTATTCTGTTAAGATTGACAAATAATAGAAACAGTTTAGCCAAGCAATCTACCTACATGCTTGATTTTATGGATGATTAGTCATTCACAAGTATAAATCTGTACTTTATTTTAGGATGTTGCTATATTAACTTATTTGATCATCTGTTGTGTAAATACTTATGAATTTTTTCATGAATTTATAAATGAATATCTGGTGGTCAATAATCACCATATTTGTGTACTATACATGAATTTCAACTGACCAATAGAAATATTGGGGAAATATAATTTTTTTAAAGTGAAGTATAGTAGATTTACAATTTTGTGTTAGTTTCTGATGTACAGATTATTTTATTTTATTTTTTTGTAACTCAAATTACTTTCAATCTTGAGCTTCCATTTTACTTGGGTGGCAGAAACTAATCTCAGTCAATTTGGGGATTTCCCTAGGACTGTGATTAAATAATGAGGGACTTTCATAGTGTCAAAGCATCAGGGATGGGAGGGATCTCAGTGTCATCTGTCCATGATGTATCTACCACACGGGCATCATCTGTTCATGATGTATTCACTGACATGGCACCATCCTGTCTCCCCACTCAGTGGTCTAGTCTGGCATTTCTTGACCTTCATTCTTATCTATGAGGCTCCTTTAGATCCACTGGTTCTCTCTGTTTACCTTGTTTTCATCCATGAATGCAAAGGAAATTTTCTGGGGCTCCTGAACCATTCCAGTGGGATGAAACAGTCCCAACTGTCTAGACACACTATTTATTTTTTCTATAGGACTCTGATGCCTCCCTGGAGCTGAGCTCTGACTGTCTTTTGGATCAATCTTCCAGATTTATGGGAGAGATAGAGGTATGCTTCACAATGCTTTGCTCCAATATTTTGTTTATGCTGTAAGTCCTTTGAATTTTCCTAACAACCGAAACATTTGAAACTCAAAATCCTGGCAGAGTTTGCTTTCTGTTGTCCCATGCATTGCCTGAAGCCGTAATAACAGATTAGTCTAGCTGAAAAAGGGAAAATGAAATGCTGGAGAGAAAAACAAAGCAAAACATTGGTTACTATTTCAAAAAAATTACCGTGCTACATGTGTATTCATTCCATAAACCCTTACTTTCTTTTTTTTTTTTTTTTTCTTTTTTTTTTTCTTTTTGCGGTATGTGGGCCTCTCACTGTTGTGGCCTCTCCCGTTGCGGAGCACAGGCTCCGGATGCGCAGGCCCAGCGGCCATGGCTCACGGGCCCAGCCGCTCCGCGGCATATGGGATCCTCCCAGACCGGGGCACGAACCCGTATCCCCTGCATCGGCAGGCGGACTCTTAACCACTTGCGCCACCAGGGAGGCCCAAACCCTTACTTTCTTACTGAGTGCCTCATCTACGCCAGGCAATATGCAAGACACCAGACTATCATGATAAATGAGACACAGTCCTCAGCTCAGCTACCACCAGACTGAACAGGGAACACAGACAAGAAAGAGGCAGTTTCAAGACTTCTGGTTAAAATATGGCAGAGTAAACATGTTTACTCACCCTCCCTCCCAAAATTACATAAAAGTAACAGTAAAGAGTTTTTTAAAAAACCATGAACGTATAAAGACAAAAAAATGAAATACTTGTAAGTAGAGTATAGGGCAGCAATGGAATGTTGGAAACTAGAAGGAGGTGGATGAGTGGCAAAACTGACTTAATAATTGAAACCAAAGCTGGCAGTAAGGAAAGCTAAGAAGAAGGCTGATTTGAACTACAGGATCTCAGAAATATTTAGAGATATTAGAGTAGGGGGTGCAGGTGTTGCTGGCAATGGGAGGATTCATTGCTGGTCTTTAAAAGAAATGAACTGGCAGCCAAACTTCTTTTATACTTTCCTGGTGAGAGCGTGGTTGAGTCATCTGTGGGAAGCTAGCTAAAAACAAAAGCAAAGAAACAAACAAGAAACAATGTAAAACCTAGTCAGACCTGCTGTCTAAAAAAAAAATTTAATTTAATTTAAAAAAACAAAAAACAAACAAACAAAAACCTAGTCAGATCACCTACAGGGATGTATACCAGTCTATTCCAGGCAGTTTTTAAAAACTGCTCTATTTTTAAATATGAGCAGACAACAGAGTTTTAAATTTTAATGTAGTCAAATGCATTAGTTTTCCTCTTATGATCTGTTATTCGTGGTCTTAATTTCTTTGTTAATGTAATGTCAAAACAGAGTAGAGTGAAACAATTGCTAAAAAGCACGTGTAGTATGTTACTAATTACATTGAAATGGAAACATATCAAGAAATACTACACATTGTTTTTCACTAGATACATAAATATGTAAGGGAGAATAACGATAGTAATACTATTCTGTGTCTACAACATTTTATTTCTTTATTTTAAAATCTGTTTAATTAAGGTATGAATTGTAACAAGGTTTAATTGGGAACAAAGTATCCCTTTTTACTTTTCTATAATTTGAGATATTTCATAGTTAAAAAGAAGATAAATAGGCAGCCCCAATACCCTGAGGCAAGGCTTACCATAGAGGAAGGTACTTGGTGTTGGGGAACCCATAGAAAGGCAGATTGCTGGGTGGTTAGGGAAGAGTTGGGAGGGAGTGATGGCATGCAGTCTACAACCCAAGGGAAACATTGGCAGTGCTGGAGGGGGGGAAGGGGGGCAGGAGGGGGTGTGCACCAGGAGTGGTGGAGCTGTGTTTCCTTAAGAAAGTTAGGGGCATTTGTGGTATGTGTGTTGGGGGAAATAGTGAAGACCCTATAAAACCAAGTTCTGTGAGTCTGGATCTCATCCCCAGGAAAAGGTGAAGCATAAAGAGGGCTGAGCATCAGGGCCAGGGAAGGACCCTGGAGACCTAGTGAGGAACCCGGTGTCAGTATGTAATTGGCAGGAGCTCAAATTCTTTACAAAGGGGTTTTCCCCTAACATGATGCCTTTCTGTCTCAGCGAGCTATGCTGTTTTTGCCTTTCCCCCGTCCCCACGGCAGAGGGGAGGGAAGAGCCCTTGTTCCTAATTGCTTTCCCCTCGTGTCGCAGCCCCTGGCCTTCTAAAGTCTCTGCTAAGCGTGTCCAGTGCTCCCTTCCTGTTCCATCAGCCGATCCCACCTGTCTCTCAGGCAGCCCCAGTTTGCAGCTGTGAAGGCCTCGTCAATATGTTTTTTCCTTCTTAGTCTCCTTTCTAAGCCCAAACCCCTCCTCCTCTGTCCTTGTGGGATTCCTGCACGCTGAGTCACCCGCGGAGCCCTCTAATTCCTGCCCACTGCCTTGACTCCTTTGCTCTGCCTGCCGGCCTTTCTGCTGCATGGCGGGTCTCCTTACTGCAACGTGTGCTTGATGAGCAGAGCAGTGTCCCAAGTGAGCAGAGGTGGACGTTGATTTTCCTATCCAAGCTAGCTTGAGAGACAAGGCAGGGCTTGTGCTATGAATCAGTGAGTATTTATCATGGCTCAGGGGCTGGGGTTTACTTTTCTCAAAGGTAATTTTTGGAAACTATTTGGAAATATTTACTCTCTTTCACTTGTGTGATGTGAAAGCTCTTTCTGTTTGGTGTTCTGAATTCCCTGTTTACACCTTCTAAAAGAGAGGTTATCCATCCAAAGGGGAAACATGATTTGGTTTTGGTGTTATGCACTACTTTTTTTTTTTTTACGTTGTCTTTTTTAGATTGAGGTAAAATTTACATATAGTATAATGAATATAAGTAAATTGTGAGTTTTGATAAATATCTACACCCATGTAGTTATAATCCAAATCAAGATAGAGAAGCTTTCCATCCTTTCCAGGAAATTCTTTTGCTCCTTTTTTTTTTTTTTTTTTTTTTTGAGGAACGCAGGCTTCTCACTGTTGCGGCCTCTCCCACCGCGGAGCACAGGCTCCGGATGCGCAGGCTCAGCGGCCATGGCTGACGGGCCCAGCCACTCCGTGGCATGTGGGATCTTCACAGACCGGGGCACGAACCCGTGTCCCCTGCATCAGCAGGCGGACTCTCAACCACTGCGCCACCAGGGAAGCCCTTTTGCTTCTCTTTTAGTTAACTTCACACCTACAACAAACTACTCTTGATTCCTCTCAACTTAGCTTAGTTTTCATGTTCCTGAACTTCATAAAAATGGGATCAGATAGAATCTATCCTTCTTGTGTCTTGCTTCTTTTTCTTTTGTTCAACACGTTTTTGAGATTATTCCTGTTGTGTTCTTTTTTTACTGCTGAATACCATCCCATTATATGAATATACCGCAATTTATCTATTCTCATTGTGATAGACATTTCAGCTGTTCCTATACACTAGTGTAAACTAACTGTGTAGAAAGATTTAGAACTTTTCTTTATAGTGGAGAGTGTTCTTTATAAAATCAAAATTATATCAAAATTACAAAATTACTTGTAACTAGTAGTTACAAGTGAGGAAAGTGGGAGGAGCAAGAGGGTAGGGGATTAAGAGGTACAAACTATTAGGTATAAAATAAAATAACCGGGCTTCCCTGGTGGTGCGGTGGTTGAGAGTCCACCTGCCGATGCAGGGGACAGGGGTTCGTGCCCCGGTCCGGGAAAATCCCACATGCTGCAGAGCGGCTGGGCCCATGAGCCATGGCCGCTGAGCCTGCGCGTCCGGAGCCTGTGCTCCGCAATGGGAGAGGCCGCAACAGTGAGAGGCCCACGTACGGCAAAAAAAAAAAAAAAAACAATTACCTACAAGGATATATTGTACAACACGTGGAATATAGCCAATATTTTATAATAACTATAAATGGAGTATAACCTTTAAAAATTGTGAATCACTATATCGTACACCTGTAACTTATATAATACCGTATAGCACCTATACTTCAATTTAAAAAAATTACATCCCTAGCTGATTATTTAACATACTGGAATTAGAGTCTCTGTATCTTATAGACTTCTATTATTGGAAAAATAGAAGCTTGAATGTCAAGATCCTTGTGGCCCTACTCCCCAGGTTCCTGAGTCAGCTGGCTTCTGGGAGTTCCCTGGCAGTCCAGTGGTTAGGACTCCATGCTCTCACTGCCAAGGGCCCGGGGTTCAATCCCTGGTTGGGGAACGAAGATCCTGCAAGCCGTGTGGCACGGCCAAAGAAAAAAAGAAAAAGAAATGTCTTGATGTTTCCTCAACTCCCATCCTGAGTCTTTAAGGCCATATTAAATAATAATAGAATTTTGAACTGTTACTCTGCATATTACTGTATGAACATTGAGTAGTTAATCCACTAAAAATAAAATTAGTTTTACCGTGTTTCAAAAAGAAACTGGAGAAATAAAAGACAGTTCCTGGGTATTGTTTAAACACCCCTGGAGGCTTGAGTTAGGAGGACTGAGCACCCCACACTTGAAACTTGGGTCTGGAATTTCGTTCATGCTGACCTCTGCAGGTAAACTGTTTGAACTGGTTTTCTATTGCTCTGTCACAAAGTACCCCCAAACTAACTTGGTGACTTAAAACAGTAAACACTTTTTATTTCATCATTTGTGTGGGTCTGAAGTTCAGGAGGAGCTTAGCCGGGTGGCTGAGCTCAGGGTCTGTCGTGAGATAGCCGTCAAGGTGTCGGCACACGTGGCCAGAGAAGAGCCTTAAGAGAAAATTGAGAAGAAGATGCTTAGCGATGGGCCTTGAAGGAGGAACAGCAGCTCACCAGGGAAACTGAAAGAATGTAGGGGAGGGTGTTTGAGGCAGGCAGAGGAGGTAAATGCAAAATAGGAACTTTTATGTGGTTCATTAGCGCGAAAGTAGAGAGTGCAGTAAAGTTGGAGGAAAAACTCAGGAAGGCCACAGTAACATCTTGCTAAAGAATTCTGAATATTTCCCACAAGCAATTTGGATCTGCAAAAAATCTGTTGATTTTAAGCATGGAGTAACACAATCAGATTTGCATTTAGAAGACAAATTAGAGAGATGGGAAATTAAGAGGCCAGTAGAAAATGATTGCAAAGCAAATGGGTAGAAGGGAGCTGGAACAAGACAAGGAGGGATGTTATTAGAATCTACCACCTTAGATGTGGTGGTGCGAGGGGCTGGCGAGGGAAAGTGAGGGATCCAGAAGTATTGCCGGGATTCTGCATCAGTGACTGCTTAACAGTGATGTCTTTAACCAGGACAGGGAATGTGGAAGAAATTGGTCTTGAAGGAAAAATGGTAAGTTCGGTTTGGGCATGTTGCTTGTGAGTTACCTGTGGCCCATCCTGGCTGAGACATGAGAAGCAGGCAGGGAGCTATGTGAGCCTAGAGCGCAGGAGAGAGGTCTGAGCAGAAGATGAGGATTTGGAAGTGTCCTTTGTTGTGGCCGGGCCTGCTGCAGGCTGGGTGACACAGTAACGAATGAACATGGAGCTGTGGCTCAGCAGGGAACCCCTTATATAGGTTAGTGGTTCTCAACTGGGGACAATTTTTCCCTGCAGGGGACTTTTGCCAATGTTGGGAGACATTTTTATTTCTCACAACAGGGGCAGTGTGTGGGGGGGTTACTACTGACAGTGGGTAGAGGGTGGAGAGGCTGTTACCAGAAAACTGGATTTGCCTCTTGGTGGGTATTGAGCCAAAAGACACAATCAAGCCAAAGAGCAGGAGAAAGAAAGATTTATTATTACTTGCAGCAAGTAAGGAGAACACTGGGGATCTTTCCCAAAGATCCTGGGATATCTCCCAGGATAGCAAAATTGGGGAAGTTTTAAGCTAAGGGTACATGCAAATTAATGAAGGGGGCTTGAGCAGAGGAGAATTCAGTGTAGAATTGGGGCAAAGGTTGACGGAGTCCAAGCTTTACTTGATTGAAGTCAGAAAATGTCAACATCATCATTCCATCCTCCACCTGGGTGGGTGCTTTATTTCCTGCAGAACTCAAAGATATATATCAGATTGTTATGCGTATCCCTGGAGGAGGACCTAGGACTCTATTTCATGCTGAACTATTATTTCTTGTAGCCATGTTTTTGCCACAAGAAGAAAGCTGGTCTCTGAGAGAGGAAAATGAGACAGAGAGAGCTAAGAGTGTGTGATCAGTCACACTTTCCCTTTATTGGCATTTCTGTTTTTGTTTTTCTTTTTTAACTTCTATGAAGTTAATGTGGGAAGGAAGGATCCTGCTTCCATAAAGTTGAAGTTAGCACTCACTTCCCAAGACCTTGAAGTATGACTGATGACATGCTCTTAGCTCTCTCTCTTTTTACCAAAACTAGCTTGAGTTGGGTTTCTGTCACTTGAAACTAAGAAAGTCCTGACTTAAACAGCTTTGTTAATTTAGCCTGAGAAGAAGCTAGTGAAAGGAAAAGATTTAAATACAGATGAGAATAAGATCATTATCCTGGAGGATGAACCTTAAACCTTGGGTAGGAAGAGGGTCCTCTCACCCTCTGAGTGAGAAAGAAGGAGGTAAGAATGGGCATGGGTGAAGATGAGTTTGTAGGTGTAGGGTGAGAATTCAGGGCAAGGAGACTGGCTGAGCAGGAATTAATGTCATCTGCTGGGAGAAAGGATGAGGGCTAGAATCTTAAGGAGAGCAGTGAAGATTAAAATAAATATGATGAGGGATGGAAAAAGAGCTGAGCAGGGACATATTAAAGGGTCACTAAGAAAAGCCAAGGGCCCAGTTGAGATGGATGACTCCAAATCTGTTTCATGGCCACTCTATGGTATGATTTTGTTGGGTCCCACTGTGCTCAGCAGCCTGCATGTAGGGGCAGATGATGGTGGGGTAGAGGTCAGCTGGATGTGTGAAGAGAGTAGACTGGAGGAAAGTGACAAGACAGTGGGGAAATGACTTACTCTATAGGCCATAGGTAGGATAGAGAAGAAACGAAGCAGGAGAAAGGATGGATGGTAGTCTGGGTGGGAAGAGAGGCCAGGGGTGGGTGAAGTCTGAGAGTACTAGCAGATGTGGCTGGAATGCCAGGAGAATATGGAGAAAAGGAGGGAGCTGCCGGGGGTGGGAATTAGTAAAGTTTTAGAGGAGGAACCGTGTAGAGAATGGCAGTGTTCAGGGTGTGAGAGAGCGAACCCTCATTCCCTCTTATCCAAATAATAAGGTTGCATAAAGGGGAAAAAAATAACACTACTTCCATCCATCACGTGCCTTGATATCCCCATTAGGCTGACTTCTGGGAAGGACACCACCCTCCCACCCTCCTTCTCCCAGCCCTCCACGCTGCACATACACACCCACCCGGCAAAGGCTTTCCTTGTTTAAGCCTGCTTCCTACTCTTACCTCCTACCCTAAGGTTAACAGAATTCTTCTGTGTCATCTCATTTAATCTGCTAGACCGAGCACTGTAATTAGACAGAATCTATCTTTTTTTTTTTTTAAATCACTGTATCCTTAGTGCCTATGACAGGGTATGACACACAATAAAGTTGTTGAATGAATGAAGATAAACTTCCGATAAAGAAACCAATGCTGAGAGGACCATAAACTGGCCCCAGAAATGGGGGTGGGCTGGGGGTAGGGGACCAGTGCTGAGAAGCTGGCTGTTGATGGGTAAAGCCTGCTGCAGCGGAGCAGTGGATGCAGAGGGACTTAATTTGGGTTTTTAAGTGGGATGGGTGGGGACTGAAGCATCAGCATGGAAGAGATGAGGGTGGGGTTTCGTGGTGAGAGTTTTTGGAAGGAGAAAGAGGGATGAGAAATTGAAACCATTCTTCCTGTTATTTTTAGGCATTAAACAAGTGAGCTCATCTAATCCTAGCCACCACCCCAAATTAGGAAAAATCAAATCATTGTCCAAGGTCACACACTACTAAGATCATAAGGCAAAACTTTACCCACCCAGGGATGAGTCCTCCCCAGAATTCAGAATCCCTGTCTGGGACTACATCTATTCCACTGGCAAAATTCTCTCTTACAAGGTTTCCTTTTAAATTTTTTTATATCTTCCTAGTCATTTTGAATATCAACGGTTTACAGTTAATAACCCACACCACAGTGGATTCATTCAGCCATTCACGCATCCATTCAAAACATTCACTGCGCTGCTATGAGCAGGTACTAAGTGTTACTAAGGGCACTGTGCTAGGTGTTGGGGACTCAGCAATGAACAAGAGAGACAGGATGCTTGTCCTTTTATAAACAGGCTGAGTAGTTTTGGGTTTCTTTTTACTAATTGCTCTGAAGATCTTAATCAAGCTTAAAAATCCTTCCTGAAAGATTCCTATCAGAAACTTTTTTTTACCTAATTATTTACCCAAGACCTATATTCCAGTCTCCTGCTAGGGAAGCTGACTTACGTTTTACTGGATAAACATAAATATTGTTTTGAATAAAAACAGTGGAAGGCCTTCTAAAGATAAAAATCTCCTGAGGAGTCTCTGCCTTTAATTTCCGGTGAGCATGTGGATCTCAATAAGGGGAGATTATTAAAGTCTCCTCATAATTTCACACTGTTGACTCAGGATGAGTTTCTGAAAGTAAATCTGGACCTATTTCTCCAAAGGACATTACAACCACTTTAAGTCTAAAGGGCAAGGTTGGGGGGGCCACTAGAATGCTGGCTATGTTCCAGTATTACTTCTGGGAGGTAGAAGTGATGGTGAAAATGGACAGGGCAGAATCTGCAGAAGAAGGAGGCCTCACCTTCTCACCCTGGGAGGTTCAGGGATGGATGAGATGAGGCCACGTAGGCGGCTTGAATTAAATTCCAAATGGTGCTTCTGGAGTCTTTGGCCACATCAGATGGGGACTGTGGGAGCCTGCATATGGAGAGGAGTATAGAGGGTGGGAGTCTCATTTAGCTGTACTTGATAGGGGCCACTGATGGGAGACTCTAGTACAGGAAGGATAGGAGGGAACCAGGAAGCATCAGCTTGGCCCTGGAGAGCTGGGGCCTGCCAGGCCTGAGGGATTGGCTGGTGATAGGACAGGTCCTGTTGCATGGGGCAGTGGGACCATCAGAGATTAATTTGTTTTAAATGTGAGAGTAGGGGCTGAATCATCAGGTTAGGAGCCGAGAATGGTAGTGAGGGTTTTTCAAAAGAGGAAGAACTGTGGAGGAATGAAACCAATCCTCTTATAATTGCTAGGCATTTTTACAAATTAGCTCATTTAATCCTTAATTTCTTGCAATTCACTATCTTGTCTTCTTTTCTTCTTCTTTAAGTAATCATAATTTGTAACAACTATATTTATTAAATGAAATTAATTTAAAAAGAAGACTAATTGAGAATTTTATATTCTAAAAAACAAGACTAACTCTTCTAGAATTAGGGAAAATTGTCTTACTTATACAAAGCCTAATACTCATTTTTTTTCTCTTTATGCATCAGTATAATTAAGGAAAGCAGTAGGTCAATGAATATATGATGAAAATATTAGATTTGAGACATGTAGAAATTACAACACAAGGAAGCTAGACCTGTTTAGAATAAATTGGCTAGTTCCTGAATGATCCAAATAATTGAGGTAAAGAGGGAAATCAGGAAAGTCTCCAGTTTACAAAGAAATTGAGGTTCAAAAATGTGTTTGGAGACTTCCCTGGTGGTTCAGGGGTTAGGACTCCGCGCTTGCACTGTAGGGTACGTGGGTTCTATCCCTGGTTGGGGAACTAAGATCCCACAAGCTGCGCAGCTTGGCCAAAAAAACAAACAAACAAACAAACAAAACAAAAATGGGTTTGTAAATTAGTTATCTGAGATTTGGTATATTTCCCCAATGAAAAGAAAATTTTAGGTATGGCTGTAACCTGATACCTGATTATCTCATCAGAAAATAGCTGAAATCCATTATTTGCACACAAGAACTGTACAACAAACAAACCAAAATTATCACAAAATACTTAAAATTAAAGCAACATAAAAACAATGCACTAAGAAGACTTTAATTTTAAATTCAAGAAAGGGAAAGTTTAATTAGGATGAAAGAGTTAACTGAAGAATCTGGTGGAGAGTCTGAGGATGCCCTTTGGACACTGAGCAGGGACTTCTGGGATAGATGACAGATACTGTTTTTAAGACATAATAAAGGAGATTTTCTGAGTGCCCATCATTTATAACACCCAGTAGTTATAAAATACCACTCATTAAAAATCCATCAATTAAATATACCATTCAAAGCAGAGTCTTTAGGTGGTAGTTTTTATGCACTTTGCACTCCAGCCATTTTAGAAATTCAATTCACACACACACAAAAGCACTTTCCTTCTTTTGGTTTTGCTGTTCACTTAACCAGATCACCCTTTCTCCTCTTCATTTCCTGACAAAATATCCTCCCTCGAAGCCTAATTCAAATGACACATCCATCAATTTTTTAAATCCCTTGACAAAATATTAGCTGTCTCTCTTCTGAAACCAGTTGCATTTTGATTACATTTTATGCATCTTGTTTATGATTTACAGTTTGTCTCCCATTGTAGTATTTGTATTCATGCTCTATCTGTAATATTAATGGAAGTAGACTCTTCTGTAGGCCTTCTCCACAGCTTCAGACCACCTTTGCAAAACAGTGCTCCCCTTAGCCTGATTCCCCAGCTCCATTTTATTTTTTTTAATAGAAAACTTCATACTGGACATAATAGGTATTTTTTATTGTCTGTCCCCTCCACCAGAATGTATGATTTATGAGGGCAGGGACTTTGTCTCATTTACTGCATTACCCTATCCCCAGTGCCTAGAACTGTGCCCGGTCCACAGTAGGAACTGAATAAATCCATGTAACTAGAAGTGAAAGAAATACCAACTGGGGTATGTATATCAAAACACTGAGTCTAATAATTCATTAATTCTATCACTATTTAGCTGCAGGACACAGCAAGTCGTTAACCTGTGATGGGCATCATTTTCCTATAAAATCAACAACATCGTTAAACATAGGATTGCTGAGTTCTGGTGTCATTCCATTACTCTGAGAGTAGAAACTGAGAGAGATGATGAAGAAAAGGACTTCAAGTAAGTGGATGTGTGAGGGGAAAAGAATGCTCCAGGCCACACTGAAGGAGCTACTCTTGGTGAAGGTCAGAGAGAAAATGATAAGCATAAGTGAGGAGAAAAAGATGCAGAGGAAAGGGCTGCCTTCAGACTCCTTTGCCTGTCAACAGTGCTCTGGGAGAGGTGCTCAAACTAGGGAGCCTGAGGCCACATAGAGATGCCGCCTGCTTGGGAAGAGGCTTCCAGGGAAGAGGAAAGGCAAGCTGAAAGGGGAGTGTGTGTGTGTGTGTGTGTGTGTGTGTGGCGAGCTCCACATGCTTTGCAATTTTGCCTCTCTCTCCAGCAAACAATCACTCTGCTGTGACTTTGTCAAGGCCTGATTAAGTGTGTGGCTCATATGTGAAAGCAAATGAGAAGTTCTATCTATACAAAGAACACATTCGTATTTAATTTATGACAAAAGCTCTTCTTTATTCCCCCAAGCAGACTAGATTCTTACCTCTTACCTTGAATCTCCACAGCACTTTGCGCTTCTCATCCTGGAATATCTTACTGCGTCTAGGGTTGCCGGCTTCTGTCCTCTTGCCTCCCGGCGCCCGCCCGGTGCCTCCCCTCTCGCCACGCTAGTAAGTCTGAGAAGGGCACTGTCTTTCTGTCTTTGCGTTCTCTGCACCAATCTAGTACAATCTCCTGTAGTGTCTGTGTCTCCGTCTGTCTTTCTCTCTCTCATACTCATGTATTTTACGTTTAACTAATAATAGGGAATGGCTCAAATTTAAGTTGTTTGAAAGTTCTAGGCTGGTTCTGAAAATAGGAGCCGACCCCAGGTGGAGGTTTTTAAATTTCCCAAGTAAGTCACCAACGATCTATATATACATTTAAGAGAAGGCCATCTAGGAAGCAACGATTGACACTTCTTTTTTTTAAACAAACTTAAAAATAAACTTGGGAATTCTAAACCGTGGTCAAAGACGCACTGTCCTTGCCCGCAGAGACTGTCTGGTCTTCATGCCCCTGCACCGTTAAGTCCGAGCATCGGGTGAGGCCCGCGTTCCTGCGGCCACGGACGGGAGGGAGGCCCCAGCGATCCCAAACACGGAGTCCTGGACAACTCCCCACGCCCTCCCAATGCGCGAAGGCTAGGCTGTCCCCGGGGCCCTCAGGGAGCAGCGCCCCACCCAGGATGCAAGGACTCGGACTGGCCGGGCTCCACGCAGGCGCACTGAAGCCCGGGCAGGGGCGTGTCGGAGGCGCGCAGGGATGGGCCGGCGGGGGCGGGGCGGGGCCGATGCCGTTTCCGTTGCCTGGAACCCGCAGAAAGCAGCTGCCTGGAGCGTTCTCCGCCCGCGTCTCTTCCCGCTCTCTGCGCCGCCGCTCTCCCGGAGGTTCGGGTCTGGGTGAGTGAGCGCTCGCCTAGCCCGCCGAGGGCAGCGGGGGCGCCGGGGTGGCGCGGACGCTCGGCGGAGGGCTGTCCCGGGAGCTGCGGAGAGGGCGGGTTGCGGCGGCGCCCGGGGGGCTGTCTGGGCGCCGCGGCGGCGAAGTCCGGCTCGCTGAACCCGCCGTCTCTCTCTTCTCTTGCAGTCCTGCATCAGTCACCTTCTCCTGACCTGGGCAGTCGCCATGGCACAGGTAAGGCCGTGCGCCCCCGCGCAGCACTCGGATTTACCAACTTTGTAAACTGTTCAGGAGTTCTAGAATTTGTTGGAAAGCCAGAGGAGTTTAGGAGTAAACTGAATCTGTCTTCGGGAATTTCTTACACCTTTCTGTTTCCCCTTTGCTCCCCTTCCTAGGGAGCGCCCACCCGAACCTGCTCCCACCTGGCGCTGCAGCGCAGCGGGCTCAGCCGCCGGTGACGTGGCCGGATTTGGGGGGCGCTCCCTCTTCGTGAGCGAATGTGTAAAAGGGAGCCTTCCTAAAAATCCAGAGAGTGGCTGAAATTAGAACCAGAGCAAGTACAGCTCCCTGTGATCATGTGAAGCGAACGCATTTCTTTTTTTCTTTTCTTGGCTTTATTTATTTATTTCGCCAAGTTTCCTGTATTTGAATACTGAGTGGGCGTTGGTTTTTTCCAGTAGAGTTGTAATGGAGCTTTTTCCAGTCGCTCAACCCAACTTAACTAAAAGGAACTGTTCGTCGTTGGTACTGATTTTTTTTCCCCCCAAGCAAAAAGATTAAACCGAAGAGCTGCTTTTCCTAAGTAACGAACTCGCGGAACGAGTTCTGAATTGAATCTGCCTGGGGACTGTTTCAGAATTTGATTACCTAGTAACGGCTTTCTTTGCTGTTCTTAACATTTATCAAAAATGTAGGGAAGGGAAAATCGTTTAATTTATATAGCACTCTTTAAAAACTGACCGTGTTGTACAGCCTTTTGTGAATAAAATATCGGTGCTTACGACAGCTCCACCCCGAAACTAATTTTACAAGATCTCATCGATCTAACTGGCTTGTCAGAGTCCACAAACTTTTTTTAAACAAGTGGTCCAACTCAAACAATGCCCTCTTTCATGTATAGTTCACTTAAAAAAAATCAGGTTGACTTATCAAAATTGAATAAGGTTTCATGATCCTTTCCAAGAGAAGATGGGAGGATTAAGGGGAGTTGGTAATTTTATTAAATTTATACAGTACTTCCATTCTTACTTCCTCTTTTGCACTTAAGGAGTGTTACAATAAACCAAGTCTCATATTACTTCAAGTGGAAACTTCGGTTTAGATTCTTCAACAGATAAAGGATACTTTTATATGGAATTAACTTTGCTGAGCATTATTTTTCCTATCTTGATATGCTGGTGTGGTGATGTAAATGATGATTTCGCAAGCATTAAAGAATAATTCTCTTTATCCTAGCTCTTTGGCTGTTTCTCTTGTCTCTTTTGTAAATTTACCCAGTGATTTCTGAAGTTTTTCAGTCAGTTCCTTTAATTATGTAGACTCTACCCAAGATAGCATAAATGAACACACTTCCCCAAATGTGGACATTGATAATTTCAAAGAATGAAAATAGTGTAAAAGCCCTTATATATACAAAACCTGGGAGAATCGTGGCTTGTATTATAGAATTTTGTACACGACCTCTATTACAATATAACCAGGACTGTTTTCTATCCAAGCCACAGTTTTTAGTTATAAAAGTTACAAGTAATATTAAGAAAGATACAGTGTTGAATTTTACACTAGTTTTGTTATTAGTTATCCTTGGAAACCATGGAAGTAAAACATTTTGTTAAAGTATTTAATATTAAGGTGAAGTTTTGTTGGCTTTATACCTACATTTGATGGTGTGCAGAATGCCCACATTATGGAATTGCACTTTTACTGTCTAAAATTTCCTTTGGACCCCAGTGTAATTGTAGGAAAGCTGAAGTACTTCAGTGTTGGGTTTCAAACAGTTTCCATGGTAGTACCTTTTGTTGACGTGCGGTATGGGCTTCCACTCTCTGGCCATCTGTAGAGTAATGGCATCATGGCTGAGTCTTAGAGGTGCACATTCTGGCAATTTAAAATATGTTGTTAAATATTAATGTCTTTTATTTAATGAAAAGTGAAAATGTAGCCTCCCACAACAGTGATTCTTCATGTTTATGAGCTACATCTTCCATACCAGTGGTTTTCTCTTCTTACTTAATATTGGGACCACCCTGCAGATAACAGTTTGCAGATATCCAGGAATCATTTATCGCATATGTAGATCACGGGCACAACTGTCTTATTACGAATTTGATTGATCTTTGACAGGTACATTGGAGTTTCTTTTGTTATATAAACAAATATTATTAGGTATATTTTACACTCTTATGAATATTTATATTAATATATTTGTAAGTAAATTATAAATTATATTGTAATGAGTGTACTTCATGTCAATGCTGCTTTTTTATTTTTTAAATTTATTTTTTGGCTGCATTGGGTCTTCGTTGCTGCGCACTGTGCTTTCTCTAGTTGCGGCAAGTGGGGGCTACTCTTCATTGCGGTGCGTGGGCTCTAGGCACGCGGGCTTCAGTAGTTGTGGCACGTGGGCTCAGTAGTTGTGGCTCGCGGGCTCTAGAGCACAGGCTCAGTAGTTGTGGCGCACGGACTTAGTTGCTCTGCGGCATGTGGGATCTTCCCGGACCAGGGATCGAACCGTGTCCCCTACATTGGCAGGCAGATTCTTAACCTGCCTGGCAATACTGGGCAAATATTGGGAACAACATAAAAAGTGACTTACCATGTTATGTAAATACATTCAGAGTTGGAGGCATTTGTGGGGTACCACTACTTGAGCTCTGCCCTTCTTCTGGTCCTAATCCTCATCCATTAGTATTGAAATATGTGGGATTCAACCAGTTAACTGTTATTTGGAGAGAAATAGTCTAACCTGAGGCTTCCCAGTTTTTCTCAAAGAGAGTACACTGGTTAACTCTATCTTCTCCATGACATACAAGAATATAAATTACAAATGTACCTGCATGTAAACAATTTCTGGACAGTACTTTTTTATAGGTTTGAAACTATTCATTTGAATGGTTTTATATTTATCTGGTTTGAAACCACAGCATCCGTGTTATTTTAGCATAAAAGGCTAAATGAGTAATAAATTATTATGATTATTGGATCAGTAACAAAATCCACTATGTTAAATTTGGGTACAAGCTAGTTGAATATATTTACTAAGGAATAGCCAAAGAGCTGTTCAGATTGCCTGAGTTATCTATATATAGTAAATATTTTTGAATCCCTTCATCTTTTTTCTCTCAACAATCAACTTCTGATT
Organism: Mesoplodon densirostris; assembly: GCF_025265405.1. NCBI lineage: Eukaryota > Metazoa > Chordata > Mammalia > Artiodactyla > Ziphiidae > Mesoplodon > Mesoplodon densirostris. The sequence continues at coordinate 87,326,761 of NC_082661.1, read as the reverse complement.
ATATAAGTGTGAATTTTTCATTAGGTTTTAGGGTCATTTCTTTAATCTGACTTACAGTATTTTGGGTTGGATTTCTTAAATAGGCTCCTGACCTATTTCTCTCCTATGGCTTTATTTGCTTACACAGGTTTTTTTTTTTTTTTTTTTAATCTCAGTATTTAGCTACAGCCAGATTATTTCATAGATATTCTAATTTATTTAAGTATTTGAAAGTACATTGTATAGTTCTGTGTTCTTTGGTTTGGAAAAATCAAGAGTTGGCTATATTTCGTAGACAAATGATCCATTTAATACATTTTAATTCAATTTAAGGCTTTTATGTCTTTAATTTTCTTTAGGATAATGAAACTTTAAAAAATTACATTTTGGGCGGTCTGAACTTAGTTGAATTTATAGTGTTGTTTACAAAGAGTTAATATATTCAGGGCATCAGGAATGTCATGAAGCAAAACTAGGGTACGTAATTCGTAATTTTTTTTTTTTTTTTTTTTTTCGGTATGCGGGCCTCTCACTGTTGTGGCCTCCCCCGTTGCGGAGCACAGGCTCCGGACGCGCAGGCTCCGGACGCGCAGGCTCAGCGGCCATGGCTCACGGGCCCAGCCGCTCCGCAGCATATGGGATCCTCCCAGACCGGGGCACGAACCCGTCTCCCCTGCATCGGCAGGCGGACTCTCAACCACTTGCGCCACCAGGGAGGCCCCGTAATTCGTAATTTTTGACTAGAAACTTCATGAACATCATAGTTATCAGCCTGATACATATTTAAACTGTACAAAATTTGAATAGAAATTTTTTTGGTTGGCTTGAAATCATTGCACTATGATAATTTACAAGGGCCCTGGGCTGAGCAAGCAGGATCAATATAAATAAGGAAATTTGAGATGAGGTTCGTTCCAGAGGAGTTGACTGGATATTGAGTGCATCTTTTCATGCCATTCACTTTAAGGCCAAATCTCTCTGTAGTGATTCCCTTGGGGGTTCTTAGATCAGGTTACCTGTTTACCCATGGCCTATACAGCTTTGGGTTAGTCTTTCTCAGTTCCTGATTCCTTGACTATGGTCTGCATTTTGGATGCTGAGAAAGAACTACATCACAAGCTGCTTGGCTGCGTTGCAAGCCTCTGAGCAATTCATTGGTGTTTAGTAAACCTTAATTCTCTTATCTTGAGCTAGTGCCCCTTGGACACAGTTGGCAAGTTAGTCTGAGGTCCAGTTCTGAAATAAATTTTACTCGTATAACCTGTATACTATTCTAAAACTTCACAAATATATCAGTTGATTTTTGTTTGTTTGTTTACCAAATTAGTGCTCCTAAGACCTTTTCTTTGTGTTTTATGGACACATCTTTCAGTTTATTGGTTTGTATAATATGTACATCTGTAAGCAATTGATTAATTGAAAGGAATACATATTCCAGTTGGTATCATTTTCTTTGGACTCCAGTTCCTAACTGTTCTCTTTACTTTGCCATTCATGCATACATTCATGAATGTTTGAAGCTTTTGAGTTCCTTCTATGTGTCAGGTATTATTAGACATGGGAAATAAAAAAGGCAATGGAGCTAAGACTTATTGATACAACAGGTGCATTGCCAAGTCCTTTTTATGCATTATTTAGTGCTCATAATACAGTTTTGGAAATAAATATTACTATTTCAGTTTCACAGAAGAGGAAATTGAGTTAACTTACCCAACGTTAGTCATATGGGACAAAGGAGGGGAAAGGCATGATATGTAGAGGCCACAGGAGCAAAACTACACGCTCAGGGGTGTAAAGGAGTTTGGCAGGGCCAGGAGCTGCAGGCAGTCTGGTCTTGCTGGCGTGAAGCTGCAGGCAGTTGGGGAGATGGAGCCCTGCCTCGGAAAGGGGAGCCGGAGCTAAAGAATATGAGCCATTTTGTAGGTAATGGAGAGCTACCAGAGGGTCATTAGTTGGGGTATGCCATGGTCAGATTTGTATTTAACAAAGATAGCCCCGGGGCCAATGTGCTATTGTGCTTCTGGGGGCTGCAGAGGCGGGATGGTGGTGTGGGAGTTGAGGAGGGGAGAGGGAAGCAGAACATTGGAAGACTACTTGGTCATCTGTTGCTGTAATCCCGGTGAATCTTAAGGGCTTAAACTAGGCAGTAGCTGGGACTTTAGATAGGAGGGGACTGTAGGAGGGAGTGGGCAAGTTGTATGCATGAGTGAGTGGGATGTGGTGAAGGGCCAGGTTAAGGTAAAGATGAGCGGCTTCCTTGATGGAGTGGTTAATTTCTTTTCTTTGAGAAAGGAGTGCAGGTTGGAGGTGGGAGAAAAGCAGAGTTAGTAGATTTGTTGAATTTGAGTTCTTTATAAAACATTTAGGTGGTGCTATCTAGTACACAGCAGGGTGTATGTGATCTTTAAATCTATTTTCATCTCTATAGGTCATCCATTTGATTATGTATTATTTATCTCTTCCTACAACTAAAGATTTGAAGCTAACTTATTTCCTCCCTTTGTCTAGGACCAGCCAAGTTCATTAGATTTCTGTCTCTTGTTTAGATGCAAAAGGAAGTAAAGTTGTGAATCCATGCACACTCTTCTCTAGTATGAGAAATCTGTAAACTTGATTGTTTTCTGAAGCATCAGTGTGAATGAATTGGTTAGTGAAATAGCTTTTCACGTGCTCTGTGCAAAATGGCCAATTCAACAACTAGGTAAAATAGCCCCTTCTTCGGAGGTTAATACATTTGCCCAATTTACTGACTCAAAGGTATCACCATTATTCACGGACAGTTAAACTTTCCACTTTATTAGTATTTTTGCCAAGGGAAGGCATTCTTATACTAGCAGGGAGGTAGCCATAGGAGCATTAAAGAAACACAACAAAAATCTAAATAATGTTGACAAAACCTTTATTAAGTTTCTAAAAACTTTTCTCCCACTGTGCACATAATGTAAACTATTTTATAGTGATGCTTTTTTTCCTTACATCTGACTTTGAGAGGTCAAAGGTAGTTGGATGATAAGACAAAATGGAAAGAAGCAAAAATAAGGAGCATGAAAGGGAAAGGAAGTTATGTGAAACTTAGCAAAAGTTATAGACCAGTTTGAATTTGAGGCTTTGAACTATAATTTTCACCTCTTTTGATGGGATTGAGCAACAGTGAAGATTAGGATTTGAGATCTTATTTCTGACGCCTCATAGTGTGTGGTTGTGCCCCTCAGTCCTCTTGGAGGTTCTAGTTTTTTCTGATATTTAATTTACTTTGCATCTCAAATCATAATCATGTTTCCTTGGCTTTTTCCTCCTTTCTTGTTCATCTCATTTCTTTCCTAGTACAGTGATTTTCAATTTTTTTTCTTTGCTGATCAGTGGGACCCATTATCAAAGGAAATATTAATGGGCCTGTTCTGTACTGTGTCTGTCAGATAAGACCTGAACTGCTCTGACTGGAGAAGGAAGGCAGAACTCTGCCCTTGGCCTCCCCACCCCACCCTTTCTTGGGGGAGGGGGAGAAAGGCTTTTTGCGAAACCTGAGCCACAGAAGAACTGTAGGTAAAAACAATTGTACAATGGCCATCATCAAAAAATCTAGAAACAATAAATGCTGGAGAGGGTGTGGAGAAAAGGGAACACTCTTGCACTGCTGGTGGGAATGTGAATTGGTACAGCCACTATGGAGAACAGTATGGAGGTTCCTTAAAAAACTACAAATAGAACTACCATATGACCCAGCAATCCCACTACTGGGCATATACCCTGAGAAAACCATAATTCAAAAAGAGTCATGTACCAAAATGTTCATTGCAGCTCTATTTACAATAGCCAGGAGATGGAAACAACTTAAGTGTCCATCATCGGATGAATGGATAAAGAAGATGTGGCACATATATACAATGGAATATTACTCAACCATAAAAAGAAATGAAATTGAGTTATTTGCAGTGAGGTGGATGGACCTAGAGTCTGTCATACAGAGTGAAGTAAGTCAGAAAGAGAAAGACAAATACCGTATGCTAACACATATATATGGAATCTAAAGGGAAAAAAAATGTCACGAAGAACCTAGGGGTAAAACAGGAATAAAGACACAGACCTACTAGAGAATGGACTTGAGGATATGGGGAGGGGGAAGGGTAAGCTGGGACAAAGTGAGAAAGTGGCATGGACATATATACACTACCAAATGTAAAACAGCCAGCTAGTGGCAAGCAGCCGTATAGCACAGGGAGATCAACTTGGTGCTTTGTGACCACCTAGAGGGGTGGGATAGGGAGGGTGGGAGGGAGGGAGATGCAAGAGGGAGGAGATATGGGAACATATGTATATGTATAGCTGATTCACTTTGTTATAAAGCAGAAACTAACACACCATTGTGAAGCAATTGTACTCCAATAAAGATGTAAAAAAAATAACAATAATAAACGCTTTACATGTTAATATAAAAAAAATTGTACAGCTGCTCAGCTGTAGTGTTTTGCTTAATGATTTCTGGCTCTTAGTAGTATGTGGAATGGTGGGTAGCTGTTTAGGTGTTGATTTCATTGAACTGGATGACAAATTTAAGGAGGGTTTAGTTCTCCTCTTAAAATGTTCCAGACCAGGTGATGTTTTCTCATCTTTAAATTTGAAGTGTTATTTCTGTATTATTGTCCTGTGCATTTAAATTCTGTGTCTAGAAAAGCAACTCTTCACTTGTGTTTTGGTTTAATTTTATTCATTTTATTTTGGCCTAACTAGTCTTTGCAGGCAAAGAACTTTTTCATTTAGAGCAAACAAGTGAAAAAAGGCAACAAAATTATAGAGCTAAAAGAATGGATAATTTTGAAGTTGAGAGTTAACAGACCGAATTATATGTTTTGGCCACGTGCTGTCTGAGCGTATATAATAATTCCCTTGGTACGGCACTGGTGGCAGAGGATTGAGGTAAATGAGGATGAACTGAGGATGGGTGAAGGGAACAGTAGCTACTTACGGTTGGAATTCATGTGGGGAAGGTGAACATGTTGAACTTGAGGCCAGTGGCAAAGATGGGAAGCAGGGGAAGCCCTCTCTGTGAGTCATGTAGAGTCCCATTTGCCCAGTGTAGATGGTTTTGTGTGGGTGGGAATGGAGCTTGGACAGGATGTCCAAACAAGGGTTCTCTCTGTGTGAGTCATGTCCTGTGATTCACATCTGGTCCCTTACTACCGCTATGTGGCTTTACTAGCTTTCACGATGACTGATCAAATGGAAGTGTAGCAAGAGTGTTTCCCAATCTTTAGAAAGCTCTCAAAAATACAACCAGCAGTTATGTCTTCTTCACAGTTACGGAGACTCAAGGATACTTCACTTCTTTCCATTGTTCACCTCATTTCCTTCAGGCTCAGGGGTCAGATGTCTCTTCTTTTTAAGGCAAATTCCTCCTGTCTCCTCTGTTCTTAACCTCTTCGCTGTTTCTCTATCTACTACAAACTTCTTCAGAGCCTATAAGCTGGAAAAAGTATTTTTAAAGCGTGTGGTTTTTATTAAGTATTTTTTTTAAAAAAGCCTGTTTGTAAAATGGGAGTTCACAGAGATGCTCTGCCTCTCAATTCACTCTGTAGTGTCCTCCAATCAGGCTTTTACCGCCACCAAAGACTCCTAGTTGCCAAATCCAGTGGACCCTTTTCCATCTTCCCGCTTACTTGATTGCCCTATGGTTCGGGCGCTGTCTTTTCTTCCTTTCCTTGGAACATTTTTCTCCTTTGTCTTCCATTCCATCACCTTCTTTGGATTTTCTTTTTGCCTTTGGGAGGCTGTGTAGAGCCCACAGTTAAGAACCCACAGTCCCATGGCATGTGTTCAAGTGCCAGCTCTGCTACTTGCTTGCTTGCTGGTCACCTGGGTGATTCACCAAACCTTTCTAAGCCAGCGTGTTTCTTTATCTGTAAAATGGGGTTTCACTGAGATGGCCCATGTGAAGCTCTGAGCTCATTGCCGCCCTTAGCTGATATTAGCTGCCATTCCGATTGTAGGTGACCTTCCCTTCTCCAGCTCTTCTTTCCATTCCATTAATATTGCCTTTCGTGAAGCCCCCTCCCACAGCTCTAGTTACCACTTATGTGCACCAGTAACTGACAAGCCTGCTTCTCTTTCAGTATGTGGAGAAATGCAAAACCAGCCATCCTGTTTCTTATCCAAAAAATGAATCATCCTCCTCAATGGTTTCCTTCTGCCTTGGCCCTGTTCCTGTCTGCCTTTTCCTTTCCATTTCCACTGCTCCTGACTTAGATCAGGCCTTTTTTAACCTTCTTAGGTTTAGTAGTTTTTAAAACAGTCTTTCTGTCTCCACACATGCACAATTCTGTCCTTTTGTCTGCTGCCCTAGTAATATTACTGTGCAGAGTCGACCTTGTTCCTTGCCTGCTTGCTTAAATGCCCTCCAGGGGCTTCCTTTGCCAACGGGGTGAAGGCTGCTCTTCTCAGCCTGGCTTCCAGCCGTCCTCCCTCCCCACTGTGACCTTTTCCCTTGTTTGTTTTTCTATCCAATCTTACTGCTGTTCCAGTCTGTTGAAATACTTAACCCTTTGTCCAAAGCATCACATTGCTTCCTCTTCCATGTTTTTAATACATACTGAAATAGCTGCCTGCCCTTTTCTACTTTCCTGAGCCAGCCTGGCAAAATTACAGGCAACTTTCAAGACATTTGGGGGAAGTTTTTCTGATTTCTTTCCACTCTTCCTGTCTCAGTCCCTCCTTTATGTGCTCATATTACCCTGAGGAAACCTCTGTGTGTACATACTCTACTGCGCTTGATTACTTACATGCCTATCATTTTCTCTTGACTTAAGAGATCTTGACTTTTTCCTAGGGATTAGTACAATACTTGGCAGTGGAAGGCATTCAGAAAATGGCTGTTGAGTGAATAGATAAGCAGACAGGTGAACTAAGTCATCCAAGTTCTCACAGTGAGAGAACCCATGGTATTTGTTCATTTTTATGATGATACTGATGGTGTCCTCCTCATCAATTTGAAGTGGTCTTACTAAACAGAGAGGAACTACAGTTTGACTTGAGAGAAATAACTTTCCTAACCCATACCAATTTTGAAGGGCCATCTCCTCAAATCTTACCAGTTTCTCTCCCAACCTATTGCTCCTTTTAATTATGTTGAACCATTTGAAGCTGCCGGTATTCAACCATTCACTTTCATATGGTCAAGCTATAGAACAAATGGCAGGGAGTTTATTGGCCCTTATGCATCTGTGCTTTTTAGATAGGGTGGAAATGGAGACTAGCCTGGCTTTGGGTGGATTTCTCAAAGGGTTCTGAACCCACTTCTAATGTGGGGCGTGGTTTCCACACACCAACAAGCAGTTCTCCTGTACCAGATGGGTGTCTTGCTGTTCAACTCAGTTCCGCCATTGTCTGCTGGAGATAGCATCAGCTCCCACAGGTTGAGGGTGCAGTTCTGCAAGACCACCCCTCTTCATACTCCCACCCCCATTTCAGACGCCAGTTGCAAGGCCAGATTGTCACCTCTGATTCCGACTGACTGGCTGTAGATTGGAGTTTCCAATGACCCCATCATTGGCTCACAGATCTCAGAGAAACATTTTACTTACTAGATCACTGGTTTATTATAAAAAGAACACAACTCAGGATCAGCCAGATGGAAGAGATGCCTAGGGCAAGGTGTGTGGGAAGGGGCAGGGGGCTTCAGTGCCCACTCCAAGTGAGCCACTGTCCCTACAACTCCATGTGTTCACCAGCTTGGAAGCTCTCCAAACCGTGTCCTTTTGGATTTTATGGAGGCTTCATTACATAGGCATGATTGACTAAATCATTGGCCATTGGTAATTGAACTCGATCTCCAGCCCCTCTCTCTTCCTTGAGGTGGGGTTGTGGGTGTGGGACTGAAAGTTCCAACCCTCTAATCGCATGGTTGGTTCCCCGGGCAAGCAGCCCCAAAACCCCCATCCTTAGATGCTTCCCAAAAGTCACCTCATTAACAAAGTCAGGTGTGATTGAAGGGGGTTTGCTATGAATATCAAGCTCTTAGCATTATGAAATTTATCACTCTTATCTTCCGGGAATTCCAAGGGTTTTAGGAGGTCTGTGCAGGAAATGGGGACAAAGACCAAATATATGTTTCTTATTATAAATCACAGTATCGCATTTTCCCACTTAGTAGAATGAAGAGCTCTGGCTTAGTTTCATGACCTCCACATGAGATAAGTGAGGCTTCCCTGCCCCTCCTTTTCCTACTTGGCCACAATCTTTTGTTTTGGCTGTGGGGGTGGGGGATGGCTTGGGGGGATGAAAGCTGCTACCAGTCAACACTCTGGGGCTGGGAGATGAAACTGGGAAACACCTCTTCTCTTGGATTGTATGCTTTTGGCCACATAATTACAACACTAAGGTTTTCCTGTAGGTTCTCTCAAGGCTGACTCTGTTCAGAGGAAAAAGAGTCTTTCTTCTTTCCTTGAACAAGAGGAGACTATTGTTAAAGAAAAAATTATTCTCGCACTTGTTAAATGGTAAAGATGACTTTCAAAACTACTGCAGTAAAGGTCATGCCTATTGCAATAGAAGAGAAGAGATTGGGTTCAAGTCCAAATATAGCAAAGGCAGCTGGGAACTTACAACCAGTGAGCAGGATGAAGGAGGTCAGTGGATGGAAAGTTACTAAGAGGAGACATTAAGGGTGGAGGGATTCTTGCTGAACTGGCCTAATAGGATTCTTGCTAAAGGCAGCCCATGGATTTATACGTCAAAGATGGAGGATGAGGAACTTGAACAGATATTAAGGTTTGCAGGATTCTCTGTAAACTGACTTTAGCAGGGTTCGTGCTACAACTGGGCTTGGCAGGCTAGAGACCAGTCCTAGTCAAAAAGAGTGCTCTGAGGAGCCTGTCTGAAGTTTGGTCAAGGAGGGAGTCTGTCTCCTGGACCCCTGAATGCTACTTTTTCAGGAGGCGGAATGCAGTGCCACTGAAGAGAGGTCTCAGAGCTGACCTCTGGTGCTGTGTCCCATGCAAGTTCTTCCCCATGGATATGTCTCTCTGTTGTCTTTTTTTCTCTTTTTTTTTGATGTGGTTGGTGTTAAGATACTGTAGGCAAATGCAGTAGTTGGATGTTAAGGTGGAAGAGAAATTTTTTTTCCTTGTAGGTGATCGTGCTTCCATGCATTCATAATGAAACAGAAGTGATTGTAAACCAGACAAGTCTTCTCAGTCCCCAACCCTTATAGCTGTTTATTTCTCAGTTTTGGATGGAACCTTGACAGGAGTTGTGAGGTACTTCAAGAACATTTATTGGTAAAAATAAATCCTGGGAGCCTCCCTTTACCATAAGATAAAAATTTATGGCTCAGTATTAATAAAGCCTTCTGATTCTAAAGATCTAATGATATTACAAACAGTTTTTGGAGATATTAAAATATTTGGATGATTAAAAGTACTATATATGATAACATAAAATAGGAACTCTTACAAACAGTATCTTCTAATATATCTTTAAAAGTTCTAAATTCAGAAATTTGTATTCTTCTGGCACATGAGCTACTGAAAATCTTTTCAGGTTTTGCCAGGTTATCTTAAAATCCCTAAGTAAGTATAAGGAAACAGGACTAGATTTATTAAGAGCATTGCTTAGAGTTCAGTGCCTAGGGTAAGGCCTCAAGGTTTTTTTTTATTTTTTTAACATCTTCATTGGAGCATAATTGCTTTACAATGGTGTGTTAGTTTCTGCTTTATAACAAAGTGAGTCAGCTATACGTATACATATATCCCCATATCTCCTCCCTCTTGCATCTCCTTCCCTCCCACCCTGCCTATCCCACCCCTTTAGGTGGTCACAAAGCACCAAGCTGATCTCCCTGTGCTATACGGCTGCTTGCCACTAGCTGGCTGTTTTACATTTGGTAGTGTATATATGTCCATGCCACTCTCTCACTTTGTCCCAGTTTACCCTTCCCCCTCTCCGTATCCTGAAGTCCATTCTCTAGTAGGTCTGCGTCTTTATTCCCATCTTGCCCCTAGGTTCTTCATGACCATTTTTTTTTTTTTAGATTCCATATATATGTGTTAGCATACTGTATTTGTTTTTCTCTTTCTGACTTACTTCACTCTGTATGACAGACTCTAGGTCCATCCACTTCACTACAAATAACTCAATTTTGTTTCTTTTTATGGCTGAGTAATATTCCATTGTATATATGTGCCACAAAAGGCCTCAAGTTTTAATGCAGGCTCAGTATGCTCCCAGATTAAAGTGGCGAGAGGCTTAACGGGAATGAAGCCTGCAAGGAAGTGCCCTTCGTGAACCAGGAGGTGCTGGTGGAGCTTGATCACTGGGGCGATGCCTGAAGGAAGAGGGCCTTGGAAGCCAGCCTTCCTGCTAATGGTATCGCAGGTGGGCCAGGAGAGCTCGTGCACTGAATTGGTGCACTGCTAATCCACATTGTAATGGTCTGTTTCCCATTTCAAATGGGGTTATATTGATATATCTTATCAAATGATAAATTTATGTAAAGTCTGAACATGAAACAGAGCAAGCGGCTTACTGTTTATGTTGTCTATCGTATTAGTCATGCTGTGAATAATATTCCTGTTTTTCCTGTGTCAGGTGCTCAGAGGCACTGTGACTGACTTCCCTGGATTTGATGAGCGGGCCGATGCAGAAACTCTTCGGAAGGCCATGAAAGGCCTGGGTAAATTCAGCCTTCTTTTTGTTCTAAAAAAAAATGTGACATTTGTTTTTCTGAACAAAAAATCATTGTTTTACAGTAAGATTAACTTTAGAATATTTTGAGCTGAACATATATAGAGAGAAACATTAAAGGAACAAAAATAATGACTGACCACCCCTAGTATTTAGTCTCTAGAACCAAACAGGAGTTAAATTCAGCCTCTTTGTTTTTTTAGCTTTTCAGCTTTACCTGTATGGTAGCTAACTGAGTAGATAAACAGACATTCCTGAGGGTGATCAGCTGTGCAGCCTTTTGCTCTCAGCGTCCAATCAGATATCCAGTTCTATAAGTTTCTTACACCCCACTGTCTTCTCTTTCTCAGCTTTCCTTTTTTGCAGTTTAAAAACCTCTCATCTTGAGGACTTCCACATATAATTAATCCTCCTGTCCTCAGGCTCCTTCTGTACCAGTGTCCATGGGAAGGGATTCGTCTTCCTCAAACTTGGCTCTGACCCCATCACTCTCCATTCTGAACATCTTGTGAGATTCCCTGTTGTAGCAGGATCAGGTGCAGGCTTTCTGGCCTTGTAAGGCCTTCCCTGGTATTCCAGCCCACCTTGTCGGTCTCAGCGCACATTACTGCCTGATGTGTCCTCTGATCCAACCGTGCCAGGTGATCTGCTATTCAGGAAAGCTCTGTATTTTCCTACTGTTGAGCTTTTCCTGGATTCTAAAAGCCTGTCTTTCTTCCTTACATCACTGCCTGTCAAAATCTTTTCATCCTTCAAGCCTGTTTTGGGTGGGTGTCACCTTCTCCATGAAGCTTTTCCCAAAACTGTCTTCCTCTGCCTTTCAGCTACGAGAACCTCCTCTGAACCCCATTTAACACCTGGACCTCTCCTGAGGCCCTTGTCACATTCCACCTTACCTCACAAAAAAAATTTTGTATTTTTTACCCTAAATTGTTCGTAACTTGAAACCAGGGTCTATATCTTTTCTCCTTTCTCAACCCCCTGGAACACCCAACACATCATGCCTTGTGAAGAGCTGTTATTTGAGTAACTATTTGTTGCAAGAAAAGCTAGGTGCACTCAGTTTTTAAAAAGTCAGGAGAATTTTTGCATCTCCTTCACAATGTGTAGGGGTAGTACGTATTGTTGGAAACAATAACATTTTGATATTGTAAATTTTATGGTTTAATAAATTACTTAATAAAATATATTTTATGAGGCAAGGAATTAAAGTGACTGGGGAGCTGGTTACAAAGGTTATTGAGTGAGTGGGCATGTGGCAGCCGGGATGTAATGGTTGGAACATAATTGCAGGCACCGATGAGGAGAGCATCCTGACTCTGCTGATATCCCGCAGTAATGCTCAGCGCCAGGAGATCGCTGTGGCTTTTAAAACTCTATTTGGCAGGGTAAGACTATACTTCATCCCAAGGTAGAATGTGAGAGCAGCTTTCTCTTTTAAGACTAGCTTGAAATCTACTAATATTCTTTTGTAAATATCATTAATCTTATGATTCTGACTTTCCTATTCCTCCTTATTTCTTTTCTAGTTTGTTTCTTAGTTATCAGCTGTTGGTTAAAATGCTCACTCAACTTATCCTCATATGATTGTGTTTCCTCACTTGACACTGTATAGGTGCTGCAAGATCCCAATGGGGATAACTGCCCTTCTTTCCTTCTGTGTTTCCCACTCAGGATTGTTGTATTATTTTCCAGGTGTAAACCTGTATTGCAATATGTTTTGCTCTGACACAGTCACAGTCTTGGTTCCTTTTGGAGTGGTATTTTAATAAATGAGTTTTTAATTCATTGATTTAAATGTTCTTATTTGATTAACAATTCAAAGTAAAAATTAAATTTGTTACTAAATGAATTAGTACAGACATGAAAAACTGAAATGTAGTTTTATTATTCTGAAAATTTTTGTTCATTATTTCGAGAAACAAATGCAAAGAAAAAAAAAAGCAAGTATTTTAAACACAAATTCTAGTTGCCTGTGTGCTGAAACTGAAATGGATGAGAAATACTGCTTTTATCTTTATAATTATGCATGTTCCCCATAATAGCAGCTGTCCTGCAGTAGTCAGGGGCATAGTAATGAACATAATCTATTATGTAAGTATTAGAATATTACTAGATATGGAGAGAAAAGAAAACATTGTTTTGTTTAGGTATGGTGGGCTAAATTTTGTCCTTTGTAAAAATGCATTATGATATTTTGGGGAAATTATTTTTTTGAGATAGACATGTTTCTCAGAAGAGTATTTTAAAAATATTTTAGGCTTATTTTAAAATATTTTAAAATAAATATTTTTTATAAAAAGCATTCATTTTTTTAAAACTCTGAGATTAAGAAAAACATCTTAAAAACAAATACCTTGACACATGAGTGGCTTTGCTTTAGTTTAAGGTCAGATGTCAAAAGTACATTATTAAAAGCCACAGGGTGTTGTTTAGCTCATGTGTCTTCTACTTGGAGATAGCAATGTAAAGAATTCATTAGAGCAAAGGGCTATCGTTCATATTTAAGAAGAACCTCCTTAAAATTTCTGCATGGTTAACCAATATTTATATTTTCTGTGAGTTAGGACCTTCTGGATGACCTGAAATCAGAACTGACTGGAAAATTTGAAAAATTAATTGTGGCTCTGATGAAACCCTCTCGGCTTTATGATGCCTATGAACTGAAGCATGCTCTTAAGGTGAAAGGATGAGTGTGAGGAATATTCCTGTCATGTGTATAATATTATTTTGTGTTGGTAATTACTATATGGTATTTTTTTTTATTTATTTTATTTGGTTTTTTTTTGGAACATATAAATGATCACATCAGTCTATTACAGTCATTATACGTGACAATTAGCTGTTCTAACAGCTATTTCTTTTTTTAAAAATTTTATTTAATTTATTTTTTTTATACAGCAGGTTATGGTATTTTTATATTAAAACAAATTGAATTATTTCACTGAGGGTTTCTTGAAGGACAAAACTGCGTAGGAGGCAATAAGAAAAGGAGGGAGAAAATGACAAGTGTGTCATTTAGTCTTTTTGTGTAGTTAACTCAGTAGTAGTGGTTTTTTTAAAATTTTAGTGTATTTTACAGCCTTTTGTACTTTATTTTCATGCTTGTTTTCTAATTTTGAGATATGTTTTTAAAATGTTACAGATTAAGTATTTTATCTTTTAGTTTAGAAAGTTGCCTGATTAGGGAACAATAATATTGTTAATCGTTTTAGCATAAAAGATGAAGCTTTGGAGAGAATTTTGAGATAAGAAAGATTTTCTAATACCCTTTCCTTCTTTCCTGTACTTCTGAATACTAAAATGAAGCAGCTGGTAAACTTGATATAATTTCATTGTAGCAAGTAACTAAATGTGTATTCCCTTGCCTGGTGTTTGCAATGTTGTATAAATGTGATTACATTGAATCATTTGTTTAGACTTATGGGACAGGGAATAACTCAGTCACTGGTAGTTAGGTTTTGAATGGACAAACTGAAATTAACAACAAGGAGATGATGTAGCTCAGGTGGAGGGAGGAGAGAGTTTATCAAGTTAGGAACCTTTCTGTGCTTCTTCATTTTCCTACAATGATTCTTTGGAATAAATAAAATATTAGGTTATTGGAAATGGGCATTTTTGCAGCCTTCGGAAATATTAGCAGTGGCTAAAATTCTGCCCGAGCATAAACCTAGTTCTTTCAGTGTTTGATTTTTCGGTAAAGCAACAGAAATATAAGGAAATGAAGGCTTAAATATGCTATCTTTTAAAATTAAGTTCAGCTATGTCATTGCTTGTATCTTCTAATTTAGTAGTGTAGATATGACTTATAATCAGAAAAAGGAAAACCAACTACAATTATTCTTTAAAAATCCAGAAAGCAAGTCCCAATTCCTTTATGCTGATCCAATAACTGATTCCTAATAACCAAGCCATGCTATATTTATTTTTACCTGTGTTGCAGAATTTCCCTGTGATCTATAGAGAACTTAATTTAAGGGCAGGGTTGTTTATGTTTTGAGGTACATATTGTTTAAGTATCAGTGTCCTTCCATGTAAATTTATGTAGAGTTCTCATTTTTACTATTTCAGCCTTTTTATTATTTCCTGTTTCATTAAAATGTTTCTCTTTAAAACTATTTAGAATTAAACTGATAAAATTACAAATTTATGTAATCTGTTATATGTCATATATGTAGACATTCATACAATAAACATTTTTTTCATTAGGCAAAAAAGGATAAAATTGTCTTTGGAAAGAAAACTAATTTGAAATTTCATATTTCTATAACTAATAGAACTCATATAGGAAGTGAATGTTATGTTGGATAATATATATATATATATATATATATATACACACACACATATATTTATTTATTTATTTATTTCTGCAGTTGGGGTAACATCTGTTCTGGGAAAATCACTTTCTTTTTAATCTTATTAACATGTTTTTTTCTATTAAAAATAAATCTCCAAACAGGGAGCTGGGACAAATGAAAAAGTCCTGACAGAAATTATTGCTTCAAGGACACCTGAAGAACTGAGAGCCATAAAACAAGTTTATGAAGAAGGTAACTGTTTCGAATTACATCTCCCTTCACTTCCGCTGTCACTTTATCATTTCTCTAAAGTGAATGCAGTTCTTTGGAGTTATAGGAGGGCAGGCCATACGTGATTTCTGGATGAGTGAAGGAATGAGTAAACAAATAAGCAACGATTCAAGCTAGTTTCTCTTTCAGTAGGGAAGAGACTGCCTTTTTCTATACCTATAACTACTTTACTATTTGTAAGAAACTTCTGATGAGGATGGGACTTATTTTCATATACGATTTACAGTGAGTGTTGGGATATACAGGTTTTCTCTTTCACATTAAATTTAAGATGTAAGTGGTTTTTCTTCCTTAAAAATTTCAGTTTTATGTTGGTAGAAGTTAAGAATTACTAAAAAGGAAAAGAAACCTTGTCCAAATCAGAGTTGATAATGTCTGAGTAATGTATGTCATTTTAGCCAAGGGGAGTGCTTGACGACTCTGTATTTTGACTTTTCTTTTTGGTGTCTTTTCTTTTTGATTTTTAAATTTTTTTGCGTGGAAAAAAAATCTGTATTTCAATCTGAAGCATATCCTGTTAATGGAACCAAGAAAATGTAATAAACAGTAAAAGTAGGGAGTCCTTTTCTCGTCACATTTTCTGTAAAAGACTCTGCCCTCTGCGTGACTGAAGAGGACCAGACTGTCCAGATTGTCAGCTCAGTCAACAGACCTCCAAGCCTAGTGCCTGCAGCTGGGAAGATGGGTCCCTATCTTGGCACTGGTTGGTTAATCTTAGAAATGACCCTGTAACCCAGCAAGTTAGAATGGTGTGAAATTTATGGCAACTAAACAATTACCTTTTGAAGCGCTGGAATCTTTCTTTCCTGCTCCTCTTTACCCAACCACTGAGGCAGAGGTGATACATGTATCTCAGCTGCAGGTGATCACGCTTGAGTTTTTACCTGATATAATATTCAAATATCTCCTTCTGGGGTTGTTGACATTGATGAATGAGCCTTTGTGCTGCCGGGTGACAGATGGGGTGCCACAAGAGGTATAGTAACTGTGTGTGGTCCATCCAGTCAGGCGAGCTATTGTGCACTATCTACGTGTCCAGCGACGTACTGGCTGTCATGAATGATGCAGAAGATGCACATAACAAAGCGCATGTCCTCAAGGAGTTTGCAGTCTATTTAGGGATGACGAGACTTAGAAAAAACTGCAAGAGTTACAGGATAGTAAAATTCAAACATGTTTAATGAAAGAATTCATTCAGAGAAGAGAGGTCATTTTGGCTTTGGATGTCAGGAGAGGCTTCTTCACAGTGCAGTCAGACACTGAGCCAGGGTTTCAAGACTGGATAGGTTTCGAGTGGGTGAAGAAGGCATTTTTTTTTTTTTTTTTTTTTTTTTTGCGGTACGCGGGCCTCTCACTGTTGTGGCCTCCACCGTTGCGGAGCACAGGCTCCGGACGCGCAGGCTCCGGACGCGCAGGCTCAGCGGCCATGGCTCACGGGCCCAGCCGCTCCGCGGCATATGGGATCCTCCCAGACCGGGGCACGAACCCGTATCCCCTGCATCGGCAGGCGGACTCTCAACCACTTGCGCCACCAGGGAGGCCCAAGAAGGCATTTTTGGTCAAGGTGCACCCACTGTCTGCCATGGCATGGAGACCAGTTTGAGACAAGTATGCTGAGGAAACAAAGAGAATGTGCCTGTAGTGGAGGGAATGTGCATGTCCATTGTGGAGATAAACTGAATAAGAGCAGTTAGGCTCTGTTACAGATGGTTTTGTATGACTGGATTAGAAGTTTGGACTTGGTTCAAAAGCATTGTAAGCTCCTGAATGGATAGTAGAGTATCAAAGGGACAATTGAGGGAGGAAGAAGGTTTGAATTAAGAGGCTGATTAGGTAGCTGTGTTGGGAGAGGTAAGCTGGACAGTTATGTCTCAGCCTAGGCTGGTGGGAGGTATGAGGCGAATCAATCAGAGAGAGGAGAAATATTTAAATGGATTTGATGGTTGATTATATATAGGTGTTGGAGTAGAGGAAGGAATAAAAAATTCCTTCAAGGTTTTGTATTTGAGCAACTGATTGAAATAGATATGTATCTCTTTTGTATCTTTAGAAGTGTCAAGCTTTTAAAGTTTGTCTCCTTTCAAATAATGATGAAATGTTTAAATGCCTTAGAGTAATACCTCCTTTCCTTCAATGGCAGCTGGTTGAGAGACGGTGAAAAGTGCCTGTAGACTCTTGTAGATCCTGGTTTTCCCCTTTGCTGTGGCTTTATGTCGAATAGCTGGAAATGGAGGGGAGAAGGGCATATTTTAAAATATCACTGTTGTCTCTCAGAGTTAACTTTATATGTTGCAGAGGAAAAATATCTTACTAGGGGAAGGAATGGCCATGCCCCAGAGAAAAAAAAAAACTCAGAATATTTGAGAGTGGAAGACCTTTGGAGATGAATCATGTAAAACATTTGAAAGAAAGGGAAACAAAGTTTAAAATTAAGATTGATTGTATTTTAGAGACTTTCCAGTACCATCATGTATCTGATTAATAACAGATTAATAACTATGTTGGTTGAGAGCATTTATAAATGGCCGAGTCATGATTTAGGTTTGAACTGAGTGCTTTTGGGAGACTTTAATTTCTTTTCTTCCAGCCACTCACCACTGAAAACATTTGCCTTCAGTCTTCAGAGTACTCAGAGAAGCATGAACTATTATGCTAATCAAATATTTCTTCCTTTATGTCTCTTCCATTTGATTAATGGGGCAAGATATCCTTTTCTAGTTGAAAGAAGCTGTAAATGTGTGAAATTGTTCTGTTACAGAATATGGCTCGAGCCTGGAAGATGATGTGGTGGGGGACACTTCAGGGTACTACCAGAGGATGTTGGTGGTCCTCCTTCAGGTATTGGGTGGAGGCTATTTGTGGTTTAAAAAATCTGAAGCCGGACTGGTCTGAATCTAGTTAAGTAAAGTCCCTTAAAATTCTTTTAATTATTTCTGGTACTTGCTTGATTCTGGCTGTGTGGTGCCAATGTGTGTTTGTGTTTCAGAATATCTGACCTGAACTCGTAATAGCTAATTCATAGGTTTTTTTTGTTTGTTTTTTGTTTTGGATATCACTGTCCTCTTTTATTCATAGATTTTAAAATCAAGAGGGTCAGGTTGGTTTTGGACAGTGTTTGTGTGATAATGTAAAAATATTGTAGGATTGATAAGATCTTAATTAATGCATATTATTCCTAAGCTTTATGTGCATAACCATTAGGTGGAACCATTTTTTCTTTAGAACAAAAATATTCATGTAATCCAATAACATGACATATTATCTCTTCTAGGCTAATAGAGACCCTGATGCTGGAATTGATGAAGCACAAGTTGAACAAGATGCTCAGGTGAGTGAGACTTAATCTGTGATGACTTCATTATGACATAAATGAAAAAACTATCCATGCTAATGGCAAATCATAATATGTTGTAATAGCATCTAAAAATAGTCTAACGGATCGTTTACAAATCATAAGATGCATGTAAGTAGGTGGCCAACAAAATGTTTTATCCCAAAGCTGAAATGAAATAAAATAAATTACATGTAAAAAATGAGTTCCACCTGGATATGTTATTTTCCTTTAGATTATGGGACATTCTCAAAATAGAGAATTTTACAAGAAAACCAGGTGTTATGGATTCTACTGCCAATGTGGCAGTCTCTTCGTAGAAAAGGATAAAGAAGAAAAAATATTTTAGTGGTAAATGGTGTTTTATTACATAATAGATGACACGTTATTGTAGAATTTGAAAATTCCTCCACCTTCCCTTTGATAGACTTCTAAACAGGGTTGTTCTTTTGTCAGTTGCTCTTTAGTCACTCCCTAATGAAATTTTGTACTTAAGTGGCTTTTAAATTCCATTATCGTCTCAGTATGGTTTATAAAGTAGTCAAATGTAGGAAATAAGTGTTAGGAAATTTGAAACGTGAGACCTGAAAACTGGAAAATGGTAATAAAGGAGTTACTTGGGTTCCTAGAATCACATATCGTAGTCCTATCTCTCTGGTCACATGTTTCAAATATAGGCCTACCTTGGAGATATTGTGGGTTTGGTTCTAGACCACCACACTAAAGTGACTATCACAATAAAGCAAGTTACATGAATTATTTTGGTTTCCCAGTGCATACAGAAGTTATGTTTACACTATACTTCAGTAACTGTGCAATAGCATTATATCTAAAAAACAATGTACGTCCCTTAAATAATTCCTCTTCAGGGGTCAGTCGTCACATTTTTAGCTGCTTTTCAGGTCTCCCTGCCTGACCCCCAAGGTGTGTGTCAGGTGCTCCTTACAGGGGAGACTATAGCATCTCAAGCTTCCTGTCACAGTTCTTGCCACCTAACATCGAAGCTGCCTGTTTACTTGACTGCCCACCCAGGGCACTCTGAGCTGTCAGTTCAATCTGTATCCTTTGCCCCTAGCGTATGGTTAGCACTTAGTAACTATGAGTTGCTGACGAGTGACCCAGTTTATAACTCTAACATAGAGGGGATCATTTCTGTTTTCTAGATAAGGAAACTGAAGCTCAGGGGTTCGAGAAACAAGCCCACGGCCCCCACTGAGTGGGAATGGAGCTGGAATTTCCACCTGGGCCTATCGGACCCCAAAGCCCTTCCTCTTTCACTAGACAACAGTCTTGGCATTCTTACCTGTTAGGTCCTTTCTCTCCTTTCGTTAGCTCCTTTCTCTCCTTTCCGCTACTGCTACCACTACCGTAAAGCAGGCTTAGTAAGTATAGATTGGAAGGAAAGATCTTGCTTAACCCTGCCTACTTGAGGGAACAGGGCTAGAGCAGCCTTACAAACCCGTACTCCCAGGCTGTTATGGGCTTTGCTCATTGCTGAGACGAGCTTGTTGCTTTCCAGGCTTGCACTGTCTGTGGGTCTGTAGGAGATGTGCTGGTTCTCACACTCCTGCTCTCAGGACTGGGACTTCTGGATGCTTTTCAGGGGTCGTGGTCACGGTGAAAGGAGCAGCTTTAGTAGTCTCAGATGACTGCAGTGAGGCCTGCATTAGCGGACGGTGGGCAGATTTCCCAGCACAGCTGCTGGTGTGTTGAGAGCACTGCTGCAGTGTGAGGCTACTGAATGGGAACAGTACATTTTTACCTCGTTTTCATTGATTTCTCTGCTTGGAGCACTCACTTTAGAGCAGTGCTTCTCAGACTTTAATGTGCCTATAAATCCTTTGGGGGTCTCCTTAAACTGCAGATTCTGACTCAGTAGGTCTGGGTGGGGCCTGGGATCTGCATTTCTAACAAGCCCTCAGGTGATGCCCGTGCTGATCCTGGGGCCACACTTTGAGTACTGAGGCTGTATAGGCATCACTTACCTCTGCTGCAGGGGACATGACCATTCAGAACCCTGAAGGGGAAACTTTGTACATCTGAAAACTGACTTATGAAGTTACTTTAAAATACCCCTGAAATAGTATCCAGGCTTTCTTTACCTTTTCAGTGACCAGGGACAACACAGAATACAGACTGGCTATTGATCTTTGATTCATAAAAATGTTATTAATTAATTCAGCCTGTTGAAAACAATTATCCTTTCAGCATTATAAAAAAGGAACACACCCATTTATACCTTGTAGCAAGGGTACCTGGACTGTTATCACTAATGGGAATTTCAGATTTCTTAATTGAGAGTCATCCAAGACAACTGAGGGGCCCTTTCATAAGTATTTGAATTGTTTTCCCTACTGATACCTGACACGAAGAGGATAAAAGCCTCGATGAGTCATTCCCCTGGGAATTGAACATTCTATAGTTAATTCACTTAACTTTTTAACTTTTTTTTTTTTTTTTTTTTTTGCCATACACGGGCCTCTCACTGTTGTGGCCTCTCCCGTTGCGGAGCACAGGCTCCGGACGCGCAGGCTCAGCGGCCATGGCTCACAGGCCCAGCTGCTCCGCGGCACATGGGATCTTCCCGGACCGGGGCACGAACCCGTGTCCCCTGCGTCGGCAGGCGGACTCTCAACCACTGCGCCACCAGGGAAGCCCCACTTTTTAACATTTTTAATGCGTTTAATTGATTTTACTTTCTCCCCTACCAAATCCTTGTTTTATGCTTTCTCTGGAGAGAAAGTTGAACTCTTAGAGGAAGGAGGGAGAAGGGAATCAATGTTTATTGAGTACCTGCTATTGATTGCCTGACACTGTTCAGTGCATTCATTATGTGAGTTATATAATCTCCATGAATAACTCTATAGAAATATTATTCCTACTGTGTAGGTGAAGACACTGAGGCTCAAGAAGAGATTAAGTAACTCATCTAAGACTCACAGATAGGACAGGACCAGTTCTATTTTGATTCCAAAACCTCTGTACTTTGCACTGAACCAGAGGTTATCAAACTGCTTGGGCTAAACTGTAAATCCCCCACTGAGGGTAGGGGGAGGGTGAGGAGGTGTGAGGGTCCCTCATCCAGAAGAGCTCCATGGATATTAGGCAGCCTCATTTAACCCTTACGTTAAGACAAGACAAAACATAAAACTTTAAAATATTGCTCTATATGATGATACCGTCATTGTTATTGCATATGATTTAGTTAGTAGTAGTTTTAGACTAGGTAATGATCCCAAACGTAATTCTTCCAAGAAAATTAAGAGATTATACTTAAAAATAGCCATCTCACCAGGTTCTTCCATACAACTGCTACAGCTACTAGAGAACATCCCTAGAAATATAGAACAACTGATAAGAAAGGAGGCTTCAGCAGTGCTTGCAGTATTGTACAGGATGAGCCCTTCACCACTTTTAGGCATTAATGTATATGTATATCTCATCTGTATGTGGAAAACATACTAGAGGTAGTAGCCAGTATCTTTGGGATGGTGATATTCTTGGTAATTTAAATTTCCTTATTTATGTTTTTCCTCTGTTTTATAAAATTTATCAATGAACATGTGTAATTTTTGTAATTAGATTTAAAAAGTTATCTTAAGAGAGGTCTACAACACCCTGATATAGTTCTAAGGTTTAGATACTTGCATGACTTTCATAGTAACACTCTTTTTAGTTTTGAAGAGCATGCTCACATGACCAGGATTGATGTTGTTTATTTTTATCATTAAAATAAATTAATTTCAAAATTGAGCGTAAAGATGATTCTCTGGAAGTGTAATACAAAATAGATCTGTAGTAGCGTAGTCTATATTCTTAAACATACTGTGATCAAAATTTCTACATCCAAACACGTGCTTTGATCACCTCGTATCATTTGTTTTGCCACTTGTGGCCATAAAGGCAGCTCGGAGTAGTAGTCTCAGCAAATTGCGTTTGGCTTGCTTTAATAGGTATACTTACCTTGAAATGATTAAAAGGGTAGTATAGACATTTTAAAGATTGATTCTTTGGGTTTTAATAAATAATCTACAACCTAATAAGTGGACTCAGATTTAATGATGATGTTTGTATATAATTTTTTCAGCAATGATATGGACATTGGAAAATACATTTTTCCATGTAAAAAGGTAAATGTAGACACTCAAACTATTCAACAAGTATATGTTAAGTGCCTGCTGTATGCCAGGCACTGTGCTATATACTCAATGTTTTAAAAATTCATTGTGATCTCTTACAAATGGGAAAACTTTTGTAGCTAGCATTGGTTAAATTTCAGTTGTAAAGAGAGAATATGGAGTTTTATCATGTATTACTAAACAGCTACAGAGCAAGCAAAACAGAAAACGCAGACCCCTTAGCTCCTAGTTAAACTTTCCCAGTCTGTAAATGGACGTATCAGCAGTGAGGTAATCAGAACTTTCCACCAACCATATCCTTGCTCCTGAATGACTGGAAGTCATGGTAGACATTTTGGGAACATTTAACCTGGCACCATTGCTCTGTTCTATTGCTTTGACACAGTTTAGTGGCCAGCTCCCAAGTAGCCCCAAACTTAGTGAGCTGAGTTTCAGAGTAGGAAACATCAGAATTGAAAAATATAAGATGATGAATCAGACAAATTAATATTCAGGGAATAAAACACAAGTGTGATTAAGAACCTGGAAATGAGATGGGAGAACAATTTATTAATTGAGGTTGAAATTTTCACAGACTTTGTTTCAGGCTGGAGAACTTAAATGGGGAACAGATGAAGAAAAGTTTATTACTATCTTTGGAACACGAAGTGTGTCTCATTTGAGAAGGGGTGAGTGATAAAAATGTGTATGATACAGGTACTTTGATTAATTTTGAAAATACAAGAGTCAGTATGCCAAAATACCTTCTGCATAACAGGATCTTACTGAATGGATCAGTTTTTAAATTTCTTCCTTTTGGTGACCTTGAGAAATCTCATAATTCTCTGCTTCTCTTGTAGCTTTTACAAAACTTAGAGATCCTTAGTCCACTCTTTGCTATCAGGGTGATGAGGGAGATAGGCCTCTAGCTTGTTACTCATAGTGACAAATCACTGAGCTGTAGCTCACTACAAGTATTTCCTCTTAGATAGTGGCACCTAAGAGCTCACTTCTGGGTATTCATCAGTACTTGTGGTATCAAGTGGGAATAAGTTCACTGGCAAGTGACAGAAAACCCTACTAATAGTGGCTTTAATATTGGGCTTTCTGTAGGTAAGATTCCTTGGCTGATTTGGCAGGACGTAGGCTCTTTCTGTTTTTCTTCTCCACTGTCCTTAGTGCTTTGGTTCTCTTTCTCATCTTCGGTACCTCATTATCACACGATGACTGCTGTTGCTCCAAACATACCAACCATTTTCACAGCAAGAAGAAAAGAAAGGGGTAAACTCACCATATCTGTCTGTTACTTTTAATTGGGAAAGAGAAAGATTTTTCAGAATCCTGTCCCACAGATTTCCCTTTAGATCTCATTGGTTATAACCAGTAAGGAGGGGCTGGGAAATGAGTGAACAAAGAACACTTATCATCCATTGTTTTGGGCTTGGCATGTTGAGGCTGTGAACAAAATCAAGGTCTGTCAGCAAGGAGAAAGGGGAGATCTGTGTTTGGTAGGACAGTACCTGGTTAGAGGAAGTATCTTTCTGGAAAGGGTGATTCTTACGTGATTCTTAAATTGTTTTCTTGTTTTCTAGTGTTTGACAAATACATGACTATATCAGGATTTCAAATTGAAGAAACCATTGACCGAGAGACTTCTGGTAATTTGGAACAACTGCTCCTTGCTGTCGGTAGGTAATTTTATAATGTATATGATATTCATGGTATTAAGAGTTAAAGTATTTTATTCAGTTGAAGCTGTATCTGAAAATAACCACCTATTTCTTTATAAAAAAAGAGCTTATCATGATATTTGGGTGAAGCAAACTCCTAAATTTCCAGTTCAAAATCTGTCTTGATGTTGGAAATACGTGAAATATCTGGTTATTTCATTTAATCTTATGGAAATGTTAAGAGAATTGTTTAAAAATCATTTTGAAGCTGCATTAAAAGTATTACTGTTTCATTGTGAACCTGAAATGTGGACATTGTAATCTCAGAGGCTTGTAAATGTTACTTCTGATATCTGTGGAATTTTATTTTTCTTTAGAATACCATCCTCACAGTTTTGAAGCAGACTGAGAAATTGGAATCTGATTTAGAATAAGTATCTTTGATATAATGGAAGATGTGTGATAGTGGTTATTTTTCTGAGTAAATAGTTTAGAATTTTATTTTAGCTAAATATTCAGAATAACCTGGAAACATCGGAGAAACGAGTTTGTGCAGTTTATTGTCATATTATGTACTCACCAAATTCCAGGGAGAATCTAGTTTGTGAGTTCCCTGTGGTCCCAGTTTTCATATGGGTTTGGAGTGAACCTCTGTCTGCTGTTTGTTCTGAGTATTTGGTGTTGAGTTGAAGTTTTTGTGCTCTCTGTCTTCTGGAGAATAAGCTAAATGTGTGCATGAACCAGCACTAACAGTAACCTTTCATTTGAGTCCACAGTTAATGAATTTTAATAGAAATCTTTTAGATGACCCCTTCATAATAGAATACACATAAAAGTTATGACAGTTTTAGTTACTGGTGGCTGTTTTCTTAAGCATTGGAAAAGAACACACCGCCCCCAATCAAGGATTTGTTATTTTTGAATATTAAGGAATTTTTATGAAAGTTTCTGAAGCTAAGCAGACTGAGTTCTGAGGAGCCCTAACATACAGTAGATATGTACGTATTCAGGGAAGATACTCTTTTCTGTTACCAGTTTATCTGGATGTTTCTACCAAAATGGGTGAGTCTCATGCTGCTCTGTGTGAATCATGGATGTTATAGCAATAGAACACGGGGGCTTCCCTGGTGGCTCAGTGGTTGAGAGTCCACCTGCCGATGCAGGAGACACGGGTTCGTGCCCCGGTCCAGGAAGGTCCCACATGCCGCAGAGCGGCTGGGCCTGTGAGCCATGGCCGCTGAGCCTGCACGTCCGGAGCCTGTGCTCCGCAACGGGAGAGGCCACAACAGTGAGAGGCCCGCGTACCGCAAGAAAAAAAAAAAAAAAAGAAAGAAACACTATATCAATAGAACACGGAGGGAATACCTATATTAAGATTACAGACAGATAGTCTAAGGTTTGTCAGATTAGATGGGGTAATAATCCTACATTATTTGCTTGAATATATTGGAATGAAAACTCCCAGGACGTTTGTATAATTTACTGGGGATGAAGAAGGTTGTGGCTCAACAGCCCAGGCTGCCAAAACTGTTACAGCATAAAGATGCTCATAGAAGAAAGGGGCACTGAAAAACTTGCAGCCCCTGTCCTACGTGCCTTTCTGTGTAGAACTCAGAACTCTTAGGAAAACTCAAGCCAGTATCTATGGAGATTCTCTGTAGTCAGGAGATCAGAGCAGCTTGCAAATAAGCAGCTCTTGAGCCCGTGTTACTTTCATACTGTATTTATTAAGTAGAGCTATAAGCGTAAGGCAGCTTTGATTTTAATTACTGTATCCTTTTCACATCAGCATAGCGTGTGACCATTATATTACTTATTTTCGTAGTGAAATCCATTCGCAGTATACCTGCCTACCTTGCAGAAACCCTCTACTATGCTATGAAGGTAAGTGCATGCCTTGAATCTTCTATCTAATTAATTTATCTCTCTAGTATGTCTTAGATGATAGACTTTGAGGTTTTTTTCCTCCTTAAAACAGGTAGTTCAATTCTACTAAATTGGTTTACTTTATTGACTCACCCCAACTCAGGGGAGTTTGATGCTATAATTGACATTTTAAACACTGTGCCTCTCTTTTGTTCTTTTTTAAAGGGAGCTGGGACAGATGATCATACCCTTATCAGAGTTGTGGTTTCCAGAAGTGAGATCGACCTGTTTAACATTAGGAAGGAGTTTAGGAAGAATTTTGCCACCTCTCTTTATTCCATGATTAAGGTAGTAGAACCTTTCTTTAAATGTTTAGAAATCCACAGCAGACCAGTGCATAGCTTGCAAGACATGGGTGGGAGAACCTAATTCCTGTGTTAAGTATAGAGTTTTAGGGATGTGATTAGAGCTGTGAGTTACAAAGTTTGGCGTAATGTCCCCTGAAGTACGGGTGATGGCTCCTTAGTGAAAGATTGGCTCTCGGTGAAGGCCGAGGCTCCTGGGGAGCTTAGAAGCATTATTTATTAGTGGTGACAGATGACTCACTAAACCCAGTCTTGTCCACGGTAACAGTATGTTGGTTCTTTCTGCCTTTTATCAGTTCCAGCTGTCTTTATTAGTTTCTCCTTTCTTTCATATCAGTGTTTTCTTTCTTTATTGTCTGTTATCACCTTATCTCTGGTATTGGTTCATAGTTCAGGAAAGAACCAACCAGGTCATATCAGGAGTAAGTAAAGAGCTTAAGTATTACTGTCATTTTCATCCTTTTAAAAGCCAGGGACACTGTGGCCTATAATTAAATTTGGCTTAAGGCCTTTTGACTTCCTCATTCTTTCTTCTCCTCCCTCCCTCCCTCCATCCTTTCCATCCTTCCCTCCTTCCTTCCTGTCTCTGTCTGTCTTTCTGTCTTTTTTTTGTCTCTCTGTCTTGGTCTTTCTCTTTGATAAAGGCGAATGTGGGCTGTGTGCAAAGCAGCATCTCAGTTGAGAAAGCGTTGAACTTTGTGTGTGTGTGGTGTGCTGGGCTGAAGGGTACTAGAGAGTTCTCCCAGTGACTCATAGCTTGAAACGTTAACTTATCCCACACACCTGCATGACACAAGCCAAGGCAAAATGTACCTTACCCTTCTGTCTTTGAGGTGAAGCCATAACAGCCAGGCAGTCCCAGCATTGCCTCCCATAGCTAGCCATATGCTATGTGATAAGACAGGGGTCCCCAACTCCCGGGATGTAATGCCTGGTGATCTGAGTTGGAGCTGATGTAATAATACTAGAAATAAAGTGCACAATAAGTGTAATGCCCTTGAATCATCCCGAAACCATCCCCTGCCCCCCGGTCCTTGGAAAAATTGTCTTCCATGAAAACGGTCCCTGGTGCCAAAAAGGTTAGGGACTGCTGTGATGAGAGACTTAGAGTTTGTTTAGAAACCTTGACTTGAACATGGTTGTAAAAGCTTCCCTGTTCTCTGTGTTACTAGAGGGAAGAACATACTTCACTGTCTTAGGTAGAACTGTGCTTTTAAGGGGTAAAATTAGAAAGTTAAACATCAGTTGCATCAGTAGGAAATTCTCTGTAAAACATTCCTGTTGTGAAAGGCACTCACAGAGAGATTACCCACTTGGGAGAAACGTCACGTGAATAAAACCTGTTTCCAGATATGACTTAGTTTTTATTTTCTGTGGCTTCTGTGAGTCATGGGGGTTAATGGAGTACATTTGGGTTTCAGGGGGACACATCTGGGGACTACAAGAAAGCCCTCCTGCTGCTCTGTGGAGAAGATGACTGATGTGCGCCTGGGGAGAGACCCTGCACCGTGCCTGCCACCGTCACCACTGCCTTCCTGCAGTGCATCTCACTGCACTTTCTGCACGCCAGAGCGTGGCACGTTGCCTTATTCATGCTAGCATGCTATGACCAAAACATATATGTTGTAGAAGAAAATAGTGGTGCTCCTTTCTGATCTTCATTAAAATCCTTCTCTTTGACTGTCGTAGTCCTGAAGTGTACTTATGTTACTAAGACTAAAGTCTGGATCATTTATATTTTCCTTTAAGAGGTCAGACTGCTTTCAGCCTTTTTTAAAAACTTCATTTATATTAAATTGATAACCGCATTACCTTAATCGGAACCTTAGCCTTGAAATTGTGAACTCCTGGAAATGTTATTAATCAAGTTTGCTACTAAATTAAACCTGAAAAATTATGGTGGTTGCATTCAAAGGATTAATGAATAATAAACATTTCCTTCCTCCTGAATTACGTGTGGGTGTATGTCTAAAGAAAACTTATTTAATTTACCTACTTAACAATGATATGTTTTTTCAAGCTAGTCAGTTGACAGTGTTGTCAGTTGACAACTGAATTTATAGTTGGCTTTTGGGTGAAAAGCTTGAAATACAACATGCAAAATGAATTGTCTGTGCAGTGTGCAATGAGGGAAGAGCTGAAGGGGGTCTCTGATTTATTGGTGGCATTTAATTTATGTGGCCATCAATTAAAGCAATGCTTATGTTAGTTGCTTAGTAGAAAAGCTGATTTTAAAACTTAACCTAAAATTTCAGAGTGTTACTTTTCACTTTCCTGTTATCAACTTGTTTTTCCTGTTTTCATCTACTACCTTCTTTGAGATAAAAGAGCAGGCAATATAGAGGCAAAAAGAGAGAAGCGGCTTCTTTCTTCTAATGTTTACCTTTCAGTTTTCTGCTTTCAAACTGCTTCTTGAATTGGTGTCAATTTCCTTTTTTCACTTACTCCCTTATAAATGTGTTTTTAAAAGCAAGTGATTGCTATTAATAAGACATTTTAATAAATGGACTACTCTCCGACTGACAACTCTTAATTAGTGATATTGTTCTTTTCACAAGCTTGACTGGTCATCGGAATAACCGTGAGAGCTTTGGAAATTATGTGTGTGTATATATGACATGCTATTTTTTTTCAAAAGCTCCGTAGGCAGTTCTAATGCAGAGCCAAGTTGAGAATCAACTGCCTCTACTGCCCCCAGCCCCACATACTGAGATATAATTGACATACAACACTGATAGGTTTAAGGCGTACAGCATAACGGCGTGACTTATGTATGTTGAAAAATGATTATCACAGTAAGTTTAGCTAATATCTATCATCTCATATAGATTAAAAAAAAGAAGAAAATGTTTCTCCTGGTGATGAGAGCTCTTAGGGTTCTCTTCTAACAAGTTCCAAAAGGCCAGACAGCAGTGTTAAGTATAGTTATGTTGAAAGTTACATCCCCAGGACTTACTTATCTCATAACTGGAAGTATGTACCACTTTCTTCCAATTCCCCACTCCCCACCCCTGCTTCTGAGAGCCACAAATCTGACCTCTTTTTCTATTAGTGTTTGTTTGTTTGCTTTTTAGATTGTACATATAAATGAGATCGTGCAGTATTTGTCTCTCTCTGACTTATTTCACTGAGCAGAATTCCCTCAAGATCCATCCACGTTGTCCCAAATGGCAAGAGGTTCATTTTTATGGATGAATAATATTCTGCTCTGTGTGTGTGTGTGTGTGTGTGTAGCTATCACTTTTTCTTTGTCTGTTCATTCATTGATGGATACTTAGGTTGCCTCTATGTCTTGACTGCTGTAAATAATGAACATGGGGGTGCATATATCTTTCTGAGTTAGCGTTCTCATTTTCTTTGGATAAGTACCTAGAAGTGGGACTGCTGGATCATATGGTAGTTTAATTTTCTGAGGACCCTCCATGCTATTTTCCATGGGGGCTGTACAAATTTACATTCCCACCAACAGTACACAAGGGTTCCCTTTTCTCCACATTCTTGTCAACGTTTGTTATTTCTTGTCTTTTTCATAATAGCCATTCTAACGGGCAAGATGATATCTCATTGTGGTTTTGATTTACATTTTCCTGATTAGTGCTGTTGAGCACCTTATCACGTACCTGTTTTGGCCATCCATATGTCTTTTATAGAAAAATGTCTATTCAGATCATCTGCCCATTTTTTCATTGGATTATTTTTTGTTGTTATTATTATTTGAATTCTTTATATATTTCGGATATTAACCCCTTATCAGACATATGATTTGCAAAGATTTTCTCCCATTCTGTAAGTTGCCTTTTAATTTTGTTGATGGTTTCCTTTGCTGTGCAGAAGCTTTTAGATTGATGTAATCCCACATGTTTATATTTGCTGCTGTTGCTTTTGGTGTCCAAAAAATCATCACCAAGACTGATGTCAAGGAGCTGACCACCTATGTTTTCTTCTAGGAGTTTGTGGTTTCAGGTCTTACACTGAAATCTTTAATCCGTTCTGAGTTAATTTTTGTGTATGGTGTAGTTTAGTGGTCCAGTTTCATTTTTTTACATGTGGCTGTAAATTTCCCAGCACTATTTATTGGAGAGACTGTTCTTTTCCCATTGTATATTCTTGGTTCCTTTATTAAACATTAATTGACCGTATATCCCTAGGTTTATTTCTGGTCTCGATTCTGTTGTGCTGATTTGTGTGTCTGTTTTTATGCCAATACCGGACTGTTTTGGTTACTGTAACTGTGTAATATAGTTTGAAATCAGAAAGCATGTTGCCTCCAGCCTCCAACTTTGTTTTTCTTTCTCCAGATTGCTTTGGCCATTCGGCGTCTTTTGTGGTTACATACAAATTTTAGGATTGTTTGTTCTATTTCTGTGAAAAATACCATTGAAATTTTGATAGGGATTGCATTGAATCTGTGGATTGCTTTGGGTAATATGGACATTTTAACAATATTAATTATTCTAATCTATGAACATGGAATATCTTTCCATTTATTGTGTCTTGAATTTCTTTCATCAATGTCTTGTAGTTTTCAGTGTAGAGGTTTTTCACCTCCTTGGTTAAATTTATTCCTAAGTATTTTATTCTTCTTGATGCAATAGTAAATGGAATTGTTTTCTTAATTTCTGTTCCTGATAGTTTGTTATAGGTGTATAGAAACGTAGCAGGTTTATGTATATTATTTTTTTGATCCTGTAACTTTACTGAATTCATTTATTCTAGCAGTTATTTAGTGGAGTCTTTAGGGTTTTCTCTTTAGTATCATGTCATCTGCAAAAAATGACAGTTTTACTTCTTCCTTTCAGTCTGCTGTCTCTGCTGTGCCCTGAGTAGGGGTAACCAGTCAAGGATTATTTGTTTGTAAGAGTCCTGTGGGACATATGAGTGCAAGCCCTGCTGACCACCAGAGCCAGGTAACCACGAGATGTCTCCTGATCAGTAGCTGCAAAAATTGTTGCATCATACAAGTGCACAAGCTCCTTCCTGGGAGAGACTAGCAGTCTGGAGCGAGGCAGAGTGAGTGTGCAAAGATGTCACCCACGGGCATCCTTTCCCAGAGAGCACCTCTACAGGTCCCTATAATTGTGCCAAATCAGAAGCCTGCCCTCTTATCAAAGCTCCAAGATAAGCAAATAGGCCTCTTACACAGAAAGACTGGGAGTGTGTTCTTGTCTGCTATCTGTGAAGTGCCCTGAGAGTGGCAGTCTGCCAAGAACTATCCCCACATTTGTTACAGCCTCAGGAAGGCAAGCAGCGCTGACCACCAGAGCCAAGGGATCAAGGGGTGTCCCCTGGGCGGCATCCACAAAAACCAGGGCACCAGACTAAAAACTGGGGCACCAGATATGTGCCCAAGCACCCCTATGGGAGATACCGGTAACCTGGACCGTTGCAGAGGGAGAGCACGAAGATGGTGCCTGCCCTCCAGGGTCTCTGGAGAGAATTACAGTTAGCCCTAAGCTGTGTGTTCAGTTAGAAACCTGCCCCTCAGGATTCAGCCAGGAAGATATAATAGGCCTCTTTCACAGAGAGGCTGGATGCCTCAGTCTTTTGCATCTCTGCTGTGCGCTGGGGGTAGCCAGTTAGGAGCTCTTTCTCCATTTGTTACAGTTCCACGGGACCTGTGCATGTGAGCTGCGCTGGCCGCCAGAGCAGGCGATTTAGATTTGGACACATCTGGGCAGCAGCCACAACACCTGGAGCACCAGATTGAGTGCGTAAGCTCTTTTCTGGAGATACCAGTGGCCTGGAGCGAGGCACAGGGAGAGTGAGATACGGTGCCTGCTGGCCTCTTATCTTTGGAGAATATTTCAGGAGGCCTTTAGAGGTGTGTTCAGTTAGATGCCTGCCCCTAAGGCTGACACCTTAAGATATTCACACAAGTCTCTTTCACAGAAAGTGTGGGCAGTTTTCAGTTGGCTGCCTCTGTGCTGGGCCCTGGGTGGGTGATCTGTGCCAGACTTTTAAGAACTGTTTCTCAGTTTGCTGTAGTCTTGTAGGTCTCATGGGTATGAGCCCTATTGGTTTTCAAAAGCCAGTTATTTTGAGGGTTTGTCAGGGCTGGCGTTAAAAATCGGGGTGCCTGGTGTATGGTTCAAACCCTTAGCTCCTCAGGGAGAAGCTTGGGGTTTTGAGTTCTGTCCCCATTGTGGGGTGTCGCTCTGGGGAGGGGTTTATGGTGAGATTGTGTGTCAGCCTCTCCCACCTGCTTCGCTGTGGGTTTTTTCCTCATTTGTTTGATGTGTAGGAGTCACTCAGCTAGGTGTTTTTTTTTTTTTTTAACCCTACAG
Organism: Mesoplodon densirostris; assembly: GCF_025265405.1. NCBI lineage: Eukaryota > Metazoa > Chordata > Mammalia > Artiodactyla > Ziphiidae > Mesoplodon > Mesoplodon densirostris. The sequence goes on along the minus strand of NC_082661.1, from coordinate 87,293,882 downwards.
AGGAAATTGTTCCCTATGTAGCTGTAGATTTGGTGTGTCTCTTAGGGTAAATTCAGGATCCTTCTATGTTGCCATCTTGAACCAGACTCTTGGTTTTTCTTCTTTTTCTATTGATAAGGTGAATTACATCAACTGATTTTCAAATCTTGAACAATCTTGCGTTCCCAGGATGAACTGCACTTTGTCGTAATGCTTTATCACTTTTCTATGTTGCTGGATTTGTTACTAAGATATTTTTGAGAATTTTTGTTTCTATGTTTCTATGAGAGATACTGGTCTGCAGTTTTCTTTTATTGAAATATTTTTTTTGTCTAGTTTTGGTATCAGAGTCATAAAATAAGTTGGAAGTATTTCTATTCTATCTTGTGCAAGTTTGTGTAGAACTGGTATGAAAAATTTCCTTTTATGTTTGGTACATTTTCCAGTGAAGCCTGTCATGAGCTTTTTTTTTTTTTTTTTTTTTTTGGAAACTTTTAAACTACAAATTCAAGTATCTATCTATCTGATTTTTATTTTTTTATTTTTTAACCATGCCGTGTGGCATGCGGGATCTTAGTTCCCCAACCAGGGAGATTGAACCTGTGCTCCCTGCATTGGAATCGTGGAGTCTTAACCACTGGACCGCCAGGGAAGTGCCACTATCTGATTTTTAATATATAGACACCACATATTTATCACAAACTCAGTGGCTTAAAATAACACAAATTATTATCTAACAGTTCTAGAAGTTGGAAATTCAAAAGCATTCTCACTGGACTAAAATAAAGGCATTGGCAGGACTGTGCTCCATTCTGGAGGCTCTAGAGGAGAATCCATCTCCTTGTCTATTCCAGCTTCTAGAGGATGCCTGGATTCCTTAGCTCTTGGGCCCTTCCTGCATCTTCAAAGCCAACAATTAATTCACTGCAATTTCTGCTTTCTGACCTCACATCTTCTCTGCCTCCAACTTTTTCCCTTTTTTAAGGACCTTTGTTGTTTACACTGGTCTTGCCTGGGTAGTCCAGATGCTCTTTCCATTTCAAAGTCACATCTGCAAATACCTTTTTGCCATATGAAGTCATGTACTCACAGATTCCCGGGATTAAGACATGGATTTTTTTTTTGAGTGGGAGTGGGGGCATTTTTCTGCCAACCACAGATGGTTTCCAAAAAATGTTTTTGTGGTATACACAGCATTTTCCCTTTATTAGGGTAAGAATGATGCTCTACATCCTAGGTATAAGTGAAACTTCCAAATAATATATATCCTTAGTTAATTTAGCTGACATAAATGGGGCAAAACATTTTATTACTGGATTTTGAATGTATACTTAATGATCAAAAACCTCTGAGGATGTTTTTCCCGCCTTGAACATGTGTATGTACACATGCGCTTTGAAGAATCTCCCACCAAGTCTGTGGCAGTCTATCTTGTGACAGTGGGTGGTGCTGTTGGCACAAATTTACTTGCATCACATAAAACTGCACTTCTACTTAACTGAACCTGTTGATTTTTCAGCAGCAGAGGGCATTCCTACACAATCTTCCTCACCCCAACACTCAGATGAAAAGTGAATTTAAAATTTAATTCCCTGCTTGGTTACTCATCTGTCACTTGGTGGCTTAGAATCATCTTATTTTCCCTGGTTTAGGATGTTCAGTGTTTTCTGAAGCACTGGTTTGTCTTTCCCCCCTTAGATGTTTGGTAGTTAAGTCCCACCTTCTCTCCTGCTCCCAGCCCTGCAGTGGAGCATGGAGCACGTCGCCTTCCCCTGTAAAGTCTTTGGATATTTTCTATGGATGATGTATATTTCTCTTCATTTTTCAACCTGACATCATTTAAAGACACAGCCAGAGGTGTACATAGAGAAAAAAAAATCCCCTTCTGCTGAATGAATTTGTCTTCTGGGTTTTGATACTTGAAATGAAGGAATATTTTAAAAATTTAAATTCACTTTTTTAAACCATTGTCTTTTCATACACAAACGTCTAAAGCTATATTCATCACATATCCCACAGACAAGTTTGCCCTCCCAAATTCCCTGCTTTTGGTAGTAGCTCTAAAATTCTTCTAATTATTCAGTCTCAAAACTTTGGGACTATTTTTATATCCTTCCTTTCTGTGTCTTTCATGTTAAACTAATTATCAACCAAGTCCAAATAATTCTTCCTTCATTATGTCTATCACATCTGCCCCCTCCTTTCCATTCCTGCTACTCCCCTATTTCTAGAACTAACTTATTACTACACAAATGACTTCTTTTTATTAAAGAAACATTTCTTTATTTTTTACCAAAGCAATAAATGCACCAGGTAAAAAAGTCAAAAAATGTGGAAGTATAAGGAAAAGAAGAAGTCCTTATCCTCTCACTTCCCAGCCTATTCCATTCCCCACTGGGGTGGGTGTCAAAAGCCTTCAATAGCCTTAAAGCCTTAAACATTTTTATCATTTTCCATTTAAATTTTTCCAGGAAGTTTCATCCATCATATATATATATATATTTGTATGTAATACTTGTAATACTACTATGTATATATACTGCTCTTTCCTCATTTATTCAGTTCAAGGTTTTCTGTTGGTTCTGTGCTATAGTAGGGGGTGATCAAGCTCATCTACGCCACTTTCCTTTCATCTTCTCTTCTCCCTCCTCTCAGTGTTCTTATGTTGCTCTTCTTTGATCCTCTCAGGTTACCTGTGTACTTTTAAACAATATATTTACATTTTCATTTTTTGTTCCCACAACTGTCAAAGAATCTCTAGAACCCTCATTTGGAAAGTAAGGGTATTAGAGACACTTCACCTCTCCTCTCCCCTTTTCATCTTACAACTCTTGTCAACTGTAATTTTGCTTTGTAAATGGTCAGGATTAATCCTATAAACACTCTGGTCTGTGATCCCAGTTAAGTCTTTTGTCAGTATATTGATTCTACAATTTGAAATGGAAAAGTTCAGATTACTGACTAATCTCTAACCTAGCTGTGTTCTATGATTTTATTTCCCTCCTGGTATACTTTTTTTTTTTCACACACACACACTGTATTTTATTTTTACAAGAGATAAATAAACTGACATCCATAAAAAGAAACGAAATTGAGCTATTTGTAATGAGGTGGATAGACCTAGAGTCTGTCATACAGAGTGAAGTAAGTCAGAAAGAGAAAGACAAATACTGTATGCTAACACATATATATGGAATTTAAGAAAAAAAATGTCATGAAGAACATAGGGGTAAGACAGGAATAAAGACACAGACCTACTAGAGAATGGACTTGAGGATATGGGGAGGGGGAAGGGTAAGCTGTGACAAAGTGAAAGAGCGGCATGGACATATATACACTACCAAACGTAAGGTAGATAGCTAGTGGGAAGCAGCCGCATAGCACAGGGAGATCAGCTCGGTGCTTTGTGACCGCCTGGAAGGGTGGGATAGGGAGGGTGGGAGGGAGACGCAAAAGGGAGGGGATATGGAAACATATGTATATGTATAACTGATTAAATTTGTTATAAAAAAAAAAAAAACCTGACATCTCCTGGTATACTTTTATCTTCCAACCTCATGATATCTGCCTTCATTGTTTCTTTTTTTCTTTTCTTTTTTTTTTTTTTTTTTTTTGCGGTATGCGGGCCTCTCACTGCTGTGGCCTCTCCCGTTGCGGAGCACAGGCTCTGGACGCGCAGGCTCAGCGGCCATGGCTCACGGGCCCAGCCGCTCCGTGGCATGTGGGATCTTCCCGAACCAGGGCACGAACCCGTGTCCCCTGCATCGGCAGGCGGACTCTCAACCACTGCACCACCAGGGAAGCCCCCTATTGTTTCTTAAGTGTCTATAATATCCAAGCATTGTGGGAACTCTACAGCACCTTCCCCACATTTTTCCTCCTGGGATTTCTTTCCTGGAGCCCCCATCCTTTGATTGGACTGATTTCTCTCGAGACCTGCTGCGTACTGGGCACCTCCAAATATCAGCATGTGCGTGGCTTGGCTCTGAGGGTGGCTGTACTCACTATCCGACCTGGTTCTCCTTAGACATGCCCTGCAATCTTTTTAAAAGATCTTCCCTCCCCTCCCCTCCCTGCCTCCCTTCCCTTCCCCCCTCGTCTCCCCTCCTCTCCTCCTCTCTCCTCTCCTCTCCTCTCTGTTTCCTTCCTCCCTCCCTCCGTCCTTTCCTTCCTTTCTTGTTTTGTGGCTGTGGGTAGGGGTAAGCAGTTGGTGAGAGGGGTTCTGAGCTCCAGGGTACTGTGTGTGTATGTGCCTTGTTTCATATACAGATCTTCAATTAATTCTTCTGTTTTAGGTCCTGTATGCCTTTCTCACCTCCATGCTACTTGATATTTGTGAGTCACAATCTTTTCTGGGGTGCCGTGGGGCAGTCTGTCTTTCTCATTGTGTGCAGCCTCTTTTCTGTGTATTTTTGGTTAAGGCTTCATCAGACAACTCTTGTCCTTCCCTTCTTTCATTTCCCAGAAATTTGATGACATTTCTCTTGCGCTGATGGCTCCCCCCCACCATTCTTTCTTTTGTGAGATTGTTAATGCCTTGATTCTCATTCTTAGAGTCCAAGGTTCATAACTACTCAGACTTCCACCTAGAGCTGCATGTCCTGAAATGACTTTGTAAGTGCCCGTGCTGGTTAGAGCCTCTTCTGCCAGTCCTGCCAATTTCCCGTGCCCTTGCTCTCCTACTTCCCTTTGCACCACCAGTGCGTCTCCTTTCCAGAAGCCTTGACCCCGTTCCTAATGCACCAGTCAGGCTGACATAAAGAAGACGGTATCTAAACTACCTCCCTACCTCCCTCACGGAGGATGGTCACCAGTTGCCCTGCTGGGCTGTGGGCGGGATTCCTACCGCTGATCTCTGGGTCCCAGATTTGTCTGAAGACACCAGTTCTTCTGTCCCTTCTGCCCCAGGCTCCCAGGACTTCACTTCTGCTTCATTCCTCTTTCTAGCAACCTTGTCTTGTGTCAGCCTCTTCTCTCTCCTGTTGGCACTCTTGTGAGTTGGCCATGGTGTAGCACATCTCCAGGGTGATCATGGCTGGCAGGCTCCAGTCACCATTTCAGATGCCTGGTACTATGTTCCGTCTGCCTCGTTGGGCCTCTTGCCTTCTGGAAATCCAGCCGCAAGCTGCTGCCCCATCTCCCCTGAAGTGGCCACCTCTTTGAACCCTTCCTTGTCCTCCTGGTTGCCCTTCCTGCTCTTAGCTCAGTCTGCCGCCAGATAGCGCTCGGATCTAACACGTTTTCTCTCATTAGGCACCGGCTCCTCCCTTTCCTTGCTTGCTTAGGTTGCTACAAGGAATACAAAAATACTTTGTACTCCCTTCTGTTGATATATCACCCTCCAGTCCGACACATCTTACAGTCTATATATTCTCAATGGGGGAAATATCACGCCTAAGAGGGTGAAAGTTGGTTCTTGGGGGCTGAAAAAAATTTACTCTTTTTGTGTGTAAAGCATAGATATATACATACAGTACATAAACAGATAAGCAGTATATCTGTGGTATTAAAAATTCATGAGGGCTTCCCTGGTGGCGCAGTGGTTAAGAATCTGCCTGCCAATGCAAGGGACATGGGTTTGAGCCCTGGCCAGGGAAGATCCCACATGCCGCAGAGCAACTAAGCCCGTGTGCTACAACTACTGAGCCTGAGCTCTAGAGCCCGCGTGCCACAACTACTGAGCCCACGTGCCACAACTACTGAAGCCTGTGCGCCTAGAGCCCGTGCTCCGCAACAAGAGAAGCCACCGCAGTGAGAAGCCCACCCACCGCAACAAAGAGTAACCCCCACTCACCACAACTAGAGAAAGCCCGTGCACAGCAGCGAAGACCCAACACAGCCAAAAATAAATCAAAAAAAAAAAAAAAAAGAATCACAGGGAGTGGTGATTAGGGGAAAAAAAATGCCTGTGAAAGCTGCTTGTGTGTGTGTTAGGGGACAATAATAAAACAAAAGTTAAGGAACGCTGCTATAATCTTTGCCAGTTTACTTTTTAGGTCTCATTTTCATCATGTCTCCACTTGCCCAGAAGCCTTCAGTAGCTTCCCGTGGCCAACTCTATAAAGCCTGAATCATGTTCTGTAGCTCAAAGCTCTTCCTATTTGGCCCCCAACCATCTTTCCAGTCCTGGATCCCATGTTTTCCTTACATAGATCATCCACTCCAGTTAGATCGCTGTTCATAGCCTCCTAATCACAGCCTCTGCTCTCCTACTTTGCTCTTATCAGCTTGCATGGTTGGCCTTTGCCTGGCATCTGGGAACTTGGGTTTTGAGAAGGTTCTCATCATGGCTACAACTGATAAGAGCAGCTCACTGGATTTGGCTTGTGCTGAACCCCTGCTTTCCTTCTGGGAGTCTGGAATTTGGGTATGTGCTAGGCAGAGAATGCCTACGTGACCAGCCCCCAAGGAAAACTTTGGGCAGTGAGTCTCTGATGAGCTTTCCTGGCTCACAACTTTTCACATGTGTTGTTACAACATACTGCTGGGATAATTAAGTGCATCCTGTGGGACTCCACTGGGAGTGGGCTCTTGGAAGCTTGTGCCTGGTTTTTTCCAGACTTCTCTGCATACAGCTTTTCCTGTGCTGATTTTGCTTTGTATATTTTCACTGTAATAAATCTTAGCTGTGAGTATGATTATATGCTGAGACCTGTGAGTTCTCCTAGAGAAACACTGAACCTGGGGGTGGTCTTGGGAACCCCTGCAATATAATATGACTAGTGGTTTCCATTGTCCCTTTTGTTCTCAGCCAATCCTTCATGAAACGAGAGTGATAGGAGTCTTGTTGCCCAAAGATGGACAATGAGGTTTAATAGCTTTGGAAGGAAAGTAACGGGCAGGCCATATGTCCATGGCCTTTGGTGGATTGTATTAGGTTAATTTAGCTAAGCTGAAATTGTGTTTTCCAGAATTCCCTTTCCGGTATGGTTCTGGGTTAGCATAGGTCATGAGAGATATTTTGCACAGGATTCAGAAGGCAGAAGTGGAACAGCAGTCAGCTTGCTTTTGATTCTCTGAAGCTTAGTGAGGCGCTGTTACAGATTGTGAGTGCCGTCGTTTATCCACTGGCTCATCTGGTTGGCATGGGACAGCAGCTGGGCTTGTATCAACTGCAGCTCCTGCCTCATCCTCCTTCAGGCGCCCCCTACCCCCACCTCCTGGGCTTAGGTGTGTGTTTAGCTTTAAGGTGAAGGGCACTGGGTCTCTTGCAGGACACACCCATCATCAAAGTTGGAGACTTGGAGGTGGTGAGAGACAGAGGCAGGTTCCAGCCCATCCATATGGGTTCAAGCTCAGCCTCCCAGGAGCTAGGGAGGCAATCCACCATGGGCTAGGAGTGTCCACTGATGTTCTTGTTGGGAGAGCCAAGAGAGCAAGTCTCCTCCTACTTGGACATTTCTCAGGGCTGTGTTTACAGCAAGCCCGCCTTGAGGATGAGATAATATCTCCGTGTGGGACAAAGAACATGTTTGCTTACTGCTTACTACACTTACTTATTTTGGTGAATTTTCCAAACTCAGAGTGTCTCTGCTGGGATGCAAATTCACTGTATGTGCAGCATTCATCTGGGACCCTCTGCATTGCCCCCATGGGACTTGGGGGACAAGGGGAACCCAGACAAACCTCATGATCATGCTGCTTGTTGTACTGTGAGTAACAGCGTACTTTATCTCATGTCTTCTGCCAGAATCCTTGAATAGTAAAAGGCTAATTTAGGAGCTTAAAGTTAGCTCCTAAGGAGCTAACTTTGAATGAATCCAATCACGGCTGCTTTGCAGGAGGCTTTTGAAAAGCATTTTTACCATGGATGGACCTAGAGATTATCATCCCTAGTAAGTTAGTAAGTCAGAAAGAGAAAGACAAATACCATATGACATCATTTATATGTGGAATCTAAAATATGACACAAATGAGCTTATCTATGAAACAGAAACAGACTCACAGACAGAGAACAGACTTGTGATTGCCAAGAGGGAGGTGATGGGGTGAAGGAATGAGAGTTTGGGATGAGCAGACACAAACAATTACATGGATAAACAAAAAGGATAAACAACAATGGATAAACAAGGTCCTACTGTAGAGTACAGGGAACTATATTCAATATCCTATGATAAAACATAATGGAAAAGAACATGAAAAAGAATGTATATATATATATATATATATATATATATATATGTATATGTATGTATAACTGAATCACTTTGCTGTAGAGCAGAATTTAACACAACGTTGTAAATCAACTATACTGCAATAACATAATTTTTTTTTAATTTATGGAGCTTAAAGCTAAGTTAAGGCTAACTTAGTAGGTTAAAATCCTGGACTCTGACAGCAGGTTCTGGTTTGTCCTTGCTTCTTCCATTTTGTTTCCATCTTCCCTTCCTAACTGTCGGCTCTGTGGACTTCAGGCACCAGACACAGAAACACAGACTCACATAGATTATTTAATCAGATCCCACAATTGTGTAGGGATAAATCCCCCAAATAAATACCGATTACATATATTCCTCAGTGGTTCTGCTTCTCTGATCAAAACCTGATTATTACAGTTCTCCTCACAATCAGGCTAATCAGTTTCTTGAAGTTTCATATTGTTTCAGGTTCTGTGTAAGTATAATATTTAATATCAATATCAATATTTAATTAAATATTATTTAATGGCAGCAGAATATTTCACATTGGGTATGTTAGACATAATTTATAGAGCTGAATTTTTGGCACAAAAAATATTTGGGCAGTCTAATTATTCTAAAAAGAAGAGGGATTTGTGAAATTGTGTTAGATTTTTGAAAATAACCTTTATCTTTCTGCATTATTAATTTTGTGTAAGTATTGGAATGCTCTGTTGTGTACTATTCTGGTATTTGTTTTTCATTTGTTTAGATCTGTACCACCTGCAATGTAACCTTGGGAGAGAAAAAGAACACTGAATTAAACTATTCCAGGCCTTGGGACTAAGTTCTTGTTTGATAGGGGAAAGGTTGCTAAAGGAGAGGGTAATGAAACCAAGGTCAGTTAAGGCCCTCTATAAACTCCATGAACACTTTCATGTACTTACTTGCTATAAGAGTTAATTTTAAGGTATAGTCAACACAAAAACCAACCTGACTCTTGGATGTAAGGCAATATGAAAACGTGTTTTGTGACAAACAATATCTGCATTTTTTTCCAGTTAAAAAGTTCAAATGACTCTGTTCATTAAATGTGATCTTTAAAGAGGGAGAAATCATTATTTGCATTTCCTGGCAATGAAAATGACTGTTATTTTGCTCTGTGCAGTTCTGCTTCTGTGGAGGGGAAACCAAAGATCTTTCGTAGAATAATTCTTCTGGCACAGTGTCCCAAGTATAAAATAACTATCCTAACATTGCTGGAACATGATAACACCTATTTTTATTTTAAGTGGACAGCAGATATGAGAAGAGATTCTTGCTTAATGTAGTATGAAGCATGTGACCCAAGAATGATCTTTTCTACTGAGAATGGAACAGAAGTGAAACACTAGACTGCAGGTTTTTTTAAGGAAGTGATTACAACTATCTGATTTACTGCTATATTCTTAGAGCCCAGCACAGTGTCTGGCACAAAGGAGGTGCTTACAGATTATTTGTTTAATAAATGAATGAAGAGGAACTCAGAGAGAGACTCATCAAACTTTACCCCTAGAGGGCAGAACCCTCCTGAGTACAGATAATCCAACTAAATTCCTGAATTTGGAATTTAATGCCAGAAAGGACTTATCAATCTTACTATATATGATTTCCTGATATTAGTGTTTATTATTTTGACTTATTCTTGGCCAGTATATATTCTATGAGTTTTTTTGAGCAAGGATGTTTGTGAAGTATTTTTAATATCTGTGCATATCTGTGAATGTCATTTTGTTGTCTTCTGCATGAAAAGCAACTTGGTTGGTTACAAAATTTGTTCTTGTTCAAAAGCTGTAGATGTTTCTTTTTTTCATTTAGCACTGTAGAAGAAATTTTTAAAAATGAGACCAATCTGTGTTACTTTTCCTTCTCCCTTTACCTCCATCAGACTGGAAGTTTATAAGATTTTTTTTTCTTTCTTGTTTTAATTTAAAAAATTTACCAGGCTGCATCTAATGATGAATTTCTTTTAGCTGGCTTTCCCTGGAATGAGGTGAACTGTTTTAATCTGAGACCCCAAGACTCTTTTTAAAATTTAGAGGATTGCTTAATTATAGGTTTGATTTTTTCCAATTGTTTTAGTTGCTTCCTGAGAGAAAAATATAATTCTTAGGTTAGATCTCTCTTCTCTGCTTTCCTTGGTTTTCATTTCTTTATCATTTCTCTCTGTGCTTTGAGACCGTGTCTCAAATTTGTCCTTTCCCTCATGGTCTCAAGTTTTTATAATGTGAATTCTGATCTTTTCTTCTCCCGAAGTTAATTAAAAGTGTTATTGAATATTTACTTTCTCTGCGACCCTCTTATCTGGTTTCTTTCCTGTCTTGCCATTTTATTTCAGGATCTTATTTCTTTATGCCAGCTGTACCTTTTTCATGGAGGTCCTGAAGTCTGACTTCTTAGAGAGGATGCCAAAATGTTCATCACTTTATAAAAAAAAATATGGGTATTATTTTCAGAATACTGCTAAGTCTTATTCCTATTGACATAGGCAGTTGCCTCAAGAAGAAATTAAGAAAACAAATGGCAGCTTCACAAAAGTTATTCCTTGCTGGCATTAATCCTGCTACCACTAAAACGTGCTGAATAAATATTTGTGAAATGTAGTTTTATAGGGGTGTCATGTTATTAGTCTCTCTAGAAGATGCATATGTTTTATAATAGCCTGATCCTAAAAATATGTGTGGTAGGAAGCAGAACAGGACATCATGGTACTTATGTAATTATTTATATCTGTAGGTTGTTGAGGTTACATTCTGGAACTTGAGAAGAGGTTTATCGTTTGGAAAAGCTTGAGGAGTCCCTGTGAGTGAGACAGGCCCCAATCATCTATTGGAGATAGAGGGCTGAGCCTTCTCTGATAGTCAGTCTTGGGCAGAATAAAGAAGCTCTGGATATGCAGGAGACATTGGCAGAGTGGAGGTAGGGTTAGGAACTGGGCAACTTACAGGGGACTGGATGCCTGTTCTAGTTAATTGAGGTGGGTCGAAGACTAGGGGGGAAAGAATGAATACATAAGTGATTTTTGATAAGGGTGGGTCCAGGTGAATGTCAATCTCCTGAAACTTCTGAGTAAGGCTATTGAGGTCTTTATTATTTCTTTCAACGAAAATACTGTGCCCTTACTCTATGTAGAGCACTCAGTGGTCCCCAATTGTCTAAGATGTGGTCCCCGCAGCCACCAGTGGTTTACAATTGAGTTGCCTTTACCATCAAGTCTTTTACTGTGAGTCAGTTAATGGCATGTAACTGAGAACCCTGCAGGAAAAGGGCAGGCTGGGAAGCTCCTTGTCCCAGGCTACTCTGTTTATGCTAGCATTTTTAGAATTCCATCGAATAATGGCACATTATAATATCAATAACATTTCATTTGTCTTCTGCTTTTAAAAACCTTTTAAGGGTAGCATATTTTGAAAAATAAGAAAAGAAAGGGAAGCAAAGAAAAAAGTCATTCAAAATAATAACAACCAGAACAAACCACTCTTAACATTTTAGTGTACAACACTCTCCTTCTGAAATAGCCATTTACCATATTTTCCCATGTGAATAGTTTTACAAAATATGGTATATATTTAACTTGTCTCTTTTTTCCCTAAATATGTGAGTCCTTAGTTTTGAAGTCAATGCAACTAAATTATGACGAAGGATGGGACTAGAATTAAAAATACAAACAATTGGGCCTCCCTGGTGGCGCAGTGGTTGAGAGTCCGCCTGCCGATGCAGGGGATACGGGTTCGTGCCCCGATCTGGGAGGATCCCATATGCCGCGGAGCGGCTGGGCCCGTGAGCCATGGCTGCTGGGCCTGCGCATCCGGAGCCTGTGCTCCGCAACGGGAGAGGCCACAACAGTGAGAGGCCTGCATACCGCAAAAAGAAAAAAAAAAAAAAAAAAAAAAAAATACAAACAATTACAGTCCACAGATGACATGAAAACACTATCATTTGATGGTTCACCAGTTCAGAGAAGAGTTAAAAATATTGTTACATGATTAAACACGTTCATAGTAGAGATATTAGAAAATATGGATATGACAGAAGATATAAAAGTCATTAGTAATCTCAGTGGTAACTGCAATTAATATTTTGTGTTGTGTTCAAAGAGAATGTCTTTCTTGAATTTTTTATGAGTGCAGAAGCATTTTTTTACCAAATGGGAATCATAGTGTTACCAAAATGTTTCATAACTATTTTTCTTTCAACTTCCTTGCAGTCAATACATACACTTTGACTATATATTTTTTTCAACAACTGCATGGTAATTCCATCATATGACTATATCATAATTTAACTATATAGGACAATTAAATTGTTTCCAATATTTCATTAAGAATGCTGAAAGACATATTCTCTACATACATGCGCCTCTCATTTTTATTTCCTTGATAATAAAATAGGCTTTTAAAGTGATGGAATATATTTGTCAGAATACAGAAAAAATCTGATTGATGATTTTATGTCAAGATGTCATCACTCACTATGTACTGAAGATTGAAAGCTATTTATCAAGTGGTGTAAGAAAAAATGACAGAATAATCATCTATACACAAGGCTGATACATAACTTGGGAAGTGAGACAATGTGGAAGGATTTCTCCCAGAAAACTATATAATCTGTTCTTACATAACATCAGTTAACTGAATCTCTGACCTTGGTTTTGAGTCTGGTTACTCCTTAGTTGTTAGAGTTTGTTTGGTCAAAGGTTATATAGGGTTTGCAATATTTAGACCAGCTACCAGATTTCAGCATATAAGTCATATAAGAAAGAAAGAAAAGGAAGCACAGAAACTGGATAGAGGGCTGTACTGACTGAACTAAGTGTATGATGTAAATCTTGTTCAAGATGGGAAGAAACAGCTACAGTTGGGGATAAATATCTGATGAACATAATAGAACATTATGTTTTTGAGGCAGTAAGTTAAGACTATAAAGACAGTAGTGAACAGTATTACATCTTAGAATTTTACCAGACAAGATCCAGTAAATGATGCAGAAATGAGCTGACTCAAGGACCCAGAACCTGGATCCAGACCTCCAATGCCGGAGGTGGGCTGCAGTGTGCAGCTGTGCAGTACACGGACTCTGACATAAGAGCTGGGACTAAGTTCACCCCAGGAGGATGAGCATGTTTACAAAGCGTTTGGTAAGAGACAGACAGGTAGTACAACAGAGAGACTGTATTATTTTTCCCCAAGTTTTATTGAGATATAATTGACATACAGCACTGTATAAGTTTAAGGTGTATAGCATAATGATTTGACTTATGTATATTGTGAAATGACTACCACGATAAGTTTAGTTAACATCCACTATCTCATATAGATACAAAAAAAAGAGCAAAAGAAAAAAATGTTTTGTTCCTTGTGATGAGAACTCTTAGGATTTACTTTCTTAACAGCTTTCATATACACCATACAGCAGGGTTATCTGTGGCCATGATGTTGTACATTACATCCCTAGTAGTCATTTTCCTTTAACTAAAAGTTTGTACCTATTGACCACCTTCATCCAGTTTTTCCTTCCCCACCTCTACCTCTGCTCTGGTAACCACAAATCTGTTTTTCTTCTATGAGTTTTCTTATTTTTTTTAAGATTCCACATATAAGTGAGATCATACAGTATTGGTCTTTCCTTGTCTGACTTATTTCACTTAGCATTATGCACTCAAAGTCCATCCATGCTGTTGCAAATGGCAGGATTTCCTTCTTTTTTGTTGCTGAATAATATCATGTATACCACAATTTCTATATCCACCAATCCATTGATGGAAACTTAGGTTGTTTCCATGTCTTGGCTATGGTAAACAATGTTGCTATGTACATGGTTGTGCAGATATCTTTTTGAGTTAGTGCTTTTGTTTCCTTTAAAGATATTCCCAGAAGTAGAATTGCTGGATCATATAGTAGCTCTATTTTTAATTTTTTGAGTAACTTCCATACTGGGAGTTTTCCATAGTGGCTATACCAATTTACATTCCCACCAACACTGCACAAGTGTTCCCTTTTCTCCACATCCTTGCCAGCATTCGTTATCTCTTGTCTTTTTGATGATAGCCATTCTAACAGGCATGAAGTGATATCTTATTGTGGTTTTGATTTGCATTTCCTTAATGATTAGTGATGTTGAGCACATTTCCATGTACTTGTTGGCCTTTTGTATATCTTCTTTGGAAAAATGTCTATTCAGGTCCTTTGCCCAATTTTAACTGGATGATGATGATTATTATTTTGTGCTGTTGAGTTATGTGAGTTCTCTATATATTTTGGTTATTAACCCCTTTTCAGATATATGGTTTGCAAATATTTTTTCCCATTCTGCAGGTTGTCTTTTCATTTTGTTGATTGTTCTCTTATGCAGGCGACTTTTAGTTTGATGTAGTCCCACTTGTTTATTTTTGATTTTGTGGCTTGTGCTTTAGGTGTTGTGTCCAAAAAAATCATTGCCAAGACCCATGTCAAGGAGCTTTTTTTCTGTTTTCTTCTAGGAACTTTATGTGATGAAAATGACATTTTATATCTATGGTCTTGCTCCTCAAAATCTGTAACTCCAGTCATGAGAATAAATATCAGATAGATTGCAGTGGATAGGTATCCTATAAAATAGCTGACCAACACTCCTCACATTTGTCAAGAAAGATTGAGAAACTATCACAGTCAAGAGGACCCTGGGGAGACAAGGCAACTAAAGGTGCTGTAGTATCCTGGTGGAATCCTGGAACAGATAAAAGTTAGTAGGTAAATACTAAGGAGATCTGAATAAACAATTGACACTGTTTAATAATATATCGAGGGGCTTCCCTGGTGGCAGAGTGGTTGAGAGTCCGCCTGCCGATGCAGGGGACACAGGTTCGTGCCCCGGTCCGTGAAGATCCCACATGCCGCGGAGCGGATGGGCTCGTGAGCCATGGCCACTGGGCCTGCACATCCGGAGCATGTGCTCTGCAACGGGAGAGGCCACAACGGTGAGAGGCCTGCGTACCGGGAAAAAAAAAAATCGATATTGGTTCATTAATTGTGCCATGTACCAAACCAATATAAGATATTAATTAAAGGGGAAACTGCGTGCAGGATATATGAGAACACTGTACTATCTTAGCAGTTTTTTGGTAACTCTAGAACTATTCTAAGATAAAGAGTTATTAAATATAATAAACAGATTAAAAAAATTTTTAAGTACCAGAGTCAGGAATGGAAGAAGAGCAAGTTTGGATGAAATGAAACTAGTAATAGGCAGAGGACTGGAGATAGAGCAGATGTTGTACTAGCACATGACCTGGTTAGGAGGCCTATCTGGCTGGTGGTTGTAATTGTTGTCAGAAACAGTGGCCATTTGAATACAATAGCATCAGTGACAAAGTAGATTTTCTGATGCCATATATGAAATTACTATATTTATATTTTATTAAGCTCTTATCTAGAGGAGGACAGTGGTCCATTTTAACAACTTATTCCTTGAGGGGACTGGCTCTTCATTCTTTTAGAAACTTTAAACACTTAAAAGTTATCACTTTAGGAGTAGATAAATGTATGAGAAAAAGTTTCAAGCAAAAAAAATTCACCTGTGTTCACGCACACATGCAAAATATATACCTATTTAGTCTACAATAGTGCTTACTTCTCTTTCTACCAAAAACCCCACAAAATATCCCAGACTGAATAATGGGTTAAAGAATTATGTATAAAGGAAGGAAGGTGTAGTAGATGCATGGATTCTTGCCAAATACAGTTGACCCTTGAACAGCACCGGATGGGGCACCAACCCTCTGCAAAGTTGAAAATCTGTAGATACTTTATAATTGGCTCCTCAGGAGTCTCGTGGGCAGATTCAGCCAACCAGATCATGAAGTACTGTCGTATTTACTATTGAAAAAATCTGCATGGAAGTGGACCTGCACAGTTCAAACTTGTGTTGTTCAAGGGCCAACTGTAATGTAGTTATGCCTTTGCTGCAGCTTGGTTTCCATAAGTGCATTATAGATCAGAGTCCTGGATCTTATGGTGTCTCCTCCCCTCCCCTCCCCTCCTCTCCCCTCTTCTCTTCCCTCTCCCCCTCCCCTCATCTCCCCTCCCCTCTCATCTCCCTTTTCCTCCCTCCATCTCTCTTTCTTTCTTTTCTTTCTCTTTTTTTTTTTTGTCATGGTGCTGTGACCATATATAAAAACCTTTAGACACCCAATCAGAACAAGAAAAGTGGACATGCATAGGGTCTCTAATTCATCCTTGCAGTGATGAGAAAGGCCCCGGGCCTCCACCCTCCTAGCTTATCTCATGTAGTCTCATTGCATAAATACTCTCCAGATGCTGGTTGTATCTCTAGCTCTGACCTTCCCACTGAGATTGAAAGCATAGATCCACCTGCCTACTGCCTACTCGTCATTCCCACTAGACCGCTTCCCTCCAACCTACCCCTCTCTCTTACCCAACCCAGTAAACAGCATTCCTACCCCATCTGTATCCATTTGCAACAGATCAGCCAGGGTAAGCTTTTAAAACAATCCCATCATGCCACTTCACTATTTAAAAACCTCCCAATGGCTTCCCCTACAATTAAAATAAAATACAGTCAGTTCTACTGTAATGCTTTTTTGAAGAAGTGACTGCTATGTGTAAGGAACAATTTTAAGCATAATGCGAGTTTCACATTTGCTTATGTGTGAAAAACACCAGGTGAATGCAGGAACTGCCCCTGGTGAATGAGGCACAGGTGCCCGCACCTAAAACACCCAACAGTTCACTGAGGGTTGTGAGCCACACCTGTGCACAGCAGGTGTTACAGCTTTTCCTGAGTTTCAGATAACCCTCCTTCCGCCACTCCAGAAGAACTCGGAGCTGCAACCCTTCAGACTCCCGCTTCCACCAGCAAACTTCAGGTCTTTTTCAAGGTAAAGTGCCATGGTTTTTGTAGTATCTGTGTACTTAATTGTTAAAAAATATGCTGCTATGTTTGGTTTCTATCATTTTTTAAAGTGTTGCGAATTTTTTGAGTCTTTTACCTTTAGCCCGTTGTTTTCCCATGAGCCCTGTGTTTTTATTGTAGGATTTTGCATATCTCTGTGGTTTTCAGAAATGCGTGTGTTGTAGGATAGCAGAACTTACTGTACAAATTCCTTACTTATAAAGACCTGCGTGTTGGCCTCAACTTGTCTCTCCAAGCTCGTCTCATACCTCCCTTCCTTTGCCTCACAGTGCTTCTGCTACGTACCACCTCAGCCTCTCCTCCAGACTTGTTCTTTCTGCCTGGGAGGTTATCCTACCAGCTTGTCAGGGCTGGTTTCATTGTTTTCTTCAGGTTTTAACTTCAGTTTCACATTTTTAGAGTAGCCTTGGTCAACCACATTTTCTGATGTGTCACCCCCCCAAATCTCCAGCCGATATCTCTATCGTATCACCTTGTTTATTCCTTTTGTTGAATTTGTCACAGTCTGAAGTTATATGAAATATAAGATTATTTCCTTTTTCTGTTTACTAAATTGTAAGATCCTTAAGGTTACTTCTTTATATCTGTCAGCTTTAACAAGTTCTGGTACACTTAATTTTTTTTTTAACCCCACATTTGTTTATTTATTTATTTTTGGCTGTGTTGGGTCTTCGTTTCTGTGCGAGGGCTTTCTCTAGTTGCAGCGAGTGGGAGCCACTCTTTTTTTTTTTTTTTTTTTTGCGGTACGCAGGCCCCCCACCGCCGTGGCCTCTCCCGCTGAGGAGCACAGGCTCCGGACGCGCAGGCTCAGCGGCCATGGCTCACGGGCCCAGCCGCTGTGTGGCATGTGGAATCCTCCCGGACCGGGCACGAACCCGCGCCCCCCGCATCGGCAGGCAGACCCCCAACCACTGCGCCACCAGGAAAGCCCTGGGGGCCACTCTTCATCGCGGTGCGTGGGCCTCTCACTATCGCGGCCTCTCTTGCTGCGGAGCACAAGCTCCAGACGCGCAGGCTCAGCGGCCATGGCTCACGGGTCTAGCCTCTCCATGGCACGTGGGATCTTCCCGGACCGGGGCACAAACCCGTGTCCCCTGCGTCGGCAGGCGGACTCTCAACCACTGCGCCACCAGGGAAGCCCAACCCTAATTTTTTGAAGTATAAGATCATGTCAGAAAATTTTTCATGTACTGAAAATCTTTCTCCAAAGGGAACTGTAGCATTTTACTAGAGTGAATAAACACTGGGAAAAAGGAAATACCCAGACTTTTGAAGGATTACTACAAGGCTCTGAATCGATGCTAAATCCAGGGGAACCAAAATGCCAGTTGTCCACTAGTCAAAGTAGTGTGTATGGTGGTCAAGTGATACATAGGGATTTTTTGGCCTAAATTTGAATCACTGTGGGCTCAATAGATCTGCAGACTCCTGTTGTTATTTCCTAAGTTACTGACTGCTTAATTTGAACAGACATACTTGTCAGTTGGAAGGATCATCACACAGCTTCCCTGACTTATGAAGTAAAGACATTAGATACGAAGGACCACGTGGATGCCCCTAGAACTTCCCCTTCCGGCCAGGATGGTAAACAAAAGCAATACTGCATCTCTGGAGAAATTGCAGGGATTGTTGCCACTATCAAAGACTTGGAAGATGCAGGTACAATGATATGAGTTGCATCTCTATTTAATTTGCTTGTTTGGACTCTGTAGAAGTGGGATGGATCTTGGAGAATGACCATGGAATAGTGTACATTTAATCAGGTGTTGAGTTTAATTTCAGCTGCTGCTCAAGTTGTGGCACCTTTACTGAAGCAGATAGTAAAGCAAATCACAACCTGGCATCTGGTGTGCAGCTATTGACCTGGAAAATGCTTTTTCCCCCTCCATATTAATTTGCAAGAACCACAAAAGTAGTTTGTTTTGCATGGTAGGACCTATAATAAACTTTTGTGGTCCTTCCTCAGCACTACATTAATTTTCTTGTTTTCTGTCATAATATCTTCCACAGAGAACACCTTGACATTTTAAACAACATCACATTTCCCCACTGATGCTAGAAGTGATGCATTGATGATGATATGCTTATTGTCTCTGATGAACAGGAAATAACAAGTTATTTAGATGCCTTAGTAAGACATATGAGAAACAAAAAATGGGTTATAAACCCATGAAAATTTAGAGACCCGCCAAACCAACTCAGCGAAATTTCTGAGGTACCACCACAAGGGTGAAAGACAAGTTGTTGCACCTTGCACTACCAAATAACAAAAAGAGGCACAATGCTAGGTAGGCCTTTTTGGATTTTGGAGGCAACGTGTATCATATCTGAGTGTTTGATACCTCCTATCGAGTAACCTGTAGGCTGCTACTTTTGAATGAGAACAGCAAGAGAAGGCTCTGTAGCAAGTCCAAGTTGCAACGAAAGCTTCTTTTTCACTTAGGGTTTATGATCTGATGGTACTTGAGAAGCCTGTGGAATCTAGTGATGCACTATGAGGGCTTTGACAAGCACTAATAGGAGAATTATAGGGCAGATAATCTAGAGCTTTTGAGCAAACCCATGCTTTCTTTTACAGATAGCTATTCTTTTGAGAAATAGCTCCAGATTTGCTACTAGGCCTCAGGAGAGACTGAATGTTTAATCATTGGACATTAAGTGACTAGGTGACCTAAGATTTCTGTCATAAATCAGGTGTTCTCTGAGCCACTGAGCCCTAAATTTAGGTACGAGCAATAACAACCAATTATCAAGTGGAAAATGGCAAATAAGAAATTCAGCTGAGCTTGTGCTAAATGACACAACAAGGGAGTTGCATGAGCAGGTACCTCAGGCTCCTTTAGCACTAACTGCTGGTGTATTGTCTTTTTCTTTCTTCCATACCTATGGCTTCATGGAGAATTCCTTATGCACTTATGACTGAGAAGGAACAAACCTTGGGTAAGCCTGGTTTACAGATGGTTTGGTGGTCTTGGTTCCCAAGGGGGACACCACAATGTTTCTATTGAACTAAGTGTTGAGACTGCCACTTGAGTCCTCATGTCGTTGAACTAACAGGTCAAGAAGGAGGTTATTCTACTGCTTGATCCTGATTTCCAGTGGGGAACTGGATTCCTGCTATACAATAGTGGAAATGAGGATGTCTTAGTCTTTTTGGTAACAAAATACCATATACTGGTTAGTTTAAAAAGAACAGAAATTTATTTCTCACAGTTCTGGATGCTGAAAGTCTGAGATCAGGATGGTCTCAGACATGGTCAGCTGAGGGCCCTCTTCAGGGCTTCAGAATTCTTGTTGTATGTAGTCTCACATGGTAGAAGGGAAAAAGATCTCTCTGGGGTCTCTTTTATAAAGACACTAGTCCCATTTGTGAGGGCTCCATCCTTATGACCTAATCACCTTTCAAAGGCCCCACTTCCCAATACCATTACCTTGGGCATTAGGTTTTCAACGTATGAATTTTGGAGGGACATGAACATTCAAACTACATCAAAGGAATACGTTTGGAACCCAGGAAATTTTTTGGAGATTTCTTGGTACTTCCTGTTCAAGAGCAAAAGTTAATAGGAAACTACAGAAACTAAAAAAAGATAGGACAACTAGAGATTTAGAGTCTTCAGAAATAAAGTTTTGGTCTGCATGTAGGGTAGAGAATCCTGACCACCTGAGGCCCTGCCTGAGGACAAAGAAAACATGAATGGGATGTAGAAGAAAGGGGTTATAAATATCAACAAAGGCTGAAATGAGGTCTGCAGCAGCTATTTATATATCTTCTTTCTTGTTGGTGTATGTGTGTACATACACATACACATTTTCCTTTTCTTTAGAAACTTATGCAAGTTTTGTTGGAGGTAAACTTTACAACATCATCTTTAGATAACAGAATATTTACATATGGCTGTGACTGAATTTGAGGTGTAATTAACATAGCTCAGAGAGGGATACAATGATAGTTGGGACTTTGCGTCTCCATGTTTTGGGGAGAGAATGAGAATGCCTTCACTTGTCTAAAGGATAGTTCCATTATGTTAGGTGCAAATATGGAGTTCTTTTTGTTGCTGTATGAAAGTTCAAATATATGTAAATAAGTGTGAATGGATGCTGAGTACCAAAGGGGTAGATTGCATCAGTTATACAGCTTGTGAGATTGAGCCTGAGATTGTGTCTCAGGTCCAAATCCACCCTTTATACTCTGCTTTGTGATGTTAGGGCTGGATTCTGCAAGTAGGATTTTCTTGTCAGTTAGCTTACTGTTAGACTCTGACAAAGGGGGCATCAGTGAGAACTATAAATCTGGAGGAGAAAGAAGAAAGGAGGTTCTTCCCATTCTTCTGGTCAGCTTGGGTTCTCATCAGTATCACTCTCCGACAGTGGCACTTAATTCGCATAGAAGCAATTGAATTCAGTTTGCAGATTTTCTAACCTTTGCAGAATTAAGTTTCATTGTGTCCCTCTGGGACACCAGCAGCTGTCATTAAGCATCCCCTCTGAGAAGTCTGAATCCCTGCCCCGTGGGGTCCCTCCTCCAAACTCAGAGACACCTGCTACAGCTGAGGAACATCTTTTCTTCAGAGATCTGAATATCAGCTCCATGGGGCTCCTTGTTCAAAGTTCTAATTTTAATAGTTCCAACGTCTTCCCTTTGTTGTCCTAACCCTAGAGGTGGTAGCTGCTTCCTATGGTTGTTAGTTTCATGACACTCTATTGTTCTTTAATTTTTTTTGAATTCTTAGTTTTTCAGTTAAAACATTCTTTTACTTAGTTTAATTCTTTTTTTAAAAACATCTTTATTGGAGTGTAACTGCTTTACAATGTTGTGTTAGTTTCTGCTGTATAACAAAGTGAGTCAGCTATATGTACACATATATCCCCATATCTCCTCTTGTGTTTCCCTCCCACCCTCCCTATCCCACCCCTTTAGTTGGTCACAAAGCACTGAGCTGATCTCCTCGTGCAATGCAGCTGCTCCCCACTAGCTATCTATTTTACATTTGGTAGTGTATATGTCAATGCCACTCTCTCACTTCGTCCCAGCTTACCCTTCCCCCTCCCCGTGTCCTCAAGTCCATTCTCTACCTCTGCGTCTTTATTGCTCTCCTGCCCCTAGGTTCTTCAGAACCTTTTTTTTTTTTAGATTCCATATATATGCGTTAGCATACAGTATTTGTTTTTCTCTTTCTGACTTACTTCACTCTGTATGACAGACTCTAGGTCCATCCACCTCACTACAAATAACTCAGTAGAAAGCCCAGAGTTTAATTCTTTATACTAAATTCTCTCTGCTAAAATAATTTATGCGATTTTTGTCTCCTAACAAGGATCCATCAGTATATAAAAACCAATACTGTATTCACTGATTTTAACACTGAGTAGAATTCTTAAAAAATTCAGAAACCTTAATTGAACAGTTCTTGTGAATTTACATTACTCATAAACCATTTGTTATTCTTTGTACATGCATCTTCCCATTGTCGTCCCCTTGGAGATACATGCTATTCATTATCACCTGGTCTCCAAGCAAAAGAGAATTTTAATTGATATGGTTGTTCTAAGATCTTTCTTTTAAATCTTTTAGATTTTCCAAGGGTAATCATTCTAAATGAACTGAATTAGAGTTGGGCATATGCTGACTTAGGTCAGGCAAGAAACATGCTAATCTAATGTATTGTTGAACTTTGTTTTTGATCTTTTAGAACAAATAGAATAACACAACATAAAAGTTGCTTCTGAGAAGTCAGGGTAATGGAATAATGTTGTTTGAAACCCAAGAACAAAGTTTTCCTATATTTACTTCATCTTGATCAGCATTAATAAAGCAAGAGACCCAAAGTATGCACGATGTTAAGTACACAGACCAGGCCAACATGATGGCGGGTAGGGGAGCCTTCCAGTCACTGATGGGCTGAGGATTTAGACATTCTCTTCTTGTGTTTATGAGTAGGAGCGTTTAGAGACGTCATCTGTAAGGGTCTAGGAAAGGCAGGAACTGACACTCTTCAAGGAATTAACTAACAGACAAGGTCAGAAGCCCCAAAGCTGTGCTATTTGAGGAAATTTCTTTGCTAGCCTCCAAACTGCTCTAATTGTCTTATCAGCTAGTGTGTCTCTATTTTATAGCTCCTATATGTCAGGCCTTCTAGATGCTATGGCTGCTGGAGCACTAAGACAAGACATAAATGCTACTTCCATGAAAATTGCACTAAAATGTACCTAAATACATGAGTAGCAATTAACGTCAAATTTGGTCTGTCAGTTTCTGACTCATCTTTAAAATTATAACTGAAAATTGAATGCGTGATAGGTAGATGATTGATTAATTTGTGCTTCTAGCCTGCATTCCTCCTTACCTTTTCCTGCCATCTCCTCTGAAGAGTTTAGTCTGTATCATCCAGACTCTGGACTTGTGAAGCAGAATCAGGAAAATTGGGGGGAAAAGGATTGGAGTATCTGAAAGGACCAAGGAAAGTAGCAGAGATTTTTAAAGAGACACAGGGACAGAGATTAGACAACGTGGTGGAGTTTGGCTATGAGAGGTTGTGGAGCATTTGTGGAATGAGAAAGACTTGGGGTGGGGAGGAAATGGGCATTTGAGAAGTGTTATTGTGAGTTATAAATTCAACCTCACTCTATGTTCTTAGAAAGATGCATGTAAAGATGTGTTTTCCTTTTAATACGCTTTTGGTTTCTGAACTGTGCTTCTCTGAATGTGATTTCATGCAAGGACTGGACTATATGGGTACTGACTTATTTCTGGGCTTCATATAAGTTACAGTTAACTCAACTTGTCCTCATACAGTATCATGTTAAATCAGGCAACACCAGCATATGCAATTTCTATTATTTAGGGAACATTATTCAGTTGTGGTTTAGGTTTCAGTTGTGGCTCAGTGTCTCTTTCTCTTCCTGCTTCCAGTTCACTGTAATACAAATAGGTTCTCTGAGAACATTTGGTCAAGTTAGGACAAAGGTTTTGTATACACAGTAAACAGAGATTTTTAGGCTTTTTGAAATCTACAAACCAGTATTAAGTGGCTTGTAAACCACTGTTCAGGAGAGTCCATGGACTCGGTCCTAGAACTTCACGTGGTAGCAAGGCTCTTTTACCAACCTCTGATATTCCCAATGATTTTGTCATTTTCTGGCAAATGGTCTCTTTAAAATAATCCCCTGTGTTAAAGAATATCCAGATTCTGCCTTGTCCTCAGTTTAAATTATCTGGCACTTTTATGGCTGTAGCTGCTATTACTGCTGCTGCTGATTCTATTACCTAATTGGGTTGGCTAACTTTTTTTTTTTTAAAACATCTTTATTGGAGTATAATTGCTTTACAATGGTGTGTTAGCTTCTGCTGTATAACAAAGTGAATCAGCTATACGTATACGTATATCCCCATATCCCCTCCCTCTTGCGTCTCCCTCCCACCCTCCCTATCCCACCCACTAGGTGGACACAAAGCACCGAGTTGATCTCCCTGTGCTGTGCGGCTGCTTCCCAATAGCTATCTATTTTACGTTTGGTAGTGTATGTATGTCCATGCCACTCTCTCACTTGTCCCAGCTTATTCTTCACCCTCCCCGTGTCCTCAAGTCCATTCTCTATGTCTGCATCTTTATTCCTGTGCTGCCCCTAAGTGTGTGTGTATTTTTTGTTAATGTCCACAGACTTTTAACCTACTAGTCTCAGTGGGTTTTTTTTTTGTTTTTTTGTTTTTGTTTTTGTTTTTTTTTTGCGGTACGCGGGCCTCTCACTGTTGTGGCCTCTCCCGTTGCGGAGCACAGGCTCCGGACGCGCAGGCTCAACGGCCATGGCTCACGGATCCAGCCGCTCCGCGGCATGTGGGATCTTCTCAGACCCGGGCACGAACCCGTGTCCCCTGCATCGGCAGACAGACTCTCAACCACTGCGCCACCAGGGAAGCCCCTCAGTGTTTTTCTAAATTATTTGGATGGTATCAGGAGTAACCATTGTTTGTTGTAAATTTTCCCAGTTCAAAAGCCTTTTACATAATTTTTATGCAGTTTTAAAATTTCATGTTGTCAAATTTTCTTCCTTTTTCTTTTAATTTTTAAATTGCTTTTAAACTTAGAAAGTCTTTTCTAGAGATGCATGAGATACTACTTTGTATTTCCATTGAGTTGTGTTACGGATTTTTTTAAAACATATTTCATTCTATCTACCTTTTAATGTGGTGAATGATTTGGATTGAGATGCCAAATGAACTTTTTCCCAAATAGTTAACCAATGGCCCCAGCAATATTTATTGACTAATCCTGCCCTCCCAACTAAACTGAGATACTCTTTTTATCATGTATTAAATTCTTGCATAGACTTGGGTCTGTTCCTGAGTCTCCATTCAGTTCTGCTGGTCTCTTTTTGTTGTCAGCATCACACTTTTTAATTTTCTTTTTCAAAAAAGCTGAAAACCATTTTAAACTATTTGTTGTAACAGAGGAGTTTTAGAATAATTTTTCCAAGTTCCAAATAAAACCTATTGGTGTTTTTGTTGAAATGCTTAAACCTATACATGAATCCAGCCTTCTTCAAGATTCCAAGTTAATTTTTATTTCATCAGTTCATGTTATGATAAGAATTACTGATTCATAAATAAAACAGTAATACAAATTTTCAGATCACTTGGTGCACCCCAATTGTTTGGAAAGAACTCTAAAATGGAGTGTTTCAAGTTCCCTAGACTTTCAATTATTAATTGATCATTAATGACAGAGTCTGTCTCTGGGTCTATATTAGACAAAACGTAGAAACTGGATGAATGTAAGTCAGTGGATGAATGAATTAAATTGCAGATGGGCCATGAAAAACAAAAGATCTGGCTTACCAGAGGCCTTCAGTGCCATCTGGGCAGAGTGACTGTTACTCGTAAATCCCTGATACTATCTACCAGTGGTTTCCCATGTATGATACAAAGATTGGAAACTAAATATTTATTGAACTATGCTAGGCATTTTGCTAGGTGCTTTTCATGTGTTATCTAATAGAAGAAAATAAAATAGAAGAAAGTAAGAGACTTTCCAGAAGTCATGGAGTTTGTAAAAGGGAGAGCCAGACACAAATTCGCATCTCTCAGTCTCTAGAGTCTTTGCAATCTGCTTCTGTTGCTATAGCGTATGCATGGGCAGGTCAAATGAATCAGTTCTTAAAGAAGGTTATTTCACCTCTTCTAATTTTAATGTGTCAAAAACAACACAGGAAGTAACATCTTAGAAATAGAGTCCCACTGATGATTATTTATTCTTGGAAAAGGCCCAGAGATTAATCGTCTGTCCCTATTACATGGAAGTAGATCCACAAAGACATGGGTCACAAGTCTACCGGAGGTGTGCTTGGGGATGAGAGGACTTTGCATAGATTAAAGTCCAGTCCATATCAATTGTGATTGCATAGACATGTCTCATGAAGCCTTGACCTGGCATCTAGTCTTAACAAGAGCAGACCTTCTTTTATCTACTTTCCGCTCTGCCACTCTCCATCCAGGCAAGATAGTCTAATTATGGCATATGCGAGTTTGTGAACTGTGGTTTACTATTCTTAAAAAAAAAAAATGCATTAATGTTGCTGTAATCATTCTTTAGCTGCATGTATTAGAGATTCCTTCCCCAGAGCTCTAAACACTTGGCAAATACGATCTCATTAACCTACATGCCAGCCCACTGTGGTAGGTCAACCATCTTGGCAGTATTTGGGAATTGAATTATCCAAAGAGAAAGTGGTCTTTTCAGAGCTGCCTGTCAGCTGGGGATGGGATCAAAATTAGCAAGGAATCTTAGAATTGTACAGGG
Organism: Mesoplodon densirostris; assembly: GCF_025265405.1. Classification (NCBI taxonomy): domain Eukaryota; kingdom Metazoa; phylum Chordata; class Mammalia; order Artiodactyla; family Ziphiidae; genus Mesoplodon; species Mesoplodon densirostris. The sequence continues at coordinate 87,267,040 of NC_082661.1, read as the reverse complement.
CCCTAGGTATCACCTGGTCCAAAATTCTTGTTAAATAAACAGGAAACTGAGGCCCAGAGGGACCATATCACTAAAAGCCAGGATTCTCAATCATGGCTATTTGTTATCATCACCTGGGAAGTTTTAAAAATATGTACGCTTGTCCAGGTTCCCATCCAGACCAGTTTAATCAGTGTCTTGGGGACCTTCCTCCATGAATCGTTTTTAAAGCTTTGTAGATGATTCTAATGAGTAGCCAGAGTTGAGATTTAGGTGGACAAAAGCAAACCCAGGGACAAAAAAAAGCAAAACCAAAACCAAAAAACCAAAAAAGAAAGCAAAACCAGGCACAAAAGCAAACCCAGTCTAGGGATCTGTCCATGGGGTCCCTTTTTCATTCTACGTCATACAGTTTGGCTTATGGCAAAAGTTCCTGAGGTTTTAACAATCCAGGCTAACATCTTTGAAATGGGAAATATCTGTAGTAATTTCATCGCCTTTCACTTCATTTCATCAGCAGAGACACATTGCAAAGCTGTGGCAACATGATGCTGAAGTAACTGTGTTATTCCACCAAGCCAGTCAATCAGTCAGTCAGTTCACTGGACAAAATCAGTCAGGTCAGTTGGTTGGCTGACTTAGCCATTTCAGGAAGAGTGGTCCGGCTAGTTGTCTAAGTGTAGACATTACTTTTCTAGACCTTGCCTAGGTGTGATGGTATTATATTCATGTATTATATTATTTTCTATCATAAACTGAGTTCTGGGGAGCACTGGAGAGGCTCAGCATTAGCCTTGTAAAGGAATAAATGAAATCCTATCCTCTGGCATTATAGGGATTAGGGATTCAAGAGTTCTTCACTGTGTCCATAGTAAGTGCTTGATAAATGGTAGCAATTTTTATGCTCACATTGCCTTGGGATATTGTAGCGACCTAGACCTAGTTCCAGATAGGCGCACGTGAGCTTGCACGTGCACGTGTACACACACACACACACACAGTGCACCAGTATGGAGCATGTTTTTAGATTTAGCTATTTGCAAACTTGGCTAAAGTTGAAGGTGGGAGGAAGAAACAACAATCTATTCACACATTCACCTCCAGGGAAAAAGCAGCTCTACAGAAAGTGGCACTGATGGGGGAACTGGAAATGCAAACAACCGAAAGCTATGTCTGAATCAGACAGTGCAGCTCCTCTTACTTTTTAGCCTTGTGTGAGGTACAGCTCTTGTGGGTCCCTTGTCTCCAGCTCCTTAGGCCACTGGCTCCTGAAGCCAAAGCCCCTTGACCCCAGAACCTGGGATCACTGTTGTCCCTCAGCTCTGTAGTTCTGCATGTCCTTTTCAGTTTTATTATTTTTGACAATAAACCAGTCTCATTGAAGTCATGCCCAGTCCTGCCGTGACCTGAGTCTCACTATGTTGCCTGTGAACCATCTCCTATCTCTTATTCAGAAACTGAGCCTTGGTCTACTTCTCTCTGTTTTCCTTTCTTATGAGTCCCCGAGTCCCCGTACAACCTCGGTTCTCCCCAGCCTCTGCATCACACAAGCAACAAAAATGTTCCCAGTTCCCAAGGCAGGCTGCTGGGGATCTGTCTAGACCTCTCTGGTTTCAGCAGCTGGACCTCTTCCTTCCTTCCCTGATGAAGTCTGTAATGTTCACTTGTCCCCTGGCACATCCCCTCCCCGCCTGGCTCCCACACACTCTAGCCCTTCTTGTCTCGAAACCTGTCATGACAGGTGCCGTGGCACGTGGCCAGGTCATAAGCCATGTCCTTGAGGCACTTGGAAAGTTATCACTAGGCTCCTTAATCTAAACAGCTGTTTCACTGTCAGATGGTTGGGTGAACTGAGACAACTGAATTCGCGGTCCTTGAAGACAGGTCACAGCCTAAAGACCAGGCAGAGGCTCTGGAGCACATCTCTTATTGACTGTAATCACTGCTTGCTTTCAAGAAACTCTCTTACCTTCATAGAAGTCCTTAATGTCTGCAGCAAATGATGATGTGTTTCCATTCCTACAACTATGCTTACATGCCATGCCTAACCAATACTTTCATATACCAACACTTTCAATAAAGGCATGGACTCTAGTCTCACTTTAGTGAGACTAATGTTTACAGAAGAGTACCAAAGAGGATCCTTGGTGACTTTGATCCCATTCTTTGGTATAGGACAGAGTTGGTTATGTAGTCAGACACCTTTTCAGCATCATTTCCTGCCTCTTCTTCAGAGAACTGAAGATGTTCCCCCTTATGGAATTCACCCTACTCTCTCACAGCTCCATATCTTTACACTTGTTGCTTCCTCTCTCTTGAATGTCCTTTTTGCATTCTCTTCCTGGTTAATTTTTACTCATCCTTCAAACCTCAACCCTAATGTCAACTCCCTTGTAAAGGCTCCCCTGAACTATCCTCCTTCCCCATGTCATGAACTCTAATTTCCTAGCCCAGTGCCTTTTGTATACATCCCATGGACTGCTTATCATATTTCTTTGAGCTCTTCAAGGAGAAGCCTGGGCATCATTTAGTTTCACATACACGATGTGCACAGTATGAGTGAAATAGGTGTTTTGGCACAAATGAATAAATTTATGTGCAAAGTAACAAACACAGGGCCTTGGATTGCCATCTGTTACTTCTTGATCAGTTGTTAAGTGGCTTGAGGAATGAAGCCCTGATTAATTCATCTTTGTATCCTTCACCCAGCACCTAGCACTGTGTCTAGTACATAGTAGGTGCATACTATATATTTTTTAGATGAACAAACCATTACCAGATGGCTCTCTGTTGTACCAATATGCCCTACCTAAAAATGATATTTGTTTGGGTTAGATTGAGCCTGACATGGAACATGCAGGAAACTGGACTCCAGGAAACTTTTTTTGTTGAGTGAGTTTTGATCCTTTTTTGAAGGCTCCCAGGGCAATCCTAGGGACATTTGTCTCTGCAAACTCAAGAAGCAGAGGGAGGAAGAGAAGACTTTACATTTTCATTTATTTTTCACCTGGATTTTGGCCTCCAGAGGGAGGAAGAGAAGACTTTACATTTTCATTTATTTTTCACCTGGATTTTGGCCTCCCACCACCTAGACTCTGACCTCCTCCAGTCTGGGGACTGTGGGTTATTTCCCTTGAACTCTAATTTCCTAGCCCAGGGCCTGGTACACAGTCAGTGTTTTATAATTGTTTATTGAATGAATGAATGACCACGTGGTGATCTCTGCATTACTCAGCAAGCCCTCTAGCACCATCTCTCCTAACATACTTTTTGGTTTAACATCAGTCATTATGGATGCCATTTCCTCTCTAGGTGAAGTTATTTGTTCAAGTGCAACTTGCTTGCCTTTGGCCTGTCCTCGAAAAAGAATCTCTGATGGTTGTGCTGATGTTTAGTTAAATGGAATGAGGTGCTTCCATTTTCATAATGTTGGGAACTGCCGCTTGCGTTGGCTCATGGGTAATGGTGAGGACCAGGGAGCAGCCCTTGTCCTTTTAGGTCTCTATAGAAGTTTCAGATAATGCAAGGGAAAGAAATAAAAGATTGGATGGAAGAAGGGGAAAAACTAAGTTAGGTAAAGAAAACGAATATGAAAAAACTTCTCCAAAGGATATAAAAATTGGTGACATTCATCATTAAAAAGAGGAGCATCAGTCGTTCTCAGTTTCATTTTTATTGTGTGTGTGAGTGAAGGCACAAGTGGAAATGACAATATGAATAACTTTTAAAAGCCACTTTATCCAGGAACAGTGAATAAGAAAGATATTTAGTTCCAACCTTGCATATAGGGTAAAAAAGAAATCTATCAACTCTAAAATGTTCCCGGGTAGATGAAATTCCTCTGAACTTTTCCTGTACTTCCTAATATAAAGGGAATGGAAGATAAGGAGAAGTCAGAACCCATAGGAACGTGGTGATGGGGAGACCAGAGTTGGGGCCAGTGGTGGTTCATGGCTGCCATTCATACTAAATTCTTTTTCCTGCTGCAGCATTCAGTTTTAGTCTCATCTGCTTTCTTTCTGGGTCTTAGCCTCCTGGCCTGCACAAATTCATTTGCCTTGCTTCTTCTTTTACACATTTTCCCATATCACATGGACTCATACCCGTGTAACTCTTCTTTGTTAATGCAAGGCTGTGTGAAAGGGTGTGGACAAATGGAACTTTTGTAAATCTAACCATCTTTCAAATGTACTCAGGAGCTTTCTATTTAACAGGAGTCAGGCTTGAGTCTTGCACAAAATGGAAAAGACTTTAGCAATCCCACCCACATACTAGTTTGTCTTCACTGAAGTTTTTTTTTTTTTTAATCATGAATTTTCTTAAAGCTCTGCCTGACTTTCCTAAAGCAATGAATAAATGTCTGCAGTTTGTAGGACCTTGGTGTACTCTGCTGAAAGAGCTCTGATCTCCCCACTCCCCTCACTTACAACCCTTGCTTGTATCCCACACCTTTTACCTAACAACACAGGTGCACCCAGGTATTCTGCAGTACTTGGAAGGAGGTAGGGCAGGTCGGGCTCATGCACAGCCATTTAAGAAATTTGTGGCAAGAATCTAGACCCTGCTTTCCTGATTTCTAAGCAAGTGCTTGTACCTCTCTTTGCTACACCATCTCCCTATAGTAGGATTCACCCTACAATGTGATACATCTTGTCAATGATTTAGAGCATGTTCACCTTGATCCCTCCTTTCTCTATCAGAGGCACATTCAAAACTGCTGTTGTTTGAAGATGCTGCCTTCTTGGATTCTTCATGGATCCTCTACTTGAACTACACTTTATAAAGTAAAGCAGAAGTGAGCGCTGGATCTGTTGCTAAACAATTAGGACAATGGTTTAGGAGGCAGTATAATATAGTGGGAAGGTGGGCTTGGGTTCTTGGGTTCAATCACGGTCTAATTAATTATTAGCAGTGTGAACTTAGAGCAGTTTCTAAACCTCTCTGAACCTCAGTTTCCTCATCTGTAAGATGGATATATTAATACAACCTCAGAAAGTTGTGGATATTAGAGAAAATGTATATACAGCATGGTAGGTGCTGAATAAATAGAAACCATCATTATCCTTAGTGTTTACTAGAACTAAAGTTGTTTTGACCTCATCTTTGTTTTGTCCTTACCTCCCCACTTTGTCTACCCTTCTGTTTCTTGTTATACTGCTCTTTTGGTTTTCTGTTTTCTGTCTCCTCACTCCCTAATTTCTTCCTCTCTCTCTTGCTCTCTCTTACATCTAAAGTTATGGTATTCCCATTCTCTCTTCCATCTAAGGGTCATAAAATTTCAAATCTAAAACAGCTCTTGGATATTCTGAGATCCAGCTCCTGTGTATCAGATGAGACAAATGAAGCCCAAGGAAATTGACATTTATACAAGGTCACCAGGTGGTGGAATCCTGGAGAAGTTGGGTGGATGCTTAGCCTACCTGCTCCTTTATGACTCTGTATCTGGCGGTGAACACGTGAGGGATGACTATCCCCAGGAGCCTAGCGAGGACAGGGATGTTACAGTGCTCAGTCTCCCTAAAGGACAGTGTTTTTCTTCTTTCCTTTCTTACCCCTCAGGGGCATTTTGTATTTCAAAGTTCTTTAATAAAACAGCTATAAACCAGCTCATCTCCCGGGGCAGCAAAACTCAGATGAGATTTCTCCTGAAACTTTCTTGTTGTTGAACTGGGAGTATTTAAAATCTTTTTTAGTCATTAAAAAAGTCTACAGTTGCTCATCAGGGATAGTACCTCATGAATGAAAAGTAGTGGGCCTTTGATCTAATCTTGTGTGTGTCTGTTTTCTCAATAATAAATGGGCTTTTGTTATAAGACAAGTGGACACTGAGTTTGCTTTTCATTGGTCTGTGGTGAGTTGGGAGCAGCAGAGGCTGTGTTCTCTTTTCTTAGTCCTATAGCAAGACTGTGACTTGACACCTAATTGGACAATTTTGCTTAGGCCCTTTCAATATTCCAAGCATGGAAGAGAGAGAAAATTGTTTCCATCCAGGAGAATACATCCAAACTAAATATCAGGTGACAGTGTAGCATAGTGGTGCCTCATATGATCCATTACAAAGGAGAGGTGAACTATTGATTATGATGCTGAAAAGAGAAAAGCACATCCCCAAGAAAAAAGGAAAAAATGGGGAGCCTAGAATGCAGCAGCTATCTTTAAGTCAGTGCCCTTGAGTAATGATAGATGTCTTGTATTGTCTCAGATTTCTTTGAATTAGCCTGGAAATGGAGCCCAATGTCTCAACCATCAAAGGCAGCAGGAGTGATGATGTTAAAGCTGTTTTGAGTAATATTAATGTTGAGGAGAATTGCTTACACAACAGGACATCCGTCTAGAATGTGGTCGGAAGGCACTCTGCAAAAGGGTCTGAGAGTAAGGACTGGGGGATGAGAAATGGAATAAACACATCAAGAAGAATTTTTTTTTAACATCTTTATTGGAGTGTAATTGCTTTACAATTGTGTGTTAGTTTCTGCTTTATAACAAAGTAAATCAGTTATACATATACATATATGCCCATATCTCTTCCCTCTTGCGTGTCCCTCCCTCCCACCCTCCCTATACCACCACTCTAGGTGGTCACAAACCACCGAGTTTATCTCCCTGTGTTATGTGGCTGCTTCCCACTAGCTATCTATTTTACGTTTGGTAGTGTATATATGACCATGCCTCTCTTTTGCTTTGTCACAGCTTACCCTTCCCCCTCCCCATATCCTCAAGTCCATTTTCTAGTAGGTCTGTGTCTTTATTCCTGTCTTAACCCTAGGTTCTTCATGTCATTTTTTTCCTTTTGTTTCTTAAATTCCATATATATGTGTTAGCATATGGTATTTGTCTTTCTCTTTTTGACTTAACTCTGTATGACAGACTCTAGGTCTATCCACCTCATTACAAATAGCTCAGTTTCGTTTCTTTTTATGGCTGAGTAATATTCCATTGTATATATGTGCCACATCTTCTTTATCCATTCATCCGATGATGGACACTTAACTTGTTTCCATCTCCGGGCTAATGTAAATACAGCTGCAATGAATATTTTGGTACATTACTCATTTTGAATTATGGTTTTCTCAGTGTATATGCCCAGTAGTGGGATTGTTGGGTCATATGGTAGTTCTACTTGTACTTTTTTAAGGAACCTCCATACTGTTCTCCATAGTGGCTGTACCAATTCACATTCCCACCAGCAGTGCAAGAGTGTTCCCTTTTCTCCACACCCTCTCCAGCATTTATTGTTTCTAGATTTCTTGATGATGGCCATTCTGACTGGTGTGAGATGATATCTCATTGTAGTTTTGACTTACATTTCTCTAATGATTAATGATGTTGAGCATTCTTTCATGTGTTTGTTGGCAGTCTGTATATCTTCTTTGGAGAAATGCCTATTTAGGTCTTCTGCCCATTTTTGGATTGGGTTGTTTGTTTTTTCGCTATTGAGCTGCATGTGCTTCTTATAAATTTTGGAGGTTAATCCTTTGTCAGTTGCTTCATTTGCAAATATTTTCTCCCATTCTGAGAGTTGTCTTTTGGTCTTGTTTATGGTTTCCTTTGCTGTGCAAAAGCTTTGAAGTTTCATTAGGTCCCATTTGTTTATCTTTGTTTTTATTTCCATTTCTCAAGGAGGTGGGTCAAAAAGGATTCTGCTGTGATTTATGTCATAGAGTGTTCTGCCTATGTTTTCCTCTAAGAGTTTGATAGTTTCTGGCCTTACATTCAGGTCTTTAATCCATTTTGAGCTTATTTTGGGTATGGTGTTAGGGAATGATCTAATCTCATACTTTTACATGTCCCTGTCCAGTTTTCCCAGCACCACTTATTGAAGAGGCTGTCCTTTCTCCACTGTACATTCCTGCCTCCTTTATCAAAGATAAGGTGACCATATGTGCGTGGGTTTATCACTGGGCTTTCTATCCTGTTCCATTGATCTATCTTTCTGTTTTTATGCCAGTACCACACTGTCTTGATTACTGCAGCTTTGTAGTATAGTCTGAAGTCAGGGAGCCTGATTCCTCCATCTCCGTTTGTCTTTCACAAGATTGCTTTGGCTATTCAGGGTCTTTTGTGTTTCCATACAAATTGTGAAATTTTTTGTTCTAGTTCTGTGAAAAATGCCAGTGGTAGTTTGATAGGGATTACATTGAATCTGTAGATTGCTTTGGGTAGTAGAGTCATTTTCACAATATTGATTATTCCAATCCAAGAACATAGTATATCTCTCCATCTATTTGTATCATCTTTAATTTCTTTCATCAGTGTCTTATAATTTTCTGCATACATGTCTTTTGTCTCCTTAGGTAGGTTTATTCCTAGATATTTTATTCTTTTTGTTGCAATGGTAAATGGGAGTGTTTTCTTGATTTCACTTTCAGATTTTTCATCATTAGTTTACAGGAATGCCAGAGATTTCTGTGCATTAATTTTGTATCCTGCTACTTTACCAAATTCATTGATTAGCTTTAGCAGTTTTTCTGGTAGCATCTTTAGGATTCTCTATGTATAGTATCATGTCATCTGCAAACAGTGACAGCTTTACTTCTTCTTTTCCCATTTGGATTCCTTTTATTTCCTTTTCTTCTCTGATTGCTGTGGCTAAAACTTCCAAAACTAAGTTGAATAAGAGTGGTGAGAGTGGGCAGCCTTGTCTTGTTCCTGATCTTAGTGGAAATGGTTTCAGTTTTTCACCGTTGAGGATGAAGTTGGCTGTGTGTTTGTCATATATGGCCTTTATTATGTTGAGGAAAGTTCCCTCTATGCCTACTTTCTGCAGGGTTTTTATCATAAATGGGTGTTGAATTTTGTCAAAAGCTTTCTCTGCATCTATTGACATGATCATATGGTTTTTCTCCTTCAATTTGTTAATATGGTGTATCACGTTGATTGATTTGCATATATTGAAGAATCCTTGCATTCCTGGAATAAATCACACTTGATCGTGGTGTATGATCCTTTTAATGTGCTGTTGGATTCTGTTTGCTAGTATTTTGTTGAGGATTTTTGCATCTATGTTCGTCAGTGATATTGGCCTGTAGTTTTCTTTCTTTGTGACATCCTTGCCTGGTTTTGGTATCAAGGTGATGGTGGCCTCGTAGAATGACTTTGGGATTGCTCCTCCCTCTGCTATATTTTGGAAGAGTTTGAGAAGGATAGGTGTTAGCTCTTCTCTAAATGTTTGATAGAATTCGCCTGTGAAGCCATCTGGTCCTGGGCTTTTGTTTGTTGGAAGATTTTTAATCACAGTTTCAATTTCAGTGCTTGTGATTGGTCTGTTCATATTTTCTATTTCTTCCTGATTCAGTCTTGGCAGGTTGTGCATTTCTAAGAATGTGTCCATTTCTTCCAGGTTGTCCATTTTATTGGCATAGAGTTTCTTGTAGTAATCCCTCATGATCTTTTGTATTTCTGCAGTGTCAGTTGTTACTTCCCCTTTTTCATTTCTACTTCTATTGATTTGAGTCTCCTCCCTTTTTTTCTTGATGAGTCTGGCTAATGGTTTATCAATTTTGTTTATCTTCTCAAGGAAACAGCTTTTAGTTTTATTGATCTTTGCTATTGTTTCCTTCATTTCTTTTTCATTTATTTCTGATCTGATCTTTATGATTTCTTTCCTTCTGCTAACTTTGGGTTTTTTTTTGTTCTTCTTTCTCTAATTGCTTTAGGTGCAGGGTCAGGTTGTTTACTCGAGATGTTTCCTGTTTCTGAAGGTGGGATTGTATTGCTATAAACTTCCCCCTTAGAACTGCTTTTGCTGCGTCCCATAGGTTTTGGGTCATCGTGTCTCCATGGTCATTTGTTTCTAGGTATTTTTTGATTTCCTCTTCGATTTCTTCAGTGATCACTTCGTTATTGAGTAGTGTATTGTTTAGCCTCCATGTGTTTGTATTTTTTACAGATCTTTTCCTGTAATTGATGTCTAGTCTCATAGCATTGTGGTCGGAAAAGATACTTGATACAATTTCAATTTTCTTAAATTTACCAAGGTTTGATTTGTGACCCAAGATATGATCTATCCTGGAGAATGTTCCATGAGCACTTGAGAAAAATGTGTATTCTGTTGTTTTTGGATGGAATGTCCTATAAATATCAACTAAGTCCATCTTGTTTAATGTATCATTTAAAGCTTGTGTTTCCTTATTTATTTTCATTTTGGATGATCTGTCCATTGGTGAAAGTGGGGTGTTAAAGTCCCCTACTATGAGTGTGTTACTGTCGATTTCCCCATTTATGGCTGTTAGCATTTGCTTTATGTATTGAGGTGCTCCTATGTTGGGTGCATAAATATTTACAATTGTTATATCTTCTTGGATCGATCCCTTTATCATTATGTAGTGTCCTTCTTTGTCTCTTCTAATAGTCTTTATTTTAAAGTCTATTTTGTCTGTTATAAGAATTGCTACTCTAGCTTTCTTTTGATTTCCATTTGCATGGAATATCTTTTTCCATCCCCTTACTTTCAATCTGTATGTGTCTCTAGGTCTGAACTGGGTCTCTTGTAGGCAGCATATATATGGGTCTTGTTTTTGTATCCATTCAGCCAATCTGTGTCTTTTGGTGGGAGCATTTAGTCCATTTACATTTAAGGTAATTATTGATATGTATGTTCCTATTCCCATTTCCTTAATTGTTTTGGGTTCGTTATTGTAGTTTTTTTCCTTCTGTTATGCTTCTTGCCTAGAGAATTTCCTTTAGCATTTGTTGTAAAGCTGGTTTGGTGGTGCTGAACTCTCAGCTCTTGCTTGTCTCTAAAGGTTTTAATTTCTCCATCAAATCTGAATGAGATCCTTGCTGGGTAGAGTAATCTTGGTTGCAGGTTTTTCTCCTTCATCACTTTAATTATGTCCTGCCACTCCCTTCTGGCTTGTAGAGTTTCTGCTGAGAGATCAGCTGTTAACCTGATGGGGATTCCCTTGTGTGTTATTTGTTGTTTTTCCCTTGCTGCTTTTAATATGATTTCTTTGTGTTTAATTTTTGACAGTTTGATTAATATGTGTCTTGGCATATTTCTCCTTGGATTTATTCTGTATGGGACTCTCTGTGCCTCCTGGACTTGATTAACTATTTCGTTTCCCATATTAGGGAAGTTTTCAACTATAATCTCTTCAAATATTTTCTCAGTCTCTTTCTTTTTCTCTTCTTCTCTGGAACCCCTATAATTCGAATGTTGGTGCGTTTAATGTTGTCCCAGAGGTCTCTGAGACTGTCCTCAGTTATTTTCATTCTTTTTTCTTTATTTTGCTCTGCATCAGTTATTTCCACTATTTTATCTTCCACCTCACTTATCCATTCTTCTTCCTTAGTTATTCTGCTATTGATCCCATCTAGAGTATTTTTCATTTCATTTATTGTGTTTTTAATCAATGCTTGATTCATCTTTAGTTCTTCTAGGTCCTTGTTAACTGTTTCTTGCATTTTTTCTATTCTATTTCCAAGATTTTGGATCTTGGAAATAGAATCTTGGATCATCTTTACTATTATTATTCTGAATTCTTTTTCAGGTAGACTGCCTATTACCTCTTCATTTTTTAGGTCTGGTAGGTTTTTATCTTGCTCCTTCACCTGCTGTGTGTTTTTCTGTCTTCTCATTTTGCTTATCTTACTGTGTTTGGGGTCTCCTTTTTGCAGGCTGCAGATTCGTAGTTCCCGTTGTTTTTGGTGTCTGTCCCCAGTGGCTAAGGTTGTTTCAGTAGGTTGTGTAGGCTTCCTGGTGGGGGGGACTAGTGCCTGTGTTCTGGTGGTTGAGGCTCGATCATGTCTTTTTGGTGGACAGGTCCATGTCTGGTGGTGTGTTTTGGGGTGCTTGTGGCCTTATTATGTTTTTAGGCAGCCTCTCTGCTAATGGGTGGGGTTGTGTTCCTGTCTTGCTAGTTGTTTGGCATAGGGTGACCAGCACTGTGGCTTGCTGGTCGTTGACTGAAACTGGGTGCTGGTGTTGAGATGGAGGTCTCTGGGAGATTTTCGCCACTTGATATTATGTGGAGCTGGGAGGTCTCTTGTGGACTCGTGTCCTGAAGTTGACTCTCCCACTTCAGAGGCACAGCACTGACTCCTGGCTGCACCACCAAGAGCCTTTCATCATGTCTTATTTTGTTGTTAATTCTATTATGCTCTCTTCTGTTTCTCTGTATGAGGAAAAAACCTTCAGAGTGGACGTCAAACAGCCACTCTCCTCAGAACTCCTACTATTACTCTTTTGACTATTGTGGCTTTGTAGTATAGTTTGAAATCAGGGAGCATGATACCTTCAGTTTTGTTCTTCTTTCTCAAGCTTGTTTTGGCTATTTGCTGTCTTTGTGTTCCATACACATTTTAGAATTATTTGTTCTAATTCTGTGAAAAATGTCATTTTTGTTTTGATATATATTGTATTGAATCTGTATATTGTCTTGGGTAGTATGGTCATTTTAACAATATTAATTCTTCCAATACATGAGCCCAGTATATATCTCCATTTGTTTGTCATCTTCAATTTCTTTCATTAGTGTCTTATTGTTTTTTGAATACAAATCTTTTACTTCCTTGGTTAGAGTTATTCCTAGATATTTTATTCTTCTTGATGCAATTTGTAAATAGGACTGTTTTCTTAATTTTTCTTTATGATAGTTCATTGTTAGTATACAGAAATCTGTTGCATTTTTATACACTAATTTTGTATCCTGCAAATTTACTGAGTTCAGTGATGAGTTCTAATCATTTTCTGGTGTTGCCCTTAGGATTTTCTATTTATAGTATCATGTCATCTGTAAAAAGTGGCAGTTTACCTTCTTTCCAATTTGGATTCCTTTTATTTTTATTGTCTGTTTGCTGTGTCTAGGACTTCCAATATTATGTTGAATTAAAGTGTCAAGAGTGGGCATCCTTGTCTTATTCCTGATTTTAGAGGAAATGCTTTCATTGTTGATTACAGTGTTAACTGTGGACTTGCCATATATAGCCTTTGTTATGTTGGGGTACATTCCCTCTGTATCCACTTTATTGAGAGTTTTTTTTTAATCAAATGGATGTTGAATTTTTAAAAAGCATTTTCTGTATCTATTGGGATGATCATGCAATTTTTATTCTTCACTTTGTTAATTGACATCACATTGATTTGTAGATATTGATTTGCATCCCTGGGATAAATCCCTCTTGATCATGGTGTATGATCCTTTTATTGTATTGTTGGATTCAGCTTGCCAATATTTTGTTGAGGATTTTTGCATCTATATGTTCATCTGTGATATTGGCCTGTAATTTTCTTTTTTTGTGATTATCTTATTTTGGTATCAGAGTGATGCTTGCCTCATAGAATGAGTTTGGAAGCATTCCTTCACTGCAATTTCTTGGAATTGTTTGAGAAAGGTAGGTATTAACTCTTCTCTAAATGTTTGGTAGAGTCACTTGTGAAGCTACCTGGTCCAGGAATTTTGGTTTTTGGGAATTTTAAAAATTACTGCTTTAATTTCATTACTGGCAATTGGTCTGTTCATATTTTCTATGTCTTCCTGATTCATTCTTAGGATATTATATATTTTTAGGAATTTGTCCATTTTATTGGTGCATAATTATTCATAGTATTTTCTTATGACCTTTTTTACACCTGTGGTTTTGGTTGTAACTTCTCATTTTTCATTTGTGATTTTATTTGGGCTCTCCTTTTATAGATGAATATAGTTAAAAGTTTACCAATTTTGTTTATCTTTTTAAAGAACCAGCTTTTAGTTTCATTGATCTTTTCTGTTGTTTTTTAGTCTCTTTTGCATTTATTTCTGCTCTGAACTTTATGTTTTATTTCCTTTTACTAATAATGAGTCTGGTTAAAGGTTTATCAATTTTGTTTACCTTTTTAAAGAACTAGCTCTTAGTTTCATTGAGCTCTTGTTTTTTCTAGTCTCTGTTACATTATTTCTGTCCTGATCTTTATGATTTCTTTCCTTTTACTAATTTTGGATTTTGTTTGTTCTTTTTCTAGGTTTTTTTTTTTAGGTGTATGGGTAGGTTGTTTATTAGATTTTTTGTTGTTGTTTTCTCCCGAGGTAGGCTTTTATCACCATAAAATTCCCTCTTAGACCTGTTTTTGCTGCATTCCATAGACTTTAGAGTGTTGTGTTTTCATTTGTCTCCAGGTATTTTTTTATTTCTTCTTTGATTCCTTCAGTGATCTATTGGTTGTTTAGTGGCATATTGTTTAGCCACATGTTTGTGTTTTTTGCAGTTTTTTTCTTGTAGTCTCATAACATTGTGGTTGGAAAAGATGCTTGGTTTTATTTCAGTTTTCTTAAATTTGCAGAAACTTTTTGTGTGGCCTAGCATCTGATGTATCCTGGAGAATGTTCTATGTGCACTTTAAAAAAATGTGTATTCTGCTGCTTTTGGGATGAAATATTCCAGGTATATCTGTTAAGTCCGTCAAATGTAAGTGTTATTTAAGGCCAGTGTTTTCTTATTGATTTTCTGTCTGGATGATCTGTCCATTCATGTAAGTGGGATGTTAAAGTCCCTTATTATTATTGTTATTGTCAGTTTCTCCATTTATATGTTTTAATATTTGCTTTATGTATGTAGGTGCTCCTGTGTTGGGTGCATATATATTTATAATTGTCATATCTTCTTCTTGGATTGATCCCTTGATCATTATGTAATGAAATTCTTTGTCTCTCATTACAGTCTTTTTTTTTTATCAATGTTACCTATTCTTTCTTTTAAAGATAAATTTATTTATTTTATATATTTTTGGCTGTGTTTGGTCTTCATTGCTGCAGGCAGGCTTTCTCTAGTTGCGACAAACGGAGGCTACTCTTTGTTGCAGTGCACAGGCTTCTTATTCAGGTGGTTTCTCTTGTTGTGGAGCACTGGCTCTACTTCAGTAGTTGCAGCACACAGGCTCAGTAGTTGTGGCTCGTGGGCTCTAGAGTGTAGGCTCAGTATTTGTGGTGCATGGACCTAGTTGCTCCATGGCATGTGAGATCTTCCTGGACCAGGGCTTTAACTCACGTCCCTGGTACTGGCAGGGAACTCCAAACCACTGCTCCACGAGGGAAGTCCCAAGTCTTTGTTTTAAAGTCTATTTTGTCTCATATAAATATTGCTACCCTAACTCTTTTTTCATTTCCATTTGCATGGAATACCTTTATCCATGCCCTCATTTTTAGTCTGTGTGTGTCTTTAGATCTGAAGTGAGACTCTTGTTAGTGAGCATATATATGGGTCTTTTTAAAAAATCCATTCAGCCGCTTTTTGTCTTTTTTTTTCAGGTGACCTTGGGTCATTTATTTTTTATTTAAAAAAACAATTTTTTCACACTTATTTTTATTGGAATAAAATTGCTTTACACTGTTGTGTTAATTTCTGCTGTACAGTGAAGTGAATCAGCTGTATGTATACCTATATCCCCTCCCTCTTGGACCTCCCTCCCACCCCACCAATCCCACACATCTAGGTCATCACAGAGCACCAAGCTGAGCTCCCTGTGCTATACAGCATGTTCCTACTAGTTACCTATTTTACACATGGTAGTGTATTTATGTCAAACCTAATCTCCCATTTCGTCCCACCCTCCCCTTCCCACCTGTGTCCACATGTCCTTTATCTATGTCTACATCTCTATTCCTGTCCTACAAATAGGTTCATCTGTACCATTTTTCTAGATTCCTCATATATGCATTAATATATGGTTTTAGGTCATTGTGTTTTCATTGTCATTTGTTTCTATGTATTTTTTTTAAATTTCTTCTTTGATTTCTTCAGTGATCCCTTGGTTATTTATTAGCACACTGTTTAACCTCATGTATTTGTGTTTTTTACAGTTTTTTTTCCTGTAATTGATTTCCAACCTCATAACCTTGTGGTCAGAAAAGATGCTTGACACAATTTCAATTTTCTTAAATTTTCTGAGTCTTGATTTGTGACCCAAGATGTGCTCTGTCCTGGAGAATGTTCCATGTGCACTTGAGAAGAAAGTTTATTCTGCCACTTTTGGGTGAAATGTCCCATAAATATCAATTAAATCTATCTGGTCTATTTTGGCATTTAAAGCTTGTGTTTCCTTATTTATATTATGTTTGAATGATCTATTCATTAGTGTAAGTGGGGTGTTAAAGTCCCCTACTATTTTTGTGTTACTATTGATTTCCCCTTTTATGGTTGTTAGCATTTGCCTTATGTATTGAGGTGCTCCTATGTTGGGTGCATAAATATTTATAATTGTTATATCTTCTTCATGGATTGATCCCTTGATCATTATGTAGTGTCCTTCCTTATCTCTTGTAACAGTCTTTATTTTAAAGTCTGTTTTATTTGATATGAGTATTGTTATTCCAGCTTTCTTTTGATTTCCATTTGCATGGAATATCTTTTTCCATTCCTTTACTTTCAGTCTGTATGTGTCCCTAGGTCTGAAGTGGATCTCTTGTAGTCAACATAAATATGGGTCTTGTTTTTGTATCCATTCAGCCAGACTATGTTTTTTGGTTGGAACATTTATTCCATTTACATTCAAGGTTATTATTGATATGCATGTTCCTTTTCCCATTTTCTTAATTGTTTTGGGTCTGTTTTTGTGGGTCTTTTTCTTCTCTTGTGTTTCCCCCCTAGAGAAGTTCCTCTGGCATTTGCTGTAAAGCTGGTTTGGTGGTGCTCAATTCTCTTAGCGTTTGCTTGTCTGAAAAGCTTTTGCTTTCTTCATCAGATCTGAATGAGATCCTTGCTGGGTAGAGTAATCTTGGTTGTAGGTTTTTCTTTTTCATCACTTTAAGTATATCCTGCTACTCCCTTCTGGCCTGCGGAGTTTCTGCTGAAAAATCAGCTGATAACCTTATGGTGATTCCTTTGTATGTTGGTTTTTGCTTTTTCCTTGCTGCTTTTTATATTTTTTCTTTGTATTTAATTTTTGTTAGTATGATTAATATGTGTCTTGGTGTGTTTCTCCTAGGGTTTATCTTGTATGGGACTCTCTGTGCTTCATGGACTTGGGTCACTATTTCCTTTCCCACCTTAGGGTAGTTTTCGTCTATAATCTCTTCAAATATTTTCTCAGGCCCTTTCTTTTTCTCTTCTTCTGGGACCTCTATAATTGGAATGTTGGTGAGTTTAGTGTTGTCCCAGTTGTCTCTGGGATTGTCTTCAATTCTTTTCATTCTTTTTTCATTATTCTGCTCCTCTGCAGTTATTTCCACCATTCTGTCTCCTAGCTCACTTATTTGTTCTTCTGCCTCATTTATTCTGTTATTGATTCCTTCTAGTGTATTTTTCATTCCAGTTATTGTGTTGTTCATCTCTTTTTGTTTGTTCTTTAGTTCTTCTAGATCTTTGTTAAACATTTCTTGTATTTTCTCAATCCTTGTCTCCATTCTATCTGAGATTCTGGATCGTCTTTAATTACTCTGAATTCTTTTTTGGGTAGGTTGCCTATTTCCTCTACATTTATTTGATCTTGTAGTTTTACCTTGCTACTTCATCTTTCACATAATTTTTTGTCATCTCATTTTTTTTTTTGATGGGTGGGATTATGTTCCTCTCTTACTGGTTGTTTAGCCTGAGGTTTCCAACACTGGAGTTTTGTAGGCTGTTGGGTAGAGGTGTATATATATATATATATATATATATATATATATATATATATATATATATATATATATATATATATATCAACAACCAGAAGGTAAAACAGTACCACAATAGTAAAAAAGAGGAGGGAAAAAAATGGTGGGGGATGGTGGGGGGAGGCTTTGGTTATGGCAGGTGGGACCTAAGCAAGGGCGAGATTTGGGTGGTGGCTGGGGCCTAAGCTTAGAACCCACAGGGCTGGAAAAAGCCATTGGGACTTGGGAGGGGTGAGGCTTAGGCTCAAGAAACAGAAGGGGCCCAGGTGTGCCCCCCACCCCTGGTCTCAGAGGGCGGGGGACCTCACCTGGGAGCCCAGCAGCCTTCCTGGGCTTGAGTGGGTGGGGCAAATGCCTTCCACTCCTCTCTCTCTTCCCTGTTGTCTTCTCCTGATTGCCTCTCTTGATCTCCCTGGCCTCCCTCCTATGCCCCAAAGGACCTATGTGGCCTGAAGAGGGCTTTGGAGGGCAGGGGACCAGCCTGGGAACTCAGCAGACTCCCCAGACCCAAGTATGTGGGGCAATTGCCCTCCACTCTTCTCCCACACTTTCCAGAGGACCCCTCCTGCCTGACTCTCCTGATCTCTCTGACTTCCCTCCTATGCCCACAAGACCAGTGTGGCCAGGGTGGCCTTGGAGGGCAGGGGACTGGCCTGGGAGCCCAGCAGGCTTCCTGGGCTCGAGTGGGCAGGGCAGATACCCTCTACTCCTCTCCTGCTCCTCCCAGAGGGCCGCTTCCAGCTGCCTCTCCTGATCTTCCCAGCCTCCCTCCTATGTCCCCAAGGACCCACGTGGCCTGGAGGGGACTTTGGAGGGCAGGGGACCAGTCTGGGATCTCAGCAGGCTCTCTGTGCTCGAGTGGGCGGGGCAAATGCCCTCTTCTCTTCTCCCGCAACTCCCAGTGTGCCCCTCCCACCTGCCTCTCCTGATCTCCCCGGCCTCAGGGGCACCAATCCTGTCTGGCCTCCAGTTATCCTCCTCCCTCAGTCCTCCCACATCCTACTGGTTCACTTGGGGCTTCCTCCCATCTCCTTGGGCCTCAGGGTCCCCCACCAGCAGCCGGCAGTCACCCTAGTTGTGGGGAGATGCGAACTCATCATCTTCCCACACTGCCATCTTCTGTATGCTCCTATTCTTTTTAATTTTTATGTTCAAATTTCAGCTGGCTCTGTGTTCAGGGTGAGAGGAAGGTTGTGCAGAGAGAAAACCAGGGATAAAGCATAATCTTACATGGCTTTCTCCCAAAGCTTAAATCCCACTATGGAAGAAGAATCTCAGGTGCAGACAAAATCTCTTGGCTGAGAACACAAAAGGAAGGCTTTCCCAGAGTTTAGAAAATACTCCCTTCCAGCTGGGAGGAGGAAGATGAAGGCAACGGTGGGACTTGTGGGTCTGGAGGGGCCAGGATATGTGCCCTGCTCCCCTGGAAGAGCCCTGGAGGGGAAAACCCTGGGCAGAATGGCCAGATTGTGAGTCCAGGGACTGATGCTATGAAAGGAGGTTTGGCATAAAAAACTGAGATCTGGAACCACCCTTCTCAGACTGCAAAGCAACTCTCTGCAGCTGGTATGGAGGTTCCTCTCATAAGCTAGGACCACAGAGGATTTAAAGCCTCATTGGCAGGACCGGGCTAACTACAGGTCAGACTGTGCTGTCTCCAAGAAAGAACGAATGCTTTTCTTGGCAGGTGTATTATGCTCAGGCTGCTGTAGTAGAGAACCACTAGCTGGGTGGTTTAAGCAACAGAACTGTGTCTTATAGTTCTGGAGGATAAGGGTCTGAGATCAAAGTATTCCCAAGGTTGGTTCTTTCTGAGGGTGGGGAAGAAATCTGTTCTGTGCCTCTCTCTCAGCTTTTGGTGTTTAGCTGGCAATCTTTGGCATTCCTTGCCTTCTGGATACATCTCCCTGGTCTCTGCCTCCACCTTCATGTGGCATTCTCCCTGTATGTGTGTCCTTGTGTCTAAATATCCCCCTTTTTTTAAAAATGAAGACACCAGTCAAATTGGATTAGGGGCACCCTCGTGACCTCATGCTAACTTGGTTACTTCTGTGAAGACACTGTCTCTAAGTATAGTCCAAATAATTCTCCAAATAATTCAACCTATAACAGCAGGTGAACTTGCTATTGAGGAAATCAGTTGAAGTTCTCTTTGCTGGTTGAAGAACTATTTCACTTTCAGCTAAGGAAATAGGTCATCAATGAAAATAGGAGAACACGCATTGCATCTTACTACCAGACAGAATAATGTCTTCAAGGTTCAGGGAGGAACTGAGGTAAAGGATGGGAAATAAAATTTTCTTCCTGTGGTAAGGTGAGGGTTTCCCTGGATAGAGAGAGGGGATTGGTCAAAGGACTTGAAAAACTAGGCTATGTGGAAAGAAGAAGACATTAAAGATAGAAGGGGGAAGAGACAGGGGTTGGAAAGAGAGGAAATAGCCACCTGGGACAACCCCTCTGAGTCCTTGTGTGCTGTAAAAGAAATGCTAAGTTAGATAAAAGTATAACTTCTCTTCATTCTAACTTTGTGTGATTTTGCTTTTCTGAGATGCATGGGTCCTTTGGGAAAGTGCTTTGTGTGCCTCC
The DNA here is from genome assembly GCF_025265405.1 of Mesoplodon densirostris. NCBI lineage: Eukaryota > Metazoa > Chordata > Mammalia > Artiodactyla > Ziphiidae > Mesoplodon > Mesoplodon densirostris. The sequence continues at coordinate 87,246,902 of NC_082661.1, read as the reverse complement.
TTTATAGTCCTGGTTGTCCTGCTCTGGGGGAAACTAAAAGCAGGAGGTGTGCAGGGAATTCTTTTGTCATCTTGCAGGGACTCCACAGGATGTAGCCTTCCTCCTTCCCTGTTCCTCCCTGGAATCACCAGGGCTGTTGGCATAGTAGGGACAACCACAGGCCTTCAGTGCAAAGCAGAAACCATAAGTCTGAGCTCCTTCAGGAGATCACAGAACACCATTCAAGACAGAAAAGGAGGTGTCCTGTCTAGTGTGGTAAGTCTTAAAAAAAAAACTATCCACAGGTGAATGTTCAAACATTCTGTAGATTCCACTGAGGAACGAAGAATATCCTTTCACCAAAGAGAGACAACTTCTGAACCTTGATTTTTTTACTTCAAGTGAAATTTGAACCTTTTGAAGTTTGTCACTGTTTCTCTAGGGAAAGGAAATGAGGTGAGGGAGTTCTTAAAACATTTATGACAAAAAAATTCTTGACATTAAAAAGCTTCCATGAAACAACGTTTGATGACTTAAATGTAAGTGAATTGAAAGCTTTTAGTTTGAAAAATTTTCAATTTCAAAAACTAAATAGAAAAGGAAATTTGGAATGTGGGAGAAGGTAGTACAGTTAGAGGAGACTGAAAATGATTTAGATATAGTTTCTGTTTGTATAACTTGTATTTTTCCACATGTTGTCAATATATTTTCCAAGACTCACTATTTGCTTTATTCCTTTTTTCTGCAATTTAAAATAAAAACCTAGTGCTTGGTATGTGTAATGTATGCATGTATATATGCATTTATATGCATTTTTAAGCTAGAGCTCATCAACAACTTTAAAAATAGTAATTTACTTTCTGTATTTGGCCACAGTATGGATATGTGTTTACAATCAACACATTTATTTTCAAGATTGAGACAGTTACAATGTGCAAAACTCACACAATACGACATTAAAAATAAAGCCTGAAAAGGAAATTTTAAACATGTTCTATCCCCTTCTCTGGCCTGTAGGTCAAAGATTGCTCAGTAGAGGAGACTTTCTTGAGAGCAGCAGCATGTTTACTCATTTTTGCATCCCTGAACCTTAGCACAGTGCTTGGAATGAGTAGCCCCTCAGAATATAATTGTTGAATGAATCAAAACCCTTGGCAGCTTCTCCCAAGCTGGGTATCAGAGATAGTTTGTGTTTAGCTGTTCTTCTCTCTGATCAGAGCTTGAGTTGGGACACCTAGCTCCATTAATACTGTATTCATAATTTGGAATGAGGAATAAAGAAATGTCTCCACTTTTTTTTCTTTGTAAATATTTTTTTCTTTTGTACAGAGCAGGAGAAATTAGCACATTCATATTAAGAGTAATAAGTGCAACCTCCAGGCAAGGTACCATGGTAATGATTGAATAAAGAGAAGGGACTCAGTAAAGAGTGCCTTCATCAAGAACAGTGGAAGAGGAACTTTTGTACCTTTGTAAAGTTAATTACTATTTATCAAACTATTCATAGTGGCAAACAAATGAATTTAATAAATGTGAACTAATTTTTATTAATCAAATACATCACACCATATAATCTTTTCTATTCTATCTTATGGTATCTTATTTTTTAAATACAACTCCCGCATTAAAAAAAATTTACAACATAGCAGGATTCATGGAGAAGCCATTTTATATCTCTGTTTTAAAAAGGCTTATGATGTTCTGTTGAAGTACTGCTTTAAAATAAACTTAGATTATACCTGCAAGTTCTTACTCTAAAGCAGAATGGAGGAGTGGTTAAGGGCTTTGGCTACAAATCTGGGTTCCAGTGCTATCATTAACTAGCTCTGTGACCTTGAGCAAATTACTTTACCTCTCTGATCTTCAGTCCTCTAACTTATTAAATGGAAAAGATAATAATAACAATTCATAAGATTACAGATTAAAAAAGTTTATGCATATACAAACACTTATTCACATCCATGGCATATAGTAAATGATCAATAAATTATTATTTATTCCTAAGTATTTCATTGTTTTTGATACTTTTGCTAATGGGATTATTTCTTTATTTCTTTTTCAGTTATTTCATTGTTAGTGTATAGAAATGCAAGTGATTTCTATATTTTGATTGTATATCTTGCAACTTTACTGAATTTGTTGATTAGTTCCAACAGTTTTTTTCACTGAATCTTTAATTTTCTGTATATAAGATCATATCTCTGCAAATAATGATAACCTTCTTCCCTTCTGACTTGGATGCCTCTTATTTTTTTTTTGTCTTGCCTAATTGCTCTAGCTAGGACTTCTGGTACTATGTTGAATAAGAATGGTGAGAGTGGGAATCCTTGTCTTGTTCCTGATCTTAGAGGAAAAACTTTCAGTGTTTCACCTTTGAGTATGATGTTAGCTGTGGGTTTATTGCATATGACCTTATATTGATGTATAGGATGTATATTCTATACCCAATTTGGTGAAGGTTTTTATCATGACATGTGTTGTATTTTGTCAAATGCTTTTGTCTTCATCTATTGAGATGATCATGTGAGTTTTATCTTTCATTCTATTATTGTTGTGTATCACATTTATTGATTCACTTATGTGGAAAAATCCTTGCATCCCAGGAATAAACTCCACTTGATTATGGTGTATGATACTTTTAGTGTGCTGTTGGATTCAGTTTGCTAATATTTTGTTGACTAAAAATCTTCCGCTCCATAAAATAATAAAAAAAATGAAAAAGCAACCTACGGAATGGGAGAAAATATTTGTGAACTATATATTGAATAAGAGGTTAATATCCATAATATATAAAGAACTCATAAAACTCAGTGGCAATAAACAATCCAGTTAAAAATGAGCAGAAGATCTGCAGAGACATTTTTCCAAAGAAGACACTTATGGCCAACAGGTACATGAAAAGGTGCTCAACCTCACTAATCATCAGAGAAATGCAAGTCAGAACCACTGTATCACCTCACACCTGTTAGAATGACTGTCATCAAAAATACAAGAAATAACAAGTATTGGTGAAAATGTGCAGGAAGGGGAACACTTGTACACTATTGGTGGAAATGTAAATTGATCAGTATGGAAATAGTATAAAGTTCTTCAAATATTACAAATAGAACTACCATATGATCCAGAAATCCCATTTCAGGATATATATATTCAAGGGAAATGAAACTGGGATGTCAAAATATGTATATATACTCCATGTTTATTGCAGCATTATTCATAATAGTCAAAACTTAGAAACAACCTAAGTGTCCATTGCTAGATGAGTGGATAAAGAAGATGTGGTATATATACACAATGGAATGTTATTCAGCCACAAGAAAGAAGGATATCCTGCTATTTGCAACTACATGCATGGATCTTGAAGGCATGATGCTAAGTGAGATAAGTCAGACAGAGAAAGACACTGTACAATGTCACTTATATGTGGAATCTAAAAATGCTGAATTTATAGAAACAGAGTAGAATGGTGGCTACCAGGGGATTGGGTGGTGGGGGAATTGGGGAGATATTTAAGGGTACAAACTTGTAACTAGTAGGTAAATCAGTTCTGGAGACCTAATGCACAGCATAGTGATTATAGTCAATGATACTGTATTGTAGACTTCAAAGTTGCTAAGAGACTGGATCTTAATTGTTCTCACCACAAAAAAGAAACAATTATGTGACATGATAGAGATGTTAGCTAATGCTACAGTTGTAATCATATTGCAAGATATAAATATATCAAATCAATACATTGTACACCCTAAAATTAACCAATGTTATATTTCAATTATATTTCAATTTTAAAAATAAAATAAACTCTTTTTTAAAAAGGGGAAAGGAGGAAAGACAGCCCAGGCTCTACATTGAAGGCTTCACTGAAGGCTTCAATGAATAAGAGCTAGGCCTTATGTGAGGCTGGACATAGTAGATGAAGAATAGTGACTAATTTAAGTAATGTTGGAGAAGAAAGGGACTGATGTTGCCAACAACAAAAATAACAAATTTGATTGGAAAAGGAAGTCCATACTGAATGTGTCAGCTTTGAGAAACTGGTGGGACACTCACTTAACAATATCTTAAAAAAATTTGGAAATGTGCATCTGTGGCATAGGTGAGAGATTTGGGCTAGAAATAAAGATTTTGAAAATATTTACCATGAGAATGGAGAGACTCACAACAGTAAAGCTAGCATGGGCTTAAGATTTACCCAGTTGAAGGAAAGGTGATAAAGAGGAGCAACAAAGAAGAGAGAAAAAGACCAGATGGAGCAGTTACCAAAATATAGAGAGGGAGATTTCAATGCATTATGGCTGTAGTAAGAGGCACAGCTGTTGAAGACAAGGGAGTTTTCATTATCATAATCAGTAAAAAGTTGATGTAGGAAACCCAAGAGACTCAACTGAAAATCTCATAGGACTAATAGAGGCACCAGTAAACTAGTTATATATAAAGAGAATATATCATAATTATTTTTTTTTCTGGCTTAAGGGCAATGTAGGAAGATCTTGAACTTACCTCCTTCCATGGACATACTGAATCTACAGCTACATATGGAAGAATTTCTTCTTAAAAAACCCTAAAATCTGGATGAGCAATGACTGCACATCTGACCAATGAGATGAAAACCACATTGAAGTGGGTAGGAGAGGCAAGGACACAATCTCATCATAAATCCTACCCCCAGCATGGCAACCCAAAACTGGGTGAAAACTCAAAACCCAGAGCTTCTCTTTGAGGAGAGAAGGGCTTGAACCCCAGATAGGACACCTCAACTTTTTTGACCTGCACCTGAAGTTGAGCCTCCAAAATATCTAACTTTGAAAGCCATCAGGGCTCGCATCCCAAGACCCACAAGAATGTGGTGATCTGAGAGATAGTTCTTAAAGGGCCTGTATACTTGTACTCTTTATTGCTCCTTCAATTCTGAATGATAACCTTGCTAGGTAGATTATCCTTGGTTGGAAGTTTTTCCTTCAGCACTTTGAATATATAGTGCCACTCCCTTCTTGCTTGCAAATTTTCTGCTGAAAAATCCTTTGATAGTGTTATGGAGGTTCCCTTGTGCACAAGAGTTGTTTCTCTCTTGCTGCTTTTAAGATTATCTCCATGCCTTTAACTTTTGTCATTTTAATTATAATATGTCTTGGTGTGGGCCTCTTTGGGTTCCTCTTATTTGGAACTCTCTGGGCTTCCTGGATCTTGGATTTCTTTCTTCAGGTTAGGGAAGTTTTTAGCCGTTATGTCTTCACACTAGATTTTTACCTTCTTCTCTCTCTCTTTTCCTTCTGGGACCTCTGTAATGTGAATGTTAGTTTGTTTGATGTTGTCCCATAAGCCTCTTATACTATCTTTGTTTTTTCCATTCTTCTCTCTTTTTGCTGCTCTGATTGGGTAAAATCATCTGCCTTGTCTTTCAGTAGGCTGATCCTTTCTTCTGCTTAATCTAGTTAACAGTTGAACCCCTCTAGTGTATTTTTCAGTTCAGTTATTGTATTTTTGGCTCTGTGACTTCTATTTGGTACTTTCTTATATTTCTTATCTCTTTGTTGAAGTTCTCACTGTGTTCATCCATTCTTTTCCCCAGTTTGGTAAACATCTAAATGACCATTACTTGGAAATCTTTGTCAGATAAATTACGTATCTTTGTTTAATCAAGGGTTTTTTTTTCTGAGCTTTTATCTGTTCTTTTAATTGAACATATTCATTTGTTTCTTCATTTAACTTGACTCTCTTTGTTGTCTTCTATACAGTAGATGAAACAACCACATCTCCCAGTCCTGCACAAGGAATGGCCTTGTGCAGGAGGTGAGTCTTGTCATTCAACCCTGCCCTAGCTCTTTGTTGTCTCTCAAAGCTTTGTGCTCATCCAAGCAGCCTATTATATTTTTAATAACTCCTTGTATTTGAAGATGTGCCAAGACATGTCAGTGTCCCTAAGGGGAATATCCTAGCACCTAGATTCAGGGTATTTGGAAGCCAGACCCTCAGGCAGCAGCTTTTAAAAGTATGGAAATATATACAGTCTTGTGGGACTGCAAGAGTAAGCCTCATTGGCCAGAGGATCTGGCTGTGTTCTATGGGTGGCAGTCACAAAACCTGGGGTCTCCAGACAAGGGTATAAGCTCTTTACTGAGAGACACCAGTGAGCTGGAGCAAGATAGAGGGAGAGCACCAAATGGTGTCCACAGCCTCTGTTTCTTAAAAGAAGCTCCTTAATCCATTAGATGCATGCTAAACCTGAAGCCTCTCCCTCTGGCTGAAGCTCCAGGACAAGCAAAGAGATCTCCTTCACAGAAATACTGGGTGGTGTACCTCTGTCTTCTGTCTGTGTAGTGTGCTGGAGATGGCAGCCTGACCAAAAACTGTCTCTCCAATTACCACAGTTTCATGGTCCCCAGGAATTCAAGCCTGACTGACCACCTGAACCAGAGGATCAAAGGGTGTCCCCTGGACAGCAGCTGCAAAAACCAGGGCACCAGACATAAAAACCAGGCACCAGCCATATGTAAAGCTCCTCTCCAGTAGATACTGGCACTCTGGAGCATGGCAGTGGGAAAATACAAAGATAGGGCTTGCTCTTCAGGAACTCTGGAAAGAATTATATTTAGCCCCTCCAGATTCAGCCATGACAATTGGCTAATAGGCTTCCTTCACAGAAAGATCAAGCTCCTAGCTCTGTGTCTTTTTCTGTGTCCTGGGGGTGATAGCTGTTTAAGAACTCTTTATCCATTAGTGACAGGATCCTGTGGGACCCATGAACATAAGCCCCACTAGCCACCAGAGCCAGGCAATGTAGAGGTGTTCTCTGGCAGCCGCCACAAAAAATTTGGGGTTCTAGACGGAATGAGATCCTTTCTGGATGACACAGATTATTACAGTCTCATAGGACCAGGAATGCAAGCTCACCTGGCCCCTAGAATCAGGCAGCCAAGAGATGTGCCATGGGTGACAGCCACAATATCAGGGCACCAGACACATGCAAAAGCTCCTGTATAGGAGATATTGGTGCTCTGGAGAACAGGAAAGGGAAAGCGTGAATTTGGTGCCTGCCAGTTTCTATCCCCTGAGAGTGTTCCAGCAGGCTCCTAGATGTGTGTGTTAAGTTAGATGCTTGGCCCTCAGGCCAGTGCTTTAATATAAGTAGGTTAATCTCCTTTAAGTCTGAGCACAATCGGCTGCCTCTACACAGCCTTACAAGAAATGTTAAAGGGAATTCTTTAAGCTGAAAAGAAAGGTCACCAATTAGTAAAAAGAAAACATATGAAAGAATAAACCTCACTGGAAAGGTAAATATATAGTAAAGGTAGTAGATTAATCATTTATAAAGCTAGTTTGAAGGTTGGAAGTCAGAAGTACTGAAAATAACTATGTTTACAATAAGTAAGGGATACACAAGTTAAAAAGATGTAAAATGTGGTATCAAAAACAGAAAACGGGACATGGGGAGGATAAAATTTGAGCTTTAGAATGGAATCAAACTTAAGTTGTTACCAACTTAAAATAGACTGTTATAAATATGAGTTGTTATAAGTAAGCCTCATGGTAACCACAAAGTAAAAACCTATAGCGAATACACAAAAGATAAAGAGAAAGGAATATAAGTATACCACTAAAAAAAGGCACCAAACCACAGAGGAAGAGAGCACAAGAAGAAGAAAGTAACAGAGAAGACCTACAAAACAGACAGTAAACAATGAACAAAATGGCAATAAGCAAATACCTATCAATAATTACTTTAAATGTAAATGTACTAAATGCTCCTATCAAAAGACATAGAGTGACTAGATGGATTAAAAAACAAGACTCATTTACATGTTGCCTACAAGAGATACACTTTAGAAGTAAGTACACCCACAGACTAGAAGTAAAGGGATGGAAAAATATATTTCATGTAAATGGAAACCAAAAGAAAGCTGGGGTAGCTATAATATATCAAACAAAAATAGACTTTAAAACAAAGACCATAATAAGAGATAAAAGTAGGTGTTACATAATGATAAAAGGGTCAATCCAACAAGAGGATATAATATTTATAAATACTTATGCACCCAACATAGGAGTACCTAAATATATAAAGCAAATATTAACAAACTTAAAGGTAGAAGATGGCAGTAATACAATAATAAGGCAGATTTTATTATTTTTTAATTAAAAAAAATTTTTTGGCCACACTGTGCAGCATATGGGATCTTAGTTCCCCAACCAGTGATTGAACCCACATGCCCTGCATTGGAAGCATGGAGTCTTAACCACTGGACCGCCAGGAAAGTCCCAATAGGGGGGACTTTAATATCCCACTATGTCAATGGATAGATCAACCAGACAGAAAATCAATCAGGAGACTGCCTTAAATGACACATTAGACCAGATAGACTTACTAGATATATACAGAACATCTATCCAAAAAGCAGCAGAATACACATTATTCTCAAGTGCACAAGGAACATTTTTCAGGATAGATACTATGTTAGGCCACAAAACAAGTCTTTTTTTTAATCAGGTTTTTTTAAACATCTTTATTGGAGTACAATTGCTTTACAATGGTGTGTTAGTTTCTGCTTTAACAAAGTGAATCAGTTATACATATACATATGTTCCCATATCTCTTCCCTCTTGCATCTTCCTCCCTCCCACCCTCCCTATCCCACCCCTCTAGGTGGTCACAAACCAACTAGCTGATCTCCCTGTGTTATGCGGCTGCTTCCCACTAGCTATCTATTTTACGTTTGGTAGTGTATATATGTCCATGCCACTCTCTCACTTTGTCACAGTTTACCCTTCCCCCCACCATATCTTCAAGTCCATGCTCTAGTAGGTCTGTGTCTTTATTCCCATCTTACCCCTAGGTACTTCATGACCTTTTTTTTTTTTTTTTATTCTTAGATTCCATATATATGTGTTAGCGTACGGTATTTGTTTTTCTCTTTCTGACTTACTTCACTCTGTATGACAGACTCTAGGTCCATCCACCTCACTACAAATAACTCAATTTCATTTCTTTTTATGGCTGAGTAATATCCCATTGTATATATATGCCACATCTTCTTTATCCATTCATCTGTTGATGAACACTTAAGAAATTTAAGAGTATTGAAGTTACATCAAGTATCCTTTTAAAGCACAATGGTATAAAACTAGAAATTAATTACAAGAAGAAAACTGGAAAACTTACAAAACTGTGGAGATTAAACAACATGCTACTAAACAACAAGTGGGTCAAATAAGAAAAAGAGAAAAAAAAACCTTGAGATAAACAAAAATGGAAATACAACATGTCAAAAATTGTGGGATGCAGCAAAAACAGTCTACTGTTTATCATACTGATAAATGCTAACCTCAAGAAACTAGAAAAGTCTCAAATAAACAACCTAAATTTAACCTCAAGGAACTAGAAAAAGAGAAACAAACAAAGCCCAAAGTTAGTAGAAGAAAGGAAATAATGAAGACTAGAGGAGAAATAAATGAAACAGAGACTAAAAAGACAATAGAGAAGATCAATAAAACTAAGAGTTGGTTTTTGGAAAAGATAAACTAAATTGACAGGCTGTTAGCTAGACTCACCAAGACCAAGAAAAAAAGAGACAGAACTTAAAAAATAAAATCAGAAATAAACGAGTGGATGTTACAACTGATACCACCTAATTACAAAGGATCATAAAAGACTATGAACTATGAATAATTATGCACCAACATATTGAACAATCTAGAAGAAATGGATAAATTCCTAGAAATATACAACCTCCCAAGACTAAATCATGATGAAATAGAAAATATTAACAGACTTATTACAGGTAAAGAGATTAAATCAGTAATCAAAACCTCCCAATGAACAGAAGCCCAGGACCAGAAGCCTTCACTGGTGAATTCTAGCAAATACTCAAAGAATACCAATCCTTCCTACATTGTTCCAAAAAAATTAAAGAGGAGAGAAATCTTCCAAGCTTCTTTTATGAGGCCACGATTACCCTGATACAAAAACCAGACAAGGATACCAAGAGAAAAAAAAAAAGACAGGCCAATAAACCTGATGAACATAGATGTAAAAATCCACAACAAAATATTAGCAAATCAAATTAAACAATACATTAAAAGGGTCATACACCATGATCAAATAGGATTTATTCCACATCTAAAGATCAGTCAATGTGATACACCACATTAACAAAATGAAGGATAAAAATCATATTATCACACAAACAGATACAGAGAAAGCATATGACAAAATTCACCATCCATTTATGATAAAAACTCATGACAAAGTGGGCATAGAGGAAACATACCTCAACATAATAAAGGCCATATGACAATCCCACAACTAACATCATACTCAACTGTGAAAAGCTGAAATCCTTTAAGGTCAGGAACAAGACAAGGATGCCCGCTCTTGCCACTTTTATTCAATATAGTATTGGAAATCCTAGCCAGAGCAATTAGGCAAGAAAAATAAATAAAAGGCATTCAAATTGAAAAGGAATAAGTGAAACTGTCACTATTTGCAAAGGACATGATATTATACATAAAAACCCCTATAGACTCCATCAAAAAACTGTTAGAATAAACAAATTCAGGAAAGTTTCAGGATACAAACCAATACACAAAAAAATCTGTTGCATTTTTATATACCAATACTGATTTAATAGAGAGAATAAAGAAAACAATCTATTTACAATTGCATAAAAAGAATAAAATACCTAGGAATAAAATTTAACAAAGGAGTGGAAGCTACATGTAAAAGAATTAAATTAGAACACACCCTAACACCATACACAAAAATAAGCTCAAAATGGATTAAAGACCTAAATGTAAGGCCAGATACCATAAATCTTTAGTGGAAAACATAGGGAGAACACTCTTTGACATAAATCACAGCAAGATCTTTTTCAATCCACCTCCTAGAGTAATGAAAAGAAAAAGAAAAATAAACAAATGGGACCTAATTAAACTTAAATGCTTTTGCACAACAAAGGAAACCATAAACAAAATGAAAAGACAACCCACAGAATGGAGAAAATATTTGTAAATGAAGTAACCAACAAGGGATTAATCTCCAAAATATACAAACAGCTCATGCAGCTCTACATCAAAAAACCAACCCAATCAAAAAATGGGCAGAAGATCTAAATAGCCATTTCTCCAAAGAAGACATACAGATGGTTAAAAAGCACATGAAAAGATGCTCAACATCACTAATTATTAGAGAAACACAAATCAAAACTATAATGAGGTATCACCTCACACCTGTCAGAATGGTCATCATCAAAAACTACAAATAATAAACACTGGAGAGGGTGTGGAGAAAAGGGAATCCTCCTACACTGTTGGTGGGAATGCAAACTGGTAGAGCCACTATGGAGAATAGCATGGAGGTTCCTTAAAAAACTGAAAATAGGGCTTCCCTGGTGGTGCAGTGGTTGAGAGTCTGCCTGCCAATGCAGGGGACACGGGTTTGTGCCCCGGTCCGGGAAGATCCCACATGCCGTGGAGCGGCTGGGCCCGTGAGCCATGGCTGCTGAGGTTGTGCATCCGGAGCCTGTGCTCCGCAATGGGAGAGGCCACAATGGTGAGAGGCCTGCGTACTGCAAAAAAAAAAAAAAAAAAAAAAAAAAACCTGAAAATAGAGCTACCATATGATCTAGCAATCCCACTCCTGGACATATATCCAGAGAAGACCATAATTCGAAAAGATACATGCACCCCAATGTTCATTGCAGCACTATTTACAATAGCCAGGACATAGAAGCAGCCTAAATGTCTGTCAACAGAGGAATGGATAAAGAAAGTGTGGTGCATATATACAATGGAATATTACTCAGCCATAACAAAGAACAAAATAATGTCATTTGCAGCAGCATGGATGGAACTAGAGGTTGTCATACTGAGTGAAACAGAGAAAGAAAAATATCATATGTTATTGCTTATTTGTGGAATCTTAAAAAAAGGCTACAAATGGACTTATCTACAAAACCGAAATAGAGTTACAGATGTAGAAAATAAACTATGGTTACCGGGGGGTAAGGGGTGGGGGAAGGATAAATTGGAAGATTGGGATTGACACATACACACTACTATATATAAAATAGATAACTAATAAGGACCTACCATATAGCACAGGGAACTCTATTTAATACTCTGTAATGGCCTATATGGGAAAATAATCTAAAAAAGAGTGGATATATGTATCTGTATAACAGATTCACTTTTGCTGTACACCTGAAACTAACAAACATTGTAAATCAGTTATACACCAATAAAAAATTTTTTTAAATTTAACCAACGAGGTGGAAGACTCATACATTGAAAACTATAATACATTACAGAAAAAATAAGAAAAAAATAAGACACAAATAAATGGAAAGATGGTCCATGCTCATAGATTAGATGAATTAATAATTAATATTGTTAAAATACCCGTACTACTGATAGCAACCTGCAGATTTAGTGTAATTCCTCTCACATTTCAAATGGCATTTTTCAAGGAAATAGAACAAATAATGCTAAAATTTGTATGTAGCCACCAAAAAAAAAAAACCCCAAATAGCTATAGCAGTCTTGAGAGAGAAAAACAAAGCTGGAGGCATCAGGCTCCCTGATTTCAAACTATATTACAATGCTATAGTAATCAGAATATTATGGTATTGGCATAAAAACAGGCACATAGATCAGTGGAATAGAGAGTTCAGAAACAGAGAATAGAGAGTCCAGAAATAAGCCCATGCCTATATGTTTAATTGAGCAAAGGAGCCAAGAATATACAATGGGGAAAAGAAAGTCTCTTCAATCAATGGTGTTGGAAAAACTGGACAGCCACATGCAAAAGAATGGAATTCAAGTACTATCTTACATCATATTTAAAAGTTAACTTAAAATGAATCAAAGACTTGAATGTAAGACCTGAAACCATAAAACTCCTAGAAGAAAACATAGGCTGTAAACTCCTTGACATAGTGTTGGAGATGAGTTTTTGAATTTGACACCAAAAACAAAAGAAACAAAAATAAGTGGGACTACATCATTATAAAAAGCTTTTTCACAAAAAAGAAAATGATCAACAAAATGAGAAGACAACCCATTGAATGAGAGAAAATCTCTGCAAATCACATATCTGATAAGGGCCTAATATTCAAAAAATATAAAGAATTCATACAACTCAATAGCAAAAACAAACAAACAAGCAAACAAATAAGAAAACTCCAACAATCCAATTAAAAAATGAGTAGAAGATCTAAACAGACCTTTTTCCAAAGAAGACATGATACATGGCCAAGAAGTACGTGAAAAAATGCTCAATGTTATTAATCATCATGGAAATGCAAATCAAAACCACAATGAGATATAATCTCATACATTTTAGAATGACTATTATCAAAAAGACAAGAAATGATACATTTTGGTGAAGATACAGAGAAAAGTGGACCTTTGCACACTACTGGTGGTGTTGTAAATTGGTACAGCCACTATGAAAAACAGTATGAAGTTTACACACAAAAAAATTTAGAAATATAACTACCATATGATCCAGCAATTCCACTTCTGGATATTTATCCAAAGAAAACAAAAACACTAACTCGAAAAGATACATGTACCCCCATGTTTACTGCAGCATTATTTACAATAGTTAAACTATGGAAATAATCTTGAGTGTCCATTGATGGGTGAATGGATAAAGAGGATGTGGTGTTTATGTAGATACACACACACACACACACACACACACAATGGAATGTTTTTCAGCAATAAAAAGAATGAAATACTGCCATTTGTGACAACATCAAGGGACCTTGAAGGTTCATTATACTAAGCGAAATAAGCCAGACAAAGAAAGACAAATACTGTATGAATGATCTTTCTTATAAGTGAAATCTAAAAAAACCTAAACAAACAAGATCATAGTTACAGAGAATAGATGGGAGGTTGCCAGAGTCATGGGTTGGAGGGTGGCAGAAATGGGTGAAGAGGGTCAAAAGTTAAAAAGAAAAAAATAAATAAATTATTAAAAATTAATTTTTTATTTAAATTTGCTAAAACCAATTAGAAAGCAAAATGAAAAACTTGATTCTACTCAAAAATCAATAGGAATTAAATATCAAGAAACGACTTTAGTGAGAATTATGAAAAAAAGCGACACTTCAGTGAAAGACATGAGATAAGATTTAAATCAAAGGAAAGACTATTTGAACATATCAGTTTCTCCCAAGCTGGTAAGTTGAATGCTATTCCAAGTAAAATCCCAGTAGAAATTTTTTGGGGAAAATGGATGCAGAGTCCCATTTCTATTGGGAGAAGAATCTTTAAAAGGCTTATAAAGGGGTCTCTCCCCAGCCTTCATTTAGTCTAAACGTCATTGAAAAGATGAATAAAATGCCCAAGAAATTCAAGAAATAGAAGAATAATAAGAGAGAGACTTTTTTTTTTTTTTTTTTTTGCTGTACGCGGGCCTCTCACTGTTATGGCCTCTCCCATTGTGGAGCACAGGCTCCGGACGCACAGGCTCAGTGGCCATGGCGCACGGGCCCAGCGGAGCATATGGGATCTTCCCGGACCGGGGCATGAACCCATGTCCCCTGAATCGGCAGGCGGACTGTCAACCACTGCGCCATCAGGGAAGCCCGAGAGAGACTATTAATAATAAGATGTCCTATAACCCTATAATAATGAAATAGTTTGGTGCTGGCATTAGTATTGACAAATGAGTCAATATATTTATACAGTATTTGCCCTGCTGTTGAATTCTTTGAGCACATACATCTTTTCACCACAGGCACTCTGAAAATAATCAAGGCCAGTGGCTTATCAAAATGACAGATCTTGCAAATTGTCAAGGAAGTCTTACAGTTTCTTAGAAGGCAGTGCTATTTTTGGAGTTTTTCTACTCTTCAGCTGGTGGGGCCTCTGGCCTCTGCCTTTTGTGGGGTTTTTTGGTGTTTTTTAAAGTCTCTGCTTCTCTTCTTACACAACCTGTTCCCTCTGGTGACTAGAGATCCTTACTGCCCAGTCTTAGCCATGTGTCTGACGCCTGCTTCCCCAGCTTGCCAGGTCTTTTAGAAGAACCCTTGTGGCCTTGCCCAGTCCTCCTTACTCTATCTTAGATAACAGACTACATCTTTCCACACCACCCCTCTCACCCCTGTGCCCCCATATTTCTCTGGCTCATTCCCAGGCCATGATCCCATTCTGTCCAGGCTGGCTGCAAAGGGGGCATGACGTGGACTTAATCTGTGGAATAAGGTCTTTGAGAATGGGAAATTACTCTAGTCATTTTCAACCTACCTCCCTCCAGACTAAACAATCTGTGTGATAAGAATTGTCACATAGATAGTCTAAATTCTTTATTGTTTAAACAAACTGAACATAACCACAAGCACTCGTTTCTGCACACACACCACTTATGGCCTATTTTCCAAGTATGTCAGTCGGGCCTTGGCACACATGGTTTAATTGCTCTCTTTTCACGTAACTGTTCCATATCTTGACTTCAGTTATTCTTTTGCCACAGGAAGATTTTAACTAATTTGGGTTGGGGCTTTTCTTTGTTTTTCTGTTTGTTTCTTTTTTCTTTATATAATTGAAAAAGAATTGTAGACTTAACCTTTCTGAAGTATTTCAATTTTGGGAAATCGATAAATGGAGACTGTTTTTAGTGCAACATCATATCTAATGGGAGAGTAATCTTTATTTTTTATTTTATAGAATTTATTTTATTTTTCAAAAAATTTTTATTGAAGTATAGTTGATTACATTATTATTATAAGTTACAGGTGTACAGTATAGTGAGTCACAGTTTTTAAAGGTTATTTCCATTTATAGTTATTATAAAATATTGGCTATATTCCCCATGTTGTACAATATATCCTTGCAGTTTATTTTATACATAATAGTTTGTTCCTCTTAATCCCCTACCCCTATATTTCCCCTCCCTCCTTCCCTGTCCCCTTGGGAGAGTAATCTTTAAAAGTCCTATAAAGCAGTTACTCCTTGGCTTTGATTTAGTCTATCAGCACACCATTGTAAGTAATATGTAGAAAGGACCAGAACTGGATAAATTAGGAAGGACTTAGGTCAAGAATGGCACATGTAAATGATCATTTGTCAAAACATTTGAGAAGCAAACTGAAAATCTCTATCTGCTCCTTCTTATGATTCATGACTTTTCTTATCACTCTATTTTTTTCTGAAGACGTGGAAATCTCAAAGGTGGCCATAAAGTAATATTAGCAATTCAGTATGGATAAGTTGAGATTCCTGGGCTAACGTCCCAGTGAAAGTTATTTCTAATGAACTTGGGGGCGGGGGTACTCTCTTTAGCAGACACACCTGCTGTGAAGGGATTTTGAGATCCTGATTCCCAAGGTGGTTCCCTCAGGAGCAGGTTAGCCACAAGATGATTTTTCAGGGGACCTTTTCTTCCAAAGAGGCTCATTTAAAAAGGGATAAGTGAAGAGGAAATCCCATTCATCAGTGGTGCACATTTGTGGAGAGCAGTGTTTCAATACAGAGAGAGAATCTTCAATTGACAAAACCAGTGCTGTTCAATACCTCAAAAATATTATAACTTTCAGGAACTAAAAACAGAGGTGTTTTTTTTTTCTATCTGAAGATTTCTCTTTCCCTTAATTTTTGACCTGAGCCTTTAGTTCTGTTTCTAATTTCTCAGGGGAAAAGGAAATGATGAAGAAAAGGAGGAATCAAGTAAAGAGCATGTAAATTTTAACTGAGACTTTTTCTGTGGGTGTCTGTGAGTTAATGCAGTGATGTAAAGGGCATTTTATTTTATTATTACTTTTAATAGATCTTTATTGGTGTATAATTGCTTCACAATACTGTGTTAGTTTCTGTTGTACAACAAAGTGAATCAGTCATATGCATACATATATCCCCATCCCTCTTGAGCCTCCCTCCCACCCTCCCTATCCCATGTCTCTGGGTCATCGCAAAGC
The DNA here is from genome assembly GCF_025265405.1 of Mesoplodon densirostris. Classification (NCBI taxonomy): domain Eukaryota; kingdom Metazoa; phylum Chordata; class Mammalia; order Artiodactyla; family Ziphiidae; genus Mesoplodon; species Mesoplodon densirostris. The sequence goes on along the minus strand of NC_082661.1, from coordinate 87,230,004 downwards.
ACCAAAGCTGATCTCCCTGTGCTATGCTGCTGTTTCCCACTAGCTATCTGTTTTACATTCGGTAGTGTATATATATATCAATTCTCCTCTCACTTCGCCCCGACTTTCCCCTCCCCCGCTGTGCCCTCAAGTCCATTCTCTATGTCTACGTCTTTATAAAGCGCATTTTAGAGTTATCCATTTTTCTTATTGAACTTATTTTCAAAACGATAAAATAAATACACAAGGGCATTTATGGTGAACACAAATTTGCAGCCATTTAGGTTACGAAAAGAGCAAAGTTACTCTCTGTGCCCTTTCCTTTACCTCAAAGTGTTAAACAGCTGTTCTGAGAGTGAGAGAAGAAAGCTGAAGGATCACATCCTCTGGGTTACAGATGGCAAGCTGATAGTTTCATTAATGAGATTCTCCTGGACAACAGCACTAGGAGTTTATCTTAATGTACACCCTCATACTTATATCTTCTCTGTCTTCACACAACATTGACCCCTGTGTGTCTGTCTGTGTCTAAATTTCCCTTTTCTTGTAAAGACACTTATAAGGATGAGGGCTTACCTTAATCCAGTATCACCTTATCTCCACTTGATTACATCTACAAAAACCCTAGTTCCAAATAAGGTCACAGGTATTGGGGGTTAGGACTTGAACATATATTTTCAGGGACCCAATTCAGCCCACAAGAGGCAGGTAGAGGGCATGATGGTGGTACAGAAAAAGGAGCAACTAGTAGCCTAGGGGAGGAGGGAAGATCTTTCAGGGAAAGTGATGCAGGAGCCAGATCTTGAAAGATAAGTAGGTATTTGCCACATAAAAAGCAAGGGGAGGTCATTTTAGACAGATATCACAGCATATGCTAAAACACAGGCACATTATAGGAATGACAAGTTTTGTGTAGTGAAGCATGAGGCATGTAGTGTCAGAGCTTTGGGGAAGGAGACTGGACATGAAGGTTGACACCAGCTTTTAAAGGTCTCTTACAGGCTTGCCCAGGAATTGGTCTTCATCTGAAAGAAAATGGGAATCTGCCTAGGCTTCAATGCAGGGAAGGGGTGCAATCAGATTTGGGTTTTAGAAAGATGTCTTTGTGCTGCTTTGAGCATGATGGCAGGAGGCAGGAAGAAGTTTAGGGATCTCACTCGGTTTCATGGCTATTGTAATAGTCCTAGTAAGAGGGGATGAGGACAGAGGCTAAGGATGTGGACAAGGAAGAGGGCAGAAATGAGGGAGACTTTGGAGGCAGAGTTGATGAGACTTAATGAGGAAGGAGTAATTTGCCAGATTTTCTAGATTAGGAAACTGAGTAGCTGGTGAGATCACTATCTATGACTGAAGCAGGGAAAGAAGGGATTTTGGTGAAAAGACGATGGGTCAGTTTTGATCATGATGACTTGGAGGCATAGGTGGACATCCAGGTGGAGTTGTCAGGTATGAATTTGTATCAGTATCAGGGTCTGGAGCTCTTAGTCTGGAAATAATTGTGAATTGTCCTGAGGGGATTAAATTGGTGTTGAAGACCTTGGGCCTGTCTGTCTAGGGGAAATGCATGATGTCTATAGGATTCCTTCTAGCTTTCCCATCTGATGTTTTGCCTTGGTGCAAATTTTGCTAATGGAAGTGAGAAGGTAGTAATTGGTTTATAAGTTTGGCACATACTTACCAAGTATCTTCTATGGAACCAAATGCAGTTTTTTTTTTTTTTTTTTCTTTTTGCGGTATGCGGGCCTCTCACTGTTGTGGCCTCTCCCGTTGCGGAGCACAGGCTCCGGATGCGCAGGCCCAGCGGCCATGGCTCACGGGCCCAGCTGCTCCGCGGCATATGGGATCCTCCCAGACCGGGGCACGAACCCGTATCCCCTGCATCGGCAGGCGGACTCTTAACCACTGCGCCACCAGGGAGGCCCCCAAATGCAGTTTTAAAATGTGGGGTCACCAGTGGCCCTAGAACTCAGTGGAGAATCTGACTTTGGCTTCTGTAACTTATGAAGGGTGTTTTGTCAAAAAAAAATTCCTGGGCCTTTGTTCTACTCCCTTGATTATAGAAATATTGAGGAACAACCCCAGTGGGAGTGATAAGGCAAGGGACCTGCTTAAGAATTTCCTAAGTGACATACTGTAGTACAACAACACTTCACATGTGATTTGATATGCACACTTTTCTAAAAATATCATTATCATGAATTTTCAATACATAACAAAACTTCATTAGTTTGGCATATAAAGGATTGTTCTCTGCTCTTGAGACCACACATGTGGAGGAGGCCGTGAGAGCTCAGCTAGATGTAAGGTTTTCAAACTGTGCTCTGGGGAAGCTAACGCTCTGCAGGGGAATATGTAAAGGATAAGCCCGAGTTTTAGAAGATCTGCATGATTTGTCTTCCACCCTGAATTATTTAGTTATCCTCTCTTCTTTCTTTAAATGAGTTCCTTTATTTACAGGAAACAGTTTTATTTATGGTTCCATAGCTTTATTTATTCTCTTCCTCCCATCCCATGGGTGTCCTTCAGCCCTTCTGTTTGCCTGTAGCTGGCTGCTTCTGCAATTGCCTGTAGTTTGCTCTGGGCCTAAGGCATAGTGTTCTCGTTAAAAAAAAAAAAAAAAGAGATTATCAAATGCTAGAGGTAGCTGTTAAAGGCAAATAATAGATGCCTGAGGCTTCCCTTCTAATGTAATTAGAGGAATTTAATAACAGCTTTGATAAAGGTAGAGCTTTGAAAAGAAAATGGGCAGCTGAGGGCTTCCATGTCTGCTAGAAGATGTACAATGCATTTATGTTGAATGAATAGTGATTATCAGAAGTACTGGTAGGCTTGTCTAGTTCTCAAGGTGTTTAGATATGCAAGTTTTAGAACGTGAAACATAGCTCATCCTCATAAGGTTTGGGTTTTGATAAAAGTAGTTTTCTAGGCAACACGCCCCTGGGTGTGACTATATGAGATGCAGGTGACCCAAATGAGAAAGGGCATCCATGCATGTTTCCATATTAAATCCATTTGTTTTTAAACTAAATATATTATCCCCCAATCATTGATTTTATAATTTTCTAAATTACTTTTCCTGTCTGGTATGCATGTTTCAGATCAATTACTTCTGGTTGAGAACATTTGACAGTGAACTTCCTTTCTACTATTCCTGCCATTCCCTTCTTCAAGTAAGATTGCCAGGCTAGGGAGAGCAACATTCTGATTTAGTTCTGGATGTGGTTATTTTTGACTCTTTCCTTTAGATGGAAGAGATCATTACTTCCCCTTAGGCATTTTCACATATTCTCCCCTATGTCTAGGATCTCACCTTTGAAATAAAGTCTGTGCTATAGTAGAAAGAACATGGGTGTTGGAGACGTGGTTTGGTTGAATCCTGGCTCTGCTATTATCTAATGGGCAGGAAAGCAAAATTTCCCAAGCCTCTATGTCTGTCTGTAACATGGGATATAACAACCCTGAGCCCAACAGGGTGATATTTACCTCCTAGCACAGTGCCTGTCACTTCATAGGTAGATTCTCAACAAATGGTAGTTTTTCCTCCCTACCCACCAAGAATTGGCATTGGCTGTGACATGTTTGGCGCAGAATCTTTGAAGGTTATTTTTAAGGCTGAGTCTTAAAACACCCACAGTATGCTTCTGTTTGTACCTGAAAATTGCATTAGTGCTTCATTCCTGAAAGGATATGTTCATCTTTTGATGGAACTCAGGGACCTTCCTTTCCCCCGCTTTTACCATTTCCACACAAAAAAGTCAGAAGCAAAGAAAGGAAATAAGCTTCATTCCACAAGGAGGACAGGAGTTATTCAAGTCCAGGAACTCTGATGGAGCCACATTTTCTAAGGCAGAGATGTCAAAGGGGCTGAAAGTCATGTGTGGATATAATGTTGCTCCTCTCTTCCGGTCCTTCAGTCTGGAAGAATAAGCAACAAATGGGAGGGTGTTTCTCCTTCTCTCTGCTTAAATTCCTTGCTCCACCTCTTACTTTGACCTGAGAAGGCCTGGAATACGTGGGATTATGAATGACATTACTCTCTCTTTTAGTTTTTTTTCCCATCTGCTATTTTCTGGCTTGGAGGTAGATTTTCCATGTGATACCACACCATGTATAAGATCACAGGCTTAGTTGGAGTCAGCAGAGGCAATCAACAAAGCATGGTTTCACACTGTTCATTTTCATTCATGCCAGCCATCTTTGTTTGGGTAGCAGAGATCTCCATGTAGTCCAGTCTAGGTTATTGGACTTGTGCACTGGGCTTTGGGACAAAAGCTCCCAACTCTGTAACTGGGAACTTCTTTGCTTCATCTGTGCATTTTTCTAAGTTGCACTTTCGAAGACTTTGTAAGTTGGTCATATGCTTCTCCCACTACAATTTCTACTAAGTATACACTTTACTGTGCTTTGTTAGCAAGGAGGATAGGTTGGCAATAATCATCCACATTTTCTTTTTACTTCTCCTTATTTATTGCCTGAAGCACACATTTGCTAGATTTGGGGTGAATTCTGTAGAGCAGAGTGAAGCTAACACACCCACAAGGGGCTGGAAGACAGAACTGGGACTATATTAATATTATATTCTGAGTGAGTTAACTAGTTATAGATGATCTGGATACAAGTAACTATGTGCAAGGTGGGTGTCCTGGGGAAGGGGAGGATCACTTAGCCATCAGCTTACTCTATCAGGTTATTTTGGCTGTTAAGACAACAGAAGTGTTTTTTAGTAAATGTACTTATGGGAACAGAATATCATAGGTTGGCTTATCTTCTGTAGGTACACTGTCATGTCTCCTAAACCTTTGCCTAACCAGTATGCACACACACATTCGGAGACCTTTAGACCTTTAGGTTAAGTTGGTAAACTGTCCTCCTTGTTTGAGAAAATTCACCCTGCACTGGGTCCCTGATCTCTGTCTGCCTGTGTCTGGAGTGCAGTTGTAACAGTCTTTCTCCATATGTCTGCTCTCCTGATTGATAAACAGTTACCTTCACCAAAAAGGAATCCTAAATTCCTTAAATCCATGTATAAAATTCTAGCAATGCATAACTCAGTATGCTGAGCAAATCTGGCTACTTTAAGACCCCAGAAACATGAAAACATGACCTGTAGGAAACCCCAAATTTCTTAGATGTAAGACTTACATTTTGAGAGAAACACCAGATATGGGATGCTAGCATTGCAGACTGTCTGAAGTAGACAGAATAAATCTACTCCTCCTTTAACGTGACAGCTTTGCCAACGTTGTTCCCCAGTTTAGCCATTTCTTTCTCTAGGGATCAGTACTCATTTGATGCCTCTCTTGTGGAATCATCGAATCTCGGTTGTATTCCTCTAAAGCAGTAGTTTGCAACCTTGCATATAAATGTTATCACCTGGAGAGCTTTATGAACTTCTGGTACCCAGGCTACGCCTCAGACCCACTACGTCATCTTCCCAGTGGTGGGAAGCTGACATCAGTGTGTTTTAAAGCTCCCAGATGATTTCAATATACAATCAAGGTTGAGAAGCACTTCTATAAAGACCCTATAGCTTGACAGTATTCTCCTTAAACGTTATTACCTGAAGTGGGTACAGCACATATGTTGATCATACATAAAGTAGAAAAGCTATTGATATTTTATTTTTATTTGAATCTCATGCTTTTTTTTAATGCAACCTAAGTCGCGTAGGTTTAAAAAATTTTAGCATAAAACTGTATAATACATAAACATGGAATGTAACATGTTTTGAAGTATAGTAATGAGTACCCACAGCCAACCTATCAACTAGACTATTACCAGCTCCATTGAAATGAAATATTTCTTCTCAATTCTAATCTCTTTCTTCCCTTGTGAATTTGATGGTTATAATTTCATTGCTTTTTCAAGTATAGTTATATTACATATGCATGTATCCTTAAACAATATAGTTTGTTTGCTTTGGAGCTTTATGAAGATCATATCATGCTGTATATAGTAGTTTTGACTTGCTTTATTCTCTCAACGTTATGTTGCTAAGAATCATCCATGTAGCTATAATTCACTCATTTACTACTGTGTGAGAATTTGTTTTTCCTGTCTGTGTATACAGCTGGACGCAGACCTAGGTACAATTCTCCTGTTTCCACATTTTTTTGAAATTGCTAACAACAATGCTATGAACATTTTGGACATATAGCCTAGTACAGTTTTCCCCCCTAAAGTGTTGGGGCAGATCATATGGATTGGTTTGTTTTTCATTCATCTTTCTTTTATTTACATTTATTCATCTGCCTTCTTATTTAGCAGAGCTTGGCAAGAAAACAACTGTTATTTCCTAGATTTCCTTGCAGCCAGAGTTCTGGGATAGGTTTCTCAGTCAGATATACTGACAGGAGACTTCAATGAGAACTGAAGTCAATGGAGAGATCTATTTTACTGATGGCTCTTAGCAGAGGCCACACAGTTCTTCTGGAGGTGGCAGCTTCTCACCTTGGCATGTGGATTTCTTGTGGTAGAGAGGTGGCATGGTTCTTGGAGCTGGCAGCTCTAGGGAAAGCCTCCTGATGTACTTGCAAAATGGTTTCCTGCTGTGTCAGTTCAGTTTTTTGTTATCACTTTCCATTCCTGGAAGCTGAGCCAATAGTCTGATTTTTCTGCTAGCTCAATGATTATATAAGCCATTTATTAGCCAGTAATCAATTCTTAAGCAATATCAGTGTGAACTTAACTCTTTCTATTGGAACCCTCACAATGCAAAAATCAATACCAAGAATGATGCAGGCCACAAACTCTCAAGGAATTGTGAATATATAACTGGTTGTGTTTGAAGGTTTTAAATATATCAATAGGACCAGAGGATGGAACACTAAAACGATAGTATATCGTGGTAAAACATGTACTTGAACACAATGAAGGTGTATTGGAAAAAAAAAATTGGTTTTGTCAGACAAAATTGTGATATCTTTAAAAATATCACTCGGACCAGAGGATGGAACACTCAAACTATAGTATATTGTGGTAAAACATGTACTTGAACACCTAGAATGAAGTGTGTATTGGAAAAAAAATTGGTTTTGTCAGACTGAATTGTTTCTAAAATGAGCCACTATGACAAGAAGGAGGAATACATGGACTGTAGGTGGGCTGCATATATCTAACTGCACTAGAGAGCTTAAAAAATAGCAAGACTAAGGTTTTAAATTCAAGACATGATCTCAAGTGCTAGGGAGCCTCCACTGGTGCACTGAAGGCATCTCTTGTCCCTTTTAGATCCAGAGCCAACATATCCATAAGTCAGATGCAGAATCTAATCTTAGTTTGTTGAATTAAGATATAGATTGAATTAATAATTTGCCAGTTCTTTTAAGGGAAAGTTAAGATATCAGTGGGAAAGTGAGAGCCCAAGAATCGGAAGATGAATGTTTTGGAAATTCAGATGTACTTGAGTGGCCCCAAACTTTCCAACCCACCGAGTCTCCCTTAGGAGCGCAAGCAAATCATCCTTTGTCGGCTGAGTTATTCTTCTTCCTGAAGAACTTTAAGGACCTCGTCTGAGCCAGCTGCCTCCCAGCGAGATGCAGTTCTACCTCATAGCCCACCACTAGTCATTTCCAACTGACCTGTAATTGGAGTCCAGGTCTAGCATGCCTCAGGGGGCAAGGACAGAGTAAACCATATGAGTAGAAGCTTAGACTCAATTTATATATATATATATATATATATAATATTATATATAATAAATTATATATTATATTATAATTATATTATAAATTAATATTATATTAATATTAATTAATATTATATATAAATTAAATTATATTATAAATTATAATATAAATATATTATAAATAAATATAATAAATTATATTATATATATTATATTATATATAATATATATATATATATTCTTTTTATTAATGTATGTGGGCAGAAACCTGGATGGTATGCGTGAGAATGTATTCTAAAAGCCCTAGACCCATTTTGTTGAACTGAAGTCTGCTTGAGTCACCAGTATATAAAAGTCATGGCCTCTCATTGAGTGATTCATGTATTCAGGGATCCTTGAAAAAAGGGAAAGTGGGATAAAAAGGTTCTGTGATGATACTTCAGGTACATAATGTACTCTTAGCCTTTCCCAAAGAGACCCGAAGCCACTGATTTATATAACTACACACTGGGGAAAGGAAAATAACTACAACTTTTAGGGGCCTACTGGGGACCCAGAATACCACTGTGGTCCATTGGTGGTAGGGACTTCAGTGGATCAGGTGATTAAAACATTTTGGCTTGGTTGTTTTTCATGAAAGACTGAGTAGATTTGTGACGCTATCATAATTTCCCATTTCCAGGGTGTATCACTGGTTTAGGCAGATGCAACCACCACAGAATTCCTCCCATTTACTTCCTGACCCATGGAGTAAGGGTTATTTTGATAGAGCCCATTGAAAGCCTCTGAAATTACCCTCACCTACCAAAATAGTAAAATAAAGCAATCTCCCAACCCAGGGAGATTCACAGAAAATTAGTGTCACCGTAAAGGCTAATGAAATGGTTATTTCTATAATATCTACATTTAGTTTGTCTTTTTGTCTTGTGAAGAATAAGTTTGGATCCTGGAAAAATATAGTAGATTATTATAAATTTAATCTTGTGGTGACTACGATGGTGTCTGTTATTTCAGTTGAGATCTCTTACCAGAACAAATCAATATGACTCCTGACACATAGACAACTATTAATCGGGCAGAACATTTTTTTCTCTTTTTCATCTATTTTAATAAGTATAGAACACCAGAGGCATTTTGTTTTTCCTTGGCAAGGGCTGAGGCATATCTTCACAGTCTTCCTCAGGGATATGTCAATTCTCAATTCTCAGTTACTATTTGGTTTGCAAGAGCCTTGTTATCTCAGTATCTCAAAGAACATACTGCTCATCCACAATCTCGATGAAATCATACTGATTAGACTTGATGATTGGGAAGTAGCAAGAATATTCTATGCTTCAATAAGACACTTGCCAGAGTAGGGATAGATTCTTGAAAATTTATCAGCCTTCCACATCAGGAAACATTCTGGAATCCAGTAGTCCAGAGCAGGCTATGATATCTTCTCCAAAGTAAAAGAGAAATTACTGCATCTCAAGTCCCCCATCACTAAGAAAGAAGTCCAAAGCTTTTTGGTTCTCTATGGATATTTTAAGCAAAGTCTGACATGTTTGGGTGTACTGCTGGACTAGCTATGACATAACCTCTGAGGTTTCCAATTTGAATGGCACTTAGAATAAGAGAAGGCTCTTCGGGTTGTTTATATTGCTGTGGAAGAGGCTCACTGCTTAATCTTGATGATGTAGTAGATTCCATGGTTTGGCATCTTTGTGGTAGCTCACATTGCTTTCTTGGATCTGAGCATACCCTAAAAGAAGACTCACAGTGAAGGCCCTAGGTTTTTGGAGCAAATATATGCCATATTAGTCAAAGAAAGATTTTCTTTTTAAGAAACAGCCTCTTTAAAAATTTTTTTATTTTATTATTTATTTTTGTTATGCACAAAATGATATTCAGTGAATAAGTAAGTTTATAAGAGGTGACATATATTAGAAAAAATAAATACTTTGTCTCCTAGATTCATTCACGTTTTTCAGTAGCTATGGACTTCAGTGCAGACTTTTAGCCCTTGGGATGAAAAGAAAACCGAACTATAAGAGTAGGATCAGCACTAGGATTCAAGCCTTCTGGTCATCACTTGAAGTTCTGAGTCATGAACTAACGATTTTCATACAGTGCCCGAGAAAATTGTACCTAACACTGTAGACAAGATAACCTCTAAGAAATACCTTCTTTTTGAGAAACCAGAACCTCCCATCCTGAATGCTCAAATAACCATGAGAACTAAACTGCCCATCACAAAAATAACAAAACGGGAATGATTTTATTCATAAAGCCTTGGATTTGTTGTGCCTGGCAGTGCTCTATCATCAAGTGGATGCATCAAGATGGCATCTGAGCAGGACTCACTCAAGTTAGGTGCATGATCATGTGGTTCACACTCTCAGGGCACCAATTTCTGCTGTATTTCTAATTCATCCTCAGCCTATACCTATAGCCTCATGTGGAGTTCCATATGACCAATTGGCCGAGGGAGAACAATCTGAGCGTGTTTTTTGGATGGTTTCACACACTATCCAAAAGTGAGCTGTTGCAATGTTACAGCCCCACTCAGGAGTAGCTCTGAAAAATACTAGACAAAAGAAAATCTTAGCTCTCATTGGGTTGAACTTCAAGGAGTACCTATGATTATTTGTTATGCCAGGAGGAGGAGCTGTGCAGAAGCATTAGTTCACACCAGTTTGGGAGCTAGGAATTATGCTCTGGTAGAAAGAATAAAATTGGAAGCTTCACAACAAAGAGAATTGGGGAAGAGTATGATGTGGATGAACCTCTCAGAATAGGCTCAGTGTGGAAGAATATTTGTGTCCCATATGAATGTTCACCAGATGTTCCCCTCTTCAGAGGGAAAAAAAAATCAGTAAAGACATAGTGCACGTGAACCACATTATCAGCCACCTTGACCTTAATATTTATAAAACACTGTAGTCAATAACTGCAAAATGCACATTCTTTTCAAGTGCACATGGTACATTACACAAGAAACACTATATTCTAGGCATTAAAGTAAGTCTCAATTTAAAAGAATTGAAATTGTTCAGAGAATGTTTGCTGACCATTTTGAAATCAGATAAAATATCAATAACATTAAAATACCTTGGGAAACACCACCCAGTACTTGGAAATTAAGTAACACACTTCTAAATAATCTATGAATCAAAGAAGAAATCAAAGGAAAGTTGACAATATTGATACTTTAGATAATCTATGAATATAGATAATACAAAATATCAAAATTTATGGGATATGGCTATAGCAGTGCTTAGAAGAAAATTTACATCTCTAAATTCTTATAGTAGAAATGAAAAAAGAAATGACCTAAAATCCAATGACCTAAACTTCCACCTTAAGAAGCTAAGAAAAGAAGAACAAAGTAAACCCAGAGAAGTAAAAACAAAAGAAATAATAATAAATGCAGAAATCATTGAAATATCAATAGAAAACAAGCAACAGAAAAAACTTCAAAAGCCAAAATCTTGTACTTTTAAAAGTTAAGTAAAATTGAGAAACCCCTAGTAGACTGAGAGAGAAAGTAGAAGGGAGTGGGGTAAGGAGGATGGGAGAAAGAGCTCAAATTATCAATACCTGGATGAAAGAGGAGTTTCACATTTGAATTTATAAACCAATTGGTGAAGAATTAACACTAAAACAAAATATATTCTTTGTATCAATAAATGTGGCTTTATTTAGTTCTTTAATATATCTCAATAAACATTCCAAATTTTCTCTAGATATCTTTATTATATTATTTGTAGATATCTTATTTGTTTTTGTTTGTTGCTGATGTGTATAAATATAATTGATTTTGTATGTTGATTTTAAAGGCAGCTATGTTGCTAAATCCTCTTATTAATTCTAAGAAACTGACATAGATTTAAATTTTTTCTGTGTGTTACTCAATGTAATGTGTGTGTTTCATGAGCCAGTGCTAGTTCCTGAACTGTTTGTTACTGGTCTGCAATGAGATAAGAAATTGAGAGTAAGAGGTAAGAAACTTTCATAGTACTTTGATAGGGTAATTATATATCTGCAGAATCTAACAATAAAAATTTTGGTTTAAATTTTGTATGTCTTTATTTTTCTTTCTCTCAAGATTCATTTCTATTGTATTTTACAAAGCTCAGTCTGTGACAGATCAGGGAAAAAAAGATGATTCTTACCATGGAAAATTTGAGAAGCACTGATGTGTAGATAATGTTATCATCTGAAAGTAATGGGAGTTTTGTTCTTTCCTTTCTTAGTAGGTTTGGGCTGTTATAACAAAGTAGACTGGGTGGTTAATAAACAACAGACATTTATTCCTCACAGTTCTGGAGGCTGGAAGTCTGAGATCAGGGTGCTAGCAGGTCGGGTTGCTTCTCTGGCCTGAATGGCTTGAAAGTTGTGATGACACTATAGCCTCGGAAATAGGATACCAGTAATAATGACATACAGTGCCAAACATTTACTTTACTCATTATGTGTGGTCACCTGGAATGCAGGTCTTTGACAAACCAGCTGGCTGGTGTGTGGTGTGTGTTAATTTGATTGGAATAGAGTTGATTTACAATGCTGTGTTCGTTTTAGGTCTACAGCAAACTGAGTCAGTTATATATATATACATATATTCATTCTTTTTAGATTCTTTTCTCATATAGGTTATCACAGAATATTGAGTAGAGTTCCCTGTGTTATATAGTAGCTGTACTATACATTATTATCCAGTGGCTGTTGTGTTTTAATAGGAATAAAGAATACAAAACTGTGAGATGGGCTGGATATTTCTGACAGCACTTAAGATAGGTTAAGAGTTTTAAATTCTTTGCTGATGAGGGGCTTCCCTGGTGGTGCAGTGGTTGAGAGTCCGCCTGCCGATGCAGGGGACACGGGTTCGTGCCCCAATCCGGGAAGATCCCACATGCCGTGGAGCGGCTGGGCCCATGAGCCATGGCCACTGAGCCTGTGCGTCTGGAGCCTGTGCTCCCCAACTGGAGAGGCCACAACAGCGAGAGGCCCGCGTACCACAAAAAAAAAAAAAAAAAAAAAAAAATTCTTTGCTGATGAGATAGTCAGAGGACCAGCGTACAATGATTGACCTCAAAAAAGTCTTTATTTTTTGTAGCTCTAGGGCTGGTATAGCCAAAAAACAGACATGAGTCTGATCTTGAGTGCTGCTAAATTACAGGCTTGTCAGGACTCTTATGTAAGAGTTAGAACATTGATACAGAAAGAGAGGGAAAATGGCAAGTGGAATGGAGACATTTAGTTGGGTTCAGGTGGCTCAAGGATCTGGAACCTTTAAATTCCACTGAGCTTTTGTTGCCAAGTGGTTCTCTCCATAGTGCATCTATGTGGCAGCTTGTTTTTTTAGACCAAGTGAGAAAGAAGGCAACAGAAAATGTCACCATGAGAGAGCATTAGCCAGTTGTAAGTCACAGTCTTTTGCATCCTTATCATGGAAGTGATGTTCCATCACTATTGCTATATTCTGTTCTTTAGAGGTAAGTCACTAGGTTCAGCCCAGTTTCACATGGAAGGTGTTTCACAAGGATGTGAATATCAACACGTGGAGGTCACTGAGAGTCACGTTGGAAGTTGCCTACTGCAAGTGTCTATACAAAATTTATAAGAATATCATACAAAATTTTATAAAATTGTATGCAAAATCCGAAAGTAAACTATATATTAAGGCTTATTAAGTTACTTGATGAAACTATGAAGGTAGGCACAAAATTCAGGATAGCCATTACTTTTGAGGAGGAAGGAAGGGTGATGATGCCTTTGTAAAAAGTAAAAAGGGACTCCAACTCTATCTGTGACTGTATTTGTCACATTTTATTTCTTTACCGGTGAGGTAAATACATTAGTAATTTATTATATTATTTTTATACTTTTAAGCATATATAAGATATTTCAAAACAAAAAATTTAAGGAGAAATAAAATTCTCTTTCTTTGCCCCACATGATCATGTTGTGGGGAGGCAGTCACTTAGGATGGAAGCAAAAGGTCTATTGAAATCTAAGGTGCTCAGTCTCTCCTGATAATTTTCCCTCCCTTATCCCCATCTCTTGTGCCTTCCTGCCATTAGTCCATGTGGATGTTATTGAAATAAAACTAGCAAAATTCAGTTTATAGAACTGTTGAGAATTTTTGTCCTTCTGAATTCGGCTTGAGAATTTGGCTCAGGAACTTTCTTAGTGTATGGGTACCATATCATCAAGAGATTCTCCTAGGATCTCCCAGCCAGCTAATAGTTTGTGCCTTAATGTATATTTCCTAAGAAAACTAGGGCAAAGTAGAGATGCCTTCTGGAAGTCATAACACCAGTATTATATTGGCCATCCATGTGCTGAAGAACAAAGAATGTAGATTTTGGGTCAAACAGATATGGGCTTGAAATTTTGTTAAATCACTACTCGCTATGTGATCTTACACATTTTGCTTAATCCCTCAAAACTTCTCTTTTCTTTTATGTGAAATGAGGAAAACGGTAACAATTTTATAGGTGTGCTGTGAAGATTAAATTATGTGTGTAGAGTACCTAGTACAATATAGATATCTAATAATTGTTGGTCATATGTTATACTATTTGATTTTCCAGTTTTTTTCAGATCAACATGAAATGTAGAAATTATTATAAAGATTATCTTACGACTCTTTATAAAGAAATAATTTCTACAGCTTCATGAGGTGCTTGCTAGGAAAGTTGTTTACATCCAAGGAATCAGTGTTTTGTTTTTTTTAAAATAAATTTATTTATTTACTTTTGGCTATGTTGGGTCTTTGTTGCTGCCCACAGGCTTTCTCTAGCTGCGGTGAGCGAGTGCTACTCTTCGTTGTGGTGCACGGGCTTCTTATTGTGGTGGCTTCTCTTGTTGCAGAGCACGGGCTCTAGGAGCACAGGCTTCAGTAGTGTGGCATGCAGGCTCAGTAGTTGTGGCTCACGGGCTCTAGAGCGCAGCCTCAGTAGTTATGGCGCCCGGGCTTAGCTGCTCCGTGGCATGTGGGATCTTCCCAGACCAGGGCTCGAGCCCATGTCCCCTCCATTGGCAGGCAGATTCTCAACCACTGTGCCACCAGGGAAGCCTGGGAATCAGTGTTTTAAGGAATTTGATTCCTGTGGGAAACATTTTAAGGAATTTAAACGGCTTTTAATTCTCTAATTACAGAAGGAAATTTTAAAAATTCTCTTACAACTTGTCACCATCTTAACTAATAGAATTTTCTAGTTGAATTTTGCTATTCTTTCAAACTGTGTATATTAGGTTTTGGTGGTAGGGGCAGGCAAACAGGTAGAAAGTGGCAGAATAGAAAATGAAAGAGAACATCTGTTTCTATATTCATAATGGCTTATATCAATATATTTTCTAAAAAAAAAGTTATTCCATTCATTTCTGATGTACTGACCTGGAGGCTTCTTCATAAAATTTACAACTCATTATGAGTATAATACATTCTCAGTGTGTATGTCTGTTTATATCTCATGTTGTAAAAAAACAAGATTTAAGAAGGCTTATCAAAGACATAAAATGCTACCAAGAAAATATAGTAAAATGGGGGTACAAGCTTAAAGGAAGAGGAGGCCATAAGTGAGTACAGTTCCAAAGGCACATAATAGGTTACTAAGAGGGATTCAACAGGCCGGGGCACATGCGTGGTTCTTGCCTTTTATTGCCTTATATTTGTTCTTTTTAAAGAGAGAAATATGAGCTATATAATTCATGATGTACATAAAATAATAATAATAATCACTGTGGCCCTTCGCAGTGAAAATTACAGCTCTTCTAAATGTGGACAGCCATGGAATAATTTCCTACTAGATCAAGAAATTATCTCTATGGTGACCCACCTAATAAAAATATCTCCAAAGTTTGGCACCTGTCCTAGTCCTTTGAAAGACCTACATTGTTTTCTAGATTTTTAAGTACTATGTTTTATCGATTTTAACATAGACTTTTTTTATTTTTATTTTTTTGTGGTACGTGGGCCTCTCACTGTTGTGGCCTCTCCCGTTGCAGAGCACAGGCTCCAGACGCACAGGCTCAGCGGCCATCGCTCACGGGCCCAACCGCTCCACGGCATGTGGGACCTTCCCAGACCGGGGCACGAACCCGTGTCCCCTGCATCGGCAGGTGGACTCCCAACCACTGCGCCACCAGGGAAGCCCTTAATATAGACTTTAAAAAATATATATTTTAACATCCTTGAAGTTGGAATGTATCTCACAATCCATGGGATTTTATGTTCAATGAAGTATGCTATTTCATTTGAACTGTTTCACTCAAATACCCAGGAAGTGCTTTGTTATGTACAAACTTGGCCTTTCATTATGTGTAAGCCTCAGTGTTTAAAAATGTTTAATTAAGCCAAAGAAATCATCTGATATATATTCTTCAAAGGCATGTCATATTAAATTTAAGTTTCACAAAGTTCCCTAGACTATAATGTCTATTTGGTCTCTGAATGCATTATATGTATTTATCTGTGTTCACCATTTGCTTAGGATAATATTAAATTTATTTGGTATTTCAAAGGCCACAGAACTGTCTGGAACAGTACTGGGTAGCAGCCTTGTTTGGAATTTAAAAGAATACATGCAGGTAATTGAGAGTAGTTATGAAGAGATAAACAAAATTTCAGTTATTGTACCAGAGTGTTTAATTTCCCTCTCTAGAGATGAATAAACAGTAACTTTTCTATGAATGGTGCTACACTATTATGTGATTTATTTGAAGAAATTTGTTAGTAAGTTTACTAAAAGATTTATCTGAAAGAGTGGAAGCAGTAAGCTAAATTTAGAAGACTAGGGTAGAAGTGGGGCCAGAATGTTCTGATATTACTAAACTTCTAGTGCTACTTTCAAAGATCTCTTTTGATTGAAAAATGGTGCAGGCTAGGAGATGAGTACTCTAAACATGATTTGAAATTTTATTGACAGAGATGACTTTTTTCTCTGAGTTACCAGTGTCATTTATTAAAAGCAAAATAAATACACTTTACTTTCCTGCAGCACAGAACAGTTACAAAGAAAAATGAAGCTATTTCAAAATGAACTGCATTACATGTTAAATTATTGCTTGAGGGAGTGTAAATAGGAATTTAGAGATACTAATGTTTTCTTTGGTTAGTTCTTTTTTACAATTAGATTTAGAGGCCATGTAACTATACATATGTATAGCCATGTGTTTATCCATATATATATTCACACACACAAAATGAGTCTTAATTTAAGTATACATTTGTTAAATTATTCAGATATTTAAAGGTTGAAAATATACAAAATAATAAACCTCATGAATGTATAATGGTAATGGACAATAACGATTCTGATTTTTTGGAAGATAGCTGGGAACAACCAATGAAAAGACTCAACAGGAAGAAATTCTAAAATAAAAGTCTATCTTGTTGTAGGGAATAGAGAATAGTTAAGCACCATTCTCTATTTCTATAGTTTATTTTAACCAAAATCTGGCTCTGAATCAAGACAGTCTGGCTTAAATCCTGGTTTCAGTAATTATTTCCTGTGTGCTTTTGGGGCAAGTTTCTTAACTTATCTATGCCTTCATTTCTTCATAAACAAGGCAGGAATAATAATAATAGTTCCTTGTTGACGTTTTTTATGATAATGAAATGAGTAAATAGATATAAAGTATTTAATTAGAACAGTGCTTGACATGTAAGTACTCAATATATATAAGCTATTGCTGCTGCTTTGAGATGTCAATTATTGACATATGTTGACATTAAAATATCTGAAATCGGCCTTTATAAACATGTAGGAGTAGAGAAAAATAATCAAGTCATGTTGGGCTTTACAAGAAACAGAACATGCAGTATTTAAGTTAAAGGAAGATAAGGATCATCTAGTTGATCCCCTTATTTTTACAGATAAAAAAATGCTTGTGGGAGAAAGAGCTTCATTTAATATCATACACCAAACTACTGGCACGGTAAAATCTAGAACCAAATTTAACACTTTTTTCAAGGTTCTAGGTGTCATAACAAAAGTGTCACTGTGGAACATTTCAAATGAAGACTGAATGGGTGAGGCCACCACTCAAAATATGAAATGAAAGTAAAAGATAAAAGATTCATTCAATTATGAAGAGAAGCACGAATAGAGGGAGGGGATATGGGGATATAGGTATACGTATAGCTGAGTCATTTTGTTATACAGCAGCAACTAACATAACAATGTAAAGGAATTATACTCTAATAAAGATATTTTAAAAATCTGAAATGAAAACTAAAGCTGAATTTATTGCTTACTTAAGTAAGGAAGAACTAGACTGAATAGGCAAAGGCTCATTAAGTGAAGTGCTGATTTTTTTTTTTTTTTTTTTTTTTTTTGCGGTATGCGGGCCTCTCACTGTTGTGGCCTCTCCCGTTGCGGAGCACAGGCTCCGGACGTGCAGGCTCAGTGGCCATGGCTCACGGGCCCAGCCGCTCCGCGGCATGTGGGATCTTCCCGGACCGGGGCACGAACCCGTGTCCCCTGCATCGGCAGGCGGACTCTCAATCACTGCGCCACCAGGGAAGCCCCTGAAGTGCTGATTTTATATAGGGTTTGGGGGAAGAATTTGTTCAAGTGTGTATTTGTGTCAGGGGCAGGAATGGGTAGATATCAGTCTGAGAGAAACAGATGTGTTGCTTCCACAGGAGAATGTGTTGATAGTGTGTTGACCTCAGCCTTAGAAGCATGTTTTCTAGAGTAAGTTGTCTGCTGACTGGCTGACTTTCAAAGTTGCAAGGGTGTCCCTGGTTGGTTGGCTTTCAGAGGCATGTTCATTGAAGCAAGTTTTCATTGATCTATTATACAGGTTTAACTAGCTTCGCTGGTTATTGCCATGGCTATAGAACAATCAATGTTTTCCTAGGAGTGTGAGACTACTTTTTGTTTTTAAAACAATAATCTGGTGGAAAATTGTTCAGGATGATGAATAAGTAATTATGAAGATGATTTGTTTGTTTCATATCATATAGAAGCATCATGTTAAAAAACCAAGATAAATATACACAGAAGAGGGAAACTTACAGTAAGGAGGACACATTGTTTCCTCACAAGAGCCAGAGCTTAGAGAAGGTCACTTTTCTTCCCCTTCCATGTGCCCGTTAAGCAGAAGGGAGAAAATGGAAAATCTTTTCTTCCCAGTTGAAGAGCTTGAAAACCATAATTACTCCATGAAAGAGCCTTTCCAACCTTGGCGTTGAGCACACACTCCTCTCCTGGCCTCTCTTACCGTGTTTCCTCCAGAATTGGGTATCTTACCTCCACTTTGAGGGCTCCATCACTGTCTCCAGATCCTTTTCTTTATTACACAATCCTGAGCCACAATATCTGCTTGATGAATCAAACCACATTCTATGAGCAGGGGACACACAAATATATCTATCTACTCCTGCATTTTTCCTCTTGTCCTGACCCACCTAACATATTTAATAAAATATTAAACCAAATGTGTCACCACCATTAAAAATAAAAATAAGCAATGGGAAGGGATTTCTGCTCCTCATTCTTCCACAGCTAAATCATCTGAAGGGTAAGGCCAACAAATAAGTGACTTCTTGAGTCAAGAATTATACCTAGTGATTGATGCTCCTTGGTCAATGCATTTAATCTGTTATTAAACTCTGTTGTGATTGCAACTGCACTATGTCTCTTCCTCATAACAAGAGCCTTAAATTGGACTTATGACAGATCTCACTGGAATTAATGCCACCTGTTTCTCACCGGACTGCCTGCCTTATCTGGGATACTATCAATACAAATAAAGCTATCTTTATTGCTGGGACTTTGGACTGGCTACTCCTCTGCACAGGGATTTATATAAAGATCAGAAGATTTAACCTATAGTTTAAAGGCTTAAAGTAGTTAAAGTGTTTTAAGCTTCTGGTAGCAAGGGACTCTCCTCCCTACTTTAAGGCACAAACCAAGGGGCAAGGCATGGGCCAAACACATTAGTGATTGCAGGCACATGGTAGATAATCAAGCATCTCAGAATTACCATCTCAATCTTTGTCTGGGTTTCCCTAGGAAAAAATAGCTGCAGGGAAAACTCAATAGGCCCAAGAACTCTCTCCAGTCCTCAGCTACCAAGAGATCCACCAAGAAAGTCTAATAGCAAACAACTTTTTTTTCATATAAAACAAGCATTGGAAGTCATTTCTAGGAAGCTAATTTAAGTTGTATAATAATTGTTGCAGTCGGTGTTTACCTGCCCAAATTGTGAGAACACCATATCTAAAACATAGATTGCAATGAAACTAATCTTTATTGAACACTTGCAATGTACAGGATTCTTTACATGTATTATTTAAGTTAATCACATAAGTCTCACAAGACAGGTATTATTACTCTATTAGTCAGAGGAGGACATTGAGGCTCAAGGAAGTTAAATTACTTGCTTTAAGTCAGTCAGAAAGGGAGAGCTGGCATTACACTCTCCAGTTTATTAATTTCTAAAACTCACAGTCTTTCTACAACATGTTAACTCCTGAAAAAAGAAATGACATTTTAAATAACTTTAGTAAGTTTTTCTTTGCTCTATGGTAGATGATGCAAAACAGAAATGTGAAAGGTAGAATATTTAAAATAAAAATTTATTTTTAAAAATAGCCTGTGTGGAAACAAATGTTTGGATGGCTGTGAATGAACTTAAGAGAAGCTATCTGTTGGGGTGAAGAACATATAGGATGGAAGTGAGAACACATAGGATGCTGGGTGCAAGCACTGGAGGAATGTCACCTGAGGATGAACAACACAGAAGATGTGAGCGTTTATTCTGATGGTTTCCTACTTTACTAACTTTTGTGTTCCTCAGCATCTATCATAGAGTAGATTCTTAGTAAATGCTTTTTGAATTCATGAATTAAGTGTGACAAGATTAGAGATTGTCTCCTTTATTAGAGCCTTGCACCCCAGGATTGTAAGGAAGACTTGGAAGATTTTGACTTGTCTATTCTATGTGTCAGGCATAGTTGAACATCCTGGTCTTTCAGCTCTGAAAGATATTGGCTGTATCTGACCTGTTGTGGAGATGCAATGGAATGAGAGCAGAGCACCCTGGAGTATAGCAGCCCCAGAGGCATATCATGGCTGCTTCCAGGGCTCTCTAGAATGGCAGCCCCAAATATATTATCAAAGGTGGAGCCATTTTCTGAAGACACTGTCAGCACAGGGTGCTATAAGAATATTTATGATCTCATTTATCTAGATATTTAGGTTATGTATGTCATAGTGATATGTAGCACATTGGTTTGTCAGGCTGTGGATAAAGAAGAGAATGAAGCATTGTTCTATTGTAACAAATCTATCTTTCATCTTAAATAATTATGTTTAGTGTTTCTTTGCAGACAGAAGTTTAAAATCCTTACATTATGCTTCCACCAGGGATTAACAGTAATCAGAGATTTGGAAGAAAAGTAGAAGTATATAATTGTCATTTGGATTCCAAGCCTCTTTTAAAAATGTCTACCCAGAGAGAGCCAGCTGTTTCTTCTAACAGGGTTTTATGAGGTAATACAGTTGACCCTTGAATAACACAGGTTTGAACAGTGTGGGTCCACTTTTATGCAGATTTTAAAAAATACATACTATAGTACTATAAAATTGGCAGTTGGTTAAATTGTAGATGTGGAACCACTGACACAGAGGGCCAACTGTAAAGTTACATTTGGATTTTCGATTGCACGTGGGGTTGGTGCCCCAACCCCTGCGTTGTTCAAGGGTCAACTGTTCTTTTAGTGGAAAGGGGCAAATGACATAGACGGGATTATAGAGGCATTTGTAGGATCCTGTTACATGGTGAATGGGCAGCATTGTGCTTCTTTAAATGTCTAGCCCATTGACTGTAGATAATTATTAAAAATGATACTTGTCAGAAAAGATTCCATACAGAATCAATGATTCTTTAATGAACAATTGTTAGAAAATCTAACCAGAAAATTGTAAATCTAGTCAGAAAATAACAAAAATTAGAGCAGAAATAAAATAAAGACTAAAAAGACAATAGAGAAGATCAATGAAAGTAGGGGCTATTCTTTGAAAAGATCACAAAATTGTTAAGCTGTTAGCTAGACTCACCAAGAAGAAAAGAGACAGAACTCCGATTAAATAAAAAATGAAAGTGGAGATGTTACAACTGATTACAGAACACAAAGGATCATAAGAGACTACTATGAACAATTATATTTCAACAAATTGGACGATGTTGAAGAAATGAATAAATTTCCTGAAACATACAACCTACCAAGACAAAATCATGATGAAATAGAAAATCTGAACAGACCAATTACAGGTAAGGAGATCAAATCAGTAATCAAAAAGCTCCCAAAAAACAATTAGTACCTTAACTAATAAAGGCCATATATGACAAGCCTGTAGCTAAAAGCACACTCAATGGTGAAAAACAGAAAGCTTTTTTCTGAGATCAGGAACAAGACAAGAATGACAACTTTCACCACTTGTATTAAGCCTAATTTCAGAAGCTCTAGCCAGAGCAATTAGACAAAAAAAAAAAAAAAAAAGGTATCCATATTAGAAAGGAAGAAGTAGAACTGTCACTATTTTCAGATGACATATTATATATAGAAAACTCTAAAGACTTCATCAAAAAACTATTAGAACTAATACATGAATCTACTAAAGTTACAGGATAAAAAAAAAATCAATACAGTAAGTCCCCAACATATGAACGAGTTCTGTTCGGAGAGCACATTCATAAGTCCAATTTGTTCATAAGCCCAATAAAGTTAGCCTAGGTACCCAACTAACACAATCAGCTATATAGTACTGTACTGTAATAGGTTTATAATACTTTCCACACAAATAATACATAAAAAACAAGCAAAAATAAAGTAAATATTTTTAATCTTAGGGTACAGTACCTTGAAAAGTACAGTAGTAGCAGCTACATCACTGCTGCTTTTATGCTTGCTTCTGGACATCCTGGGCTTGAAATAAAGATAATGTATTATTGTACTATGTACAGTACTGTATAGTAAAGTACACAAAAGCATAACCACTTGTAGAGGATGCATGCATGTGACAATGCATGCATGTGACAACATATGCCAGACATGTGAACTAACTTATGTGATTGGCTATGCAAATGCATGTTCGCATCTTTGAAAGTCAGCAACTTGGAGGTTTGTATGTAGGAGGCTACTGTACACAAAAATCTGTTGCATTTCTATACACTGATAACAAACTATCAAAAAGAAAAATTAAGAAAAGAATCCCATTTATAATTGTATCAAAAGGAATAAAACATATAGGAATAATTTTAACCAAGGAGGTGAAAAACCTGTATATTGAAAAATACAAGACATTAATGAAAGAAATTGAAGAAGACACAAATAAATGGAAGAACATTCTGTGATCATGGATTGGAAGAATCAATATTGTTAAAATGTTTCTACTACCCAAGGCAATCTATAGATTCAATACAATCCCTATCTAAATTCCAATGGCATTTTTCAAAGAAATAGAACAAAAATTGTAAAGCGTGTGTGGAATTTAAAAGAACCCCATATAGCCAAAGCAATCTTGAGAAACAAGAACAGAGCTGGAGGCATCATGCACCCTAATTTTAAACAATATTACAAAGCTACAGTAATTAAAACAGTATGAAATTGGCATAAAAGCAGACACATAGATCAATAGAACAGAATAGAGTGCCCAGAAATAAACCCATGCATATATGGTCAATCAACTTATGACAGAGAAGCCAGGAATATACAATGGGGAAAGGACAGTCTCCTCACTAAGTGGTGCTGGGAAAACTGGACAGCCAAATGCAAAAGAATAAAGCTTGATCACCTTCTTACACAACACACCAAAATTAACTCAAAATGGATTAAAGACTTGAATGTAAACAAATAAAAAAAAAGGCCATAGATGCAGTGAACATATTGGTAGTTGTCAGAGATAGAAGGTGAAGGGTGGGAGAAATGGGTGAAGAGAGTATAAATTTATTAACAAATATTTTTAAAAAGAATAAGACATTCTCCTAGATAACTACCTTACAATTCCTGCCCTTAAATCACTAACAATAGTTTCATGATATCATCTAGTATCCAGTTCATATTCAAATTTAAAAAAAAAAGAAAATCTTGTGTGTAGTCAATCACAGTTCAGCTTACTGTGTGGTTATAGGCAGAGTAATTGCCTTCTCTGTGTCTCGTTTCCTAATATGTAAATTGAGAGGGTTAACTGGAATGTGTGGTACTTTCTGGCCTTATGATTCCATGACATTACCTGAGGTTAGGAGGGTTTAAAATTGAAACAATAGAGCAAAACAAAAAAATCAAATTTCCTTGACTTAATGGCTCCCTGGCTCCCTGAAGCATTTCTGTGTTACCCTCCATGGCAGTGCTTATAACAAGAGTGGTCTGTAGGGCAGTCTCCATTCCACTGAAGGTGCTCATGGTTTCCAATGACTGCCATGTTTATACATGCAGTAGTCACTTGGCTGCTTCCTGGCAGCATCTGATCATGCTCACCTTGAAACACTCTCTTCTCTTGGCCTCCATGGAACCATCTTCTCCTGCCTCACTAGATGATTCTTCTCTGTTTTGTTCTTTTTGGATCTTCTTTTTCTGCTCAACCTTTGAAAGTTAGAGGATCCCAGAGTCCTGGTTCTATCCTTCACTAACTACATTCTATTTTTAAGTGGGTCTTTTTATTTTTATTGGCTGTAAATGTTATTTATATGTTGATGGCCTTCAAAATTATAACCATTGTTGACTCCTCCACTTAACTCCAAATGCATGGCTAACAGACCTTTCCAAACTCAGCACAGCCAAAACAGAACTTGTAATTTTACACCTCTAAACCCTTCCTCCCTCACCATTCCCCAGTTCAGCAAGTAGCACTATTTTTTAACCAATTGTTGAAGCTGAGCATTTAAGACCTATCCGTAATTCCTCTTAAAAACAGCAGTTTATTGATATTCTTTCTCACAATTCTATGGGTTAGTTGGGAGATTCTCCTGCTAGTTTCACCTGCACTCATTTGGCTCATTCAGCTGACAAGTTGGCTGAACTGTAAGGAGGCTTTATTCACATGTCTGGCAGTTGATGTTGGCTGTTAGTTGGAGTGCTTTGGCTCTGTTCCACGAGTCTTCATCCAATAATAAGCTAAATATGCTTTCCTGTAAAATGGTCTCATGGCAACATTTCAAGAGAGCAGAACCTGAAGCTGCAATATCTCTTAAGGCCTAGCTTTAAGATTTGCATAAAGTCACTTCTTCCCTAACTTACGTGGTCAATCAAGTCATAAGGCAACCAGATTCAAGAGGGTGGATAGATTCCATCTCTGGATTGGAGGAGAAGAAATTCACCTTGCAAGAGGTCATGTATGTTGGGATGGAAGAAATTTATGGCAACTAATTTATCACATAACCCATAGATTCCACCTCTGGATGGGAGGAGAAGAAATTTACCTTGCAACGGGTCACGTATGTTGGGATGGAAGACATTTGTGGCAGTTAATTTATCACATAACCCATCTACATATCCTGTGAGTTCCAGTTCCAAAATATATCTTGGATATAACTATAGTTGATCCTTGAACAACACTGGTTTGAACTGCATGGGTCCACTTATAACACAAAATTTTTTTCAATAGTAAAAATACTATAGTACTACATGGTTGGTTGTTGATTGAATCAACAAATGCAGAACCACAGATGCAGAGGAACCATGTATAATTTACAAAATTATATGCCAATTTTTTACTGTGTGGAGGGTTGGCACCCCTAACGCCCACTTTGTTCAAGGGTCAACTGTACCACTTCTGAACTACTGCAGCCTGTCCATGACAGTAATATCTTAATAGGTTTTCACTGTTATTAGGACAAGATCTAAAGTCTGAAGACAACACAGAAGGTGCTCCACAATTCAGCTCCCACTTAACACTCTGACTTTATCCCCTAAAGTCACTCTCCTTGATTACAGTGCTCCTGGATAATTCAGCTGATATTCAGTGAAAAAGGCACATTGTCTTTTTTTCCTGTGTTTTGAATTTTTAAACATGTTGAGTTTTTTTGTTTTTGTTTTTGTTTTCTTTTAATCTTTGGGTCTTTGCCTTGAATGTCTGCAACCAAACATTCACTTGGCTCACTCTTCTCATTGAGATCTCACCCAGCTGAAACAGCTCTACAGAGAGGCCCTTCTCTGACCTTCTTAAATGTATCTAACAATTATTTTCTCTAGCCAGCCACTCTTTTTAAAAAATTGTATTTTATTGTGATAAGAACACTTAACAAGAGATCTTAGCAAACTTTTAAATGTACAATATGTTATTGTGGACTATAGGTACAATGCTGTGCAACAGATCTCTAGAGCTTATTCATCTGATTAAATGAAATCTTATGCCCCTTGTTCCATAACTCCCATTTCCTTCTCCCCACTACCCCCTGGAAGTCACCATTCCACTCTTTGATTATGTAAACTTCATAATTTTACATTCCTTATATAAGATGAATCATGCAGTATTTGTTTGTATGTGATTGGCTTATTTCATTTAGTATAGTGTGCTCAGGTTCATCCATGTTTTCACACATGACAGACATAATTTCTTTCTGATTTTCCTTCAGAATTAAGGCTGAATCGTATTCCATTGAATGTATATACCATATTTTCTTTACATATTCATCTGTTGGTGGACATTTAGGTTGTTTCCACATCTTGGCTATTGTGAATAGTGCTGCAATGAACATGAAATGTTAATATATCTTTGAGATGCTGATTTCATTCTTTTGGCTAAATACCCAGAAAAAGGATTGTTGGATCAAATGGTAGTTCCATTTTAAATTTTTTGAGGAACCTCCATACCGTTGTCATAGTGGCTACACCATTTATCATTCTCACCAACAGTGTGCTAACATTCCAATTCATCCACATTCTTGTCAACAATTGTTGCCTATTTTTTAAATAATAGCCATCTAAATAGATGTGAAGCGACATCTCATTGTGGGTTTGATTTTTATTTCCCTGATGATTAGTGATGTTGAGTACTTTTTAAGATATCTGTTGGCCATTTGTATGTTTTCTTTGGAGAAATGTCTATTTAACTCTTTGACCCATTTTTTAATTGGGTTATTGATTTTTTCTTTTTGAGTTGTAGGAGTTCCTTATACGTTTTGAAGATTAATCCATTGTTGGATATACGGTTTGCAAATATTTTCTCCCATTCCATAGGTTGTTGTTTGTTGTTTGTCTGTTGTTTGTTTCCATTGCTGTATAGAAGCTTTTTAGTTTGATGTAGTCCAGCTTGTTTATTTTTGTTTTTGTTGCCTGAGCTTTCAGTGCCATATCCAAGAAATTATTGCCAAGACCAATATCATGAAGTCTTTCCCCTATGTTTTCTTCTAGAAATTTTTATAGTTTCAGGTCTTATATTTAAGTATTTAATCCATTTTGAGTTGAGTTTTGCATATGACATAATTTAAAGGTCCAATTTCATTGTTTTGCACATGGATATCCAGTTTTTCCAACACCATTTGTTGAAGAGACTATCCTTTCTCCACTGTGTATTGTTAGAGCCCTGGTCAAAGATCTGTTGACTGTATATGTGTGGATTTATTTCTGGACTCTCTATTCTGTTCCATTGGTCTATATGTCTGTCTTACACAAGTGCCATAATGTTTTGATTACTGAATCTGAGTAATATATTTGAAATCATGAAGTGTGATGCCTCCAGCTTTGCTCTTCTTTCTCAAGATTGATTCGGCTATTGGTCTTTTGTGGTTCCATACAAATTTTAGAATTAAAAAAAAATTTCTGTAAAACATGCCATAGGGATTTTGATTTAGATCACTTTGGGTAGTATGGACATTTTAATAATATTAAATCTTTCAACCCATGACCACAGAATATCGTTCCATTTGTTTGTGTCTTCTTTAACTTCTTTCATCAATATTTTGTAGTTTTCAGCATACAGTTCTTTCACTGCCTCAGTCAAGTTTATTCCTAAGAGTTTTATTCTTTTTGGTGCCATTGTAAGTGGGATTGTTTTCCTAATTTATTTTTCAGATAGCTTGTTTCTAGTATATAGAAAAGCAACTGGTTTTTGTATTTTGATTTTGTGTCCTGCAAAGTTACTTAATTCATTTATTAGTTCTAAGAGTTTTTTGATGTAGTCTTTAGGGTTTTCTACATATAAGATGATTTCATCTGCAAACAGAGATGATTTTACTTCTTCCTTTCTGATTTGGATGCCTTTTATTGATTTTCCTTGCCTACTTGATCTGGCTAGGCCTTCCAGTACTATGTTGAATAGAAGTGCTGAGGGTAGGCATACTAGCCTGGTTTCTAACCTTAGAGGAAAAGCTTTCAGTTTTCACTGTTGAATATGGTGTTGCCTATGGGATTTTCATATATGTACTTTATTTGGTTCAGGCACTTTCCTTCTATTTTTAGTTTGTTGAGAGTTTTTATCTTTAGAGGGTGTCAAATTTTGTCAAATGCTTTTTCTGCATCTATTGCGATGACAATGTGATTTTAATCCTTTATTCTGTTAATGTATAACATATCATGTTAATTGATTTTCATATGTTGAACCATCCTTGCATCCCAGGGATAAATTTCATTTGGTCATGCTATACGATCCTTCTAATATACTATTGGACTCAGTTTGTTAGTATTTTGTTAAGGATGTTTGCATCTATGTTCATCAGGGGTATTGGGATGTATTTATCTTTTCTGGTGGTGTCTTTGTGTGGCTTTGGTATCAGCATAATGTGGGCCTCATAAAATGATTTTGCAAGTATTCCATTCTCTTCAATTTTTGAGAATAGTTTGAAAATGATTGACATTAATTCATCTTTAAATGTTTGATTAAAATTGCCAGTGAAGTCATCTGGTCCTGGGTTTTTTTTTTGTTTGTTTGGAAGTTTGTGATTACTGATCTGATCTCTATACTAGTAATAGATCTATTCAGATTTTCTGTTTCTTCATAATTTAGTGTGGGCAGGTTATATGTTTCTAATAATTTGTCCATTTCTTCTAGGTTATACAGTTTGTAGGCCTGTAATTTGCTGCATCACATAAGTTTTGGTATATTGTGTTTTTCCTTTAGTTTGTCTTGAGATATTTTCTAATTTTCTTGTTGATTTCTCCTTTGACTTTATGGTTATTTAAGAATGTGTTGTTTAATTTCCATCTCTTTGTGAGTTTTCCAGTTTTCCTTCTGGAAAGGAAAGTTATTGATTTCTAGTCTCATTTATGGCAGTCATAAAAGATACTTGATGTGATTTCAATCTTCTTAAATTTGTTAAGATGTGTTTTGGACCTAAATTGTGATACATCCTACAGAAAGATCTATACACACTTAAGAAGAATATGTACTCTGCTACTGTTGGGTGCAATGTTCTGTGTATATCTGTTGGGTCCATTGGTCAATAGTGTTGTTCAAGTCCTCTGTTTCCTTATGATCTTATGTCTGGTTGGTCTATCTACTATTGAAAGTGGGATATTTTTGTATTGATGTATATTTCCCCCTGTAGTTCTGTCAGCGTTTGCTTTATATAGTTAGGTGCTCTGATGTTGGATGCATATATAATTGTAACTGTTACAGCTTCCTGGGATTGACCCTTTTATCATTATATAATGTCCTCCTTTGTTTACTGTGGCAGTTTTTGACAGTCTGAACTTAAGGTCAAACTAATTTTGTCTGATATAAGTATAGCTACAGCTGCTGACTTTCAGTTACTATTTGCATAGAATATCTTTTTTTTTTTTTCGTTTTACCCCTTCACTTTCAGCCTGTGTGTGTTCTTAAATCTAAAGTGAGTTTCTTGTTGACATAAGCTGGGTCTTTAAAAAAATTTTTTTTAATTTAATTTTTTTGTGGGGTGTCTTATTTTTTAAATCAATCATCCAATCTATGCCTTTTGATTTTAATCTATTTACATTTAAAATAACTATTGATAGAAAGGACTTACTATTGCCATTGTGTTGTTTTCTGTTAATCTTATACTTTTCTCTCAAGTCCGTTTATATTTCATCAATTTTTTGTATTGCTATGCTTTGATTCTTTTAATTTCTATAGGTATATTTTTTTATGGTTATCTTGGGACTTACACAAAATATTTCATGGTTATTGTATTCTATTTTAAGCTGATAATAAATCAAGGTTAATTACATTAAAAACTATAACTCCTCCCTCCTACTTTGTTACTATTATCACAATTTACATGTTTTCATATGGTATATCTTTAACATATTTTATAGTTATTTTTAATACTGTTGTCTGTTAACTTCTATACTAGAGTTAAAAGTGACTTACCACTACATGACCACTACAGTAATATAGTATTTTGTATTTGTCTGTATATTTTACCTTTACCAATGAGTTTCATACTTTCTTATGCTATCATATTTCTATTTAGTGTCCTTTCATTTCAACTTAAAGAACTCTCTTTAACATTTCTTGTAGAGTTGGTCTAGTGGTGATGAACTTTCTCAGCTTTTGTTTGTCTGGGAAAGTTTTTATCTCTTTTTCATTTTTGAAGCACAGTTTTGCTGCCTATAGCATTCTTAGTTAGCAGTTTTTTTCTTTCAGCACTTTGTATATATCATTCCATTCTCTTCTGACCTGCAAAGTTTCTGCTGGAAAATCCAATGGTAGTCTTATGGGGATGCGGTTCCTTTGTATGTGACAAGTCTCTTTTCTCTTACTGTTTTCAAAATTCTCTCTTCATCTGACTTTTGACAATTTGAATATAATGTGTCTCAGTGTGGATTTCTTTAGTGTCTTATTTGTGTCTTTTGGGATTCTTGAATCTGGTTGTCTATTTCCCGGATTTAGAAAGTTTTCAGCTATTATTTCTTTAAATAAGCTTTCTGGTTCTATCTCTCTCCTTCTGGGAATCCCATATGTGTATATTGCTATGCATGATGGTATCCTGTAAGTCCCTTATGCTTTACCTTTGATCATTCTTTTTTTAAAATTTTTGTCCCTCTGATTGAAGATTTCCAATTATCCATCTTTGAGTCCACAGATTCTTTCTTCTGCTTTACCTAGTCTGATGTTGAATTGTTCTAGTGACTTTTTCAGTTTGCTTATTGTAATCTTCAGCTTCATGATTTCTGTTTGGTACTTTAATGTTTTCTACCTCTTTGTGGAAATTGTCCCTTTGTTCATGTATTGTTCTCTTAACCTCAGTTAGCAACTTTATGACAGTAATTCTGAATTCTCTCTCAGGTAAATCATATAACTACATTTCATTAGGGTCAGTTTCTGGAGATTTTTATCTTTGCCTGATTATTTTCTTTGACTCTCTGTTTTGGTGTGTCTGAAAGACAGAAGCCAGGCCTCAGGGGAGACCCCTCAATAAAGTTGGAGTACTGGTTGCATGAACCAACCTTTTCCCTCCTCTGGGAGAAGTTGGGACCTAAGAGATCTCTTCCTGATCATATGAGATTGCAACAGGGCCAAGAAGTCTGGCTACAGAGTTTGAATCTCCCTACCGGCTTCAGTCTGGTTTCATGTTTGCCCAGTGTGCAGGAATCTTCTGATTAATTCCTGGACTCCTCACAAAGAAAATTTGCCCATGAACTGTTGCTGAATCAGTGTGTTTGTGGAAGGAAGGAAGATCTAGAGCTTCCTACTCTGCCATCTTGGTGACATTGCTTCTTGCCAGCCACTCTTTTTTTTTTTTTTTTGTATTTATTTATTTATTTGGCCACATCATGCTTCATGCGGGATATTAGTTCTCTGACCAGGGATCGAACCTGTGTCCCCTGCAATGGAAGCATGGAGTCTTAACCACTGGACCACCAGGGAAGTCCCACGATTTTTTTTTTACACACACACTGTATTTTATTTTTACAAGAGATAAATAAACTGACACCAAGCATTGTAAATGGATGACCACAACAAAAGCAACAATGATTGCAATTACCAAACACGAAACACACTCATACTATGTCATAATATTGACATTCAGTCCAGTAATCCTCCACTGTAACAGGTCCTTTACTTTGCAGTGAAAATTGATTTGTATATTTTTTGCCTCTGAGCCCTTGTGGGATTTTTTAAAATTCAAACAGAAAGTCACAAAAATAATCATCCTCATCAGTTCACTCAGTCCCATGTAATTAATTTTTTTCATCTTGATCTTTTGTTAGCACTTTTATGAATTCATCACTTTTCCATTAGAAGTCTGAAAATGTTTATTCATTCAGTTCAGCAGTACAGTCAGTTATCAGAAACCTGTACTTGTCAGAGTCTTTTCCATGAATTCCTTGAAGATGAAACCCTTTTATAGGAACATTTTTGCAAAAGCATCAGAGTACACCCAGAACTGTCTTAAAAGACAAAAGACTTAAAAATGACCACGGTTAAAGATTTGATGAAAGTACATAATAATGCAATTGACAAGGAAATTTAGTTATTTCTGAAATATACATTTTAAAGTAATAACTAGAATTATGACTTATAACATAATAACCAGCACATATAAGATTTTTAGAAATTTCATGTAATGTCTGAAACGTTTATATTAACATATTTCCAGACAAATAACCCAAAGAAAGTTTAGTATTAGTTGGTTTTTTTTGTTTGTTTTTCATACTGCAGGTTCTCATTAGTCAACCATTTTATGCACATCAGTGTATACATGTCAATCCCAATCGCCCAATTCAGCACACCACCATCCCTACCCCACCACAGTTTTCCCCCTTTGGTGTCCATACATTTGTTCTCTACATCTGTGTCTCAACTTCTGCCCTGAAAACCAGTTCATCTGTACCATTTTTCTAGGTTCCACATACATGTGTTAATATACGATATTTGTTTTTCTCTTTCTGACTTACTTCACTCTGTATGACAATCTCTAGATCCATCCACGTCTCTAAAAATGACCAATTTCGATCCTTTTTATGGCTGAGTAATATTCCATTGTATATATGTACCACATCTTCTTTATCCATTCGTCTGTCAAGGGGCATTTAGGTTGCTTCCATGACCTGGCTATTGTAAATAGTGCTGCAATAATTATTGGGGTGCATGTGTCTTTTTGAATTATGGTTTTCTCTGGGTATATGCCCAGTAGTGGGATTGCTGGATCATATGGTAATTCTATTTTTAGTTTTCTTTTTTTCTTTTTTTTGGCGGTATGCGGGCCTCTCACTGTCGTGGCCTCTCCCATTGCGGAGCACAGGCTCCGGACGTGCAGGCTCAGCGGCCATGGCCCACGGGCCCAGCTGCTCCGCGGCATGTGGGATCCTCCCGGACCGGGGCACGAACTCGTGTCCCCTGCATTGGCAGGCGGACCCTCAACCACTGCACCACCAGGGAAGCCCTATTTTTAGTTTTTTAAGGAACCTCCATACTGTTCTCCATAGTGGCTGTATCAATTTACATTCCCACCAACAGTGCAAGAGGGTTCCCTTTTCTCCACACCCTCTCCATCATTTGTTGTTTGTAGGTTTTCTGATGATGCCCATTCTAACTGGTGTGAGGTGATACCTCATTTTAGTTTTGATTTGCATTTCTCCAATAATTAGTGATGTTGAGCAGCTTTTCATGTGCTTCTTGGCCATCTGTATGTCTTCTTTGGAGAAATGTGTATTTAGGTCTTCTGCCCATTTTTGGATTGGGTTGTTTGTTTCTTTAATATTGAGCTGCATGAGCTGTTTATATATTTTGGAGATTAATCCTTTGTCGGTTGATTCATTAGCAAATATTTTCTCCCATTCTGAGGGTGGCCTTTTCGTCTTGTTTATGGTTTCCTTTGCTGTGCAAAAGCTTTGAAGTTTCATTAGGTCCCATTTGTTTATTTTTGTTTTTATTTCCATTACTCTAGGAGGTGGATCAAAAAAGATCTTGCTGTGATTTATGTCAAATAGTGTTCTTTCTATGTTTTCCTCTAAGAATTTTATAGTGTCTGGTCTTACATTTAGGTCTCGAATCCATTTTGAGTTTATTTTTGTGTATGGTGTTAGGAATTGTTCTAATTTCATTCTTTTACATGTAACTGCCCAGTTTTCCCAGCACCACTTATTGAAGAGACTGTCTTTTCTCCATTGTATATCCTTGCCTCCTTTGTCATAGATTAGTTGACCACAGGTGTGTGGGTTTATCTCTGGGCTTTCTATCTTGTTCCATTGATCTATGTTTCTGTTTTTGTGCCAGTACCATATTGTCTTGATTACTGTAGCTTTGTAGTATAGTCTGAAGTCAGGGAGTCTGATTCCTCCAGCTCTGTTATTTTCCCTCAAGACTGCTTTGGCTATTCAGGGTCTTTTGTGTCTCCATACAAATTTTAAGATGATTTGTTCTAGTTCCATAAAAAATGCCATTGGTAATCTGATAGGGATTGCATTGAATCTATAGATTGCTTTGGGTAGTATAGTCATTTACACAATATTGATTCTTCCAATCCAAGAACATGGTATCTCTCTCCATCTGTTGGTAACATCTTTAATTTCTTTCATCAGTGCCATATAGTTTTCTGCATACAGGTCTTTTCTCTCCCTAGTAAGTTTATTCCTAGGTATTTTATTCTTTTTGTTGCAATGGTAAATGGGAGTGTTTCCATAATTTCTCTTGCAAATTTTTCATCATTAGTGTTTAGGAATGCAAGAGATTTCTGTGCATTAATTTTGTATCCTGAAACTTTACCAAATTCATTGATTAGCTCTAGTAGTTTTATGGTGGCATTTTTAGGTTTCTCTATGTATAGTATCATGTCATCTGCAAACAGTGACAGTTTTACTTCTTCTTTTCCAATTTGGATTCCTTTTATTTCTTCTTCTTCTCTGATTGCCAAGGCTAGGACTTCCAAAACTATGTTGAATAATAGTGGTGAGAGTGTACATCCTTGTCTCGTTCCTGATCTTACAGGAAATGCTTTCAGGTTTTCACCATTGAGAATGATGTTTGCTGTGGGTTTGTCGTATATGGCCTTTATTATGTTGAGGTAGGTTCCCTCTGTGCCCATTTTCTGGAGAGTTTTTATCATAAATTGGTGTTGAATTTTGTCAAAAAGTTTTTTCTGCATCTACTGAGATGATCATATGATTTTTCTTCTTCAGTTTGTTAATATGGTGTATCACATTGATTGCTTTGCGTTTATTAAAGAATCCTTGCATCCCTGGGATAAATCCCACTTAATCATGGTGAATGAGCCTTTTAATGAGTTGTTGGATTCTGTTTGCTGGTATTTTGTTGAGGATTTTTGCATCTATATTCATCAGTGATATTGGTCTGTAATTTCCTTTTTTTGTAGTATCTTTGTCTGGTTTTGGTATCAGGGTGATGGTGGGCTCATAGAATGAGTTTGGGAGTGTTCCTTCCTCTGCAATTTTTTGGAAGAGTTTGAGAAGGATGGGTGTTAGCTCTTCTCTAAATGTTTGATAGAATTCACCTGTGAAGCCATCTGGTCCTGTACTTTTGTTTGTTAGAAGATTTTCAGTCACAGTTTCAATTTCATTACTTGTGATTGGTCTGTTCATATTTTCTGTTTCTTCCTGGTTCAGTCTTGGATGGTTATACCTTTCTAAGAATTTGTCCATTTCTTCCAGGTTGTCCATTTTATTGGCATAGAGCTGCTTGCAGTAGTCTCTTAGAATGCTTTGTATTTCTGTGGTGTCTGTTGTAACTTCTCCTTTTTCATTTCTAATTTTATTGATTTGAGTCCTCTCCATCTTTTCTTCATGAGTCTGGCTAATGGTTTATCAATTTTGTTTAACTTCGCAAAGAAGCTTTTAGTTTTATTGATCTTTGCTATTGTTTCCTTTGTTTCTATTTCATTTATTTCTGCTCTGATCTTTATGATTTCTTTCCTTCTGCTAACTTTGGGTTTTCTTTCTTCTTCTTTCTCTAGTTCCTTTAGGTGTAAGGTTAGATTGTTTGAGATTTTTCTTGTTTCTTGAGGTAGGCTTTTATAGCTATAAACTTCCCTCTTAGAACTGCTTTTGCCACGTCCCATAGGTTTTTGATCATCATGTTTTCATTGTCATTTGTCTCCAGGTATTTTTTGATTTCCTCTTTGATTTCTTCCGTGATCTCTTGGTTGTTGAGTAACGTGTTGTTTAACCTTCATGTGTTTGTGTTTTTTACGTTTTTTCCCCTCTAATTCATTTCTAATCTCATAGCATTCTGGTCAGAGAAGATGCTTGATATGTTTTCAATTTTATTAAATTTACTGAGGCTCGATTAGTGACCCAAGATGTGATATATCCTGGAGAATGTTCTGTGTGCACTTGAGAAGAAAGTGTAATCTGCTGTTTTTGGATGGAATGTCTTATAAATATCAATTAAATCTATCTGGTCTAGTGAGTCATTTAAAGTTTCTGTTTCCTTATTTATTTTCATTTTGGATGATCTGTTCATTGGTGTAAGTGAGGTGTTAAAGTCCCCCACTATTATTGTGTTACTGTCTATTTCCTCTTTTATAGCTGTTATCAGTTGCCTTATGTATTGTGGTGTTCCTATGTTGGGTGCATATATATTTATAATTGTTATATCTTCTTTTTGGATTGATCCCTTGATCATTATGTAGTGTCCTTCCTTGTCTCTTGCAACATTCTTTATTTTAAAGTCTATTTTATCTGATATGAGTACTACTACTCCAGCTTTCTTTTGATTTACATTTGCATGGAATACCTTTTTCCATCCCCTCACTTTCAGTCTGTATGTGTCCCTAGGTCTGAAGTGGGTCTCTTGTAGACAGCATATAGATGGGTTTTGTTTTTGTATCCATTCAGCAAGCCTCTGTCTTTTGGTTGGAGCATTTAATCCATTCATGTTTAAGGTAATTATCGATATGTATGTACCTATGACCATTTTCTTAATTGTTCTGACTTTGTTTTTGTAGGTCCTTTTCTTCTTTTGTGTTTCCCACTTAGAGAACTTCCTTTAGCATTTGTTGTAGAGCTGGTTTGGTGGTGCTGAATTCTCTTAGCTTGTGCTTGTCTGTAAAGCTTTTAATTTCTTCATCGAATCTGAATAAGATCCTTGCTGGGTAGAGTAATCTTGGTTTAAAGTTCTTCCCTTTTCATCACTTTAAGTATATCATGCCACTCCTTTCTGGCTAGTAGAGTTTCTGCTGAGAAATCAGCTGTTAACCTTATGGGAGTTCCCTTGTATGTTATTTTTCGTTTTTCCCTTGTTGCTTTCAGTAATTTTTCCTTGTCTTTAATTTTTGCCTATTTGATTACTATGTGTCTCAGTGTGTTTCTCCTTGGGTTTATCCTGTATGGGACTCTCTGCGCTTCATGGACTTGGGTGGCTATTTCCTTTCCCATGTTAGGGAAGTTTTAGACTATAATCTTTTCAAATATTTCCTCTGGTCCTTTCTCTCTCTCTTCTCCTTCTGGTACCCCTATTATGTGAATGTTGTTACCTTTAATGTTGTCCCAGAGGTCTCTTAGGCTGTCTTCATTTCTTTTTGATCTTTTTTCTTTATTCTGTTCTGCAGCAGTGAATTCCAGCATTCTGTCTTCCAGGTCACTTATCTGTTTTTCTGCCTCAGTTATTCTGCTATTGATTCCTTCTAGTGTAGTTTTCATTTCAGTTATTGCATTGTTCATCTCTGTTTGTTTGTTCTTTAATTCTTCTAGGTCTTTGTTAAACATTTCTTGCATCTTCTCGATCTTTGCCTCATTGTTTTTCCGAGGTCCTGGATCATCTTCACTCTCATTATTCTGAATTCTTTTTCTGGAAGGTTACCTATCTCCACTTCATTTAGTTGTTTTTCTGGAGTTTTATCTTGTTCCTTCATCTGGTTCATAGCCCTCTGCCTTTTCATCTTGTCTATATTTCTGTGAACGTGGATTTTGTTCCACAGGCTGCAGGATTATAGTTCTTCTTTCTTCTGCTGTCTGCCCTTTGGTGGATGAGGCTATCTAATAGGCTTGTGTAAGTTTCCTGATGGAAGAGACTGGTGATGGGTAGAGCTGACTGTTGCTCTGGTGAACAGAGCTCAGTAAAACTTTAATCCATTTGACTGTTGCTGGGTGGGGCTTGGTTCCCTCCCTGTTGGTTGTTTGGCCTGAGGCAAGCCAACACTGGAGCCTACCTTGGCGGTTTAGTGGGGCTAATGACAGACTCTGGGAGGGCTCAAGCCAAGGAGTACTTCCCGGAACTCCTCCTGCCCGTTTCCTTGTCCCCACGGTGAGCCACAGCACTACCCCCCCACCTCTGCAGGAGACCCTCCAACACTAGCATGTAGGTCTGGTTCAGTCTCCCCTGGGGTCACTGCTCCTTCCCCGGGCCCCAATGCGCACACTGCTTTGTGTGTGCCCTCCAAGAGTGGAGTCTCTGTTTCCCCCAGTCCTGTCGAAGTCCTGCAATCAATTCCCACTAGGCTTCAAAGTCTGATTCTGTAGGAATTCCTCCTCCCATTGCTGGACCCCTAGGTTGGGAAGCCTGATGTGGGGGTCAGAACCTTCACTCCTGTGGGTGGACTTCTGTAGTATAAGTGTTCTCCAGTCTGTCAGTCACCTACCAGCAGTTATGGGATTTGATTTTACTGTGATTGCGCCCCTCCTACCTTCTCATTGTGGCTTCTCCTTTGTCTTTGGATGTGGGGTATATTTTTTGGTGAGTTCCAGTGTCTTCCTGTCGATGAGTGTCCAGCAGCTAGTTGTGATTCTGGTGTTCTCACAAGAGGGAGTGAGAGAACATCCTTCTACTCTGCCATGTTGGTTCCAATCCTCTTGGAAGTTTTTTGTTTTGTTTTGTTTTGTTTTGTTTTGTTTTTTGCAGTATGCGAGCCTTTCACTGTTGTGGCCTCTCCCGTTGTGGAGAACAGGCTCCGGACGTGCAGGCTCAGTGGCCATGGCTCATGGGCCCAGCCACTCCGCGGCATGTGGGATCTTCCCGGACCGGGGCAGAACCTGTGTCCCCTGCATCGGCAGGTGGACTCTCAACCACTGCGCCACCAGGGAAGCCCCACCTAGGTTCTTCATGACCTTTTTTTTTTTTTCCCTTAGATTCCATATATATATATATGTGTTAGCATATGGTACTTGTTTTTCTCTTTCTGACTTACTTCACTCTGTATGACAGACTCTAGGTCCATCCACCTCACTACAAATAACTCAATTTCATTTCTTTTTATGGCTGAGTAATATTCCATTGTATATATGTGCCACATCTTCTTTATCCATTCATCCGATGATGGACACTTAGGTTGTTTCCATCTCCTGGCTATTGTAAATAGAGCTGCAATGAACATTTTGGTACATGACTCTTTTTGAATTATGGTTTTCTCAGGGTATATGCCCAGTAGTGGGATTGCTGGGTCATATGGTAGTTCTATTTGTAGTTTTTTAAGGAACATCCATACTGTTCTCCAAAGTGGCTGTACCAATTCACATTCCCACCAGCAGTGCAAGAGTGTTTCCTTTTCTCCACACCCTCTCTAGCATTTATTGTTTCTAGATTTTTTGATGATGGCCATTCTGACTGGTGTGAGATGATACCTCATTGTAGTTTTGATTTGCATTTCTCTAATTAATGATGTTGAGCATTCTTTCATGTGTTTGTTGGCAATCTGTATATCTTCTTTCGAGAAATGTCTATTTAGGTCTTCTGCCCATTTTTGGATTGGGTTGTTTGTTTTTTTATTATTGAGCTGCATGAGCTGCTTGTAAATTTTGGAGATCAATCCTTTGTCCATTGCTTCATTTGCAAATATTTTCTCCCATTCTGAGAGTTGTCTTTTGGTCTTGTTTATGGTTTCCTTCGCTGTGCAAAAGCTTTGAAGTTTCATTAGGTCCCATTTTTTAATTTTTGTTTTTAGTAATCAAGACAGTATGGTACTGGCACAAAAACAGAAATATAGATCAATGGAACAGGATAGAAAGCCCAGAGATAAACCCACGCACATATGGTCACCTTATCTTTGGTAAATGAGGGAAGAATATACAGTGGAGAAAAGACAGCCTCTTCAATAAGTGGTGCTGGGAAAACTGGACAGGTACATGTAAAGGTATGAAATTAGAACACTCCCTAACACCATACACAAAAATACACTCAAAATGGATTAGAGACCTAAATGTAAGGCCAGAGACTATCAAACTCTTAGAGGAAAACATAGGCAGAACACTCTATGACATAAATCACAGCAAGATCCTTTTTGACCCACCTTCTAGAGTAATGTGTTTAGAGTTGCTCTGAGGCCCCACTTAACTCCTCAGCTTTCCCTAAATGAGAATCTGAAGTGTGGGCTCCACAGCAGCTTAGCGATTTTGAAAGTGTCACCTGATAACTCAGTTTCTATTCTCATGAGCTTCCAGTGTGGCTTCATTTACTGTAGGGCATGGAAAGCTAGAATCCACACCTTATATAGACTTTAAAATGTGCTTAAGTGTGATTTGGGAGGCAGAAGCTATCTTTTTTGCTACTTTTTATTTGGCCGTTCTCTGTTGGCAAGCACAGAAATGGGATGTGGGATTTTTCTGCAGTAATATTAGAATGCCCATACAGCAAGTTTGCGGTTGTCAAGAGACAGTTGCCATTGGAGCAGCCATAGCTTCCTGCTTCTGCTTTATCACTGGATTGAAGCTTGGTGATACACTTTTCTCTCAAATGTTCCATTGACAACCTCTGATCTTTGTAAGCACCTAATTCCTATTATTAAATCTCTTTCTACTTGAAATACCTACTGGGATTTTTTAGTTGCTGCACTAAGCACAAATACACTGACAAAAAGAAGTCATTAATTGTATAGATGAGGCAGTGTCAGTAATTGCCCAACTTCACCCTACTATAACTTAGGGCATAACAGAAATCCAGGTTTTCTGTCTCTAAGCCTAATTCACATGGTCTGTTAATAACATAAGATCTCAACATAATTTCAAAGAGCTCTGAAACATGAAGTAATTTTTCCCAGTGCTGAGTGAAACAAATGATTATTGCTTGAATGAGGTATTATCATTTTTGGAAAACAAAAAAATTCAAATTCACAAAGGCAGAAAACATGTATTGATATAAAAAGGAAATTACAGCCAGAGAAAATAAGTAGGATTTTGTATGACTTAATGTATATATAATACCTCCTAATTTGCATACAAGTCTCTCAAATGTGTGGAATTAATTTGAAACTTTTCTAAACATTATCCTAGTTTCATCAGTCTTAATAGAGACTTGAACCTTGGAATGATGATTCTGCTGAATATAATCTCATAGTCCTTGGGCAAAACCGTTTAGAATTCATGCAGGTAGATGTGAGAATAATAGGAAACATGTCATATTTCTTCTAATTTTCAAAAAAGGAAAAAGAAGAATGCTACAGATCAATGTTTAATGTACATTATGTTAAATTCTAGGAATGATTATTAAATAGATATTTGGGGTTTTAGAAACAAATGAGTAAACAATTTTACTTATTAAGAAAACGTTTAACAAAACATAATGACAAATGAACCTTGAATAATCTTTCTTACAGTTGTGAAATTGATAAATAAGGGCAAAACCATAGGCATATGTGAAGACGTGTTTTATAATAGAAATAACCTTTAGCAAATAGTGAGAAAATTGCTAAGATTCAGCTTATGATAAAATTGCCTTCTGAATACAAATGTTACTGTAAATGTACATAATACAATGCTTGGGGAATTAGAGAGTCATGAAAGAGCTGTAACCTTGCTACCATTGATTATATTGAATACCATGTATACATTGAACACATATAAACACTGAATGGTATGCATTGAATACATGTATAAGTAGGTTTAAAGTACTATTTATTGTAGCACTATTAAAAGTGTTAAAAAATGCAGATAGAGTTTTACCCAAACTAGATGTTTAAAATAATTTATTTTTTAAAAAATACTGTGGATAATTTCACTATAACTTAAGATTTTAATGTCTAACATATAAAGAGCTTAACACACCTCCCCACTACCTCTATTCTTCACTCCCGTTTATTCCTCTCTCCACTACTAGTTGGCCCTCTGGCCTCCCTTCCATAGAAAATTTTCTCATCCACATCATCATGACCTTCTTATTACTAAATATGGAGAATACCTTTAGATAATTATTTTAATTCATTTACTTCTTGACAGGATTTTATACTTCTGAAAATTCCATTCCTTCTTATCTTATCTGCTGCTGCTCTTCCATCTCCTTTTTACAATCATGATTCTATTATTTTATAAAAATTATTTTACAAATGATCAATACAGAAGAAAAGGAGGTTAGAAAGAGG
The DNA here is from genome assembly GCF_025265405.1 of Mesoplodon densirostris. Classification (NCBI taxonomy): domain Eukaryota; kingdom Metazoa; phylum Chordata; class Mammalia; order Artiodactyla; family Ziphiidae; genus Mesoplodon; species Mesoplodon densirostris. Next base: position 87,188,252 of record NC_082661.1, on the reverse strand, counting down.
CAATACAGAAAAAGTATGGAGATGAAAGTAAAATAATAATTTCCATATCTAACCAACTTAATATACCCATTATTAACATTCAATAATCATTATTGTAGACAACTATGTGGGGACTTATATGAACACACACACAGTAGTTAACTCAAGAAAAAATTTATAATTCCTATTATAAGTTATTTCCACTAAAAAGTATTAAATTTTACTTGCACTTAATAGAAAAAATAAAACTCAAAGCACTGATAAACTTTATATAGTAACTACAATCCCTTATGGTCAGAAACTAAGATAGTTATCTTGTTAAGGAAAAATGATTAATTGAAAACTTAGAGGCTTGAGTAATTGTTTAAACTATACTATTCACTTTAGGTTGTATTTGTTGATTCTGTTATAAAAGTTGAAGAAATTAGTACATTTATACTTCCTCCTAATTCCTAACTCATCTGTCTGATTCGTATTACATTATTATGTTTATACTACCAAAGTTCATAACATTTATAGTCTGTCCTGTATCCATAATTGTCATTGTCATAATTGTCATTGTATCCATAATTGTTCATTTGTATAATTTTTGTTCTATATTTGAGTCCATCAAATGCTTACCATCAGTCCTTTACCATAATTTCTTAATTTCTGATCTGTATATTTCTCTTGTTTGGCTGGATTTTGTCTACAATTCTTGATTACTTGAGAATGTCAATGGCAACTCAGAAGAACAAATTGGCTGGGTTAAATTACAGAGTCCTCATAGTCTTCCTTAAAACTCTGTAATGGTTGCACTGCCATCTTCTGTTATGGAGAAAAATGAGGCAAATATAATTCCCACCCAACCTACACTTGACTTCCCTTCTTGTCTAGATGGCCATACAAGTCTTTCTTCACCCTTTATTTTTTAGTTATTTATATTTTGTGGAGTATAGTTGATTTACAATGTTGTGTTAGTTTCAGGTGTAGAGCAAAGTGAATCTGTTATACGTATATATATATCCACTCTTTTTTAGATTCTTCTCCCATATAGGCCATTACAGAGTATTGAGTAGAGTTCCCTGTGCTATACAGTAGGTCCTTATTAGTTATCTATTTTATATATAGGAGGGTGTATGTGTCAACCCCAATCTTGCAATTTATCTCTCCCCTCCCTTACCCTCCAACAACCATAAGGTTATTTTCTACATATGTAACTCTATTTCTGTTTTGTACATAAGTTCATTTGTAGCCTTTTTTTTACATTCCTCATATAAGCAATATCATATGATATTTGTCTTTGTCTGGCTTACTTCACTCTGTCTGGCTTACTTCACTCAGTATGACAATCTCCCATCTCTAGGTCCAACATGTTGCTTCAAATGGCATTATTTCATCCTTTTTATGGCGGAGTAATGTTCCTTTCTATATATGTATCACATCTTCTTTATCCATTCATCTCTTGATGGACTTTTAGGTTTCTTCCATGTCCTGGCTATTGTAAATAGTGCTGCTATGAACATTGGGGTGCATGTATATTTTTCAATTATGGTTTTCTCTGGATATATGCCCAGGATTGTGATTGCTGGATCATATGGTAGTTCTGTTTTTAGTATTATAAGGAACCTCCATACTGTTCTCCATAGTGGCTGTACCAGTTTACATTCCCACCAACTATGTAGGAGGGTTCCCTTTTCTCCACACCATGGTCTGTAGGTTTTTTGATGATGGCAATTCTGATTGGTATTAGGTGATACCTCATTGTATTTTTGACTTGCATTTCTCTAGTAATTAGTGATGTTGAGCATCTTTTCATGTGTTTTTAGCCATCTGTTTGTCTTCTTTGGAGAAATGTCTATTTAGATCTTCTGCCCATTTTTTTTTTTTTTTCTTTTTGCTGTATGCGGGCCTCTCACTGTTGTGGCCTCTCCCGTTGCGGAGCACAGGCTCCGGATGCGCAGGCCCAGCGGCCACGGCTCACGGGCCCAGCCGCTCCGCGGCACATGGGATCCTCCCAGACCGGGGCACGAACCCGTATCCCCTGCATCGGCAGGCGGACTCTCAACCACTGCGCCACCAGGGAGGCCCTTCTGCCCATTTTTTGATTGGGTTGTTTGTTTATTTGATATTGAGCTGCATGAGCTGTTTGTATATTTTGGAGATTAATCCTTCTTTGGTTGCTTCATTTGCAAATATTTTCTCCCATTCTGAGTGTTGTCTTTTTGTTGTGTTGATGGTTTCCTTTTCTGTGCAAAAGTTTTTACCTTTAATTAGGTCCCATTTGTTTATTTTTGTTTTTATTTTCATTACTGTAGGAGGTAGATTGAAAAAGATCTTGCTGTGATTTATGTTAGAGGATGTTCTATCCAAGTTTTCATCTAAGAGTTTTATAGTATCCAGCCTTAAATTTAGGCTTTTAACCCCTTTTGAGTTTATTTTTGTGTATGGTGTTAGGGTGTGTTCTAATTTCATTCTTTTACATATATCTGTCCAGTTTTCCCAGCATCACTTGTTGAAGAAACTGTCTTTTTCCATTGTATATTCTTGCTGCACTGTCATAGATTAGGTGACCATAGGTGTTTGAGTTGATCTCTCTCTTAAGTTGATCTGGACTTTCTACCCTGTTCCATTGATCTACATTTCTGTTTTTGTGTCAGTAGCATACTGTTTTGATGACTGTGGCTTTGTAGTATAGTCTGAAGTCAGGGAGCCTGATTCCTCCAACTCCTTTTTTCTTTCTCAAGATTGCTTTGGCTATTTGTGGTATTTTGTGTTTACATACAAATTGTAAAATTGTTTGTTCTAATTCTGTGAAAAATGCCATTGGTTATTTGATAGGGATTGCATTCAATCTGTAGATTGCTTTGGGTAGTAATTTACACAATATTGATTCTTCCAATCCAAGAACATGGTATATCTCTCCATCTGTTGGTGTAATCTTTTGTTTCTTTCATCAGTATCTTATAGTTTTAGTAGAGGTCTTTCTCCTCCTTAGGTAGGTTCATTCCTAGGTACATTATTATTTTTGATGTGATGGTAAATGGGATTATTTCCTTTATTTCTCTTTCTGATCTTTCATTGTTAGTATATAGGAATGCAAGAGATTTCTGTGTATTAATCTTGTATCCTGCAACTTTACCAAATTCATTGATGAGCTCTAATAGTTTTCTGTTAGCATCATTTGAGTTTTCTATGTATAGTATCATGTCATCAGCAAACAGTGACAGTTTTACTTCTTTTCCAATTTGGATTCCTTTTATTTCTTTTTATTCTCTGATTACCATGGCTAGGACTTCCAAAACTATGTTGAATAACAGTGGTGAGAGTGGACATCCTTGTCTTGTTCCTGATCTTAGAGGAAAAGCTTTCAGTTTTTCACCATTGAGAATAATGTTTGCTGTGGGTTTGTCATACATGGGCTTTATTATGTTGAGGTAGGTTGCTTCTGTGCCCAATTTCTGGAGAGGTTTTATCATAAATGGGTGTTGAATTTTGTCCAAAGCTTTTTCTGCATCTATTGAGATGATCATACTTTTATTGCTCTCAATTTGTCAATGTGATATATCACATTGATTGATTTGTGGATATTGACAAATCCTTGTGTCCCTGGAATAAATCCCACTTGATCATGGTGTATGATCCTTTTAATGTGTTGTTGGATTCAGTTTACTAGTATTTTGTTTAGGATTTTTGCATCTATGTTCATCACTGAACAATAATTCATCAGTGAATAAAAAATATTTTTTGTGATATCTTTGTCTGGTTTTTGTATCAGGGTGGTGGTGGCCTCATAGAATGAGTTTGGGAGTGTTCCTCCCTCTGCTATATTTTGTAAGTGTTTGAGAAGGATAGGTGTTAGCTCTTCTCTAAATGTTTGATAGAATTTGCCTGTGAAGCCTTCTGGTCCTGTATTTTTGTTTGTTGAAAGATTTTTAATCACAATTTCAATTTCAGTACTTGTGATTGGTCTGTTCATCTTCTATTTCTTCCTGGTTCAGTCTTGGAAGATTGTACCTTTCTAAGAATTTGTCCATTTCTTCTAGGTTGTCCATTTTATTGGCATATAGATTGCTTATAGTAGTCTCTTATGATCCTTTGTATTTCTGTGGTGTCCATTGTAACTTCTCCTTTTTCATTTCTAATTTTATTGATTTGAGTCCTCTCCCTTTTTTTCTTGATGAGTCTGGCTAAAGTTTATCATTTTTTTTAATCTTAAAGAAAGAGCTTTTAGTTTCATTGATATTTGCTATTGTTTTCTTCATCTCTATTTCATTTATTTCTGCTCCGATCTTATGATTTATTGGGTTTTGTTGGTTCTTCTTTCTCTAGTTGCTTTAGGTGTAAGGTTAGGTTGGGTTTTTTTTTTTTTTTTTGAGATTTCTTGTTTCTTGAGGTAAGATTTTATTGCTGTAAACTTCCCTGTTAGAACAGCTTTTGCTGCATCCCATAGGTTTTGGGTCATCGTGTTTCCATTGTCATTTTTCTCTAGGTATTTTTTGATTTCTACTCTGATATCTTCAGTGATCTATTGGTTATTTTGTAACATAGTTTGTGTTTTTTAAGTTTTTTTTTCTTGTAGTGATTTCTAATCTCATAGGCTTGTGTTTCAAGTGGTTGCTTGATATTATTTCAATTTTCTTAACTTTACTGATGCTTGATTTGTGACCCAAGATGTGATCTATCCTGGAGAATGTTCCATGTGCACTTGAGAAGAAAGTGTATTCTGCTGCTTTGGGATAGAAATAGCCTATAAATATCAATTAAGTCTATCTCGTCTAATGTGTCATTTAAGGCTGGTGTTTCCTTATTAATTTACTGTCTGGATGATCTATCCATTGATGTAAGTGGGGTGCTAAAGTCCCTGACTATTATTATGTTATTGTTGATTTACCTTTTTATGGCTGTTAGCATTTGCCTTATATATTGAGGTGCTCTTATGTTGGGTGCATATATATTTATAATTGTTATATCTTCTTCTTGGATTGATCCCTTGATCATTATGTAGTGTCCTTCTTTGTCTCTTGTAACAGTGTTTATTTTAAAGTCTATTTTGTCTGATATGAGAATTGCTACTTTAGCTTTCTTTTGACCTCCATTTGCATGGACTATGTTTTTCCATCCCCTTACTTTCAGTCTGTGTGTATCCCTAGGTCTGAGATGGGTCTCTTGTAGACAGCATATATGCGGGTCTTGTTTTTGTAGCCATTCAGCCAGTCTATGTCTTTTGTTTGGACCATTTAATCCATTTACATTTAAGGTAGTTATCAATATGTATGTTCCTATTACCATTTTCTTAATCTTTTCGGGTTTGTTTTTGTAGGTCTTTTCCTTCTCTTGTGTTTCCTGCCTAGAGAAGGTCTTTTAGCATTTGTTGTAAAGCTGGTTTGGTGGTGCTGAATTCTCTTAGCTTTTGCTTGTCTGTAAAGGTTTTAATTTCTCTGTTGAATCTGAATGAGATCCTTGCTGGGTACAGTAATCTTGGCAGTAGGTTTTTCCCTTTCATCACTTTAAATATGTCCTGCCACTCCCTTCTGGCTTGCAGAGTTTGTGCTGATTAATCAACTTAACCTTATGGAGATTCCCTTATATATTATTTGTTGCTTTTCCCTTGCTGCTTTTAATATTTTTTCTTTGTATTTAATTTTTGTTGGTTTGATTAATATGTGTCTCAGTGTGTTTCTCCTTGGGTTTATCCTGTATGGGACTCTGCACTTCCTTGACTTGGGTGACTGTTTCCTTTCCCATTTTAGGGAAGTTATCAACTATATTCTCTTCAAATATTTTCCCTAGAACATTTCTCTTTCTCTTCTTCTTCTGGGACCACTATAATTCAAATGTTGGTGTGTTTAATGTTGTCTTAGAGTCCTCTGAGACTGTCCTCATTTCTTTTCATTCTTTTTTCTTTATTCTTTTCCACATCAGTGATTTCCATCATTCTATTTTCCAGCTCACTGATCCATTCTTCTGCCCCAGTTATTCTGCTATTGATTCCTTCTAGTGTATTTTTCACTTCACTTATTGTGTTGTTCATCACTCTTTGTTTAGTTCTTCTTGGTCCTTGTTTAAAATTTCTTGTATTTTCTCAGTCTGTACCTGCATTCTTTTTCCAAGATCCTGGATCATCTTAACTGTCATTACACTGAATTATTTTTCCAGTAGATTGCCTATCTCCACTTCTTTGTTCTTCTGGGATTTTATCTTGTTTCTTCTTCTGGGACATATTCCTCTGCTGTGTTATTATGTCTAACATTCTTTGATTTCAGCTTCCATTCCGGAGGCTGCAAGGTTGTAGTTCTTCTTGCATCTGCTGTCTGTACTCTGGTGGATGAGGCTGTCTATGAGGGAAAAGCAACAAATAACATATAAGAGAATCCCTGTAAGGCTATCAGCTAATTTTTCAGAAGAAATTCTGCAGGCCAGAAATGAGTGGCAGGATATGAAAGGAAAAAACCTAAAACCAATAATACTCTACTCAGGAAGGCTCTCATTCAGATTAGACAGAGAAATCAATAGCTTTAAGCAAAAGCTAAAAAGAATTCAGCAGCACCAAACCAGCTTTACAACAAATGCTAAAGGAACTTCTCTAGACAAGAAACACAAGAAAAAAGAAAAAAAGAGGAAGGGGAAAAAAAAAGACCTACATACACAGACTGAAAAAACAATTAAGAAAATGGTAATGGGAACATACATATTGATAATTACCTTAAATGTAAATGGATTAAATGCTTGAACCAAAAGACATATATACTGGCTGAATGGATACAAAAACAAGACTAGTATATATTGTCAACAAGAGACCCACTTCAGATCTATGGACACATACAGTCTGAAAGTGAGGGAATGAAAAAAGGTACTCCATGCAAATGGAGATCAAAAGAAAGCTGGAGTAGCAATACTCATATCAGATAAAATAGACTTTACAATAAAGACTGTTACAAGAGACAAAGAAGAACACCACATAATGATCAAGGGATCAATCCAAGAAGAAGATATAACAATTGTAAAATATATATGCACACAACATAGGAGCACCTCAATATATAAGGCAAATGCTAACATCCCTAAGAGGGGAAATAATAGACAGTAACACAGTAATAGTGGGGGATTTTAACAACCCACTTACATCAATGGACAGATCATCCAGACAAAAAAATCAATAAGGAAACACAGGCCTAAATGACACATTACACCACATGGACTTAAGTGATATTTATAGGACATTCCATCCGAAAGCAGCAGAATACATTTTCTTCTCAAGTGCACATGGAAAATTCTCTACATCCAAGCATACTCTACCCAGCAAGGCTCTTATTAAGATTTGATGGAGAAATCAAAAGGTTTACAGACAAGCAGAAGCTAAGAGAATTTAGCACCACCAGTAGCTTTGCAACAAATGCTAAAGGAACTTCTCTAAGCAGAAAAGAAAAGGCCACTACTGGAAAAAGGAAAATTATGAATGGAAAAGCTCACTGGTAAAGGCAAACATGAAGTAAATGTAGGAAATCATCTGTACACAAATATGATATCAATTGTGAGAAGAGGAGAGCACAAGTGCAGGATATTGGAAATGCATTTGACATTAAAAGACCAGCAACTTAAAATAATCTTGCTTATATAGAGAGTGCTATATGAAATCCTCATGTTAACCACAACTGAAAATCTACAAGAGATACACACACAAAAAAGAAAAAAGGAATCCAAACACAACACTAAAGTTAATCATCAAATCACAAGACAAGAGAACAAAAGAGGAAGGGAAGAAAAAAGGCCTACAAAAATAAATCCAAAACAATTGAGAAAATGGCAATAGGAATATACATATCAATAATTACCTTAAATGTAAATGGATTAAATGCTCCAACCAAAAGACATAGACTGGCTGAATGGATATGAAAACAAGATGCATATATATTCTGTCTACAAGACACCCACTTCAGATCTAGGGACATATACAGACTGAAAGGGGATGGAAAAAGGTACTCAATGTGAATGAAATTAAAAGAAAACTGGAGTAGCAGTACTCAAATCAGACAAAATAGACTTTAAAATAAAGACCGTTACAAGAGTCAAAGAAGGACACTACATAATGATCAAGGGATCAATCCAAGAAGATACACCAACTGTAAATATATATGCACCCAACATAGGAACACCCCAATATATAAGGCAAATATTAACAGCCATAAATGGAGAAATCAACAGTAACACAATAATTGTGGGGGTTTTAATACCCCACTTTCATCAATGGACAGATCTTCGAGACAGAAAATCAGTAAGGAAACACAGGCCTTAAATGACACATTAGACCAGATAGACTTAATTGATATTTATAGGGCCTTCCATCCAAAAGCAGATTACACATTCTTCTCAAGTGCACATAGAACATTCTCCAGGATGGACCACATGCTGGACCATAAAGTGAGACTCAGTAAATTTAAGATAGTTGAAATCATATGAAGTATCTTTTCTGACCACAATGCTATGAAATTAGAAATCAACTGCAAGAAAAAAAAACTATAAAACTGGGGGCTTCCCTGGTGGCGCAGTGGTTGAGAGTCCGCCTGCCAATGCAGGGGACACAGGTTCGTGCCCTGGTCCAGGAAGATCCCACATGCCACGGAGCAGCTGGGCCTGTGAGCCATGGCCACTGAGCCTGTGCGTCTGGAGCCTGTGCTCTGCAACGGGAGAGGCCACAACAGTGAGAGGCCTGTGTACCACTAAAAGATTAAAAAAATCTGTGAAACTCACAAACACAAGGAGACTAAAAAACCAGTGGGTCACTGAAGAAATCAAAGAGGAAATGAAAAATACCTAGAGAAAAATGAAAATGAAAAAACAATGATCCAAAACCTATGGGGTGCAGCAAAAACAGTCCTAAGAGAGAAGTTTATAGTAATAAAATCTTACCCCAGAAAACAAGAAAAATCCAAAATAAATAACCTAGCCTTAGACCTAAAGGAACTAGAGAAGAAAAACAAATAAAACCTAAAGTCAGTAGAATGGGGGGAGCCCGGAGGAAGATGGCGGAAGAGTAAGACGCGGAGATCACCTTCCTCCCCACAGATACATCAGAAATTCATCTACACGTGGAACAACTCCTACAGAACACCTACTGAACGCTGACAGAAGACCTCAGACCCCCCAAAAGGCAAGAAACTCCCCACATACCTGGGTAGGGCAAAAGAAAAAAAGAATAAACAGAGACAATAGGATAGGGACGGGACCTGCACCAGTGGGAGGGAGCCGTGAAGGAGGGAAGGTTTCTACACACTACAAGCCCCTTCGCGGGCGGAGACTGCAGGTGGCGGAGGGGGAAAGCTTCGGAGTAGCGGAGGAGAGCACAGCAACAGGGGTGCGGAGGGCAAAGCGGAGAGATTCTGGCACAGAGGATCGGTGCCCTCAGGCACACACCAGCCCGAGAGGCTTGTCTGCTCAGCCGCCGGGGCGGGCGGGGCTGGGAGCTGAGACTCGGGTATCGGCTTTCAGTCGGAGCACAGGGAGAGGACTGGGGCTGGCGGCAGGAAGAGAGCCTGAAGGGGTTAGTGCTCCATGGCTAGCCCGGAGGGAGTCCGGGGAAAGGGTCTGGCGCTGCCGAAGAGGCAAGAGACTTTTTTCCCTTTTGTTTCCTGGTGCGCGAGGAGAGGGCATTAAGAGGGCTGCTTGGGGAAGCGCCGGAGACAGGCGCGAGCCGCGGGTAAGGCGCGGACCTCGGAGACGGGCGTGGGCCACCGCCGCCGCCGCCTCCGCGGGGCCTGTGTGCGAGTGCGGGTCACTGTCCACCCCGCCTTCCGGGGGGCCTGTGCACCCCGCCACTGCCGGGGTCCCGAGACCCGGGGACGGCTTTCCCGGGAAAGTGCACGGAGCGCCACGGGCTGCTGCAACGTCACGCCAGCCTCTGCCGCCACAGGCCCGCCCCACACTGCGCGCCCCTCCCTCCCCTCTGCCTGAGTGAGCCAGAGCCCCCGAATCAGCGGCTCCTTTAAACCCGTCCTGTCTGAGCGAAGAACGGACGCCCTCGGGCGACCTACGCGCAGAGGCGGGGCCAGGTCCAAGGCTGAGACCCGGGAGCTGTGAGAGCAGAGACAGGGAAATCTCTCTGTGCAGCCTCGGAGGCAGCGGATTAAAGCTCCACGGTCCATTTGATGTGCCCTGCGTCTGTGGAGTGCATGAATGGACAGCGAATCATCCCAAATTGAGGAAGTGGACTTTGAGGACAAGATTTAAGACTTTCCCCCTTTTCCTCTTTTTACAACGAATTATTCCAAATTAAGGAGGTGGACTTAGAGAGCAAGATTTCAGACTTCTCGCCCTTTTCCTCTTTTTACAACGAATTATCCCAAATTGAGGAGGTGGACTTGGAGAGCAAGATTTTTGATTTTTCCCCCTGCTCTCTTTTTGTGAATGTGTATGTGTAATCTTCTGTGTAAGATTCTCTCTGTATAGCTTTGCTTGCACCATATGTCCCAGGGTTCTACCGGTCCGTTTTTTTTTTTTTTTTTTTTTCAATAATTACTTTCTAATTTTAATAACGCTACTATATTTCATACTTTATTCTATTTTACTTTACCTGCTCTTTCTTTTTTTCCTACCTTCCCTTCCTTCCTCCCTCCGTCCGCTCCTCGTTTACTTCTTTTTCTTTCCTCCCTCCCACCCTTCTTCTTTCCACTTTCTTTTTCTTTCCTTCCTCCCTCCCTCCTGTCTTTCTTTCTTTCTTTCCTTCCTCGCTCCCTCCCTTCTTCCATTCACTCTTCCTTTTGCTTTCATTCCTCCCTCCCTCCCTCCTTTCTTTCCTTTTTTCTTTCCATCCTTCCTCCCTCCCTCCCTCCTTTCTTTCTTTCTTCCGTCCTTCCTTCCTTTCTTCCCTTCTTCCTTTCTTTCCCTCTCTCTTTCTTTCTTCTACTAATTCTTTCTTTCTACTTTTTCTCCCTGTTATACTGAGCCGGGTGGATGAAAGGCTCTTGGTGCTGCAGCCAGGAGTCAGTGCTGTGACTCTGAAGTGGGAGAGCCAACTTCAGGACACGGGTCCACAAGAGACCTCCCAGCTCCACATAATATCAAGCAGCGAAAATCTCCCAGAGATCTCCATCCCAACACCAGCACCCAGCTTCAGTCAACGACCAGCAAGCTACAGTGCTGGTCACCCTATGCCAAGCAACTAGCAAGGCAGGAACACAACCCCACCCATTAGCAGAGAGGCTACCTAAAAATATAATAAGGCCATAGGCACCCCAAAACACACCACCAGACGTGGACCTGTCCACCAGAAAGACAAGATCGAGCCTCAACCACCAGAACAAAGGCATTAGTCCCCCCCACCAGGAAGCCTACACAACCTACTGAAATAACCTTAGCCACTGGGGTCAGACACCAAAAACAACGGGAACTACGAATCTGCAGCCTGCAAAAAGGAGACCCCAAACACAGTAACATAAGCAAAATGAGAAGGCAGAAAAACACACAGCAGGTGAAGGAGCAAGATAAAAACCTACCAGACCTAACAAATGAAGAGGTAATAGGCAGCCTACCTGAAAAAGAATTCAGAATAATGATAGTAAAGCTGATCCAATATTCTATTTCCAAGATCCATAATCTTGGAAATAGAATAGACAAAATGCAAGAAACAGTTAACAAGGACCTAGAAGAACTAAAGATGAATCAAGCATCGATTAAAAACACAATAAATGAAATAAAAAATACTCTAGATGGGATCAATAGTAGAATAACTGAGGCAGAAGAACGGATAAGTGAGGTGGAAGATAAAATAGTGGAAATAACTGCTGCAGAGCAAAATAAAGAAAAAAGAATGAAAAGAACAGAGGACAGTCTCAGAGACCTCTGGGACAACATTAAAGGCACCAACATTCGAATTATAGGGGTTCCAGAAGAAGAAGAGAAAAAGAAAGGGACTGAGAAAATATTTGAAGAGATTATAGTTGAAAACTTCCCCAATATGGGAAAGGAAATAGTTAATCAAGTCCAGGAGGCACAGAGAGTCCCATAGAGAATAAATCCAAGGAGAAATACACCAAGACACATATTAATCAAACTGTCAAAAATTAAACACAAAGAAATCATATTAAAAGCAGCAAGGCAAAAACAACAAATAACACACAAGGGAATCCCCATCAGGTTAACAGCTGATCTCTCAGCAGAAACTCTACAAGCCAGAAGGGAGTGGCAGGACATAATTAAAGTGATGAAGGAGAGAAACCTGCAACCAAGATTACTCTACCCAGCAAATATCTCATTCAGATTTGATGGAGAAATTAAAACCTTTACAGACAAGCAAAAGCTGAGAGAGTTCAGCACCACCAAACCAGCTTTACAAAAAATGCTAAAGGAACTTCTCCAGGCAAGAAACACAACAGAAGGAATATACCTACAATAACAAACCCAAAGCAATTAAGGAAATGGGAATAGGAACATACATATCAATAATTACCTTAAATGTAAATGGACTAAATGCTCCCACCAAAAGACACAGAGTGGCTGAATGGATACAAAAACAAGACCCATATATATGCTGTCTACAAGAGACCCACTTCAGACCTAGAGACACATACAGACTGAAAGTAAGGGGATGGAAAAAGATATTCCATGCAAATGGAAATCAAAAGAAAGCTGGAGTAGCAATTCTTATATCAGACAAAATAGACTTTAAAATAAAGACTATTAGAAGAGACAAAGAAGGACACTACATAACAATAAAGGGATCGATCCAAGAAGAAGATATAACAATTGTAAATATTTATGCACCCAACATAGGAACACCTCAATACATAAGGCAAATACTAACAGCCATAAAAGGGGAAATCGACAGTAACACAATCATAGTAGGGGACTTTAACACCCCACTTTCACCAATGGACAGATCATCCAAAATGAAAATAAATAAGGAAACACAAGCTTTAAATGATACATTAAACAAGATGGACTTAGTTGATATTTATAGGACATTCCATTCAAAAACAACAGAATACACATTTTTCTCAAGTGCTCATGGAACATTCTCCAGGATAGATCATATCTTGGGTCACAAATCAAGCCTTGGTAAATTTAAGAAAATTGAAATTGTATCAAGTATCTTTTCCGACCACAATGCTATGAGACTAGACATCAATTACAGGAAAAGATCTGTAAAAAATACAAACACATGGAGGCTAAACAATACACTACTCAATAACGAAGTGATTACTGAAGAAATCAAAGAGGAAATTAAAAAATACCTAGAAACAAATGACAATGGAGACACGACAACCCAAAACCTATGGGATGCAGCAAAAGCAGTTCTAAGGGGGAAGTTTATAGCAATACAATCCCACCTTAAGAAACAGGAAACATTTCGAGTAAACAACCTGACCCTGCACCTAAAGCAATTAGAGAAAGAAGAACAAAAAACCCCCAAAGTTAGCAGTAGGAAAGAAATCATAAAGATCAGATCAGAAATAAATGAAAAAGAAATGAAGGAAACGATAGCAAAGATCAACCAAACTAAAAGCTGGTTCTTTGAGAAGATAAACAAAATTGACAAACCATTAGCCAGACTCATCAAGAAAAGAAGGGAGAAGACTCAAATCAATAGAATTAGAAATGAAAAAGGAGAAGTAACAACTGACACTGCAGAAATACAAAAGATCAGGAGAGATTACTATAAGCAACTCTATGCCAATAAAATGGACAACCTGGAAGAAATGGACAAATTCTTAGAAATGCACAACCTGCCAAGACTGACTCAGGAAGAAATAGAAAATATGAATAGACCAATCACAAGCACTGAAATTGAATCTGTGATTAAAAATCTTCCAACAAACAAAAGCCCAGGACCCGATGGCTTCACAGGCGAATTCTATCAAACATTTAGAGAAGAGCTAACACCCATCCTTCTCAAACTCTTCCAAACAATATCAGAGGAAGGAACACTCCCAAACTCATTCTATGAGGCCACCATCACCTTGATACCAAAACCAGGCAAGGATGTCACAAAGAAAGAAAACGACAGGCCAATATCACTGATGAACATAGATGCAAAAATCCTCAACAAAATACTAGCAAACAGAATCCAACAGCACATTAAAAGGATCATACACCATGATCAAGTGGGGTTTATTCCAGGAATGCAAGGATTCTTCAATATACGCAAATCAATCAATGTGCTACACCATATTAACAAGTTGAAGGAGAAAAACCATATGATCATCTCAATAGATGCAGAGAAAGCTTTTGACAAAATTCAACACCCATTTATAATAAAAATCCTGCAGAAAGTAGGCATAGAGGGAACTTTCCTCAACATAATAAAGGCCATATATGACAAACCCACAGCCAACATTGTCCTCAATGGTGAAAAACTGAAACCATTTCCACTAAGATCAGGAACAAGACAAGGCTGCCCACTCTCACCACTCTTATTCAACATAGTTTTGGAAGTTTTAGCCACAGCAATCAGAGAAGAAAAGGAAACAAAAGGATTCCAAATTGGAAAAGAAGAAGTAAAGCTGTCACTGTTTGCAGATGACATGATACTATATAGAGAGAATCCTAAAGATGCTACCAGAAAACTACTAGAGGTAATCAATGAATTTGGTAAAGTAGCAGGATACAAAATTAATGTACAGAAATCTCTGGCATTCCTGTACACTAATGATGAAAAATCTGAAAATGAAATCAAGAAAACACTCCCATTTACCATTGCAACAAAAAGAATAAAATATCTGGGAATAAACCTACCTAAGGAGACAAAAGACCTGTATGCAGAAAATTATAAGACACTGATGAAAGAAATTAAAGATGATACAAATAGATGGAGAGATATAGCATGCTCCTGGATTGGAAGAATCAATATTGTGAAAATGACTCTACTACCCAAAGCAATCTACAGATTCAATGCAATCCCTATCAAACTACCACTGGCATTTTTCACAGAACTAGAACAGAAAATTTCAAAATTTGTTTGGAAAAACAAAAGACCCCGAATAGCCAAAGCAATCTTGAGAACGAAAAATGGAGCTGGAGGAATCAGGCTCCCTGACTTCAGACTATACTACAAAGCTACAATAATTAAGACAGTGTGGTACTGGCATAAAAACAGAAAGATAGATCAGTGGATCAGGATAGAAAGCCCAGAGATAAACCCACGCACATATGGCCAACTTATCTTTGATAAAGGAGGCAGGAATGTACAGTGGAGAAAGGACAGCCTCTTCAATAAGTGGTGCTGGGAAAACTGGACAGGGACATGTAAAAGTTTGAGATTAGATCATTCCCTAACACCATACACAAAAATAAGCTCAAAATGGATTAAAGACTTAAATGTAAGGCCAGAAACCATCAAACTCTTAGAGGAAAACATAGGTAGAACACTCTATGACATAAATCACAGCAAGATCCTTTTTGACCCACCTCCTAGAGAAATGGAAATAAAAACAAAGATAAACAAATGGGACCTAATGAAACTTCAAAGCTTTTGCACAGCAAAGGAAACCATAAAGAAGACCAAAAGACAACCCTCAGAATGGGAGAAAATATTTGCAAATGAAGCAATTGACAAAGGATTAATCTCCAAAATTTATAAACAGCTCATGCAGCTCAATAGCAAAAAAACAAACAACCCAATCCAAAAATGGGCAGAAGACTTAAATAGGCATTTCTCCAAAGAAGATATATAGACTGCCAACAAACACATGAAAGAATGCTCGACATCATTAATTATTAGAGAAATGCAAATCAAATCTACAATGAGATATCATCTCACACCAGTCAGAATGGCCATCATCAAGAAATCTAGAAACAATAAATGCTGGAGAGGGTGTGTAGAAAAGGAAACACTCTTGCACTGCTGGTGGGAATGTGAATTGGTACAGCCACTATGGAGAACAGTATGGAGGTTCCTTAAGAAACTACAAATAGAACTACCATATGACCCAGCAATCCCAGTACCAGGCATATACCCTGAGAAAACCATAATTCAAAAAGAGACATGTACCAAAATGTTCATTGCAGCTCTATTCACAATAGCCCGGAGCTGGAAACAACCTAAGTGTCCATCATCGGTTGAATGGATAAAGAAGATGTGGCACATATATACAATGTAATATTACTCAGCCATAAAAAGAAACGAAATTGAGCTATTTGTAATGAGGTGGATAGACCTAGAGTGTGTCATACAGAGTGAAGTAAGTCAGAAAGAGAAAGACAAATACCGTATGCTAACACATATATACGGAATTTAAAAAAAAATGTCATGAAGAACCTAGGGGTAAAACGGGAATAAAGACACAGACCTACTTGAGAATGGACTTGAGGATATGGGGAGGGGGAAGGGTAAGCTGTGATAAAGCGAAAGAGAGTCATGGACATATATACAGTACCAAACGTAAGGTAGATAGATAGTGGCAAGCAGCCGCAGAGCACAGGGAGATCAGCTCGGTGCTTTGTGACCGCCTGGAGGGGTGAGATGGGGAGGGTGGGAGGGAGGGAGATGCATGAGGGAAGGGATGTGGGAACAGATGTATATGTATGACTGATTCACTTTGTTATAAAGTAGAAACTAATAAAAAAAAAATAAAAAAAATAAAGTCAGTAGAAGGAAAGAAATCCAAAAGATTAGAGCAGAAATAAATGAAACAGAAATGAAGAAAGAAATAAAAAAGGTCAATGAAACTAAAAGCTGGTTCTTTGAAAAGATAAACAAAATGAGTAAACCTTTAGCTAGACTCATCAAGAAAAAAAAAGGAGGGATCAAATCAATAAAATTATAAATGAAAAAGCAGACATTACAGTGGACACCACAGAAATACAAAGGATCTTAAGAGACTACTACAACCATATGCCAATAAAATAGACAACCTTGAAGAAATGGGCAAATTCTTAGAAAGGTACAATCTCCCAAGACTGAACTAGGAAGAAATAGAAAATATGAACAAACCAATCTCAAGTACTGTAATTGAACCTGTGATTTAAAAATTTCCAACAATAAAAAGTCCAGGACCAGATGTCTTCACACAGACACAGGTGAATTCTATCAAACATTTAGAGGTGAGTTAATACTTATCCTTCTGAAACCATTTCAAAACATTGCAGAGGCTGAAAAACTCCCAATCTCATTCTGTGAGCCCACCATGATGCCAAAACCATCACCCTGATGCCAAAACCAGACAAAGATACCACACACACAAAAATTACAGGTCAATATCATTGATGAATACAAACGCAAAAATCCTAAACAAAATATTATTAAACTGACTCCAACAATACATTAAAAGGGTCAAGTAGGATTTATTCCAGGGATGCAAGGATTTTTTAATATCAGCAAATCAATCAGTGTGTTACACCATATTAACAAATTGAAGAATAGAAAGCATATGATCATCTCAATAGATGCAGAAAAAGATTTTGACAAAATTCAATGCCCAATTATAATAAAAACTCTCCAGAAAGTGGGCATAGAGTGAACCTACTTCAGCATAATAAAGGCATATATGACATATCCACAGGTAACATCACTCTCAATGGTGAAAAGCTGAAAGCATTTCCTTTAAGATCAGGAACAAGATGAAGTCCACTCTTGCCACTTTTATTCAACATAGTTTTGGAAGTCCTAGCCATGGCAATCAGAGATGAAAAAGAAATAAAAGGAATCCAAATTGGAAGAGAAGATGTAAAACTGTCACTGTTTGCAGATGACATGACACTATACATAGAGAATCTTCAAGATTCTATCAGAAAACTACTAGAGCTCATCAATGAATTCTGTAAAGTTGTAGGATACAAAATTAACACACAGAAATCTCTTGCATTTCCAAACAGTCACAACAAAAAGTCAAAATGAGACATTAAGGAAACAATCCCATTTACCATCGCATCAAAAAGAATAAAATGTCTAGGAATAAACCTAGATAAGGAAGCAAAAGGCCTGTACACTGAAAAGTATAAGATGCTGATGAAAGAAATCAAAGATGACACAAACAGATGGAGATATATCATGTTCTTGGATTGCAAGAATCAATATTGTCAAAATGACTCTACTACCCAGTGCAATCCACAGATTCAATGCAATCCCTATCAAATTACCAATGGCATTTTCCACAGAACTAGAACAAACAATCTTAAAATTTGTATGAAGACATAAAAGACCCCCAATAGTCAAAGCAATCTTGAGGAAGAAAAACAGAGCTGGAGGAATCAGGCTCACTGACTTCAGACTATACTACAAATCCACAGTCATCAAAACATTATGGTACTGGCATAAAAAGAGAAATATAGTTCAGTGGAACAGGATAGAAATCCCAGAAATAAACCCACGCTCCTATGCTCAATTAATCTATGACAAAGGATGCAAGACTATACAATGGAGGAAAGAGATGTCTCTTTGATAAATGGTACTGGGAAAACTGGACAGCTACATGTAAAATGAAATAATAACATTAACACCATACACAAAAATAAACTCAAAATATATTAAAGACAGTGTAAGACTGGACACTATAAAACTCTTAGAGGAAGAGGTAAGCACAACATTCTTTGACATAAATTGCAGGAATATCTTTTTCAAGCCACCTTCTAGAATAATGGAAATAAAAACAAAAATAAGCAAATAGGACATAATTAAACTCAAAAACTTTTGCGCAGCAAAGGAAACCATAAAAAAATGAAAATACAACCCACAGAATTGGAGAAAATATTTGCAAACTATGCTACTGACAAGGGATTAGTCTCTAAAATTTACAAACAGCTCATGTGGCTCAATATCAAAAAAAAAAAAAAACCCAAACAAACAACCCAATCAGAAAATGGGCAGAAGACCTAAGTAGACATTTCTCCAAAGAAGACATACAGATGGGCAACAGGCACCTGAAAAGATGCTCAACATTGCTAATTATTAGAGAAATGCACATCAAAACTACCATGAGATATCACCTCACACCAGTCAGAATGGCCATCATCAAAAAATCTTCAAACAATAAATGCTGGAGAGGGTGTGGAGAAAAGGGAACCCTTCCACACTTGGTGGGAATGTAAATTGGTACAGCCACTATGGAGAACAGGAAGGAAAGTTCCTTAAAAAAGTAAATAAAGAGCCAACATACAATCCAGCAATGCCACTCCTGGGCATATATCCAGAGAAAAAGATGCTTTGAAAGGATATATGCACCCCAGTGTTCATTGCAGCACTGTTTACAATAGCCAAGACATGGAAGCAACCTAAATGTCCATCAACAGAGGAATGGATAAAGAAGATGTGGTACATACTCAGCCATAAAAAAGAATGAAATATTGCCATTTTCAGCAACATGGATGGATCTAGAGAATACTATACTTAGTGAAGTAAGTCCAACAGAGAAAGACATATATCACTAATATGTACAATCTGAAAATAATACAAATGAAATTTAAATATAAAATGAAATTTAAATATAAAATAGAAACAGACTCAGACATAGAAAACAAACTTATGGTTACCTAAGGGGAAAGGGTGGGGGAGAGGGGTAAATTAGGGGTATGAGGTTTACAGATACAAACTACTATACATAAAATAGATAAGCAACAAGGATTTACTGTGTAGCAGAGAGAACTATATTCAACATCTTATAATAACATACAATGGAAAATAATCTGAAAAATATATATATAACTGAATTACATTGCAGTACATCTGAAAATAACCAAATATTGTATGTAAATCAACTATACTTCAATTAAAAAAAGAATACTCTCACCAGCAAAGTTGTCCTTCATAATTGAAGTAGAGATAAAGAGTTTTCCAGACAAGCAAAGCTAAAGGAGTTTATCACCACTAAACTAGGCATACAACAAAGGTTAAAAGGACTTCTTTAAGCTGAAATGAAAGGGTGCTGATCAGTAACAGGAAAACATATGAAAGCATAAATCTCAGTGGTGAAGATAATCATATAGTAAAATTCAAAATAATCT
Source organism: Mesoplodon densirostris (assembly GCF_025265405.1). NCBI lineage: Eukaryota > Metazoa > Chordata > Mammalia > Artiodactyla > Ziphiidae > Mesoplodon > Mesoplodon densirostris. Next base: position 87,168,362 of record NC_082661.1, on the reverse strand, counting down.
TATATTTTAAAGGTGGTGAGTTAGAGTTAATCACCTATAGAACTAGTATGAAGGTTAATAAACAATAGTAGTAAAAATAACTAACATAAATAATTGTTAACACATAAAAGAAGAAGATGTAAATTGTGACTTCAAAAAAATAAAATGTGGAGGACAGGAGTAAAAATGTAGAGCTTTAGAATGACTTAAATTTAAGCTATCATCAACTTAAAATACACTGTTACAAGATGTTTTAAGTAAGCCTCCTCTAAGATCAGGAACAAGACAAGGATGCTCATTTTCACAACTTTTATTCATCCTCGTATTGGAAATTTTAGCTAGAGCAATTAGGCAAGAAAGAGAAATAAAAGGTATCCAAATCAGAAGGGAAGAAGTAAAATTTCACTATTTGCAGATGACATATTATTTATAGAAAATCCTAAAGACTCCACCAGAAAACTGTTTGAACTAATTAATGACTTCAGCAAAGTTGCAGGATACAAAATCAGTATACGAAAATTGTTGCATTTTTCTATGCTAACAACAAATATTAGAATGAGAAATTAAGAAAACCATCCATTTACAATTGAATCAGAAAAATAAAATGCCTAGGAATAAATTTAACCAGGTAGGTGAAAGACCTGTACCCTGAAAAATATATGACATTTATGAAAGTAATTTAAAAAGGTACAGAGAAATTGAAAAATATTTTGTGCTCATGGATTGGAAGAAGTAATGTTGTTAAAATACCTGTATTACTGAAGCAATCTCCAGATTCAATGCAATCCTTATCAAAATTCCAATGGCATTTTTTTTTACAGAAAGAACAAAAAATTTCTAAAATTTGTATGAGACCACAAAGGACCACAAACAGCCAAAGCAATCCTGAGAAAGAACAAAGCTGGATGCATCATGCTCCTTGATTTCAAACTACATTACAAAGCTATAGTAATCAATATAGTGTTGTATTGGCGTAAAAGAGACATATAGATCAACTGAACAAAATAAGGATCCCAGAAATAAACCCATGTATATATGGTCAAATAGATCATGACAAAGAAGACAAGAATATACAATGGGAAAGAATGGTCTCCTCAATAAATGGTGTAGGGAAAACTGTACAGCCACATGCAAAAGAATGAAGTGGACCACTACCTTATGCCATACTAACTAACAAACAAACTACTAAGTACTAACTACAAAATAATACTACTAACAAACTAACTACTAACACACAAAAACTCAAATGGATTAAAGAATTGAATGTAAGGCCTGAAATCATAAAATTCCTAGAAGAGAAACCATAAACAAAGTGAAAAGACAACCCATGGAATCAGAAGATATTCGCAAATGATGTGACTGACAAGGAATTAATTTCCAAAATATACAAACAAGTCAAATAGTTTAATATATATAAAAAAATCCAATCAAAAAATGGGCAGAAGACTCAATAGACATTTCTCCAAAGAAGACATACAGATAGCCAACAGGCACATGAAAAGATGCTCAACATTGATAATTTTTAGAGAAATGCAAATCAAAACCACAATGAGGTATCATCTCATGCCAATCAGCATGGACATCATCAAAAAACCTACAAATAATAAATGCTGGAGAGGGTGTGGAGAAAAGGAAACCTCCCTACACTGTTGGTAGGAATGTAAATTGGTGTAGCCACCATGGAGAACAGTATTGAGGTTCCTTAAAAAACTAAAACTAGAACTACCATATGGTCCTGCAATCCCATTCCTGGGCATATATCCAGAAAAGACAAAAACTTCTAAGTCAAAAAATTATATGCATTCCAATGTTCATAGTAACACTATTTACAATAGCCAAGACATGGAAGCAAACTAAATGTCCATTGACAGATGAATGGATAAAGAAGATGTGGTGTGTGTATACACACACACACACATGCATGTGCATGTACACAAACACATATATATTTATATAATGGAATATTATTCAGCTATAAAAATGAATGAAATAATGCTATTTGCAGCAACATGGTGGATCTATCCTACTAAGTAAAGTCAGAGAAAGACAAATATAATATGATAGCACTTACATGTGGAATCTAAAAAACATGATACAAATGAACTTATTTACAAAACAGAAAGAGACTCACAAACATAGAAAACCAACTTATAGTTACCAAAGAGGAAAGCAGGGGCAGCAAGGGAAGGGATAAATTAGGCATTTGGGATTAACATATACACACTACTACATATAAAATAGATAACCAACAAGGACATATTGTATAGCACAGGCAACTATATTCAATATCTTATAATAATCTATAATGTAAATGAATCTGAAAAAAAGAATATATATATATATATATATATATATATATATATATATATATATATATATACACACACACACATAACTAAATAACTTTAAAAAGAAAACTCCTAGAAGAAAACATAAGTGGTAAGCTCCTTGGCATCATTCTTGCCAAGTGGGACTATATCAAACTAAAAAACTTCTGCACAGTATCAACTAAATGAAAAGGCAATCTATTGAATGGGAGGAAATATTTGCAAATCATATGTCTCACAAGGGGCTAAATTCCAAAATATTAAAAACTCATACAACTCAATAGCAAAAAAAAAAAAAAACTCCAAACAATCTGATTAAAAAGTGGGCAGAGGCTTTGGATAGACATTTTTCCAAAGATGACATACAGCTAACCAACTGGTACATGAAAAGATGCTCAACATCACTAATCATCAGAGAAATGTGAATCAAAACCACAATGAAATATTACCTCACACCTGTTAGAATGACATTATCAGAAAGAAATAATTGTTGGCAAAGATGTGGTAAAATGGGAACGTTTGTGCACTGTTAGTGGGAATGTAAATTGGTGTAGCCCCTGTGGAAAACAATGTGAAGGTTCTTCAAAAAAATGAAAACATAACTACCATATAATCCAGCAATTCCACTTCTAATCATTTATCTGAGGAAAATGATAACACTCTCACAAAAAAGATATATGCACTCTCACATTTTAAAATACATCTCTATTGGAGTATAATTGTTTCACAATACTATGTTGTTGTAAAACAAAGCAAATCAGCCATATGCATACATATGTCCCCATATCCCCTCCCTCTTGATCTTCCCTCCCACCCTCCCTATCCCACCCCTCTAGGTGGTCACAAAGCACCGAGCTGATCTCCCTATGCTGTGCGGCTGCTTCCCACTAGCTATCTATTTTACATTTGGTAGTGTATATATGTCGATGCTACTCTCACTTTGCCCCAGCTTCCCCCTCCTCCCTGCATCCTCAAGTCCATTCTCTATGTCTATGTCATGTAGATCTCCACATTTTTTACAGTATTATTTACAACAGCCAAGACATGAAAGCAACCTTAGTGTCCATTGATGGATGAATAGATTCATTCATATAAATTAATATAAATATATATAGTATATATACACACTATATATATCAAATACATACACACACATATATACAACGGTGTTGTATTCCACCATAAAAAATGAAATCATGAATTTGTGGCCACAGCGGTGGACCTTGAGGGTATTATGCCAAGTGTAATAAGTGAGACAGAGAAAGACAGAAACTGTATGATCGCACTTATATGTGTAGAATCCAAAACAAATGAAAACAAATCTGAGCTTATGAACACAGAGAACAGTTGTTGGTTACCAGAGGTGAGGGGTGGGAGGTGGGTAAAATTGGTGAAACAGAAAAGGTACAAACTTTTATTATAAAATAAATTATGAGGATATAATATACAGCATGGTGACTATAGTTAATAATACCCTATTGTATATTTGAAAGTTGCTGAGAGAATAGGTCATAAAAGTTCTAATCACAAGAAAAAGCACTATGTCTAGTGATACAGGTTAACTAGTCTTATTGTGGTGATTAATTTGCAATATATACAAATATTGAATCAGTATGTTGTACACCTGAAACGAAAAGAATGTATGTCAACTATATCCCCAAAAGTCAATGTTAGCTAATATTTATATTATTCTTTGCAGATATTATTTCTTTTGCTTTTCAGTTACCTTTATGATCTTTTCTTTGTCTTGGTGTTCAATATCATTATGATTTATCTAGGTTTGGATTTACTTCTATTTATCTTTTTAAAAGTTTCTTCCATATCCTATGAATACATATCTTAACATCTTTATTTTTATAATTCTCAGCTATAATCTCTTCAAATATTGTCTCTTCCTCATTCTCTATTGTATCTTTCTGATACCCCAATTATATGACTCCAATTTTAAAGATGTTAGAACTTATCGTTATAAATTAAACGTCTTTTAAACTCTAATATTTTCTAAGCCCTTTCTTCTCTGAGCTAATAATTTTGTTTCCAGTTTCATAATTCTTTCTTCAGCTGTGCCCAATCTGCTCTTTATCCCCTGAGATTATATTTTTAACTTTTTTTTCACTCCTAGGGGTTTGATTTTTTTCAAAGCTTGTCTTCATTTTTGTTGGTGACTTATTTTCTTGATGAGCATTTGAGTATCTCTTTTACTTCTTTATACATTGAAAAACTTTTATTATTTTTTGTTTTCTGGCCAATAATTCTAATATCTGAAGTCTTGGGTGGGTGTTGGAGGAGGCAATCAAGAGGACATGACCTCCAGTTGGCTCTCAAGCTGGACACAGAAGTCAGAGGCTTCTCACCTCTCTCCCTGTGCTTGGAATGTACACTGTCCCCCATTCCCACAATGGGAACCATTTTCAAGGATGCAGCCTTGAGAGAGCAACGTGTTATTGAAACTTTCTGGATGGCATGTGTGGCTGACCTTCTACATAAACTTTCAAAATTTGGTGGGTCAGTGCAGAGATCTCCTTGTCTTGCAGCTGCTCAAGAGAAGCTTCATATGGAAGTTCCCTGCCCTCCGTGTATGGGGACCAGTTTCACATTTCACCTGGGAAGCTCTTGAAGAGGTTGCAAACTAACTGTGGGGGACAGGAATCTCTGCTGGTTGTTGTTTCTGCTGTTTCTTGTTTATGGAATCTTGAAAGGATTGAGGTATGTCCCTTCAGAAAGACAAATATCATATGATATCACTTATATGTGGAATCTAAAAAATATGATACAAATGAACTTATTTACAAAACAGAAATAGACTCACAGACTTCAAAAACAAAATTCTGGTTACCAAAGGGGAAACGTGGTGGTGGGGAGGGATAAATTAGGAGTTTGGGATTAACATATACACACTACTGTATATAAAATAGATAATCAACAAGGACCTACTGTATAGCACAGGGAACTTTATATTCTGTAATAACCTATTGGGCAAAGAATCTGAAAAATAATGGATATATGTATATTATCCACTGAATCACTGAATTACTTTGTGGTACACCTGAAGCTAACACAATATTGTAAATCAACTATACTCCAGTATAAAAAATTTTTTTTAATAATTTAAAATTAGACTAAGAAACCTACTAGAACATATCACTAATATAAAATAAGAACAAAGAAACATAGCAAAGACTCAAGCACAAATATTAGGTATAAAAACATAATACTTGAAGTAAAAGACCTAATATGTAGGCTGGATAGCAGAATGGATATGACTGAGGAACAAATCATTAAATTGGAAGACCTGATAGAGGAAATATCCCTGAAGGAGAGAACAAAGACAAGGGATTTTTTTCATGTAGAAAGACTAATACTCAGATAATGGGAATTTTAGAAAGAAGGAGAAATAAAATTGAAGAACTCATGAAAAAAAAAACTGTCTTGGAATTAGAAAAAAAGATGAAGACCTCAGATTGAAGACATCACAGAATGACAAAGAAGATGATAAGGGCAGAGCCACATGTAGGCAAACGGTAGTAAAATTTAAGAACATCAAAGACAAATTCCAAAAGCTGATAGAGGAAGAGAAGATTACATACAAAGGAAAGAGTATTAAATTTCCATCAGATTTCCAACAACAACACAATGAATGAAGAAAATGTTGTCTTTTCAAAGAATTAAAGGAAAAGGAATTTGAACTTAGAACTGTATACCCAGCCAAACTGTCATTGAAAGGTTAGAACATAATAAAAATATTCTAAGGCCTATAAAGAATCAGCATCTTTGCCATACCAAGACTTTCATTGAAAATGGTTTTTGATGAAGGATTTAAATTAGAAATGATTCAAATCTGGGAGAATACAAGAGAAAAGCATACTATACCTAATGTATTTTATCTGATAAATTTTATTTATAAAATAAATATCCAAGACCAAGGAAAAGAAGAAATATACCTGTAATAACCCAGAATGAAAAGTCTAGAAAATAATATAATGAGAATTGGGAAATAGGGGAGACAAAAGGATGTGAGATTAAACTATTATTTTTGTCTTATGCTATCAGTATATATATCAACATTTCTTTTTAGATATAAGAAAGGATATAAAAGAAATGAAAATGGGAGACTAAAGAAATATGTCCATTCTTAATTAATGCTTCTCTCCTTAAAGCAACAAAACACAGTAAGGTTTTGTTCCCTCTCATTCTTCTAAGTTAGTCCTGTAAGCTTGCAAGGACAGTGAAATGAGAATGAAAGTGACATGTGTCACTTCCAGACAAAAACATTTCATTTCTGTGAGAAACTGCAATTTCCTTTTCCCAGCCTCAGTAACTGATGAAGCCTATGTTCAGATGGAGTCTTGGTAAGCCTGGGAACCTGAGTGCCTATGATGAGCAGAGCCCTACTATCCATTCTTGTTAGTAGCAAATAAACTCTGTATGCAGCAAATGAGGTCTTGGAATTGATTGTTATGGCATTGTAACTGAGCCTCTGCTTACTGACAAAGATGTATGGGTATATTTCTAAGACATTTCTCACTTATTTATTGCTATTCCTTAAGGGCTTATCTGAGAAAAGAAATTGTAAAGTCTTGCCAGATCCTCTCCCTAGTTACCTGACTTCAGAGACTGCCTGATGGACTGTTGGGTTATGTCTAGCAACACTTCAGATGCCTTTCCAAAGAGTATGTGAGTCCTCCCCGAGCTAAGGAGTGCCAATAAACCTCTACCTTTAATAACTAAAGTGCAAAAATGATTGCTTTTGCGCTTAGAAACATGATATCATGTGCTTTATGATATCCATTGGTCTTTGAAAGAGGTCCTCCGAAGAGCTGTATGGCAGTGCCCTCTAGAGGGAACCCTGAACAAGAAACAGGGAACTGGGCTATTTCCAGACTGAAGAAGTACAAAAGGTGGGACAGGAAGCATTCTTGGGAACTGTTGACCAGATAAATATTGAAAAGAATGACCACCAGAAGATTCTGTTGCTAGTGAAATTACTTGTGCTAAGAGAAGCTGCTGAGAGATATTGCTGGAAACATCAAGCTAGAGCTGTGCTTCTCAAACTTGAATGTGCAGGTGAATCATCTGGGAACCTTGTTAACATACAGACTAATTCAGTACCTCTGGGCTGGGGTGGGGCAGGATTGAACACTTCTAACAATCTCCCAAGTAATGCCAAGGCTACTAGTCTTCATTCTGCACTTTTAGGAGCTAGTGTAATTGTTCTCGCTCATGACTGCACATTCAAGTCAGCTGGAGAGCTGTAAAAATGATAATGTCATCTCTAGATATTCTGATTTAATTAGTCTGGAAGTGGCCTAGCATCAGGAGCTTTAGAGGCTCCCCAGGGGATTTGAATGTGCAACCACAGTTAAGAACCAATGAGAGAAACCTTTGGGCTCCTTCCAGTGGGCATAACATCAAAGACATGGTTGACTCCACCCAAGATATTGTTGACCCCATAATTCTTTCTCACAAGAGTCCTCAACCAACTACTGTCATCCATAGAGGAGAGGAGAGTTTCCTAGCACTTTAGAAATAATGATAATTACAGTTAGGAATAACATTTCCTGAGCACTTATTATATGCAAACAAATTTACAAATTACATTAATTCTCCCATTTACTCATTACCAAATGTTATAGGGTAGGTACCATTACCTACTTAATAGATGAAAAAAATGGGGTTTAGAGAGACCAAGTAACTTGTCTGAAGCCACCTAGCAATTAAATTAAGAATCTAGAAATAGTACCAGGCAAACTAATGCCAGAGGCCATATGTTTAATCACCATACTGCTCAGTGCTTTGCAGTAAGAAAAAAATGCACAATCATTTTCTCTATCAAACTCCATGGAGACGAGCCCATAAACTGTAAGTGGGAACTTAAATGATCTATGGAGAAACTCTAAATACAAACCAGGCCACTGTTTGAAAAAATAAGAACTTTCACATATTAAGCACCTATTATGACCCAAAGGTTTATCCTTGTACAGAATATGTGTAACTTAGCCTCCCTCCAGACACTTCCTCCATCTCTCCACCTCTTTCTATATGACTTTTCTAGGATCATCTGTTCCTAGTTACATGGGGAAAAAAGATTTGCTTTTAACATACACCTGTGTGAGAATGGGTTATAGGCCACTTTTCCGGGTTTACCTTGTTCCTACCAGTCTCAGGTATCTGCTCACTGTATAGCTTCTCCCTGCCTAGAACCTCTCATTATGCTGTTTGGGGTATCTGGTGAGCCCTGAGGGACAGTACAGGGAAGGGCACACCATCCTTTACTTAGGAAGGCACAGTGTTTACTGCTCCTTCATTAATTTTCAGAGTACCAATGCCCAAAACAGGGCTGGACAAGAAACAGACTGTATCAAATAACTACTGAAGAATAACTAGAGAAAACTGCAATGCAGGGGAAAACAACATTTGATGCTAAATATTGGGTTGGCCAAAAAGTTCGTTCGGCCTATTGCAGAATTTAACCAAGAGCCTCCTCTGCTGAGATGCTGCCACCATTCCTGAGAAGACCGAGCTATACTGTTTTATTTGACAATGCTGCTTTTCTTGCTAGTACCCTGGCTTTGAGGCTACAGCTTGGGGAGACAAGACACATCAAACAGTCTCTGTGCTGTCATCATTGAAAGATGATATACTTACATTTTACTAGGAGGCTGTATGATAAAAATCGAAGGCTTTTTTTCAAAGAGACAAGGATTGAAGCTTCTTCCTATTATTTAATACCTCTGGGACCTTGGACAAATTACTTATCTTTTCCATTTTCATATACAAAATGGTGTTAATAATTTTACCTAATCAAGAGGAAAATGTCATCAGAATGGCCAAATAATATGCCCTTTGCATGTTTCCCTCCCCAACAACAATTTATCATACAACCACAGACAAAAGTTTCTTTCTGGGAGTTTTGGGATCCAGGTAGGAAATAGTGAAACCCAAGTGCAGTCCAAGAACAGAGAGAGTCATTTTGTTAAGTAGGCTCATACCAAGGTGGCTGACTCACTGACCATGGTCCCAGCTACAGAAACAGAAACAGCTCTCTACCCATGGGAAACTTGGCTATAGCTCTGTTTGCCTTGGTTCTGTCACCAGCATTATACACCAAGGGACACAAGAGGAGTCATGCCCACTCTGTATCTGATAATAGACATACAGCCCTTGGTCCCAGATGTGGAAACTGAAGTGACCTGTGAACTAACTCCAGCCCCTCTTGGCTATAGTCTGGGAGACCCGGAGGTAAACCCACCAAACTTGGTCAGACTGTAGATACTAAAAGGGCCTTGTAACTGAGTAAAGGCCATTTAGATAAGATAACTAACATCATACTCACTGGTGAAAAGCTGAAAGGTTTTCTTGTAAAATCAGGAACAAGACAGGGATGCCCACTGTTACCACTTGTATTAAACACAGTATCAGAAGTCCTAGCCAGAACAATTAGGCAAGAAAAGAAATAAAAAGAATCCAAATCATCAAGAAAGAAGTAAAATTGTACCTGTTTGCAAGTGACATGATCTTATATATAGGAAACTCTAAAGACTCCACCAAAAAAAACTTTTAGATTAAATGAAGTCAGTAAAGTTGCAGGATACAAAATCAACATACACAAAATCAGTTGCTTTTCTATACACAACAATAAAATAACTGAGTGAGAAATAAAGAAAAAAATCCCATTTACAATAGAATCATAAACAGCAAAGTAAGTACTCATACATTCTGGGAAAAAATAGCAATGTAGGAGATCCCAACTTCCCCATCCTCCCACCATGATCAGTGATTAGACAGCTATCCACAAAGAAAAACAGCTTCCAGAGACCCCTATATTCCACTTAGGAAGTTTTAAGCAATACCATGGAACAAAAAAAAACAGTAATTGCACGAGAAGAAAAAAAAGAAAACTTCATTTTGCCTGCATCATCCTATCTCCCAAGTTGGCATCGTGCAGCACCAAGAAGAAACTTCCCAACTAGAAAGAATTCCTTTCACCAGGAAAGGAAGAGTGGGGTGAGTGACTACCTTCTGTAGCCTTTCCTAGAACATCATTAATGTCTAGCTTTGGTTTTACCCCACCCAGATAAACAAAGAGAGCTGGCCAGGAACAAGAAAGAAAAACAGAGGTTATCATTAGCAAACACATAGCAAGAGTGATTATGGTTCACAGAGACCTGCTCTGCAGACAAACTAGCAGCTTCTGCAACTGGCAGTCAAGGGTCAGCTACATAGATCTTACCAGTTGCCCCATAGGTATTTATGTTTGCTAATGCCAATCTTACCTCAGTGCCTCTCTACCCCCTCCCCACCCCCTACTCTCTCTCTCAGCCTTCACACCACCACTAGAGCCCAGGTTCACAATGACAGCCATCCAAGCTCTCTGTGCCTGTGCAAGTATAAAATATCAGATACCCGGGTCCCTCTCTGTCCCCCACCAGAGCCTAGGAGCTATGCTGGCAGCTATGTCAGCCTCCTCCAGCTGCATGAGTGCAAGAAACCAGCATAGTGCCCCTTATATTACTTATCCCCACCAGCATGTCCACACTTGGGGTTAGCCCCTTAAGCTGTGTACTGCATGCCACTGGCCTGATGCCCAAAATTGGCCTCCACTGTATCATGAGTGCACATAGGAGAAAGTATGCAGCCATGAGTGAAAACATCAACAGCCAGGGCCCCCACAGGAGCTTGTGGAATTGCACATACACAGGGCCAACTATAAACTTATATGCAGATTTTTAACTACACAGTGGGTCAATACCTCTAACCCCTGCATTGTACAAGCGTCAACCATACAGGTGCAAAAATTCTTAAATGTTAAAATTCTAAAATATTAACAAACCAAATTTAATAGAACATTAAAATAATAATTCACCATAATCAAGTGGATTTTATTCCTAGGATGCAAGGATGGTGTAACATCCAAAAAATCGATCAGTGTGATAAACCACATTAACAAAATGAAAGATAAAAATTATTTGATCATCACAATAGATGCAGAAAAAGCATCTGACAAAGTACAAAATCCTTTCATTATAAAAACCCTCAACAAAATGGGTATAGAAAAAAAATACCTCCACAAAATAAAGGCCATGTATGACAAACTCACAGCCTAGATTACATTCAGTGGTAAAATTTTGAAAACTTCTCCTCTTAGATCAGGAACAAGACAAGGGTGCCCACTCTCACCATCCCTATTTAACACAGTACTGGAAACCTTAGCCAGATAAATTGGGTAAGAAAAAGAAATAAAAGGCTTCCAAACAGGAGAGGAAGAAGCAAAATTGTCTTTTTTTGCAGATGATATGATCTTACACATAGAAAATCCCAAAGTCTGCACAAAACACTGCTAGAACTAATCAACAAATTCAGTAGGGTTTCAGGATACAAAATCAACATATAGAAAAACACCTGAATATATATAACAATAGTTTATTCAACAATCAATAAAATGTCTGAAAAAAGAAAGAAATACTCCCAGCCACAATAGCATCAAAAACAATAAAATACTTAAGAATAAATCTAAGCAAGGAGGTGAAATTCTTTGAATTGAAAACCACAAGACTTCAATGGAAGAAACTGAGGACACAAACAAATGGAAAGATATCTTGTGTTCATGGACAGGAGGAATGAATGTTGTTAACATGTCCATACCACCTAAAGCCATCTATAGATTCAATGTACTTCCAGTGGCATTTTTCACAGAAATAGAAAAAAAAATCCTAAAATTTGTATAGGGCCACAAAAGACCCCAAATAACCAAAGTAATCCTAAGAAAGAAAACAAAGCTGGAGGCATCACACTTCCTGATTTCAAACTATACTACAAAGCTATTATAGTCAAAACAGTATGGTACTGTTTGGAACAGAGTTGAGAGCCCAGAAATGAACCCCCTCATATACAGTCAACTAATATTTGACAAGGGAGCCAAGGATGTTCAGTGGAGAAATGTCTCTTCAATAAATGATATTGGGAAAACTGGATAACCACATGCAGAAGAATGATATTGGCCCCCTACCTTACTCCACTCACAAAAATGAACTCAAACTGGAATAAATACTTATATTTAAGACCTGAAACCATGAAAGTCCTAGAAGAAAATGAGGAAATCTCTTTGTCATTGGTCTCAGCAGTGATTTACTGAATGTGACAGCACTATCAACAAAGCAAAAACCAATAAGTGGGACTATGTTAAACTGAAAAGCTTTTACACATAAAACAATCAACAAAATTAAAAGGCAACCTATAGAATGGGAGAACATATTTGTAAATTATATATATGATAAGGTAATATCCAAAATATATAAAGAACTCACAATTGAATAACAAAAAACATATCAGTTGTTTAAAAAAAATGGACAGAGGAACTGAATAGATAGTTTTCCAAGGAAGAGGTAAAAAATGGCCAACAGATGCATGTACAGGTGTTCAACATCACTAATTATTAGGTAAATACAAATCAAAACACAATGAGATATCACCTAACACCAGTTAGAATGCCTCTCATTAAAAAGACAAGAGATAGCAAGTATTGGTGAGGGTGTGCAGAAAAGGGAACCCTCTTGCACTGTTGGTGGAAATGTAAATTGGTAGAGCCACTATGGACAAGAATATGGAGGTCCTCAAAATATTAAAAATAGAACTACAATATGACCCAGCAATCCCACTTCTGCATATATATCCAAAGAAATTGAAATCAAGATCTTGTAGAGATATCTGCACTTCCATGTTCATTGAAGCATTATTTGCAATAGAAAAGCCATGGAAACAACATGTGTCCTTCAACAGATGATTACATAAAGAAGGTACACACACACATACACACATACACACACACCTTGAGGGCATTATGTTAAATGAAATAAGTGAGAGAAAGACAAATACTGTACGATATCACTTATATGTAGAATCTAAAAAAGACAAACTCACAGAAACAGAGTAGAGTGGTGGCTACATAAGGTTAGCATGTGGTGGAAATGGGGAGATATTTGTCAAAGTGTGCAAACCTCCAGTTATAAGATAATATATTTGGGGATCCAAGGTACAGCATGGTGATTATAACTAATAATACTGTACCATATACTAGAATGTTGCTAAGAGAGTAAATCTTAAATGTTTTCACAACAGAAAAGAAATGGTAATTATATGATGGGATGGAAGTGGTATCTAATAATATGGTGGTAATCATTTTTCAATCTATAAATGTACCAAATAAACATGTAAACTTACACAATGCTATATGTTAGTTATATGTCAATAAAGCTTGAGGAAAAACAGTAAAATACTTAGGAATAAATTTAACCAAGGAGTGAAAGATCTCTACACTGAAAACTATTAGACATTGATGAAAAAAATTAAAGAAGACACAAATAAATGAAAAGTTAGCTCAAATTCATGGATCAAAAGAATACTGTTAAGATGCCCATACCACCCAAATCCATCTAAAGAATGCAATTTCTATCAAAATTCCAATGGCACTTTTTGCAGAAATAGAAATAACAACCCTAAAACTCATAAGAAACCACAAAAGACCCTGAATAGCCTAAGTACTCTTGAATAAGAAGAACAAAGCTGGAGGCATCACACTTTCTGATTTCAAACTATACTACAATGATTTAGTAATCAATAAGTATGTTAATGTCATAAAAACAGACATATAGCCCCATGGAATAGAGAGCTCAGAAATAAATCCATGCATATATGGTCAACTAATATTCACAAGGGAGCCAAAAAATACTCAATGGCAAAAGATAAAGTTTTCAATAAATGGTTTTGGGAAAAATGGATATTCACATGCAGACCCCTATCTCACACCACTCACAAAAATAAACTCAAAATGGATTAAAGACTTAAATGTAAGACTTGAAACCATGAAATACCTAGAGAAAACATATCGTAAAATCTGCTTGACATTGGTCTTGGAGCAATGTTTTGGATATGACACCAAAAAAACAAGAAACAAAACAAAAATTAACCAACTACTGCATTAGTTTGATGTTTGAGGGACTATGTCAAATAAAAAGCTTTTTCATAGCAAAAGAAGCAATCAACAAAGTAAAAAGGTAACCAACATATTGGGAGAAAGTATTTGTAAACAATATATCAGATAAGGGATTAATAATCAAAAAATATAAGGAATACATACAACTCAATAGGAAAAAAAATCAATTAAAAATATGCAGAGAGGGGCTTCCCTGGTGGTGCAGTGGTTGAGTCTGCCTGCCAATACAGGGGATACGGGTTCATGCCCCGGTCCGGGAAGATCCCACATGCCATGGAGTGGCTGGGCCCGTGAGCCGTGGCCGCTGAGCCTGCGCATCCAGAGCCTGTGCTCCACAATGGGAGAGGCCACAACAGTGAGAGGTCTGCATACTGCAAACACACACACACACACACACACACACACACACACACACACACACAGAGGGAGTCTGGAGACAAGATGGCTAAGAAGAAGGACTTGAGCTCACCTCTCTCATGAAAACACCAAAATCACAACTAACTGATGAACAACCATCAACAAAAAATACCAGAACCTACCAAAAAAGATATTCTACATCCAAAGACAAAGAAGAAGCCATGAGACAGTAGGAAGGGACCATTCACAATAAAATCAAATCCCATACCTGATGGGTGGGTGACCCACAAACTGGAAAATAATTATATCACAGAGGTTCTCCCACAGGAGTGTGAGTTATGAGCCCCACATCAGGCTCACATCAGGTGAAAAGGTGAAAGCATTTCCTCTGACATCAGGAACAAGAGAAGGATGTCCGCTCTCAGCACTTTTATTCAACATAGTTTTGGAAGTCCTAGCCACAGCATGCAGAGAAGAAAAAAAATAAATAAAAGGAATCCAAACTGGAAAAGAAGAAGTAAAACTGTCACTGTTTGCAGATGACATGATACTATACATAGAAAATCCTAATGATGCTCCCAGAAAACTACTAGAGCTCACAAATGAATCTGGTAACATTGCAAGATACAAAATTAATACACAGAAATCTCTTGCATTTCTATACACTAAAAACAAAAGATCAGAAAGACAATTTAAAGAAAAAAATACCATTTACCACTGCATTAAATAGAATAAAATACTTAGGAATAAACCTACCTAAGGAGGTAAAAGAACTGTACTCCAAAACCTGTAACTCACTGAAGAAAGAAATCGAAGACAACATAAACAGATGGAAAGATATACCATGTTCTCAGACCTGAAGAATCAATACTGTTAAAATGCCCACATTCCCCAAGGCAATCTAGAGAGTCAAAGCAATCACTATCAAATTATCAATGGCATTTTTCACACAACTAGAACAAAAATTTTTAAATTTGTATGGAAACACAAAAGACCCCAAATAGCCAAAGCAATCTTGAGTAAGAAAAATGAAGCAGGAGGAATCAGGCTCTCTGACTTCAGACTATACTACAAAGCTACTTTAATCAAAAGAGTATGGTACTGGCACAAAGTCAGAGTTATAGTCCAATAGAACAGAATAGACAGCCCAGAAATAAACCCACGCACCTATGGTCAATTAATCTACAACAAAGGAGGCAAGAATATACAGTGGAGAAAAGACAGCCTCTTCAACAAGTGGTGCTGGGAAAAACTCGACAGGTACATGTAAAAGAATGAAATTAGAACATTTTCTAACACCATACACAAAATAAACTTAAAATAGATTAAAGACCTAAATGTAAGACTGAATACTATAAAACTCTTAGAGGAAAACATAGGCAGAACGCTCTTTCACATAAATTGCAGAAATATCTTTTGGATCCACCTCCTGGAGTAATGAAAATAAAAACAAAAATAAACAAATGGGACCTAATGAAACTTAAAAGCTTTTGCACAGCGAAAGAAAACATACACAAAACAGAAAGGCAACCCACAGAATGTGAAAAAATATTTGCAAACAATGCAACAGACAAGGGATTAATCTCCAAAATTTAAAACAGCACATGAAGCTCAATACCATAAAAACAAACAACCCAATCAAAAAATGGACAGAAGACCTAAATAGATATTTCTCCAAAGAAGACATACAGAGGGCCAAGATCACAGGAAAAAATCCTCAACATCACTAATTATTAGAGAAACACAAATCAAAACTACAATGAGATATTACCTCACACCAGTCAGAATGGCCATCATCAAAAAGTCTACAAACAATAAATGCTGGAGAGGGGGTGGAGTAAAGGGAACCCTACTACACGGTTGATAGGAATGTAAATTAGTACAGCCACTATGGAGAACAGTATGTAGGCTCCTTTAAAAACTAAAAATAAAGCTACCAAATGATCCTTCAGTCCCACTCCTGTGCATATATCTGGAGAAAACCACAATTCAAAAAGAAACATGTGGGGGGACCTTCAAGATGGTGGAGGAGTAAGACGTGGAGATCACCATCCTCCCCACAAATACATCTACATGTAGAACAACTCCTACAGAACACCTACTGAACACTGGAAGAAGACCTCAGACTTCCCAAAAGGAGTGAGCCAGAGCCCCGTAATCAGCCACTCTTTAACCCCATCCTGTCTGGGTGGGAACAGAGGCCTGAAGGTGACCTACAAGCAGAGGTGGGACCAAAACCAAAGCTGAACCCCAGGAGCTGTGTGAACAAAAAAGAGAAAGGAAAGTTTCTCCGTGGAGCTCAGGAGCATAGGATTAAATCCCCACAATCAATGTGAGGTACCCTGCATCTGTGGAATACCTGAATAGACAATGAATTATCCCAAAATTGAGGCGGTGGACTTTGGGAGTAACTGTAGACATGGGGTTTGCTGTCTGCAACGGACTTGTTTCTGATTTTTATGTATATCTTAGTATAGTTTTTAGCACTAGTTATCATTGGTGGATTTGTTTATTGGTTTGGTTGCCCTCTCTTTTTAAAAAATTATTATTACTTTTAATTTTTTATTTTAATAATTGTAAAAAAAATATTTTAATAATTAAAAAAATTATTTATTTACTATTATATTTTTCTTTCTTTTTTTCCTCGCTTTTCATCTGAGCCATATGGCTGACAGGGTCTTGCTGCTCCAGCCTGGTGTCAAGACTGAGCCTCTGAAGTGGAAGAGCTGAGTTCAGGACAATGGATCAACAGAGACCTCCCAGCCCCATGTAATATCAGTTGGCAAAGTGCTCTCCCAAAAACCTCCATCTCAATGCTATGCCCAATGCCAAACAACTGGCAAGACAGGAACACAACCCCACCCATTAGCAGAGAGGCTGCCTAAAATCACACTAAGTTCACAGACATCCCAAAACACACCACTGGACATGGCCCTGCCCACCAGAAAGACAAGATCCAGCCCCACCCACCAGAACACAGGCACCAGTCACCTCCATCAGGAAGCCTACACAACCCATTGAACCAACCTTAGCCACTGGGGGCAGACACCAAAAATGATGGGAACTACGTACCAGCAGCCTGTGAAAAGGAGACCCCAAACACAGTAAGATAAGCAAAATGAGAAGACAGAAAAACACACAGCAGATGAAGGAGCAAGATAAAAACCCACCAGACCTAACAAATGAAGAGGAAATAGGCAGTCTACCTGAAAAAGAATTCAGAATAATGATAGTAAAGATGATCCAAAATCTTGGGAATAGAATAGAGAAAATGCAAGAAACATTTAACAAGGACATAGAAGAACTAAAGATGAAACAAGCAACGATGAAGAACACAATAAGTGAAATTAAAAATACTCTAGATGGGATCAATAGCAGAATAACTGAGGGAGAAGAATGGATAAGTGACCTGGAAGATAAAATAGTGGAAATAACTACTGCAGAGCAGAATAAAGAAAAAAGAATGAAAAGAACTGAGGACAGTCTCAGAGGTCTCTGGGACAACATTAAATGTACCAACATTCGAATTATAGGGGTTCCAGAAGAAGAAGAGAAAAAGAAAGGGACTGAGAAAATATTTGAAGAGATTATAGTTGAAAACTTCCCTAATATGGGAAACGAAATAGTTAATCAAGTCCAGGAAACACAGAGAGTCCCATACAGGATAAATCCAAGGAGAAACATGCCAAGACACATATTAAGCAAACTGTCAAAAATTAAATACAAAGAAAACATATTAAAAGCAGCAAGGCAAAAACAACAAATAACACACAAGGGAATCCCCATAAGGTCAACAGCTGATCTTTCAGCAGAAACTCTGCAAGCCAGAAGGGACTGGCAGGACATATTTAAAGTGATGAAGGAGAAAAACCTGCAACCAAGATTACTCTACCCAGCAAGGATCTCATTCAGTTTTGATGGAGAAATTAAAACCTTTACAGACAAGCAAAAGCTGAGAGAGTTCAGCACCACCAAACCAGCTTTACAACAAATGCTAAAGGAACTTCTCTAGGCAAGAAACACAAGAGAAGGAAAAGACCTACAATAACAAATCCAAAACAATAAAGAAAATGGGAATAGGAACATACATATCGATAATTTCCTTAAATGTAAATGGATTAAATGCTCCAACCAAAAGACATAGACTGACTGAATGGATACAAAAACATGACCCATATATATGCTGTGTACAAGAGACCCTCTTCAGACCTAGAGACACATACAGACTGAAAGTAAGAGGATGGAAAAAGATATTCCAAGCAAGTGGAAACCAAAAGAAAGCTGGAGTAGCAATTCTCATATCAGACAAAATAGACATTAAAATAAAGACTATTATAAGAGACAAAGGCAGACACTACATAATGATCAAGGGATCAATCCAAGAGGAGCTATAACAATTGTAAATATTTATGCACCCAACATAGGAGCAACTCAATACATAAGGCAAATACTAACAGCCATAAAAGGAGAAATTGACAGGAACACAATCATATTAGGGGACTTGAGCACCCCACTTTCACCAAAGGACAGATCATCAAAAATGAAAATAAATAAGGAAACATAACCTTTAAATGACACATTAAACAAGATGGACTTAATTGATATTTATAGGACATTCCATCCAAAAACAACAGAATACATGTTCTTCTCAAGTGTGCATGGAACATTCTCCAAGCTAGATCATATCTTGGGTCACAAATCAAGCCTTGGTAAATTTAAGAAAATTGAAATTATATCAAGTATCTTTTCTGACCATAATGCTATGAGACTAGATATCAGTTACAGGAAAAAAAAAACTGTAGAAAATATAAACACATGAGGGCTAAACAATACGCTACTAAATAACCAAGAGATCACTGAAGAAATAAAAAAATACCTAGAAATAAATGACAATGAAAATATGATGACCCACAACTTTTGGGATGCAGCAAAAGCAGTTCTAAGAGGGAAGATTATAGAAATACAATCCTATTTCAAGAAACAAGAAAAATCTCAAATAAACAACCTAAGCTTACACCTAAAG
The DNA here is from genome assembly GCF_025265405.1 of Mesoplodon densirostris. Classification (NCBI taxonomy): domain Eukaryota; kingdom Metazoa; phylum Chordata; class Mammalia; order Artiodactyla; family Ziphiidae; genus Mesoplodon; species Mesoplodon densirostris. The sequence continues at coordinate 87,148,687 of NC_082661.1, read as the reverse complement.
CAATTAGAGAAAGAAAAACACAAAACCCCCAAAGTTAGCACAAGGAAAGTAATAAAGATCAGATCAGAAATAAATGAAAAAGAAATGAAGGGAAGAATAGCAAAGATGAATAAAAGTAAAAGCTGGTTCTTTGAGAAGATAAACCATTAGTCAGACTTATCCAGGAAAAAAAAGGAGAAGACTCATATCAACAGAATTAGAAATTGAAAAGAAGTAACAACTGACACTGCAGAAATACAAAATATGAAGGATCACGATGGATTACTACAAGCCATTACATGCCAATAAAATGGACAACCTGGAAGAAATGGACAAATTCTTAGAAAAGCACAACCTTCCGAGAGTGAACCAGGAAGAAATAGAAAATATAAACAGACCAATCACAATCACTGAAATTGAAACTGTGTTTAAAAATCCTCTGACAAACAAAAGCCCGGGACCAGATGGCTTCAGAGGCGAATTCTATCAAACATTTAGAGAAGAGCTAACACCTATCCGTCTCAAACTCTTCCAAAATGTAGCAGAGGGAGAAACACTCCCAAACTCATTCTACAAGGCCACCATCACCCTGATAACAAAACCAGACAAAGATGTCACAAAAAAAGAAAACTACAGACCAATATCACTGATTAACATAGATGTAAAAATTCTCAACAAAATACCAGCAAACAGAATCCAACAGCACATTAAAAGGGTCGCAAACCATGATCAAGTGGGGTTTATACCATGAATGCAAGGATTCTTCAGTATACACAAATCAATCAATGTGATACACCATATTAACAAACTGAAGGAGAAAAACCATGTGATCATCTCAATAGATGCAGAAAAAGATTTCAACAAAATTCAAAACCGTTTTATGATAAAAACTCTCCAGAAAGTAGGCATAGAGGGAACCAAACTCAACATAATAAAAGCCATATATGACAAACCCACAGCCAACATCATTCTCAATGGTGAAAAACTGAAACCATTTCCTCTAAGATCAGGAACAAGACAAGGCTGCCCACTCTCACCACTGTTATGTGACATAATTTTTGAAGTTTTAGCCACAGCAATCAGAGAAAAAAAAAAGAAATAAAAGGATTCCAAATCAGAAGAGAAGAAGTAAAACTGTCACTGTTTGCAGATGACATGACACTCTACCTAGAGAATCCTAAAGATGCTACCAGAAGACTACTAGAGCTAATCAATGAATTTGGTAGAGTAGCAGGATGCAAAATTAATATACAGAAATTTCTTGCATTCCTATACACTAATGATGAAAAATCTGAAAGAGAAATTAAGGAAACACTCCCATTTACCAATGCAACAAAAAGAATAAAATACCTAGGGATAAATCTACCTAAGAAGACAAAAGACCTGTATGCAGAAAACTATAAGACACTGATGAAAGAAATTAAAGATGATATAAACAGATGGTGAAATATACCATGTTCTTGGATTGGAACAATCAACATTGTGAAAATGACTATACTAACCAAAGCAATCTACAGATTCAATGCAATCCCTATCAAACTACAAATGACATTTTTCACAGAACTACATATAAAATTTCACAATTTGTATGGAAACACAAAAGACCCCAAATAGCCAAACAATCTTTTGAAAGAAAAACGGAACTGGAGGAATCAGACTATGCTACAAAGCTACAGTAATCAAGACAGTACCGGCACCAAAAGAGAAATATAGATCAATGGAACAGGACAGAAAGCCCAGAGATAAATCCACACACGTGTGGCCATCTTATCTTTGATAAAGGGGGAAAGAATATACAATGGAGAAAAAACAGCCTCTTCAATAAGTGGTGCTGGGAAAACTGGACAGATACATGTAAAAGAATGAAATTAGAACACTCTCTAACATAATACACAAAAACAAACTCAAAATGGATTAAAAGACCTAAATGTAAGTCCAGACACTATAATGCTCTTAGAGGAAAGCATAGGAACAACACTCTTTGACATAAATCATAGCAAGATCCCTTTTGATCCACCTCCTAGAGAAATGGAAATAAAAACAAAAATAAACAAATGGGACCTAATGAAACCTCAAAGCTTTTCTACAGCAAAGGAAACCATAAACAAGATGAAAAGACTACCCTCAGAATGGGAAAATACATTTGCAAATGAAGCAACTGATAAAGGCTTAATCTCTAAAATATACAAGCAGCGCATGCAACTCAATATCAAAAAAACAAACAACCCAATCAAAAAATGGGCAGAAGACCTAAACAGACATTTCTCCAAAGAAGATATACAGATGGCCAACAAACACATGAATGTATGCTCAACATCACTAATTATTAGAGAAATGCAAATCAAAACTACAATGAGGTATCACCTCACACCAGTCAGAATGGGCATCATCAAAAATCTAGAAACAATAAATGCTGAAGAGGGTGTGGAGAAAAGGGAACACTCTTGAACTGTTGGTGGGAATGTAAATTGATACAGCCACTATGGAGAACAGTACGGAGGTTCCTTAAAAATCTAAAAATAGAATTACCATATGACCCAGCAATCCCACTACTGGGCATATACCCTGAGAAAACCATAATTCAAAAAGAGTTCTGTACCACAATGTTCACTGCAGCACTACTTACAATAGGCAGGACATGGAAGCAACCTAAGTGTCCATCAACAGATGAATGGATAAAGAAGAAGTGGCACATATATAAAATGGAATATTACTCAGCCATAAAAAGAAATGAAACTGAGTTATTTTGTAGTGAGTTGGATGCACCTGGAGTCTGTCATACAGAGTGAAGTTAAGTCAGAAAGAGAAAAGCAAATACCATATGGCAACACATATATATGGAATCTTAAAAAAATAATAAATAAAGGTTCTGGAGAACATAGGGGCAGGTCAGGAATAAAGATTCAGTTGTAGAGAGTGGTCTTGAGGACACAGGGAGGGGGAACGGTAAGATGGGATGAAGTAAGAGAGTGGTATGGACATATATATACTACCAAATGTAAAATTGATAGTGGGAAGTAGCTGCATCACACAGGGAGATCAGCTCGGCACTTTGTGACAACTTAGAGGGGTGGGATAGGGAGGGTGGGAGGGAGATTCAACAGGGAGGTGATATGGGGATGTATGTATACATACAGCTGATTCACTTTGTTATACAGCAGAAACTAACACAACATTTTAAAGCAATTATACTCCAATAAAGATGTTAAAAAATAAATGATACATGCACCCCAATGTTCATTGCAGCACTATTTACAATACCCAAGACATGGAAGCAACCTAAATGTCCACTGACAGAGGAATGGATATAGAGAAGGTGGTATACAATGGAATATTACTCAGCCATAAACAAAAAATGAAATAATGCCATCTGCAGCAGCATGGATTGACTGGGAGGTTATCATACTAAATGAGATAAGCCAGACAGAGGACAAGTATCATATGCTATCTCTTATATGTGGAATCTAAAGAAAATGATACAAATGAACTTATTTACAAAAGAGAAAGAGACACACAGACTTTGAAAACAAACTTATGGCTACCAAAGGGGAAAGGTGGAGGGGGATAAATTAGGAGTTTGGGATTAACATATACACATACTGTATATAAAATAGGTAACTAGCAAGGTCCTACTGTATAGCACAGGGAACTCTACCCAATATTCTGTGATAACCTATATGAGAAAAGAATCTAAAATAGAATATATGTATGTACATATCAAATCATCATGTTATACACCTTAAATTTACACAATGTGTTACGTAAATCATATCTCAGTAAAGCTGGAAAAATATAAGTATACCTCTTTAGATCCAAGGACTAAGGGAGATATGTGTATAACTTGCCTGGCGTATAGTTGTCAAACATAAGTATCAGTGTCCTTCTTTGTCCCTTCTAATTTATGGGATATTTCTAACTTTTTTCTGGGATGTGTACATGGAACTTTTGGCTTGTTCTCTTATAGCAACATCCTGATGTGAAATCAAGTCATGCTAAACAATTCGTTGTAATTATCCTTTTTAATCCTCACAACAGCCTTATGGAATTGATATAAGCCCCATTTCACAGGCAAGGAAACTGAGGCTAAAGTGATGTGCTGCAAGTTATTCAGATGGTATGAGATTCTGCACATAGAACCTGGTAAAGAAGAGAGGCACAAGACAAGTAATAGCAAAATGGAAATTTTTAAATTAATGTAGAAGAAATACAATAGCCCTTTTAACTGTGGGCTCCTTAAGACTAGAAGCTATATAATATGGTAAAGTTTCCTTAGTTAGACCAAAGCAATATTTGTGTGTGCATCCTTTAAATTTTGACATCTGGCATTCAGTCATGCCCTTGTCTGAGGAAAGAACAGAAAATGTGACCTTGAAGAAAAACTTGAATGTAATTAAAGTTAGCAGGACATAGTAGAGTTTGTAAGTAATATAGTAAATATATTGTACAGGTATTTTACTAAACATCCCCTCTTAATAAGCATTTTTAAAGCTTTTTTTTAATATCAGATTTTTAGTTCTAAAGAAACAGAATCAAACTCTTTAAATTCTCTTCAGAAAATCTATTTCATGCCAATTACCCGAGGCCTGGGTACCTCTAGCCCAGGCTCTTGGTAGAACATTTACCTGATAATGGTTTTCACAGGGAGGATTCTAGTCAAATGGTCAAGAATTTTCAGAAAAACTTCCTCAAATCATATCAGAATGAAGTAATTATTATAAGTGCTGCTTCTGCTTGGTTATCCAAGACAGGTATTTCAGAGTTGATTCCTCACAAATGTTATTTAAAGAACAATAATGTACACTTTCTGAACATTTATCCTTTCTCCACAGCCCTTTTGCTTTGTGTCTACAAGAAAGAAATGTCCATTTTATAAAAAAGATTTGGCACACAGTTTGTTTTAATAATGGCCCTTGTTTGTTTTCATGGGGCCCCTTTTCTCTCTCTAACGTTAATTTAGAAAGGGATATTTCTTAGCAGAACATCCATTAAAGTACATGATTTATGGTAGGATCATCCTTTTATGGAACCATCCAGTACCTCCATGAAGTTGATCTGATCTATAAAACTTTAATACAAATAGGCTTACTTTCATTTATCCTAAATTGAGCTTTGGGAAAACTGATTAATTAAACTGTATAGAAGAGATATACAAATCACGGATCTGTCAGTTTTCTGTCTGTGAAATGGGGAGAGTAGATGGTATTTGCCTAATTTCTATAGATACTGTTATTAGGGAGTATATAAGTTTCTTTTTGCTGCTCTAACAATTTGTTACAAACTTAGTGGCTCAAATTTGTTAATTTACGACACATTTATTAATTTACAGTTCTGGAGGATGGAAGTGATATTGGTCTTAAAGGGCTAAAAGCAAGGTGTAAGCAAAGTTGTGTTCTTTTTGGAGGCTCTAGGGGAGAATCCATTTTCTTAGCTTTCCTGGCTACTAGAGTCCACATTTATGTTGTGATGCCTTCCACCATCTTCAAGGCCAACAATGTAGCATCTTCAAATATCTGATTTCTGTCATTCCTTTTCTATTCTGACTCTGACACCCCAGCTTCCCTCCTGTCAGAACCCTTGTGATTTCCCTGGGCATACTCAAACAATTCAGGATAATCTCCCATCTGAAGGTCCTTAACTTCATGGCATCTACAAAGTCTCTTTTGTCATGTAGAGTAGCATATTCACAGGTTTCAGGGATTAGGATGTGGACTTCTTTGGAGGGCCATTATTCTGCCTACCGCAGGGAGGTACTGATTAAATGTCTGTGACATTAACCTTTACTTACACACAACAAAAATATGTATGCTTGCACAAATTAACACATTTAGTGACTGGCTTGTTGTGGAGAGGGAATGCATATAGCACAGCCTTCTTGGAAGCTACATGGTTTCAGTAATATAAAGGACAGATGCTAAAGAGAACAGTTATGGAACAGATTTTCTTAATGGGTCAGCAAAGGCAGCACATGAAAGTTTCCCCTTCCCAGGGCTGAGAAAGTATCACAAGGGATCTGGTGAACCATCACATGTATGCAAAAAGCATACAAAAAGAGACTAAATTTCATGGGGGCATGTGGTTGTATTTTATTACAGTTCAGAAGTCCCTTATGTTTGAAGGGTTTTTTTCCCTTTTTGACTTCCCAGCAAAGTTGTCCTGTAGATTACACAACATGTCAACTCACTGAATATTTTCTACTCACTGTAGAGTCTGTGCCTTTCGACTTTAAGAGATAGAGGAATTCTAGACATGTTTTAATCCAATTGGGGATTAGACATACAGAGACTAATTAACCTGCCCAAAGTCATACAGGAAGCATCTGAGTTACAACCAGTGCTCTAACTTGACACCCACTACAGGGCTCTAACTTCTATGTCAGGGTACTTCTTACTTCTGTCTGCAAATAAGATGGCAGGTGGCTAAATCTGGATATAAGAGTTTTATTTTCATAATAAATAGAGGAGAATTAGTGCTAGTTTCTGAAATTAAGAGACTCTCTTTTATTTAGGACCTATGATGTTTAAACTAAAAGAAATATAATATTTTCACACTAAAATTTATATTCCACAGGTCTAATAAGAATCAATCTCTCCATCTATTTGTATCATCTTTAATTTCTTTCATCAGTGTCTTATAATTTTCTGCATACAGGTCTTTTGTCTCCTTAGGTAGGTTTATTCCTAGATAATTTATTCTTTTTTGTTGCAATGGTAAATGGGAGTGTTTTCCTGATTTCACCTTCAGATTTTTCATCATTAGTGTACAGGAATGCCAGAGATTTCTGTGCATTAATTTTGTATCCTGCTACTTTACCAAATTCATTGATTACCTCTAGTAGTTTTCTGGTAGCATCTTTAAGATTCTCTATGTATAGTATCATGTCATCTGCAAACAGTGACAGCTTTACTTCTTCTTTTCCAATTTGGATTCCTTTTATTTCCTTTTCTTCTCTGACTGCTGTGGCTAAAACTTCCAAAACTATGTTGAATAACAGTGGTGAGAGTGGGCAACCTTGTCTTGTTCCTGGTCTTAGTGGAAATGGTTTCAGTTTTCACCACTGAGGACGATGTTGGCTGTGGGTTTTTCATATATGGCCTTTATTATGTTGAGGAAAGTTCCCTCTATGCCTACTTTCTGCAGGGTTTTTATCATAAATTGGTGCTGAATTTTGTCGAAAGCTTACTCTGCATCTATTAAGATGATCATATGGTTTTTCTCCTTCAATTTGTTAATATGGTGTATCACATTGATTGATTTGCATATATTGAAGATTCCTTGCATTCCTGGAATAAACCCCACTTGATCATGGTGTATGATCCTTGTAATGTGCTGCTAGATTCTGTTTGCTAGTATTTTTTTGAGGATTTTGGCATCTATGTTCATCAGTGATATTAGCCTGTAGTTTTCTTTCTTTGTGACATCCTTGCCTGGTTTTGGTATCAAGGTGATGGTGGCCTCGTAGAATGAGTTTGGGAGTGCTCCTCCCTCTGCTATATTTTGGAAGAGTTTGAGAAGAATAGGCATTAGCTTTTCTCTAAATGTTTGATAGAATTCGCCTGTGAAGCCATCTGGCCCTGGGCTTTTTTGTTGGTTGGAAGATTTTTAATCACAGTTTCAATTTCAGTGCTTGTGATTGGTCTGTTCATATTTTCTATTTCTTCCTGATTCAGTCTTGGCAGGTTGTGCATTTCTAAGAAATTGTCCATTTCTTCCAGGTTGTCCATTTTATTGGCATAGAGTTTCTTGTAGTAATCTCTCATGATCTTTTGTATTTCTGCAGTGTCAGTTGTTACTTCTCCTTTTTCATTTCTAATTCTATTGATTTGAGTCTTCTCCCTTTTTTTCTTGACGAGTCTGGCTAATGGTTTATCAATTTTGTTTATCTTCTCAAAGGACCAGCTTATAGTTTTATTGATCTTTGCTATCGTTTCCATCATTTCTTATCTGATCTTTATGATTTCTTTCCTTCTGCTAACTTTGGGGTGTTTTTGTTCTTCTTTCTCTAATTGCTTTAGGAGCAAGGTTAGGTTGTTTATTCAAGATGTTTCCTGTTTCTTAAGGTGGGACTCTATTGCTATAAACTTCCCTCTTAGAACTGCTTTTGCTGCATCCCATAGGTTTTGGGTCGTCGTGTCTCGATTGTCATTTGTTTCTAGGTATTTTTTGATTTTGTCTTTGATTTCTTCAGTGATCACTTCGTTATTAAGTAGTGTATTGTTTAGCCTCTGTGTGTTTGTATTTTTTACAGATCTTTTCCTGTAATAGATATCTAGTCTCATAGCATTGTGGTCAGAAAAGATACTTGATACAATTTCAATTTTCTTAAATTTACCAAGGCTTGATTTGTGACCCAAGATATGATCTATCCTGGAGAATGTTCCATGAGCACTTGAGAAAAATGTGTATTCTGTTGTTTTTGGATGGAATGTCCTATAAATATCAACTAAGTCCATCTTGTTTAATGTATCATTTAAAGCTTGTGTTTCCTTATTTATTTTCACTTTGGATGATCTGTCCATTGGTGAAAGTGGGGTGTTAAAGTCCCCTACTATGAATGTGTTACTGTCGATTTCCCCTTTTATGGCTGTTAGTATTCACCTTATGTATTGAGGTGCTCCTATGTTCCGTGCATAGATGGAGAGATATACCATGTTCTTGGATTGGAAAAATCAACATTGTGAAAATGACTCTACTGCCCAAAGCAATCTACAGATTCAATGCAATCCCTATCAAACTACCACTGGCATTTTTCACAGAACTAGAACAAAAAATTTCACAATTTGTATGGAAACACAAAAGACCCCGAATAGCCAAAGCAATCTTGAGAATGAAAAACGGAGCTGGAGGAATCAGGCTCCCTGACTTCAGACTATACTACAAAGCTACAGTAATCAGGACAATATGGTACTGCCACAAAAAGAGAAACATAGATCAATGGAACAGGATAGAAAGCCCAGAGATAAACCCACGCACATATGGTCACCTTATCTTTGATAAAGGAGGCAGGACTGTACAGTGGAGAAAGGACAGCCTCTTCAATAAGTGGTGCTGGGAAAACTGGACAGGGACATGTAAAAGTATGAGATTAGATCACTCCCTAACACCATACACAAAAATAAGCTCAAACTGGATTAAAGACCTAAATGTAAGGCCAGAAACTATCAAACTCTTAGAGGAAAACATAGGCAGAACACTCTATGACATAAATCACAGCAAGATCCTTTTTGACCCACCTCCTAGAGAAATGGAAATAAAAACAAAAATTTAAAAAATGGGACCTAATAAAACTTCAAAGCTTTTGCACAGCAAAGGAAACCATAAACAAGACCAAAAGACAACTCTCAGAATGGGAGAAAATATTTGCAAAGGAAGCAACTGACAAAGGATTAACCTCCAAAATTTATAAGAAGCACATGCAGCTCAATAGCGAAAAAACAAACAACCCAATCCAAAAATGGGCAGAAGACCTAAATAGGCATTTCTCCAAAGAAGATATACAGACTGCCAACAAACACATGAAAGAATGCTCAACATCATTAATCATTAGAGAAATGCAAATCAAAACTACAATGAGATATCATCTCAGACCAGTCAGAATGGCCATCATCAAGAAATCTAGAAACAATAAATGCTGGAGAGGGCGTGGAGAAAAGGGAACACTCTTGCACTGCTGGTGGGAATGTGAATTGGTACCGCCACTATGAAGAACAGTATGGAGGTTCCTTAAAAACTACAAATAGAACTACCATATGACCCAGCAATCCCACTACTGGGCATATACCCTGAGAAAACCATAATTCAAAGAGTCATGTACGAAAATGTTCATTGCAGCTCTATTTACAATAGCCCGGAGATGGAAACAACCTAAGTGTCCATCATTGGATGAATGGATAAAGAAGTGGCACATATATACAATGGAACATTACTCAGCCATAAAAAGAAATGAAATTGAGCTATTTGTAATGAGGTGGATGGACCTAGAGTCTGTCATTCAGAGTGAAGTAAGTCAGAAAGAGAAAGACAAATACCGTATGCTAACACATATATATGGAATTTAAGAAAAAAAATTGTCACGAAGAATCTAGGGGTAAGACAGGAATAAAGGCACAGACCTACTAGAGAATGGACTTGAGGATATGGGGAGGGGGAAAGGTAAGCTGTGACAAAGCGAGAGACAGGCATGGACATATGTACACTACCAAACGTAAAACAGATGGCTAGTGGGAAGCAGCCACATAGCACAGGGAGATCAGCTCGGTGCTTTGTGACCACCTAGAGCGTGGGATAGGGAGGGTGGGAGGGAGGGAGACGCAAGAGGGAAGAGATATGGGAACATATGTATATGTATAACTGATTCACTTTGTTATAAAGCAGAAGCTAACACACCATTGTAAAGCAGTTATACTCCAATAAAGATGTAAAAAAAAAGAATCAATTATTAGTGAAATTATTATTGCATCTACAATCATTTGGTAAAAAGGTTATTGTTCTCTATAATGCTTCTTTTACCCAAATAAATTTTTCAATTGTTTTTTTTTCCTTTTGGTAGAGTTCTACCTACTTCTGAGTTAAAATAAAATCCAAACTTCTCTTAATTTGTAAGGGAAACTGGGCAGTATTCTATTGCTTACTGAGGGAAATCGTAAATTCTTTAATATTCCTCTCAGGGAGAAATGTCAACTTTCTGAGATCTGAGATTATTTTAAGTACTTTATCTTTATACACCCAGAATGTCCCCAGGCTTCCTAAAACAGAGTTTACAAATGAGGCCCCATTAACTGTACAGATCCGAATTTCCTTGGGTCATTAGTCCCCATATGCTGCCTAGCCTCCATCCCATCCCTGAGGCCAGCTATACAATCCATCCTGCTCTCTCTCCAGGGTGGGTCTCAGTTGTGCTCCTCCACCGTCATCTCCTCTCAGAGCAGAAGGGAGAAAGCTTCCCTCCCACACTCAAGCCTATGTTACATTTGGTTGTTTTAGTCCCTGAAGAAGCACTTGGTTATCCCCAATTTGGTAAAGTTCCCTAGAAGTCTGCTAGCTTCTGCTTTCTCTCTACAAGATCTCTCTTGTCCTGTGGGTTGAAGAATAGAAATGATTAGGTTTCTCCATTTCCCAGTCTCTCCATCCCAGGAAACAGCATGGATCTTGACTGCATGCATATCATCAACTAATGTGGAGAGGTCATGGGGGGATGGGGTGCTGTCAGGCTATCAGGCTCAGCTGGTACCTCCTTTCTACACTGAGTTGTTACTGCCTGTTAACTTATGGTCATGCTGAGTGACTTCTAAGTGGCAGGAATGTCTTCCCAACAGGTGCTTGTTTTAATTTAATTTAGCTTATTATTTAACTAATCTCACTTTTACCCATGACTATCAGAATTAAACAAAATCTGTTACGCAGGAAACATTAAACCTTTATTTGTTAAAAATTACTTCATTGAAAATGCTTTCAAAATAAGGGAAATCCAAGACAAAAATGATCAAATATCCCATGCTGAATTAAAAGCTGTGTTTTCATTTGCCCAGGTTACCATCCAGTGCATCTTTTAGTGTGTCTGTAACTTATTTTTAAACATGGAAAGAGGTGTGGAAGGAAAACCCTCTGTGCGATCAAGATGTACTTTGAGGGACTTCTCTGGTGGCACAGTGGTTGGGACTCTGTACTCCCAACACAAGTGGCCTGGGTTTGATCCCTGGTCAGGGAACTGGATCCCACATGCATGCTGCAACTAAAAGTTCACATGTCACAACTAAGGAGCAGGTGATCCGCAACTAAGACACGGCACAACCAAATAAATAAATAAGATGTACTTTGATTATAATGTTAATTTGCAGATTGTTTTCAAATAGGATGAGTAATTTCTTTGAAAACTTTCTTTTTTCTCTTAAATTCTGGCTCCCAAAGACATGAAACATACAGATGCTTCATGACATTTTTCCTCTTTTTTTTAACCACCCAAGTATAAATATTTTTCTTCATCGCTCTTCAGGCAGACTCATGAAGGACCTGCTTGTGGCAGCAAGACTGTGGCGTTGGTGTTGTTTCTCGGCCTCCAAGCACCTTCTTTGAGCCCCTGGCTCCTCTTGTTTTTTCAAAGATCTTGGTGTAATAAGTGATATTTAAAAAGTGATATTCCCTGCTGTAGCCTCCTTCACTCTGTCTTCCTGTATTACATGCTATTTTGAGATTACAGCATGTTCTCTGCAGCTGCTTCCCTCAGATTTTGTTCTGTTTCTCTCGTGAAAGCTTTTATGTCAGCCTTCATCTATATGCTCATGGCTCATAGGGAGAAGTGACTCCTTTGGAAACTGATTTGTCTGTCTCATATTTTGTTGTAATGTTCCAATTCTGCTTTTCTTGAGATTTCAAGTCTCTCAGACACATTACTTGTTTCTTTACAGGACAGAGGAGTTTTGAGTTGGGTAGAAAAGAATGAGAAAGGAGAGAGATTCATTTGTCCTTATAACCCATATTCAAATATTTTTAGTACCTGGCAAGCACTGGTCAGATAAAGAAGATATGGTCTAATATGTGTAAAATAGATAACTAAGGAGAACCTGCTGTAGAGCACAGGGAACTCTACTTCACTTTGCTGTACAGTAGAAACTAACACAACATTGTAAAACAACTATACCCCAATTAAAAAAAGAGAGAGAGAAGAAGATATGGTATTGTTTTCCCATAAGGTACAACCTGAGGTGGGGGTGGGGGTGAGGGCAGGTGCAGATCAATGAACAGAATTTAGTAACTGGGAAGGAAAGGGACACGTACGTTGCTTTAAGTGACCGACTGGAGGGGTGGGATAGGGAGGGTGGGAGGCAGGGAGACGCAAGAGGGAAGGGATATGGGAACCGATGTATATGTATAACTGATTCACTTGGTTATAAAGCAGAAACTAAGAAAAAAAAAAAAACTCAGGCTCTGGTCCTTGGGAAGTCTGCTCAGTGAGACTGACATCCAAGTGGAGATCTGACAGCTGAGTGGGAGTTAGCTTGGCAAAATCAAAAGGCTTGTTCCACGGGAAAGAAAGATTTGATGTGAGGGAAAGCAGGATCAACTCAAATTTCTAAAAGGAGTGCATGCAGTGAGGCTCAAGCGTGTGAGAGTAGAGTGGTAAGCAAAGAGGGGTCTTCTAAACAATGTTCAGAAGAGGGACTTTTTCCTGAGGGAAAACAGTCTGTAGGAGAGAGATAGGAAGTGTTATAAGTAGGGAAGTGACAGGATCACTGTGTTATTGCCTTGAGAGTAAATACTGGGTGTGGGAGGCTAGAGGATAGGAAGCTGTTTTACATAATCTAGGTAAAATATGCTGGTGGTCTGAACCGAAAGGTAGTGGCAGTGTTTGGGGAGCAGTGAGTATGTTGGAGAGATACTTTGGCAGTAAGATTGACAGGACTTAAGGAATAATTCTGAATGTAGATGAGGGAGAGGGATTTTCTTGGATGACATATGGGTTTCCAGATTCAACAAATAGGTAGATGTTGACACCTTTCATTGGGTCAGAGAACACATGAGGAAGAGTGGGTTTGAATTCAGTTTGAAAAACAGTGTGGTTTTCTGTGTGTGAAGGTTAGGAGTGGACATAAACATATAAGGATACAGAGCTCAGGACTGGAAGTACAGGTGGGGAATTATCAACAGCAATTGGTACAGATCCACAATTCCAAATCTCAGATGCTCTGAAAACTGAAAATATTTTGTTTAGAAGTTTCTTGCAAATGCCTTTGTAAGCGAAGTCTGACAAACTGATTTAAACTTAAAAAAAATCTTTATTAACCCCAGGAGTATGATTATTTATACCTGTTGCTTTGGAAATGTTAATGTATTCAATTATGGGGTACTGTTTAAATCCTGCCGTTGGTATTGGTAATAGTATATGCAAGTGCCTTAGATTTCTAAAATCTAAAAAGAAAATCTAATTCGGAACTATCTGGTCTCAAGTGTTTGTGGACTATAATTGAAGTCCCGTGAGTGGCTAAGATCCCTGAAGATTATGTGAGCTAATGAGTCCTGTCATGGATGTGGTGAACTGTCACTCCATATCTATTCCAAACTCTGCTTTGCTTTACAGAAACTTGAAAGTGAGAAACTCCCTTTTCTCCTTGGAAGCTGCTGTTTGGGATGTAATTTCACAAGACAAATGCACCTCTTCAAGATTTGGAGATAAAAGTGAGGTGGAGACTGCCCTCTAAGGTGTTACTGGTGAGCAGGCCCACAGAGGGTGGGAGAGTCTGGCCTTGGTGGTAGCGACCTGAATGTGCTGTTCTCCCTTTACGGGAGTTCATGACTACGGTAATGGAGGAAGTTACAAATATCAACTACAACCTTGTGAATAGTTGTAAAGTAGAGCCTGTGGTAGCTACTCATATGTATTAGTATAATACATTTAAGCATTATAAAGTATGTATAAAGCACATGTTCTGTGTATGCTTTTCCTTTGTCTCCTTTCTTTTTTCCTTCCCACTTAATATATGGTGTATGGATGATGGCCAACTTTATAATTTTGTCCATAGGTATAGCCTATCAAAATAGTACTGTGACTAAATGAAAGCACAATTGAGTATTCATCCAGGGTGGATGCAGTAACTCATGGGACTTTGGGTCTCTTCTTCATGAGAGATGAGCTTCTTTTAATGTGTATGAAGCATAGTTCCATCATTTTCAGTGGGAGTATGTTGTTCCTAGTGTTGTTCTGTTTTTCAGCTTTATTGAGGAATAAGTGGCAAATTAAAATTGTATATATTTATGGTGTACAATGTGATGTTTTGATACATACATATATATATATATATATATATATATATAATGTTGTGAACTGATTACTATAATCAAGTTAATTAACACACCCATCACCTCGCTGGTTACCTTTTTTTGTGGTGAGAACATTTAAGATACACTCTCTTAGTAAACTTCAAGTACATAATACAATACCATTAACTCTGGTCACCATGGTGTACATCAGTGCTCCAGAACTTATTTCTCTTGCATAACTAAAACTTTGTACACTTTGACCAACATCTCCACATTTCCCTTATCCCTCAGTCCATGGCAACCAACATTCTACTTTCTGCTTCTATGAGTTCAACTTTTTTAGATCCCACATACAAGTGAGATCACGCAGTATTTGCCTTTCTATACCTGCCTTACTTCACTTAGCAAAATGTCCTCCAGATTCATCAATGTTGTCACAAACGTGAGGAACTGACAGGATTTCCTTTTTACAGTGGGGTAATATTCCATTGTGTATATATGCACATACATACAATTTCTTTTTTTAAAAAATTGAAGTACGGTTGATTTATAATATTGTGTTAGTTTCAAGTGTACAGCAAAGTGTTATGGTTATTTTTCCAGATTTTATTCCAGTATAGGTTATTACAGGATATTGAATATAATTCCCTGTGTTATACAGTAAATTCTTGTTGCTTATCTATTTTACGTATAGTACTTTGTATCTGTTAATCCCATACTCCTAATTTGTCTCTCCCACCACTCCTCTTTTACAACCATAAGTTTGTTTTCTATGTGTGTCTGTTTGTTTTGTATGTATATTTATTTGTATCATTTTTTAGATTCTACATATAAGTGATATCATATAGTATTTGTCTTTCTCTCTCCGACTTACTTCACTAATATTCTCTAGGTCCATTCATGTTGCTGAAAATGGCAATATTTCATTCTCTTTTGTGGCTGAGTAATATTGCATTGTATATATATAACACATCTTCTTACACAATCGTCAGTTGATGGGCACTTGGGTTGCTTCCATGTCTTGGTATTGTAAATAGTGCTGCTATGAACTTTGGGGTACATGTATCTTATTAAATTAATGTTTTCATTTTTTTCCAGATATACACCCAGGACTGAGATTGCTGGATCATATGGTAGCTCTATATTTTAGTTTTTTAAGGACCCTCCATATTGTTTTCCACAGTGGAGGTTTACATTTACATTCCTGACAACAGTGTATGAGTGTTCCCTTTTCTCCACACCCTCTGCAGTATTATTATCTAGTATTTATAGACTTTATGGATTATAGCCATTCTGACCAGAGTGAGGTGATACTTCATTGTGGTTTTGATTTGCATTTCTCTAATAATTAGCAATGTTGGGGCATCTATTCATGTGCCTGTTGGCCATCTATATGTCTTCTTTGGGAAAAAGTCCATTTAGGTCTTCTGCACATTTTTTGATTGGGTTGTTTTCTTTTCTTTTTTTTTTTGATATTGAGCTGTGTGAACTGTTTGTATATTGGGATATTAACCCCTTGTCAGTCTCATTCTTTGCAAATATTTTCTCCCAATCTGTAGCTTGTCTTTTCATTCTATTAATGGTTTCATTTGCTGTGAAAAAACTTTTAAATTTGATTAGGTCCCATTTGTTTATTTTTGCTTTTATTTTTTTTTGCCTTGGGAGACTGATTAAGAAAATATTGCTACATGGGGCTTCCCTGGTGGTGCAGTGGTTGAGAGTCAGCCTGCCAATGCAGGGGACACAGGTTCGTGCCCCGGTCCGGGAAGATCCCACATGCCGCGGAGCGGCTGGGCCCGTGAGCCTGCGCATCCAGAACCTGTGCTCTGCAATGGGAGAGGCCACAACACTGAGAAGCCTGCGTACCGCAAAAAAAAAAAAAAAGAAAAAAAGAAAATATTGCTACAAATTATGGGAGAGAATATTTTGCTTATGTTCTCTTCTAGGAGTTAGATGGTGTTGTGTCTTATATTGCGGTCTTTAAATCATTTTGAGTTTATTTTTGTATATGTGAGAGAGTGTTCTTCTATTTTTAAATTAAATTTTATTTTTTTATACAGCAGGTTCTTATTAGTTATCTACTTTATACATATTTGTGTATATATGTCAATCCCAATCTCCCAATTCATGCCACCACCACCCCACCCACACCCTACCCTGCCTTCCCCCCTTGGTGTCCACACATTTGTTGTCTGCATCTGTGTCTCTATTTCTGCCTTGCAAACCAGTTCCTCTGTACCATTTTTCTAGATTCCACATATATGCATTAATATATGATATTTGTTTTTCTCTTTCTGACTTACTTCACTCTAGGACAGTCTCTAGGTCCACCCATGTCTCTACAAATGACCCAATTTCATTCCTTTTTATGGTTGAGTAATATTCCATTGTATATATGTATCAATTCTTTATCCATTCATCTGTTGATGGGCATTTAGGTTGCTCCCATGTCCTGGCTATTGTAAATAGTGCTGCAATGAACATTGGGGTTCATGTGTCTTTTTGAATTATGGTTTTCTCTGGGTATATGCCCAGTAATGGGACTGCTGGGTCATATGGTAATTCTATTTTTAGTTTTTTAAGGAATCTCCATACTGTTCTCCATAGTGGTTGTGTCAATTTACATTCCCACCAACAGTGCAAGAGGGTTCCCTTTTCTCCACACCCTCTCCAGCATTTATTGTTTGTAGATTTTCTGATGATGCCCATTCTAACAGGTGTTAGGTGATACCTCACTGTAGTTTTGATTTGCATTTCTCTAATGATTAGTGATGCTGAGCATCCTTTCATGTGTTTGTTGGCAATCTGTATATCTTCTTTGGACAAATGTCGATTTAGGTCTTCTGCCCATTTTTGGATTGGGTTGTTTGCTTTTTTAATATTGACCTGCATGAGCTGTTTATATGTTTTGGAGATTAATCCTTTGTCCATTGATTCATTTGTAAATATTTTCTCCCATTCTGAGGGTTGTCTTTTCATCTTGTTTGTAGTTTCCTTTGCTGTGCAAAAGTTTTTAAGTTTCATTAGGTCCCATTTGTTTATTTTTGTTTTTATTTCCATTACTCTAGGAAGTAGATCAAAAAAGATCTTGATGTGATTTATGTCAAAGGGTGTTCTTCCTACGTTTTCCTCTAAGAGTTTTATAGTGTCCTGTCTTATATTTAGGTCTCGAATCCATTTTGAGTTTATTTTTGCGTATGGTGTTAGGGAGTGTTCTAATTTCATTCTTTTACATGTAGCAGTCCAGTTTTCCCAGCACCACTTATTAAAGAGACTGTCTTTTCTCCACTGTATATCCTTGCCTCCTTTGTCATAGAGTAGTTGACCATAGGTGTGTGGGTTTATATTTGGGCTTTCTATCCTGTTCTATTGATCTATATTTCTGTTTTTGTGTCAGTACCATATTGTCTTGATTACTGTAGTTTTGTAGTATAGTCTGAAGTCAGGGAGTCTGATTCCTCCAGCTCCGTTCTTTTCCCTCAAGATTGCTTCAGTTATTTGGGGTCTTTTCTGTCTCCATACAAGTTTTAACATTTTTTGTTCCAGTACTGTAAAAAAATACCATTGGTAAATTGATAGGGATTGCATTGAATCTGTAGATTGTTTTGGGTAGTATAGTCATTTTCACAATATTGATTCTTCCAATCCATGAACATGGTATATCTCTCCATCTGTGTCATCTTTGATTTCTTTCATCAGTGTCTTATAGTTTTTTGAGTACAGGTCTTTTACCTACTTAGGTAGGTTTCCTCCTAGGTATTTTTTTTTGTTGCAATGGTGAATTGGATTGTTTCCTTAATTTCTCTATCTGATCTTTCATTGTTAGTGCATAGGAATGCAAGAGATTTCTGTGCATTAATTTTGTATCCTGCTACTTTACCAAATTCATTGATCAGCTCTAGTAATTTTCTGGTGGCATCTTTAGGATTATCTATGTATAGTATCATGTCATCTGTAAACAGTGACAGTTTTACTTTTTCTTTTCCAATTTGGATTCTTTTATTTCATTTTCTTCTCTGATTTATGTAGTTAGGGCTTCCAAAACTATGTTGAATAATAGTGGTAAGAGTGGACATCCTTGTCTTGTTTCTGATCTTAGAGGAAATGCTTTCAGTTTCTCACCATTGAGAATGATGCTTGCTGTAGGTTTGTTGTATATGGCCTTTATTATGGAGGTAGGTTCCCTGTATGCCCACTTTCTGGAGAGTTTTTGTCATAAATTGGTGTTGAATTCTGTCAAAAGCTTTTTCTGCATCATTGAGATGATAATATGGTTTTTAGTCTTCAGTACGTTAATATGGTGTATCACATTGATTGCTCTGCGTATATTGAAGAATCCTTGCATCCCTGGGATAAATCCCACTTAATCATGGTGAATGAGCCTTTTAATGAGTTGTTGGATTCTGATTGCTGGTATTTTGTTGAGGATTTTTGCATCTATATTCATCAGTGATATTGGTCTGTAATTTTCTTTTTTTGTAGTATCTTTGTCTGGTTTTGGTATCAGAGTGATGATGGCCTTGAACAATGAGTTTGGAAGTGTTCCTTCCTCTGCAATATTTTGGAAGAGTTTGAGAAGGATGGGTGTTAGCTCTTCTCTAAATGTTTGATAGAATTCACCTGTGAAGCCATCTGGTCCTGGACTTTTGTTTGTTGGAAGATTTTCAATCATAGTTTCAATTTCAATACTTGTGATTGGTCTGTTCATATTTTCTATTTCTTCCTGGTTCAGTCTTGGAAGGTTATACCTTTCTAAGAATTTGTCTGTTTCTTCCAGGTTCTCCATTTTACTGGCATAGAGTTGCTTGTAGTAGTCTCTTATGTTGCTTTATATTTCTGTGGTGTCCATTGTAACTTCTCCTTTTTCCTTTCTAATTATAGTAATTTGAGTCCTGTCCCTCTTTTTCTTGATGAGTGTGGTCAAAGGTTTATCTTCTCAAAGAAGCAGCTTTTAACTTTATTGATCTTTGCTATTGTTTTCTATGTTTGTATTTCATTTATTTCTTCTCTGATCTTTATTTCTTTCCTTCTGCTAACTTTGGGTTTTGTTTGTTCTTCTTTCTCTAGTTCCTTCAGGTGTAAGTTTAGATTGTTTATTTGAGATTTCTTTTGTTTCTTGAGGTAGGATTGTATTGCTATAAACTTCCCTCTTAGAACTGATTTTGCTGTATCCCATAGGTTTTGGATCATCATGTTTTCATTGTCATTTGTCTCTAGGTATTTTTTGATTTCCTCTTTAATTTCTTCAATGATCTCTTGGTTATTTAGTAACGTATTGTTTAGCCTCATCTGTTTGTGTTTTTTACGGTTTTTTCCATGTAATTTATTTCTAATCTCATAGTGTTGTGGTTGGAAAAGATGCTTGATATGATTTCAATTTTCTTAAATTTACTGAGGCTTGATTTGTGACCCAAGATGTGATCTATCCTGGAGAATGTTCGTGTGCACTTGAGTACAAAGTGTAACCTGCTGTTTCGGATGGAATGTCCTATAAATATCAATTAAATCTATCTGGTCTATTTTGTCAGTTAAAGCTTGTGTTCCCTTCTTAGTTTTCTGTCTGGATGATTATGTCCATTGGTGTAAATGAGGTGTTTAATTCCCCACTATTACTGTGTTACTGTCCATCTCCTTTTTTATAGCTGTTAGCATTTGCCTTATGTATTATGGTGCTCCTATGTTGGGTGCATGTATAATTGTTGTATCTTCTTCTTGGACTGATCCCTTGATCATTATGTAGTGTCCTTCCTTGTCTCTTGTAACATTCTTTATTTTAAAGTCTATTTTATCTGATATGAGTATTGCTATTCCAGCTTTCTTTTGATTTCCATTTGCATGGAATATCTTTTTTCCATCCCCTCACTTTCAGTCTGTATGTCCTAGATCTAAAGTGGGTCTCTCATAGACAGCATATGTATGGGTCTTGTTTTTCTATCCATTCAGTGAGCCTGTGTCTTTTGGTTGGAGCACTTAATCCATTCGCGTTTAAGGTAATTATCAATATGTATTTTCTGTTGACATTTTCTTAATTGCTTTGGCTTTGTTTTTGTAGGTCCTTTTCTTCTCTTGTGTTTCCCACTTAGAGAAGTTCCTTTAGCATTTGTTGTACAGCTGCTTTGGTGGTGCTGAATTCTGTTAGCTTTTGCTTGTCTGTAAAGCTTTTGATTTCTCCATTGAATCTGAATGAGATCCTTGCCAGGTAGAGTAATCTTAGTTGTAGGTTCTTCCCTTTCTTTGCTTTAAATATGTCATGCCACTCCCTTCTGGCTTGTATAATAGTTGTTGAGAAATCAGCTGTTAATCTTATGGGAGTTCCCTTGTATGTCATTTGACGTTTTTGTCTTGTTGCTTTTAATACTTTTTCTTTGTCTTTAATTTTTGTCAATTTGATTACTATGTGTCTCAGCATGCTTCTCCTTGGGTTTGTGCTGGCTGGGACACTCTGTGCTTCCTGAACTTGGGTGGCTAATTCCTTTCCCATGTTAGGGAAGTTTTCGACTATAATCTCTTCAAATATTTTCTCGGGTTCTTTCTCTCTTCTCCTTCTGGGACCCCTATAATGTGAATATTGGTGTGTTTAATGTTGTCTCAGAAATCTCTTAGCTGTCTTCATTTCTTTTCATTCTTTTTTCTTTATTCTGTTCCATGACAGTGAATTCCACCATTCTGTCTTCCAGGTCATTTATCCATTCTTCTGCCTCAGTTATTCTGCTATTGATTCCTTCTAGTGTATTTTTCATTTCAGTTATTGTATTGTTTCATCTCTGTTTGTTTGTTCTTTAATTCTTCTAGGTCTTTGTTAAACATTTCTTGCATCTTCTCGATCTTTGTCTCCATTCTTTCTCTGAGTTCCTGGATCATCTTCACTATCATTATTCTGAATTCTTTTTTGGAAGGTTGCCTATCTCAATTTCACTTAATTGTTTTTCTGGGGTTTTATCTTGTTCCTTCATGTGGTACATAGTCTTCTGCCGTTTAATTTTGTCTATCTTTCTGTGAATGTGATTCTCGTTCCACAGGATGCAAGATTTTAGTTCTTCTTCGGGAGTGTTCTAATGTCATTTATTTACAAGTAGTTGTCCAGCTTTCCTAACAACACTTGTTGAAGAGACTCTCTTTTTTCCTTTGTGTATTCTTGCCTCCTTTGTTGTAGATTACTTGTCTAAAGGTGTGTGGATTTACTTCTGGGCTCTCTACTCTGTTCCATTGATCTATATGTCTGTTTTTTTGTTCTGATATCACTCTGTTTTGATTACTGTAGCTTTGTAGTATTGTCTGAAATCTTGAAGTGTTATGCCTCCAGATTTGTCCTTTTTACTCAAGATTGCTTTGGTAATTCTGGGCTGTTTTTGGTTCCTTATAAATTTTAGGATTATTTGTTCTAGTTCTGTGAAGACTGTCATGGGTATTTTGATAGGAGTTACCTTAAATCTGTATATTGTTTTGGGTAGTGGAGGCATTTTAACAGTATTAATTCTTCCAGTCCAAGAGCATGGGATATCTTTCCATTTCTTTGAATAATCTTCAATTTCCTTTTTCAGCACATGGGTCTTTCATCTCCTAGGTTAAGTTTATTCCTAGGTATTTTTTAAATGCAATTTTAAATGGGATTGATTTTTTTTTTACTTTCTCTTTCTGGATATTTCATTGTTAGTGTCAAGAAATGCAAAAGATTTCTGTGTATTAATCTTGTATTATGCTATTTTGCTTAATTTATAAGGGGGATATGAATTTCACATCCTCCAATTCTGCCATCTTGACCTCCCTCTCTCTACATTTTCTTTATCTATTCATTTTTCAATTGACACTTAGGTTAATTCCATATCTTTGCTATTGTGAATAATGCTGCAATGAACATGAAAGTGCAGATATCACTTCAAGATACTGCTTTCATTCCTTTTGGACATATACTCAGAAGGGGTATATATTACTGGATCATATGGTAGTATTTTTAATTTTTTGAGGACCCTCTGTACTGCTCTTCATAATGGCTATACCAACAGTGCACAAGGATTCTTTTTTCTCTGCATCCTTGTCAATAATTTTTATCTTTTGTCTTTTTGATAACAACCATTCTACCAAGAGGTAATATCTCATTGTGGTTTTGATTTGCATTTCCCTGATAATTAGTGATTTGTGCATTTTTCATATACCTGTTGGCCATTTATATGTCTTCCTTTTAGAAATGTCTATTTGGGTCCTATTCCCACTTTTAAATGATCTGTTTAGGCTATATGTTTGTTTGTTTGCTATTGAATTTTTGCTAGCATTTAAGTGTGGATGGAAGAGTGTATTTGGGTATTGAGTAACCAATGGAATATAGATCCAACTCATTCTATTCTAATATGCCATCCTTACTTCAGAGGCTAGAAGGCCAAAACTACATTTTCCATACTCCTTTGCATTTAGGATTCTGGATATGATTTGGATTCTACCAGTTGGATGTCCCTATGTGAGATTTAGAAAGTAAAAGTAAAGTGAGGGTAATTCTGCTGCTGTGTATGCTGCTTCAGTTTTAAGAACCATCTGAAAGTGGCATCTTTCCCATTCTGGAGTCAGTAGATGAACAAGTGGCACCTTCACAATTCAACAAATGGCTTCCTGGTTTAAGGGACAGTCTTTTGTTTTGTGTCCTTGAAGATGTTCCTGAAAGTTCAACCTTGAGTCTGTTTCTTAGACTTTCCCAATGACTCTGTAGGTAATTTAATACCCTGTAGCAAATCCCTTACTGCTTACAGTAGCTAGAGAAAACTTTGTTTTCTGCAGTGAATTCCAAGTGACAAAATTGCTCAGGGCAAACTCTGAGAGAAAACAATTTATGACTCATGATAAGAGGAGAGAACTCCACAAAAATGAAATGGAGTAAACAGAGAAGAGAAAGGGGAAAAAATAGTGTAATGTCATGGAAGGCAATAGGAAAGAAATCAGCAACAGATTTAACATAGGCCATGCCATGGACGGTAAGAAAAATCATTTTTCTATCATTGTTGTCAGAATAGGCAAACTGAGGGCATTTTTGTTTGTTTTTACCCTCTAGTGTTTCTAGTGACTATATGACAAAACATGGCACAGGCTTATCACGGAAATCAGAATAAAGCCAGCTTTGTGGAACCCTTCTTCTAGAGAAGAGAAATAGGAAGAGAGGCTTGTTCTATCAAGAGAGAATTGAGAAAAGATAGGCTCTAGGAAACTCACTGCTCCATGGCTCACTTATCCATTTAGGGTCAGGGCAGTCTGTAGCTTTGGGAAACCATGTTTCTTGATATTCTCACTGCTCAATAGCCATCCACAAAAGCAGCTCACTCAAATTTCTTTGGTATTGGGCAAGTACGCACAACTAAAGATATGCTGGCCTCCGGTTTGCACTCTATTCCGACCAGTTAAAAGATTATCACTACCATATACTTTGCTTTCAACATGATAGAAACAACTCATAGTTACATAGGTGTTAGCAATCTTGTGTATTTCTTTCATACTCTTCAACTATTTCACCTCTCACAGCACCCCTTATTCCTCTACATTTTTGTCTCCATCAGGTTGCCATTATATTACTTAGAGCTTACTTGGGCTGCTGTATATATCAGTTAAAAGCCTTTTTAAAAAATACAGAAACTTAGAAATTTTCCCTTCCAATCTTTAATATGAATCTTCTAATGATTTCATTTACCTGCTACTTTTGTTTCATAGTAATGGCCATTTTGTCTTTGGTATCTTCTTCTAGAGAGGATCATAGATACCACAGTATTAACTCCTATACTACCAAAAAGCCTCTATGTAACCTACAATATCAAAAGCACACTATTATAGTTACCACTTACTAAGATGAAGTCAAGCTGGGACTATCACAGTCACTGTGAAATTTACAGATAATTATGATGGCACATATTCTACTGTTCCATATTTCTAGCATTTAGAATAATGCCGAAACCAAAAAGGTACTTGTTAATTATTTGACATCCATTGACTTCCTCTCATAAAGATTATTTTAGCTTCATGGTCTATCTATTTGCTTTTTTTTTTTTTTTTTTTTTTTTTTGCGGTACGTGGGCCTCTCACTGCTGTGGCCTCTCCGTTGTGGAGCACAGGCTCCAGACATGCAGGCTCAGCAGCCATGGCTCACGGGCCCAGCTGCTCCGCGGCATGTGGGATCTTCCCGGACCGGGGCATGAACCCATGTCCCCTGCATTGGCAGGTGGACTCTCAACCACCACGCCACCTTGGAAGCCCCTATTTGCATTTTTTAGTTCTTTACCAGGACAATGTCATCCTCGAGCCTATAGAAATTATGCTTTATTGTGATTTTCTTCTTCTAGGCCATTTATTCAAATGCTTGGTGGAAATGACCCCAGATGAAACTGGCAGACTGTGCTATTAGCATTTAGAAAAGTACTCATTTGCTCCTTTTGTTTTCTATTTCTTGGACAACATTCTATTTCTTAGGGTTAGGGTTAGGGTCTTAGAATTCATTATTAAAACATCCCAATGTTAATTTTTAAAGAAGGCCTTAATTAGGGGAACTTATCAATTTTTGCTAGTCTGAATACAATACATAGTCTAGATTTCACTTGCCCACATGTTTATTCTTCAGATTTCTACTATATTAAAATAGGCATTGTGGGAAAAATCCTATTGTCTCTCACTTATTACTTTAGATAAATGAAACTGAGATTAGTCTACTAAACATGGCATTCACAGAAACAACTCAATAGCAGAGGGATAGCATAGCAGGTGCTGTATTTTGGTGGGTGATAATAAATTCAATACCAATGTTTTTGATAATTCTTCAGGAAGAAGTATAATCCAAAGGTGTGTCATTTTACACAGATTGAGTAGAAACTGCTACAGAAATTTACAGATTTGAATAGAATTACTCAAAGGCATACAGTACAAAAAAAGAAAGATTATTAAACAAAAAAGCCAAATGATGAAATATAACCACTGTGCCATCTTGAAATAGCTATGTGTTTTGATTTTTGAAACTTCTATAAAAAAGAAGCCTATAAATATAATACCACAGTGTTCCTGCCTCTTGCATATATATGCTTGACTGTTCTGATTGGCGGGTAGGGTCTATGGGTATATGTTTATGTGTGTGTATATATATGTTAAAAATTATACACAATTAAAAATTATATATAATTTATATTATATATTAAATTATTAAAATTATATATATTAGCAAATGTGAATTTATTTTTAAAATTTTTCTTGAAATATAGTTGATTTACAATGTTATGTTAGTTACAGGTGTACAGCAAAGTGAGTCAGTTATATATATATATATATATATATATATATATTCCTTTTTAGATTCTTTTCTATTATAAGTTTTTACAAGATATTGAGTATAGTTCCATGTGCTATACAGTAGGTCTTTTTGATTATCTATTTTATATATAGTAGTGTGTATATTTTAATCCCAAACTCCTAATTTATCTCTCCCTCCCCCCTTTCCCCTTTGGTAACCATAAGTTTTTTTTCCATGTCTGTGAGTCTATTTTGTGGGTATAATCTATTCTTTGTATTGAGGGAAAGACAACTTTATGGGTAATCAGGCCACAGGTTTGCATCAGTAAGCCTTCTGTTGTGCACACTCCCTCTTTCTCTCTCCCATGAACATGCATGCACACACACACACCATCCCCCCCCCACATACACGCTCTATTATTTGATCTCCACACACATCCACCAAATCCTACTTGATCCTCAATGTCAGCCCTGTAAGTTGGTCTTTTTTTCTGTCAGGACATCTAACATCATTTCATTTCTAAAGCTTTCCTAGAACTGAATCACTATGTGAATTAATGCTTTGAGGCTCTGTAGGTATGTGTACCTGCAAATCATCTTATTCACCCCAAAATGTAGACGTTCCTCAACAATTCTTTGGAAAACACCACCATATTCTCTTTACGCACACATCTATTAAATTGTGTCCTTTCAGTGAACTTAAGCCACAGGTGTGGACTTGGAACCTTGCTCCCCACCCCCACCCCCACCCAGGTTGTTTTACCACCACACCCAATATTGTTTTCTGGTTCCTTACCTGCCCTGTTCAGGTCTTCTCATACATTTCTATGCAAGTGCAAGAAGGGCTCTGAAAACAAATTTTGACACAGTAATGTCTAAATAGGCATTAAACAAGTACTCTCCATGAACACTGTCTAACTATTTAGTGTACTTTTCAGCTGCTAGAGGAAACCAAGAAACACGATAACATGGTTAGGCATAAACAAGATGTTTTTAAAATAATTGCTCTTCTTTTTAAAAATTGTTATTTTAGAAAATAGGTTTTATAGGAATTATCAGGTACTTTTTGTAAGGAAAAATTTAAGACTTTGGAATAAACTAACTACTAGATATCCTTTCAGTGGAATGCTGGAGCCTCCAGGAGATTATCTGATTCTGTAAAGGACTCTGCACCTTTCATTGCTTTTGAACTATTTTACAACTCTCTAAATTGTAAATAGCTGATAACCATATAATAATTCTTCTAATTCTATCCGTGGAAAAAGCCACTTTGGGTCCATTTGTAAGTTCATTTCAACATTCCCTTACTTCATATAAATTAATAGGTCTGACTTCTCCTTTGAAGAGGCTGCAACATTGATCTGGTTCCCTTTTTATTTAATGAGTTAAATAAAATCTTTTGATATGTTCATTTTATATCTTTAAGAGAGTCATGGTTTTACTATACTCTCTTAAAATTTCTCTTTTAACTCTACAGCATGGAAATTTAAAATCAAAGTTTAATATTTTAAAAGACTTCTACTGGTGTGGGTGTTTTTCCATCTTAACTTAAATAATATGAAAACACAGTTGCTATTGTCTATTTAATAGCACCATAATTACTACTGTGGTTAAACACATACACACATAAACACACAACAAAACTCTGATTTGGCTTGCTAAGAAGCAAAGAAAAAAATGCATGATTATTATAATAGCTTATTGTGTTTTTTTGAGGAATATAGTGAGTGAGGTGATTCCATACATTCATCTTTGGCTGTTGATAGTTTATACATAGGAAACCTACCCAGAGCAAACCCTCATCCAAAGGTGTCATATGAGATGACTGTTAATAGTGAAGACCGCTTAAGGTAAAATCGTGAGGTGGTGAGGTTTAACTTGACATATCTTGTTTTTATGCAACACCTACTGATCGCTTCCTGTCCCCAAGCATATCACTTTTCCTTTCTTTTATTGAAGACACGTTTCCAAGGCTGGTATATATTTGCCTAGGAAAAGTGGAAAACAGAAAGAGTTTGGGCTTTTGTTTGAATCTGGCCTTGGCTTAAATTCCTGCTATGTCAATAGTGATGTGAACTGGGCAACTTAATACATGTTCTGACCTCCAGCTGACAAGGAAGTAACAACTGTCAGAAGAGCATAGTATTAGATGCTGCTTATATGATGCCTAGCTCAGTATGTATGCATTCCCTTCCTCTTCTCACCCATGATGTTCACAGTTTTAAGGAGGGGCAAGCAGCAAATACACTACAGCCATGCCTCATATATATTGTGGGTTCTGTTCCAGACTCCCTCAATAAAGTGAATATTGCAATAAAGCAAGTCACATGAATTTTTTGGTTCCCTAGTGTACATAAAAGTTATATTTACACTATACTGTAGTCTTCTAAGTGTGCAATAACATTATGTCTAAAAACATAATGTACATACCTTCGTTAAAAACAATTTTGTTGGAAAAGTGGTGCCAGTAGAGTTGTTCAATGAAAGGTTGCCACAAACCTTCAATTTGTAAAAAAAATCTGCAAAACATAATAAAGCAAAGCACAATCAAACAAGGTATGCCTGTAAATGTGGTTTTGTATATGCAAACCTATATGGAAATTCTTGTGAATACTAAAGTTTGACAAACCCTGATCAATTAGAGAGAGGAACAAGAGGAAAATCTATACACAGGTTTAGAATATATTGAGTTAAACAGGATTGTCTGGTTTATGACCATATAGGCACCCAAACCTAAATTTTTCATTCCCTGTCTACATAGCCATTCACATGCTTGTCTTACAGTTTTATCCCATTCTACTTTACCATTAAGCCCCTATCATCTTAATACGTGTTCAAATATTTCTTTTAAGAATTAAATGAGCTGATGTATTTGAAAGCACAAACCCAGGATGTGGCATATGGAAAGTGTTCAATAAAATTTGTTGGATTTGAAACTAAGTCTTGCTTTTTTATTAAATGCACAAAGACACTATTCTTTTTTTTAATTTTCATTTTATATTGGAGTATAGTTGATGAACAATGTTGTGTTAGTTTCAGGTGTACAGCAAAGTGATTCAGTCATACATATACATGTATCAATTCTTTTTCAAATTCTTTCCCCATTTATGTTATTACAGAATATTGAACAGTGTTCCCTGTGCTATACGGTAGGTCCTTGTTGGTTATCTATTTTAAATATAGCAGTGTATACATGTCAAAAGACACTATTCTTTGAAACAAAGTGGAGTAAAACATGGCCAAATGCTTCTTGAATTTCCAGCTTTGCCATTTTCCATCACAGTCCTTCTGAATAGCTAAAAGTCACACACATTTGGGTTTCAGTCTCTAGACCCCTGGCCGGCTCTTAGCTGATTGCTGACCAGTCCCACTATGCTGTTAGTCACTAAGGTATTAAAATAACTGTTAATATATTCTCCCTTCGGGGATCTATGATCTTAACTGGTGAAAGAGGATCTTACCATTGCTCTAGTCTTGAGAGCCCAAGCAGCTGGCAAGAATCTCCCTCTCTCATTTTACTCCTCTCGGGCCTGCCTCTTAGGTTAGTAAATTTTGTGATGGACAAAATACAAAAAACAAAATGAAGAGATGTATAGATCCCTGACAGTAATGAGCTTCTAGTTAGATGGAAGGTGGGTTTTTTTGAGATTTTTATTTATTTATTTTTGGGAAAGGCAAAATTAGTGAAAACATTCTAAGTTTAAATTATTAACCTTAACACTTCTTACTTTTATGGAACACATTCTAAACATCTTCTCAGATCAGATGGAGAAGTAGGAATATAATATAATTATTGCTATTTTTAGTATAAAAAGAAACTAAACAGAGGAATGAAAGGATGCTTTAAAGATGTTTTTACTGACTTTTTAATTTTTTATTTATCACATCTTTAAGCAATGCATACCAATGAATCATAAATAAATAAGTTTTTCACCAATGTGTACAAAACTGTACCAACTATTCCCTTTTGGCCTTTAGTTTCAATAGAAATTAATTATTCCAATAATAATTCAAGGAGAGGGGGGTTAAGTAGACTTCATTTTAGTATTGTCTTTGGATTCTCAAACATACTGAACTGTTAATCAGAATTTTATGAGAGCTGAGTCCCCTACGTGAGAAAAGCAAAGATTATGTAATCACAGGAGTTAAATTCTTCCCACTGAGCAGAAGAAAGAACTGTATTTAATTTCTGATCACTCTTTTAATATTCCCCACAGTTCCAAGTACATTGGGAATACAGTGAGACCCTGATTAATAGATCTTTTAGGAATGAAATTCATCTATCAAAAAGTTTTTAAAATAGTTCAACTCAAAAATCAATACATTATTTAATCAAAGTTGCACAATCCACAGGCCTGAAGGGTCAAATCCCTGTATAGGTTCTAGTAGCCACCCCCAGCTGAAGGTTCACAAGTTTGAACTAGACAAAGTTGCGATTTCCAAATTTTATCTTCTATTCGTACATTTTCTTGAATCAACTTTTTAAAAAATTCATTGCCTTTTTATGATTTCCTCTACTTTTCTAAAATAGGAAAGATTCTGGTATCCTTCATTCAAATACTGACCTTTATTTCCCTTTTATGCCTTTAATTTTTAATTCTATACAGTCTATGTTGGACATCTACAAGCAGGTAGACCTTTGGTGGGGCTGACAAGAGTCACTGAATCACATTTGTACACTTAGATATCAATTCCCAGGGGGTTCAGGGAGTAAAAGTGTCTGTTTTCCTTGGGTTTTGAAATTTGGAGTCTTTTTTTCCCCACCATAGCTCTATCTTCTTTTTGGATCTATTCCCAGCCTCTTTCCCACTTCCCCTCTGAGCAGGGAGGCAGGGTGGCGAGATAGAAAGAGTTTTGGGGGCCACACAGACCTGGGCTTGAGCTGAGTTATGAGACTTGGTTTTTCAGCTGAAAAGAAAACAATACATACTTTCTGGCTTGAGACAGACGGAATGTATGTAAAGCCTCTGATACATTATAGACACTGAATAAATGTCAGCTGTTACTGCACATAATACAGACACTCCTTTACACAATGTAACCCATCTCTCCACTGTATGATTGCCAACTCATATTTTGTTTCCCAAAACACTTGATATTAATTCAATTAGTATTTAATGCAACTCTTCTGAACCCTTAGAAAGTAGTATAATCTAGTAGTATTTTACCTCTGGTAATTAAATTTCTGACCAATAAATGTATCTTTGGAATTATCTTTTTCATTAACAGAGACATGAGTATATTCACTATTCTTAAACACTGACTGATTATCTGAATTCAGTAAACAATAGATTTAGCTGTCTTCAGGCAGAAGTTGATAAAGTATCTTTTGGGAAGAGAGATGAGAAGAGGTTCTTTTGATCTCTTTCTAGATTATAGAGCCGGAAGAGATGTTTTAAAAAGCACACTTTTTCTCCAGATGTAGAAATAGAAGGCTTAGGACCTGAATTGCCTACACTTGGAAAGCTAGCAGTTCTCAGAAAAAGCCAGGTGATCTGACTCCTTAGTTTGCTCCCAGTGGGAGGGTTGACCAGACAAACACTGTGTCTACTGCAGCTAGTTCTTTGCCCCTGTTTAGTTGCTGGAAGAAAGTTCCAAAGAGTGACCTAGAGATCAAGATGAGGGTAGGCTTCAGGCCATCTCTGATCCCTATCTTTGTTATATGCTCCAAAATTCTGCATAGACATCCTTCACCTCTGGGAATCAGAAATTAATTTCTCTAATTTGGGAAACTAAAGAATTCATTGGTCTCCTTTTGCTCCTTCAGAGCTGTCTGTTTTTACCTTCTTTCTTCCCTGGCTGCCTTGATTATTCTTTTAGCCAAATGTCATGGCACATGTGGACACCTGTGGATGTGAGAATGTTCTTTTCTTCTTGTGGTCATGAATGGTTACATTTGCTTTATTTTGATTCTTAGTAGTGGGCTGCCAGGTCTAAACTGTGTTTACTTTTTACCTGCAAACTCCCCAGAGAAAGCACAGCTATTTCTTAGGGCAAATGTAGCTGTGTATAGATGTTTTTCATTTTTCTATGCACAAAAGGTTATAATGCATTATAAGTTTGACATCTAGCATAAGAAATAAGAATCTCTGTGGTCCACAAAAATATCAAGTGCAATGAAAGAAAGATTACTATGATGTGGAAGACCTAGGTTCTAGGCTTAACCTTTTTTCTGTGAACTTATTTCTAACATATGGTTTTATATCATTTCTGACATCTTATAACATCTGGGTTTAATCATAAAACAAGTTGACTGGACTTAATAAATTGTCTCAAACTTGTTCGGACAGCAGTTTCTGTAAATCAGTATAATTTTGAGGAATACGGATCTATTTAATTCCATCAAACTAGTGGGTTACAAATTTACAATTAGGTTATATAATAATAAATCACAACCACTAAAAGTATTAAATGCACCCATTCAATTAAGATAACACTTAATAGTAAATGAAGAAACGATGAAATGACCAAAAGTTTATGAAAAAAATGATAGGAAAAAACACTTAGAGGACTTCTGGGGAAGATGGCGGAAGAGTAAGACGCAGAGATCAACTTCCTCCCCACGGATACACCAGAAATACAGCTACACGTGGAACAATTCCTACAGAACACCTACTGAACGCTGGCAGAAGACCCCAGACCTCCCAAAAGGCAAAAAACTCCCCCACGTACCTGGGTAGGGCAAAGCAGAGAGATTCCCGCACAGAGGATCGGTGCCGACCAGCACTCACCAGCCCAAGAGGCTTGTCTGCTCGCCCGCCAGGGCGGGCGGCGCAGGAAGCTGAGGCTCGGGCTTCGGTCAGAGCGCAGGGAGAGGACTGGGGCTGGCAGCGAGAACTCAGCCTGAAGAGGGCTAATGTGCCACAGCTAGCCGGGAGGAGTCCGGGAAAACTCTGGAGCTGCCGAAGAGGCAAGAGACTTTTTCTTCCCTCTTGGTTTCCTGGTGCGCGAGGAGAGGGGATTAAGAGCGCTGCTTAAAGGAGCTCCACAGACGGGCGTGAGTCGCGGCTGAAAGCGCGGAGCCCAGAGACGGGCGTGGGACGCTGGGGCTGCTGCTGCCGCTGCCAAGAAGCCTGTGTGCGAGCGCAGGTCACTGTCTACACTGCCCTTCCGGGAGCCTGTGCAGCCCGCCACTGCCAGGGTCCCGGGATCCAGGGAAGGCTTCCCTGGGAGAACGCACAGCGCGCCTCGGGCTGGTGCAACGTCACGCCGGCCTCTGCCACTGCAGGCTTGCCCTGCACTCCGTGCCCCTCCCTCCTGCCCGGCCTGAGTGAGCCAGAGTCCCCGAAGAGGCTGCTCCTTTAACCCTGTCCTGTCTGAGTGAAGAACAGACACCCTCCGGGGACCTACACACAGAGGCGGGGCCAAATCCAAAGCTGAGACCCAGGAGCTGTGAGAACAAAGAAGAGAAAGGGAAACCTCTCCCAGCAGCCTCAGAAGCAGCGGATTAAAGCTCCACAATCAACTTGATGTACCCTGCATCTGTGGAATACATGAATGGACAACAAATCATCCCAAATTGAGGAGCCAGGGGTCAGTGCTGTGCCTCTGAGGTGGGAGAGCCAACTTCAGGACAGTGGTCCACAAGAGACCTCCCAGCTCCACATAATATCAAACGGCAAAAATCTTCCAGAGATCTCCATCTCAACACCAGCACCCAGCTTCACTCAACGACCAGCAAGCTACAGTGCTGGACACCCTATGCCAAACAACTAGACAGGAACACAACGCCACCCATTAGCAGAGAGGCTGCCTAAAATCATAAGAAGTCCGCAGACACCCCAAAACACACCACCAGATGTGGACCTGCGCAACAGAAAGACAAGATCCAGCCTCATCCACCAGAACACAGGCACTAGTCCCCTCCACCAGGAAGCCTACACAACCCACTAAACCAACCTTAGCCACTGGGGACAGACACCAAAAACAACGGGAACTACGAACCTGCAGCCTGCAAAAAGGAGACCCCAAACACAGTAACATAAGCAAAATGAGAAGACAGAAAAACACACAGCAGGAGAAGGAGCAAGATAAAAACCCACCAGACCTAACAAATGAAGAGGGAATAGGCAGTCTACCTGAAAAAGAATTCAGAATAATGATAGTAAAGATGATCCAAGATTCTATTTCCAAGATCCAAAATCTTGGAAATAGAATAGAAAAAATGCAAGAAATAGTTAACAAGGACCTAGAAGAACTAAAGATGAATCAAGCATCGATTAAAAACACAATAAATGAAATAAAAAATACTCTAGATGGAAGCAATAGCAGAATAACTGAGGCAGAAGAACGGATAAGTGACGTGGAAGATAAAATAGTGGAAATAACTGCTGCAGAGCAAAATAAAGAAAAAAGAATGAACAGAACAGAGGACAGTCTCAGAGACCTCTGGAACAACATTAAACGCACCAACATTCGAATTATAGGGGTTCCAGAAGAAGAAGAGAAAAAGAAAGGGACTGAGAAAATATTTGAAGAGATTATAGTTGAAAACTTACCTAATATGGGAAAGGAAATAGTTAATCAAGTCCAGGAGGCACAGAGAGTCCCATACAGAATAAATCCAAGGAGAAATACGCCAAGACACATATTAATCAAACTGTCAAAAATTAAACACAAAGAAATCATATTAAAAGCAGCAAGGAAAAAAGAACAAATAACACACAAGGGAATCCCCATCAGGATAACAGCTGATCTCTCAGCAGAAACTCTACAAGCCAGAAGGGAGTGGCAGGACATAATTAAAGTGATGAAGGAGAAAAACCTGCAACCAAGATTACTCTACCCAGCAAGGATCTCATTCAGATTTGATGGAGAAATTAAAACCTTTACAGACAAGCAAAAGCTGAGAGAGTTCAGCACCACCAAACCAGCTTTACAACAAATGCTAAAGGAACTTCTCTAGGCAAGAAACACAACAGAAGGAAAAGAACTACAATAACGAACCCAAAACAATTAAGAAAATGGGAATAGGAACATACATATCAATAATTACCTTAAATGTAAATGGACTAAATGCTCCCACCAAAAGACACAGACTGGCTGAATGGATACAAAAACAAGACCCATATATATGCTGTCTACAAGAGACCCACTTCAGACCTAGAGACACATACAGACTGAAAGTAAGGGGATGGAAAAAGATATTCCATGCAAATGGAAACCAAAAGAAAGCTGGAGTAGCAATTCTCATATCAGACAAAATAGACTTTAAAATAAAGACTACTAGAAGAGACAAAGAAGGACACTACATAATGATCAAGGGATCAATCCAAGAAGAAGATATAACAATTGTAAATATTTATGCACCAAACATAGGAGCACCTCAATACATAAGGGAAATATTAACAGCCATAAAAGGAGAAATCGACAGTAACACAATCATAGTAGGGGACTTTAACACCCCACTTTCACCAATGGACAGGTCATCCAAAATGAAAATAAATAAGGAAACACAAGCTTTAAATGATACATTAAACAAGATGGACTTAATTGATATTTATAGGACATTCCATCCAAAAACAACAGAATACATATTTTTCTCAAGTGCTCATGGAACATTCTCCAGGATAGATCATATCTTGGGTCACAAATCAAGCCTTGGTAAATTTAAGAAAATTGAAATTGTATCAAGTATCTTTTCCGACCACAATGCTACGAGACTAGACATCAATTACAGGAAAAGAGCTGTAAAAAATACAAACACATGGAGGCTAAACAATACACTACTTAATAACGAAATGATCACTGAAGAAATCAAAGAGGAAATTAAAAAATACCTAGAAACAAATGACAATGGAGACACAACGACCCAAAACCTATGAGATGCAGCAAAAGCAGTTCTAAGAGGGAAGTTTATAGCAATACAATCCCACCTTAAGAAACAGGAAACATCTCGAATAAACAACCTAACCTTGCACCTAAAGCAATTAGAGAAAGAAGAACAAAAACATCCCAAAGTTAGCAGAAGGAAAGAAATCATAAAAATCAGGTCAGAAATAAATGAAAAAGAAATGAAGGAAACGATAACAAAGATCAATAAAACTAAAAGCTGGTTCTTTGAGAAGATAAACAAAATTGATAAACCATTAGCCACACTCATCAAGAAAAAAAGGGCGAAGACTCAAATCAAGAGAATTAGAAATGAAAAAGGAGAAGTAACAACTGACACTGCAGAAATACAAAAGATCATGAGAGATTACTACAAGCAACTCTATGCCAATAAAATAGACAACCTGGAAGAAATGGACAAATTCTTAGACATGCACAACGTGCCAAGACTGAATCAGGAAGAAATAGAAAATATGAACAGACCAATCACAAGCACTGAAATTGAAACTGTGATTAAAAATCTTCCAACAAACAAAAGCCCAGGACCAGATGGCTTCACAGGCGAATTCTATCAAGCATTTAGAGAAGAGCTAACATCTATCCTTCTCAAACTCTTCCAAAATATAGCAGAAGGAGGAACACTCCCAAACTCATTCTATGAGGCCACCATCACCTTGATACCAAAACCAGACAAGGATGTCACAAAGAAAGAAAACTACAGGCCAATATCACTGATGAACATAGATGCAAAAATCCTCAACAAAATACTAGCAAACAGAATCCAACAGCACATTAAAAGGATCATACACCATGATCAAGTGGGGTTTATTCCAGGAATGCAAGGATTCTTCAATATACGCAAATCAATCAACGTGATACACCATATTAACAAATTGAAGGAGAAAAACCATATGATCATCTCAATTGATGCAGAGAAAAATTCAACACCCATTTATGATAAAAACCCTGCAGAAAGTAGGCATCGAGGGAAATTTCCTTAACATAATAAAGGCCATATATGACAAACCCACAGCCAGCATCGTCCTCAATGGTGAAAAACTGAAACCATTTCCACTAAGATCAGGAACAAGACAAGGTTGCCCACTCTCACCACTCTTACTCAACATAGTTTTGGAAGTTTTAGCCACAGCAATCAGAGAAGAAAAGGAAATAAAAGGAATCCAAATCGGAAAAGAAGAAGTAAAGCTGTCACTGTTTGCAGATGACATGATACTATACATAGAGAATCCTAAAGATGCTACCAGAAAACTACTAGAGCTAATCAATGAATTTGGTAAAGTAGCAGGATACAAAATTAATGCACAGAAACCTCTCGCATTCCTGTACACTAATGATGAAAAATCTGAAAATGAAATCAAGAAAACACTCCCATTTACCATTGCAACAAAAAGAATAAAATATCTAGGAATAAACCAACCTAAGGAGACAAAAGACCTGTATGCAGAAAATTATAAGACACTGATTAAATAAATTAAAGATGATACAAATAGATGGAGAGATATACCATGTTCCTGGATTGGAATAATCAATATTGTGAAAATGACTCTACTACCCAAAACAATCTACAGATTCAATGCAATCCCTATGAAACTACCACTGGCATTTTTCAAAGAACTAGAACAAAAAAATTTCAAAATTTGTTTGGAAAAACAAAAGACCCCGAATAGCCAAAGGAATCTTGAGAACGAAAAACAGAGCTGGAGGAATCAGGCTCTCTGACTTCAGAGTATACTACAAAGCTACAGTAATCAAGACAGTGTGGTACTGGCACAAAAACAGAAAGATAGATCAATGGAATAGGATAGAAAGCCCAGAGATAAACCTACGCACATATGATCAACTTATCTTTGATAAAGGAGGCAGGAATGTACAGTGGAGAAAGGACAGCCTCTTCAATAATTGGTGCTGGGAAACCTGGACAGGGACATGTAAAAGTATGAGATTAGATCATTCCCTAACACCATACACAAAAATAAGCTCAAACTGGATTAAAGACCTAAATGTAAGGCCAGAAACTATCAAACTCTTAGAGGAAAACATAGGCAGAACACTCTATGACATAAATCACAGCAAGATCCTTTTTGACCCACCTCCTAGAGAAATGGAAATAAAAACAAAGATAAACAAATGGGCCCTAATGAAATTTCAAAGCTTTTGCACAGCAAAGGAAACCATAAACAAGACCAAAAGACAACCCTCAGAATGGGAGAAAATATTTGCAAATGAAGCAACTGACAAAGGATTAATCTCCAAAATTTATAAGCAGCTCATGCAGCTCAATAGCAAAAAAAAAACGAACAACCTAATCCAAAAATGGGCAGAAGACCTAAATAGGCATTTCTCCAAAGAAGATATACAGACTGCCAACAAACACATGAAAGAATGCTCAACATCGTAAATCATTAGAGAAGTGCAAATCAAAACTACAATGAGATATCATCTCAGACCAGTCAGAATGGCCATCATCAAGAAATCTAGAAACAATAAATGCTGGAGAGGGTGTGGAGAAAAGGGAACACTCCTGCACTGCTGGTGGGAATGTGAATTGGTACAGCCACTATGGAGAACAGTATGGAGGTTCCTTAAAAAACTAAAAATAGAACTACCATGTGACCAAGCAATCCCACTACTAGGCATAAACCCTGAGAAAACCATAATTCAAAAAGAAACATGTACCAAAATGTTCAGTGCAGCTCTATTCACAATAGCCCAGAGATGGAACAACCTAAGTGTCCATCATCGGATGAATGGATAAAGAAGATGTGGCACATATATACAATGTAATATTACTCAGCCATAAAAAGAAACGAAACTGAGCTATTTGAAAGAAGATGTGGCACATATATACAATGTAATATTACTCAGCCATAAAAAGAAATGAAACTGAGCTATTTGTAATGAGGTGGATAGACCTAGAGTCTTTCATACAGAGTGAAGTAAGTCAGAAAGAGAAAGACAAATACCGTATGCTAACACATATATGTGGAATTTAAGAAAAAAAATGTCATGAAGAACCTAGGGATAAAACAGGATTAAAGACACAGACCTACTTGAGAATGGACTTGAGGATATGGGAAGGGGGAAGGGTAAGCTGTGACAAAGCGAAAGAGAGGCATGGACATATATACGGTACCAAACGTAAGGTAGATAGATAGTGGGAAGCAGCCACATAGCACAGGGAGATCAGCTCGGTGCTTTGTGACCGCCTGGAAGGGTGGGATAGGGAGGGTGGGAGGGAGGGAGACGCAAGAGGGAAGGGATGTGGGAACAGATGTTTATGTATGACTGATTCACTTTGTTATAAAGCAGAAACTAATAAAAAAATAAAAAAAGAAACATAAAGAAGGACACTATATAATGATAAAAGAATCAATACAAGAAGAGGATATTACAATTGCCAATATATATGCACCCGATATAGGAGCACCCAAATGCATAAAACAAATACTAACAGACATAAAGGGAGAAATGGATGGGAATTAAAAAAATACTAGAAGACATTAACACCTCACTCATATCAATGGACAGATCTTTTAGAGAGAAAATCAGTAAGGTAATAGGTATCCTAAATGATATAATACATAGTTAGGTTTAATTGATATTTTCAGGACATTACATCCAAAAAAATCAGAATACACATTCTTTTCAAGTGCATATGAAACATTCTCTAGGATTGACCACATAACTAGGGCACAGAACAAGCCTCAACAAATTTAAAAATATAGAAATTATTTCAATCATCTTTTCTGACCACAAAGGCATGAAACTAGAAATCAGCCACAGAAAAAGAAACAAGAAAAATGGGATTACTGAAAAACCAATGCATTAAAAAAGAAATCAGAGGAAATTAAAAAATACCTTGAGACAAAAGACAATGTAAACACAACGATACAAAATATAGGGATGCAACAAAAGAAGTTCTTAGAAGGAAGTTCATAGTAATACAGGCCTTCCTCAAAAAACAAGAAAAATCTCAAATAAACATCCTAAACTACCACCTAAATAATTAAAAAATAAGAACAAACAAAACCTAAAGTCAGCAGAAGGAAGGATAATAAAGATCGGAGAGGAAATAAATAAGATAGAGATTAAAAATAGTAAAAATCAATATAATCAAGAACTGGTTCTTTGAAAGGGTAAACAAGACTGACAAACCTCTGGCCAGGCTCACCCAGAAGAAAAGAGAGAGGACCCAAATAAACAAAATAAGAAATGAAAAATGAGAAGTAATAACTGATACTGCAGAAATACCAAAAATCCATAAGAGAATACTATGAACAGCTATATGTCAACAAATTTGACAACTTTCAAAAAATGAACAGGTTTCTAGAAACATACAGCCCACCAAAACTGAATCAAGAAGAAATAGAGGGCTTCCCTGGTGGTGCAGTGGTTAAGAATCCGCCTGCCAATGCAGGGGACACGGGTTCGAGCCCTGGTCCGGGAAGATCCTACATGCCACGGAGCAACTAAGCCCATGCGCCACAACTGCTGAGCCTGTGCTCTAGAGCCTGTGAACCACAACTACTGAAGCCTGTACATCTAGAGCCTGTGCTCCACAACAAGAGAAGCCACTGTAATGGGAAGCCCATGCACCGCAACAAAGAGTAGCCCCCACTCGCTGCAACTAGAGAAAGCCCGTGTGCAACAATGAAGAACCAACATAGCCAAAGATAAAAATAAAATAAAATAAAATAAATAAATTT
This sequence comes from Mesoplodon densirostris, assembly GCF_025265405.1. Taxonomy (NCBI): domain Eukaryota; kingdom Metazoa; phylum Chordata; class Mammalia; order Artiodactyla; family Ziphiidae; genus Mesoplodon; species Mesoplodon densirostris. Next base: position 87,108,152 of record NC_082661.1, on the reverse strand, counting down.
ATTTTAAAAAGAAGAAGAAATAGATATGAACAGACCAATGATCTGAAGTGAAATAGAATCTGTAATTTAAAAAACCCTCTACAAACAAAAGTACAGAACCCAATGGCTTCACAGGAAATTCTACCAAACAAAGAAGAATTTATACCAATCCTTCTCAAACTCTTCCAAATGATTGAAGAGGAGGGGAACACTCTCAAAGACATTCTTTGAAGCCACCAAGACCCTGATACCAAAACCAGACAGAGATACTACCAAAAAAGTAATTATAGGCCAATATCTTTGATGAATGTAGATGCAAAAATTCTCAACAAAATATTAGCAAACTGAATCCAACAGTACATAAAAAGATCATACACCACGACCAAGTTAGATTCATCCCAGGGTCATGAGGATGTCTCAACATACTCAAATCAATCAATGTGATGCACCGTATCAACAAAAGAAGAAACAAAATCCACATGATCATCTCAATAGATGCAGAAAAAGCATTTGCTAAAATTCAACATCCTTTTATGATAAAAACTATTACCAAATTGGATAGAGAGGGAGCATAACTCAATATAATATAAGCTATTTATGAGAAGCTAATATAATACTCAAAGGTGAAAAGCTGAAAGCCTTCCTGCTAAAATCTGGAACAAGACATGGACGCCCACTCTCACCACTTCTATTCAATATGAAATTGGAAGTCCTAGTCACAGTCATCAGACAAGGAATAAAAGGTATCCAAATTGGAAGGGAAGAAGTAAAATTGTCATTATATGCAGATGACATGATACTATATATAGAAAACTCTAAACACTCAACACAAAAACTATTAGAACTGATAAGTGAATTCAGCAAGGTAGAAGGATACAAGATTAACATACAGAAATCAGTGGCATTTCTTTATACTAACAATAAAATACTAGAAAGGGAATGTAAAAAAAATATCCCTTTAAAAACCACATGCAAAAAAGTAAAACACTTAGGAATAATCCCGACCAAAGAGGTAAAAGATTTATATGCTGAGAACTACAAAACGTCAATAAAGGAAACTGAAGATGATTCATAGAAATGGAAAGACATCCGTGCTCTTGGATTGGAAGAAATAATATTGTCAAAATGGCCATACTACCAAAAGTAATCTACAGATTTAATGCAATCCCTATCAAGCTGCCCATGACATTTTTCACAGAACTAGAACAAAAATTCTAAAATTTATGTGGAAACATAAAAGACCCAGAATTGCCAAAATAATCCTGAGAAATAGAATGAAGCAGGAGGCATAACCCTCCCAGACTTCAAACAATACTACAAAGCTACAGTAATCAAAATAGCATGGTATTGGCACAAAAAGAGAGATATGGATCAATGGAACAGAATAGAAAGCTCAGAAATAAACCCACACACCTATGGACAATTAATCTTTGACAAAGGAGGCAAGAATATACAATGGAGGAAAGACAGTCTCTTCAGCAAGTAGTGCTAGGAAAGTTGGAATGACACATGTAAATCAATGAATTTACAACACACCTTCACACCATACAAAAAAATAAACTCAAAATGGCTTAAAGACTTAAATATAAGATATGACACCATAAAACTCCTAGAAGAGAACATAGTCAAAACATTCTCTCATATAAATCATACCAATGTTTTCTTAAGTCTTGCAAGGCTTTAGAAATAAAAAATAATAATAAACAAATGGGACCTCATCAAACTTACAAGCTTTTGTACAGCAAAGGAAACCACAAACAAAATGAAAAGACAACCTACAGACTGGGAGAAAATATCTACAAATGATGCCACTGACAAGGGGTTAATTTCCCAATTATACAGACAGCTCATACAACTCAATAACAAAAAAACACAAGATACCCGGGCAGCCGGTGGCAAGGAGCCTGAGCAGGAGGCCTCCCCAGGGCCTCACTGAGCTGCCTGGCAGCCCAGGAGAAGGAGGAAGGAGGAAGGAGGCTCACGGGTGTGGCAGCCCCTACCCAAATTGGGGAGCGCTACTTGAGAGTCCTGGCAGTGACTGCATGCAGCACCTGGTGGCTGCTGACTTTGCTGCTGGAGCACACCTGCCAGCCGGTGGGTCCTGAAGTCTAGGCCACCTGCTGGCTGCTGGACTGCCATGCGTTCTTCTTGTTCTTCCTGGTGGTGGTGTGGGGAGGCTGCTCGAAGCCACCGAAGTCCAGGTGTGCAAGCTCTGACAGCTCATCGAAGATGTTCTGGAAATTCTCCCCAGCAGGCAGGTACAGGCAGCTCTTGGAATACTGCGCTGAGGAGATCACACCCTGTCTAAAATCCCCTGAGTGGCTCGAACATGAACTTGCCAAAGTGTGCCTTGTTGATTGGCAGGAAGTCCTTGGTGGACTGAACGGGCTGCACGTTCCTCTCCCAAAAGCTCTCCAGACCAAGTATCTTCCATTGAATATTTCTATCTCTGAAAACCAGTCCACTGCACCGTGTGGCTGACAGGGTCTTGGTGCTCTGGCTGGGTGTCAGGCCTGAGCCTCAGAGGTGGGAGACCCGAGTTCAGGACATTGGACCACGAGAGATCACCAGGCCCCACATAATATCAATCAGTGAGAGTTCTCTCAGAGATCTCCATCTCGATGCTAAGACCCAACTCCACTCAATGACCAGTAAGCTCCAGTGCTGGACACCCCATGTAAAGCAACTAGCAAGAAAAAAACACAACCACACCCATTAGCAGAGAGGCTGCCTAAAATCACAAGAAGTTCACAGACACCCCAAAACACACCACCAGACACGGATCTGCCCACCAGAAAGAAAAGGTCCAGCCCCACCCACCAGAACACAGGCAGCAGTCCCCTGCACCAGGAAGCCTACACAACCCACTGAACCAACCTTACCAACTGGGAGAAGACACCAAAAACAAAAGGAACTATGAACCTGCAGCCTGCGAAAAGGAGACCCCAAACACAGTAAGTTAAGCAAAATGGGAAGACAGAGAAATATGCAGCAGATGAAGGAGCAAGAAAAACCCACTAGACCAAACAAATGAAGAGGAAATAGGCAGTCTACCTGAAAAAGAATTCAGAGTAATGACAGTAAAGATGACCTAAAATCTTGGAAATAGAATGGAGAAAATACAAGAAACGTTTAAAAGTGACCTAGAAGAACTAAACAGCAAACAATGATGAACAACACAATAAATGAAATTAAAAATTCTCTAGAAGGAATCAATAGCAGAATAACTGAGGCAGAAGAACAGATAAGTGACCTGGAAGATAAAAGAATGGAAATAACTACTGCAGAGCAGAATAAAGAAAAAAAAAATTGAAAAGACTTGAAAAAAAAAATTGAAAAGACTTGAGGACAGTTTCAGAGACCTCTGGGACAACATTAAATGCACCAACGTTTGAATTACAGGGGTCCAGAAGAAGAGAAAAAGAAAGGGACTGAGAAAATATTTGAAGAGATTATAGTTGAAAACTTCCATTATATGGGAAAGGAAATTGTCAATCAAGTCTAGGAAGCACAGAGAGTCCTATGCAGGATAAATACAAGGAGAAAAAGCCAAGATGCATATTAATCAAACTATCAAAAGTTAAATACAAAGAAAAAACATTAAAAGCAGCAAGGGAAAAGCAACAAATAACATAAAAGGGAATCCCCATAAGGTTAACAGCTGATCTTTCAGCAGAAACTCTGCAAGCCAGAAGGGAGTGACAGGACATATTTAAAGTGATGAAGGAGAAAAACCTACAACCAAGATTACTCTACCCAGCAAGGGTCTCATTCAGATACCACAGGGAAATTAAAACCAAAAGCTAAGAGAATTCAGCACCACCAAACAAGCTTTACAACAAATGCTAAAGCAACTTCTCTAGGCAGGAAACACAAGAGAAGGAAAAGACCTACAATAACAAATCCAAAACAATTAAGAAAATGGTAATAGGAACAGATACATTGATAATTACCTTAAATGTAAATGAATTAAATGCTCCAACCAAAAGACACAGACTGGCTGAATAGATACAAAAACAAGTCCAGTATATATGCTGTCTACAAGAGACCACTTCAGACCTAGGGACACATACAGACTGAAAGTGAGGGGATGGAGAAAGATAGTCCATGCAAATGGAAATCAAAAGAAAGCTGGAGTAGCAATTCTCATATCAGACAAAATAGACTTTAAAATACTGTTACAAGAGACAAAGGAGGACACTACATAATGATCAAGGGATCAATCCAAGAAGAAGGTATAACAATTGTAAATATTTATGCACCCAACATAGGAGCACCTCAATACATAAGGCAAATACTAACAGCCATAAAAGGGGAAATCGACAGTAACACAATCATAGTAGGGGACGTTAACACCCCACCTTCACCAATGGACCAACCATCCAAAATGAAAATAAATAAGGAAACACAAGCTTTAAATGACACATTAAACAAGATGGACTTAATTGATATTTACAGGACATGCCATCCAAAAAAGAGAATACACTTTCTGCTCAAGTGCTTATTAACATTCTCCAGACTAGATCATATCTTGGGTCACAAATCAAGCCTTGGTAAATTTAAGAAAATTGAAATCATATCAAGTAACATTTCCAACCACAATGCTATGAGACTAGATATCAATTACAGGGAAAAAAACTGTAAAATATATAAACACCCAGAGGCTAAACAATATACTACTAAATAACCAAGATATCACTGAAGAAATAAAAAAATACCTAGAAATAAATGACAATGAAAACACGATGGCCCAAAACCTATTGGATGCAGCAAAAGCAGTTCTAAGAGGGAAGTTTACAGCAATACAACCCTACCTCAAGAAACAAGAAAAATCTCACATAAACAACCTAACCTTACACCTAAAGCAATTAGAGAAAGAAGAACAAAAAAACACAAAGTTAACAGAAAGAAAGAAATCATAAAGGTCAGATCAGAAATAAATGAAAAAGAAATGAAGAAATGATAGCAAAGATGAATAAAACTACAAGCTTGTTCTTTGAGAAGATAAACAAAATTGATAAACCATTAGTCATACTCATCAAGAAAAAAAGGGAGAAGACTCAAATCAACAGAATTATAAATAAAAAAGGAGAAGTAACAACTGACACTGCAGAAATATGAAGGATCATTAGAGGTTACTAGAAGCCACTATATGCCAATAAAATGGACAACCTGGAAGAAATGGACAAATTCTTAGGAAAGCACAACCTCCCGAGACTGAACCAGGAAAAAAATAGAAAATATAAACAGACCAATCACAAGCACTGAAATTGAGACTGTGATTAAAAATCTTCAAACAAACAAAAGCCCAGGACCAGATGTCTTCAGAGGCAAATTCTATCAAACATTTAGAGAAGAGCTAACACCTATCCTTCTCAAACTCTTCCAAAATATAGCAGAGGGAGGAACACTCCCAAACTCATTCTATGAGGCCACCATCGTCCTGATACCAAAACCAGACAAAGATGTCACAAAAAGAAAACTACAGGCCAATATCACTAATGAACATAGTTGTGAAAATCCTCAAAAAAATAGTAGTTGGGGCTTCCCTGGTGGCGCAATGGTTGAGAGTCCGCCTGCCGATGCAGGGGACACGGGTTCGTGCCCCGATCCCGGAAGATCCCACATGCTGCGGAGCGGCTGGGCCCGCGAGCCATGGCCGCGGAGCCTGTGTGTCCGGAGCCTGTGCTCCGCAACGGGAGAGGCCACAGCAGTGAGAGGCCCGCGTACAGCAAAAAAAAAAAAAAAAAAAAAATAGTAGCAAACAGAATCCAGCAGCACATTAAAAAGGATCATACACCATGATCAAGTGGGGTTTATCCCAGGAATTCAAGGATTCTTCAATATACGCAAATCAATCAATGTGATACACCATATTAGCAAATTGAAGGATAAAAAACATATGATAGTCTCAATAGATGCAGAAAAAGCTTTCTACAAAATTCAACACCCATTTATGATAAAAACTCTTCAGAAAGTAGGCATAGAGGGAACCTAACTCAACATAATAATGACATATATGACAAACCCACAGCCAGCATCATTCTCAATGGTGAAAAACTGAAACCATTTCCACTAAGATCAGGAACAAGACAAGGTTGCCCACTCTCACCACAATTATTCAACATAGTTTTGGAAGTTTTAGCCACAGCAATCAGAGAAGAAAAAGAAGTAAAATGAATCTGAATCAGAAAAGAAGAAGTAAAACTGTCACTGTTTGCAGATGACATGACACTATACATAGAGAATCCTAAAGATGCTACCAGAAAACTACTAGAGCTAATCAGTGAATCTGGTAAAGTAGCAGGACACAAAATTAATGCACAGAAATCTCTTGCATTCCTATACACTAATGATGAAATATGTGAAAGAGAAATTAAGGATACACTCCCATTTACCACTGCAATAAAAAGAATAAAACACCTAGGAATAAATCTACCTAAGGAGACAAAAGACCTGTATGCAGAAAACTATAAGACACTGATGAAAGAAATTAAAGATGATACAGACAGATGGAGAAATATACCATGTTCTTGGATTGGAGGAATCAATATTGTGAAAATGACTATACTACCCAAAGCAATCTACAGATTCCATGCAATCCCTATCAAACTACCAATGACATTTTTCACAGAACTAGAACAAAAAATTTCACAATTTGTATGGAAACACAAAAGACCCCGAATAGCAAATGCAATCTTTTTTTTTTTTTTTTTGCGGTACATGGGCCTCTCACTGTTGTGGTCCCTCCCATTCTTCAGCACAGGCTCAGGACGCACAGGCTCAGTGGCCATGGCTCACGGGCCTAGCCTCTCCACAGCATGTGGGATCTTCCCGGACCGGGGCATGAACCCGTGTCCCCTGAATCAGCAGGCGTACTCTCAACCACTGTGCCACCAGGGAAGCCCCAACGCAATCTTGAGAAAGAAAAAACAGAGCTGGAGGAATCAGGCTCCTTGACTTCAGACTATACTACAAAGTTACAGTAATCAAGACAGTATGGTACTGGCACAAAAACAGAAATATAGATCAATGGAACAGGATACAAAGCCCAGAGATAAACCCATGCACATATGGTCACCTTATCTTTGATAAAGGAGGCAAGAATATACAGTGAAGAAAAGACAGCCTCTTCAATAAGTGGTTCTGGGAAAACTGGACAGCTACATGTAAAAGAATGAAATTAGAACACTCCCTAACACCATACACAAAAATAAACTCAAAATGGATTAAAGACCTAAATGTAAGACCGGATACTATAAAAACTCTTACAGGAAAACATAGAAGAACACTCTTTAACAAAAATCACAGCAAGATTTTTTTTGACCCAAATCCTAGAAAAATGGAAATAAAAACAAAAATAAACAAATGGGACCTAATGAAACTTAAAAACTTTTGCACAGCAAAGGAAACCATAAACAAGACTAAAAGACAACCCTCAGAATGGGAGAAAATATTTTCAAACAAAGCAACTGTCAAAGGATTAATCTCCAAAATAGACAAGTAGCACTTGCAGCTCAATATCAAAAAAACAGAAAACCCAAACAAAAAATTGGCAGAGGGCCTAAATAGACATTTGTCCAAAGAAGATATACAGATTGCCAACAAACACATGAAGGGATGCTCAACATCACTGATTATTAGAGAAATGCAAATCAAAACTGCAATGAGGTATCACCACACACTGCTCAGAATGACCATCATCAAAAAATCTACAAACAATAAATGCTGGAGAGGATGTGGAGAGAAGGGAACCCTCTTGCACTGTTGGTGGGAATGTAAATTGACACAGCCACTATGGAGAACAGTATGGAGGCTCCTTAAAAAGCTAAAAATAGAACTACCATATGACCCAGCAATCCCACTGCTGGGCATATACCCTGAGAAAGCTCTAATTCAAAAAGAGTCATGTACTAAAATGTTCATTGCAGCTCTATTTACAATAGCGGGACATGGAAGCAACTTAAGTGTCCATCTACAGATGAACGGATAAAGAAGATGTGGCACATATATACAATGGAATATTACTCAGCCATATAAAGAAATGAAATTGAATTATTTGTAGTGAGGTGGATGGACCTAGAGTCTGTCATACAGAGTGAAGTAAGTCAGAAAGAGAAAAAAATACCATATGTTAACATATATATACGGAATACAAAAAAAAATGTTCTGAAGAACCTAGGGGCAGGACAGGAATAAAAATGCAGACTTAGAGAATGGACTTGAGGACACGGGGAAGGGGAAGCTGGGAAGAAGTGAGAGAGTGGCATTGACATATATACACTACCAAATGTAAAATAGATAGTTATTGGAAAGAAGCCACATAACACAGGGAGGTCAGCTCAGTGCTTTGTGACCACCTAGAGTGGTGGGATAGGGAGGGTGGGAGGGAGATGCAAGTGGTAAGGGATATGGGGATATATGTATACATATAGCTGATTCACTTTGTTATATAGCAGAAACTACCACAACCATGTAAAGAAATTATACTCCAATAAATGTGTCCAAAAAAAACAACAAAAAAAACAAAAATAAAACTACCATATGACCCAGCAATTCTACTCCTGTGTATATATGTCCAAAAAAATGGAAACAATTCAAAAATATATATGCACCCCAATGTTCATAGAAGCATTATTTACAAATTGTTAAAATGTGGAAGCAGCCTAAGTGTCCATCAACAGATGAAAGGATAAAGAGGATGTGGTGTGTGTGTGTGTGTGTGTGTGTGTGTGATATATATCACACACACACAACAGAATACTATTCATCCATAAAAAAGAATGAAATTTTGACATTTGCAGCAAAATGGATGAATTTGGAGGGTATTATGCTAAGTGAAATAAGTCAAACAGAAAAGACAACTACTGTATGATACCACTTATATGTGGAATCTAAAAAATACAACAAACTAGTGAATACAGCAAAAAAGAAGCAGACTCACAGATATAGAGAACTAGTGGTTACCCTTGGGGAGAACGGGGTGGGCAAAATAGGAATGGAGGAGTGGGAAGTTTAAACTATTGGGAGTAAGATAGGCTACAAGGATGTATTGTACAACATGGGGAATACGGTCAATATTTTGTAATAACTGTAAATGGAGTGAAACCTTTAAAAATTGTATAAAAATTAAAAATAAGAGAAAAAACAAGTTTTATTGCAAATATTTTTCCACTATATTATTTTAGTAATCGAAATGCATAGCATTCTCTAAGGAAAAATAGGAATGTGTAAATTTAGGATGATGAAAGTTTGCTTGGGACTTAGAAACAGGGTTAGGAGCATAATACAAAAAAGAATGTGTTGCATGTTTCTGCTGTACTTCCAGTGGTGCAGGAGCCCAGTAATTACCACAGGCAAGAAAACAGACAATGGATAATGATCTAAAAGGGAAATTTTGGGTCTAGAAAATAATATTTAATGGGATGGGTTAGGCAATCTAAGTAGCACAGCCAGATTCCTCAAACTTTCAGTCCACTTTGGGATAAACTCAGTAGGCCGATTGGCATTGTTGCCTTGAAATCTACCCAAAGCTTCATTCATAGCTCAAACTCGACAATTCACTCTGTGCTTTTTTTTTTTTTTTTTTTGGAACAAAATAAGGTAAATTTTGAGCTGTATTAATATGATTTCTGGGCTTCCCTGGTGGCACAGTGGTTGAGAGTCCACCTGCCGATGCAGCGGACACGGGTTCGTGCCCCAATCCAGGAAGATCCCACATGCCGTGGAGCAGCTGGGCCCGTGAGCCATGGCCGCTGAGCCTGCGCGTCCGGAGCCTGTGCTCCGCAACGGGAGAGGCCACAACAGTGAGAGGCCCACGTACCGCAACAACAACAACAACAAAATATATATATATATATATAAAACCTTCATTTTTAAGCATTTTAACACAAATCTACCTGCAAGTCTAGCTGTAAAGAGAACAGCAGAGGAAGAGAGAGGAGGTACAGTCTGGAGCAATAGGGTTCTAGGCCAAATGCTCTTCAGGAAATATCCCGAGAAATCCTGGGAGAGGTGTCAAAGTCTTATGACACTTGCACACATTAAGAAGGATGAAAACTTAAAATCCCAAGTGGGAGGGTGTCAGCTGTTTATGCCACTCAGGATGCACGGTGCTGACATACATTCCTTTTTTACTGCTCTGGGCAGGCATGGCCAGAGGAGCTGCTTAGAGTCATCCTTTTACCATGATGATGCCATGTAGAAATTGGCTGAGGGTCAACAGTGTTTTGCCACTAAACCAGCTGAGAGAGTCACTGACCCATCAAAGATAAAGCTTGTAACGAGTTAGCCAGAGCACTTTGGGGGCAGAATGTCACTGGGTAGCTTCTTTGAGTCCCTGCTGCAGATACGGTGAATTTGGGCTTCAGCTTCTATGTGATATAGAAATACTAGCCGCTGCTTTTCTGGTAAATGGCCTGAGGTGACCTCTAAAAATGGTTTGCTATTCCCTTGACCCAGAAAACCCCACAAAATCATGCAAGTCAAGAGGTTCAAATCTTCATGTTCACTTTAACACTCATGAAACTGCCCAGGCCATTAAGGGTATGCAGAGCAGAAAAGCTACCAAGCATCTGAAGGATGTCACTTTACAGAAGCAATGTGTGCCATTCCTTTGTTATGGTGGTCGAATTGGTAGGTGTGCCCAGGCCAAACAGTGGGGCTGGACGCAGGGTCAGTGACCCAAAAAGATTCCTGAATTTTTACTGCACATGCTCAAAGATGCAGAGAGTAATGCTGAACTTAAGGGCTTAGATGTAGATTCTCTGGTCATTGAGCGTACCCAGGTGAACAAAATCCCCAAGATGTAGCGCAGGACTTACAGAGCTCGTGGTCAGATCAACCCATACACGAGCTCTCCCTGCCACATTGAGATGATCCTTACTGAAAAAGAACAGATTGTTCTTAAACCAGAAAAGGGGGCTGCACAGAAGTAAAAGATAACCCAGAAGAAACCGAAGAAACAAAAAACTTATGGCCTGGGAATAAATGCCACAAAAAAATAAATGCAAATAAAACTAAAAAAAAAAAAATACTGGCCCCTTAGGACTGTGTGGCCATTCATTTTTCCTTGTGGCCGACACTGGCCGAGACCCATAATTGAAAGAGCTGTCTCTGCCCTGGGCATTGCCAACCCCAGAAAATATGAAAGCATAGGCTTCTGCAATTTCATGTCTCTTCTCTAGACTGTAAAAACGCTGAACAATAAACATAAAAACCAAACAAACAAACTAACAAACCAACCAACCAGCCAAACAAATACAAACACTGGGCAGAGTTTTGAGTATGAATGGTTGAATCTCATGCGCTGTTTGGTATTCTTGACATCCAAGGAAGTTTATTAACATCCTATTTCCTGATATGAGAGTAATAGACAAATGATGCCCTCAGATTCTTAAATTGCATCCTGTCTGTCATCCTGATACCCTCTAAGTGGGTGTTATAACACAGTCCTCATTCAGGTAGAGATAATCCCAGCAAAACACGTTTCCAAAAGAAGTATGGCTTATTTTCTGCATGTCTGAATGCCAGAGTTGGGACTTTGATTATCAGATAGACACCTGATCCAGGAACATGACTACACATAATGAAGTCAGAAAGGAATTTCTAATTTGAGGCTTGATGAAGATTTACTTATTTCAGAAGCATTTCTATAGCAGTGTGAAGACACTCTTCTAGGTGGTTTACAAATATGAATTCTTTTAATCTACATAACAGCTTTTTGAGAGAAGGTACTTTTATGGACTCTATTTTACAGATGAAAAAACTGCCCAAGCTTCCCCAGTGAGTACATGGCAGAGCCAGGATTCAAACCTGGGAAGTCTGAATCAGTCGTGTTGTGCTGTGCTATGCCGTGCTACCTCTCACGTGGACTTGCTGAGACTGACCGTAAATTTATTCTGTGATGGGAATTATACACATTTAAGCATACATGGGCTATACAAGAAGGGTATATGGTAGGTGTGGATGGCCTTTGTGTCTTCACTCAAAAACTGGCCATTGCCTTTGACCAGTGCAGCTAAAGGACTCTTCCCTTACATCCTATGCAGTTCAGAGTTCCTGATACTAATCAGAGAGATTTTATGCCTTTGTTTATTGTTCCAAATTTGGTCTTTAAGCAGCATGCAATCAATTTCTTCAGAAAATGCTGTTTCCTTCCAAAACACTGCACAAAATTCTGGCTGCCTGCCTTGCTTACCAACCTCAGGAATTTTACAGCTCTCAAACTTTCTAATCTGAATACCCCCGGGTCTGCAGTGATCTTGTGGCTGTGGTCTTTCTGCAATCACTGGATTCTGCCTTTCTAACAGGCGATGCACACACTTTAATCTCCCTTTGGCCCAAAGAACTATCTGCTACTCAGACTCTGAGATAAAAACTGATTTCCCATTCTATGATACTCTGGCATTTCCTGGAAAATGTAGCATCAGTTACTATTTTTGTACTAGTGCCCCAGAAGTGGCCCTGGAGGAAAATCTCTGTTTAAACCAGTAGCATGTGGGCTACACTATCCTGGGAACATCAGCAATTCTGTGTTACCCTCATCATAAACAAATACACAGGAATAATAAAAGCTTCTGAGTATAGTCTTTGCATGAGTTCATACACCATCCTGAGGACAGAGGCCTTTTCCCCCTTGTGGCTCCCTTGATAAAGCATCTGCTCAAATGATCCCTGCTCCATTGAGTTGGCAATTAAATATTGTTTTTCATGGTGTTTACAGTGTTTCTCATAGCACTAGAATTATGTAATACATAAAACAAGTATGATGAACTCAGTGCAAGTACCTCCCAAATTGGGTCACAAAGCTGATTCTTTTCAGTTGGTTTTATATCTACAGCTTGGTTAGCTGTCATTAGACTCATTTATTATAAAATGACCTATTTAATTAAATGAAACTCATTACTTGAAGAAAGGGAGTCATTATTTACATGAATGATTCTCAAACTTAATTATCCATTACAATCATCTAGGGAGTTTCCATTATATAATAACTCGGGGTGGGATCCAGGTGTCATACATCTTAAAGTGCCCCAGGAGATTCCAACATTTAGCTAAGTTTGGGAACTACTGATTTACAGGGAGATTTAACATTTTTTATATTATTTAATTAGACTTATAATAATTGCAAACACTTGTGATATTGTACCTGCTACGTACCTGGGCACTGCTGTAAGCATTTTATGAATATAAACTCACCTAATTTTCCTTATGACCCTATGGTACTGTTGTTATCTCCATGTTACAGCTGATGGAAATAAGGGACAGAAATTAAGTGACTTATCCAAAGTCACTCTCGTTGTAAGTGGCAAAGTCATGATTTTTGTTCCATCAGTTTGGCTCATAACCATTATTCTGCCTATTAAATGTTTATTTTTTTAAATAGAGCAGCTGTAGTAGCAGTGGCAGCAGGAGCTCAGAGGCACACTATTTTTTTTTTTTTTTTTTGTGGTACGCGGGCCTCTCACTGTTGTGGCCCCTCCCGTTGCGGAACACAGGCTCTGGATGCACAGGCTCAGCGGCCATGGCTCATGGACCCAGCCGCTCCGCTGCATGTGGGATCTTCCCAGACCGGGGCACGAACCCGTATCCTCTGCATCGGCAGGCGGACTCTCAACCACCGCGCCACCAGGGAAGCCTCTCAGAGGCACACTTTTAAGCGCTTTGTATAAAGAAATACGTTGATAATAATGCAAAACTTCCTAAATGCCAACTCTTATTTGTAACTGCTTAATCTAATTTTATTTTTAATTGTTCTGCATTCAGGCAAACCTCTTTTTCAATGTTATACAACTGAAATTAAGCCATATACTATGTACCAGGAACTTAAGTTTAACAGTTTGTTAACAATGTGCATTGCTATGAAAATCTGTGTAATTGTCTTGCCTTTCATTCTCTTAAAAAAGTGATTCTCGGGCTTCCCTGGCGGCGCAGTGGTTGGGAGTCCGCCTGCCGACGCAGGGGACACGGGTTTGTGCCCCAGTCCGGGAAGATCCCACATGCCGCGGAGCGGCTGGGCCCGTGAGCCATGTCCGCTGAGCCTGCGCGTGTGGAGCCTGTGCTCCGCGGCGGGAGAGGCCGCGGCGGTGGGGGGCCCGCGTGCTGCAAAAAAAAAAAAAAAAGTGATTCTCCCCTCCCCAAACAAATGAACAAACACACCTCTTTTGCTCTCGCCTGCAGTCGCATCATCACAGAACGTGTAAAGTCCTCCCTGGTAGCCCTCTCCTGTGTTGCAGGCATTCTTACCCCACGCTAACTGCCTTCCCAACATTCCTGGTTTACCCCCTTTCAGCGTTTCTGACAGCCAAGTTCAGCACAGAAAAAAAATAGCTCAGGGGCCGTTAAGATCCAGGGAGAACTCACCTTTCTCTGATGTGCAGCGGCGGGGAGAGAGGGGCTCTTGCAGCCTTAGGCCTTAGGAAGGGGGCCCTCTGCTCCCTTCTCCTTGGATCTATTTCCAGCCTGCCTCGTGATAACAGGCGGGGCTCGCTCATAAGAGGCCCTAGAGTTCCTGCAGCTGGAGCCACTTAACTGTAGCTGCCGCCAGCTGAGCCTGGCTGGGGGCCCTGAACTCTTCCTTCATGAAGGGTGCCATGTCACTCTTAAAGTTGGCCCATACATAACCGTGGATATAGTCTGACTTTTAGTCCACTCTCAAATAGGCTGTTGACTTACTTCTGTGATCATATCCTTCTTTATATCTTAGTTTTAAGAATGTGTCTGTTTTTCTCTTGTCCACGCTCACCTTCACATTGCAGCCTCTGATGCAGGCCCTGACCTGAGATAATCACCCTTTCATCCCTCTGGGGTCTGTAGTTCAAGCTCCAAATATCTGCCCCAGCCTAAGCCGGCCACCTGCTGCTATATCTTGCTGATATCCAGTCTGCTTTCATGGCCTTAGGACTATTGCCAGGCCTCTTGAAATCCGTTTGTCAATCTCCCTGTATGTTCTTTGCTTTATTGTCAATAACTGCTGAGACTTGTCCCAGTGACCTTCTCTGCGCCTGCAGTTTTGATGTATTTCTGATTATTGGTCTTTTCTAGTCTGACCCACCGCAAGTGCCATTTGAGCTGAGGTTTGACAGCCTTCTCTCCACTGGAGCTGGGGTTTATGATAAACTCTTTATATGCAAATGGAATTTTGTTTTTACTGAGCTATGTCACAGGCTTCTAGCAGTTTTCCCCACCTGTCTCAGGATGGCTGGCACAGATTTTTCCTTTATTAAAGGGGCCAGATCCTTTTTAGTAAAACATTTAAAAAACACATTTACACAGGGCATACCTGTAAGCAGGTGCACGGTAGTTTCTTAGAGTGTCACTGGGCATCATTCTTTCCCATGCCCTCCGCATCCCTCATCCACTTCTGCCATCACTGTCCAGCCTCTACCCGGTCTCTTTCTTCCCTCCATCCCTGCATGCCCCTCCTCATATCCCTCAACGGTCGGTTTCAATACCCGTTCTTCAGGCTGTAGCTTCATATTAGAGTCACCTGAGTCACTTTTAAATTAAACTAGAGTCTCTTCAGGTGGATCCTGAGCATTGGTGATGTTAAAGTCTCCTCAGATGACTTGAATGTGCCTCCAAACCTGAGAACTTCTGACTTAGGAAAATTTAGGCTTTGTTCTAGGAAGGGCAAGAGGCTCTGCCACCCAGAATTATGCTCTATCTAACTTATCATCTTACTCCTAATATATAACACAGCATGTGGCATATCTTGGGGATAATGTGTGCTTGATGAGTAAATAAATGGACATTCTGAAATGTGTTTACACATTTTTCCTAAGGCTGGAGGCTACGATTTCTATCCACTAAACTCAACTGGCTAGAAAATTTAAACAAATACATTCCAAGCATGTTCTCATCCTATTATACAAATTTTAGATTTTGACATTCCTGATCACTCTACATCTTAAAATTCAAAATATTTCTGCTGTTTTTATATATACTCATTGTAGGAAAAAATAGAAAACACTTCTAATCAAAACAAAGTAACTAAAAAGCATCTGTGCTTATACCACCACCGCCAACCCTTTATCATCTCTCCATTTACTATGACCACACATTGTTGCACATATTAAATTGAATCATACCTTATTCCTTCAGCAATATAGTGTGTAAAATCTTAGTCTTATTAAAAAGTAACTTATAGACAAGTCAGCTAAACATTAGGGAGGTTAAAACTTAAATGTAAAAGCCCCCTAGAAGGACCCTAAGACCTTTCTAACACTCAGCTACAATATCTTTCTTGTGTTCTATTGTTAGTCAAAGCCTTTAACGACATTTGTATTTGAAAACAATGAACCTTAGGAGACTGTGAAATAGAGAAATTTACCCTACATATAGGCACAAAGAAAAGCATTTTAATAAAAATGAAAGCATTTCCCGAGGGTTTTGAGCCTTAAACTCATTATTTTAAACCTATGCTTGCTTTTTTATTTTCACAGAAGAAAATCACAATAACTAATGTTTATCAACCACTTTTTGATAGGCGCCATGCTAAACAATTTACATGAATTATTTTGCTTACTGCTCACAATAGAACTGTTAAGTAGGTATTACAATCCCCAGGTTATAATCAAGGAAACTGAGGCCTAGACAGGTTAAAAAAAAGTCATCTTGAACTTCCTCAGTGACACAGTGGATAAGAATCCACCTACTGATGCAGGGGACACGGGTTTGATCCCTGGTCCGGGAAGATCCCACATGCCGCGGAGAAACTAAGCCCATGCACCACAGCTACTGAGCCTGCGCTCGAGCCCACAAGCCACAACTACTGAGCCCGCATGCCACAACTACTGAAGCCTGCATGCCTAGAGCCCGTGCTCTGCAACAGGAGAAGCCACCGCAGTGAGAAGCCCGCACACCTCAATGAAGAGTAGCCCCCGCTCGCCACAACTAGAGAAAGCCTGCATAGCAATGAAGACCAATGCAGCCAAAAAACAAAACGAAAAAGTCATCTGGGTTCTGCAGTTTGTGAGTGACAGAGCTGGGATTCATTCATGAACAGGGTATCCCCTGACCACAGTGTTTTACCATTAGTCTAGCAACACTTAAAATAATGTAGTATTTTGACAAAACTTGTTCTTAATAAAAACCTGTGCTTATAATCTCCCTCCTTTTATTAAGTTACTCTAGAGTTTTACTGGAGCTGGCCTCAAACTTATGGTTTAAAAATCCCCATTTTCCTTCTTGGAGAAATGGAGAATTTACCCATGTCTAGTTTACACTGTTTTTCTTGGTTTTCTGATTTTCTAAAGATTCTCAGCAGTGGTTCTTCGGCCCCATTGGTTAAGCTAGTCATCCTCTTGCTTTCCGGCTGTACAATCTGTTGCCAACCTCCGTGCAGAATCGGAGGGGTCCACTTGAACAGTAGGACAACGCAGCTGAGCCCCTTAACTTTCCTAGCAAATCCACTAACGGTGGATATGCTGTGCCTAGAGCAACTGGATCTCTTTTCAATCAACAGCAGAGATTACCTCATTTATCTCAATTTAGAGCCATTTCCTATACAGCTCCTGTCTAAAGCCTGACAAATAGAATTGATATTCAGGGCTGGTAGTTTATGAGACATGAATAGTAATACATTCCCTAAGTTTTTTCCTGTGGAATCAAATCACCAGAACGCACCATACCTGCATTTTATTATTTTGGTTTTCCATACACATCATTTTATAGAACTATGACTTGAATTATGCCATCAGCTGGCATCGTTTGCTATGGCTACATGCAGAATGTCCACCAGTACTGAAGACACCATCCATTATGTACTTCAGTGTTTCTTCTATAAAGGCTGATGTGGTAAATTACTCCCCCACCCCCAAGAGTTCAGAGCCAGAAAGAGCTTGTTCTCTTCTGACATACCAGCATGCTTCCTTTCTTTTTTGAGTAATGAGGATTGCAGTACTTTATATTTTTCTCCTGGCCCTGACTCCCTTCTTGTCAGGAAGCTGGTATCTAAGTATTCCACTCAGTTGCTGTAGTTCCTGTAATCTAGGTTCACTAGTATAAATACCTGCTTGGCTTCCTTCATTACCAACTTCATGCCTCAAGCCCCTGCCTCACCTTTTTTTTTGGTTCTGTCCTGATAAGTTTATAGCTTTTTGCTGAGTAGTAAAGACAGCATGGGCTTAAAAGCCTGACTGACTGGAATTTTGAGAAACAGACTAACAGTTTTTAGCTGTGTGAACTTGAGTTTCGTAATATTCTCTATGCCTCCCTTTTTCATTTATAAAATGAAAATAATAAAAGCACGGTTGTTGTGAAAATAAAATAATGCAGGTAAAGTATAGTTCAAATGATACTATTAATGCATTTTTTCCTTTATTAAAAACTGTGTTCAAATACACATAGCATAAGATTTACTATCTTAACCATTGTGAGGTGTGCAGTTTAGTAGTGTTAAGTGCACCCACATTGTTGTGCAACCAATCTCCAGAACTCTTCACGGCTTGCAAAACTGAAATGCTGTATATCCCAACAGCTCTCCATCCCCTCCTACCCCTACCTCCTGGCAACCACCTTTCTACTTTCTGAATTTGACTAATCTAGGTACCTCAGATAAGTGAAACCATACAGTATTCGTCTTTTTGTGACTGGATTATATCACTTAGCATAATGTCCTCAAGGTTCATTCATGTTGTTCATGTATCAGAATTTCCTTCCTTTTTAAGGCTGAATAATATCCCATGGTATATATACATATATATGACCATATATATATATGACCATGTATATACATATGACCACGTTTTGTTTATACATTTATCCATCAATGGACATTTGGGTTGTTTCCACATTTTGGCTGTTGTGAATAATGCTGCTATAAACATGGGTGTACAAATATCTCTTCCTGACCTTGCTTTCTTTTGGATATATACCTAGAAGTGGAGTTGCTGGATCATACATAATTCTATTTTTAATTTTTTGAGGAATCTCCATACTGTTTTTTATAGTAGCTGTGCAATTTTACATTCCCACCAACAGTGCACAAGGGTTCCAATTTATTTGCATTCTCACCAACACTTGTTATCTTCTGGTTTTGTTTTTTAAATAGTAGACATCCTCATGGGTGTGAGCTGGCATCTCACTGTGATTTTGATTTGCATTCCCCTAATGATTAGTGATGTTGAGCATCTTTTCATGTACTTGTTGGACATTTGTATGTCTTCTTTGTAGAAATGTTTATTCAAGTATTTTGCCTATTTTTTCATCAGGTCGTTTTTTTTGTTGTTGTTGAGTTGTAGGAGTTTTTAATATATTCTAGATATTAACCACTTATCAGAAATATGACTTGCAAATATTTTCTCCCATTCTATAGGCTGCTTTCACTCTGTTGATTATATCCTTTGATGCTCAGAAGTTTTAAATTTTTTTTTTTTTTTTTGCTGTACGCGGGCCTCTCACTGCTGTGGCCTCTCCCGTTGCGGAGCACAGGCTCCGGACACACAGGCTCCGCGGCCATGGCTCGCGGGCCCAGCCGCTCCGCGGCATGTGGGATCTTCCGGGATCGGGGCACGAACCCGTGTTCCCTGCATCGGCAGGCGGACTCTCAACCACTGCGCCACCAGGGAAGCCCCTAGAAGTTTTAAATTTTAATGTAGCTCAGTTTATCTATTTTTACTTTTGTTGCCTGTGCTTTTCATGTCATATCCAAGAAATTATTGCCAAATCCCATGTTCTGTAGCTTTTCCTCTATGTTTTCTTCTAAGAGTTGTTTCGTTTTAGCTCTGATGTTTCAGTCTTTGATTCGTTTTGAGTTAATTTTTGTATCTAAGTAAGGTCCATTGTTTTCTGCATGTGATATCCAGGTTCCCCAACACCATTTGTTGAAAAGACTGTCCTTTCCCCATTGAATGGTCTTGGCACCCATATTGAAAATTGTTTGACTATATATGTGAGACTTTATTTCTTGGCTTCCTATTCTATTCCATTGGTCTATGTGTCTGTCTTTATGCAACTACCACACTGTTTTGATTAATGTAGCTTTGTAATAAGTATTAAAATCAGTAAATGTGAGGCAACCCACTTTGTTCTTCTTCTTCAAGATTATTTTGGCTATTCAGGGTCCCTTGTGATTCCATATGAATTTTAGGGTGGATTTTTCTTTTTCTGCAAAAAATATTTGGGACTTTGATAGGGGCTGCTTTAAATCTGTAGATCACCTTGGGTAGTATTGACATCTTAACAATATTAACATAAAACTGATTCACTTTGTCATACAGGAGAAACTAACACAAAATTGTAAAGCAATTATACTCCAATAAAGATGTTAAAAAAAATATAGTTGGTCTGTCACTTAAAAAAAAAACCCAATATTAAACCTTCCAATCCATGAACATGAAATATCTTTCCATTTATTTGTATCTTTAAGTTCTTTTAGCAACATTTTATATTTTTCAGTGAACAAGTCTTCTGTCTCCTTGGTTAAGTATATTCCTATATATTTTATTCTTTTTGATGCTACTGTAGATAGAACTGTTTTTCTTAATTTCCTTTTCAGACTGTTCATTGTTAGTGCATAAAAACATAACACAACTGGTTTTGTGGGTTGTGTTTGTACCCTGAAACTTTGCTAAATTGTTTACTGTTACAATTTTTGTGGGATCATTAAGTGCAATTTTTAAAATATAAGTTATTGCTAATCCTCTTTTATGGTAATTAATATGGATATAAAATATCCAATATATATAATTACATGATCTTGTACCCAAATTAGTGGAACCTAGCTCTTATTTGTTCAACTTCTTGCTCTCAAACAGAAAAAAAGCCTTTCTCTCTCTCTCTGGCTCTCTGTCTCTGTTTCTTTCTTTTTCTTTTTTACCATGATCACAAACATTAGTTTATTTCCTTAGAAGTTTTTGTGTCTGTTTTGTGTGTGTGTGTGTGTGTGTGTGTGTGTGTGTGTGTATATGTTCTACCTCACCTCACACTCAGAGTTGACAGCAAAAATCATCCCAAACTTTCTGTCACTCCCATCACACCATCAACTCTTTCCACATTGGTCAGAGTTAAAAACAAAGCACCAGTTCTACCAGATACTTCTTCCTTTTTTTAAAAAACATCTTTATTGGAGTATACTTGCTTTACAATGTTGTGTTAGTTTCTGCTGTATAACAAAGTGAATCAGCTCTATGTATACATATATCCCCATATCCCTTCCCTCTTGCGACTCCTTCCCATGCTCCCTATCCCACCCCTCTAGGTGGTCACAAAGCACCGAGCTGATCTCCCTGTGCAATGTGGCTGCTTCCCACTAGCTATCTATTTTACATTTGGCAGCGTGTATATGTCAAAGCTACTCTCTCACTTCATCCCAGCTTCCCCTTGCCCCTCCCCGTGTCCTCAAGTCCATTCTATACGTCAGCGTCTTTATTCCTGTCCTGCCCCTATGTATATATGGAATCTACTTCTTCCTTTTGAGTGACAAGATTCTCAGCAAAGTGAAGAAAACATTTACCATATACTATGTTTTTAGACTACTTATACTTTCAGTCAGTGTCTAGTTAATCCCCCATCTCGGACAATTTTGTAATCTTTTCTGGTAAAGACTTGATCATTACACCCTCTGACTGGCAAAATAAACTCTAGAACATTCCCATAAAGTACCTTTGCCTTTTCTTTTATTTTTTTAATTTTTATTTATTTTAACATCTTTATTGGAGTATAATTGTTTTTGCCTTTTCTTTTACATTTATCTAAATAATTTCTCCCATGTTTCTACCCTCAGGAGTAGAGAGTTCTTCATTTCTTCTCCTTCACTTGGTCAGCTTGTTTCTTTTGGAAAAGGAACCCTCTTTCACTACTGTCTTCCAGTCATTTTTCTGGGGGGGGGGCATGCCATGGGGCATGTGGGATCTTAGTTCCCCAACCAGGGATTGAACCCATGCCCCCTGCATTGGAAGTGTGAAGCCTTCACCACTGGACAGCCAGAGAAGTCCTCTCCTAGTCTTTTTTTTTTTTTTTTTTTTTGCATTACGTGGGCCTCTCACTGCTGTGGCCTCTCCCGTTGCGGAGCACAGGCTCCGGATGCGCAGGCCCAGCGGCCATGGCTCACAGGCCCAGCTGCTCCATGGCACGTGGGATCCTCCCGGACCAGGGCACGAACCCACGTCCCCCGCATCGGCAGGCGGACCCCCAACCACTGCGCCACCAGGGAAGCCCTCCTAGTCATTTTTATTGACAACAATTATCAGAAGCCAATCCTACCTTTCCTGTCTTACCTTTTCCAGCTTCCCCTATCTCTAGCATAATCATTTCCGCCTCAGTGCCTTTAGGGAGGCTGTTCCCTCAGTGTTCCCTCCCTCTACCCTTCCTTCTAGGCCTGGGTCACACTCTACTTTCTCTATGCAGCATTTGTGGATTTGCTTGCATTTTTGGAACATGTCTTTTCTGTGTGTGGATGTGGCACATATCACTTTGCTCTGGGTAATGAATACTTGTGTCCATCCTGCCTCTCCAAGAAGATGAGAGGTTGGCAAACATTTTCTGCAAGGGGTCAGATAGTAAATATTTTCTGCTTTGAGGTCCAAACAGTCTCTGTTGCAAATATTCAACTCTGCTGTTGTAATATGAAAGCAGCCATAGACAATATGTAAACCAATGAGCATGGTTGTGTTCCAAACAAATTTTTCTGTTTTTATAGTCACTGAAATTTGAATTTCATACAATGTCCATGTGTCATGAAATATGTTCTCTTTATGATTATTTGCAACCATTTGAAAATGTAAAAACCATTCTTTGTTCATGGGCAGTACAAAAACAATTAGTGGGCCATCTTTGGCCCAGGCTGTAGTTTGCAGACCCCCTAAACTAGAGTATGAACTGCCTAAAGTCTGAGCTGTGTTTTATGCCATTGTGTGCATGCCATGGTGCTTTGTCCATCAGAAGTTACCTATTAAAGGCAGGGAATGTGTCTGTTTCTTGATCACACTTAATTATGAACATAGTGCATGGTTTGCTACTGCCATCTAAAAAAGGTATTGGATAGGGAGATAAGTGTTCATTTAATTTTTCAGCTTTCTAGCAGTAAGCAGAGATCTGACGAACTGGATCACTAATGGTTTTCAGGGTTGGGGTGAGAAGGTCAGGAGTGCCTTGTGAGATCAGACTTGGGCTGTCTTAATAGGGAACTTTTCACTTGGATGGGGATTGGGAGTAGATGGGTGAGATGGAGGGGGTTGGGAGGATGGGGGAGTAATGGTCGAAGAGGTGTGAATAAGTGGTGGAAATGAATATGTGTACAGTATCAGTAGGGAGAAGAACAAACACAGAATTTGAAACTTTAAAGATGAATTTCATCTTTTTTCATATTTAACTCTAGTCCAACCCTAATATGAATCATGTATTATTTCAATTAAAATTCTCCTACTCTAGCTCCACAGGGTTTTGAATACATCTCAGGGAGCCACTGAGAGCTAATCTTTCCTTCTCACACCTCCCTGATTTCTAATACTCCTTATCTGTTTGAAGACTGCTGAGTAGACCTAGGGCTGAGGCATCCAGGTCAGCACCACCGCTATCCACAGTAACATGGGTCAACATAGCACAGGCGATTGAATATGGTAACACCAGACTCACTCCAGCTTCTAACAGATCCTGAGATTTCTTCTCTGGATTGGTGTGCAGCTGTACTACTAGCCTTCTTTGGTCCCAGTACCAAGGCCCAGGGAGAGGCGGGGGCATGTCTTCAATCTCTGTGACTTCTGCACTATTTGAGGGCTATCCTCTGTGACCCAAATCTACAACCCACAGTCCAGAGAATCAGGCTCACAGATGTGGGCTATCAACTCTACAAGGAGGTTTAGGTGGGCTGCAACCTTTAGGACATCTTCCTTTCTTAGGCTTCCATCAATAGTTACAATGTTGAACTTCATTTATCATTGCTTTTTTGGAATGCCAGATTCTTTAAAATATAATAGCACAACATTGTTGCATTGTTTTTAAAAATTACCATAAAAACATTCCTAGATGTTTGCAGTAACATGTGGGTAGATGCCAATATTAGATTTAAATAACTAGTTCATTTCCAATACCAGATGTAGGTCAGCAGGTGTATTTCTGAATATTTATATTCTGAGTTTTTTATGTTTCTCAGCTTTTTATTATCATGAAAGTTAGTGATAGAGAACAATGGTTACAGGACTCATGTCAAATTAAGGAAAGAGTTGGGGAAAAATTAGAAAAATGTAGGTATCTTAGTCTACTTGGGTTGCCATAACAAAATACCATAAGCAGTGTGACTTACATACAGCAGTCATAGAAAATGGGTACGTAAAGAGATACAGTCAAAAGCACTACAGTTAAATCTAAATGAGATGCTAAAAGATGTTTATATAACCCACAGGCAGGAAAAACAAATTAGAGAAACTAATAACAGAACAAACAGAAAACAAACAAATAAATAAATAAAATGGTTGACTTGAATCCTAACATAGCAACAATTGCATTTAATATAAATGGTCTAAATATATAAATTAAGAGATTGGAGAGTGGATATTTTTTTAATTGACACAAAGATATATTTCTATAACAACCTCAACTTAAATGTAATGATATAGATAGGTTTAAAGTACAAGGAAGGACAAAGAAATATCATACAAACATTAATCAAAAGAAAGCAGGAGTGGTTATATTATTATAGCATAAAATCAACTTCAGAGCAAAGATAACTACCTGGTACAGAAAGGGACATTGTATAATGATAAGGGAGTTAATGCATCAAGAAGACATATCAGTCCTAAATGTGCATTCATTAAGAAATAGAGCTACAATATATGTGGGACAAACACTAATAAAGATGAAATGATAAGTAGACAAATCCACAATTGTAGTTGGAGTTCCTCTCTCAACAATTAATAGAATAAGTAGAGAAAAAATCAGCAAGGAAATAGAACTCAACCACACCATCAACCAACAGGACCTAATTCCCTAAGACTGGTGGTAAGACAATGATATCCATTCTCATTACTGCCATTTATCATACTACTGGAAGCTCTAGTCATTGCAATAAGGCAAGAAAAGGATATATAATGCATACAGGTCACAAAGGAAGAAATAAAACTGCCTGTCTTCTCAAGTGACATGATTGTCTACATAGAAAATCCCAAGAAATCAACAACAAAAAACTGCCCAAAACTAATAAGTGAATTCAGCAACATTGTAGGTTTCAAGATCAACATACAAAATAATCACATTTCTATGTACTAGCAATGAATATGTGGAACTGAAAATTAGAAATACTATACCATGCACAAATGCTTAAAAAAAAAACTTAAGTGCAAATCTAACAAAATACATACAGGACCTTTATGCTGAAAGCTGCAAAACACTGATGAAAGAAATCAAAGAAGATCTAACTATACAGTGAGACCTACTTTATTCACAGATTGGAAGACTCAACATAGTAAAGGTCTCAATTCCTATCAAAATCCCAGCAAGGCATTTTGTAGAGATACACAAATATATTATAAAATTTATTTGAATAGGCACTGGCCCTAGAATATCTAAAATAATTTTTACAAAATTATTTTATTTTACAAAAAGTATAGAGTGGCAGAAATCACTCTACTTGGTTTCAAGACTTACATAGCTGCAGTATTCAAGCCAGTGAGGTATTGGAGGACAAAGAAACACTTAGGTCAATGGAACAAAATAGAGACCTCAAAATGTCAAATGTAAAGCCATAGAACTTTTAGAAAAAGACATAGGAGAAAAATCTGGGGACACAGCATTCGGTGAAGAGTTCTTAGACTGGACATCAAAAGTATAACCTATAAAAAAATTAATAGAACTTCATCAATATTAAAAACTTTGATCTGTGAGAGACTCTGTTAAGAGGATAAATAACAAGGTACAGACAGAAGAAAAATATTTACACACCACTTATTTGACAAAGGACTGGCATCTAGCATATAAAAAGTACCCTCAAAACTGAACAGCAGTTAGGCCAAACAGTTGAATTAGAAAGTGGGTAAACTATATTTTTAAAAGTTTCACTGAAGGGCTTCCCTGGTGGTGCAGTGGTTGAGAGTCCGCCTGCCGGTGTAGGGGACACAAGTTCGTGCCCCGGTCCGGGAAGATCCCATGCCATGGAGCGGCTGGGTCCGTGAGCCATGGCCGCTGAGCCTGCACGTCCGGAGCCTGTGCTCCGCAACGGGAGAGGCCATAACAGTGAGAGGCCCGTGTACCGCAAAAAAAAAAAAAAATTTCACTGAAGAAGATATTGGGATGGCAAATAAACACATGAGAAGATATTCAACATCATCTGCTATTAGGGAAATGCAAAT
Source organism: Mesoplodon densirostris (assembly GCF_025265405.1). Classification (NCBI taxonomy): domain Eukaryota; kingdom Metazoa; phylum Chordata; class Mammalia; order Artiodactyla; family Ziphiidae; genus Mesoplodon; species Mesoplodon densirostris. Next base: position 87,081,888 of record NC_082661.1, on the reverse strand, counting down.
TAAGACTCAATAAGATATCACTGCACTGCACACTTATTAAAACAGCTAAAATAAAAGTAATGAAACTACCATATGCTGGCAAGGATGTGGAGAAACTGAATCTCTAATGTATTGCTGATGGAAATGTAAAATGGTACAACCACTCTGAAGAGTAGTTTGGCAATTTCTTAAAAACCTAAATATACAGACCATAGACTCAACAACCAAACTTCTTGGCATTTCCCAAAGAAATGAAAATATGTCCACACAAAGATCTGTACCTGGTTCTTCAGAGCAGCTTTATTTGTAATAGCCCCAAACTGGAAACAACCAAAACATCTTACTATGGGTGACTGGTTAAACTGTGATATATCCTCAGCAATTAAAAGGAACTATGGATATACCTAACAACTTGGATGAATCTGCAGAGCATGATGCTGAGTAGAAAAAGAATCAGTATCAAATGTAAATTGATACAGCCACTATGGAGAGAAGTACGGAGGTTCCTTAAAAAACTAAAAGTAGAACTACCATATGACCTAACTATCCCACTACTGGGCATTTACCCTGAGAAAACTATAATTCAAAAAGATACATGTACCACAGTGTTCGTTGCTGCACAATTTACAATAGCCAGGACATGGAAGCAACCTAAGTGTCCATTGACATGAATGGATAAAGAAGATGTGGCACATATATACAATGGAATATTACTCAGCCATAAAAAGAAACGAAATTCAGTTATTTGTAGTGAGGTGGATGGACCTAGAGCCTGTCCTACAGAGTGAAGTAAGTCAGAAAGAGAAAAACAAATACCGTATGCTAACACATATATATGGAATCTAAAAAGAGAAAAAAAGGTTCTGATGAACCTAGGGGCAGGACAGGAATAAAGACGGAGACATAAAGAATGGATTTGAGGACACGGGGAGGGGGAAGGGTAAGCTAGGACGAAGTGAGAGAGTAGCATGGACATATATACACTACCAAATGTAAAATAGATAGCTAGTGGGAAGCAGCTGCATAGCACAGGGAGATCAGCTCGGTGCTTTGTGACCACCTGGAGGGGTGGGATAGGGAGGGTGGGAGGGAGATGCAAGAGAGAGGGGATATGGGGATATATGTATACATAGAGCTGATTCACTTTGTTATAAAGCAGAAACTAACACAACATTGTAAAGCAATTACACTCCAATAAAGATGTTTTTTAAAAAGGTTTTATACTGTAAGATTCTGTTTATACAACCTCTCAAAATATAGAGATGGAGAATAGATGAGTTATCAGCAGGGGTTAGAGGTGGGAGGACAGGCTGGGTGTGACGGTAAAGGGGCAGCTGCACTGAGGCCTTTGTGGTGATAGAAGTGTTTTCTATCTTGATTTTGGTGTCGGTTACAGGAATCTACACTTGGTATAAAATGACACAGACCTACACACACACATATCACACACATAGCAAATTCCTGGTTTTGTATCGTACCATAGTTAAATAAGATGTAATCAACTGGAGAAACCAGACGAAAGGTGCACTGGACCTCTCTGTACTATCTGTGTAATTTCCTAGGCGCTGTAATTAATTTTTTAATACAGAAAAATAATTAAAAATAAATCTTATTTTGCCTTGGCTAGCCCAAGGAGAAAGAGGAGAAACCGTGAGACTGTGGAAAACCCCAATACTCAATTTTACACATAAGCATGATCTGGGGCACGAGAAAGGGGCTCGGTGGCAGAAACTGGGGAGCCCGGGAGGAGTTTCCCTTGCGCAGAGGGTGCGGAGGCGGGGTCCCCGCTGCTGCAGCCGGAAGTGAGGGGCGCGCAGCGAGCTCCAGACCCACCCTCCGCCGCCCACGGAGGCGGTGCGGTGTCTTCACCGCGTGGCCAGAAGGCTGGGGAGTGAGAAGCGCGGGCACTGTCGCTCCGGCATTCCGGGCGGCCACAGCGCCGGGCTTCAGAGAAGAGAATTAGAACTTTGAACTACGAACATTTTTGGTCAACGGGATCGTCTCCCTTGCTTTGGCTTCCCGCCTGTTGATTGTGAGTTAGAACCCTGCACTGCTTTCCTTCTCCAGAAACTCCCGAGGTGCTGGCGCGAGACCTCTCGTGCACCCGAGTCCAGAGCAGAGGCTGCCCCGGCCTGCCCGGGGAGGGAGGCGGCCGCCGCGCGGGTCCCCCGGTAGCGCCGCGCGGGAGTCCGAGCCCAGGGAGGTGGGGCACGCGGGGCGCGCGCAGCATGCAGTCGCTCAACATCACCCCGGAGCGGTTCTCCCGGCTGCTGCGGAACCACAACCCGACAAGGGAGCAGTTCATCGCGCTGTACAGGCTGCGGCCGCTGTTCTACACCCCGCAGCTGCCTGGGCGCGCCAAGCTGGCCTTCGTGCTCACCGGCGTGCTCATCTTCGCCCTGGCGCTCTTTGGCAACGCGCTGGTGGTCTACGTGGTGACCCTCAGCGAGGCCATGCGCACCGTCACCAACATCTTCACCTGTTCCTTGGCGCTCAGTGACCTGCCCATCGCCGCCTTCTGCATCCCGGTCACTATGCTCGAGAACATCTTCAACAACTGGCTGGGGGGTGAGTCCGCGCGCTCTCCTTCTCCCCTGATCCCCAGCCTTCCAGGGGACCCCCTCCCCAACACACACTCTACTCTTCTGACTTTCTTCCATTTTTCTCTCTACCAAATGAATCCAGTGCCCTTTCTTAGAACTTCCTCACCTGCCCTCACTTGGAGATAAGTTTTTGCTCCTTTTGATTCCGTTCCAGCATTTTTCTCCGTGTCGCTTAGAGACAAGTTAGGGAAATGCTTAGGAGAGTCTCACCGCAGTGGGGTGGGAAGCGGCACCAGTTAGTTCAGCTCCCTTTTCCACAATTACCAAGATTTTTTCCTATTTTTAAAATAAAAGTAAGATAAAATATTTCAAATAATAAAAACCCCAACATCCCCTCATTCCTCTAACCTCCAGACTCACTCCCCAGTTGCCCGTGGGGCTTCCAGGCAGATATCTGTACTGCAAGTATATATATGGACTTAAAACTTTAAAACAAATATAATGCATTTGCAGAAAAAAAAATCTAGTCCTTTTTTAAAAAAAATACATGAACAGAGTCACACTTGGAGAAGGAACACAGAAAATATATGTCCTCTTGACTGATAAAGGAAGAGGGATTAATTTCTCTTCCTTAGAATGGGAGCAGAAATGGCAGAGAACCATTTGGAGCCATTGTTGGGAGCAGTGTGTGGGAAAAAATAAGACACTGCACTTCTCCAAATGATGCAGTCTTTCCAAAGAGACATGACTAGAGAGCGTGTTTTGTAACCCATAAATAGTAGTGGGTTGTATTCTCACCAGTGCTTATGGAGTGCCTTGGGGACGAGGAAACATTGATTGTACCTGTGTTTTCATGGGTGGATGTACTCTTGTGACCATCTCAAAATTCTTAGAAAGTGATTGGAAATATAGGGAGAATGTGAGAGAAATGAATCATTGTGTTTCAAACTCTGCTGTTTCCACCCCTTCCTTAGCTAATTCCTTTTATTCTCATGGCGGGTGTTTCTTTCATCCTACAATTACCAACTTGAGATCCTCAATTTAAGTCTCTGGCGTTGTTTTTTTTTTTTTTTTTCATTAATTTGCACCAGGTTTATTGTTAGTGGATCAGGTTGCTAAAATCTTTGATTCCCATCCCATCTACGATATATATATTTCCCCCAATACACTAAACATTAGAGTACATAGTATTAGCTTGAAAGTGACACATAATGCAGTCATAAATTGATTTATGGATTATTGACTTTTTTAGGCACTCTGATGAAATCATTATACTTGGGCATTTTAAAGTTGCCCTGTGCAACTAACACCACAGAACTAATGGAAAAACTTTTGACTGGTACATATGGCTTATTTTTTGAGAAAAAGGCACAGGAGCTTTCCCTTTAATTAAAGCAACTCTATACGTGTCCCCGTTTTTTTCTCTTCTTGGAAAAAGGTATATAGCAACAAAAAAATTTGTTTCAAAAAGGAAGAACTGGGGGAGAAAAGCACCCACATTTTTCTATTATTGTCAGAAACTCTTTTTTTTTTTTTTTTTTTTCTTTTTGCGGTATGCGGGCCTCTCACTGTTGTGGCCTCTCCCGTTGCGGAGCACAGGCTCCGGGCGCGCAGGCCCAGCGGCCATGGCTCACGGGCCCAGCCGCTCCGCGGCATATGGGATCCTCCCAGACCGGGGCACGAACCCGTATCCCCTGCATCGGCAGGCGGACTCTTAACCACTGCGCCACCAGGGAGGCCCTGTCAGAAACTCTTGACTTACAGATGTTACTGACAGATGGGAAGCTGACTATATGAGAATGGGATTTGATTATCTTCCACTGAAAACCTGAAGGAAATCTAACAGAAAAACAATTGTTAAGTGAGAGACATAAGAGCCAAAATAATATACTGAGCTATTTGGTTTTGGCATGGCTTTTATACATCTTTTCAACATGTTTCAGTTCTAGGTAGTGGCAATGTAGAATGTTGTCGACAACTGAAGTTCCTGATGTAAAGAGGTAAATAAAAAAGGGCTGCTTCACTGGTAACTAGAAGATATCTTATTCTAGGACAAATAGTACTTGTTCCTTTTAATTTGAAATTCTGTAGAGGAAGGAGAGGCTGCTGCTTGTCTAAAACAGTTCCTCCAGCACAAGTTATTAGGTCAAGTGGTCATAGGACCTGCTTGTGGCTCAGTTACCTTGGTAACAAAAATATTTGAGTTAGGAAATAATGCTTCCTAGGAGTAAAAGAGAATGTCTTCAATAAATTGTGTACTTTTCTTTCTATTTAGAGTCTAGGCCATGGGCCTGCAGCATGAGCATCACCTGGAACCTTGTTAGAAATGCAGTCTCAGTCCCCATTCCAGACCTATTGAATCAGAATCTGCATTTTAACAAAATTCCCCATGTGGTCCAAATTCACAAGGAAGTTTGAGATCCATTGGTCTCTAATACACCATTGCTGTGTTCCACTTTAGGGACAGGTTATTTTGACCAATGGTAATAGGCCACCACTGAACACTTTTCGTTAGCAAATAGACAGGCTAAATATTTCTCTCTGATTGTCTGTTATACCATAGAGGCCGTTACTACAATAACTAGGACTTTTGCCATTAGAGCTTATTTTTCCAAGTCATAACTATACCAAGGAGGGTGTGGAATTTAATACACAGTCAACTTTATTTGTCTGCCTGATTTGTTGATGACCAAAATCCAGCTGAACCAAATTAAATGGGCAAAAATTTCCTCAAAGTAAATAAGCTATTAGGAAGCTGTTTACTGAAACTACAATTTTCCTTAATAAATCTCTAGGTTATTGGGTGCTTTTTCTCCTTTCTGTAGCCTATACCTGCATTTTCAGAGTGAAATCTATGGGATGTTATTGACAAAGTACATTCTTTGCATAGACTTTGATATAATTTTTTTCATTTGTTCATTTATTCATTCATTTACTGATTCAACTATTTATGAATGCCTAATATATGCTAGTCGTTATGCTGAACTCAAATACAAGGGTGAATAGTACACAATATATGTCGTGTAAAGATTTTGAGGAAAGACAGCAGTTTTCCTGGAGAATGTGAGTAGTTCTGTATGCCTGGAGTTTAGCATTCCAAGGGGAAGTGGTGAGAGATGAAGCTGGAGAGAAAAGAAGAGAAATCATGAAGAGCCTTCTAGTGCTATGTTAAGGAGTTTGAATTTTATTCTGAAGCAGATGCATCACTAATCTGAAGCAGCGAATTTCAAACTAGGAGTTGCAACCTATTAATTAGTCATAAGTCATTGGGTGAGTCAGGATTAGCAATTTTTTTAAAAAATGATATATATTACAATAGAGAACTTCAAAGAGCATTTACATAGTAAAAGTTTGGTTGTGTGTGTATATATATGTATATACATATATGTATCCACACATGCAATAAGAAATATCTTTAAATTACGTGTGTGTGTGTGTGTGTGTGTGTGTAATGTAAAGGTATTTCCTATTGTGGGTCATGGTTAAAACCACTAGTATAAAGGGAGTCAAGTTAGAGCAAGTATGGTTGACCATAAGCAAATTAAACCCATCAGAACTCAGCAGCCATGGTTATGTTCCATTGCTACCCTGTGGCAGTACTTTGTTACAGCCAACCCTCTGAATTCGATTACTAAAGTGGTAGAATTGATGATGCAATTTTAAGGAACACAGATAATTAAAAAAATGATTTACCTGTGGTTGGTTGCTAATAAAGCAGAAGTTTTTATTCATCTTGGAATGTGTGGGTGTGGATGAGACTGTGACAAAAGCAGACTGTTTAGACGAGATTATACCAAAAGATGCAACTCGTGGTGAGTGGAAGAACGGCTATACACATGTTTTTTGCCTAAGGCCACCTAGCCCTCTATTTTTATTACTGCAGTAAAATCAGAGCTGTTCTTGAAAAATATGTGGTGTAGTCTCTCAGAATAATATATTTTAATCCTCGAACTGTGTTAAGTGTAGAGATTACAAAATTGTAGGAGACCCACTACTCAAATAAATTTTAGAAAAATGTTATCCCGACAAGATTTGCAAAGTGGTGTTCAGAAAAACAGGGTGGGAAGGAAGCAGGGAAATGTGAAAGATAAAGAGATGAGATGTAGAAAAGAAGGAAAACAGTGATAATCAGCTGTCTGCCAAGTCTTAATATAGAGACAGGTAGAGAATAGAGTTATACTAATTTGGCAAGTAGAAACGTAATTTAAAAGAAATAGGATTGATGCTTCCAAACCATTGAATACCCTAAATACTTACTTATTTTGTAAGGCCTCTTCTCCACACTAATTATGGAAAACCTGTGGTTTGGGGACTGTTTTTCACAGTGGCTGAGAGCATAGACTCTGGAGCCATCATTTTATGGGATATAGGAACAACCTTGGGTAAGTTGCTTTATTTCTCATCTCTTTCTACAGATGGAAGTCATAACAATACATATTTTTTGGTGTTGCTGCCAAGAAGATTTTATAAGTTTATGGAGTTAATGCTGATTAGAACACGGTAAATGGTAAAAAGTGTTCTAGATTGGAAGTTAGTCTTTTAACTTTGAACGTTATCATCATTGTGGCTCAGTCAGGACAAAGGACACTTCTGGCAGGTATAAGGCATAAACAGGGACAAAAGAAAAGAGACAGCAGGGCCTCCCTGGTGGCGCAAGTGGTTGAGAGTCCGCCTGCCGATGCAGGGGATACGGGTTCGTGCCCCGGTCTGGGAGGATCCCATATGCCGCGGAGCGGCTGGGCCCGTGAGCCATGGCCGCTGAGCCTGCGCGTCCGGAGCCTGCGCGTCCGGAGCCTGTGCTCCGCAACGGGGGAGGCCACAACAGTGAGAGGCCCGCATACCGCAAAAAAAAAAAAAAAAAAAAAAAAAAGAAAAGAGACAGCAGAGGAGAGCAGAGATAGACTTTCATGATGTTGCAGAACCACAGAAGTCAATGAGAGCAGCGCAGGGGAAGAGATGAAAGATAAGCATATTTATTAGTCAGAGTTCTCCCGGGAAAGAGAACCAATAGTATGTGTGTATATGTAGGATGTGCTGTGAAGAATTGGCTCACACAATTATGGAGGCTGAGAAGTCCCACAATCTGTTGTCTGCAAACTGGAGACCCCGGATAGCAGGTGGCAGTGGTAGTTCGAAAGCCTGAGAGTCAAAGAACCAACGTTGTAGATTCCAGTCTGAGTCTGAAGGCCTGAAAAATAGGGGCCTCAAGGGCTGGAGAAGATCAGTGTCTCAGCTCAAAGCAGTCAGGCAGAGAGAAAATTCCCACCTTCCTCCACCCTTTTGTTCTATTTGGGCTCTCAACAGATTAGGTGATGCCCACCCACACTGGGAAGGACCACCTGCTTTACCCAGTTCACCAATTCAAATACTAATCTCCTCTGGAAACACCCTTACAGAAAAAAACAGAAGTAATGTTTAACCAGACATCTGGGCACCCCATTATCAATACAAGTTGACACATAAAATTAGCTATCACAGAGTATTGAGAAGAGTTCCCTGTGCTATACAGTAGGTCCATGTGGAGTGATGGGATGTTAACTACATTTATTGTGGTAATCCTTTTGTAATATATACTTGTATCAAGTCATATTTTACACCTTAAACTAATACAAGGTTATATGTCAGTTATATCTCAATAAAACTGGAAAAAAGAAGAAAAAAATTAACTATCATAAGAAGTCATATCTAAAACACAAACTTTCTTTTACAACTAGTCTGTTCAGGAATAGTGTTTTAGATACACAGAGAGAAAGAACAGAGAAGAAGAAAACAAAACCAAAAAAAAAAAGAAGTCATAAAACATATAAAAGTGGCATTCTTTTTAGTTAACATTTCTTTGAACATAATTAGCTATCCAATGGTATGCTAGAGCTAATTTGTACCAACTCATGATAACCAACTGTGTATATATCTATTCCAGGCTCCACACTTATTGATATCCTTTTGGTAGTTTGGGATTGGCCATGGTGACCATATTTATACCAGGGAAATTAGCAAATAATTAATGATCAGAAACTTTTTTTTTAACCTGGGGAGCTGGTTGTTAACATTTATTGGCACACCACTACTTGTATCCCTTGTAATGTACATGATAATCAATCATCAACATTCTAGGTATTACTCACCACCATTGCTTTAATGTATATTGTCATTTTCTCAATCAACTTTAATCTAGCATTTTACTTTTGTTTTTTTAAACTTTATCCTTGTCTGTATTCAAACAGAATTTCTTGGAATACTGCTTTGTAATTATATATTTATTTGTGGGATATTGTTTAATGCCTGCTCTCCTTCCATGAAGAACAGCTGGGAGTGTTTATGTTTTGTCTTGGTCTGTAGTCAGAGCCTTCAGTAGTATATGATCCATAGGTGAGTGAAGGAACAAATGAATGAATGAGAAGACAGAATATAGAATGAAGAATTAGTGTGATAGACTAAGATATCCTCCCAAGCCCTCCCCAACCCCCCACAGTTGGAAGCAATGTTAGAAAGTAGACCCTGAAGAGAAGGCTCACTCTCAAATCCATTCTCTCACCCAGTGGTTCTCAAACTTTGCTGCATATTAAAATTACCTGGGTACTTTTTAAAACCCTAAGGCCCCACTCACTCCCCACAATTCAGAATCTCTCAGAGTGAGATCTAGGTATCAATTTCTTTTAAAGATCCTCAGCTTATTACAACATGTAGCCAGGTTTGAGAACCAGTGCTTTCTAGGGCTTGGAATCTGGGGTAGGTCTTGGAATTCCCAGTGTACACATCTCTGTTGTTGGGAAAGGTGTCTGAATATCCACCTAGGAGTAACTGCTGAGAATTGAAACTGATGGTTACTGCTTCCATCTTCAGATATGTCTGGTCTAAAGTTTTAGTTATGGCTTGAAACAAGCAAAGATAAGTTCCCATTTCACGTTCTCCATCTTGCAAAAAACGTTTGTAGACTTCTCTCTCTTTCACCTTCCATCCTACAACTCTCTCATTCTTGCCTTTGTGCTCTCTTTTGGGATCTCAGGTTCATAGCGTTGAGTTAATAATATGATATTATTATCATTCTGGACGATAACCTTCTCTTGTTTTATTATGTTTATATTCATTTTTCCCTTAAATCCCCATTCCCTGCTATAATTCATCTCCCCCTGAAAAGGTGGCTACAATAATATGTTTGATATGTACCTTTAAATTTGTTTGTATTCTCCTTACATATGTTGCATAAATATGCATTGTTACTTTGCTCAGTGCTGTTTCCAACATCTGTCCATGTTGCTATGTTTATCTAATGCTTTTATTTTTATTTATTTTTTTAATGCTTTTATTTTTAACAGATAATTTATGTATTTAGAGTCCACCTTTGTATGTGATACAAGATAGGCATATTGGTTTATTTTTCTCCATGTAGAGAGCTAGTCTTTTTTACACTTCTTATAAACAACTTATAATTTCTCCATTGATTTGTGGTGCCATGTTAATTATAAATCCATTTTCCATCTTCCTTTCTGTCTATTTTGAAACATTGTTTAGTTGTCTAAGTCCACACCAGTGCTATAGTGTTTATTGCAAAGGCTTTTTAGCATATCTAAATATTGCTTGGGAAAGTCCCCCATTTCTTTGACCTTCTCTTTCAGAGTTGATTTAGTTATGTATGGACCTTTAGTTTTCCATAAGCATTTAAAAATAAGTTTGTCCCCCTGGAATTTTGATTGGTATTGTATTCAATTTATATGCTGTTTTGGAGATAACTGACATTTTAATGATAAGTCACTGTGCAATATTGTCATGTTAATTCTATGTGATAAGACAGAACAGTGGTCCTTCAAAGATGTCCATAACCTAATCCTTACAACCTCTGACTATGTTGCTTTACATGGCAAAAGAGATTTTGCTGATGTGACTAAATTAAGGATCTGGAGATGGGGAGATCATCCTGTATTATCTGGCTGGACCCTATTAATCGCAAGCGTACTTACAAAGGGAGTCAGGAGTGTCAGAAGCAGAGATGGAGATGTGGCAATCGTGCCAGAAGTCAGAGTGACTCAGGGCCTTGAGCCAAGGAAGGCAGGCAGTCTCTGGAAACTGGAAAAGGCCAGGAAACAGATTCTTCTCTAGAGCCTTCAGAAGGAATGCAGCTCTGAGACCCATTTTAAACACCTGACTTCCAGAACTATATGATATAAATGTGTGTCCTTTTGAACCACTAAGATTGTAGTAATTTGCTACAGCAGCAGTAGAGAACTAATACAATCACCTTTTACACATAGAATGACTCTATTTAATTAGGTCTTGTTGGTTGTTATTCCTTCCAAACAGAAACCTGGTACGTTAACGTATTGGGTGGACATGTTCTTCAGGGGAGTTAAGGATCCTTCTTAGCTCTAGGAGTTGGATTTCATTAATGTAGGTCAATATTTTAAATTTCATTCTCCTGTCAATGAGTTTTAAAATGGGCATGCAGCCCATTTTGGCCATAGAGTCTGAGGTTTTCCTCACTTTCATAAAGGGACTGAGAAAAGTGTATATTTTCCTTTCCAATCCTAAGAACAAAAGCATGCTGAGGATGAAGTAATCCAAAGGAGAGAATGCCAATCCATGGTGAAACCATTCAGCTGTAGAATTTACTGCCCCATTATTGCTCTACCTCTGGAATCACTTTTATATGAATAGTACATTTCCCTTATTGTTTCAGCCAGTTGAGCTGAATTTTCTTTTATTTGCAGTCCGAAACATTTAATTAATATATGGAACAAACAAATACAAAGAAAATAAAAATTATTTATTCCAAATCTAGACGTAATTATGATGAGAATTTTAGTGTGTTACTAAAATTAGTAACATTTAGTAGTTAATTTTCTCCTGAATATATTTTTAGCAAAATAGAAACCCTTTAGTGTTTGAGTGTATGTGTGTGTACATGTATATATCACTTGTTTACTGCTTGTTTCAGTTAGTTTTCATTTTAAAACGTCCATTGAGAGATGATTTAATAATTTACATTATATTGACATATACTTTACTTAGCCATCCCGCTATTTTTGGCATTAGTTTACACTAATTTGAGGATATTTTATGTTTGGTGAGCAACTGACTACATAAATTCCATGAATATTTAAAATTTTTTATTAAGCATTTCTGGGGAAGAACACTTTATAATGCATTTTGTTGCCTGATAACCTTCACATTCAAGAATTTTTTCCTAATGGCTAACCTGACCTTCTCCATTTCTTTCCTTGTATACAAAAAAAAGAAAAGAAAGAAAAATATTATTTGACAGTGAGTTATTTTAAGATTTTTAGCACAATGAAACCACTTTGTTTCTGCTTTATTACCCTGATGTTTAATCTGGGCTTATTTTACTCTATTATTTGAAAGTCTAATTATTGCCATTAGTGGAAAGTGAAAAAACAATTGTTACTTTTCTAAAATGGTATTTGTAGCTATTAGAGTAATGAAAATAAGAAGAGAAATACCAGAAGAGACATAATTTTACTTTGGTGAACTTGTTTTCTGACACAAATATGCACCCAGAAGGTTCTTCTTGTAAAGTAGTTGAAGGAAGCACTCTGAGCAGAACTACAGAGTTAGTATCAGCTTGGCTCCACAGAGAAAAACCTCAGGGTTTTGCAATTTGTATGGTCCCTTGTGGAGGCCCACTCATCCTAAATCAAAATCTTTCTGAGGACAGCTCCAGCCCATGTACACAGAAAAGCCAGAAGTCTTTCATGTTGCCCTATTCTTAAATATGTAAAGGCAATCAAGGATTGTTAGCCAGTTGAAGAAAGTTTGCAGAATAAAAGGAAATAATACAAACAAACAGATAAATGAAAGTAGAATAAACGGGTGATTTATAGATTTCTTTAGAAAAAATTCTAAGTGGTATTTTCATATCTACAGACATATTCTGAAGAATGTCTCCTCATTTGATATTTTCATAGTGGAATTCTTATTGGTTTTTAAGTCTCAAACTTCTACAATAAATGTATCATTCAATACAACACTTTTAAAGATGATTTTACATAAGAAAAATTTATGTACCAAAACTTAATAAAACATTTTAAACAAAATGATTTATCTATAAATAAAAATTATCCAGCTATATTCCAAATACATTTGGTAGAACATCAAAATCACAAATAGATATTTTGAAAAGCATGCCTAGCGTTCACAATGGGATGTGTGTACTGAATGTTGCTGACACTAAGAGAAGCATCACATCATTTTACACATTCTTTGCGACTGAACCATTCTTTGCAATTGTTACTCTTGAAAGGAAGACTAGCTTTGCAAAGAGGTCAATGAAAAAGATGTTGAAGAATTATTTAAATGTATGATGAGAAATTAGCAAGTACTAAATTTGTTCAGGATATCAGTCTGAAAAATTTAATCACAGTGATAACCAGAAGGTATCCAATTAAACCACTAGACATTGCTTGCTGAAAATTATTTGTGGGCTCTGCTGATACAATGATAATCATTATCTTTGAACTTGGTGGAGATATTACTACCAGATATCTCTTATATCACCATGCAAATACTTCTATAAACATACTAGAGGAGAGTAAGTAAAGCTATATTCTGTAGTGTTTCATCCTAAAGAGTCAACTACATCCCTTGAAGATTCATTCAGGAGTCCCTACCTGAGCACAAAAGTGATATATAAAAAAAAAAAACCTGACAGCTTCTGAGTTTTATAGTTTGCCTGAAATTGCACCTTTGCAACCCAACTTACTCATGATATCACTTTCCACAGCCAATGACAATGATTACATTTCAGCCCTCCTCGCTTTTCAACTTTCTTCAAGTTTCCAGTCTGTTCCTTTCTTCATGGGTATCAGGTCATCCAAGGTAATTGTCCTGTTTTTGTTGCAAATTATATTTGAATTTTTCTAACATATTTATTAATTTCTGTGTGCTGGTTGCTATGCCTTGTTGGAAAAAAATATTCATGATGCACCATGAAAATGCTGCCTACAGAGCAACATGCACACAAACCATTTGATAAAAACGATTCTAATTGTTCTGGAAATTGGGAGCAATATTTTAAGCATTTTACATACTAAATGATGACTTAACTCTATTTTAGTTACACTTCAGGAATTCTGTTGCGAGTTTGATTTGGCATTTTAAATGACGGGGAATAGGCTCCTAGTGCACATTTTCATGCAGAATGTCTAATTTTCATGAATGAGTTACTAATGGTAAGTGGGAGATGTCTTGATTTAAGAAGATATTGTCTTCATAAATCAAGATTAAGCATCTCTGAAAAGAAACATTTTGAGAATAAGAAAAAGTTCTTAAAAGTGAAAATATGATTGCTGAATTTATATATAAATTATAAGAGCTAGAAGATAAAGAGAAGAAGATCTCTGTAATGTGGACCAAAAAAGACAAAGAGAATTTATAAAGCAAAAAATATGTATAAACAAAAAATGTAAACATGAGGGGTACAGCCAGGAATTCCAAAATCTGATTAATAAGAGTTCCACCAAAAAAATGCACAAAACACAGAGATAATAAGAGAGTCAGAGGTCTCCAAATTCAAAAGGCACACAAAGAGCAAAATAATAAAAAATGGCCTAGGCTTCAACTCATATCCCCATTACATTTCAGAAGTACAATTACAAAGAGATCAATAAAAGCTTCCAAATAGTGAACCAGGATACTCATAAGAGAGCAAAAATCAGTCGGACGGTATAGATGTGTTAGCACCAAAAGTGGATGCTAGAGGTCAATAAGGCAAGATCTTCAAGATTCCAAAGGAAGATAATGTTGAATTTAAAGTCAAATTATAGCCACTTTCAGATAAGCAAGAACTTAAGTAGCTTACTTTAAGCTCATTAATTTGAAGTACTTACTTGAAAAAGATTCATGCAAAACAAGGGTGAAATGCAAGAAATAAGAAGCCATGAAATAAAAGGAACAGTGGAGAAGAAATCCATTCTAAATGAATTTCAAGAACATGGCTATAGAACAATCTTTAAATAAATAAATAAATACAGCCATCAAACTTAGAAGTCAGTAGTCTTCTAGAAGAAAGTCTTAAAAGAACAAATACTAGAATTGATTCCAAGTTGTGTATATGTTATGTGAAAAGTTGCGATGTAATAGTAAAAATAATGATGGTGATGATGATTATGGCAGCAATAAATGTAGCTAACACTCATGAATGCACTTTCACATAGTGCCAGGCTCTGTCCTAAACACATTGCATTTATGATTTCATTTAATCCTCCAAGAGTCCTATGAGACAAGTATTGTTTCATCATCTACATTTTATAGATAAGAAAACCCAAGACACAGTGAAGTAAGGTAATTTTCTCTAGGTCACACAATTAACTAGTGGTTAACCCAAGATCCAAACCCAGGCAGTCTAATTCCAGAGCTTATACTCTAAACTGCTATACTGTGTTGAAGAAGGTACATGTTTCTTCTTCAAGCTGGAAAAAAAGAAATGCAAACTAAAACTCCAGGAAAAATTCAATAAATGAAAATACTCTACAAAAGGTCATGGCCCGGATACAAAGCACATTAAAATATGGCACACTTAAGAGCAATGAGTAAATTCACAAGGATCATGACTATAAATTCAGAGAAAGAGAAATGTATTTGGAACATGTATATTGGTTTTGTAGTTACAATGTTTAAATAGTCATAATAATGAAAATGCTGCTTATAGTTTTAATCTTTTATAATTAAAATGTAGGCCAAGTACAGAAGACTTAACATGGCAATGGAACAGAATGCAAAGCTATCAGTCTTAATAAAGTAAATATAAAGGTATAGCTGATAGAAGTTGGAAGGAAGAAGAGAGGGAGAAAAGGAGGAAGGAGGTGACATGAGGAGGTGAGGTATCACCATCTTACAAAGTGAGGGACAAGATAAACTGTTGGAAGCTGATAGACCAAGGAAAAGGGTGTTAAGTGTATTACTTTATGAGTCAAAGATAGAGGAAACCACATGCAAGAATTTAGGAAACACACTTCTCAAAAGCTTTTCAAAGAAATAATTGAAGAAATTGTTATAACCCTAAGAAAAGTAAAAGATGTGGGGAGAAGCAGAGGTGGGAGGTAATAAAAGTGAACTAAAAGCCTATCTATCCTAGAAGAAAGTCAATATAGACCATCTAAAATTAGTAAATCAAGAATATAAAGCAACTTGTTTAGCGATGTGAAGGTACCTGGCAGAAGAATTTAACACAAGTAGATGTCGGGGAGTAGGACAGCATGTGGGAGGGGGTGGGCAGAGACCCATTCTTTTTTATCGTAGCCCTTCTGATTTTGAACGATTTGCTCATAATTCTTTGATTAAAAAGATATTTTTAAAAGGAAGAGACAAGTTTAATTTGTAACTGAAAAGCTGTCCCCCCAAAACATCTCCCAGCCAGATGGTTTCACTGGAGAATGCTGCTAAACATTTAAAGAAGAATTAACACTACTTTTACACAAACTCTTCCAGAAAATAGAAGAGAAGGGAACACTTCCTAAACCACTTCATGAGGCCTCTTTTACTCTGACAAAGTAGACAAAGACAGTACAATAAAAAGAAAATTGCAAACCAATGTCTCTCAACTGCAAACTTAGACATAAAAATTCTCAGTATATTAGCAGACGGAATCCAACAATGTATAAAAAGGATTATACACATGATCAAGTGGGATTTATCCTAGGTATGTAAGTCTGGCTCAACATTCAAAAATCAATGTAATCCACCAGAGCAACAAGCTAAAGAAGAAAACTCATATCATAGCAATTGACACACAAATAACATTTGACAAATTCCAACACCCATTCATGATAAAAGTTCTCAGCAAGTTAGTAATAGAGAGGAACTTTCTCAGCTTTATAAAGAGCATGTACAAAAACCAACAGCTAACATCATATTTAATGGTGAAAGACAGTGCTTTTTTTCTCAAATTGGGAACAGAGCATGGATGTCTGCTCTCACCACTCTTTTGTAGCATAGTGCTTGAAGTTCAAGCCACTGCAAGGAGGCAAAGAAAAGAAATAAAAGATATAAAGTTTGGAAAGGAAAAATAAAACTACCTCTATTTGCAGAAGACATTATTTTCTACATAGAAAATCCCAAGAATCTACAAAACCTCCTAGAATAAGTGAATTCAGCAAAGTCAAAGTATATAAGATCAACACACAAAACCCAGTGATATTTTTATATTAACAAGTAACGTGCAGAAAATGAAATGAAAAATACCAAACTATTTATAATTACTCCAAAGAAAGTGAAATTCTTAGGTATACAGTAAACAAAACATAGTTTTCTGTTCTATGCGCTGAAAATTACAAAATGCAGATGAAGAAAATCAAAGAATACATAAAGAAATGGTGAGATGCTGTGTTAATGGATTGGAAGACTCAACATATTAAAGATGCTGGTTCTCCCAAAATTGATCAATAGGTTTAATGTAATTCCTATCAAAATCCCAGCAAGGATTTTTGAAGACATAGACAAGCATATTCAAAACTTTATAATAGGCACAGGGCCTAAAATAGCTAAAATAATCTTGACAAAGAAGTGGGAGGAATTCCTCTGCCTGATATCAAAGCTTCTATGTAGATAAAGTAATCAAAACAGTGTGGTATTGGCAGAGAGATAAACACAGATGAATGAAGCAGAATAGAGAATTTAGAAATGGATCTGCACAATATGCTCAAAGGATTTTTGACAAAGGTGTGATTCAATGGAGGAAGGATTGCCTGTTCCACAAATAGTGCTGGAGCAATTGACATTTATAGGTGAAAATAAGCAAACAAAACAAAAACTTAAATCTCACACTTTATACAAAAATTTATTCAAACTGGATTGTAGACTTAAAAGTAAATGTAAAGCTATGAAACTTTGGGGAAAAAACAGAAAATTATCAGGGCTGAGCACAGTATTCTTAGAGTTCTTAACTGACACCAAAAGCTCAATGCATAAAGGGAAAAAATTGATAATTTGGACCTCATCAAAATTAAACACTTGCTCTGTTAAAGCCCATGTGGAGAGATGAAAAGACCAGCTACGGACAGGAAGAAAATATGTACAAAGTATATATCTGACAAAAAACTAGTATCTATCAATAGAATATATAAACTCTCAAAACTCAGCAGCGCAAAGACAAACAGTCCAATTCGAAAATGAACAAATCACATGAAGAGAAATTTCATCAAGGAGGATATACAGATGGCAAACGAACACATGAAAAGATGTTCAGCATTGTTAGAAATCAGGGAAACCATGATATCAATACACATCTATCAGAATGGCTAAAAGAGAAAATAGTGACAACACAATGTTGGCAAGGATGTGGAGAAACTGGATCACTTATACATTGCCAGCAGGAATATCCAATGACACAGCCGTTCTGGAAAATAATTTGGCAATTTCTTATAAAACTAAATACGCAATTACCATGCAGCCAGGGAATTCCATTCTTGCGTATTTATCCCAGAAAAATAAAAGGTTGTGTTCACACCAAAACCTATATGTTAATATTCATAACTGCTTTTTTGGTAAGAGTCAAAAACTGGAATACCCCAGATAGTCTTCAGTGGATGAATGATTAACCAAACTGTGGTACATATATTCTGTGGAGTATTAGTCAGCAATACAAAGGAACAAAGTGCTGATAAATGCAACAACTTGGATGCATGTCCAGGGAACTGTGCTAAAAGAAAAGAGCCAGGCTCTAGGCGCACGGGCTTCAGTAGTTGTGGCACACAGGCTCAGTAGTTGTGGTGCATGGGCTTAGTTGTTCCATGGCATGTGGGATCTTCCCAGATCAGGGATGGAGCCCGTGTCCCCTGCATTGGTAGGCAGATTCTTAACCACTGCACCACCAGGGAAGCCACTGTAATGAGAAGCCTGCACACCACATGAAGAGTAGCCCCTGCTCGCCACAACTCGAGAGAGCCCGCGCCCAGCAATGAAGACCCAATGCAGCCAAAAATAAATAAATAAATAAGTTTAAAAAAAGAAAAGAGCCTATCCCAAAAGGTTATTTACTATATTGCTCAATTTATATACCATTTTTGAAATGAGAAAATTTTAGAAATGGAAAACAGACTAGTGGTTGCCAGTGGTTAGGGGCAGGGAGGGGCAGAGGTGGGAGGGGCATATGGGTGTGGTTATAAAAGGGCAACAGGAGGGATTTTTGTGGTGGTGGAAGTGTTCAGCATCTTGGCTGTGATGGCAGATACTTGAACCTATTAATAAAATCTATAGAATACACGCACACTGAAATGGGTACAGGTAAAGTTGGAAAATCTGAATAAAATCAGTGGATTGTATTAACGTCAATATCTTGGTTGTAGTAGTTTACTGTAGTTTTACAAAATGTTACCATTGGGGGAAACTGGGCAAAGTATACAAGGGATCTTTCTGTATTATTTCTTACAACTGCATGTGAATCTATAATTATCTCATAAAATTTTCAATTGATAAAGAGAAAGAAAAAATGAGAGGTCAGGAGGGTATAGCCCTCATGAATGGGATTTGTCTTCTTGTAAAGGAGATGCCACAGAGCTCTCTCGCCCTTTCTGCCAAGTGAGAATACAGTGAGAAGTCTGCAACCCGGAAGAGGGTCCTCACCAAACGATGCTGGCACTCTGACCTCGGGCTTCCAACTCCCAGAACCGTGAGAAATAAATCTCTGTTGTTTATAAGTCACCCCATCCATGGCACGTTGTTATAGCAGCCCAGATGGACATGCCTCCTCTCAGAGCCAGCTGGGCAGCTTCCATCTCCTTCCCTAAGTCTAACAAGAATTCTGGAGAAAAATGGCTCATCTTCTTTGCTGTCAGTTTCCTCTTGCAGTCTCTCTACTGAGTCTTCTTCTTGGCACTTGGAAACTGTAAGAATCTTCTCCCTGTCCCTCCACTCTGCAGGAGTTAAGGTTCCTTCTGGCTTTCCTCCTCCTAGCCTTCCCCTTTGCCTGGAGCCAGGGTTTCCTTTCCCTGGGCTAAGTTCTTCCCTCTTTTCTGCTACTCAAATGCAGCATTATTGCAAAGTTCACAAGTCATAGGATAATTACTAGATTGCTTTGTAAAGGTCTTATGCTAAATAGGAATACAGTTGACCCTTGATGAACACAGATTTGAACTGCAAGGGTCCGCTTATATGCAAATTTTTTCAATAGCAAATACTACAGTACTGTACGATCCAAGGTTGTTTGAATCCTTGGATATGGAAGGAAGACTGTGAAATTATACTGATTTTCGACTGTGCCCCAGTCAGTGCCCCTACCCCCCATGTTGTTCAAGGGTCAATTGTAATTATCAGGAGGGCTGAAATTCTAGGAGAGATGGGCCGCACATCTGTTTTAAAATATTTAGCAACAATGGTTCTCCTCTTCAGTCTGTATGGTTTACATTGGCAGATTATTCCAGTCCACTTTGGGATTTTATAACTTCATCTTTAAAATTGTGGATGATTTATATGCTGGAACCCCATTAAATTAAACTATAAATTAAACTATAAAGTTGAAGCAGGGCTGGAGCTTAGAGCCCCCTCTCCCTTCTTGGCAGTTCCCACAGCATCCCTGCAGGAACACAGGGCTCCATGGAACGCTGATGGAAACCCTCAGCCTGATTCATCTCTGGGAGGACCTTCCTGCTGGGGAATTCCATGGTTCTGTTCCTTTGTGGTTCTCAGCCACAGTTTGTATAACAATTCTCACTTTGACTATATTTAGTTTGTTCCCCACTCTCCTACTGTAGGATGTGGTTGAGGGAAATGAGGTAGGATTCAGGATTTGGTAAATTTGCTCATTAGCAGCTAGCTGCTTAAGAAACTTGCTAGAGGGACTTGCCCGCTGGAACAGCGGTTAAGAATCTGCCTGCCATTGCAGGGGACATGGGTTCTATCCCTGGTCCAGGAAGATTCCACATGCTGCGGAACAACTAAGCCCATGCACCACAACGACTGAGCCTGTGCTCTAGAGTCCGCGAGCCACAGCTACTGAGCCTGTGTGCCACAATTACTGAAGCCCGCGCGCCTAGAGCCTGTGCTCTGTGGCTTCACCACAATGAGAAGCCTGCACACCGCAAGGAAGAGTAGCCCCCCCTCACCGCAACTAGAGAAAGCTCATGCAGCCAAAAATAAAATTAATTAATTAATTTTAAAAAAGGAAACGTGCTAGAAAAAACTAGAAACTTACAGGCCATATTGGAACAGGGTGTATCAATTGTTTAAATATGGCTTAATTTTTTTGTACAGGAAATTAAATGCTAGATTGTTTTATAATATGTTAGACCATTGTTTCAATAATGGTTGTATAAAGTAATCTTTCCTTTAAAACTGCAAATGTCTGTTCACTTTGTTTATTACCAACCTTGGAACAAATTATTCACAGACTAGTTATCATCATTAGATACCTTCATGCAAACATAGCTCATTATACCATTTTCTAAATTAATAAAAGAATGCTTTTCAATCTTTTCTAAGTATGAATACTTGTTCTTTTCACTCTGTCCTCTTCACTTGGATCCTTTTTAAAGGCACTATTACCCAAGAGTGAAAACAAATACCGGCCAAATTGTTTTCAATTTCCAAACATCATTTTTAGAAATAATGAGATCTTGTTTCTATCTGAACCATTGAGACCTGCTCTGCATATGCTGGGAGGTGAGGATGGGCTTGGTAGATAGGGGAGTGGACACCATTCATGTCCAGAGCAAAGAGTTCATGTTCTGGAAAATAAAGTAATATAAATAAGTTATGGTGGGAAATAGAAGGTAATAAATATTTAATGAAAGCATTTGTTCCTAACCCAGTAGGCAAAGGAGAATTATTGTAATTTCTTACCCGAGGGTCTGACGTAGTAGAAATGGAAGCAGCAATGGAGGCAAACTGTAATAGTAGGATTTGGACTGTGTTATCTCAGCATTAACATACACACAGAAAGAACACTGACCAGAGTATTCTACATGTTAGGAAATCTACCTTCCAGAGAAAAAGTAATAAAAGAGAAGTAAAGTAAGTTTACTTGGTTTACAAGCAACAGTGGATAGCTAAGTAGCTTAAGAGGAGGGGATATACTGGAAAGATGCTGGAGGTTCACAGGATCAGTGTGAAGCTGGAGGAAAGGGCCTGCAAGAGGCAGGGACCAAGGATGCAGAGAGGTCAGCAGCCGTAACTAAGCAGTGGTCTGTTCACGCTCATGATCTGGTGAGCACGGGGCCGCACTAGCTCAAATCTCCCCCTTCCGTCTTCATTGCGCTCTGTCAACAGATTAAAAGAATTGAGGTAAATTTGGCACATTTGGAGCTGATAGAGTCTTTGAGAGAAGCCATCCTGTGTTTGCCTTGTCTTCCCTAATAGGGCCTCTTCCCTAACCTGCCCACATAGGGGAGAGTTCATGCACCAGAGGGAATTACGCTTCTAGTAGCAAATGAAGTTGGATGCTGGCAATCAAAATATGAGAAATAGGGACTTCCCTGGTGGTCCAGTGGTTAGGACTCGGTGTTTTCACTGCCGAGACCTGGGGTCGATCCCTGGTAGGGGAACTAAGATCCCACCAGCCACATGGCTTGGCCAAAAGAAAGAAAGAAATAATCATAATTCAGATTTTTTTTTAAAAAAATATGAGAAATAGCCATTCCAGGCAGGCTCTAAGAAACACATCTCCTACATTAATATCAGATAATCCCATAAGGAAAAAAGGGAGGGACATCCCAAGAAAACAGTGCCCTACATAGGAAATTCTAAGATTATTATCCCAGTTTAAAATTGCCATTTGTGGGAAGAAATGTCACAAAGGACACATTCTTGCAAAATAACTGAGACCTATTCAGTTCACATTGGGGAGTCTAACGTGTAGAGCTAGCTGACTGTAGAGTCATCAGAGAGGTTCATCAGCAGAACGAGAAGCTGAAAAAGAAAGGGAAGGTCATTCATAGAAATTTAACAAAGGGCAGAGAAAAGTCAAAGCTCTTTAATGCCTATTTTGCTTAGTCTTCTAGACCTTGAAAAGTGACCTCCAAATTAAATTAAAAAGGGCAAAACAAAGACGGTTAAAATGAAAATAAAGATCCAGTATAAGTGAATAGATAGCAAAAGAGTGTCTACCCATTTTTTAAAGAACTCAAATCTTCAGCATAGATAAATTACATGCCACAACACTGAAGACACTTGGAGATGTGATCAAAAAAACAGTCAGTAATTTCTTAGAAAGTTGGTTGGAGAAATGTCAGAAGTAATGAGTTGGGCGAATGCTGTCTAGATTCATGAAAAGAGTAAGATAACAGATTATGGAACTCCTCTGGGTGCAAAATCCTCAAGTGATTATTAAACAGATGATTTGTGAGCATTAGACAAGAAAACTGCCACGTAGCATGGATGTGTGGAGATAAGTGAGGGTGAGGCAGTGGGAAGAGGTAGAGTTGGAAAACGTGGGCTCACGTATTCGTCTTGTAACTAAACAGCTGTGTGGACGT
The DNA here is from genome assembly GCF_025265405.1 of Mesoplodon densirostris. NCBI lineage: Eukaryota > Metazoa > Chordata > Mammalia > Artiodactyla > Ziphiidae > Mesoplodon > Mesoplodon densirostris. The sequence continues at coordinate 87,058,949 of NC_082661.1, read as the reverse complement.
GAGCAAATCACTTAACTCCTTTGAGATGCAGTATATTTATCTGGGAAATAGGCTATGGAACTAGATGTTCTTTAATGGGCAGTTTAGCCACAAAGAATCTATCAGCTCCATATGTACCGAATTTACCTCAATTCTTTTAATCAGGCTGCCATTTATTAAAGAACATTCCTGTACTGGATGCTTATGTCATTTTATTGGTCCTATGACAGGTGGGTATTATTAATCCCTTTTTACAAATGATGAATTGGAAGTTCAGAGTGGCTAACTAATAGATTAGGTGAATCAAGATCAGAGTGTATCCTGATATCAGGGAATCAGCTGATAAATTTTCCATGCTACTGTGATGGACAAGTTGAATAGATTTAGGATGGATAGCATTACAATGAGATAATACTACAATGAACATTACAGTAATAATTTTTGTTTGGGTAGTTATACCTAAAATTTGTTGATAATGGACCCATATCCATTTCATGGGAAGTTTCTTCTGGTATTTCTTTAACTTTGGCCTGTCCAACTTTTGTGTTTGTATAAACAATTTGGCTGAAAGAGTCAAAGAAATTCTGGTCAAATTTTCAAAAAAAAAGAGCAGGAGAAATATCCAGATTAATAATTTATTCATATATTCATTTATTCAAGTGTCACATTCAAAACAGGATTTGAGGTAAGTTAATTCATTCACAGTATGATCAGTATTCAAGCAGTGAACTATACTAATACTGAAAGTAAATTCCTTCACTTAGCATCAAAACTATCTTGTTGGGAAGGAAGGGCGTTAACTTTGAAAAGGCTTGGAATTTGGGGAACTGGAACAGAGGTTAGGAGTGTGTGGGATGGGCTCTTAGGCAGCCATTTGGAGCTTCCAAGAAGGATTGGAATGGAATTATCTTGAGTGATATCTAAGTCATTTCTTTTCCTAAGTCATACTATGAGAAGGGAATCTTGAGTTGACAGAAATTTTCTGTTAAATGGACCCAATTCATTTCAGGTTGATTTCAGGTTAAACTGAAACCAACCATTTGAAAATTCTAGCACAAAAGGCTGTTGTTTATTTCAGTTACACTCACAGAAGGGGATGTTCAGACCCAGGAAAGCAGTACAGCCCTACAATTTCTGCCTTGGAAGGCCACATTCTAAGCATGGTGGGTTCCCTTCTGGGCCACATAGTCACAAACTGGAGAAAATTCAATGGAAGGTGTCCAGGGAGTTGAAACATCTGAAAAACATGTCATGAGGAATAGCTGGGCCAACTAGAAAAGACTCAGGAGTGACATGAAAGTGTCTTTTATTATGAAATATCTATTTAGGTCTTCCACCATTTTTTTTTTTTTTGTGGTACACGGGCCTCTCACTGTTGTGGCCTCTCCCATTGCGGAGCACAGGCTCCGGACACGCAGGCTCAGCGGCCATGGCTCACGGGACCAGGCGCTCTGCGGCACGTGGGATCTTCCCGGACCGGGGCACGAACCTGTGTCCCCTGCATCGGCAGGCGGACTCTCAACCGCTGCGCCACCAGGGAAGCCCTGCTTTGTGTTCTTTTGATGCTGCCTCTGGCTCTTCTAACTGAATTATGTTTATTTTAAAGATTAAGTATAACTTCTTATATGAGAAAGAACACATCTGCTGCTTGGAAGAGTGGACCAGCCCTGGGCACCAGAAAATCTATACTACCTTCATCCTTGTCATCCTCTTCCTCTTGCCTCTTATGGTGATGCTTATCCTGTACAGTAAGATCGGCTATGAACTTTGGATAAAGAAAAGAGTGGGGGATGGCTCAGTGCTTCAAACTATTCATGGAAAAGAAATGTCAAAAATTGCCAGGTCTGTTTAATGGAATATTCACCTCTGTTTAAAATATTTTTAGTTTGACATATATACACAAATATGTATAAAATAGATAACTAATAAGAACCTGCTGTATTAAAAAATATATATATCTTTAATTAGTTGTGCTGAAAGAGACCATTGCCAGAGATCTCAGAATTCCTGGGTAATTTAGTCAAAGTGTCATTTGTAATTCACGTTTAGCACATGGACTGACTTTAAACTTTTGAGATTTTATGTATGGCAGGAAGAAAGGGTGATTACCAGCTCCTAAAACAAAGGGGAAGTCACTGTTATAAATAGTTACTCGGAATTTTTTAAATCGTTGTATTTTCTTCTGCATGTCAATATGACGCAGTAGGAATTGCTGTGGCACTGTCCTCTCTCTGCCACTCCTCACCAGCCACATGATGTGGATAAGTCTTCTTACTCCCAAGGCCCCTGCTTTCCTCATGTGTACCAGGAAGCATGATGATATCCATCCTTACTTCCTCCCACCCAAGGATGATGCTAAAACATGTGAGATGATGTGTATGAAAATCCTTTGGAAATGAGAGTATGTTATTTATTTAAAATTATTATTATTCGGCTTCCCTGGGGGCGAAGTGGTTGAGAGACCACCTGCCGATGCAGGGGACACGGGTTCGTGCCCCGGTCCGGGAAGATCCCACATGCCGCAGAGCGGCTAGGCCTGTGAGCCATGGCCGCTGAGCCTGCGCGTCCGGAGCCTGTGCTCCGCAACAGGAGAGGCCACAACAGTGAGAGGCCCGCGTAATGCAAAAATATATATATATTATTATTGATATATTTTATTTTTACCTAAAAGCTTTACTTTCTGATCATATTAATTAATAGAAATTTAAAAACACAATTTACTGCTATGATACTCATGGGCCGTATGGTTTATTTTATAATCTACACTGAATGGCTATTAAAAACAAAATCTTAGGGGCTTCCCTGGTGGCGCAGTGGTTAAGAATCCGCCTGCCAGTGCAGGGGACGCGGGTTCGAGCCCTGGTCCGGGAAGGTCCCACATGCTGCGGAGCAGCTACGCCCATGCGCCACAACTACTGAGCCTGCGCTCTAGAGCCCACGAGCCACAACTACTGAAGCCCATGTGCCTAGAGCCTGTGCTCCACAACAAGAGAAGCCACTGCAATGAAAAACCCGAGCACCTCAACGAAGAATAGCCTGGCTCACGGCAACTAGAGAAAGCCCACGCGCAGCAACAAAGAGCCAACACAACCAAAAATAAATAAATAAAATAAATAAATTTTTAAAAAATCTTAGAAGTCTAGTGATTTGATGAAATTTATCATTTCTACAAGTGTACAGCGACCTCTGGTGTTTATATAAAGAACTCCTCCCTCTTGACGTGCAGGGTGCTGGACTGTTCAGCACCTTGGGACATACTGCTGATTTAGCTCTCTCACTTCCTCAGAAGAAAGGACTACTATGCTGAGATAATAAATAATGAATATGAATCTTTGTAAACTTGAAAATGTGTAAATCTCTTGCAGACATTAATCTCCTTTACAGAACTAATGGAGAAAACTCCTTTTGAATCCCTGATTAATCATATTACTTAGTTATGAAATGGACGATTACTGTTTAATTCTGTCCTGAGGGCTTCCCATATTTTTCTATCACAGGCATAAGTGTTCTTCAACATAAAATGAATAAGAGCTTTGACACTGAAGTTAGACTGCTTACGTTTAAATCCAAACTAGCCTTTATAGTTTAAATCTTCTGCTAGCCGTCTGACTTTGCAAGTTACTTAACCGTCTCTGTGCCTCACTTTCTGCACCTGTCAAATGACTTTTTGGGAAGATTGAGGACATAATCCATGCCAAGCATTGAGCACGGTGCTAGACCCACAATGAGCACATATCTTTAGAATGTTCACATTATGAGAAATATAGGCATGTGGGTAATAGAAATGGGAAAAGATGAAGAACAGTTCATAATCTGTCATGAGCTTCATTAACATTTGAAAAATATCATTGAGAGGTCTCGACTTTAATTTTAATAGCTTTGCTGTCAGCTTGACACATCTGCCAAGGAGAAGTTAACTAATGCAATATATCTCTGTGGGTCCAGGAAGAAGAAGTGAGCTGTTGTTATGATGGTGACAGTGGTGGCTCTCTTTGCTGTGTGCTGAGTACCTTTCCACGTTGTTCACATGATGACTGAATACAGTGAGTGTTTGTCATTCTCATTTGATGGAAGTTCTGGTTCATTTCCTGCTAGAATGGAAAATGAATCATTGAAATATGTTGCCATTCACTTGGGTAATCAAATGTCAACCTTTTAATAGGTTTCTTTCATGTTTTCAAGATCACTAGATCGTTATGTGGCAGGTAATTATGTATGAGTATCATCAATGCTTTAATAATTTTAGGGCTTCCCTGGTGGCACAGTGGTTGAGAGTCCGCCTGCCGATGCAGGGGACACGGGTTCGTGCCCCGGTCCGGGAGGATCCCACATGCCGCGGAGCAGCTGGGCCCGTGAGCCATGGCCACTGAGCCTGCACGTACAGAGCCTGTGCTCTGCAACGGGAGAGGCCAGAACAGTGAGAGGCCCACGTACCGCAAAAAAAAAAAAAAAAAAAAAAAAAGCATTATCAAAAGACCTTCTTTTAATGTATTTAATAAAATGTTAAAAATGATGTATATTGGTGTTTATCAATAGAAACAACTCAGAGATAGAAAAAAAAACCTGAGTGCCTACCAATATAGGAATGGCCAAAAAAATTGTTATATCCATATGACCTACATTTTCAAAGAACATCTATTGCCATGTGTGGCTGGTGAAGTAGTGCTAATAAAATGAGAAAACTACACGTTCAGGAATTTCCTCCTAATACTCAACCTGACCCTCTCTACTCCCCACATAGTCTGTAAAAATAAAACTCCTTTCTTTATCACTCCATAAAGAGTTCTTTTCACAATCTCAGCTTACCAAAGTAGCCTTAACATGTTTTTCTGCTTTATTGCTCTAAAATTCAACCTGGATCCATTTAATTTCATTATCTGTAAGGCTAGCAGGCTCTATAAATACAATGTTGAGAAGTTATTACTATGAGTAGAAGTAAAAAAGAAGTTCAGCTACTTTTCAAATGTAGTATTTATAGGTCTTATGGGGAGTACAAGAGTCCTTGAAATGTTGAAACAAAAACAGACCCCCCTATTAAAAGGTGTAGACTGGCAATATGTTATTCACTGCCAGTGAACTGATTCAACAAATATTTTTGGAGCTCCTACTGTGTGTCAAACCTAGACACCTTTTTTCCATTTCATGGTCAGAAAGATTCTTTCTATTCTGAACCAGATGAGGCTGAAAAGAGTTGGCTGGCAAATGAGAGAATAGGGGAAAGAGTCATAAAAATCAGTTGAATCTATAAGTTTTAAAAACATACAGAGCTTTACTGGCTTAGATCTCAAGTTCCTTTTCCTCTTGCTCACTAAAATTTTTGTTTTCCAGAACTGTGATTATGATGTTTCTATAAAAGAAAGAAATCAGAAAGAAATGAGATAAAATAACATTAAAATGCTCCTATTTGAATCATCAGAATTATAAGACAATATGAGTAAATGCTACCGTTCCGACTCCTTTGGTTTCTCGTCACTATGCTAGATTCCTTAGCTGCTGATATGCTTACAAAACTGTGTTAACTCAGGAAAACCTAGAAAAATAGATACAAAGAAACTATTTTTAAAGTTAATTTTTAATAAATTGGCAAAGGCAATTTTAAAAAAGGGAGACAGGGGCTTCCCTGGTGGCGCAGTGGTTAAGAATCTGCCTGCCAATGCAGGGGACACAGGTTCATGCCCTAGTCCGGGAAGATCCCACATACCACAGAGCAACTAAGCCTGTGCGCCACAACTACTGAGCCTATGCTTTAGAGCCCGTGAGCCACAACTACTAAACCTGTGTGCCACAACTACTGAAGCCCGTGCACCACAACTACTGAAGCCCACGTGCCTAGAGCCCATGCTCTGCAACAAGAGAAGCCACCGCAATGAGAAGCCCACACACTGAAACAAAGAGTAGCCCCTGCTCGCCTCAACTAGAGAAAGCCCACATGCAGCAATGAAGACCCAGCACAGCCAAAAATAATAAATAAAATAAATAAATTTATTTTTTAAAAAAGGGAGACGGCAAGGAAAAAGAGCATCCAAGAAACCTACAATTATATCTCTTCTCTGTAGAAAGTAGGCATTCCAGTATGACAGTATTTCTCTGCACTCCACCAACTTGAGTGGTTTAAAAAATAAGGAATGATTTCTTGTTTAAGATAGCAGACTATCTAAACATATTTTTTTTCTCCCGAGATCTTATCAGAATGACAATGAAAGAAAACAAGGTGTATAAACTCACAACAATAAAGAAAAAGAGAGGGTAGACACAGTGGATGAGAATTTTCAATAAATTTCTGGAAAACAAAAACTGGCTGTAGATTATGAACATCATATTGAAACCGAGGGTAGTCATCAGTTAGATCCTAACTTGCTTAATAAATAATGAACTGTAACCCCCCTTCCCCGATCAAGCTCATTTCAATTGTTTTTACAAAAACTTGCATATCCTCCAAGCGTCACCTAACCTAAACAGTAAGATGTTTGCCTGAGCTGTTTTCCCAGAACTTGGAGTCAGCTGTGTCTAGTTTGAGCTCCAACCAGTTAAGACTGGTTAGAACACCAACTCTCCAACTGGGCATGCATAAGTGTCCTCGGTGACCTTTTGACATCAGAGGGCCAAAAACTCCACCTTCAGGACATGCTAACCCTAACATTTTCCGAACATGTGCCCCATGAAGAAGCATGTAACTTAGTTGTTCCTGCACAGGACAATTACTTCACCTTTTTCTTGTTTCCAATCACATTTCCCCACACTCCCCATGCCTCAGCTTTATCCAGTGAATATCCCGAGACCCTCGCCTTCGGGGAGGCCGATTTTGAGATTTGTTCTCCTGTCTCCTTGCTTGGCTGCCTCATGAATAAACCTTTTCTCTGCTGCAAACCTCAGCATCTCAGTATTTGTCTTGCTGCACATCAGGCAAATGAGCCCAGTTCAATAACAAAATCATGAAAAAAAAAAAAAAACTGTGGAAGTCAGAGGTTAGAATATACACGGAGAAGACCACAAGAGCAAGAGAGAATTATTCTCTTCAGCAGAATCCTAGAGAGAATCAGGATCTTTTAGATAGTATCTGCATGGAAGAGTGAGAGAAAGAGATGCATGAAAATGGCAGACTTCATTGACGGTTTGTCTACGGAACAGTTAGCCACCCCAGTCCAACGCCATCACTCACCACGAACAGAATGGCCGTCAGGAAGGTATTTGCCCCTCAGTCCTCAACACTTCCTCCAAACACACACACACACAGGTTTCCTCTCGAGAGAAATTGGAGGAGAAAAACAGCATTTAGTGTGAATACTGACAGAAGCTGCAGTGTTCTGGAATGTTAGAGTGCCCAAGTGTGATGACCGAGTCCATACCAATCTCCTTACATCAGAGCCAGCCACTTGCCACCATCAGCCCATGTGCACAGAACTCTTAGTTCACATTTCTGCATTCTTAAAGGATTGTTAGACATTTTCAAAAAACCTGAAAAGTGAAGGAACAAGATTAAGATAAAGAGATAAAAAACTAACTCTAGAATAATCAAATAAACCCAAGGTAACAAAAGAGAACTTAGAGATAAATTTAATTACTATTCTCATAGAGATTTAAGAAGATATTGCTTTTATAAGACCAAAAATAAGCATGCTACAGAAAAGAACAATTGAATTAATAAAACCTTGGTAAATTGAAAAACAGATTGCTGAAATTAAAAATAGATAATTTACTCATCCTTATTCCCCATATATTTAATAAGAGCCTCCGCAAAACTTTCTTCAAAAATGTTTTCTAAAGTATGTTTGTATGGCAGACCTCTTGAGGCTATGTTTATCATTCAGAGTGCTGTTTGGAGACAGATGGCACATTCACACCGAGTACTTTGAGGCGAGATTAATGGCCACTTACAAAGGAGTGAACAGGGTACAGAAAAACAAAGAGGTTAGTGCAGTACCAGCTGCTAAAAGCAAGGCACTCCTTCCATCCCTGGGCCTGAAGGGATGACAAGATGGAGGAAGAAGAGGAAGAAGAAGAGGAGGAAGGGGGGAAAAAGAGGAGGAGCAGAAGAAGAAAAAGAAGAAACTGAGAGATAGAGAGGGAGAGAGCTGTGTGAAGACAGTGACTGAATAGGAGCTATGACCTTGGGTAGAAGCATGAAGCCAGCCCATACTGCCCCTCATGGAGGGTGCCATGGATACAAATACACTGACCTGATTCCTTCCTCTCTTTGATCTACAAGGGGTCTCTATTCCCCAAAACAATCAAATGCCAAGGGAGCCCCTTGATCCAGGTATGGAGCAGAGTGATGCAGGGTAGATGGTTCAGAGTGGGCAAACAAAATATCCAGTACATGTATCCCTGAATATATGACAGTCATGTGTTCATATTTAAATGACTGTTTAGCTGGATATAAAAGTCATAAGTTCTAAGTTCATTTCCTTCAATGAACCTAAATCTATAATGTTTTGTCTCTTTGATACCAGTGTGGCTGTTTAGAATCCTGATGTCCGTCTGAGATACCCTCTTTCTCTTTGGTATCTTTTAAGACTTGTTCTTTATCCTTTGAGCCTATAAAATTTTACTATCATGTGTTTAGATGTGTATTTTTTCTTTGGTACTCTTTGAGTACTTTCAGTTTGAGGTTTCAAATTTTTATTTTTGAAAAGTTCTAGTTATTATTTCTTCAGATATTTCCTTCCCTCTATTTATCTTTATTTTTCCATCTGGGATTTCTGTTCTATGGACTTGACACTTCTACTTTCATTCTCCATTTCATTCAAGTTTTAATTAATGATTTTTTTCATCCTTTAAAACTTCCTTTATGTTCTTCTGGGAGAGTTTCTTTTTTTTCTTTTTTTTTTTTTGCGGTATGTGGGCCTCGCGCTGTTGTGGACTCTCCTGTTGCGGAGCACAGGCTCTGGACGCACAGGCTCAACGGCCATGGCTCACGGGCCCAGCCGCTCCGCGGCATGTGGGATCTTCCCGGACCGGGGCACGAACCCATGTCCCCTGCATCGGCAGGCGGACTCTCAACCACTGCGCCACCAGGGAAGCCTGGGAGAGTTTCTTAATCTGATATTCATGCTCAATAATTTGTTCTTGTTCTAAATCCACTCTGCCTTACAATATTTTTATTTCAAATTTCATATTTTTCGTATGCAGTGTATCCACTTGATTTTTCATTGTAACTGTTAGTTTCTTTTTCATGTCACCAGAATCCTCCTTAACATTCCTTGAAGGATATTTATGATGTTTTATTTTAAATTCTTGATCTCTTCATTCATTTCTCATGACTACATAGATTGTTTAGTCTATTATCTTCCTTTAACAGCAGCTGTGATTTTCAGATGTCTCCTTAATTTACTCTGTGAATTTATTTCCCTCTTAAAGTTTTAGAGATCTTGGCTAGCAATATGCAGGGCGCCTGAATATTGTCCTCTTAGTGAGTTTACAGAAAGGATGTGCTCAAGGGGCAGAGCTGCCAGTGCCCCAGTTTAGACTATACCATCCTGGTTTGTTCCTTTCCCCCTCAGGCAAAACTGGCCATCTTACTATGATGTCAGCTGAATTCCTTTTTCCAGTGAGGATGAAGCCATGCACAATTTTTACCCTAACAATTTATGTATCCATCCAATATATATTTGTTAAATGACTTCTATATGCCAAATTTGCATTTGCAAGATAGTTAGCTCTCATTACTGTTGACTCTGTTCATAGAATAGGCAATATCTTGGAAAAAAACTAACTGATCATCTTGAATACAAGTATCAATACATGCACATAACTTTACTAATAGCCATTTTCTAAACTTTCAAGAACATGATAAAGCAAGAATTTATAAAATGTGCAAAAACTAGAATATTTTTGCTGTAAAATAATAATTTATACTTTACACTGCAGCCTGATTAAGTGCAAACTCTAAGACACTGCAATAGGAGTTATCTCATGATTCCTGTCTTGATGTTTATCATTACTCGAGAAGGCAGAATATGTATATAAAAAGACAATTAACAAGAGGCAGCAAAGCATGTGTCAAATGAGAGATATAATATCAATACAGAAATTTAGAGAAAGTCCGGGAGTAGTCAAGGAGACAGTAAAGAAACAGTAAATGAAATCTGAAGTATTTAGACCAGATGTGGGGTTGGAATGACCTGGAGGTGGTAAGGGAGAATTTTGTAGAAATTCTAATAAGATGGTTTTAATGGAAAGATCTCTACTATGAGTAGGGAATAGTGCTTGGACAGTTAGATTGTGTAGAAATTGTCCAGAATAGTCAGCAATGGGAAATGTGTCAATAAGAGATGATCAAAAGGGTTTCTGAGTGACAAAGTAGGCCAGATTAAAGCAAGATCTCACAAGCTTTAGTGGTCAACAGAGGCAGCACGGTCTTATAACTTTTTCTAACAATGCCAAAGAGTAAATCGGGTTGTCTGGGAAATTCAGATCAGCAGAGAAGGTGAACACAAAAAGAACAATAAATTAAGAGGGGTTTTCCTGAAAATGCAACAGCTGTTCTATTTTTAATAATGGAAAAAATCATGAGAAAGCAGAAGAAAATAGATAGTAAGGAGGAGAAGAACTGATATGGATTTGTAAAGGAATGAGTAGATATGAAAGGTTACCCCTCTGCCATTAGGCACAGATAATAGGAGTGGATACAGGAGGAGGTTAGAGGCTAGGAAGTGTTAGATGTGGCCCAGAAAACATTGGTAGGACAGATTTTTGTGAATAGGTGAGATTGTGGGTTGTCTGATAGCATTGTTCCAGTTGAAAGTTGGATGTGGCTGAGCTTCTAGACATCCTCTTTCTCTCACCACCCCCCTTGAGGGAGGAGGAGGAGGATGTTTCTCTCCTTTGGGCTCTGGCCTTGCTGGTAATAAGGTCTTCTGAGATGAAATCTCACTGAGGCTTTCAAAATTGGATAGGAGAAATGTTATCTCTTAAGATTGCCAAAGAATTGATTAAAGCTTTTTGTTTCCATGGTTAGAGATAACATACTTATCCTTTCATAATACATGCCTATGTCACAAGAGAGACTATGTCACAAGAGTCACTTCCAAGATGTAACTATGTACTGGGGGGAGGAAGTAAGTAAAATCACATAGTTTTATCTTTCTTATGTCATCTTTCTATGGGAAGGACAAACTATTGTTGTCTGCATTTCTTCCTGAAGAAATGAGAGACAGAGTAAAAATATATGGTTCAATCACTTCCAAGATGTAACTATTTACTGGGGGGAGGAAGTAAGTAAAATCACATAGATTTATCTTTCTTATGTCATCTTTCTGTGGGAAGGACAAACTATTGTTGTCTGCATTTCCTCCTGAAGAGCTCAGCCTGAACTGATTTCTCTCCCAGCTCTTCAAGCATTTTTGCCCATAGCACATGTCTCTGTCATTCGTCCTGCTCTGCCTTCTGTTGTTGACTTAGATCTTGTTAGTTTTTGCATCCTCATGTAACACATATACATACAGACAGATTTCTGTAAAAGTGAGGGGCGGGTAGGTTGCTTACCTCGTTTTGCCCACTCTAGATACCAGAATCTGAATATATAAATAAATGTGGCAATACTTTTCAGCAAGCCATTAAATTTTCAGTCAGTCAACAGTAACCTTACCCATGGGGGATAAAGAAACACATTCTATGCTGTGCCATGCTGCTCTACTCATGGTCGCATCTGCTGAGGCTTCCCAGTGTTGTTTTGAGGCCCGCATTTGTAGGTTAGGGGCCTTGTTTTATTTCATTTTTTCTAAATATCGAGTTCCATATTTTAATACCCCTGCCCTAACCTTGCCACCTGTACCATTGAAGGGCTGTGGTGTGTGCTGTAGTTCTTTCTCTCTTATCTGAGCACACTATTTCTATAAGTTTTCTGTAGATATCAGTATTTTTCTTTCCTGGTGACAGCAGTAATTGAAAGGTGTAAAAAGCCTGTAGTGGGCATTTGTTATTTGTGGGTTTTGCCATATTAAAAACATTCATCCTTTTTTTATGGTAAAAGTTTTCTTTGGGAAATCACTCTTTCCCCAACTTAGACTATGGCCTTGGACTGGAATTGTCCCTGCTCACAATTCCAGGAATTTTCCATGACTAGTGTAATCCACAGTGATGGGTTTAGAGATGGGCATATGGCCCAGTTCTGGCCAATAAGAGGCAGGCCCGGGACAGGAAGTTTTGCTGACTTTGAAATAGAAAAGTTCTTACTTTCTTATGGGACTCAGGACAGGTGCTGGTGCAGCCATTTTGTGAATAAGCCAAATGGTGACTTAAGAATAAGGTCTCCACTGAGGAAGTAAAGGCACAAAACAGAAAAAGAGGAACCAGACCTGGATTAAGAGTCACTAAAGGAAATCAGCTCCTGGAATACTCAGATACATGTGTCAATAAATTCAATTTTACTTAAGCTACTTGCATTTTTTTTGGTCACTTGCAACTGAAAAAGTAAAAGCCATTGAATGGATAAAGCTGCTTTAAACATCTGTGTGGAGGTCTTTGTGTAGATACACGTTTTCAAAAACCACTGAATGAATATATTGACTGCTTGGAGTTCAAATGAAAATGAATCCCTGGCTTACTAATGCCTTGATATTTTCCATGTGTTTACTCATTCATTTATTCAACACATTTAGTGAGGGCATATTCTGTATCAGAAATTTTGTTAGATTCTGAGAATAAAGTGGTGAGCAAAAGGAGATATCGTTCCTGACCGAGGAGCTTAATGTCTACTGGGGAGGCTAGACATTATTAAAGAGAGACACACATCAAAATCAAGGTGGGAAGAATTAAAGAGATTGAAGAGAGACTTAGGTTGAGTGGGCAGGATTTGCTGGTGCATTGGCTATGGGGAGTGGGTATAGAGGGACGGGTCCCAGGTTCCCATGTAATATAAGGGTAGATGGTGGTATCATTTGATGAGATGGAAGACCCTGGAGAAGAGCATGGAAATCTTCTCTAAAACATGTTGAGTTGTTTTGTTTTTGAAACCTCCAAGAGATTCTAAAAAGCCAGTTGAATATAGTGGTAAAATTATTAAATATTTCCTTTGCCAAATGGCTTAAGCATTTCATTATTTCATGCTCAATGTTGTATGAGTTGCATTTATGCCTCATCTTGTAGGCTCCTTCAAGGGAATATATATATACATATATATATATATATATATATATATATATATATATATATATATATATATGTATACACACATATGTATACACACACATATGTATATACATTTTATACATATATAAAAGATATATATGTATGTAGGTGTATATATTATATATATATATACATACATGCACAGACATATATATGACGTACAAAGCACAGTGCTTTGCACTTCATAGTGATGAAATATTTATTTGTTGATTTGAATTGATATATATCCTTTTCTTCCCCAAGGGTCACATGAGTTTATTCTCATTCTATATTTATAAACAACTTGAGTCATATAGCATAGAGGAAATGTAGCAGTTCTCTTATAAAATGCATGTGATACTTATTAAAGCCCTACTAAAGATAGGAAAGCTGTGCAGGAGAACAAAATGGAAAATACATAAACTTTGATATTGAATCACTGCTTTTGAGAACTTCATAATAAGCTCTCTTATCTAACATTTTATGTCTCTCGATTATGAAATTCTTGAAAATTTTGATGGGACGTCTCAGATCTTCCATTAATGAAACATTTGTGCTAGTCAGAGTAGGAAGCTGGGGTAGAGGATGAACAAAATGTCTGAGTCAGAGTGTAGATACTATTATCCAAGGTGGTGTGTGGGAAGAACTGAAGGATGGAGAAGCCCTGGTTAATTCACTGGTCATCACCAAGACTTTAATGCAGGGATATAATACCTGGGCTCTTCTGCTTATTCCAAGAAGAGGAAAGAACTTTTTAATCTGAGAGGAGGGACATTTATGATGGCCTGAAATACCTTTCCTATGCCCCATCCCCACTCCTTTTCTAGTTAGTCCACCTGTGGAACAGTGAAAGAACATGGGCTAAGGTCATATTCTTGGGTTTAAATCCCACTTTTGCCACTTATTTGCTGAATTGGTATGGGTCAGTCACCTGATGTCTTTGACGCTCACATTTCTTATTTATAGAATGAGGTTAGAGTATAATGATTCAATGAGATTGTATGGCTAAAAGTTTAAAATCTAAAACTTAGAAATGTAAAGTATACCACATTAATTTATTTGCTTTAAATAAAATTAAATAAATGTAAAATTTAATAAAATTAAATCTCACCACAGTCTCCATTTTACTAGGTTGGTGAGAAATTTAAACACTGAGTCACTGGTAACCCCTTCTGCAAATATTAATTTATTTATATTTTGCTGTCATGGAAGGTTGAACCTTACTGTATAGGTTTAATTTAAATGCCTACTCAGTTTGAACTAAGTTTTTCCAAGAACATGATTTTCTAAAAAAAAGGACAGAGTATACACATAATTAAACAAAGATAAATGAGACAGACTATAAACTTTCTTTTAGTAAAAATAATAGAGATATGAGGAATCGCCAATAGCTGTTTGGAGTCATTTATCTGATGATTGCCTTACTTTTACAGATCACTGAGAATATAAAAGTCAAGACCTAAAAATAAAGCAGACGTTCTTTTTTTTTTTTTTTTGGCCGCTCTGTGTGGCTTGTGGGATTTTAGTTCCCTGACCAGGGATTGAACTCTGGTCCTCGGCAGTGAGAGGGCGAAGTCCTAACCACTGGAATTCACAGATATTCTTATTTTGGCCACTGAAATGGAAGTGTTACTTTTCTCAGATTATAAATCTTTATTTCTTCACATTTGGAAAGATATGGTAGAAAGGATATTAAATAGATAAACCCATTTATATTTGGTGTTAGAATGCAAGTATATTTAAATTACAATTGTACTTGATGTTGTGATTGTGTTTAATATTGGGATTGTTATTAGTTTAGCAAAACAGTGAAGTTGTCCTTTATGTAGCCATAAATTTAATATGTGTTTATTAAGTGCCTACAGTGGTTAATACACTGGGCATGCAACACAAAATAAACACTCACCCTGAGAACTTATAGTCTATATTGGTATAAGGAAGGGAGAAAAACCTCAGGTAAAATGGGCAAGTTAAGATAACAATACAGAGCTACAAGAAATCAGCTGGTTTGGAATCAGAGGAGGAGGCTATGCTGGAGATGGTGGTGAAAAGCAATCAGGAATAAGGCAGTGATAGAAATGACCATAAATGGAAAGAAAAAGGCCTTAAATGACTAGATGTATTTTTTAAAACTACTTAATATTTTTAGTTAGAAGCTGATTTATGATTTATTGAGTTTCTATGCCCTAAAAATTTCTGTAGATGTGTTTTTTTCTGTCTTCTAGCAATTTCTATTATTTTCCTATTTTTCTGTTTCATGATTTTTCTGAAGTATTTTTTCTTTATGTTTTATACATAAGAATGATTATTCAGTTTTCAAATTAAGACTGAGACTTTCCCAATTGGGACTTCTTGGTTAAACTCTCCTGCTTGCATCTTACTATGTAGACTTTTTTTTATATCTTCTGTGAATATAATAAATAAATATAAATAATTATAATATAATTATGGTAATATAATATGTAAATAAATAAGTGCAAGTAATAAAACTTATATCATGCTGTTGTGAGGATTAAGAAAACATTTATGCAAATACACAAAAGCCATGATTCACATGAAAGCACTTAGTTATCCCATTGATAGTAGTTTCTTCCCTTCAGAATTCTACCTCTGGATTTTTCTGAGAACTCAGTTATTCCAAAAGATTATTTCTGGGAACTGAAAAATTTGAACTACTTAACTCCATTCTGGCTGAGAAAGAGAGGAAAATCTCTAAGGGACACGTAAAGAGTTAGATTTTGTTCATTTTTATAACAGAAAGGAAAAACTATTTTTCTTAATGCTTAACAAAAAGTTTTGCCTTTGCTTTTAAAGAAGACCTGGATTTTTTTTATTGCAATGTATTTCACATACCATAAAATTTACCACTTAAAAGTATGAAATTTA
This sequence comes from Mesoplodon densirostris, assembly GCF_025265405.1. Lineage (NCBI taxonomy): Eukaryota > Metazoa > Chordata > Mammalia > Artiodactyla > Ziphiidae > Mesoplodon > Mesoplodon densirostris. The sequence goes on along the minus strand of NC_082661.1, from coordinate 87,042,977 downwards.
GTAGTTTCCAGTATATTCACAAAGTTATGCAATTATTGCCACAAACTAATTTCAGAATGTTTTCATGGCCCTGAGTTAAAAATACTTTACTTATTAGCAGTCATTCTCCACTGTGACCTTCTTCCAGCCTCTGGAAACCCCTAATCTACATTCTGTCTCTATAGGTTTGCCTTTTCTGGACATTTCATAAAAATGAAGCCATACAATATGTGGCCTTTGTGTCTGGCTTCTTTCACATAGTATAATGTTTATAAGTATCATCATCTTGTCACATGTTAGTTCACCGCTTTTTATGGATAAACAATATTCCATTGACTGGATATACCACATCTTGTTTTTCAATTCATCTGTTGATGGACATTCGGGTTTTCTTCTATTATGAATGATGCTGCTATGGACATTCATATATAAGTTTTTGTTTGAACATATATTTTCAATTCTCTTGGATGTATATACATAGGATGGAATTGCTGGGTCATAAGGTAACTTTACATTTAACTTTTTATTTATTTATTTTTTTGCGATACGCGGGCCTCTCACTGTTGTGGCCTCTCCCGTTGCAGAGCACAGGCTCCGGACACACAGGCTCAGAGGCCATGGCTCACGGGCCCAGCCGCTCTGCGGCATGTGGGATCCTCCCGGACCGGGACACGAACCCGTGTCCCTTGCATCAGCAGGCGGACTCTCAACCACTGCGCCACCAGGGAAGCCCTTTACGTTTAACTTTTTAAAGAACTGCCAAACTATTGATATTTTCTACAGCAACTGCACCATTTTACACTCCCACCAGCAATGTTTGAGTTGTAATTTCTCTATAATTTCACCAGTACATGTTACTTTCTAATTTTTTTATCATAAACACCCTAGTAAGTATGAAGTGGTATTTCCTTGTACTTTTGATTTGCATTTCACTGATGACTAATGATATTGTGCATCTTTTCATATGTTTTTTGTCAACTTGTATATCTTCTTTAGAGAAATGTCTATTCAAATCTTTTGTCCATTTTTTACTTAGATTATTTATCTTCTTATTTTTGAGTTGAAGTAATTCATTATATATTCTGGATATAGCTCCTTAACAGATTTATGATTTACAAATCTTCAACTCATTTTGAGGTTATCTTTTCTCTTTCTTGATAGAGTCCTTTGATAGATAAAAGTTTTTTTTCATTTGATGAAGTCAAATTTATCTGTATTTTCTTTGGTTACTTTGTGTTTTATAATAATACTTTTGTGTTTTATAATAATAATATATTATAATATTTTTTAAAAATCACCTAATCCAATGTAACAGAATTACATCTAAGTTTTCTTCCAAGAGTTTTAGAGTTCTAGCTCCTACATTTAGATTTTCAATCCATTTTGAGGTATGAGTCCAAATTCCTTCATTTGCATATGGATTGCACATGAAGAAATTGTGCAAGGAATTGTGCAAGGAATTGCATAGTTGTCCCAGTGCCTTTTATTGAAAAGACAATTCTTCCCCCCATTGAATGGATTAAGCACATTGACCAATAATCAACTGACCGGGATGTTTAGATTTATTTCTTGACCCACAATTTTCTTCCATTGATGTATGTGTTAATTTTTATGCCCATACCACACTGTCTTTTTTTTTTTTTTTGCGGTACGCGGGCCTCTCACCGCTGAGGCCCCTCCCGCTGTGGAGCACAGGCTCCGGACACACAGGCCCAGCCTCTCCGTGGCACGTGGGATCCTCCCGCACCGGGACACGAATATTCCACTGTCTATTCTACTACATAGACCTTTAGAACTAAACACAGTAAAATTTTCTTCAGTTTCCCAGTGCTAGGCAGGAATCCACTAAAACATAAAAGCACGTCATTGTTGATTTTATTCTAAATTTTCTGGAAATGAACCACAATTCTTCCTCAAGAAAATTTTTTTACAATTACTCACATTTTCTATTATTAATCTGATTTATTGCACTGTCATCCTGTATCAGTTGGGATTCAGTTACCAGATACAGAACACATAGACTCTAGCCTAGTATGTTTAAGCAGAGTAAGTCTTTTTTTTAAAAGCCAGATATTTGGCACCTAACATTGATGGGTAGGGAATTGGGAAGCCAACCCCCACTGCTGGCTCCAGGACCACACCACTTCCACCATGATCCATTCCATGAAAATGGATGTCCTGTGTTTAACACTGGAGAATGAGGAACTCAACTGTGGGAGCCCTGTAAGACCTGCCACAGAAAAGCCAAATGCCTCTGTGACTATCTTTACCAGCAGGATCCAGGTTTTTGCCTACCCTACCTTTATTCATTCTCAAGGCGATACTGCTGGGACACACTCAGGTTTCTTACTGTTTTTATTATAATTTATTTAGTCACCACTTTGAGCCACTTAGAAATGTAAACAAACTTTAAGAGTCAGTTTCTCTTTAGATGGAAAGATCTGTCTCCAATGGTACCTTTTTAAATGTGTCCTTTGTTTCTTTCAGCTTTTATATATTTTTAGAGACTTTCTATTGTACTCCTTTTCACATAACTCTTGTTTACATAACTGCTAATGTTTGCATATTTTCTTCCTTGAGTTAAAGTTTACTTCAATTCCCTCTCTACATCATCATTACATATTTCTGAGATGAAAAGTACTTATATTTTCCAAGTATTTGAAAGAAGAATGTCTACATTTAAAATGTCTGTGTCTACGGCGATATAATGCTAGAGAAGCAAATATTTACATGAAGCCAAAAGAAAAGGAAAAAAAATCATGTGACAAGGGGAAAAATCTATAATAAAAAACTATGATCTTTACTTAAATCAGTGGGGAAAACTGCCAACTGAGAACTTTGAATGAAGGGCAATTTTCCGTTTGTGTTATAGTACAAAATAAAAGACTCTTGAATTTGGAAGATAATATTCTATAAGGAGGTTCACAGAACACAGTATTGTATAAATCTTTTTCTTGCTCTCTTCATTCTACTTAGATATCTACTCTGCATTTGTTGTGCATTCTTTCAGTAAAAAATGTCATTTCTCTAGCTTAATCCACCTATGTCCAAGTATGAAATGTCTTGTCAGTTCTCTCCTTTTATTATAAACTCTTTTCAGTGTCCAAGGTACATAGAGAAATGTACACAACTGTAAGCATGAAGCTAGATGAATGAAAGTGATTTTAGCGTGTTTTTTTGTTTGTTTGTTTGTTTTTAATTTGTTTATTTTTGGCTGCGTTGGGTCTTCGTTGCTGCGTGGGCTTTCTCTAGTTGCGGTGAGCAGGGGCTACTCTTCATTGTGGTGCACGAACTTCTCATTGCAGTGGCTTCTCTTGTTGCAGAGCATAGGCTCCAGTAGTTGTAGTGCATGGGCTTCAGTAGTTGTGGCTCGCAGGCCCTAGAGCGCAGGCTCAGTAGTTGTGGCGCACAGACTTCGTTGCTCCACCGCATGTGGGATCTTCCCGGACCAGGGCTTGAACCTGTGTCCCCTACAATGGCAGGCGGATTCTTAACCACTTCACCACAAGAGAAGCCCTTAGCATGTTTTATCCTGATGCCATGTTGGCTTTATTATAAACTACTCCCCATGTTTCCTTACTGAGTGAAATCCTACTATATCGTATAGAAAATAACTGTCAAATAGCATATATTTAAATACCTCAAAACTGGATTATTTTTTGCATTTCCAGAGAGATCAATTACTATATTAGAGCCTTTGAAAAATTAGAAAATACCTAACAGTATCATTTTCAGAGCCACTGGCTGACTGATCTGGCAAGCATTTACAAGTGTTCTGACTGGATCCTCCTGGGAAGGTGGAGGCCAAAGCTTAGAGAGGTTAACGGAGGTAGAGCAGGATAAGCCCTAACTCCAAAGCCTGCACTCTTTCCATGCACCAGGGTGCTCAGCAGTAGCACACAAGATGAATTTGGCGTGGTTTATCTTAATGGGTCCTAGAAAAAATATAATGGTTACATCAAGCTCATGATTTCTCAGAATACTTGTGTAGGAAAATGCTTAAGTTAAAATATTCAGAGACTTTTAAAAATATTAAACAAGTATTAGGCTTGACTGTGGTGCAAGAATGAGTGAAGCTTGGAAAACATGGTACATCACCAGCTGCCCTTGCTAAACAAAATTGCCTCTGAAATGAGAACAAAGAGGAGTTTGGTGAAGCCTAAAGAGAAGTTTTAGACTGAAACCACATGAGGCCAGTACTGAAAACTGGCTCATTACCTGCATTCCCACCGGCAGGGAATAGACCTTACTGCACACTGTAGTCTGGAAGCTAAAGACTACATTTCCCACACACCTTTGAGGTCAGGCCCCATCATGATCTCGCATCAGCCTGGGATGTGGGAGACACATCTATCACACCTATTTATCTACCTTCCTAACTGTCACTTTATAATCATCTAAGAGCATAAATGAAACCTAAGAGGAGGCCCTACTGCTGCTGCTTGTGCTGCCTTTGCAGGAAAGTGCTGCTGCCTCTTCAGGGATTCTGGGCCATGGGAGCATTTGGTTTTCTGTGGTAGCTGCAGCAGAGGCCCCCTTGACCCGGGCCTCACTCCATCAGTAACCTATTTCACCTCAGTGTGTCATCACACAGAGTTAGGGTAAGGTTGAAGGCAACAAAATGCCTCTAGTCAGTTTATGTAAAAAAGAGGTCAATTATCAGTTCTGGGGTGACTCCTAACAATTTTGGAAGGGCTGGAGGAAGAGGCTGTAGCCTGAATTTGCAGGGATTACTCTCATAAGATATAAATGGCCTGACTAGAAGTTGCTTCCTCTGCTACAATCTGGAAGATGAGGACTCAGGAGACCAACACTACCATTTTTGGCTTCAGGACCCCATTTCATTTATCATGATCCATGTGCTACATGGATTGTGATGTGTTCATTCCAACTTCATTATCTTTTCTATTTTATTTTTGTACACCTCTTTTTCACATTTTAAAATACACTATCAATGATGAAAAATACACAGCTGCCCTTTAAATGTAATGGTAACATTAGCTTACCAAATGCACATATAAAATATACTGTAAAGTGTTACACTTAAAAAAAATTATATTATACCTCTCCCTCCCCCGAAATCAGACTTCCAGCTCTGTGGGGTTTTTTCACACATTTCTCTGTAGATGGCGCCATTGCTTCACAGCGCCAGGTCAGTTGTATAAGAATTGGCCTTTAAGAGAACTGGGAACAGGTTAATTTTAAGGATCCCTCTGGAACTCTGGCTTATGGTTGGGTCAGAGCTAAGTATTTTCAAGTTTGGTCTGTGCTTAGATGTTGGCAAGTTGCCTCTACTGTCTGGGAAGTAAAGGTTAAAACAAGCTTGGAGGTCACAATCCACAAGTGGATTTGTTAGCAAGAGAGACGGTGCAGTTCAGTGGGATGGTCTTGACAGCTCAGTTCATGTCTTGTTTCACTCCTTTCAGGGCTCACCTGGGCTGGTATAAAAACATGCTACCCTACTCAAGAGTCTATCTTCACCTGTGGGAAGGTGGACGAGGACAGCTGCCCGAAAAAGGAAGACTTGACAGTGAAGGAGATGTTTTTCATTTTCATAAAAACTCATCATCTTTCTTCCTCTTGTCCAGATGACCTTTCTTACCTTAGTAACAAAACATTGTGTCTCTTTCTGACTTTTGCTTCATGAAATAAATTATTCCCTCCAAACTTTATTTTTGGAAGAAAAATTAGATTATGAATGTGAGCAATAAAGCCCAAATAAAGATAAATTCTGAGTCTCGTTGACCTATTCAGAAAGCCAGACAATGTAACTGCATTCCTTTCAACTCTTCAAATCCTCCAGCAAATTTGAAAATAGGTACAAGAATAGTAATTCCTAGAAAACCCCAGTAACTTAGAAATCAGCTTGAGTCACATATTTGTGAAAGTACGCAGTCACATTAATAACATACTCAGATAGATAACTAGGCCTATCAAACAGACACGCTTAGTAGAGATTCACCCAATGATGACTCTATGGACCAACTCTTTTGAGGGAAGTCTATTGTCTTTCCAACAGTATGATCTGCTATGTACTTCAAAGAAAATTGTTTGTACAGCACAAATACATTTTCAGTAGGTAGAAACATTTGTTTGTTTGTGTTTTTTTTTAAAAAAACAACATAGCCTGAAAGAGTGATTTCTGTATCTCAAAACAAAAATTACTGAACACACCCACAAAGATTATGATGCAGTTAGCTCTGAGACAAGATTTGAAAATCTATATTCATAAATGCTCTATAAATCCCCCCAAGAATTTGGTAAGTCTTGGCCTGTACAAAAGGAATAAGAAAATTGATGCTAGAAACCAGAAGGAGCATGGCTACACCCCAGTATTTATGATACAATTTAAAAACCTCTGCATTTACAAAATTGGAAATGAATAAAAGGAAGAGCTGAGGGTGAGAAGTAGAGATGTGGATTTCAAAGCTCTGGAATTTAAATCCTTTTACTGCCTTCCGATGGTCCCTTGATCAACATTACTTTCTCTCTCAAGTTCTTTTTAATATATTAAGAGAGGAATAATACCTTCTGATGATATCTAGTAGAGGAATAGGATATAGTTTTGGTAAAACAAATAGTAAATTTTGTGCTGGCCAGATTCTTTATAAGTTTGTCTCTTTGGCTATTGGAGGTGCTGCATACTTATCTTATGCATCTTGGTATTGTAAACTAGGTAATACATAAAGTGTCAAGTGAATTGAGAAGGTGGTGGAAGCTAAATGCACATGAGTGTATAATTTAAACTGACTGAAAGAGAACAATAGTCCCAGGTTGTGTGCATACTGATATGGAGTGGGACAGAAACACTGCAATAAGTAAGTGTTGCTTCTAACAGCGTATTAAAATAACATAAAAACATCCAAAGCAGAAGCTCTTAGTTCAAATAGTTCAATCTTGTATTTTAAAAAAAGTCAGAGTCATATGATTCTTTTATTCTTTACTGACTAAGGATACTACTTTCTGCATTAATAAATTACATTTTATTATTGAATTTTATCTTCTTTATTAGCTTTTTTTTTGCTATACATTTTTGTAACACTATTTTAGAGATTACCCTGCAATTACAAAATGTAACCATGACTGCAGGCTACTTTTACTATTTCCTAAATACTACAAGGAGATTATAATCGTTTGACTCCTTTTATCCCCTTACTATCATTTTTTGCTATTGCTGTCACATTTTTTTCTTCTACCTAAGTCATAAACATTTGAACGTCTATTCCATTATCTGGGACCATTATCCTTTGACATCAAAAATGTTCTTCAGTATTTCTTCTATTGTAGATCTACTAGCAACAATTCTCTCAGTTTTGGTTACCTGAAAAAGTTTCTTCTTCATTTTTTTTGAAGGATGTTTTCACTCTGTGTAGAATCCTGGGTTAGAAGGCATTATTTTGTTTAGGTTTTCAGTTCTTTAATAAAATCTTCTAGTATTGAGATTTGATCAGTGGTATTTCTTACTGTTATTTTTCTGATGGTGGTGTGTTTTTTTCTATGTTTTAAAGATTTTCTCATTATTATTTTTTAAAATAATAAGAGCTGAAGTTTTCTTTGTATTTATCTTGTTTGGAGTCCACTGAATTTCTTGAATCTGTGGGTAATTTTTAAACAGATTTGAAAAGCTTTCGGCCAAAATTTCTTCAAGTAGTTCTTTTGTCCCAATCTCTCTCCTCTCCTTTTGAGACTCCAGTTATATGTCGGTTAGGCATTTTAGTCATGTCTCATATCTCTTATATGTTTTATTTTGTTCCTTCCTTCTTTCTTCTGTGCTTCTTGAATATTTTCTATTGACCCATTTTGACAGTATAAATACTGTCTTCTATGATCAGCCTGCTCTGTATTTTGCATTTCTAGAATTTTTTTTATTGTTTTTCATGGATTCTAATTCTCTATTGTAACCCTCCATCTTTTCATTCATTTTGTTCATATTTCCCTCTACATTCTGTTTTTGTTTCTGTTTTTGTTTTTGTACTACGCGTGCCTCTCACTGTTGTGGCCTCTCCCGTTGCTGAGCACAGGCTCGGGACACGCAGGCTCAGCAGCCATGGCTCACAGACCCAGCCGCTCTGCGGCATGTGGGATCTTCCCGGACCGGGGCACGAACCCGTGTCCCCTGCATCGGCAGGCGGACTCTCAACCACTGCGCCACTAGGGAAGCCCTACATTCTGTATTTTAACTTATTAATCATATTTACTTAAAGTTTTACCTGCTCACTACAACCTCTGGATTATTTTAAAGCTTGTGTCTACTGGCTACTTTATCTGTCTCTTTTGGATCCACCACTTTATTTTGTGTTTTTATAGTATTTTGGGTTCTCTTTTGCTTCCTATACCGTTTGTTTCTTATGAGGTCTGTGTTGGAAGAAAACTTTTTTTGTAACATAGCTTTCAATACCAATTGCAGAGAATTCTAAGTTCTTTGCATTAGAAAGTTGATGAAAAGTCACACCTTAGAATAGTGTTTTAAGACACTATATTTCTGTGTCTGGCCACTGCATGGAAGATGAAATGCTGGAATCTAAGGATTGTTCTTGCTTAATATATCCTGCAAATGCTGTCTGCAGCTTATTAGTCAGGAGTAGCTTCATTTATCCATGCCTACATTTCTCTCTGACATTATTATTACTAGTGGCAAGAAGAGTATTTATTTTACTGTGTACTTTCAAAAAAGGGAAGAAAAGCTTCTAGATTTGTTCCAACATGAAAAGGATTCTAATTTTCTCTCAAAAATTATAGCTCACATAGAATACTTTTCCTTCCCAAATTTAGCAACTCCACTTCTTCTCTTGCAAGTATAACTTTTTATTATTTAACTACTTCACAGGCATATGAGATACATCAATATTATTTATTTATAGACTGATGCCAGAATGGTTATTTAGCTATGAGCTGAATTTCCTTCGCAAATATGAATATGTTACATGTGCTTTGTACTTGAAGAGCCTCAATCAAATATGGAGGCGATCTTAATTCTAGGGCAGAAAGGGAGATAAATCTAAAGTATTCAAGAGAGTGCAATACTTGAACCCATTTTAAACCAGCCTCATACATTTTAAAATCAATTCATTTTCTTTGTTTCCATCATATTTTATGAAACCTTTACTATTAGGAATGACTCATAAAGGAATATGCCTTCACTATAGAGGCACCCTCTCTTCTGTAAGTATTCTTTTCAACTTCCAGGAGATGATAACCCCAGATTTATTTATTCTTTATAGCCCTTTTAGGTTATATGTACTAATATAAATTTGCTTTAGATTATGAGTCTTTTAGATTATTAGCACCTAGGAGCTAAGTACTGGAAAAGGTATCCTTCGTGATATTAGCCTTTGTGCTCAAGAAAAGGACTTGCCAAATCCCAGCCTTTAGCTTGTACATGGAGTGTTATCCCGGTTCTGTAGATGAGGCAATGAAAGAGTGATTTGCCATGTTTACTCTGTGCCAAAATCACCATCAAGGCTGAAGCGATAAATACACCCTAAAAGAGCCAAAAATTTGGGTGGTTTGGAGGACTCACTTTAGAATAAATACAGACCCTTGGTTAAAATCTGGATTAGCAAATTAATTTAATTATAAGCTTCAGATTTCTCATAACTAAAATAGGTGTGATAATCTTTTTTTACATTGAATTTGAATAGAGCTTTAGTCAACTAAAGATCAACAGCCAATATAGCCCATAGGGTGGAGGCATCCTTAATTTTGGCACTCTCTAAAACAGTGGGGCAGCTCCACAGCCCTGACAGAAGGTAGGACCCATCCTAGCCTGAGTCTAACACCTGGGATACAAGGTAGATACTTTAAGCTACCACTATTTATTACATTTCCCTAGAATTCCTCCTTAATTTTGATTTTTCCTTAGAACTTAGCCAAGGTGAAGACCTAAAAGAAAAATGGACTGGGGTTTTTCATTTCTAGGTGACTTGATTATATCCTCTTTCTATTCCTTCAGTGTCCATTTGAACCCAGAGAACCAAAGGTATAGAGGAGGGAGAGGGCTATACTCTTTTATGCTTTGGTGAGAAATGAGTCTATGGCCATCTCTGGACTCCATGAATAAGTAGATGACAGAGAAAATTCTTGGGATTTCAGGATAAAAGTTGTAATTGGACTCTTCCATTGTGAAGTGTTGCACAAAACATTTAGCCTCGCAATTGGGTGCAGTCAGATTGTTGAATAGTGGTAGCTTATAGTATCTACCTTGTATCCCAGGTGTTAGACTCTTAGGCTAGGATGGGTCCTACCTTCTGTCTGGGCTGTGGAGCTGCCCCACGGTCTTAGAGACTGCCAAAATTAAGGATGCCTCCACCCTATGGGCTATATTGGCTGTTGATCTTTTTAATTGCCATATTTTAGAAAATGTAAGATACCAAGGGGTTCGTTAAAAGGTTTGATTCTTGGGACTTCCCTGGCGGTCCAGTGGTTAAGACTTCGCCTTCCAATGCAGGGGATGCAGGTTCAATCCCTGGTCAGGGAGTTAAGATCCCACATGCCTCGCAGCCAAAAAACCAAAACGTAAAACAGAAGCAATATTGTAACAAATTCAATAAAGATTTTAAAAATAGTCCACATCAAAAATATCTTAAAAAAAAAGGTTTCATTTTCCTTTTATTCCTACATTACTCCTTTGTATGTAATGCCATACAAATGGAGAGGATTCTTTTTTGATGCTAACACCCTCAGGTGGCATCACTCACTTGTCAGTAGGTGTGAACCTAGATGGGTCCTTCACCCTAATACAAACTGAGGCCAATCCACTGTGAGGATAACTGGGGATCTGTTCTTTTTTTTTTTTTTAATTTACTTTTGGTTAGGTTGGGTTTTTGTTGCTGCACGCGGGCTTTCTCGAGTTGCGGCATGTGGGCTTCTCATTGCGGTGGCTTCTCTTGCTGCAGAGCACGGCCTCTAGGCACACGGGCTTCAGTGGTTGTGGCACACGGGCTCAATAGTTGTGGCTTGTGGGCTCTAGAGCGCAGGCTCTGTAGCTGTGGTGCATGGGCTTAGTTGCTCTGCAGCATGTGGGATCTTCCCAGACCTGGGCTCGAACCTGTGTCCCCTGCATTGGCAGGCGGATTCCCAACCACTGCACCACCAGGGAAGTCCCAGGGATCTGTTCTTACAGATGGTTGGAGATGGTAGTTTTCTAACCCTCTTGATTACCTTTGCCATGTTGTGAACCCATAGTGATAGCCAAGCAATTTTTTTTCTGTCATATTTGGACTACACAGGGAAAAATATAATATATATATATATATAGTATAAATATAAAAATTACATGTAATAAAAGAAGTTTGGTTTAGCTTTGCTCTTGAAATAATATGGATACCTTTGGCACATCTTGTTTAATAATAGATAAAATCATAGCCTTTTGAAACCAACTTGTTACTTTAGAAGGAAAAATTGGACATGGCGGTGACAAGAGGGCCTCAGACCCATGTAGGGGATTTTTCCAACGGTTTCCAGTAATACCCACTCACCTTCTTAAACTCTGGTTCCCTGCCTTGACATATAATTCTCATTTAACACTATACACAGTTTTCCTCTGATTGATATTTCAGTCATCAGATTAAGATTCACAAAATTTTTAATTAGCAACCTTTCCTCTTTATCTTTCAGGGTTTATAGAGAGAGTCTTTAATATATCCTACCTATTATCACTCCATCTACCTACCTTCTGACTGATACCAATAATTTATAATCTCCACATACAGTAATCCACACTCATGAGAATATTTTCTAGAACTGAAACAGAGACTCATTCAAGCATATCACTGGAAAATCCATGAAAAAATCATTAGAATGTATCATCGGTAGATAGATTGAGACGTCCCACAAATATGATCCTACAATGTCCCTCTAGCACATCTGAGGCAGGGTTGCTGTGGGATTAATTGAAGTACTACACATAAAGTGCTTAGTGTGATGCCCTGCGTTCAGGAAACTTAATCAATTTTAGCTTTATAATTATAATTATCAATATGATGGCAGTGCTTTTTCCAATACAATACATGGCCATATCTTTCATGACATCGATGTGTTCTTTTGCAAATAAAACATGAGCCATTAATTAAAAGCCATCTTTCTCCAAAGGGTAAGTAAATTGCACACAATAACTCGATTATACCAGTTAAGCAAAATTTCTCCTTTCCTGAATATTTGATTCATCGTTTGTTGAAACAAAATTTTTAAATTGGTCTTTTCAACTGAATGACTTACTTTGTTGACAAAGGTGGAACTGGCTACTAATTTCATCATGAGGTGGAAATATGCCAGGATTTGGATGGATGTGGAGCTCCTTGATGGAACATGAATTGGTGAAGAGTTATCTATCAGCCTGCATACACATCCACAGACAACCTGCCCAGGTATGTGTGAGGGTGAGTATGAGGTTGTGATGGAGAGGCTGGGGAACACAGCAGGTCACATGTGCATTCCTTTCAAAAGATTTCTTTCTAATTTCCTCATGAACAGATTCAGCTGAATGGTCTATTATTTTTAGCTAACTCTGTACTGTTAGAAGTTCTACCTTTTTTTTTTTTCTGTGAAGAATCAAAGCAATTTAGCAAAGCTCATTTCGTTGATTTTCTTTCTGTTACAGGTCAGATGTGCTTTAGAAACACAAGTGACCAGGTTCTTTAGCTTCAACATGTAATTAAGTGGGCCACTTGACAGCAGCATGGAGAGGTGAGGAGGTAAGATTTTAGCCACTCATGTACAGAACACCCACTCAGTACCCAAACTAGGTAGATTGTGGCATGTATTATCTAAACTGGGATGCTTTAGAGATTGAAATGGGGCTCTATTCATGAAGACAAAGTTAGAACAGGCACAAACAGGGACTGTCCCTACTACCAAAACAGTTTTGCTTGCCAGTCACACAACAAGCCAAACTCTGAGATGCCAAGGTTTGCAGCAGAGAAAGGGTTTATTCATGAGGCAGCCAAGCAAGGAGACAGGAGAACAAATCTCAAATCCACCTCCTCCGAGGCAGGCGAGGGGCTCGGGATATTCATGGGATAAAGCTGAGGTGTGGGGAATGTGGGGAAAGGTGACTGGAAACAAGAAAAAGGGGAAGTAATTGTTGTTCTGGGCAAGTGCAACTAAGCTACAGGCTTCTTCATCAGACCCATGTTCAGAAAATAGCAGCCTTAGCACATCCTGAAGATGGAGTTTTTGGCCCCTTGATATCAAAAAGTCACTGAGGACACCCACGCATGCCCAGTTGGAGGGTTGGTGGTCCCAACCAGTCTTAAAAGGCTGGAGCTCAAACTAGACTCAGGTGACTCCAAGTTCCTGGAAAACAACTCGGGCAAACATCGTATTGTTTAGGCTAGCTGATACTTGGAGGATATGCAAGTTTTTGTAAAACAGTTGAAATGAGCTTGATCAAGGAAGGTAGGTTACAGTTCATTAGTTATTAAGCAAGTTACAATTTAATGGATCTAACTGATGACTATCCTTGGTGTCAACCCCAGTTAACTGGGATATATAATCACTTTAATATATAATCACTAAAACCCTCCTAAAAGCTTGGAAAAATATTGCAAGATTTGGGATGCCTTTTGTTTCATTGTAAACTATCCCAAAGATCTATACTAGGCCTGGCCAAACCATAGCTTTAATAGTTAGGTGGTGATATTTGACATTAGTTGGACAAATACAGTCTATTATAGATAATAAACTTTCCAGAGGAGATGAACCAATTTACCAGCAGGACTAGGAACAGGGAGTGATCCCTGAGCACATTCTTCAGAATCTATAATGGAATGTCTGAGCCTGCCTGGAGCTCTGTTTCCGTCAGATGTTTCCATGACAGGGCCTGGCTCACATTTCCCAGATAGTCTAGGGTTCTGGCCTCAGTAACAGGTCCATCTGAGTATTCACCATCACCAGAGTATGAACTAGGTCTGGCAGGGCCATGGAGAAAAATGGAGAATAGTGGCCTGAAAGTGAAACAGAAATGGGTGCAGAAGTTGTAGCAGAGCAATCAGATGGCAGAAAGAACCTCAGGAGACCCTGGGTTAACAGACTCAACATTCAAGTATGCAGAAAAAGTTTTCAAACTGAAAGACTCTGACTCAGATTACTATGTACACCTAAGGGGACAGCTTGAGCCTCAGAGGAGCCCCAGCCTAGGTGGTGCTTTGGTTTAATGAGACCAAGAGGCATGATATAAAGCCAAGACAGTAATCTGGGAAGAAAGGAATCTCAGGCAGTTGTAGACATTTAAGACCTTCCCTCAAAGGTACTGTGAGAGAGTGTGGCTGCATCTGTAAGTGCTTCCTGGCATGTGTTGGGACCTGTATTTCCAGAGAGATGAACACATGAAAGAATGCTCAACATAATCATTACAGAAATGCAAATCAAAACTACAATGAGATATCATCTCACACTGGTCAGAATGGCCATCATCAAAAAATCTAGAAACAATAAATGCTGGAGAGGGTGTGGAGAAAAGGGAACACTCTTGCACTGCTGGTGGGAATGTGAATTGGTACAGCCACTATGGAGAACAGTATGGAGGTTCCTTAAAAAACTAAAAATAGAATTACCATATGACACAGCAATCCCACTATTGGGCACATACCCTAAGAAAACCATACTTCAAAAAGAGTCATGTACCACAATGTTCATTGCAGCACTATTTACAATAGCCAGGACATGGAAGCAACCTAAGTGTCCATCAACAGATGAATGGATAAAGAAGATGTGGCACATATATGCAATGGAATATTAGCCACAAAAAGAAACAAAATTTAGATATTTGTAGTGAGGTGGATGGACCTAGAGTCTGTCATACAGAGTGAAGTAAGTCAGAAAGAGAAAGACAAATACCGTATGCTAACACATATATATGGAATCTAAGAAAAAAAAAAAAAAGGTCATGAAGAACCTAGGGGTAAGACGGGAATAAAGACACAGACCTACTAGAGAATGGACTTGAGGATATGGGGAGGGGGAAGGGTAAGATGTAACAAAGTGAGAGAGTGGCATGGACATATATATACTACCAAATGTAAAATAAATAGCTAGTGAGAAGCAGCCGCATAGCACAGGGAGATCAGCTTGGTGGTTTGTGACCACCTAAGGGGGTGGGATAGGGAGGGTGGGAGGGAAGGAGATGCAAGAGGGAAGAGATATGGGGATATATGTATATGTATAGCTGAATCACTTTGTTATAAAGCAGAAACTAACACACCACTGTAAAGCAATGATACTCCAATAAAGATGTTAAAAAAGAAAAAGAAAAAGAAAATGCCAGAGAGAATGGTAGTAAGTATGACTGCGAAAAAAAAAGCATAGACTTCAGTACTGAATATTTCCGTGCATCTGAAAATATCTAGGAAACCCCTCATTCCTCTTTTTCAGCACTGGGGTGCCAACATCCCCAAAAGATTAAGGGTCATAGAGATCCATGTGGTTCTGTGTTTGCAAGTTTTACTCAAAGAAAGAGAGGAAAATGTGCTTAAGGACTTCAAAGAATGACTGAAAAAACATTAACAAAGCTTCTGAGACTTTTCTAGGAAAAATCATGAAACCATGAGACAATAGACCCAGAAAAGATCCTGGAGACCAGTGATGCAGGTCTCCTCCCTTGACAGATGGGGCTAATGAGACCACACAAGGTTAGGAAGTTATCCAAAGTTGTCGCATTGCTAGGCAGCAGCAGAACTGATATTAAAACTCAATTCTCCTGACTCCCTGTTCAAGGCAGTGGAGGGAGGGTGAGGCGGAAGTGTTTAGGGGAAAAATTAATCTGGTATTTAAAAAGTGGGAGATAGTGAGGTAGATAAAAAATCTACTTTCAAATTTGGAAAATGGAGTTAGATGAAAGCTTAGAAGTGGAAGAAGAAAGCACGTCATTAGAACGTAAAGACAGAGAGGAAGGAAGGGACAGACAACAGTGAGGATTAGGGGGACAAAATTGGGAAGAAGCTCTAAAGGCAACAAACACATGTCACTTGTCAGCAACTAGGGTCATTCTTGCCATGCATCACGATCACCTGGATTGTGTCCTGGACAATGATATTTCTTTGTTACCCGGCACCTACAACTTTTTCTTTTGTGTAATCTAAAAGCGTCTTGTAGATTAGTCAAAAAGGTTTGTCTTGGTATCCGTAAGTTGGGGAGTGGCATTATGACATGGATCAAGATCTGGCCTCTGTACTTTATGTACAAGTTGTCCAGAATGAAATTTTCCAGCTCACAGATGCAGATGGCACTTAATGTAGGCTGCTGTATTGCTTACATGTGTCTTACCATTTGGCTCTAATGAGATAGTAACGATGTTCATTATCTTTCCTGGAACACTTTTCTCCTTAATGAGACTGTGAACTCTTTGAAACCTAGAACTAGATTTTGCTGACCTCTGCAGGTTCGTTACCTGTGACATACCTGGAACATAGTGGGTGCTCAGTAAATGCTTTTTGAGTCCATGAGGGATGGGTGAGTGAATAGCAATCACTAATACATGCTGAATCACTTAGAGCATCTTATTCAAAGGAGAACTTGTTATTTATTATTGGGATGAGGAAGGGAAAGAAAGTGACATATTAAAGTTTATACACACAATTTTACACATACAACAAGCCCTGATAAAGTGTGATAACCTGGCAATTACTGGGGCATGTCCTACCCCCAAATAATTTTCCAAATGTAAGCTTTTTTCATGACCCAACTCCTCTACACATTGTAAAAACCAAATACGGAAATGAAGACCATATAGGTCTGTATTTAATCTATTCCCTTGACCTTGTTTCACTCCTCAACTAACCAAAGTCAAATGAAAACTGCCTGAAGGAGCTGAATCTTAATGAAACAAAATCTTAGATAAAAATCTAAAAGGAAAGCACACACGGGCAATGTAACTAAACTGCAGAAGTTATTAAGTCACAGCGGCAGGAAGCAGGTGTCACCAAGGAGGAATCGAGCCACAGCCCTAAACTTCCCCAAGTAGCAGAGCTGCAGGCGGGCTGCAGCCAGCACAGACTGCCCAAGCCTGGGCCGCTGACTCCCCAGCCCCACCTGGGCTATCTCCCCGCCAGCACGATCAGTTCACAAAGGATAACTGTAATATCAGTTCCCACCAGAGAAGTGGCCAAAGACTATTTTTTAAAGACTTTTGCATTGCTTTGACTGAAGAAACAGAGGAACTAGTAGCAATCCTTTTCTCCCTAGTACAGCTAGCTCCTTTTGCAAACAGGATGCATCTGAGAGGGAGAGACATTTAGACCATATGAAGTGAAAAGCAGCCAATCAGGAAGTTACCTTCCCTGGAGGAAACTGTGCACACGAAT
The DNA here is from genome assembly GCF_025265405.1 of Mesoplodon densirostris. Taxonomy (NCBI): domain Eukaryota; kingdom Metazoa; phylum Chordata; class Mammalia; order Artiodactyla; family Ziphiidae; genus Mesoplodon; species Mesoplodon densirostris. The sequence goes on along the minus strand of NC_082661.1, from coordinate 87,025,701 downwards.
CCACCAGCTGACATTTTGGGAGGCAAATTCTGTTACCTGTGGAGAGTCAATCACTTTAAGAGAGAGTAGAAACTGCCTTCTGGGTATTTCAGAGACGTGTAGCAGAGGTGCAGATTAAGTCAGATAGTCAAGCAAAATACAATCTTTTCCTTTTCTAGAACTCATCGGATCTTTCTCATGAGCTCCTACTTATCGGAGCTGTAGGGAAAAACATTGAGCCCCACTTGGAAAGCCAAACTTGATCTAACAATACCAATATTTTCTTACATAACTGTCTTTCAGGAATGGCCTCCTCCCCAACTCCAGGGCTCTAGACAGATGGACCCCACCAGACAGACAGACAGACTCCCCACCCTGTACAGTGGGCAATGGAAAGCTTGCATAACCTTATAGCAACAGATAAGGGGGTTATGGGGCGTCTCTGCACAGACACTAGCAAGGCCCTCAGCTCTTCTGGTTTCCACATGATGGCCCTTCTGCCTGATTACTGCACAACCTACTGGAATAGGAAGCTAAATTCTTCAGGTAATGAACTCAGCTTCCTCAGCGCCTCTCCCTCACTTGGCCCTATCTCAACTCTTACTGGTTCCATTTCTGTTCCTGAGGTCGGGTGGTAACTCCCACTTGAGTGAAGTTTGTGGCCTTGGATCCAGCAGCATTTTGCCTATCCTGCAGTGATACCCCTCCTTCACCTGAGCTGGTTGACCAGGACCACTGCCTACCTTCCCCATCCCTCCCAGGGAACTCAAGGTGATTTGAATACATCCATGCCATGAGTTTGATGCGGACTCTGGCAAGTTGGACTCAGACCCTCCACTCCGACCATATGGTCACCCAGTTTGCGGCTCCTCAAAGACGAGAGGTGCAAATGTCTCTATTTGTTGTCGGTGGTGTTGGTGGTGGTGGGGTGTGTGTGTGTGTGTGTGTGTGTGCATGCGTGTGTGTTGCACTGCCTTTAAATTATTCAGCATTCTTTCTACATCCAGGACTTTTGCTCAGAGACAAGACACCTGGAAACGGTGTCATTTTACCCGTTTCTAGTCTTCTCTGTTCATCTTTCTCCCACAAGCCAGACTTTCCCTGGAAGGGTCAGACGTTCCCACTCTTCCTCTCAGGTGAAGAATTCCCTTCCCCAAAACTGGAGGATCAGATCTACCAGGCCAGGATTTTGAAATGTTTACTAAATAAGTTAGAGTAAGTTAAAATATCTTTTTGCATTTTCATAAAGACTGTGCTTCCGCGCTATTGTCTTTCTCTAGCCAGAAGGAATCCACCTTTAAGAGGCAAGGCTGATGGCAGACCTCCTGCTCTTGGAGGGACCTGTCCTCTCTTTTCCTACAGAGCTTCAGAACTCAGTTTAGGGACTTCAAGGGAACAGGATTCAAAGGAGGAAATGAAATACATCATTCTATTTTTCTAAAAATACTATCCCTGTTCTAAGAGTGGGAAGTAACTGCTGATATCTCCTCTGTGCCCTCCTTCACTCTCTCCAGGCTCAGTCAGACCCTCTCAGAGTCCATAGACAACCCCCTCCTCTTTCCCTGGTTTCCTCAGGGGACTTACAAGCCCTCCATAAAACCTGGCCTCAACATTAATTCCAGGAGTGAGGAGATGAGTATGTGAGCGGGAAGAATAAATGATGATGTAGTTTTCCAGAAACAACCTCAGAAACATCTTAACTGTGACTAACAGGGAGAAAGGCATACATACACAGCACTGTCTTATAAGCCCTTCTTTCTCTAGTAGGAAAACTTCCTGCTTTTTCTTGCATGCAAGTGGAAACAGGCACCAGAGCTTTTCCATACTTTTCTTACCTCTGTCATCAAATCTGGAACTTGATATTGTAAACTCATTTCTTACTGATATTCAGACATTCCAGTGTTTTCTGTGCAGCTTGACAGAGGTGAGTGATATACAAATAATAATAATAATAATGATAATAATTACAATTCTCCTAAGTGAATAGAGTGAATGTAGTTCAGTATCTTTTCTTGGTGAAAGACGGCACTGAGTCTCCCAGATGAAGAGCTGCTTGAGGCAGCGTCCCTGCTTTGCATATTTTCCCCACAATACTCATTTGTATACATCATGACTAATTCAAAACCCAGAACTGAAATAAAATTACATTTTAATTTCACACTGTTAAAACTAGAATGGTGGGCCTCCCTGGTGGCGCAGTGGTTAAGAGTCTGCCTGCCGATGCAGGGGATACGGGTTCGTGCCCCGGTCTGGGAGGATCCCATATGCCGTGGAGCGGCTGGGCCCGTGAGCCATGGCCGCTGGGCCTGCGCATCCGGAGCCTGTGCTCCGCAATGGGAGAGGCCACAACAGTGAGAGGCCCGCATACCGCAAAAATAAAAATTAAAAAAAAACAAAAAAACTAGAATGGTCCCTGCCAGGTCCAACTTGTCCTAACAGGATTTTACGTTTTGCTTTTTAGCATGTTATAGAGTCTTCTAATTCTCTTGCTTTTGTGTTGCATTAAAGACTAAATGAGGAAAAAGAACGAAAGAATCAGAACCATTAAGTCTTTCAAAAGGTGGCTGTTAAAAATAACCTTGAATGGAGGTCTAGCAGCCACCTATTCATTCACTGACTCCAGAATCTACCAAGTCATCTTGACCAGAACCTCTCTGATGGAAGGCTGCTGGGAGGGAGAGTTGAGAAGATTCTGAATGGCCAAGAGACATGTCTTGCCCCTCGAGTGTATGATTCAGATTCAGAGTCTTTCAACTTTTGAGTAATTTTGGTTTTTTGGAGGTTTTGATTTTTTGTTTATTTGATTTTTTAATGTGGCCCTGACCTTCTGTGTGCAAAGCTTAGGGAAGGGGTGAATGAATTTGCATAGTGAGCCCAAAAATCTTTTGGGAAGGAAAAGACAGTGTCAACTTCCCTCCCCTGTCCCACCACCCTGACTCCCTTAAAATCTGAAGTTAGGGAAATAGGCCATGTTGGAACAAGGTGGCCCTAACCAGAACCTGAGGGCAGAAGAAAAAAAAAAAATCTATGAGTCCTTAAGGGAAAGAGGAATGATTTAAGCTGAAGACCAAAGGTCATGGCCTGGGGCTGATCCTTGAACAAGTCTTGCTCAACATGGGAAGCCCTTGTGGACTCATCCAGAGCGTAGTCCTTGGGAACAATAACTGAGCATGTAGGCCTGACCTTGGGGCACAGTATGGGCTCCACCAAGGCTTGGATAGGGATCTGGGCCAGCAAGGACATCCTGTGCTAATGCAATTCCAGCCACCAGAGTGTACAGGATCTGAGTAGACACAGGGCAGCCACTGCCTTGTATTTAGAAGTGGAGCTGACTCTTTTTGGATAACATAAGTCTCAGAGGGCAAACAGAAGAGCCTGGATTAACTGCACGCAGCTAAGAGGTGTGAATAGACTTGTATCCTGAGTTGGTAAATGAATATACCCAGATTACAAATCAAAGCATAATCAAAATTTAGTGAACTACTATGCACCTCGTCCTAGTCTAGGTGCTTTCAGGAGTATAAAGAAGTTTAGACCATGGTACCTGTCCACAAGGAGTTACCGCTGCATATTAGAGAGGCAATAGAGTTAAAGAATAAGAGACTGTATTGACAGCATTAATTGTACATAAATAATAATAATGCGTGTATAGTGTTACTAGGTACCAGATCCTGTTCTTAGTACTTTACATCTAGTAACTCACTTAAACCTCTCAAACAAGCCTATTATCTCCATTTCACAGGTGAGGACACTAAGCACAGGAATTTAAGTAACTTGTTAAAAGTCACACAGCAATAAGTGGAGAAGGCAAGACCCCCATTCCAGGGTCTGTGCTCCTAACTACATCGTACAGCCATTATGCATGAGGACCACAGGAGTTCAGAGTGGACAATAGCAAAACTTAGGTACTATAGATAAATGCACAAGATTAATCTAACCTCTGGAATGAAAGCAAAAATTTTACAGAGAACCAGACAAAGTAAAGGGATGCCTTAGGAGCAGCTTACGGGCTTCCCTGGTGGCGCAGTGGTTGAGAGTCCGCCTGCTGATGCAGATGACACAGGTTCGTGCCCCGGTCCGGGAAGATCCCACATGCCGCAGAGCGGCTGGGCCTGTGAGCCATGGCCACTGAGCCTGCGCATCCGGAGCCTGTGCTCCGCAATGGGAGAGGCCACAACAGTGAGAGGTCCCCATACCGCCAAAAAAAAAAAAAAAAAAGAGCAGCTTACCACGTGTGTTGTTTAAGCAATGGTAGATTGACTTCTTTAAGCTACCTTTTGGAAGTGGTAAGGTAAAGAGCTTTTATAGAAGCCATCAAGCTGTTGAATACTATGTTCTGCTTCTCAGAGGATAATCAAAATAGCTTAACTTCATCCTCATACATCTAGCTTCATATGGAACTTTTTCTTCTATCCTCATGTTTATGTTCACTCAGCATGTATTTAACAAGCACCAGAGATTCAGTGATGAATAAGATACCCTCCTTGTCTCGTCCGAAATTACAGACTAACAGGGATGATAACAAATAATCAAGCAGGGTGCTCAGGGTGGGCTGTCCTCGGGGGTGGGAGTCAGGAAGGCGAGCCTAAGGAGGCGGTGTTTGAGTTGATGCAGGGAGGGGAGTATGTGGAGGACAAAGGAAGCAGCACATTTAATGCCTGGCAAGAGAAAGTATGATGCATTTTAGGAAATGGAAGCCATTCAGTATGTCTGGAGAAGTTAATTTTTTGTAGGAAATGGCTTGGAGGGCATAATACCTGATGGGACCAGGGACATATCGGAGTTGTTATCATGAGGGTCTTTTATACGAAGTTAAGAATTATTATGAGGACAGTAGGAAACTATGGAGAGGCTTAAAGCAGGGATGTAATAAAATCATGTTTGTACTAAAGAAAAAAATCCTAGTTGCAGCATAGACCATGGTTTGGGGGCTGCTGAGACTGGGGGTGAGCTGATCAGTTACAAGCCTGTATCAGTAAGTCAGGTGAGACATAATGAGAGTCTGACCTTAGGCAAAGGCAGTTAAGACAAAAAGATACAGGTTGATTCAAGAGATGTTAAGGAAAGAAAATCCATTAATCACTGATTGGAAGTAATGGACAAAGGAGAAAAAGGAGACAAGAAAGATTTCCACATTTCTGATTTGGTCAGATGTGTGGATGGTGATATCACTACGTGTGGAACAAACTGGATCTGAGTCTCACTGAAAACCACTACGTGAATATGACTGGTTGCCTGTGACTACACTGACCTGAGCTGGGGGGCCGGGAGGCTGGGCAGCCAGGGGTGAGGGTGTCTTAATGGAAACTGAAGCCATGCCGGTAGGGTTGGGAGTCCAGATAAGTCATGGAAAAAATAGTCTGTAGAGGAGAAAACAACGCTAAGCCAGGTGGATGAGGAACACTAATTTTTTTTTTTTTTTTTTTTTTTTTTTTTTTTTTTTTTTGCTGTACGCGGGCCTCTCACTGCCGTGGCCTCTCCCGTTGCGGAGCACAGGCTCCGGACACACAGGCTCCGCGGCCATGGCTCGCGGGCCCAGCCGCTCCGCGGCACGCGGGACCCTCCGGGATCGGGGCACGAACCCGCGTCCCCTGCATCGGCAGGCGGACTCCCAACCACTGCGCCACCAGGGAAGCCCAGGAACACTAATTTTTAAGTGCTGACCCCGGAGAGTGACAAGGAGGTTTTTGGTGATTCTGATGAAAGCAGATTCAGCCAAGTGAAGGTGGTAGCAATTGGATCCAGATGGGTTGAGGCCAGGAAGAAAAGACACTTAAAGCAAGCAAACTCTTCCTAAAAGTTTGGGAATTTAGGGTAAGTTAAGAGAGCTTTTGTCTTCCAATAGAAAAGATTAAAAACTAATGCCCAAAGGAAAATAGGTTTTTGTTAGGCAATCTGAACTCTTACTTTGAGGTCTTTCTTGGTCTCTAGGCAACCTAACTCCACAGAAAAAAACTTTGCAAGTTTAAAAATGATGAAAAAAAAAAAACCCCAAATCCAGAGAATTACAGTAAGTTATTTCTCCCCACTCTTATGCCTCCTTTCCTAGACCTGGGGGGCAGATAGTGAAAAAATAGTCTTGTGGAGAATAAAGTAATTAGAAGAGTTTGATATTTTAATTTTAAAAATTTTAGTTTCTTTTTGATTCAGTCATCTTTCCCCCATCTTGCACAATCCACTTTAACTAAATGAAACATAATAAGTAATTACTTGGTAAAAAACCATAAATTGTAATCAATTGTCATAGAAAAGAGCTTGAGTAATAAACATTGGAAGTTGCATTCATGTGAAGATATGTTATGGCCTCTCTAAAACATAATAAATTATATTAATTAAAATGAGGTTTCACAAAGTTATTTAATCTCACATTACAAATAAACACTATACAATATTTCTGAGATATTTTTGTTTGTTGCACTAACTACAAAAAATGTATAACCAATGAATCTTTTTCTTTTTTCAGAGGCCTGATTTTTGCTTATAAGTAGCTACTTCCCCATTTAAAGAGCTCCACAAAGTGTTCTCATAAATACAGTCTTAAGACTATTTTCTCAGCTGAGGTTTCCTCCTCCTGACAGCCCCTCACCACACTTTCCCTGTCCCTCTCTCCCACCATGTCCACCCATGTCTGGATTAAACCAGTCTTGAGTATTTGCCCCACGTGCTCACAAGAAACCAAGTACATTGTCCCCAAAGTCTCCTCTTTGCTTTGGCTATCTTCATTGCATGTACTCAAAGACAGATGAGTAAAAAAAGGCCCTCCTTTCTTTATGAACTTGATTAAATGACCTACAGTTTGTTTTTCTCTCTGTGGTCAAAGGTTGACATGATCCATTTAGAGTCTTTACACTCATTTGTGCTCTTTTGTTCAATGTACTTAGTGACAAAATTAAATAACTGATTCAACAATGATTTATTAATGTTTGCCAGTGTCTGTGATAAACCTTAGAAACACAAAGATGAATAAAGCAAGAATTTACCATCCAATAGAAGAAGACAGATATTTACTGTTAAGATGCTATCATAGAATTATGTCTGTTGTGGAGTGGATCCACAGAGAAAGAAGCAGCTCTTCCATTGAGGGCCTGGGGTAGTTAGGAGAAGCTCCATGGAGAAGATGATTAGGACCAATTGAATTATAGTTCCCAGGTCTTCACTACCTCTCTATAACAGAATTATGCATCTACACCATTTTCCATGAGGCACATCTGTGACTCTGACTGTCAAACAGGCAAAGTAAACTTTTCCATTCCATTGACTTTGTGCTTGGCAATATGCCTCACACTGAAAACTGGAATGTTAAAGACCTTTAAACATACTTTAGTGATTGAGTGCTTCTCCTGACCTGCGATCCACCAGGAGAAAAATAGGCCCCGGATAGCCATAGGTCCCATAATGAGAGACAGGAGGAGTGGATGTAAACTTAAGCCACAGCCTGAAACAGAGCTGCCCCAGCTGACCTGCAGACTTGAGAGCATGATATAAGTGATTATGGTTGTTATCAACCAAAATTTGGGGATTATTTATCACCTAGCCTATAACAACTGAAACCTCACTAATACAATGATCCCTGATCAAAACAAGGAAGACATATGTAACAGGAGGATGGGGTATAAAGGGTATTCCAAGCAGAAGGAACAGCATGAACAAGTTCCTCCAAGTCTAGAAAGGTTGCTGTGCACTGCAAGTTGTTCAATAGATGGTAATGCAGGGTGTGAGTGCAGCATGGGATTAGACTGAAATAATCAGGAACCAGAGTGTCAAAAAAGAGTTTATTGCCAAAGATGAGCATTTAGCATCTATCCTCTAGGTATTAAGAACCCATTGGAATAGTTTAAGCAGATAGGACATATAGTTAGATCTGCATTTAGAAAGAAGAAGTTAGCAGCATGTGGCAGATGGTTTGGAGCCAGGCAAGAGATAGGTCAGGATACCAGTGAGCAGTGCTGAGGATAGAGAGGAGAATGCAGGCTCTACAGAAGTTAGGAAGTTAAGAGTGTCATCAACAGCATCATCACTTTTCACAAAATCAACCTTCTACAATACTTTTCAAAACGAGCTCAGAGGAAGTTCTCAAAAAGTCAAATTTACAGACAGCTAATTTTCAGAAAGAGCAAGGCTCCGAATTACCAGTTCACTGAAAATCAGTTAGCCAAAGGCAAATTTAAAGCCAGCTGACTAAAAGTTAGTTTTCTCCCAAACCACCAGATGATAATGTAAAGTGAGTCTAAGACAGTGTGAAGATGCAGAAGAGAGAGAGGCTGGGCAGATGCAGGGGTTGGAGTGGGGACTGGGGAGGAGAGGTAGGGGAACTACAGCAAAGAGAAAATCTTGAGGATAACAACCTCTATAAGTCAGCAAATTAGCTTTTGGCAAATAGGTTTTCATTGATTTTTGGTGAATTGCTGTTTGTCAGATGGAGCCCCTCAGGAAGCAAATAGCACACTCTTGGGCTAAGACTGTTGGGAAGTTAATGAAGGGACAATTTAGAGAGGGCTGGCTGAGTTCAAACCAACAAGGTCTGATGAAACAGCAAGAGACAAGAAAAATGCTTTTCTACCATAGCCAGAAAAGACAGGGGAGAGAGGAATTCCTGGGGTTCAGGAAGAGAGGCTGCCCAAGGAATGCCGCTGCTCATCATCCTGATAAAACTGCCAGTGCTCCCCTCCTAAAAGTGTGCTCCATGGAGCTTGGTGCGTTTGCAGCAGGAGTGGGCTGGGGAAGGGACGTGTGTGTGCCTGTGTGTGCGTGTGTGTGCAGGTAGGTGGGGGGGAAGGTAAGAAAAAGGGGCTTGGACCTCTATCTCTGCTTCAATTAGGACAGCTCTATTTTCTATATTAGAGTTTCTATATTTCTATATTAGAGTTTCTTATAACAACAACAAAATGAAAAAAAAAGACTCATTGGATTACAGACCTTGTATGATGTGTGCACTAAAATATACAAAGAAGTAAGGAATAGTCCCTGCTCTGAGGAGTCTACAATTTATTAGGTGGGCAGAGAAAACATGCATAGAGAGGTAAATAACTGTACAAACTACAACATACTAAATGCTCAGTGAGGGTGGTAGATAATTAGTACCACAGAAGTTAGAAAGAAAGGTAAGAGGAAAATTAAGGATATTGATTCTCTTTAGTTTATCTTTTAGATTTTGTGAATCATGTAGCTGAAAATGTTTCCCTCTTTTTATTTCAGGGCAAAATTTGTGGTCCAGCCTTAGGCAGTCTATTGAACTTTATGGCAGGCATTTTATGAATATAAACTTTATCCCTGGCTCCATTTTATAGTGTGATTTTTGTTTTTTCTTTGCTCTTTCTCACATAAGTCCAATTTAGTTATTTTAATGCATTGGAGTCAGAAGACTGTGATTCATATAAGTATATGTATAGCTGATTCACTTTGTTATACAGCAGAAACTAACACACCATTGTAAAGCAATTATACTCCAATAAAGCTGTTAAAAAAAAAAAGAAGACTGTGATTCAAATTCTGATGCTGCCATTTTTAGCTGAACGACCTCAGATAAATTATTGAACTCCCCTGAGTTTTCTCACTTGCAAAAGTTTAACCTATCACAATTTTGTGAGAATCAGTATTCTTAGTGCATAGCACAGTAAGTGTAGTTTAATCTCAAACTCCTAGTACTGGTTTCCTGAATCAGGACCTTCGTCTTCAAGATTCAGCTAAAGGCTCAGAGTTGAGAACAGGCAGTAATGTGTCCCCATGCTCGAAAAGTAGCTGCTAGAGGTCTCAATGAGGGCAATGCAATTCCCCGTTGGGTTGTTTCTGGAAATTTGAAGAGGTAATTTTGTCTGTCACAATGCTGGGGGGCTGGGTGTTGCCTCTGATACTTAGTGGGCGGTGGTAGGGATGCCTGACATTCTGCAATGCATCGGACTATCCCACACAGCAGAGAATTGTTCCACTTCCCCTATAACCTTCAAATGTCCCACTGGGGAAAAGCCTCTTTATACTTCTCTGAACCCAGAACTTAACTCCATTGCACACATAAACACCCAGTATTTTTGGTGCCTTTTTAACATACTCTGATATTTCAGGAATGCAGCTACTGAATAAATAAAGGGAAGATTGTATTGGATTGGTCAGAAAGATCACTCAGGTTTTTCTGTAACATCTTACAGAAAAACCTGAAAGAAGTTTCTAGCCAACCCAATGCTTTGCCACGTTTGGAGATTAACCAAGAGTCATTCACCGTTTCAGAAAACTACACAGGGAGCCTCCCATAGAAACTCACAATGTGCTCAAGGGGCATCTAGCTCTCTTGCCTCACATAGGCACCTGCCATCGGACCATGACTGCACCAGTCAGAAGAAACTCAGGTCTGTGTCTTTCCCCTACTCCTACCTTCTGGCTGCATCTCACCACAGAAAGAAGCAAGACAAGCAAATAGCAGAGATGGAAAGGCAGTAGGAAAAACAGGCCATCCCTCCTCCCCACTGAAGTTCCCAAGCCATTGTAAGATTATTATATTGACTATAAGAGTAAAAGATTGAAGTTTTACTTTGGACTGGGCTGGATTAAAGCCGGAAAGCAAGTCCTAATTACTGGAAAAAGGCATAACTAAAAGCTACAGCACCTAAGATGATTTAGATGGAATGTCTGACAATGGAGATGCCTACAGGCCATGATGAGAGGAAAATACAGTCAATTCCCAACTGTTCCCCAAGATAAACCCATTCAATTCACCAGTTGCATAAGGAATCTAAACGTTATTGTTACTTACCCTTATCAGGGTCATGCTGTAAACAGACGAGCTGGCAGATGCTGTAACCAGTTTCTTCTGGCAGCATGTGTGAGGCACGCTTTAGCCTTCCAAACCCGTCCACATCATGCAGGGGGATGCTCTCTAAAACCAAGTGAAAGAAATTAGAATTTTCAGGGACTCTCAATTAGATAACCACCTAAGGAGACAGAACTTGTTGTTTTGTTTGTTTGTTTTATGAAACTGGACTAGGACAAACCCCACTCCTTTGGAAATCCCTTCCATGCACAGGGACTTATGCTCCTTCAGATAGCTCCACTATGTCGCTGGCTTGGTCTCTGGAAGACCAAGAGGGGACTAAGATGGAATCAGGGAAATGCAGCCACGGAATGAGTAACCTGGCGTTATGCTTGCACAGTAACATGTCACTAGGACTGGCATGAAGATAGTGATTAAGGACGCATGCCAGCTAGTAATCAAGCAAGGGCATTTGTTTAGCATATATTCTAACCATGTACTACTTCTCAGGAAGCTGGCATATTTGTAGGCAACAGGATAAAGATTTGAAAGTGAAAATCCTGCCAAATCCTTTCTCTAGATCATGACAACCTACCAACCAGCCCCAGAGCAGCCCGTTCCAATAGATTGGTTCTGCATCCTGTAAAACTTTCAAACATTTTCTCCTCTAGGGAAATTGGTTTTCATCATTGTTTAATTATTATGATTATGAGTAACCTAGGTTAGTAATTTGACATTTTATCTGTGGAACTGGGTTTAAGAAATACTGATAACAAGAGATAAAAATATCTCATTTTCTGCTACTTGAAGAGTGCCACATTTTTGCATATTTATTAAGTAGTAAGTTTTTGTTTCTATGCAATTTATGGTGAATGTGTTTTAAGGAAGTTTTATTTCTTATGAGTATAAATTTTGCTAAGTTTAAGCAGCAAAGTTGTATTTACATATTAAAATTTTATGAATTCGTGTCAAAGTTTGTATAATTGTTATTGCCTGAAGAACAAATTCCTAAGAAAGTTTATTTAGTCTTGACAATTCCGGAGTGTAGGTTCTGTGTCAATTTTAATTTATGTTCAAATGGCATTCTCCCTGGCTTTTCTTAAGACTTATATGCCAATTCTCTCCTTTGTGTATCTGAGCCTAGAGAGTATTATAGGACAGGAAGGAAACAAATAGCCTTAATTAATTACCTGTAGTTTGTCATGGAGCTAAGTGTTTACTTCTTGTAGTGAAACTATGTATTGCATTGTAGAGTCTCTTCCTAATGAGAACCTTGGAGAAAAACTCTCTGGCCTTCCTGTGGGTGCTACAAGCAACCCTGAGCATTGATCTTTTAGGTAACTGATATGATGGAGCTGATCATGTTTCCCTTTCTTGTTCTTTTTTTTTTTTTTAACTACAAAAATTAAAGCCAAAATTGAGTTCCCCAGTTTGCAAGTATTTAGAACTTCATGGAATGCATTTGAGGAAGACATTTCTGGCTCTGATACATGTCACTATTTTGTCTCTTTACATCATTTTTGAATTGATATTATCTTTCTGTTTTATATATCTCTCTATAAAATGACCTGAATCCTTATATTCTGGAAGAATAAGGCATCAACTTCGTGTGTGTGTGTGTATATATATATGTGTGTGTATGTATATATATATACATAGTATATATATACATATATATATATATATATATATATATATATAATGATCTCATTTAATCTTCAAGACTGCCCTGTGAAGTCCAATGTCTTTTTCTGACACACAATTACAATAAGATATAATATATAGTTTTCCAATGTTATTATCCAGTACACATACACAAATATATGACTGAAACAAAACTCACCCTTACTACATATGATACCCTCTAATAATTTCTATTCCATTCTATATTAGTTAAAAAAAAAAAAAAAACGAATGTAGGTCTTGTTGCACAAAACTAATTTTACCACCTAGTAATGGTTATAACCAACAGTTTGAGAAAGACTGCTTCAAAATATAACTCAAGGTAGTTATATAAAATATAACTCAAGGTAGTTCCATCACGGTAGAACCCATGTCTGCTTTGGTCTTCCCCTATAGTCCTATAACTTCGCAGTTCACAGTAGCACTCAATACATTGCTGCTGTTTATTAAGTAACTCTTCAGCTCTCTTGTGATCTTTTCTATCAATTCACACTTCCTGTCAGCAGTGCAAAAATTCCATAATTATTTATGGACTAAGAAATCCTGGGAACTACAATGATATGCTGATGTGGCAGGATGGCTTATGGGTTAAGAGCGTGAATTTTGAGGCAGACTAGAGGGCTTTGGGTTCCAGCTCTGGCAACTACTACTTGGCTAAAGTTGAGCAACTTGCTTAATCCATTTGTATCTTATTGTATGCATTGGTAAAATGGCAAACAGCCATACTTTGTAGAGTTATAGTGAAGATTAAATAGGTTCACACACGTTAAGGTCTTAGAATATTGCCTAGCAATAAAAATTATATGTAGTTACTTATTTAGCAGTTGTAGGCATTACTCAGGGAGAGAAAACTCAGTAGAAATGAAATTTATTCTGTTGTCCTAGAATACTTCTACATCTCTAAAGCTATGGAGAATGGGTGACAATTATCCTCAGTTTCTAAAGAAAACTGCAGGACCTTATTTCTATGGACCCACTGAGAAGTAGCTAAACCATCCTTTGCCTCTCTACTGCAATGTATACCTCCAGCCTTTGTAAGAGAAGACTGGAGATTCTTTGAGAGAATTGTAAAGAGCTTACATGGGAGTGGAGAACACTTAACATTTTTCTCCCTTTCCTGCTGTAAGCCTTTGGGGACCTCCTAAAGAAGAATCACCTAAACTCTGTGAATTTGCAGACCATCTCTATTCAACCACCAGGTGAGGAGTGAACTCAGTTGAACAGCTCTGAGGAGAACATGATGCATGTTCCCCAGGGATAGGAAATGTGGGCATAGAACTGGTCCCTTCTTCTACCTGAAGAACTCTAAAGGCAGGGGGCTAGTGGGAATAGCTTGTAATAGCAAGGCAATGAGCCAGGGCAGTGGTGAGAGCAGCCCCATTTACAGAAAATTTTATGGCAAGAACATAGCTCCTGTTGGCCAAGTAGGTACCTCCGAAGGTAGAGAGTCTCAAGCTTCTTGAAACCACTCCTCCCAGTGGGGGTCTCCTGCAAGGACAAGGTGACTACAGGGGTAAAACACTAGAGACAGGAGCTGAGTAGGGGTCACAAGATATCAGCCAGTGAGTGTATTGTCCGTGTTGAGAAACTGCAGTTCAGAGGTTCCCAAGGAACCCACATCTATGCCTGGGAAACAACCAGTAATTGAATATCCGCATCTTGGCCCTATTCCTTTAAGCCTCTCTTCTCCCGTCCCAACTCTGGAAGACTCAGATGATGGAAGAGAAAAGCAGACAGAGCACCAGGAAATAAAAGACATGACCATATTCCTTTTCCCTCATGATCCTGAAATGCAGAGGGGAAGGAGGAAGAGAAACTTTTCAAAATTATTAATTAATTAATTAATTAAATGTAAGACTAATGTCTTGATTTAGTCTGAATAGCCTTTTCCATGTTTTTACTCTTAACCTACCTGAGTCCTTATATTAAGTGAGTTTCTTATAGACAACATATAGTTGGGTTTTATTTTTTTATCTATTATGACAATCTCTGACTTTTAATTGGTAAATTTAGACCATTCACATTTAAAGTGAGTATTGATATAGTTGGATAAATACCTATCACATTTGTAATTATTTTTTATTTCATTGTACTTGTTCTTTGTTTTCTTCCTTTCCTCCTTTTTCTGCCTTTTCTGGTTTTAATTGAGCATTTTTACATAATTCCATTGTATTTAATGTCATGGTATATCAATTATAGTTCTTTCTAAAAATTTTAGTGGTTGCCTTGGAGTTTGCAATATGCATTTACAAATATTCTCAGTGTAAAAAACACTATACCACTTCACAGGTAGGGAAGGTACCTTATAACAGGTTATTCCCAATTCTTACCTTCCATCTGTCATTAATTTTCTTATTTATATGTTATAATCACCAAATAGTTTGTTAATGTTATTACCTTAAATAGTAATCTAGCTCAATTAAGAATAAAAAATTAAAGATTTTATTTACCTTTATTTACTCTCATCTAGCACTCTTCCTTTATGCAGTTAGAGTTTCTGGCCTACATTATTTTCCTTTTTCCCAAATAACTCCTTTTTAACATTTCATTTAAGGCAGGTCTGATGATGGTGAAATCCTCATTGTTTGCCTGAGGAAGTTTTTATTTCTCCTTTACTTTTGGAGAATAATTTCCCTGGATACGGAATTCTAGGTTGGTAGGAATTTTTTTACAACACTTTAAACATTTCACTCGTGTAGTTCTTGCTTGCATGGTTTCTGATGAGACAGCCACTGTAATTCTTATCTTTGTTGCTTTATATGTAAAGTGTTTTCTACCACTCTGGTTTTCTTTTTGTTTTTGTTTTTTTTTACATCTTTACTGGAGTATAATTGCTTTACAATGGTGTGTTAGTTTCTGCTTTATAACAAAGTGAATCAGTTATACATATACATATGTTCCCATATCTCCTCCCTCTTGTGTCTCTCTCCCTCCCACCCTCCCTATCCCACCCATCCAGGTGGTCACAAAGCACCGAGCTGATCTCCCTGTGCTATGCGGCTGCTTCCCACTAGCTATCTTTTTTTTTTTTTACATCTTTATTGGAGTATAATTGCTTTACAATGGTGTGTTAGTTTCTGCTTTATAACAAAGTGGATCAGTTATGCATATACTTATACATATGTTCCCATATCTCTTTCCTCTTGCGTCTCCCTCCCTCCCATTAGTGTATAGGAATGCCAGAGATTTCTATGCATTAATTTTGTATCCTGCTACTTTACCAAATTCATTGATTACCTCTAGTAGTTTTCTGGTAGCATCTTTAAGATTCTCTATGTATAGTATCATGTCATCTGCAAACAGTGACAGCTTTACTTCTTCTTTTCCGATTTAGATTCCTTTTATTTCCTTTTCTTCTCTGACTGCTGTGGCTAAAACTTCCAAAACTATGTTGAATAAGAGTGGTGAGAGTGGGCAACCTTGTCTTGTTCCTGATCTTAGTGGAAATACTTTCAGTTTTTCACCATTGAGGATGACGTTGGCTGTGGATTTGTCATATATGGCCTTTATTATGTTGAGGAAAGTTCCTCTATGCCTACTTTCTGCAGGATTTTTATCATAAATGGGTGTTGAATTTTGTCGAAAGATTTCTCTGCATCTATTGAGATGATCATATGGCTTTTCTCCTTCAATTTGTTAATATGGTGTATCACGTTGATTGGAGTATACTGAAGAATCCTTGCATTCCTGGAATAAACCCCACTTGATCATGGTGTATGATCCTTTTAATGTGCTGTTGGATTCTGTTTGCTAGTATTTTGTTGAGGATTTTTGCATCTATGTTCATCAGTGATATTGGCCTGTAGTTTTCTTTCTTTGTGACATCCTTGTCTGGTTTTGGTATCAGGGTGATGGTGGCCTCGTAGAATGAGTTTGGGAGTGTTCCTCCCTCTGCTATATTTTGGAAGAGTTTGAGAAGGATAGGTGTTAGCTCTTCTCTAAATGTTTGATAGAATTCGCCTGTGAAGCCATCTGGTGCTGGACTTTTCTTTGTTAGAAGATTTTTAATCACAGTTTCAATTTCAGTGCTTGTGATTGGTCTGTTCATATTTTCTATTTCTTCCTGATTCAGTCTTGGCAGGTTGTGCATTTTAAGAATTTGTCCATTTCTTCCAGGTTATCCATTTTACTGGCATAGAGTTGCTTGTAGTAATCTCTTACGATCTTTTGTATTTCTGCAGTGTCAGTTGTTACTTCTCCTTTTTCATTTCTAATTCTCTTGATTTGAGTCTTCTCCCTTTTTTTCTTGATGAGTCTGGCTAATGGTTTATCAATTTTGTTTATCTTCTCAAAGAACCAGCTTTTAGTTTTATTGATCTTTGCTATCATTTCCTTCATTTCTTTTTCATTTATTTCTGATCTGATTTTTATGATTTCTTTCCTTCTGCTAAATTTGGGGGGTTTTTGTTCTTCTTTTTCTAATTTCTTTAGGTGCAAGGTTAGGTTGTTTATTCGAGATGTTTCCTGTTTCTTAAGGTAGGATTGTACGCTATAAACTTCTCTCTTAGAACTGCTTTTGCTGCATCCCATAGGTTTTGGGTCATAGCGTCTCCATTGTCATTTGTTTCTAGGTATTTTTTGATTTCTTCAGTGATCACTTCGTTATTAAGTAGTGTATTGTTTAGCCTCCATGTGTTTGTATTTTTTACAGATCTTTTCCTGTAATTGATATCTATTTTCATAGCATTGTGGTCAGAAAAGATACTTGATACAATTTCAATTTTCTTAAATTTTCCAAGGCTTGATTTGTGACCCAAGATATGATCTATCCTGGAGAATGTTCCATGAGCACTTGAGAAAAATATGTATTCTGTTGTTTTTGGATGGAATGTCCTATAAATATCAATTAAGTCCATCTTGTTTAATGTATCATTTAAAGCTTGTGTTTCCTTATTTATTTTCATTTTGGATGATCTGTCCATTGGTGAAAGTGGGGTGTTAAAGTCCCCTACTATGAGTGTGTTACTGTCAATTTCTCCTTTTATGGCTGTTAGTATTTGCCTTATGTATTGAGGTGCTCCTATGTTGGGTGCATAAATATTTACAATTGTTATATCTTCTTCTTGGATCAATCCCTTGATCATTATGTAGTGTCCTTCTTTGTCTCTTGTAATAGCCTTTATTTTACAGTCTATTTTGTCTGATCAAAGAATTGCTACTCCAGCTTTCTTTTGGTTTCCATTTGCATGGAATATCTTTTTCCATCCCCTTACTTTCAATCTGTATGTGTCTCTAGGTCTGAAGAGGGTCTCTTGTACACAGCATATATATAGGTCTTGTTTTTGTATCAATTCAGCCAGTCTGTGTCTTTTGCTGGGAGCATTTAATCCATTTACATTTAAGGTAATTATTGATGTGTATGTTCCTATTCCCATTTTCTTAATTGTTTTGGATTTGTTATTGTAGGTCTTTTCCTTCTCTTGTGTTTCTTGCCTAGAGAAGTTCCTTTAGCATTTGTTGTAAAGCTGGTTTGGTGGTGCTGAAGTCTCTCAGCTTTTGCTTGTCTGTAAACATTTTAATTTCTCCATCAAATCTGAATGAGATCCTTGCTGGGTAGAGTAATCTTGGATGCAGGTTTTTCTCCTTCATGATTTTAAATGTGTCCTGCCAGTCCCTTCTGGCTTGTAGAGTTTCTGGTGAGAGATCAGCTGTTAACCTGATGGGCATTCCCTTGTGTGTTATTTGTTGTTTTTCCCTTGCTGCTTTTAATATGTTTTCTTTGTATTTAATTTTTGACAGTTTGCTTAATATGTGTCTTGGCGTGTTTCTCGTTGGATTTATCCTGTATGGGACTCTCTCTGTTTCCTGGACTTGATTAACTATTTCGTTTCCAATATTAGGGAAGTTTTCAACTATAATCTCTTCAAATATTTTCTCAGTCCCTTTCTTTTTCTCTTCTTCTTCTGGAACCCCTATAATTCGAATGTTGGTACATTTAATGTTGTCCCAGAGGTCTCTGAGACTGTCCTCAGTTCTTTTCATTCTTTTTTCTTTATTCTGCTCTGCAGTAGTTATTTCCACTATTTTATCTTCCAGGTCACTTATCCATTCTTCTGCCTCAGTTATTCTGCTATTGATCCCATCTAGAGTATTTTTAATTTCATTTATTGTGTTCCTCATCATTGCTTGTTTCATCTTTAGTTCTTCTAGGTCCTTGTTAAATGTTTCTTGCATTTTCTCTATTCTATTTCCAAGATTTTGGATCATCTATACTATCATTATTCTGAATTCTTTTTCAGGTAGACTGCCTATTTCCTCTTCATTTGTTAGGTCTGGTGGGTTTTTATCTTGCTCCTTCACTTCTGTGTGTTTTTCTGTCTTCTCATTTTGCTTAACTTACTGTGTTTGGGGTCTCCTTTTTGCAGGCTGCAGGTTTGTAGTTCCCGTTGTTTTTGGTGTGTGTCCCCAGTGGCTAAGGTTGGTTCAGTGGGTTGTGTAGGCTTCCTGGTGGAGGGGACTAGTGCCTGTGTTCTGATGGATGAGGCTGGATCTTGTCTTTCTGGTGGGCAGGTCCATGTCTGGTCGTGTATTTTGGGGGTGTCTGTGGACTTATTATGATTTTAGGCAGCCTCTCTGCTAATGGGTGGAGTTGTGTTCCTGTCTTGCTAGTTGTTTGGCATAGGGTGTCCAGCACTGTAGCTTGCTGGTCGTTGAGTGAAGCTGGGTGCTCGTGTTGAGATGGAGATCTCTGGGAGATTTTCACCATTTGATATTATGTGGAGCTGGGAGGTCTCTTGTGGACCACTGTCCTGAAGTTGGCTCTCCCACCTCAGAGGCACAGCACTGACTCCTTGCTGCAGCACCAAAAGCCTTTCATCCACAGGGCTCAGAATAAAAGGGAGAAAAAGTAGAAGGAAGGAAGGAAGGAAAGAAAGGAAGAGGATAAAATAAAATAAAGATAAAATAAAGTTATTAAAATAAAAAATAATTATTAAAAAAAAATTTTTAAGAGAAAAAAAAATGGATGGATAGAACCCTAGGACAAATGGTGAAAGCAAAGCTATACAGACAAAATCTCACACAGAAGCATACACATACACACTCACAAAAAGAGGAAAAGGGGGAAAAATCATAAATCTTGCTCTCAAAGTCCACCTCCTCAATTTGGGATGATTTGTTGTCTATTCAGGTATTCCACAGATGCAGGGTACATCAAGTTGATTGTGGAGCTTTAATCTGCTGCTTCTGAGGCTGCTGGGAGAGATTTCCCTTTCTGTTCTTTGTTCGCACAGCTCCCGGGGCTCAGCTTTGGATTTGGCCCTGCCTCTGCGTGTAGGTCGCCAGAGGGCATCTGTTCTTCGCTCATTCAGGACAGGGTTAAAGGAGCAGCCGCTTCGGGGACTCTGGCTCACTCAGGCAGAGGGGAGGGAGGGTTACGGATGCAGGATGAGCCTGCGGCGGCAGAGGCCAGCGTGACGTTGCACCATCCTGAGGCGCGCCGTGCATTCTCCCGGGGAAGTTGTCCCTGGATCCTGGGAACCTGGCAGTGGCGGGCTGCACAGGCTCCCAGGAGGGAGGTGTGGAGAGTGACCTGTGCTTGCACACAGGCTTCTTGGTGGCGGCAGCAGCAGCCTTAGCATCTCATGCCCGTCTCTGAGATCCGTGCTTTTAGCCGCGGCTAGTGCCTGTCTCTGGAGCTCCTTTAAGCGGCGCTCTTAATCCCCTCTCCTCGCGCACTAGGAAACAAAGAGGGAAGAAAAAGTCTCTTGCCTCTTCGGCAGGTCCAGACTTTTCCCCGGACTCCCTCCCGGCTAGCTGTGGCGCACTAGCCCCTTCAGGCTGTGTTCACGCCGCCAACCCCAGTCCTCTCCCTGCGCTCCGACCAAAGCCCGAGCCTCAGCTTCCAGCCCCACCCGCCCCGGCGGTCGAGCAGACAAGCCTCTCGGGCTGATGAGTGCCAGTCGGCACCGATCCTCTGTGCAGGAATTTCTCCGTTTTGCCCTCCACACCCCTGTGGCTGCACTCTCCTCTGGGGCCCCGAAGCTTTCCCCCTCCGCCACCCGCAGTCTCTGCCCGCGAAGGGTCTTCCTAGTGTGTGGAAACCTTTCCTTCTTCACAGCTCCCTCCCACTGGTGCAGGCCCGTCCCTATTCTTTTGTCTCTGTTTATTCTTTTTTCTTTTGCCCTACCCAGGTACCTGGGGAGTTTCTTGCCTTTTGGGAGGTCTGAGGTCTTCTGCCAGCGTTCAGTAGGTGTTCTGTAGGAGTTGTTCCACGTGTAGATGTATTTCTGGTGTATCTGTGGGGAGGAAGGTGATCTCCGCGTCTTACTCTTCCGCCATCTTCCCGATTCTCCCCTCTGGTTTTTTCAAGGCTTTCTCTTTGGCTTTGGCTGTCTGCTATTTGAATATGACATGCTTATGTGAGGTTTGCTTTGGGTTTTGTTTCTTTTTGGTATTTATCCTGCTTGATATTCTCTGAGTTTCCTGGGTCTATGGTTTGGTGTCTGTCATTCATTTTGGAAAATTATTGACCATTTTTATTTCAAATGTTTCTTCTGTTCACTCTTTTCTTTTTGGTATTCCAATTATTAACATATTACATCTTTAAAAATTGTCCCACTGTTCTTGAATGTTCCAGGGTTTGTTTGTTTGGTTTTTTTTCCCCAATCTTTTTTCTCTGTATTTCACTTTAGCAAGTTTCAATTGATATATCTTGAAACTCACTGATTCTTCCCGTGTCCGGGTCCAGTCTAATGATGAACCCATCAAATCCATTCTTTATTTCTGTTACAGTTTTTTTTTTTCTAGCATATCCTTTCGATTCTTTCTTAGAGTTTCTGCCTCTCTACTTACATTAGCCATCTATTCTTGAATGTTGTCTACATTTTCCATTAGAATGCTTAACATATTAATAATATATTAATAATGTTAAATTCTCTCTCTGATAATTACAACATCTGTGTCATATCTGAGTCTGGTTCTGATGATTCCTTTGTCTCTTTAGACTGTGCCTTTTAACTTGCCTTTTTATTTTTTGTTGAAAGGCATGCTTAGAGTAGTGATGCACTGGGCAATAAGAACTGAGCTAAAGGCCTTTATTGTGTGGTTTTGTAATACAGTTAGGACTTGGGCTATATTTAATGTTTTCTGTACCTGTAGGTGCCAGAGGGTTTAAATTCCTCTAGTGTATTTGTTTTTGTCCCCCTGTTGTCATTGGGCTCTCCTAGAAATTCCTTCTTAAATCAAGTCTGAGCCTTGCAGCTCTTCCAGTTGTTATTATTCTGGAGCCCTGTTGATGTGATGATAAGATATTGGTAAGGGGAAGTGTTCTATAATCTTATGATTAAATCTCAGTTTTTTAGTGAGCCAATGCTTCAGGCTGTGACCTTCACAAGTGCTTCTTCAATTTTTTTTTTTTTTAGCTTTTTAAGTGAGACAGGAAAGCTAACCACAGCTGGAGTGGGGTAAATGCAGTTCTCCCAAGTCTGAATAAGGCTTTGGCAATGTATCTTCCCCTGGAGAATAGCTCTTTCTTATGGAGAATGGTTTAAGCATATTTCAAAATAGTTACTTTCCCTTCTCCTGGCCGAACCACAAAGGGATTTTTTCTAACTCTTCACTTGGTGGGATTCCTGGAAGAAAAACCATGATAATCACAGGATCACAGGAGTGATATCTTATCACATTCTGAGTCCACCCACATCCAAAGGGAGGGAATTGTACAAGGGCAAGGCTTATTGAGGATAAGATTAGAGTTCTGCTTATCACAGTGTCATTTTGACACTGATAGTTAAACTGATAGTAGGAATTCAAGTTTAATTGAGGTGCACAATGAATAGTCCATATTATTATCACTTCACTGGAATACTAGCCAGAAATCCTTAAGTTATACATAAATTAATCTTTCTGAGAGTCAGTTTCCTCTTCAGTAACATACTTATCTAACACAATTGTTGCAAGGGTTTGTATCGCTTGTGTTTATCATGGTCCCAACTGTGTAGTGCTTGCAAATGGTAGCTGTATCTGAATTGTCACAGTAGCTTTGATTTTCTGTATGGCAGAATGATCTCCAACTTGGCAGCAGGAGAGAAAACTGAGGGTTCTTTAAAACATAAGAAAGTGGTGAATGAGTTCCCATTCTAAATGAAAACGCCCATGCAAGTATGTTAAATGTTTTAAAAGCAGCTTTTAACAAGGAGACAAGTGAAATTGAACTTCAGCCTCCTTCTAACAAAACCAGTACCCTCTTTCACGTCCCAAATACATTTGATGGGTCAAGAGATGAAAGCGAGAGAAACTAGTTTTACAAGCTACTAAAACACCTAAAGGTAAAGAGTACGGTATTAACAACACAATTGGAGATAGAGTCACAAAATTGATAACTAAGCCTTAAAACAGACTGTATTTTTTTAAATGGGAATTATAAGATATCTTTCAGGAAAAGGAGAAAAATTTGTGAATTGATATAGTTGACTAACTATTTGGAAGAAAAATCTAGTCATATCCTCACCTTACACAATATGCCAATATGAATTCTAACTTTATCTAAATAGTATATTTAAATAATTTATTACTACTATTTGAACACTTTGTTGCTACTATTAATAATAACAGCAGCAATTATCATTGCCATTCAGGAAGCACTTAGCCCTCAAACCTCTGAGAAAGTTACCTGGTTGATTATTAACAGCCATTGGTCCATGTTCCTCAGGTGGGTGGTGGTAACCTATCAGAAGTCTTGTGCTTTGTCTCTTTCTTCCTCATTCCCACAGACAGGCACAGTGTCACTACCCTGGATAAGTGCTTCGATTCTGCAGGCTCATATTTCTTCCCTGGTGGTATATTTCCAGGTAAGACTAGCAGAGAGAACTACAAGTGTCATTTGACTTTCATCCCAAGCCATAACAGCCAAGAGAGGTTTTTTCTTTTTGCATCTGGGTGACTATAAACAACTTGAATACCATTGCAGACCCAAGATCAAGCTCTACCATCAGGAATTTTTAGTTATGACAAATAGAAGTAACTTGCTAGGTCAGACTGGTTGACAGTTGAAGATCTCATTACTTACAATTGTATCATCGACATATTTCTCTCTCATGTGTAGTATGGCAATAATGCACTTAAAACTACTCTGTTCTTTATAAACACTGGCAGTGAGTTTTCATTTTCACTTTTTAGGATTTAAAAAATTGTACTCTCTATCATTAGGGAGCATATTTTAATTATTATATGGTGAAACATATTGTAAAAATAAATTTTTAGCAAGGAATCCAAATCGGAGGTAATAAATAAAACTACACATGTGCCAAACTCTAAGATGACATTTTCAGTGAGAGTTGTGATGGAATCTCAGGGTCAGGCATTAACTCATATTTGTTTTCTATTTAGAAGTATGGAGAAGGTAGACAAAGTTTAATAAAGCAATGTCTCTAGAATCAAATCCTTTTTTCCCTCTCTTCACCCATTTCTCCCACCTCCCATCCCCTGACTATGGCAACCACCAATCTGTTCTCTACTCTGTATCTACAAACTTGTTTTATGTAAAAATTTTAATATATATTTTTAGACTCCACATACAAGAGAGGTCCTACAGTATTTGTCTTTCGTTGTCTGACTTATTGCACTTAGCATAATGCCCTTGAGGTCCATCTAAGTTGGCACAAATTGCAAGACTTCATTCTTTTTTATGGTTGAATAATATTCCTCTGTGTGTGTGTGTGTGTGTGTGTGAGTGTGTGTGTGTGTGTATCTATCACATCCTTATCCATTCATTCATCAGTGGACACTTAGGTTGTTTCCATATATTGGCTATTGTAAATACTGCTGCAATAAACATGGGAGTACATATATCTTTTCCAATTAATGTTTCCGTTTTTTTGAATGAAATGCCCAGAAGTGTAATTGCTGGATCATATGATAGTTCTACTTTTAATTTTTTGAGGAACTTCCATACGGTTTTCCATAGTGGCTGTACTAACTTCCTTTCCCACCAACAGTGCATAATGTCCTCCAGTCCTTGCCAACACTTGTTAGTTCCTGTCCTCTTAATGATAGCCATTCTGACAGGTATAAGGTGATATCTTTTTGTGGTTTTGATTTGCATTTCCCTGATGATTAGTGATGGTGAGCATCTTTCATGTGCCCATTGGCCATCTGTATGTCTTCTTTGTAAAAATGTCTGTTCAGATTTTCTGCCCATTTTTTAATTGGATTGCTTTTTCACTATTGAGTTGTATGAGTTATTTATATTTTTGGATACTAACCCCTCTGTGTTGACATTGTACAAAAGCAATGGTGGGCAAACTACTGGTGCCTTAGCATAAACCAAGACAGCAGCACCAAACTTGTGATCACTGTGTTTTTCACCACTGTGCACTCATGGTAAACAAAACAAAATAAAAAA
Source organism: Mesoplodon densirostris (assembly GCF_025265405.1). Lineage (NCBI taxonomy): Eukaryota > Metazoa > Chordata > Mammalia > Artiodactyla > Ziphiidae > Mesoplodon > Mesoplodon densirostris. The sequence continues at coordinate 87,000,955 of NC_082661.1, read as the reverse complement.
CGCAAAACAAAAAGGCCAATTTTAATGAAGAATGTCCTCGATGAAGCAGTAACATTATGTTATCAATTTTACTAAATCTCAGTCCTTGAGGACACACCTTGTTAGTTTGCTGTGTGACAAAATGAGAAGTATGAACAAAGCACTTTTGCTGAATACTGAAGTATAAAGTATCTCGAGAAAGCACCTTGTGATTGTTTAAACTGCAAGAGGAACTCGCCATTTATTTTCATGGAATAACATTTATACTTGAAGGAATTGACAGACAAATTATGGTTATTTGAACTTAGGTATTTGGAAGACATTTTCTTGAAACTGAACTGAATAAGCTCTCACTTTAAGGAAGACAATTGTATTTGTTGCCAGTGACAAAAATCTGAGTTTTCAAGTGAAAATCAAAATATTGGAAAATGTGTAACTACTATGGTAAGCTTGACCATGTGCCAGTTCTTCAACACTTTTCTGATGAGGTTGGTGATAATATTAACAAACTTGAGTTTTCGATACTTTGTAATGAAATGTGATAATGTTTGGAAGTTTTAAATAACTCAGCGAGTTAATATTTTCTAAGTGGCTTAGGCATGATTTTTTTTTTTTTTTTTTTTTTTTTTTTTTGCGGCACGCAGGCCTCTCACTCTGTGGCCTCTCCCATTGCGGAGCACAGGCTCCGGACGCGCAGGCTCAGCGGCCATGGCTCACGGGCCCAGCCGCTCCGCGGCATGTGGGATCCTCCCGGACCGGGGCACAAACCCGTGTCCCCTGCATCGGCAGGCAGACTCTCAACCACTGCGCCACCAGGGAAGCCCTAGGCATGATATTTTAAAATCATGCATGGGTAAAAATATATATTCAAAGTCCTAGAAATGCCAATTAATTTTACTGAAAAGAACACCAAAATTTCATTACTATGGTTTCAGATTCTGTTTTGAAAGTAACCTTTAAGAAATAGCCACTTGGTGAGTTTTGTGCAGTATCAAAAAAAAAAAACAAACCCTACATTATTCAGCAAGGGCTATTAAAATATTCTTCCTTTTCCAGCTACACATCTGTGAGATAGTGAATTTTCTTATAGTTCAACCAAAACAACATGTTGTAATGGATTGCGTACCAAAGCAAATATGAGAATCCAGTTGTCTTCTAACAAGTTTCAGATTAAAGATGTAAAAATATAAAACAATGCCACTCCTCTCAAATTATTTTTGGTTTTAGAAGCAATTATTTTTCATTAAAATTTTATATATGAAAACATATAGTAGGTTTTTTCAGTTCATTAATAAGTGCATATGTTAAGACTTCTTAGTTTTAATTTGTAATATGGTAAAAATGTCAAAAGATATGATCCACATAAACAAAAGCTTTGAGGTCCTCAATATTTTTAAAAGTGTAAATGGGTCCTGAAACCAAAAGTTGAGTACTGTAAGAAATACAGCTGGTTAGCATAACAATAGAAAAATGTACAACCCCATTTGCAATCAAGGAGATACTTGTGGGCTTCCCTGGTGGCGCAGTGGTTGGGAGTCTGCCTGCGAATGCAGGGGATGCAGGTTCGAGCCCTGGTCCGGGAAGATCCCACATGCCGTGGAGCGGCTGGGCCTGTGAGCCATGGCCGCTGAACCTGCGCGTTCGGACCCTGTGCTCCGCAACGGGAAAGGCCACAACAGTGAGAGGCCTGTGTACCGCAAAAAAAAAAAAAAAAAAAAATGTTGTTCTCGCCGGCCCTTGAGCCGAGAATTGAGAAATCTGTGATTAAGTGGTTCAATAAAATCATTTAAAAAAAAAAAAAAAAAAAGGAGATACTTGTTTTGAGGTGATTCCTTACCCAGCAATGGAAAATGGGAACACACTACCTAACCTTAAATCCAAGATAATAGATCTTTTCCTATTGCTATGATGGAGGCATTTTTTTTTCCTCTTTACATCTCTCTTTCTCACTCACACACACACCCTCTTTTCCCTACACACACACACATGTTCTAATTTTTGTAATTACTTAAAGCCTAGATCTAGACAAATACTGAGATCAGCTACAGAAGAATTCCCTGAACATGATCTATTCCAGTAGCAGGTACCCTGAGAGAATAAATGTGCTTCCCAGCTCAGGCTATACATTGATGACTTATAGCAAAAGAACACATCTGGAGATAAACACAGCTGATTGTAAAGGACAGTGGGTTTAACAGTACAGAGAGATGGTGTTTCCAGCTTACATTAGCATCCTGTTATGAGTCACTGTGTCCTCAGGCATGAAAAAGGCACAATGTCTGTTCCCTTATCTTTAGAATATTGGAGGCATTTTGTCCTTATGTGACAAAACTGAAAGAACAGATGACTAAGCAAGAAGGATTGAGAGCACCGCTGATTCTTTCGACTACATTCAGAAGATCTCTGGTTACAATAATATAAAAATGTAATTATCCCTATTTTTCTCTACTGATGCTTAGTTTAAAACGACAAATATTTGGTCCCTCTCTTGTGTCAGGAACTAACTATGCTAGGCTTGGGTTTGGGTTACCATCCTGAGCAGGGCACAATCCCTGGCCATAAGTGTCTTGCATCTTGAAGAGAAACAGGCACACATAGAGACAATTTCAGTGCAGAGTGATAAAGGCTATGATGGGTTAAATGCACAGGTCTATGAGCTCCCAGAGGATAGACACTAAGCCAGTTTGAGGAAGGCTGATTTCCAGGAAGACTTTCTGGAGAAAGTATGATCTGAGTTCAGCCCTGAAGGAAGAATAGGAAAGGCAGGACAGGGAAGGAAATATATGCTTATGTTGGGTGCAGGGCAGGGTAGTGGGGGTCGGAGGGAAGCTTTTTCATGCAGAGGGTATGGTATACCCAAGTGATCAGAAGCAAGACACTGCAGGACAATTAGGGGTTGGGAAACACTTTTTCTCTCCTTGTTTGGTCTGTTGGCTTTTGTTTGTTTTAAAAATAGAATAAAGAGGTGTGCTAAGATTTGAGACTAGAGATGTGAGTCCCTGTCTGAACAGGGAGCACTAAGGAGTTTCAATGTGGAGGCCTCTGCAATACCATAAAAACTAGGAAGTAATATAATCATATTTGTGCCTTAGGAAAATACACTCTTTTTGCACCTTGGAGATCAGGTTAGAAGGGGCTGGATTCAAATGGAGAGCTATTGGTTACATGCCGGTGAGAAGGAGAGCTGCCTCTGGTAATTCCCTCAGTGCAACTAGCTCCCCCTCAGGTCCTGGAGTAAAGGGTGATGGTGGCTTCTGTGTTCAGTCTAGTAACATCATGCCACACTTTGGCTGCTTGTTGAGGCAAGCACCTTTCTCAACATCCCAGCCCTAACATATCAGTTCAGCTATTCATCTTCCCCCTTCCACCTTTTAGCTCATTCTACTTTCTGCTATTACATAGTAAGGAATGAAAAATAATTACTGCAATAATGCTAACCACTAATAATAAATAATAATAAAGTTCTGTTTATAACACTGATGAAATCTGTACATCCCTCAAACGCCTCTACACATGTACTATCTCTTCAGTTTAAAGGTAAGACTGTAAGTAACACAATAAATAAAACAGAACGGTAAATTTTGATGGTAAATTTTTATCAGGAAGGGGATAAGTTGTGTAATATCTAATGTTTAAAAGTCAATGTATATTGTTTCTAAATCCTAATTTTAAAATCTCATATCTATAATCATTTTCTACTGCGACTCTATGTAATTAGTACTTTGCAAAATAAATCTGGGAATGTCAGAAGTGATTGCACCATACCTTTGAAGCATATTTATAATGTTGATATTTAAATGAATCAATTTTTTAAATGGCCCCCATTTTCACTACTGCTTATATTCACACCTTTGTCACATAACTTTGTAGTGCCCTACCACTTTGAATTCGGGCTTAACCATGTAACTTGATTTGGTCAGTGGGATGTTAACAAATTGGAAGCAGGAAAAGACTTGAAAAGCACTTGCACAATTGGGCTTCCTTTGTCTTGAACCTCTACGTTTGCAATGAGACCAGCCTGCTGGAGGATGAGAGACGTGAAGCAGAGCCTCATCACCATGGTTGTCATAGCCAAAAGCCAGCCTAGACCAGCCTACAGTTAGCTGGTCCCCAAACATATGAAGAAACGAAGCTAAGATCAAGAGAGCCATCTGGTCAACCCCCATCTTCCTCCAGTCTCATGAACAATAATGTTTATCCACGAATGCCACTGAGATTTTGCAGTTGGCACACAGCATTATCCAGGCAACAGATAACAGATACAGAGAATAGAAATTTTTCTCTAGCAGAGTTTGTCAAAGTTTGTTTTCTTTTTTAAACTATTGCTTACTTAGAAAATCTTCTTTCAACTTCATAACTCATTATTGATAATGCCATTATTTATTAAGCTGAAAATTGATCTTGGTAATATCACTTTTTAAGATGGTTGTAAAATTTGGGGAAAGCCCTATCAAATTTCTTTAATATTTGTTACAGATATAATTGCTTTCTGTATTAATACTGCTACTATTGGTTTGTGTCCTATAGACACGGGAATTCTGGAAATATCTGTGTTGAATGATATTTATCAAAATATCTCTTTTGAATATTTAGCAAAAAGCATATGGCACATTCATATTGGTATTTGTTGTCTTACTGACTATATTCCTATGCCACTTTGAAGAACCCTCTACAGGATTGGAACCCTCTAATATAAATTTTATAAATCTAATTGGAAGAGTTTTATGCAAATTACCTTCTGGATTTGTACATTTCACAACTTGATTTTTATCCTGTATCCACATACTTCTGATGCCATACTCTGCAGTAAGTAAGAATATTCCCGGAAGCAAGTAAAATTTAATCATACATGACAAATTGATTGTGAAACACATACTTATATCTTTCTATACTCAAGTTAAATGTATGACCAACTAAACTTCCCTGTACCTGGATCCCAGAAATGCCTGTGGCCAGTCTCTATACCATCAATGACAGGAATTACAACAAAGGAAGACAGACATCAAACATATCATACTGTTGCAAAATTTTCAAGAAGATATGACTGACTTCCGGGTAAGATGGCGGAAGAGTAAGACGCGGAGATCACCTTCCTCCCCACAGATACACCAGAAATACAGCTACACGTGGAACAATTCCTACAGAACACCTACTGAACGCTGGCAGAAGACCCCAGACCTCCCAAAAGGCAAGAAACTCCCCACATACCTGGGTAGGGCAAAGCAGAGAGATTCCCGCACAGAAGAGCGGTGCCGAGCGGCACTCACCAGCCCGAGAGGCTTGTCTGCTCCCCCGCCGGGGCGGGTGGCGCTGGAGCTGAGGCTCGGGCTTCGGTCAGAGCGCAGGGAGAGGACTGGGGCTGGCAGCGAGAACTCAGCCTGAAGGGGGCTAATGTGCCACAGCTAGCCGGGAGGGAGTCCGGGAAAACTCTGGAGCTGCCGAAGAGGCAGGAGACTTTTTCTTCCCTCTTGGTTTCCTGGTGCGCGAGGAGAGGGGATTAAGAGCGCCGCGTAAAGGAGCTCCAGAGACGGGCGCGAGTCGCGGCTGAAAGCGTGGAGCCCAGAGACGGGCGTGGGACGCTGGGGCTGCTGCTGCCGCCGCTGAGAAGCCTGTGTGCGAGCGCAGGTCACTGTCCACACCGCCATTCCGGGAGCCTGTGCAGCCTGCCACTGCCGGGGTCCCGGGATCCAGGGGCGGCTTCCCTGGGAGAACGCACGGCGCGCCTCGGGCTGGTGCAACGTCACGCCGACCTCTGCCGCTGCAGGCTCGCCCCGCACTCCGTGCCCCTCCCTCCCGCCCGGCCTGAGTGAGCCAGAGTCCCCGAAGAGGCTGCTCCTTTAACCCTGTCCTGTCTGAGCGAAGAACAGACGCCCTCCGGCGACCTACACGCAGAGGCGGGGCCAAATCCAAAGCTGAGACCCAGGAGCTGTGAGAACAAAGAAGAGAAAGGGAAACCTCTCCCAGCAGCCTCAGAAGCAGCGGATTAAAGCTCCACAATCAACTTGATGTACCCTGCATCTGTGGAATACATGAATAGACAACAAATCATCCCAAATTGAGGAGCCAGGAGTCAGTGCTGTGCCTCTGAGGTGGGAGAGCCAACTTCAGGACACTGGTCCACAAGAGACCTCCCAGCTCCACATAATATCAAACGGCGAAAATCTTCCAGAGATCTCCATCTCAACACCAGCACCCAGCTTCACTCAACGACCAGCAAGCTACAGTGCTGGACACCCTATGCCAAACAACTAGCAAGACAGGAACACAACGCCACCCATTAGCAGAGAGGCTGCCTCAAATCATAAAAAGTCCGCAAACACCCCAAAACACACCACCAGACGTGGACCTGCCCACCAGAAAGACAAGATCCAGCCTCATCCACCAGAACACAGGCAGTAGTCCCCTCCACCAAGAAGCCTACACAACCCACTAAACCAACCTTAGCCACTGGGGACAGACACCAAAAACAACGGGAACTACGAACCTGCAGCCTGCAAAAAGGAGACCCCAAACACAGTAACATAAGCAAAATGAGAAGACAGAAAAACACACAGCAGGAGAAGGAGCAAGATAAAAACCCACCAGACCTATCAAATGAAGAGGTAATAGGCAGTCTATCTGAAAAAGAATTCAGAATAATGATGGTAAAGATGATCCAAAATCTTGGAAATAGAATAGACAAAATGCAAGAAACAGTTAACAAGGACCTAGAAGAACTAAAGACGAATCAAGCATCGATTAAAAACACAATAAATGAAATAAAAAATACTCTAGATGGGATCAATAGCAGAATAACTGAGGCAGAAGAACGGATAAGTGAGGTGGAAGATAAAATAGTGGAAATAACTGCTGCAGAGCAAAATAAAGAAAAAAGAATGAAAAGAACAGAGGACAGTCTCAGAGACCTCTGGGACAACATTAAAGGCACCAACATTCGAATTATAGGGGTTCCAGAAGAAGAAGAGAAAAAGAAAGGGACTGAGAAAATATTTGAAGAGATTATAGTTGAAAACTTCCCTAATATGGGAAAGGAAATAGTTAATCAAGTCCAGGAGGCACAGAGAGTCCCATACAGAATAAATCCAAGGAGAAATACACCAAGACACATATTAATCAAACTGTCAAAAATTAAACACAAAGAAATCATATTAAAAGCAGCAAGGCAAAAACAACAAATAACACACAAGGGAATCCCCATCAGGATAACAGCTGATCTCTCAGCAGAAACTCTACAAGCCAGAAGGGAGTGGCAGGACATACTTAAAGTGATGAAGGAGAAAAACCTGCAACCAAGATTACTCTACCCAGCAAGGATCTCATTCAGATTTGATGGAGAAATTAAAACGTTTACAGACAAGCAAAAGCTGAGAGAGTTCAGCACCACCAAACCAGCTTTACAACAAATGCTAAAGGAACTTCTCTAGGCAAGAAACACAACAGAAGGAAAAGAACTACAATAACGAACCCAAAACAATTAAAAAAATGGGAATAGGAACATACATATCAATAATTACCTTAAATGTAAATGGACTAAATGCTCCCACCAAAAGACACAGACTGGCTGAATGGATACAAAAACAAGACCCATATATATGCTGTCTACAAGAGACCCACTTCAGACCTAGAGACACATACAGACTGAAAGTAAGGGGATGGAAAAAGATATTCCATGCAAATGGAAACCAAAAGAAAGCTGGACTAGCAATTCTCATATCAGACAAAATAGACTTTAAAATAAAGACTACTAGAAGAGACAAAGAAGGACACTACATAATGATCAAGGGATCAATCCAAGAAGAAGATATAACAATTGTAAATATTTATGCACCAAACATAGGAGCACCCCAATACATAAGGGAAATATTAACAGCCATAAAAGGAGAAATCGACAGTAACACAATCATAGTAGGGGACTTTAACACCCCACTTTCACCAATGGACAGGTCATCCAAAATGAAAATAAATAAGGAAACACAAGCTTTAAATGATACATTAAACAAGATGGACTTAATTGATATTTATAGGACATTCCATCCAAAAACAACAGAATACACATTTTTCTCTAGTGCTCATGGAACATTCTCCAGGATAGATCATATCTTGGGTCACAAATCAAGCCTTGGTAAATTTAAGAAAATTGAAATTGTATCAAGTATCTTTTCTGACCACAATGCTATGAGACTAGATATCAATTACAGGAAAAGAGCTGTAAAACATACAAACACATGGAGGCTAAACAATACACTACTTAATAACGAAGTGATCACTGAAGAAATCAAAGAGGAAATAAAAAAATACCTAGAAACAAATGACAATGGAGACACGACGACCCAAAACCTATGGGATGCAGCAAAAGCAGTTCTAAGAGGGAAGTTTATGGCAATACAATCCCACCTTAAGAAACAGGAAATATCTCGAATAAACAACCTAACCTTGCACCTAAAGCAATTAGAGAAAGAAGAACAAAAACATCCCAAAGTTAGCAGAAGGAAAGAAATCATAAAAATCAGATCAGAAATAAATGAAAAAGAAATGAAGGAAACGATAGCAAAGATCAATAAAACTAAAAGCTGTTTCCTTGAGAAGATAAACAAAATTGATAAACCATTAGCCAGACTCATCAAGAAAAAAAGGGAGAAGACTCAAATCAAGAGAATTAGAAATGAAAAAGGAGAAGTAACAACTGACACTGCAGAAATACAAAAGATCATGAGAGATTACTATAAGCAACTCTATGCCAATAAAATGGACAACCTGGAAGAAATGGACAAATTCTTAGAAATGCACAACCTGCCAAGACTGAATCAGGAAGAAATAGAAAATATGAACAGACCAATCACAAGCACTGAAATTGAAACTGTGATTAAAAATCTTCCAACAAACAAAAGCCCAGGACCAGATGGCTTCACAGGAGAATTCTATCAAGCATTTAGAGAAGAGCTAACACCTATCCTTCTCAAACTCTTCCAAAATATAGCAGAGGGAGGAACACTCCCAAACTCATTCTACGAGGCCACCATCACCTTGATACCAAAACCAGACAAGGATGTCACAAAGAAAGAAAACTACAGGCCAATATCACTGATGAACATAGATGCAAAAATCCTCAACAAAATACTAGCAAACAGAATCCAACAGCACATTAAAAGGATCATACACCATGATCAAGTGGGGTTTATTCCAGGAATGCAAGGATTCTTCAATATACGCAAATCAATCAATGTGATACACCATATTAACAAACTGAAGGAGAAAAACCATATGATCATCTCAATAGATGCAGAGAAAGCTTTTGACAAAATTCAACACCCATTTATGATAAAAACCCTGCAGAAAGTAGGCATAGAGGGAACTTTCCTCAACATAATAAAGGCCATATATGACAAACCCACAGCCAGCATCGTCCTCAATGGTGAAAAACTGAAACCATTTCCACTAAGATCAGGAACAAGACAAGGTTGCCCACTCTCACCACTCTTATTCAACATAATTTTGGAAGTTTTAGCCACAGCAATCAGAGAAGAAAAGGAAATAAAAGGAATCCAAATGGGAAAAGAAGAAGTAAAGCTGTCACTGTTTGCAGATGACATGATACTATACATAGAGAATCCTAAAGATGCTACCAGAAAACTACTAGAGCTAATCAATGAATTTGGTAAAGTTGCAGGATACAAAATTAATGCACAGAAATCTCTGGCATTCCTATATACTAATGATGAAAAATCTGAAAGTGAAATCAAGGAAACACTCCCATTTACGATTGCAACAAAAAGAATAAAATATCTAGGAATAAATCTACCTAAGGAGACAAAAGACCTGTATGCAGAAAATTATAAGACACTGATGAAAGAAATTAAAGATGATACAAATAGTTGGAGAGATGTACCATGTTCTTGGATTGGAAGAATCAACATTGTGAAAATGACTCTACTACCCAAAGCAATCTACAGATTCAATGCAATACCTATCAAACTACCAATGGCATTTTTCACAGAACTAGAGCAAAAAATTTCACAATTTGTATGGAAACACAAAAGACCCCGAATAGCCAAAGCAATCTTGAGAACGAAAAACGGAGCTGGAGGAATCAGGCTCCCTGACTTCAGACTATACTACAAAGCTACAGTAATCAAGACAGTATGGTACTGGCACAAAAACAGAAAGATAGATCAATGGAACAGGATAGAAAGCCCAGAGATAAACCCACGGACATATGGTCACCTTATCTTTGATAAAGGAGGCAGGAATGTACAGTGGAGAAAGGACAGTCTCTTCAATAAGTGGTGCTGGGAAAACTGGACAGGGACATGTAAAAGTATGAGATTAGATCACTCCCTAACACCATACACAAAAATTAGCTCAAAATGGATTAAAGACCTAAATGTAAGGCCAGACACTATCAAACTCCTAGAGGAAAACATAGGCAGAACACTCTATGACATAAATCACAGCAAGATCCTTTTTGACCCACCTCCTAGAGAAATGGAAATAAAGACAAAAATAAACACATGGGACCTAATGAAACTTCAAAGCTTTTGCACAGCAAAGGAAACCATAAACAAGACGAAAAGACAACCCTCAGAATGGGAGAAAATATTTGCAAATGAAGCAACTGACAAAGGATTAATCTCCAAAATTTATAAGCAGCTCATGCAGCTCAATAGCAAAAAAACAAACAACCCAATCCAAAAATGGGCAGAAGACCTAAATAGACATTTCTCCACAGAAGATATACAGACAGCCAACAAACACATGAAAGGATGCTCAACATCTTTACTCATTAGAGAAATGCAAATCAAAACTACAATGAGATATCATCTCACACCAGTCAGAATGGCCATCTTCAAAAAATCTAGAAACAATAAATGCTGGAGAGGGTGTGGAAAAAAGGGAACAGTCTTGTACTGCTGGTGGGAATGTGAATTGGTACAGCCACTATGGAGAACGGTATGGAGGTTCCTTAAAAAACTACAAATAGAACTACCATATGACCCAGCAATCCCACTACTGGGCATATACCCTGAGAAAACCATAATTCAAAAAGAGACATGTACCAAAATGTTCATAGCAGCCCTATTTACAATAGCCCGGAGATGGAAACAACCTAAGTGTCCATCATCGGATGAATGGGTAAAGAAGATGTGGCACATATATACAATGGAATATTACTCAGCCATAAAAAGAAATGAAATTGAGCTATTTGTAATGAGGTGGATGGACCTAGAGTCTGTCATACAGAGTGAAGTAAGTCAGAAAGAGAAAGACAAATACTGTATGCTGACACATATATATGGAATTTAAGAAAAAAATGTCATCAAGAACATAGGGGTAAGACAGGAATAAAGACACAGACCTACTAGAGCATGGACTTGAGGATATGGGGAGGGGGAAGGGTAAGCTGTGACAAAGTGAAAGAGCGGCATGGACATATATACACTACCAAACGTAAGGTAGATAGCTAGTGGGAAGCAGCCGCATAGCACAGGGAGATCAGCTCGGTTCTTTGTGACCGCCTGGAGGGGTGGGATAGGGAGGGTGGGAGGGAGACGCAAAAGGGAGGGGATATGGGAACATATGTATATGTATAACTGATTAAATTTGTAAAATAAAAAAAAAAAAAGAAGCAAAGAGCGAGTTAAAAATCAATGAGCATAATTTTTAACATTTAAAGTTAAAAATAAATGATTCTTCCATTGTTTATTGAACTGGGCAACAGTGAATTCAATATTTACATTATTAAAAGTCTCACTTTTATAGTCTTAAAAAAAAAAAAAAAAAAAAAAGAAGATATGACTAAGTAAAACACATTACTAGTGCTACTCCTCCCAAGACTTTGAAGGGAACCCATGCAAGAGAAGAACCCTAAAGCTTAAGCTTTGATAGTTTCATGTTAAGTCTGCCCCTGTAGATTGATGCTACCAATATCTTTCCTTTATAGTTTAGAGAGAATTAGAGAGATTAAGTAATTTGTCCCAGGTCACAGAGCTAGCAAGGGGCAAACTGTCTAAATTCAGGGTGTGAACATTTTCACCACTCTGGTATGCTGACTCTTGCTGCAGGAAAATGCTTACCATGACCTGAACCAGAGTTACGCGTAATGAGGAATGAATAAGAAGTACTTGGATGAAAGTGTGACTAACTTGTTACTAACTGGATAAATGGGTGAGGAAGAACTGGAGGTTCAACTAAGACGGTCTTCAAGCAAGGATTAAATATCTCCAGCTGTGGGAGAGCAGAGATACAGAGACTAGAGGGCCAGCTGGTCCTGGAAGTCCTTGTGGCAAGATGATTGACCCTGGGGTAGGAGTCATGTTAAGTAGTTGAGAGGAAAGGACAGGATAGTGAGTTGAAGGAAGCAGTGGCTGAAAGGTGGGTTGAGTGGACAGAAATTACAGATTCTGGGGATGGAATTGTATATATAAGGCCCTATGTATGTCATGGTGGCAAGTTAAATTTGTTATAAATTTGAAATGAATGTCTTCAGGGTTAAGAAGGAACTGATTTTTAAGGTTGCAAAGAACAGAGAGTTGGAGAGAAGATGGAAAGAATAAATTCAAGCAAAGTAATAAAGGCCTATCAGGAAGATAAGGAAGGAATTTATTGCCTCCTGTTAAAAACCTTCTCTTATTTGAAGGCTACTAATTTTTTTTGTGTGTGTGTGGTACGCGGGCCTCTCACTGTTGCGGCCTCTCCTGCTGCAGAGCACAGGCTCCGGACGCGCAGGCCCAGCGGCCATGGCTCACGGGCCTAGCCGCTCTGCAGCACGTGGGATCCTCCCAGACTGGGGAACGAACCCGCGTCCCCTGCATCGGCAGGCGGACTCCCAACCACTGCACAACCAGGGAAGCCCAAAGGCTGCTATTAAATCCCTTTAATATGTCTCCATTAATCCAAAGTAGACCTTCAGGCCTTCATCAAAGGATCCTCCTAACCTTATAGTCATTTTTGACTTCTGAATACTTCTTAGGTTTTCTTACTTTTAATTACAGTATCTCCAAATGAGTCTACTTCACAACCTTCTAATAATGGTCTGACTGAGGTCAGAAACAGAGAGAGAACTTTATTTCTATTAGTAAAGCACAGTAGTGTGTTTGTTTACATCTGTGATATTGTGGTAGTTCATCACCCTCATTTATGTCACATGCTGATTTCACAGTATGCAAGAACTTAGGGGTAAGTTGGTTAGGATCCCCAAAATCAATACCCCCTGACTTCCCTTCCAAAGTTCATGGCTGTGTGTTCATGACTTTTGACATGAGGTCTAAACCAGTAAACTTGTTGCAAGGAGACAAGGGCTAAGACACTCTAACTCTACAATGACAAATGGACTGTGGACTTTAATCTTTGGAAATACTTTGCAATGAAGAACTGTAATAAATTAGAGACATAGATAGACAAAGAGAGGTTTATTTTTCTCAGCCAAATAATGAAAATAGAGCCCAGTCTTTTCTCCACTTGGCTTTCTGTTTAGACAGCAGCACTTCATCTTCATGTTCTCCTGCTTAAAAGAGACCCCAGGCTAAAAGAAAATTGAATGGCAATGGCAGTATAAATTACCCCCTCGGTCCCTTGGCCCACTTATTGATCTAATGGGATCCATCTTTTGAAGTCATAGAGAGTGGAGTCCAAAGCTTTCACTTCTGAAATGTCAAGAAATAATTAAAATCATAACACAAATGACACCAAAGGAAAGTTGTGGTGTTCTTGATATCCTGGGGGAGAATTTCAGCTTATATATAAGCTTTAAATGCATAGTTCTGCTGAAAACACACAACAGTAAAATTGTCAGTAGTTTGGAAAGCCCAAATCAAATAGCCTTTGATGGGAAATAGCTTTTTAATAATTTTAATGCAATTTTGACTTGTTCCATTACATAAAGAGGCCTAATGAATGCTGCTTTGAACCACTGAAAAGAAAAGGTGACCTTAGAGAGACTATTTTTTTCACTAATTAGAATAAAATAAACAGAATGTGCATACAGAGTATTGAATTACTTTAAAGAGAAAAGAATTTTCATTGTTTTTATACAAAATTTTCTATTTCAAAATACCTATTTCAAATCACTGTAAAGTTTACAAAGTTTGTTCTTAAACATGAATTTCTGTTGTCAGTAAACTAAATGTATTTGGTAAGGAGGGCACATATTATTACTACAGTTTTATATATGAATAAGCTGAGAATTTGTGATGTCAATTTCACTTAAATAGTCCACACAGGGCTTCCCTGGTGGCACAGTGGTTGAGAGTCTGCCTACCGATGCAGGGGATGTGGGTTCGTGCCCCGGTCTGGGAAGATCCCACATGCCGCGGAGCAACTAAGCCCACGCGCCACAATTACTGAGCCTGAGCTCTAGAACCCGCAAGCCACAACTACTGAGCCTGCATGCCTAGAGCCCATGCTCCGCAACAAGAGAAGTCCCCTCAACGAGAAGCCCATGCACCGCAACGAAGAGTAGCCCCCTGTCACCGCAACTAGAGAAAGCCCGTGCACAGCAACGAAGCCCCAACACAGCCAAAAATAAATAAATTTATTTAAAAAAAAAAAAAAGGCCACACAGCTAGTAAGAAGTAGAGCCCAGACTTGAACCCAGCTTTCAGTCTTTTGGGTCAGTGATCTCATTACATCAACATTATATCTACTCCCTTTGTAATCAGTATTAACCTTGCCCCCTGTTCCCAGACACTAAGGGAGAAAGTTCCTTAGGGTCCTCCACAGACCTCCTTCTAGGCAAATAATTTTTTTTGGATCCTTTGTCTATATCCATATCTAGATTAAAATGCATTATAAAAGTCAGGGGTCGGTGGGAAGAATAGTATTTTATTGATGAAGATTTAGAATAAATGGGAGAGAAGAAGTACTTATGTAATCTCTTATTGTTTAATCGGTTCAATAAAGATGCTTTGTGGTATCCAGGCACCATTTCTTTCTGTTCAGATCTGGGAACCATCTTTTCCTGTTTTTTTATTGACAAATGGGAAGTTTCTGGACAATTTCATATCTCTTACCACAAGCAAATGGTTAACAATGCTGTTGTAATGCTGGTTCTTTATATGTGGGAAACAAAAGCTCTTCTTGCCTCTGCAGTTGTTCAATACCATTTATTTAATGCTGGTTATATCATTACTTTAAATACTGTGTTATCTATTGTGCTGCCCGTGAATGTTGGCTTCCAGTGACTTAGAAAGTTTGTTTCTGTGCTTTGTTGGAGAAGCCCACAAATGTAAGTCTTACCCCATCTATGCAGGAAAATTAGAACAATAATTATTCATGATGATGTTACATTTACCATCCAGAACTTCATAGCTTAAATATAGAACAAAACGTTTTCCAACCATATCTTCTTTTGAACTCTTTAGTCCTTAATGTATTCTTAGAATGTTCTCTCTTTCAATGTCACCTGTACCCTTGCCTTCCACACAGTGTTGCCAGTGAGAAGGACAGGCAAGAAGCCAGTGATTGAAATGAGAAGAGTGTCCCATTGTGCAAGGATTGTCACCCTTACCTGGCATGGTCTCAGACAGACCTGAGGGCACATCACAGTGCCAATCAGAGATAAGAGAGGACATGGAATGGGAGGACCCATTGGCTTGTAGTGCATTCATCTTGAACTCTATCAGCCAGACAATTGTGGCCTGGTCTGGGGCACTGACCAGTATATGGCATGGAGCCTTCAGAGGGGGTAGGAGACTCCTCTGGGTACCAGAGGTGGGGGATACACAAGCCAAAGGATGCCTTCTGCCATGCCCACCACTCACGAGTTCTAGAGATGAAGGTGGCACCCTGACTGGAACCTTGACAAGTGAGAGGCCACACATCAAGCTTGAGCCAAGGGTCAGCAGTAAAACAGAGTCCTGAACTCATCCTGTGTCTAACCTGAGTGAGAGTCACATCAAGTCAGTCTGTCACCACCATGCTGGTGACCCAATTTCATGTGATCCCGTAAAAGAACTACACTAGTCAGCAGAGTGAACCACTTGTCCGGCCCCCACCCTGGAACTGGGGTCTGGCCAGGATCACTAGGGACAATCCCACAGCATAAGTCCCAGAGCTACTCTGAGCTTCTGATACCCATTTGTGTGTGGAATAGAACATCAAAAAGTGCCCTGATGGAAAGAAACAAAGACCAGGCCCACACAGGTCTCGATCTGCTCTCAGAGCACCATTCCTGTGTGGCTCTACTGGTCCCAGCTGGTCCCAAGCACTGGAAGGGTCTCAGATATTGTGGAGGAACTCACTCCAACCTGCGCAGGGGCCCTGTTTGCTCAGATATTAGAGCGTTCTGGTCCCTCCATCCACTAGTTATTCTGCTTAGCAAGACAATCAAAAGATCCAAAATATATGATAAAAAGACTCACTTGCTATACCAAATCTCATCCATTTGCCCCTACAAATGCTTTTCCACTCCTTTTCATATGCTCTGTCTTGACTGGTAACTATTACATCTACAGGGTTTCTGTGCCTTCTGACCTCCAGCTAGGTTTGACCATTGGGGAGCCCTGGCCAGAGATGGAGGAAAATAGGTGGAAGATACGGATTTTTTCTCCCAGTTCCTTCCTTCTGAGGTCACTTTGAATGTGTCCATCCACCAAAGGCCACTCTCAGGCAGTCATCTCCACACTCATCTCTCTCCTAGATTCTGGTCACCACCCTCTCAGTGATGCCATTTTAGCTGCTTCTAACCCCAGGATACTGCACTATTCCTAGGGGTGGCCTCCAGCCTCTTTGTAATTAGCCCTTTTAGAATTCACCTATGTTGATACAAATACAATGCTTTGTTAAAAGATACATAAGTTAGAGAGAGAGGGTTGGCAGTTGGAAAGGGCTCCTGGTTAGGGGCCTGCTGCTCATGTGAGCTGCCTTTGAGCCTGAGGAATAAGTTAACCTCATACAATTGGCCATCCGGGCCCATGCTTTCAGTCTAAGATGAGTGAACTGTTTGCAAGAGAAGACCTGGCAATCCTCCAGCTGAGCACAGGGAACATGCCACTCTGCCTGCTTCAGGGGCCTCCATTTCCTGGTCTATGCAGACAACGTTATGGTATGACTTAGGCTTGCAGCCAACCATCAGGGTTCCTCCATCTGTAAAATACAGGGGTCTGATTAGGGGATCTCTAAGTCCAGCAGTAAGGGCAGGGACCTGGAGAATGTCAGAGGAGTGGAAGTGCCTCTCCCCAAGCCCACTCTTAACATTTGTAGGGCCCTGGGCAAGAATACAAATGAAGGTCAATTCAATAGAGCCCTAAATATTTAGAAGTTACAAATAACAGAAACAAATAAAATGAGTCCTATATGTCTACCCTGACAAATATGCCTTCATCACAACCAAAGTTTTAAAATATTCATCAAACTGTAGTGGCAAAATGTCAAAGATGTATGAATTTAATCACGATTGCTCATGTATGAGTGTTGCTTTGACAATATTTGGATGAGTATATATAAATAAAAGCACATATAAATCATAAATAATTTTATATTAATTCCAATTTTTTTGGCCTTTAATTCTGTAAGGTTACTAGTTGTGTTGTTGTCATCAACACTTCTTCATAATTTGTGTTCTACTTGTGGGATCTAAAAGATTAAAAAATAAATATAATCATATTCAAAATGTACAAAATGTTAATGTATTTTATACAAATATAAATTACAGTAAATGCAAAAAATGAAAAAAATAAAAATCATTTTCATAAATATTTCAAGTTGTTTTCTTCTAAATATTCATAACTATGAGAATTCAAATGCAAAGTAAAAGTAGTGATATCCAACATTCAAATCAAAAGTATTTAAATCAGGCTGAACTTTTTATTTGGTTGTTTGAAAATAAAATTAAATTTCCTAATATTAAAAAAACCCAATTCTAGAGTTCAATATTCAGCTAGTTGCTGATGTAAGATATCAGTAATTGAATTTCACAATGAATATGAATTGTTTAATATTGCAAAATGTTAATCACCAGTCATGTGCCACTATCGAAAAGAACATCAGGCTAATTTGTAAATACCTCCAGAAGCACAAATTAGAACACAAAGAGTAGAAAAAATGGACACAGAACTGCTGAGAAATAGTGCTTAATTACACATGGTGTCTGATACGTGGTCAGGCATAATAAATTGTAATTATTAGTAGTAATAATAGTAGTAGTTGTTACAAGTAGTGATTGTTTATTTTTTATTTTGTGGCTCTCTCATCTGTATCACAGAATTATTTGGGAGCTAATTTTAATAAAGTGAACCTATTCAATTCCTCCTTTATTTGACCAAATTAAGATCTTAAAAATCCAGTTATGAGAGAGTTAATTACTGTTGTTTCAAGAGCTGTCTCAATTTTACTTAGAAAGAAGAGTTTTTTTGTTGTTAGAATCTAACTGATTCTATTTAGCAAAAAGTTATCTTTGATTCCAGTATGTTTTCAGCCAGATTACCCTCATAACCTGAACACAGAATTTTGGCTTCTAATTTCAAGGAGAGAAATATAACTGCAAAGCAAAGATATATGCAAAGCCTGATACTTAATTTATCTTGTTCAAGACAAACAAGGCTAAGAGTATCATGCACAGAACCTTAAGAAATAATCTTTGCATTCAGTTAATCTATATTAGTTTTCACTTCATTGTCATTTGCTCTTTTAACTTTCTTCACTGGCTTATCAAACAGAAATTGGCAGTGATAATGTTTTCTATTTCTTTGATTTTCAAAATGGATCTTTAAAAAAAATGTGGATTGGCTAATAAAGCAAAAGGGATGGAGTTGATCAGAATTCTTTTTCAAGACAGCTCTTCATAGCAACAATTGGCCAGAAGGCACCCCAGTGCCTCTTGTAAGATGGGTTGTTTCTCTTCCAAGAAAAAAAGTAGGATTATTAAAGTCCTATTAAAGTAGTAATGACATCTGGAAATATTACCTTTTAGTACTACTTCAAAGATCATCTCCAACAAAATAACTTATCGTGAAACTGCCAGAAATATCACCTAACTTCTGCACATGGGGGCACCTATTAGAATTAAGAGGGCACAATATATAGATATAGTGATGACTGTAAGAGTGTTGGGATGAGATCCTGCTTTTTCCAGCTGTTTGCCTATTCCTCTTTGCTTCCAAAGATGGAAAGAGGGGTCTAGAGGCCCCAAAGATAAGGCTCTGTTCTCACTAGTGGAACTGGTTTATCAAGCAGAATTCCCTAAAATTTTCCCAAGACATCTGGCCTGAAGGCCCACAGTCAGATAAAGAAAACCTATATTGATTCCCAGCTGAGCGCAGATTATATGAGGCTTCTCTGTTTGCAAAACTATTTCTAAACATCCAAACAAATGGACAAGTCTCTGAAAAATTGGGCAGTAATCAATGTCTCAATAAAGGCAGATCTAGTAGTCCCAAGCATGGCTTATGTATATTATTCAGCATTTTTGTTATGAATGGCCAGACCCTAAAAGCCCCTGATGGAAAACAAAATGAAGTTAAATAGTGTTGGAACTAGACTGGCTTTCAGAGTTAAGTATCTCATTTTTCAGAAGAAACAATTATACAGAGAAGTAGTGACCTGGCACAGCATTGAACCTTGGCAAAGGCCATGATTACAAAGAATTAGAGAGAGTATGTTGTGGTGGGAAGATCACGGGTTATGTGAACAGGAAATCCCTGACTTCACTTCCGGCCTGCCACATCCTAGTTTATGTTGGAGAAGTACCTTAGCATAACTAAGCCCCTGTTGCCATTTTCACATTTTTCAGAGCGAAGCATAATGCCTGTTTATGGACTAAATAAAATAGTGTATAAAGTTCCAAGCACATAGCAGATGTATTGTGAATATAGATAAACTTTTCTTTCCTCATTCAAGCAGTCTCTGAACTACATACACTTATATGAAATTCCACCGAGGGGAATGAATTAAGGAGAATGTTAAAAAAAAATCTCTGACCTAGAAAGTCCTTAGTTTCAAAGCAATAGGCAGCAGTGACTCATTACTACAGTCTTCAAAAAGCTGAGGAAGGATGGGGATGAGGGGTTCCTATCAAAGCAAAACATAGAACACAGATGAATAAAAATACACACATACATGTTTTACACACACATATTATAGTATCTGCGAATATGTGTAACTAGATAAGAGTTCAGTCATCACGGATCCAACTCTCTCCTGACTCATAAGCAACATTAAGTAGCTTCCTGTGCTCTCCTGAAATGAGTTCTCTCTCTGCTAACCCCAGCACCCTGCAGCCTGAGAACCTGGTTCTACTTCAGAAGTTGAGTCACTGTTGCCTTTATTTTAAAGGCTGTTTCTGCCAACAGATCTCTCCATCCAATTTCAGAGGAGAAATTCACAAACTCAGAGTGCCCCATTGAAGAAGCAGGACCTTGTTTTCCCTGGTGCAGGTAAATGTCTTCCTATGTTTAAGACTGACCTCCAAAAAATAGAAAGGTGGTTTTGAGAAGCCATATGATCAAAGAAAGTTCATACAAAATTCAAAGTAAGAGAAAAATATCAACATTTCAACATCTCTCACAGTTGAATTGAACTGCAATTTCTGATGTGTTAAAGGAAGTGGTGATTCATCTCAGCTCGTAATGAGCACCCAAAGTGCAAAATTTCTCTTGCTTTAGTTAGTCACAGACTCCAAAGGGATCTCAGAGATGTGGATTAACAATGTGGAGACTTGAAATTCTTTTGATTCATTTTAGTCCTATCCACTAGAATACATGACCCTTTATTAATTTAATGGATTGCAAATTGAAAGGAAAAATGGTTACTTTATAAATTCATATAGAGTTAAGCATAGACACATTAACAATAAAACCTTGACTTTTCACATGAAGGAAAAATTGTGGCAAATGTATTCAGTTTCAGTATTTTTAAAAAATACACCAAAAAAGAATGTTCTGTTAAAAATGAAACATGTAGCATAGATTGCAGAAAGAAAGGGGAGGGGAAGTATCTTTGATGTGTATGGTTATAAATGTGTAGTTGTATCTTGTCCACTCCTCTAGCTGTGAAGCCTTCAGTTTGGAGCAGGTTTCAAGCATGTTTACACAGGCACAACCTGCCAGTCTTGCTTTGAGCCACGTCATGTGTCTCACAATGTGGCATGGGAAGCCCGTAAGAACCCACTTGGCACTCACACATGTGTATCCTGGAAATGCTGGAGAGTCAACACCCATGGAGCACACTTGACCAGTGAAGGATGGGGCTGATGGAATGCTTGACATGCAGTTCATAAGGCGCCTCAGAAAGTCCTGCTGAATGGAGCATCCATTGACCATAGCAGCAATGAACATATCCTTACATTGACTTTCCCTCCCTCTCTGGTTGACTTCCAGTATTAGTTATCTACTGCTGTGTTAAAAGTTACCTCAAAACTTAGTGACTTAAATAACACATTTTTGTTCTCACAGTTTCCAGTCAACAAATCAGAATCAGCTTCAGCTGGCTGGTTCCAGCTCAGGATCTCTCATGAGCATTTAGTTCAAATGTCAGCCAGGGCTGTATCCATCAGAAGGCTCGACTGGGGCTGGAGGATCCACCTCTGAACTTACTCACGTGGTTATGAGCAGGAGCACTCAGTTTTTCCCAGTGTGGACTCCTGCTCACCTTATGGCAGCTGGCTTTCCCCAGAGCGAGTGATCCAAGAGAGAGGACAAGGGAGAGTGCAAGCAGGAAGCTACAGTGTGTTTTATCACTTAGCTTCAGAAGGGACATACCATCACGTCTGCTGTACGCTGTCAGCAGCATAGATCAACCCTGGTGCAATATGGGAGGAGACTCCACGGGAGTGTGAATACCAAGAGGTGGGGAACATTGGGCGGTCTTGGGAGTTGACTACCATACTTCCTCTACCACTCATTCATGATCCTGGAGTCACTTCCAATAAACTACTTGTACAAAAAGCTTTATCTCAGGCTCTGCTCTTGGGTGGAAACTATGCTAAGGCAGCGAATGATTTTCTCTATGTAGTTTTCTTCAGCAAGGTGGATCTGTATGTACATGTGTTGATACAGAAAGATTTCCAAAATATATTATTAAGTGCAAAAAGTAAAATGCAGAACTGTTCAGGTATGTGTATATAACTTCAAGAGTATAAAAGAAGCTTAGTAATAGCTGATAGTGGTTATTTGAGGGAGAAGGTGAAAAGAAAAAGGCTGATTAATTTTCATCTTATTATTCTTAGCACTATTTGAATTTTTGAAACACATTTATGTATTCTTTTAAAGAATCACTGTTTGAGGGGTGGTAAGATTGGGAATTTTAAAATTCTCTATAAAATTTTATGTATTAAAAGTATAATAATGCCTTTAAAAAAACAATAACTCTAACAGTCAGAAAAGTTAGGTACTATAGAAGGTGTTCAAGAGAAGGGTCAATTCAAACAATACAAGGGACCCTGTTCTCAGTCTTTCCAGGCATTGAGTTGTGGTGTTAACCCAATTATTTCACACCAAAAGAGAAATGGGGAGGCATTCCACTTCTATGAGGAATCCATGCCTAAGGACACGGTACACTTCTTATCCTGCTGGCTGCCCATTCCCTTACCATTATATCAAAACTGGGAATACATGGAAGGATCATCTGGAACCATGCCTCAGGATTTTGCTCTTGTCCTCTGCTGTTTTTCATACCTTTAAATTAAAGTAAAATCCTTTCACACAATGGTACCAAGATTGTGCAATGGATACTTGGTTCCTATTATTTTCTCAAAGAACAGGTAAAAATTCTTACCTTGGAAATGACAGGCAACATTGTCTGGCAAAGTAGGTGATAAAGTGAAGAGTGGCTCCCTGCATATTCAGTATCTTCCTAGCCCAGTCTCCCCAAGTTAGAGCCAGTGAAAAAGGAGCCAAACAACCAGAAGATTCCTGGAAATTGTTGGGCCTCTCCTGGAATGCCCACCACTCCATACTTAAGCTGTGGTGGATAAATGCCACCAGATGGTGCCAAACTGCGGTTGGGACCAGGATAGATTTGCATTATGACTTCAGATCTCTATTGCAAACTGGATGCATAAGTCCATCAGGAAGCAAACCACGAAGAACCTCAAATGATGCCATTATGCATTTTAATCTTGACTTTTAAAAAACCCCACCTATCTAGTTAAAGCAAGACTTTATTATATAACTAAAAGACGTCTCTTAACAGCCCAGATGGTCTCTTAATAATAGTCACTTTTGTTACAACCAGATAAGAATTTATATTAATTTATTGAAGAATTCAAATAGTCTACTTCATTTGACTACAGATGTAAGAAATGGAGGAGACAGACCAAAAAGCTCACAACATCCAAAATCTCTATTTTTCAAAGGAAGAAGAAAGCTAATTTTAGAAAATCAACATGTTTCCTGATTACAGGAACATTTATCAGGAAGCAAGTTAATTTCCTAAAATTTAATTGCAAATCCAAGCATCCTTGCCAAGTTTTCCATGTTGTCAGTAAGGAACAGGGACATCTGTGGCTAAGGCATCATATCTTCTGGGTGCTCTGAGCCACAACCACAGTGCTATTTCCCCTCTGACACACATGGACACTAGCAAGCCTCCTTATCCTAGTCAGTATTGGAGCCTGCTAATATCTGGAGTGCTAACTTCGGTCAGTAGATCGGTCGATCCCTATTATATGGCATCACCTTCTACTCCTTAAATGTCAATCTCATTAAAGTGATAAATCTCAACATATGATGTAAATACAGACAAAAAATGTTGAAATTTTTTTCACACACTACCTAACTTCCCCTACAAGTTCTTTCCCCTAAAAAATTATGGGTGAGGGGGGTGAGGGGAAGGAAAATTGGATGAAGATGGTCAAAGGTATAAGATAAGTAAGTTTGGGGGATGTAACCTACAGCAGGGTGACTATAGTTAACAATACTGTATTGTGTATTTGAAACTTGCTAAGAGAGTTGATCTTAAAGTTCTCATCACAAGAAAAAAGTTTGTAACTATATGAAGTGACAGATGTTAACTAACCTTATGGTGGTAATCATTTCGCAGTATATACATATATCAAATCACACATTGTATATCATAGACTTATACAATGTTATATGTTAATTATATCTCAATAAAATTGAAAAAACTCAAAGAGTCCACCATATTCCACTGAATGGCCCTCTGAGTGAAGCTATGTATCCTCAGGCTGTTGTATATTGCTTGGATTTTCTTTTTTTTCTTCTTATGGCAATTCTGAACATATAGTGGATTTAAGAAAGCATAGAATGCAGTGGATAGGCATGAATAAGGCTAAGTGTCACTAAAAATAGCATTGCCAGCAACCAGTAACTATAAATTTAAATTCTATGCAAATCCAATTCCTTTTGCTCATTTCCCCTTAACTCCTGTTAATCAAATTGGACTGAGATAAATATTGATATTAAAAATATATGTAAATTTATGTAAAAACTTTTCTCAGTTTTGTCTTTTGCAGTAAAAAGTCTCAAATCACAGAGAAAGCGATTCTTCCTCTTTTTCTGTCCCCAATCACTCTTTTGGCTGGGAGAGACATTGCACTTTTCATGCCAAACCACATATATTCCACCCTTGACTCAATTAATTATTTTCATAATCATCATAAAATATAATCATGAAACCCCTCTTCACCACTTCAAGTTTTTTTGTTCTCGAAATAAAAGTAGAAAGAAGGGCTTCCCTGGTGGCGCAGGGGTTGAGAGTCTGCCTGCCGATGCAGGGGATGTGGGTTTGTGCCCCAGTCTGGGAGGATCCCACATGCCGCGGAGCGGCTGGGCCCGTGAGCCATGGCCACTGAGCCTGCGCATCCAGAGCCTGTGCTCCACAACGGGAGAGGCCACAACAGTGAGAGGCCCGCGTACCGCAAAAAAAAAAAAAAAAAAAAAAAAGTAGAAAGAAATTGTTTATGTGAGTTCCCTGTTTGCTCATGATTTAGATTTGCTCTTTGGAAAACCTTCCCAAAGATTCTGTGGTAGCCCAATAAACTGCAGATACCAGCCTCTTAACTGAAAGTTCTTTTAGACATGGAGAGTAATTAAAATATTTACATGCAAGTTTTATCTAGAGAATTAAAAATAATACTATCTGGAGACTGATTTGAGGACATCAATATAAATATAACTAACAAAAAAAAAATAGCTTTTTAGCCACATTCCAAAAGTTTCCCCTTGGGGGAGATTCAGTTTTGGAGTTAATGCTCTGACAGCCTCTTTGGAGTTTCCAAGGCAGTAAGAAGGAGGACACAGGAGATGAATTGAGAGGGATGACAGAGAGCCCTAGAATCTGAAAAAAAAAGATACAAATGAACTTGTTTACAAAATAGAAATAGACCCACAGACATAGAAGACAAACTTATGCTTACTAAAGGGGAAGGGGGGAGAGGGGTAAATTAAGAGGATGGGCTTAACAGAGACACAATACTATATATAAAATAGATAACCAACAAGGACCTACTGTATAGCACAGGGAACTCTACTCAGTATTTTGTAATAACCTATAAGGGAAAAGAATATGAAAAAGAATATATAAATATTATATATACATATAATATATACACATACATATATAACTGAATCACTGTGCTATACTTCACTATAAATAAATAAATAAATAAATAAAAATAAAATTCTACAAACAATAAAAAATTAATCTGACATAATCCCCCCCAAAATAAAAAGTTTGAAAAAAATAGGAAAGACTTTCGGGAGATATTATTTGAGACTTCTTTGGGGAAAGATGGCTAGAGGGAGACCCAAAGGCTGATAATCAAGAGAGATGGAGAAAAATTCAGTGTGATTCTGTAGTGAAATATGATACTTTACCCGATTCAAGTTCTCCTGTCTTCTCCTCTACAAAATCATTAGTAAATTTACACTGCTCACTCATGCTTTATAGAGAATTCCTGTAGCAGGAAACTGGACAAGTACTGAATTCAAGGCTGGTGTGAGATGAAAGCAGCTGTCCACAGAAGAGATCACATATGAGGTGAGAAAAGATTTCAATGATACGATTTTCAAGTTGGAGAATCATTTCCTTATCTAAGACCCTGCAACTCTCATCGTTTGTATGGATAAAGCAGAATCTTGGATTTTCTAAAAAAATAAATCTTAATAGTATTTGAAAAAGAATGTTTAGTATGTGCCGTCCTGGGTTTTTCAGGGATCAAGGACCTGAAGACAGGAGTATATAAGCATGGTGCCTGAAGTGTCTTAAACCCACAGTAGTAGTGTATGTAAACCAGTTGATTTAAGTGGGTCCAGTTTGGATTTCTGTCCCTTGCAATGAAAAGTCTCCTGTTTTTTTTTTGTTTTTGTTTTTTTTTTGTGGTACGCGGGCCTCTCACTGTTGTGGCCTCTCCTGTTGCGGAGCACAGGCTCCGGACGCACAGGCTCAGTGGCCATGGCTCACGGGCCCAACCGCTCCGTGGCATGTGAGATCTTCCCAGACCGGGGCACGAACCCATGTCCCTTGCATCGACAGGCGGACTCTCAACCACTGCGCCACCAGGTAAGCCCCAAGTCTCCTGTTTTTGATGCAAAGGACAATTGTGGTTATCATCAGAAGGACAGTTAGGACAAGGAGGGCCATAGGGACGAGAGGGAGAACGGATATATTTAAAAGGAAAAAAATTGGTAGCTGAGGCAATTTGCCATCCTATCTACTTGGGTCTGATCAGTATCCAAGCTCTAGTTTCAGCACTAGGCTTGGCCCCAGAGGAAGAAATCCAGGGTCTTCTCGATGGGAGAAATGTTCTATCAAATTTCACTTGTGCCTTGGGTATTGAGGAGCTAGCCAGCTGCCAACTTGGATATGGAGGAATAGTTGGGGAGATATTTCTTTATGGCTGGGCTTAAGCTGGATGAGGAGGAAAGAAGTGAGTATTCCACATAAAGGCGCACAATGAATTGTTAATGTCACTCGTGGTCTAAACATCTGGGCCTTACTTCTGAGCTAACATTGGCCTTTCTATCTTGGCCATGCTTCAGCCAGTTTTTCCCACTCAACTGTACATACGTCCTCTTCACGACCCTGGCTGAAACCACCACTTCATCCTTGACCCTGCTGGCCCAATTATTCCTCCCCTGTACCTCCCTGGGGATTGCCTGAAACTATCATCTACTAGGCTGACCATGCCTCCCTCTTTAGCTGTGTTTGTGGTTGAAGGTGTACACTCCCGCCACCTGCTCCCTTCTCCCGCAGGCCAGAAGGCAGGCCAACACAAAGAAGTTTAATCAAGGAACTAACTATGGGTTTTCGGAGATTTTTATCCAATTTGCTACTGTGAAAGTCATCAGTGGAGGCTTGTGTGTGGCAAAAACAAATGCTTCAGTTCAGGGAAAAGTATAAGGACAGAGAGAAGACACAGCTTGGCAGAGAATGGGAAAGCAGAATTACAGATGATTAATAATATTTATTTTCACTTTCTCTCCATGAAAAAAAAAAATCTCTGTTGTCCTTTATTCTATCTCCTCAAATTAGTGGAAGAGTGCTAGTCATGATTCATCAGTGATTCAGGATGAGCTGCCATGTTGATTTCTGCTCTTGATCCTCTGGCCCATCAGGGCCCGAGTCAGAGGAGTTTTTTGACCTTAAAAATAAAACAGCCAGTTATTTTACCAGCAAAATGCATTTATTCAGGAAGAGTAGAGGAATTGCAAGTTGGAATATGCAGGCTATGGCAAAACCATAGGCAAATAAAGGAGAGGAACATTACTTTATATAGAAAAAGGAGGAAGCTGGGAGGAGCTGCTTCCAACAAAAATCCACTGGAGGAAAGTGAGAGTTCGGGGTGACAGTTTCTCATTGGCTGGGCCTGTTGCTGATCTAGGAGACAATTTTCCTTCCTCCTGTTGGAGATGTAGGGTAGGTCTCTTCCTGGTTGCCCTCTTCCTATGGCAACGAGGGATAGTGCCTGAGAGCTCCCCCTTCGAGACTCCACCTTAAATGAGGTTTCCTTTTATGAATTTTCACAGGGTCAATTAAATAGCAGAATGCTGTTAGTTATTAAAACTTGTTTTGACTCGCAAACTCTTCTCTGTTTTTTCTATAACTCCTTCCAATCTGGCCTTCACCTCAACCCCCCAACAAAACAGCTCTTGTCAAGGTCACCAAATGAACTCCACTTTTGAAAATCCAGTGGGAAATTTTCAGGCAGCTAACTTGACTTGTCAGATCCTTTTTCATCCTGGATATGTTTTCTTCACTTGCCTTCCAGGGCACCACACACTCTAATCCCCAGCCACCTCCCTCCTCCCCCCACTAAGTAGATGCTTCCTTCCAGCCTTTTTTCCCTGATTCCTCCTCTTTCTCATTCTTTCAACACTGGTGTACCCTGGGGCTCAGTCTCTGGACCTTTTCACTTCTACACTCACTGTGTTGGTGATATTTCATCTAGTCTCAGAGCTTTCAGTTCTTTCTATATACAAATGCTTCTTTAATTAATATATCTGACATGGACTTCCCTCCTTAACCCTCAGCTAATATATACAATCATCTACTTTTACTGGCTCTACTTGGATGCATATTAACTGTAACGTATCACAATTCAACCTCCTCCTCACACAGGCCTCCTCATCTCAGCAAGTAACACAGTCTATCCAGTTGCACACACCAAAAACCTTGAGGTCATCCTTGAATCCTCTTTGTCTAATACCTCATATCCGGTTTACCAGCAAATCCTACTGGGTCGACTTCAGATTATTCTCCGCCAATACTACCCTGGTCTCAGGCATCAGAATCTTTTGTCCTAAATAGCCTCCTACCTGGTTCCTTGTTTGTACCTTTGCTGTTCTAGAGTTTATTCCAAACATAGCAACTAGAAATATTCTATTGAACACAAAATCAGATTCTGTTATTCCCCTCCTCAAAACTATCCAATGTCTTTCAGGGTCTCCCAGAGTAAAAGCTAAGAGCCTTCTGAAGGCCAAGAAGCCCTATACAATCTGCCCCTCATACCCCTCTTCTCTATCTTTAGCCCACACCCTCCTAGGGCATTTGCTCTTGCCGTTCCCTCTGCCTGGAATAGTCCCCTCCAGAGATCCACATGCTCACCCCCTCTCCCCCCCGTATCTTGGCGTGAATATCACATTGTCAGCGGCACCTTCTCTGACAATGAAATCCCACCCCCTCCCCACTTCTAGGTTTTATGTTTCTGCATACCATTTATCACCATATGACGTATTCTAAGTTGTGCTTGCCTGCTAATATTCTGTCTCTCCAGTTAATCTTATGTTCCATCAAGGCATCAAATTTTGTTTACTTCTGGTCCCCATCTAGAACAACATCGGGCACATAGTAGGTACTCATAGAGACTGGCTGAGCGAATGAATCAATGACAAAAGTAAATTGCTATTTCTATTACATAACCTTACCCTTTCCTCCAAAGAGGAAAATTTAGTTAATAATGGTACCCTCTGTAGGCAGTTTTGAATTTAGACGCATTTTTCCCCCACTCATTTGTATGCATCATGGTTTTATCGTATATGTTTCAAGACATTTAAGTATTTAAAATAAGAAAAGTTGATGAGAGCTAAGGTCTCCAGGATACTAAATGTAAACAAAAATTTAAATATATAATGATTATAAAAGATTTAGGGGGGACATCACATTGGGGGGATATAAAATCAAAGCAAACATTTAAAAAATTAAACAGGTAGATATAGATATATTTTTAAAAATCGAAGCCAGATGACAAATTTTCATTCTTGTTATTGATTTGCTATGAAATCTTTAGATTATAGATAATATAGTAACTTGGAGCCAAAAAAGGCTTTGTTTAAGCCAAGAAATGCTTTACCTCATCCACATAATGCCAATTGGAAGAGTTCTGAGACTATTACATTCAACAACCTCTGACCAACTTTAACAAAGTGTGATGATATGTCTGAGACATCATTTTTCTGCTAAAACATTAATGATATCTAAGCCAAGGCATTGAGCAAAGGAAAAGTTCAGTGTTAAATGGGGAAATTCCACTTAAGTATCACTTTAATCAATGGAGACAAGAAACCTTTCTTTGTTATATTAAAATCAGTTTAGGGAATGTATTTTATCAATAATTTACCTGTAAGTGAATTAAATCAATTTGAGATTTTCAAACAGAATTTTGTAAAATATATCCTAGGGAGTTTTTTCTTTCATAAAAGGAGTATTTAAGATTATCCTCAAAGGACAAGTTTTCAATAATTTGAGCTTAATGCTGGGAATCCCAGAGGCTGACATGGTGGAATGTAGGTTTAAGCTTGCTAATAATGAGGAGGAACACTGAGGAGAAGATACCAGATAAACCAGAGGGTAAACCTGCAAATGTCTGGCTTCTTATTTACTGCCAAATCCATTGCTTGCTATTTGTGTCTGCCAACCCCAGAGACTTCCAAGAACTAAAAGTATCCTGGGAATATGTGAGGCAGTACCCTTCTTCCCCCTATTTACTTCCTTTCTCTCAACCTTGGTCTACCCTCCTGTTAGCTTCTCCTATCTAGCTGGATTCAATCCCTCCAGAAGTATTCTTAGTTAAACAGACACAAGCATTTTATGCATACACAACACTTCTCCCACACTCACGTGCATACACGCACACACACACACACCTTATCCTATGCTTATATTAATACATTTTGTACTACAATATATGGTGCTTCTATAGACAATAGTACCAATAATCTAGTTTATAGACCCTAAGACCAACATTGGTGGAAGCTGAAAAATGAAATATTACATCCACATCTATTACAATTTTTTAAATAAATTTATTTATTTTATTTATTTATTTTTGGCTGTGTTGGGTCTTCGTTGCTGCATGAGGGCTTTCTCTAGTTGCAACAAGCGGGGGCTACTTTTCATTGTGGTGGCTTCTCTTGTTGCAGAGCATGGGCTCTAGGCGCGTGGGCTTCAGTAGTTGTGGCATGTGGTCTCAGTAGTTGTGGCTCACGGGTTCTAGAGCACAGGCTCAGTAGTTGTGGCACACGGGTTTAGTTGCTCCGTGGCATGTGGGATCTTCCAGACCAAGGCTCGAACCCGTGTCCCCTGCATTGGCAGGCGGATTCTTAAGCACTGCACTACCAGGGAAGTCCCAATTACAATTTTATTTGTCAATTATACCTCAACAAAGCTAGGAAAAATAAAATAAAATACATAATTTTCAGATTGAGAAATAAAGAAATAAGTTAACAGGATTTATTTTATTTTATTTTATTTTTAATTGGTGTACAGTTTCTTTACAATATTGTGTTAATTTCTACTGTACAGCAAAGTGAATCAGCTATATATATACATATAACCCCTCTTTTTTGGATTTCCTCCTTATTTAGGTCACCACAGGGCACTGAGTAGAGTTCCCTGCGTTATACAGTAGGTTCTCATTAGATCTATTTTATACATAGTATCAGTAGTGTGTATATGTCAATCCCAATCTCCCAGTTCATCCCATCTCCCCCTTCCCCCTTGGTATCCATATGTTTATTCTCTACGTCTGTCTGTTTCTGCTTTGTAAATAAGAACAGGATTTTTAATTATATGTAATTCACTGATGTCAAATATTGAAGAAATGTTATTATATGTTAGGCTATAATTTGCTTGTGAATATTATTTGTTGAAATTATTTTTTTCTGGAGGGCTTAAATTTCCTTTACCTTATTATCTTGGTTAACAGGATTTTTTCCCTGCTTTTTCCTTTCCTTCTACAGTCTCCTGGAGACTGTAGAAATGGATGTTTTACTCAATCTATTTATACATATATTAGGAGCTTTTTAGCAAATAGTTTGTGAAAGAAAGGAAAGAATCACAGAGGAGAAGTTTACATGAGAGTTTTTGTTTCTCTAAGGCAAAGGGTAGGTTCTAAGCTCAGCACAGGTTGAGGTTCCCCAGGTCACAGGCATTGCAGGGCTATGAGAACTGTACCCCAAATGAACATCCTCACCCTTCAAAGGAAGTGTAGACAGATATTTTCACATCTAACCACCAGGCTCATTTCTTTTTTTTTTTTTTTTTTTTTTTTTGCGGTATGCGGGCCTCTCACTGTTGTGGCCTCTCCCGTTGCAGAGCACAGGCTCCGGACGTGCAGGCTCAGCGGCCATGGCTCATGGGCCCAGCCATTCCGTGGCATGTGGGATCCTCCCGGACCGGGGCGTGAACCCGTGTCCCCTGCATCGGCAGGTGGACTCTCAACCACCGCGCCACCAGGGAAGCCCCAGGCTCATTTCTCATCTCAGGTTTCTATAACATTCCCTGCATTTTAATTGCCCAAATTAAAGGGTTAGAAAATCAGTCATAATAATAATTTTTTTAAAGTTTCCCACAAAATCACCATCGATTCTTAATTTTTCATTCATCAGTATGTCTTGTCCAAGCCTCCTAAATTCTAGCACTGTCCTTGATACATGAATTAGTTAATGTACAGCCGAAGTGGACTGTGTATGTCAATTTCTGTCATCTAAATGGCTTCTGTTCTTTTGAAACTCTTTACAAAAACTCTTTGGAGTGTTTTGCACACAGTGGCCAGTTTTGAAAGACCTTTTCTAAAAATGAAAACTACTCTTTAGAGGAAGCATAAATGAAATAGCCATCAAAGTTTTCTATGCCCCTGTGAAAGGTTGAATTCAGAGAGTTAAGTGAAGTACTTCATCCAGAGTGCCGCTATGCTGTGGATGAAATGAAATGAAAGCAATCTTTATGCGAGAAAAAAATCTAGCCCCCAAGAAATCTTATAAATGCTTACTAGTTCAGTCTTTAAACTATGAGTCATGAGCCACGATTAGTGAAGTATTCCTCCTCAACTTTCAGTAACCATGAAGGTAGTTTTTATAAAAGTAGTTTTTACCCTACCCATAGTGATAGCTAGAAAAGATAAACTCCTACACAAGGTAATGGTGAGGGCAGCGTGAGAGGAGATTCCGATCTGTGTGG
This sequence comes from Mesoplodon densirostris, assembly GCF_025265405.1. Lineage (NCBI taxonomy): Eukaryota > Metazoa > Chordata > Mammalia > Artiodactyla > Ziphiidae > Mesoplodon > Mesoplodon densirostris. The sequence goes on along the minus strand of NC_082661.1, from coordinate 86,968,129 downwards.
GAAGCTGTAGGTGGTCAGGGACGCCTCAAGAGTCCAAGATCAGCCTCCTAGTCATCTAGCTTTAGCAGTTCCCAGCTACTTTTTAGTTGCTTGGTTGGTCTGTTTTCTCTCTCTCTCTCTCCCTCACCTTCAACACATATGTTCGAAAAACAGCTTACAGTTCTCATTAAAACACTTGAGTTTGCATGAAGTTACATCAGCAAATGGAATAAATTATTAAGAGCTTATTCACACACATTTTATCATTCAAGCCATGTGTTCCTGTAAATATCTTATTGAGTTGTTCCATTTAAAAATAAAGATGCTGTGTCATTCAATGTATTAAATTCAGCATTTCATCTGAAATTCTCCAAGGCCTTGAGTTATAGTGTCATAGTTTTTTGCCAAGGAAATAATTTCTATCTTTGCATCATTCAATTTAAGATATTGTGGCTCAAAATTACCTTAGCAGAGAATGCACTCTCCCACAGAAACACTTACTGGACAGGAAATGATATTCTGAATGTTATTTTTCTTTTCTTCTTAGAAGAATTAGCACATAGCACAGGGAGATCAGCTCAGTGCTTTGTGACCAGATAGAAGGGTGGGATAGGGAGGGTGGGAGGGAGGGAGACGCAAGAGGGAAGAGATATGGCGATATATGTATATGTATAACTGATTCACTTCGTTATAAAGCAGATACTAACACACTGTAAAGCAATTATACTCCAATAAAAACGTTAAAAAAAAGAATTAGCTTTGAAATCTTTATTTAAAATGTTAATTAACTTTTATTCTATCAAAAACCGAACAATCTCAAACTTGTGTATTTTGTGGGTTTTGTGTAAATGTATTTATATGTGTAAGTATCTATGGCTTTATGTATATTTTGTGTATGTGTACACACACATAGAAAGGTAAATGAAATAAAAAATAAAACAGAAGTCATAGAAGAACATTACATTTTCACAACTTTTCTGTTATTTTTACAATCCTGCCACCACCAGAAAATGTCTCTGGTGGGTATTGAAAATCTAGCAGATGGAGATGACTACATGCACCCGTAGTTTCCCTAGAGCTTTGAAATGATCGTGAGGCCAGGCCTCTTTGTCATTCAAGGAGTCCTTCTGCTCCTCATTAATAAGGGGCAGTTAAACTGAGTGCAATGCTTACTTCCCGGGTCTCAACGTCTATCACCACAACCTGAGGAGGTAAGAAGGTACTTCCTCTTTATCCACAATTTTGGCACAAGTTTCTTTGACCAACTTTCCAGAAATTAGCTCAAATTATCCACCCAGTTATATCTGAGAGCCCAAGGGAACCATATCACATACCCTCCAGGATAAAGATCTCAGGTTTTCAGAGTCCAGAAGACTTGACCTGCAGTCACTCAGCTGCCATGGCTGAGAGACCCTCACAGGCTTACGGTCCTTTGAGACAGCCCTCCAGCGTGACTCTGCTGGTGCTTCCTAGGTGACCTTGGAAGGGTGCTGCTGCCCCTAATTTTTATCACGCAACTAAGACCAGGATGTGATTTTTACCAGAATTTCCTGAAGAGTTAAAGATAACAGACACAAACTCCAAAAGCGGTTTACAACTGTGACTAGAGACTCAAACATGACCCTTTATAACACGGGGTAGCCTGCGGTTGAGGACAGCATTACCCTGGACTGATAGGAAGCTTCAGACATCCACACTTCAGGATCCAGGCTCTGATGAAGGGAAATGTTCTCTTCTGCCCAAGCTGATTGACAGAGTGCGTGCTATGTTCTCGTTACTTTATATGCACCATCTTCAATCCTCACAACAACCCTGTGATGATAACCACCACCAACCATAACAATCCTCTTTATGGCTGATGAAAATAAGGCCCAAAGAGGTTAAAAGTCATCTTGCTCAAGATCACAAAGCCACGATTTGAAAAACCAGAAGTGTCTGACTCCCTCACTTCAGGGATCAAGAGGCAAGTAAAACTCTGGTAGTGTTCAGAGAGCTAACCTCAAATATGATTTAGTAAAATTCGGACAGGTTATTGGGTGAAGGGGATGGGGGGCACTTGGCTATGACGAGGGATCCAGGAGAGGGAGAGAAACACCCCGTATTCTGCATGGGCCAGGAGGAAGCACTGACTCTGAAAGAGCACCTACTACTTCGGCCCTCCGGTCTTGGCAGTGTTAAGGTTTATGACTCTGAGTCCAGAGAAAAAGACCTTCCTCCAAACAGCTGAGCCGCCCCTGCCTCACCTTGTGGCAGGAATCCCAGCACATCCTAACACTGCACCCCCAATGTCATGAGCTGCTGCAACAGGGAGGAAAGAGAGAGAGAGAATATTAGTTCTATTATCCTTAAGAACACTTCCTATTCTAAAGAGTAGGGGGCTTCCCTGGTGGCACAGTGGTTGAGAGTCCGCCTGCTGAGGCAGGGGACATGGGTTCGTGCCCCGGTCCGGGAAGATCCCGCATGCCGTGGAGTGGCTGGGCCCGTGAGCCATGGCCGCTGAGCCTGCGCGTCCGGAGCCTGTGCTCCGCAACGGGAGAGGCCACAGCAGTGAGAGGCCCACGTACCACAAAAATAAATAAATAAATAAATAAAGAGTAGGAATATGCTTACGGGTAAGCATCAGGGCAGCCATAATCCATCTGCTGGCTTGGACTATGAAGGTGAATATGTCAGAAGTTAGAAGTTACACTGCTATCTTGCAGAGACGTGGAAAGTGATGTGTATGCTGTAGAGCCTAAAGCTAGACCCTAGACCCTGGGGACCCAAAGGCCAAGGCTGAGGATACGGTGCATGAACTCCACAAGAGGATGGTCACCACTGGAGAGAATAGAGGCCAGAGGTGAACAAGAAATAGTGGGTCTCCACCAGGTGGGTGGTCAGGAGTCAAGCAGTGAGATCCAGGCAAGTTACTCATCAGTGAGACAGGCAAGAATGCACGTTCTCACCTCCTCAAAAATATGAGTGACAATTTGTAGTTGTGCTCCTTTGATATAATTAAACTCACTGCAGATAGTATACTTCTTTGCACTGTCATGTGGATTATACGACTACTCGGAATATACAGCCATGTTAGTGGCCCATTACTTCATTTCCTCTGCTCTCTCAAATTCTTTGATGCAACTGCTTCATCTTCAAGTCATAGCACGGTTACCTTCAAGATTCTGCAAGCACTAAGCAGCAATTACAGTGACAACAGTTCCTGTAGAACTTATGAAGTGTGTGCTCAAGTTAAAGCCTGAGCTGAGAAAATGGAATGCCTTTATGAGATTTTATTGCAGAAATCTCTATCCTAACAACATGATACTATCTTCAAGGTGATTAATGTAGGGCCAAGATAGCACACTTCTTCCCCAGTCAGGGTATAAAGATGATTACTAACGATGTACAAATATTCTTAAACAACGTATTTTGGCTCTACCCTCTAAGTATAACTGAACTTGACTTCATAATCCCAAACTCTCAGGCTAACAGTAGAAGAGCATCTTTCAAACAGAGCTTATGGAGTTGTACAGGCATCACCAGCCAACCAGCAATCCTGTCTAAAGAACAGTGTCCATACGCTAACACTATAATCTGCCTTACTTAAAATGACCTTCCCCTGGAAGTTATGTTTTACTAAACTTTCCAGACTCTGACCCAATACAATTTAGTGCTTTTGTTCAATCACACACATGCATGATCTCAAGTCATCGTTTCATTTGTCAAGATTACTAACAAATGGCAAATGGATGAAATCATACTGAGAGAATTTCTCCAGGTCAGAGATAGACTGTGATTCTCATTTCATTCACATATAATTTCTTATAAGTAAACAGTTATTTCATTGGTCCCTTCCAAATATTTTCAACTCTATTGTAACTGCTACATTCATGTTTACCTTGTTCCTCTTCTTTTTGGCCAGCTTAGTTTTGCTGTCTAGCTATAACCACCAAAGTGAAGAGTCAAAAAGAATTTTCAGTCCAGGATAAAACCTTTAATCTCCAACACGTCTATTCCATGACTGTGATGATGTGGACCCAAAGAAAAGCACTGGGAATTGGATGATTTCAGTTGGGGCCTTTGACCTTCTGCTGCTGAGCAAGCTTAAAGCCTCACCCTACTCTTCCCCTGGGGTTTTCCTAACAGTGGGCAGTAGCATACTGTTTAGCTCTGTACAACTTTCCACTCATAGATACAGACCCTTTTTAGGAAGAAAAGAACCAAGTAAGAAATTTTAGTATCTCATCTCAAGGGGTTCTGGGTACAATAATTTTTCTTACTCCTGACCCTCATGGCTGATTCCAAGATGAGACAACTGACTCTGACCCAGCTCCTTATCTGAACACTTTGGCTTGTTTATTTCTTGGTTCTCATTCCTGAATTTCTCCAGTAACTTAATATCCTGATTCATTGGTTTGACTGAGTTTTTGTACTAATCGGCAAGTCAGACCTCCCAGCCTCCCAACAGAAAGCCCCTGATGCCCACAGCTTACCCATACAGCACTCTAGCAGTACCAGTACTGCTTGGTAGTACTAATACTGTCTAGCAGTGCTGTCAGCTGAAGCTGAATCTATGCTGAGGCATTTCCATTAAAGTTCTAGCAACTACTAAAACAGTTGCTTTCTGATTGACACTTGTTTCGGAGCTACTTGCCCACTTGAGGACATTATGTATATTTATTTTAAAAAGTTGTCTCCTACTTGTAAATTTGCTCAAAGCCTCACCTCGCTTTTTTTTTTTTTTTTTTTTTTCCTTGCCCCATTCAAGCTCTTAGCCTGGGTACATTCTTGAGGGATGACTTTGGCAATATGTCTGGTAGAGAGTAGAGACAGCCCCCATCTGAAGATGTGAATGAGTCTCACACTCCCAGGCTACTTCTACTTATCACGCCCAGTAGAATTTGCTTAGGCAACAAGTGGAGATGTGGGGATTTTTTTTTTTTTTTGGAAGATTTTTAGGAGGTTCTTTGTAAGAAGAGCCATCAGGGTGAGAAAAGAGCCCAGCTTTTCCAAGAAGCACGGCCACAGATGTCTTTGTGAGTGAGCAAGGACAAGAGGGCAGGCAGCTGCTGGATCCTTTGGCTGCCTCTGAGCAGGCAGGGGCAGGTCCCCGGAATCACTCCCTCACAGAGGCAGCCAAGCGTGCCTTTTCGAGAGGCAGGAAGTGAGAAGCGTGGGTGGGCAGGGCGTTCGACAGAATTTTGAGGAGTGGTTTCAGAATGAGGCAAGAAGGGCTCCAGATCTGCTTGATGGATTATAGAGCGAAGGATAGGAGATGGTGCCGTTTTGTTTATGTTTCTCAGAAGTGGTGCTGTGGGCTGTGAGATACCCTTTAGTGTTTTTCAAAAGACAGAAGTAGGGCTTCCCTGGTGGCGCAGTGGTTGGGAGTCCAGCTGCCGATGCAGCGAACACGGGTTTGTGCCCCATTCCGGGAGGATCCCACATACCGCGGAGCGGCTGGGCCCGTGAGCCATGGGCGCTGAGCCTGCGCGTCCGGAGCCCGTGCTCCGCAGCGGGAGAGGCCATAACAGTGAGAGGCCCTGAGACAAAAATAAAACCAGAATTAAATTTTAATGTTTGATGGTTATTGTACATTTTTTAGTGTCTCATAGGGCAGTCTATCACTTAGTATTTGCTGTGTAGCAAATCACTCTAAAACTGAGTGATGTAATAAAACAACTAATTATTTAGCTCACAATTCTGTGGATTGCCAGTTTGGCCTGGGCTCAGACAGGCAGTTCTTGTCTCAATGGGACTCATATATGTTTGCAGGCAGCAGCTGGTCAAGCAAGGCAATTACGCTTTGGGGGGTTGCTGGCAATTAACTAGGCAGGAGATGGGGGGTATCTGGGATACACGTCTCTCCTCTTGTTGGGAGAAACTGAAAAGTCGCATTGCTTCTACCAGCACTAGGGTAGAATCTATTTCTCTGCTGCCTGAATCTGGGCTGGCCTAGTAGCTTGCTTTGCTGATTTAATGTGTAGGAAGCCAAGTTGTATCATTTCTGAGCGTGTTTGCTTCTGCTGTCTTTTTTTAGAACCCTACCAGGTTACCAGTGAAACAACAATGAAATGTCATTGAACTCTGAATTGCAATATGGGGGTGAACACACGGTTCGAACCTGGCTACTTCAGGTAGAGAATCAAACTTACATGATATTGTGTTGCTTCAATAACTTAAGGAAAACTCAATATCTCTCTCATGAAGTTGTGAAGCCGTCATCAGTTTTCACCCAATATCCATGAAGCACTAAGTTTCCTGAGAAATGACAAATAGCTAAGTGGGCAACCTTCTTGCTTGGATTATTGCAGACTTAATTGCTCTGCTTTACTAATTGATCCCAGATTCTTTATGGAGGTGGCTATTACTGGGTGACTTGTAATCAAGCAAGCTTTGAATTATGGGCATAAGGTATTTCACCATAAACTGGACAAATTCACAGAGAGCGTGCATCTCTGAGACCCTAAGGAGAAGATGGAGTCTTGTAAACTATACCAGTGACACAAGACAGGATGGAAGTCTCAGAGGCTGAAAAAAATCAGCAGGCAGAACAGAGGTTTCTGGAGGTGGTTCATGATCTCAGAGACACACAGTCCATGTAGAATGACCTTACTTCCCAAGAACAAGTGATTCAGAGTACAGTGCAAGGATTCTCATGGCTTCGGCTTCCCATTCCAATTGGAAGGCAACCTGTGGTCAAAGAATGTCGCCTGCCATGTCAGTAAACAAAGGATATTGGGGCCATCTAGCCCTCAGCCACTGCAGCTGCCCTGACTGTGCACCCTGAAGGGATTCAGGGTGGAAAAAACCAGGACACTGGCCCTCAACAGCTAAGGTGCATATCAAAGGAATGATCTCAGTGAACCCAGACTCGTGCATCTTCCTGTACATAGAAAAGTGCTAAATTCATTAACTTGAAATAGCCAGATTTTTTTTTCAATTAACAGTAATCTTTTGATGTTCTGCCTGGTTTTTGTTGTAAAAATTCCTGTACACCCCGGCTTCTCCCTCACCTCTTTGGAGCAGTCCCTCAGAGCTCTCTGAAAGGCTATCTCCCAGGCCTTGAGAGGTTATCTCCTGGGCCTAAGTCCTCAGTAAGTTTGCCAAATAAAACATGATTCTCAACTTTTAGGCTGTGCATTTTTTTTTTCAGTCGGCAAACCACAACAAATCAACTGGGAGAAGTGACAGGAAGATGTTTGACAAAGGAGAAGAAAGGTCCAAGTGGCTAATGATGGCTGAAGAATCTTGATATTCCCACACTAAGATGAAGTATAAAGAGATGAGTCTTCTGTGGCTCTCCAGGAGCAACATAGAGGATGGAGAGTCAATCCCAGAAAATGCAGTGGACTTTGAGAGCTGCAAATAACGCCACAGCTTCTGAAGTCAGGCCCAACAAACAAGAACCTGGTGGTGGAAATAATCAGGTTCCCCTATTCTAATCAGCAAACGTCCCAACCACAACTTACTGTCCAAGTCCACACCTTCCTGTCAGCCTGGATCTCAGACTGTGGCTACATTTACAAAGGTGACTTCATCAGCCTGAGATGGGTCACAAACAGGAGGGCTGCTTACCGCCGGCAATTCACAAACCCTGCCATGAATGGGCAGCTAAAAGGCTGCCTCCTTGGTAATGTTCTGTTTCTTGAACTGGGTGTTGGTTACACAGGTATATTCAGGTTTTAAAAATTCACCAAGCTGGGGCTTCCCTGGTGGCGCAGTGGTTGAGAGTCCGCCTGTCGATGCAGGGGACACGGGTTCGTGCCTCGGTCCGGGAAGATCCCACATGCCGCAGAGCGGCTGGGCCCACGAGCCATGGCCGCTGATCCTGCGCGTCCGGAGCCTGTGCTCTGCTACGGGAGAGGCCACAACAGTGAGAGGCCCGCATACCAAAAAAAAAAAAATTCATCAAGCATGTATACTCATGATACATGCACCATTTCTATATATTAATACATCAATAAAAAGTTTAAAAGAAAAAATGACTACTCCCTAGATGCTTCGAATACTGGGGGTTTGGACATATCTCTGACTTTGCTTGTAACTGTGAGATGGTATTTTCCAGAGAAACAAACATTCCTTTCCCCATTATCTGTGGTCACAACCCTAGGAATAAAAAAAGAAATCATGCTGACACTTCCCCAGCAGAGCCTGACAAAGGCAGGGGAAGTGCAGTGACACTGACCAGGGAAGGAGATAAGGTTTCCTGCTGGACTGTGAATAGAAGCCCTGCGAGGAACAAAAGGAGTCTGGACTTCCTTGAAACAGAGGGTGACATAGATTTCATTTGGATGTCACCAGAAAAACTCCATGATCACTTATTGTGAGAAGAGCAGTCACAGAGACAAAATTTTTACATTTTGGAGGATGGGTTATAAAACGCCCCAGTCCTCCACCTGAGTCTTTCAGCTGTTGTGTCTCTTTTTGCTTTTAAACTATTACCACACTTACACAGGCCACTTCACATTTGACCCTGTGCTCACAGTACATGTGGAAGTTTTCCCCCGCAGCAAGTAATTCTCTGCCACATCAGCTGGGTGTCCATGAATTCAGCTCAATTCTGGTAGGGCAGAGGGATTGAAATGGAGAAGTAAATGGGTAGAGAAAAACCAGAAACAGCGAAGGCTTTTAAGTTTAGCTTTGAATCTACTTCTCACCCCAACTGACCTTAGAAATTCTTGATTTATTTGTGTAACAGTCATAAAATCACTCTGTGGGGTAGTGTGAAAAATGTGTTTCTGCCACTCATAAACCAGGGTCTGAATCTTAGCTATGCTAATTACTGGCTGAGATAAGGTGGCTTAGATGGGTCCTTCAGTTCTCGGCAGGGTTGAATTGGATACCTGCACCTACTCTTGTTCCGTTCTCCTCTCTTATTGGCTGATGCCTGTGTTGAATCAGGTGTCAAATATTTTGAATATTACCTCTGCTTCTCTGAGCTTCCTTTTCCTCATGGATAATAGGGGGCTAGTGACACATTATTTGCTAGTTACTGAAAAGAAAAAAATGAGATAATGCAGTGCTTCTCAGACTTTAGTGTTCATTAATGAGACCCCCTCTTACAGCTACCTGGAGATCTTGTTAAAATGCAGAATTTGATTCAGTAAGTTTGGGTTGGGGCCTGAGATTCTGCCTTTATTACACTTTCTTACAAGTTTTCTGCTGCTCCAAAGACCTCACTTTAAGTAGCAAGGAGATAATGTTTGTAAAGCAACTGGTACATAATAGAAGATGAGAAATTATTGCTAGTCATTATTTTCAATTATTATCATCAAACTCATAAATGTAAATTGCTTCCATTTATATTTAATTATCATGTAACACAATAATCATAAGTTATTAAGTTATGCACGCTAACTTTTCTTATAAACTTGGCTTAATTTCAGCAATGGTCTCTGTCCATATGTGTTTATTCTTTATATTACATGGCTCATTTATACACAATCTTAAAAACCACAGAGAAAATGACACGAAAATCACTTCAACTTATAATTTTTTTATTCTCTCTCTCTCCATTTTAGTATATAAAGAAGAAACTATAATTTATTAAACTGCAAGAGATATTCCTAGTTTCACCCAATCAAAAAATATTATTGTCACTAGTAATACTTGTTAGCTTCATCCAGTAACAAAATATTACGCTCAATAAAGATACCAATTATTATGTGTATGGAGAAGAAAAAAAACAAATAATAATAATAATTTGGTTCACCAAATTATCTGAAAATGGTGTTGTCTTTCGAGATCACAGCCTTATACAGAAGTTCTTTCTCCATTTTTTCTCTTTCTTTAATATAGCTGTATACTCTTAAACTTTGCATAAGTCCTATGTTTGACCTTTGTAATTAAAAAATTAAAGGAAAAATATTTATTATTTTGGGTCCTTGTTTACTCTGACTTTCCAGAACACTAGCATCTTTGTAAAATAGAGAAAATTTCCTTCAGAGTGAAGTACTTTCCCTTACTGTCAAACATTTTTACAGAACAATGAAGGACATGTTTTTCCTAAGGCCTAGTTACTCCTTGGCAGTAAATTCGGCATTCAAGTATACAACTATTAATTGTGCCGGGAGTCCAACTCTTCTAAGACTTTAATACTTTGGTTTAAGAGCTGAAAGGGTTAATATAATTCCATGAGTAGAATCCACTCAGAGTAGACATGTGGTAGAACAATGTGAGAGTTAAATTTTTGTGAATTTTATTTTCTCATCTATACAAGGGAACTTAAAAATCATCAAGCCAATCAAAATGGAAATGTGTTGTTTGTTATTTAGGGTATTACCAAATCATAGAATCTTTGACCTGGATGGGATTTTCAGGCATCATCTGTCCCAGTCTCATTTTTAGGAAAAGGAACTGAAATCTCCAAGGGTTAAATGAGTCTGATTTGTAGTGAGGTTGTTAGAATGAATGCCATGGGAGAATAATGCATTGGTTTAAATTAAACTTCTATAAACAGATCTCAGCATTTTGCTCCTTGGTGTACAAAATTACTTCCAATACAAGCTTCAGAATTATCTTGTGAGTTTCAAAGTGCTGGAGGTAAAGTTTTACATTTGTTATGTAACCTTCTGAGTCTTTTGCGATAAAACACTGAGGGCCCCTCCCAAACTTTAGCACAGTAAATGGCTTTTCCTTAAAATATCCATAAAGCTAATCATTTTAGTAATTGTTCCTACAGTTTTAAAATTCCTGTCTATTCCCAAGTGTGCAAACCCCGCAATGCTGTAGATTTGGAGTTAAGATCTGAAGATCACATGAAGACCATTGGCTGTAAATGAGGGTCATAGAAGGTAGAAATCACAGCTTAAGATCAGAAGTTATTTTTCTGTTTTAGATTTTCAACTGAAAACAAGAAAATGCTGTAAGAAATATGTCTCTTCAAGTAGGATGTGTAGGCCTTCTAATACCCAAACACAGTTTTGGCACAGATGGAGAATGTATAAATGATTCAGTGTTGGTCTTATAAAATTTGGTCCAAAATGCCTGACTTCTAAGTTAATGCTCTTTGGGTGGTAATTCCTGTAAGATAGGAATGATCAAAAGCAAATTCAATGTTGAAAACAGGTATGGTTCCTGAATTTGGATGAGAAAATATATTCATGCATATTGAAAACAGGAAGGAATACAGTTGTGATGAGGGTAAAAGTCTAAGAGGTTGAGTGTCAAAGAGTTCTCCTAGGATGCCTCTACACTGTCAACACCTGGGGTTGCCTTTTAAAGATCACCATGTCTCGGGGCCTGGCATATAGTGATAACTAGACTTTGGTCCCAAACAGCTGCATTTCTGATTTATCTACAGCCATTATTCATATCCATTCTCTCATTCTCTTTAAAAATAAGATTTTTGGCCCTTCTCCCTCCCAACTGTTTGCCTGATATATCCTCTTTTATGGTAGAATTTTTCAGAAAAAAAAATCAGATCTAGTCAGGAAAAAGTGATATTTCAATGGTTTACATTATATGCTATTTAGCCCTTTGTTATATACACTGGAGTTTTTTTTTAAAAAGCATGCACGCATGCATGCACACACACACACACACACACAGTAATGAGGAAGAACTCAGTGAAAATGTGTAGAACTACTCAATTCCTTAAAATTTTTTTCCATTGGGAAAAAAAAGAATGGACAAAAAAATCAAATTTAACCATTATACCTTGAGTACAACTGTTCCCAGATTTTTATGAAGGGGTATTCAGTTTTGCAAAATGATGACAAAAATTATCTGTTCTCTATGTCGACTTTCATCCAGGTGAAATTTTATCAAATAGTGAAATCAGCTCTAATCCTGGTTGTTATGGGAGTTTGAATCTGAAAGGAAAAAAAAAAGTCATTTTTTTTATGAAGTAGAAAGCCCAAATTAATACTAAGGTTTATTATTCATAAACTAGGCTAGGAGACAGTAGAGCAGAAGTCGCAATATTACTCTTCTGGTTGGTTAGCCATCCAGCTGAGGCTCCTGGCACAACTATTTCCGTCCTTTAAGTAATATTACAGGTGATGTCCTGAAGTTTTAATGAAAATACACTCTCTAGTTTGAATCTCTCATGGAAACAATGAGGACCAAAGTTTGGCAAGAGGCCATGGCCTCCCTCTTGAAGGACTCTGGAGGATTATCAAATGTGTCTTATCTGCAGGAAGCTGTCACCCAACAAACGGAATCTAGTTTTTTTGTTTGTTTGTTTGTTTGTTTTGCGGTACATGGGTCTCTCACTGCTGTGGCCTCTCCCGTTGCGGAGCACAGGCTCCGGACGCACAGGCTCAGCGGCCATGGCTCACAGGCCCAGCCGCTCCACGGCACGTGGGATCTTCCCGGACCGGGGCACGAACCCGTGTTCCCTGCATCGGCAGGTGGACTCTCAACCACTGCGCCACCAGGGAAGCCCCGGAATCTAGTTTGAACAACTCCTGAGGACCCTGTATTTTAATGGGACAAACATTGCTAGATTCATTTCACCACATTTCTTTTAAAACCTTATGATGATGAAGCCTTAGAAAGTGAATTTCTCAACTGTGGTACCTACATGATTGTCTCCATTCAACCTCCACTCTTACTCATGATTCGGAATCTGGGATGTGGAGAGGCTGGGAGGAAAAGGAGCCTGAGTTAGGGGTAGAGAGGGAGAGGAGAGGGCCTGGAATCATGCCAGAAAGGAAGCATGTGGAAGCACTTTGCCTGTCTTCCTCAGGATGCCTGTGGACTGCCTGCTCACGAGGCACAGCTGAGGTCCATGGGAGCCTGATTACTGAGCGACACATTCAGCTCATCTTTAGAGACAGGTTGGATTTGCCCTTTCCCAAGCCTAAAGCTGGGAAATGTCCTTACCTTAGCCTCTTTCATACTCTTAATATTACTTCCAGACAAAGGAAGAAATACTGAATATGACTCTCTTTTTCCCAAACTCAACTCTCAGTGGCCTTGTCTTACACCTTACCAGTCTCGTTTTCTCCGTTTTCCCCCTTTTCCCTCAGACACTTGCACCCTCAAGCCATGTGAAATTAATTTCGGATCAGTCACGTTAGGTACTAGTCTTCACGTTTCATTAAATTTTTTTCAACTCATTTCCTTATTTTTCCCTGAAGATAAATCACTAAACAAAATGCTCTTTTGTGAGCAGTAAAAATCATTTGGTTGGCGGATAGTCAGCTTTTGCTTGCCATTGATGTTACGTGGCTTAGATGCGTACTAGAAGCAATGCAGTGCTTTACGGACCAGTAATGCCTTTATTTCATGACAGTGTTGTACAGAGAGTCCAGCTTCCCTTTTACAGTCAGAATGATGGGCAGTAGAGATAAGAAGATGTGTCCTTGAGTTTTAGAGACTCTCCCTTCTCCAACATTTCATGAGGTAAATGAAAATGATGTCTTGTTCCATTTTCCACTGACCATCCCCCTGTCCTTCCCATAGATTTTAATGGAAATAATCTTCTTGCTTAATCGTCAATAAACTCTGAAAGAAATGTCTATGCTCTGTCCAACACTTTAATTTATGGGATCATTACTAGATTGGTCCTGAGACACTCTGGGAACACTTCAAAGTTTTAATAGCAGCAATTATGTGGTGCATTTGTATAGCACTCTGTAATTTTTATAGAAATTTCAGAAAAGGAAAATATCAGTTAGATCTAAAGCTTCCAATCTATACGAATGACTTGACTTTCCACCTTATTGCTGTTGGCTGATAAATGTCTCCTTGCTCTTTTGACATCACACTAAAATGGCATATCCTTGTGAAACATTAAGTAATTATTCTTCTCACATGGAAAGAAACAGACAGGGTAAATGTCATTTTGTGTTAACTCAAAAGACCTTTTAGAAGACATGTTCAAAAGATTTTAGGAGACCTTAAAGCAACAGTATTGGTATTTCCATGTCAAATATATTTACTTTAATAACTCAGATTAAAGACATTGTTTACTTCCTAGTTTCTGTTTAGATTTTTTTTAGGTTGATTGTATGTGCAAACTACATTGTATTCTAGGCTTTTCTTCTTGTGGAAAATTTTTGAAAACACAGAAATAAAGTGAAAAAATATAACAAACAGTCATGATTTCACCACTCAGTATTGATATTTATAACATTTTTGCCATAAAAAGATAATGTTGAAGTTCTCTTTGGAATTCACTGACATTCCAAAATGTGTTTGTGGAAGTGGAATTGTAGAAGTGGGACCTTCTCATGGTGTCAGTCTATTTTTCTGAAGTACAATGCCTGTTGTGATTAAGGGCTGAAATGTACCAAACAGTCAAACTCCGATAAGTCTGTCTTCTCCAGCGTATTGCTCACATGCTGTTGGCAGTTTACTCTCACCATGTCTACCAGAAAAATTAATACTCCGATATAATCAAATGGTGTAAATAGCCTCTAAAGATTACTATTGGGTTCTTCATCCACAATGATTTCATTTCTGAACTTGTAAAAAAAATTTTTATTACTTTGGAGAGGTTTGCCACTGCTAAAAATTCTATGGACTATGTTCTCGTATAATGAGAAAAATATACATGATTCCTATCCTATAATGCCAGTGAAGCAATATAGAGGCCATAAATACATTTCCCCCTCTAAGAAAACACTCAGCAACTCCTTTTTAAAAAGGAAGTGGGCTTATTTCTAAATTACTTTAAAGAATGAGTGTTTAAATGTTAACCTGGCTGCTAGCTCTCTCAGGGAAAGAAATAGGAAGATGAAACAGAGGAACATTCCTAGAAATGAGTGTGAGACCTATGTGGTCTTTACAGTAAATTATACTAATTCTACATTTATGTTTATGTGTTGTGGCCCTATTAAGCTGATATAACTTTTCCATTCAGTGGGCAGGTGGATTTCCTGTAGTACCCCCAAGCGCCTGAAGAGGTATATTGTTTTCTTGTTTCCATTACAGCATAGAGACTAAGAGGGAATCCTCTGTGGTATTTTCACATAGGTTGTGAATCTTTCATCTGTAGGTTGTATTTGTATCCAAGAGGTGAATATTAATAGCCTCTTGGTAGCAGAGTGACTTTCTTTAAAAAAAGGGGGGTTCCCTGTGCATGGGGGGATTAACCTTTCAAACTATATGTTTCTACTTCAACCACTTACTTACTGTTTGATTCAAAGGCTGTCATAAAGACAACCTCTCCATGTCTTTATTAGACCTTGTAGTACACTTACCTAGATCTGAGAGGAACTTTCAGTATAGAACATGGTGAGTAACGTATTCTCCTGCCTTTACTTTCATTTCGCTTACTTACCAGAGTTTGCTGTAACTTAATTTCTTTTTAAAATGCCTAGAGTTTTCATATTAAAATGGCATGTGTGATTGGTTTTTGGATTTGGTAATATTAGCAATTAAGATCTGGTTTTGTGTATTCCAGGTGGGAAATGAGATAGAATGTATAAAATGTAATAATGTGTGATGTTCTCCTTTAAAATTTTCATAGCTTTCACCAGTTTGCCCCTTTGTCCATGTCAGATAAGAGATTTTGAAATGACACATTTAACTATGTGATGTTATCCTATTTACTGTTTCTAACAATTCTGTAAATAATAACTAAATCGAAGCACTCATATGAAAAATTTTACTATGATTGTCCTCTTAGGCAATACTGCAGGGTTCAACAATCTTGATTAAGCAATGAGCCGTGCAAGGATCCAGGAAATGTGTGTCACTGTACTGGATAGCCTTCATTGTATTCTTCATGGTATTATAGAATCATGTTGATGGGAAGCATAAAAGTTCTAAAGGGATGTATTTCTAAATATAAAGTCACTCGGTTGATTTATTTAAATTGTCAAATCTTCCAAAGGCGATTGGACAATAAACTTCTCTAGGTGCAATTTAACTATAAGCAATCAGATTGACATCCAAGGAAGGTTCATTTTAAAAGCCAGCAGTGGACAAAGGGAGACGGGATGGCTGTGAGCACAGTGATGATTTTTTTCATTAATCTAGCAACATTAAGTTTCTGGCTTAGCCACAAAATTTTCTGTTGTGAAATACTACGGGGCTTTGTTATTCTTGGGAATCTCAGGCAATGTGCTGTTGCAGAAACTCTGAAAACCCTTTTTTAAATGGCAAAGCATCCAAGGACCTGCTCTCACAGCACAAGGCCTTAACATGATGGGTGACAAGCAAGTATCTGTAGAATGGGTCAATGTTAACATAGACAATTTTCAGAAATGTTCTCCTCAAATTTTTGAGGCTATTTTTTTTTAATCGGAATTGTAATATATTTTTAAAATCCAGAAAATAACAGGAAACAAATCCTCTCATTTTCTCCTTTCGTTTTCACTCTGTATCTTTGTGCCTCTTTGTCTCTTTCCTGTCTTTCTGTCTCTCTTTCCCTCTCTCTGTCTCCCTCTCCACTGGCTTTCCTCGCTCTCCACTAAGTCTACATTTTAATTAGTACATCATTGGCTTCCAGTATAATTATTCCATTGAAATTTGCAGTCACTGTACAATTTCCCAGTTTTAATGAGATAAATGAGACATGAATGAGGAAGAAATAATCATTCTTAAACATGGGAAATGTAGTATTAAACTCAATTCCTCCAGTTAAAGGAAACTGAAACACAGGTGTGAGAGGGGCCTGTGGAACAACAGAAGAGACAGGCACCATCCTATATACTTCATCAATCAAGGTCCCTTACTCCTTGACCATCTTCTTCCACTGGGGTTAAGCATCTTTACCCAGATAGTGAGGGGGTAGGGGGAGGAGGGAATGAAGATGCTTACTAAGTCCTTTGTCAACTGAATACTTCCTGCAGAGAATAAAAACTTAGGCCTTGTTTTAACTGTTAACTTTAAAAAGTTGCTTTCTAATGTTTTATGCGTAAGTGCTTTAGCTATCAATTTGTAAACTTCGCTTCTTCATTAAGATTAGATAATGAAGAGGTCTCAGAGGAAAACTTGTTAGTCACAGCTGTTCTCCCATTTGTTTAGAGTTGTGATAGTTTAGATATTTCAAACATTGTCTTCATGAAGGAAGAAGGATTTAAAATAAAAGAAACGTATTTTACACACATATGTCCTCAAGTCTTTAAGAAAGATGAGAGAAGTTTAAAAATGTCTTTCTACTGAAATTGCACAGAGCATGAGTAAACAATCAATTTTATTTGAAAACACTGCCAAGATGAAATATCCCCAAGGTTTTAAAATAAAAACCACATATGGGTGAAAATTATTCTAGTGGCTGCAAAGCACAGTCCCAACAAATGGATCCGTTGATTGATCTAAGAATGTAAAAAACTGTGGATGACAGAGAAAGAGTCACAGTGGGGCAGTTAGTACACAGTTAATAGATTATTATGGTAAGTAATCAAAGTTAATTATTCTATACTTCTGCTAATCTGACACACAAATTCTGAGAGAAGAAATATATTAAGTGGCGTAATTCATAAAATACATTCAAAAGTAAATTACTCCTTTCACAGTTTTAAAATGCATCTTAAGTTACAAAGATGGTGAAATGTTTCCTTTTGATGTGAATAAATATTGATAGATTATGTCCAGATGACAGATTGCATGCTTACAAGGTATATCAGTACATTCTTCAGTAGGTTGCCATATTCACCTTTTTTCCTTCAGTTTTGAAGGATATGTTATCACTTTTCACAAACTCTTTACTAGGAGAAGCTGAACAAAAGTGTTCTGGGAAGAAAGCTTACATTTTTTTCAATTACAAAAGGCAAAACAACTGTAGATATTAAAATAAGCAAAAAACTGTTCAGCCTGAACAATAGGAAAATGTGCTTCCTCTTTGAATTTTTCTTGTAGAGAGGAACATAAAACATTGGAACAGTATTGAAACAATCAAATT
Organism: Mesoplodon densirostris; assembly: GCF_025265405.1. Lineage (NCBI taxonomy): Eukaryota > Metazoa > Chordata > Mammalia > Artiodactyla > Ziphiidae > Mesoplodon > Mesoplodon densirostris. The sequence continues at coordinate 86,950,371 of NC_082661.1, read as the reverse complement.
TGATTTATAGTTGAAAAAAGTGAGTAGGAAGATTCTCAACCTTAAAGTGTTTCATGTAGACAAATTTAATCCTACCTAAATGTGTGTCAAAAAATAAGATAAATTTCTAATTAGAGATTATTCTGTTGCTTTTTTAAAAATAAGAAAAAATATCAAAAAATAAAACCATTAACATTAGATAAGACTAAAGCAGACTATGTAATTAGTCTGAAAGGATCTTGAATTTCACATGTAAAAACAAAAGGATGGATTCTGTATCTGAAATCCAGTATCCAGAGGTCAGGTCTCATCTCAACTTTTCCTTACCAACAGAAAGCATTTATTAAAATCTCAGGGCTGAGCTCATTAACTATTCATTTTTATTATACTAAACATTTATTTTCATTTGAGTTGTATTGAGATAGCATAGTTCTTTATATATATATATATATATATATATATATATATATATATATATATATATATATATATATATATATGTTTGTTAATCTGGTGATAATCACCTGGATGTTAAAATTCCAAGGTAATTTCTATGTAGTCACGGATATTTAGATTTATCACAATTCCTTGATGTTAATAATAATAATCTTATATTATTATAATAATAACATAATAATAACATGGTAAGTAATGTTAAGTACTTATAATAATAATAACATATTATTATGATTTTGAAAATACACAGACTCGGACATGGCTTCTATTGCTAAAAATTTGGTGCAGGTCAGAATACACTCATCTGAAGCATATTCCCATAAAACAACACCTCCTTAATCTCCCAGTTTCATGACTATCAACAAAACAATCAACATCCATAAATAATAACATACATAAAATATTCATGTCCCATAAAAATCACTTTCTCTACAGGTTTTCCAATGGGTTTTGAATGTTAAACAGTATTTAAATTCTACAATATTTATTTAGAACTTACTATTCATCAGACAACTCCGGGCAAATCTCCTTGTAGTGGAGGGAAACTGGCAGTGCTTTCAAATGCAACCTCTCGTTTAATCGTTATGTTTTTACCTTTGAAGATAGGAAGTATTATTGTTACTTCACAGATGAGGATATTGGGGCTCTGAGAGTTTAACTAATTTGCCAAAAGTCACAAAGCTTGTTGAGTATAAGAGATAGATTGGAACACACATCTTTTGACACTTACTTAATCCAATCATTCTTTGTAATATGCATGTTAAGAAAGGTGAATTTCTAAATTGGGGGACCTCAGGGGAGTCCTTCAATAGAAATCCACAGAAAGAGACTAATTCCCCAGATAGAGCTGGATAAAGGCCCAGAGCAAGCACATGCTTGTCTTGCTGCAGAATGAAAGGCCATGCTATGGACAACAAGACACTCTCTATGAGGTAAGAATTGGCCATTGGTCATATTTCAGTAAGCCTCTAAGACATTGTGTCACAAGAGATATTGCAATATATATAACGCTAGGATGACCAATTTCACAGCACCTAAGTGTTGGAAAAGCTCTTAGCCATTATAATGTCCAATCTCTTCAAATCTGTGAGATGATGATAAACAACTTATCCAGGGATGAGCAAGTTTAGTGACAGCCCTGGTAACAGAATCTTGGTCTCTAGACTCCTGATTCAGGAACTTTTCCAATTTCAGTCCCCAGATGTTAGTTTTTCATAAAGAAGTAGTGCAGGTGCCCTGAAGTGCTTGAACAGTAGAGTATCTGTGGTGGTAAAGAATTTTACTCTATTGCTATAAAACAAAAAGACTTCTTAGAAGGAAATAGATGATAAAAGTCCCCTGATTGGGCAACTTTCTCAGAAATATGAAATGGAAAAAAAAAAAAAAAAAAAGCTCCTCTTTTAGGTATCTCTTTCTTTTGGTTTAGCCAAACAATGTGTAGCCAAAAATCTCTTTCCTATTCTCGATCTCCCTTGAGCCATTACTGTAAATGAGAGTGATGTGTAATTTTCCTCTCTTCCAATTTCTTCCACAACTGTAATCAAAGGGCCTTAAGTACCTGTTTAGATATAGGGATTTTTTTCTGCCAGAGAAAATAAATGAACGAAAACCTAGAACAAATGCTTATTTTTTTTGAATGGCATTATTGTACTCTTAAAAAACCCTGTGCATTTGCCTTATTTATCATAGAAATTATCTGAACTATTTCAGTGGAATTTAACCCTGTTTCTAGGCTAAGTGAATTCCTTTTTCTTTTTTAATTTTTTGACTATAAAATCATTTTGATAGGGAGCTCTGGGGATAAAACTTCTTGAACACACAAACAGGTTTAAAGAGTGATTTAGACTAAACTAAGGTATTATTAGGAAACCTTATTCAAGATTTTGTATTAAAAATGTTAAATTTCCATGTACAACTTACTGCTGGCATAATTAATATCCTTCAATTCATTCATTCAACATGTATGGTGCATTTAGCATATTACAGACACTGCACCAGGTACCGGGGATTCAGTTGTGAGCCAAAAAGATGTAAAAATCACAGAATTTACAGTCTGGTGGAGAAGAATGGCCTTAAGCAAATACTCACACACCAAAATAGTGAAATTACAATTATGATAAATGCTACAAAGGGGAGATGCATACAGTTGTAAGAATGGATATTAAAGGAATTTGTACAAGATAAGTCAGGAAAGATTTACTTTGAGGGGAAGAGCAATCTAAGGGGGAGCAGCTTCAAAGGTTACAGCAGAAGGGAGCGTGGTACCTTCAAGGAGCTGACAAAAAAGCTAATGGATGATAAGAAAAGTGGTTGGAAGGTGCTTGTGGGTCAATGGGGGAGAGAGGGGAGCATTTTCAGTTATCATAATGACTGGAGGCCAGTGATGTCAATACCAGAAGAGCTGCCACACAGCAAAGAACCATCACTTCCTATATCCAATAGTGACTGGTTTGAGACAAGCAGAACCCTTTAGTTATGATAAGTACTTTGGTCACTGTAATGGAAAACCATGAAGGTGGTTTCTTTGGGGAGTGGAGAGAGGGGAGACAACAAGACCAAATATGTGTTTTGAAAAGTACACTATGTCTACCATGTGAAGAGCCAATTGAAGGGAGCCAACACCAGGAAGAGGCAGGCCAGTTAGGATGCCACTTTAGTGGTCCAGGTAAAAAGCAACGGTATTGTCAGTGTTTTGCAAACATTGCAAAGAAGCTATACAGTACTTAAAGTTATTTTTTACCAGTCAATGTAATAGAACATTAAGCATAAAGAAAAGTTTGTCTGGCCCTTTATCTCCCCAATTCGTTCTTGAGTTTTGTACAAGTCACTTAATTCTACTTTAAGGAGAACCAAACACAGAGAACAAGGGCACCCGTGTCTCCTTCCCCCCATAAAGGGTTAACCCAGTAGTGATCCTGGTCATCATCCCCAGTGCTGACAGTAAATATTTGGCAATAATCATCATGGAATTTTAGAATTCAAGGGACATTAGAGATAATCCAATCAGGCCTTGATTCTGCCAAAGAGGGCTGAAATCTAGAGAAAATAATTAAAATGCTTAAAATTTCACATTTAGTTAATTTAGGAATTGGGACCAGAAAAAACTAATAAAAACGAAAGAACTTCTAGTTTCTAATCTAGTGCTTTTTTTCATGTTTCTTTCTTACTAATAATTGCAAGGATCTCAAAACTTATGCATGATTATCTACATATTGGCAACAAATAAGCTCATGCTTTGGAAGTTACAAACAGCTATGAAAAATAGACTTGAAAGTTGCTGAAAGTCAACAGAAATATTTTTTAAGAGCATTGTTTTTTGTTTGTTCACTTTGCTTTTTTTTTTTTTTTTTTTTAAATGAATTTGAAAGCTTTGAGGCAGGACATTCATTTACTTGTTCTCCACAGGCCCTACCACCACCTAATGTGGCCAATTTATCTTAGCTTCCTGATACCCTGCAGGCACTTTCCCACTCCTGACTGAAAGCACTGCTCTTTTTCCAAACTCCACTTAACCAGCTCAGCATGCATTAACCATTCTGTCTATTCTCTCTGTAAACTGGCACTCAGGGCACGCCGAATACTCGCAGCTAAGGACATTCTCTTATTTCTGCCTCCAAAAGTTAAGTGGTATGTTTACCAAGGGTCAGTCTTATTTTTTCCCCCAAGCTATGTGTGACAATTTTAATTTTTTTGCAATTACATAATTTAAGTAAAATTTGTATAAGCTGATGTTTCATGAGTACAAAAAATGTAAAAGAATTGTTCTGTACAAGCTAATGTGAGTACCTTGGAAACATCCAACACAGGTGAGTTGCCAAATTTAAATTGGATGTGGGTGAGGCAAATTTAAAAGACTGGAAAAATATAAACATCGAAAAGCATTCTATTTTCAGACAGCTTTGTAAATGTCTTACAAATCTAATTCCCTTGTAAACAAAACTAAAGCTAGAATTCATGGAGGATTTGCTGTGGGCCAGAAAGGCTATGTGGAACACCATCAGTTGATCCCTGCTGGGAAAAGAGGGCTTGGCGACTGAGGTGCACTTTTGTATTTTAAGTTATAATAACTTATTATGATAGTAATGTGTTATTCTTCATGAGTCCCAGTTTTAACCAATTTTTTGATCAACTGACTACTTGTAGGTCTCTTATGTGATGATAAGAAAGCATTTGTGTATTTGACACCAATATATCATTTCTTTAAAAATCAATACAAGTGATTTCATATATGTAAGTTTGAGGGTATAAGTATGTATGTTTTCATCATATTATAAAATCTTTATTATTTATCAGATATATTTAGATATAAGGATAATAATTTTCATAATGGTTTAGTACTTACCTAGGACATTTCATCCTAAATGTATTGGACCTGGTTAACATTTGATTTTGAATTTAGTTAAGGTAGACTCTGAAATGAAACAGATTTTCTGGGTAAGTATTATGAGTTCTAAATCGTATGCCCCAGAGGGCAGAGCATTTTATATAGATAAAAATCACTTGTCAGCCTCAGCCGACAGCCTTCTTTCTGTTTTAAGTAAAACTTTCATGCCTTTGATTGCTCATTTATTTTGACACATTCCAATGCTATAGCATAGACTTGACCAACATAACAATGTTATACAATTGTAGAAGAATTCTTTGGCCATTTTTAAGGTGATATTTTCAAGGTCTGTAAAAACCATTTCTGCACAGTTGACCATGACTGGTAATGCTCACACCCTAGTCCTTGAACCTGACTTTAAAAATCCAAGTGTATTAAAAACTTGTCACCACAAATGGCAAAAAGCTCATAAAACTTGGTTTACTTCCAAAAGTAAGTTTATCCTCTAAAGTTGGGTTATTTTGGAACTGTGGATTGTGTAAACTTCTGCTTAAACAATCAAAGAGTTTATGATCTTCACTGATGTACTGAAATCCATCCAAGAATCCAGGACATCTTTTGGTTAAGTTAAACAGAAAGCAACAGCTGCTTCTTGAGCAGTAAGAAACTCCTTAAAAAGAGGAGGAACTGGTGGGGGAGAAGAAGAGGAAGAAGAAAGTAACCAAACAATGCAAACAAAAAAAGTGTTTGCTTTTAACTGAGAGGATGCTGTCAGCCAGTTAGGTACTCTAACTTCCGTGGTCTTTAATTGTAAATCTTTTGGTTCCCAGAAATTATATGTGGTTTATACTAGTCTTCCCCCAGGAAAACAAAAGTATAAAACAACTTAAGTAAAATTTTAAGCCCTCTTGTTGTCAAATTTCCTTGATATAAAAGGTAAAAATAAAACAATGTAAATAATCCATTAAAAACATCAGAGCAACTGATGTTGGCCATAGTTAGGTCCTATAATCCTCACACTCTTAATTGTCAGTATCAGTTATTTTTCATTTTCACATCTCTCCTTTTATACAGTTAGGTATCCTTCTTAATTCTACTGTTAAAATATTTGGTCCTCACTGTGAGATAAGTACCAGGTAGGATCCTGGAGATATGAAAATAAGAAACACCTCTTTGAGCCTCTAAGGCTTAGCATCCTACTTTCTCAATAGGATGTGAATTCTTTGAAAGCAAGCGCCTCTTTCTTTCCTCGGAATCTTAGAAACAGAGAATTTTAGAGTCAAAAGGAACCTTAAAAGATATCATCTACACCAACCCCCATACACCAGGCTCTCCCAGTATGAGCCCCTCCTACCCACCATGAGTCAAGGTGATGAAATGATCAGTTATTTACCTCCTTCCTCCTCAGACTCTGTCAAAATGACACCCGTAAACAAGTATAGCACACTAACTACAAGCCAAGCACTACTGTATAAATTTTACATATATCAACATATTTAAGCCTCATTATGGCCCTAATGAGGCAGGTACTATTATTATCCCCATCTTACCAGAGAGGAAACAGAGACACAGGAAGAGTGTAATCTCTCAGTGGGTCACTAGAGGAGCCGGGACTGCACTTGGGCAGTCTTGCTTCCGAGCCTGTTTTTAATCACTATGCTACTCTGCTTCTATCCATACAAAGAAAACATATTTTAAAAGTTTACAAACAAGGGAAGGAAGACAGCTCTATTTTTCACCCTATATTTTAAACCACTGATATTACTTAGCTTTACTGTCTTCACCTTATTTCCTGAACTTTAACCTGATAACTTAGGCCTTTTCCAAAAATTTTGAAAAGAATGTGCCATGAATTCTAGAAGTAATTTCAGAAGAGAGATGTCAGTACTTAATTCACAGTAGCTTTGTTGGCAGAGAGCAGTCACATTACGGTCACACTTCTTATCAAGGATGATAGGGTACAAGGTTCAGTGGCTCGTGGACCACACAGTGAACATACCTGGGAGAAATAATGGCTTCTTGGATGACCCTGCAGGGTAGAGACCAATATCACAAACACGAGAGAAAAATCTGTTGACTTCTACCTAGAAGTTAATAGAAATAAGAGTAGAGCAGGCAGACACCATAATCAGCAGTACAAACTAGACTAGTTTATATTGCAAGTACTTCAGGATAAACTGAGAAATTCACCTTGAATGGGCAAAGGTTAAGAGGGGTCAGGTACCCTATCTTTCCTTTATCTTTCTACTATTTGATATTCAGATACTATTCGCTTTAATGAACGTTCACCCTGTTCTATGTCTGACTTGGTTGTCCTATTTGGGATCTGCCTCAAACATTTTAAATGTGTAGCAAAGCAAAAATGCTTGAATTACACATTTTACAAGAAATGAATGAACCTCAATCAAGCTGCAGTAGGCTGCGATGTGCTGCTATAGAATTGGGGGTTCTGACCACAGTGTCTCCTGGTTTGGTGTAGCAGGTGTTTTGCTCCTGCCTATTTCATGTCTCCACACTAGCCAATTAAATTTCAGGAAGTCCATTACCTCCTTTCCAGGCTGATTCTGTGAAAAATTAAAGGAGCAAGAACTTCAGTAGAATTCTTTATCTTATGGTTTAACGTCACCCTGAGTTACAGTTAGTAGAGATAAAGTGCAGAGAGGCACACACATGTTTACTAAGTCTTATGAGACTCCTAAAGTGGTTCATTTTCTCTACGACTAAAAAAAAAGTGAGACTTTGAGAAAGGCCCTGTGTCTTCAGTGTTGGCTTGATTTGTTTGCTTCCACTTGAAAGAGAAGCCCTTTAATTGCTGAGTGTCTTTCTGATTGTCTTCTTTGTTTCTCTTCTCATGGAAAAACACTCCCCATCAGGAGAAATGTATAAACTATTGGAAATTATGATTATTCCTGTGATATCGACTTTTCTGATTATCATTAGTTGATATTTCGACTTCCTGGGTAGAAGAATACTATGAAAAGGCTATTTAGAAGGAAATACAATGTTCGGTAAAGTAAACCTTTGAGAAAACACCTATTTCATCTGTTTCTAGTGCCTCGGAGGTATTATCTGTGAATTTTAAACTATAACATTTGGTTGGTTGGTTTGTTTGTTGTTGTTTTTTTTCATTGTGGTATAAACTATAACATTTTAAGTTTGGAAATTTCCCTCTCCACATGCTGTTTTCAGGGATTTTTTACCACCAGAGTTCAAATAATACAATGTCCTTGCCTAAGAAATATGTTTTTATGAGGTTTCATTTATAATGTAAATATTTCATATATTACTTTTTAAATATTTTAACATTAACATTAGATCTCATCTTATTTCAAACTTGAAATTTCACCTGTATAACATTCAATTGTGGAACAACAATAGAAAGTCATGAACTAGGGGTCAAATGGCTTGACATCTAATCCTAGATGAGGCATTAATCAGTCAAATCATTTGTCCTCTATGGGCTTCTGTTTCCTCTCTTGTAAAATGATGATGTCATAATTCTCAGTATTCTCCAAGGTCTCAAATTCTATGATTCTCTAATACTCCAGGACTCCATGTGTTATTTCAGCTCTGCTAGGAAATTAACATTTTTAAAAAAGTAATTTAGGAATAATGAAACCATTGAAGATATTTTTTAAACTTACTGCAATTTTATTTTATAAATGAATTGTTTTAAAAACCTCATCTTCCAGAAATAACAGAGTGCACACTTAATTACAAGTTATGCTTTGTCAGGTAGCACCTCACTTGCATGCCTTTTCAAAGCATCTGCAGAATTGTATGGTATTTCCAGAGTGCCACATGAAGAAACTGAGCAATTTTGCAATTTTATATAGCTAAAAGATAGTTGTACTAGTTGGTGGTCTAATTCCTACAACAGTCCTGAAAGGCATGTTTTCATCTAGCAACTGGCAACCATGGTGGTAATGGATGACTTTTAAACAGCTGTCACAAGCTGAAAAAAAAACAAAATAAAAAAGCCACCCTCCTACACTATGTAAAGACAGCCTGCCAATAGCTAAAACAAATCCTTCTTGGAGCAATTTAACAAACAAACTTTTTGTTGTTGTTGTTACTATTAAATAGAAACTCATAAAACTCAAACAAACTGGCTTCATGTTTCCCACACACTTGAACAGCCTAACTTTTCTAATGGGATCACAGCAATCAGTGGTTTCCAGATGCATTTCAAATGTGTTAAGTGCCTGCAGGAATTGGCTTTTAAAACATACACACGGGGGCTTCCCTGGTGGCACAGTGGTTGAGAGTCTGCCTGCCGATGCAGGGGACGCGGGTTCGTGCCCGGGTCCGGGAGGATCCCACATGCCGCGGAGCGGCTGGGCCCGTGAGCCGTGGCCGCTGAGCCTGCACGTCCGGAGCCTGTGCTCCGCAGCGGGAGAGGCCACAACAGTGAGAGGGCCGCGTACCGCAAAAAAAAAAAAAAACATACGCACATCTTCAAATGCTTCAATCTCAAGAATCTACTATAATCCCCATGAGGGACTATGATGTCTGTGTAATGTTTGACCACAGTTTAGTGCTTAAGTTGCAATTAATATTAAATAGGAAAAAAAATTGGGAAATGAAAAAAATTCTGTCTTACACACCTTTTAAAATTTCCTCCTCTTTTAATGATCACATTACCAGTTCCCTTGTTATCCTGAAAATCATGGAAATAATCACTAACTTCTATTGGAGAAAAAGCTGGAATGAATGAGATTCTGAGAAGAAAGCTCTTGGTGTCACTGGGTCGTTAGGCACTCCTGGAAAACTCATTCCTGGACCGTGGCTAATTGAACTACAAACATGTCAGTCTGACAGCATTAACAGTTTATGACTCATGCGTTGGAATGTCCAGCTTTCTTCACTTGCTCCTGGACAATTTCTCCCTGTCATGAGACTCTTCCTTAACTGGAAGACAGGGTCCTTATGTTTACACCCAGTATTTTACCTTTGATTGAAACTAGACAGAAGGCAAGTTCACGGTCTGTCTTCTTGTAACTGTCAGTGCTGAAAACAAGACATGAGAATAAAAACATGGCTTTTGGGAAAAATGCATTTAACAAGTGGTTTCTCCTCCATTGACTGACATATTTATCTTCCCTTGAGATACAGCCAAGTCTCATGTTCTTTATATTTTTTCCTTTTAGTTTCCATGTGGACGACTCTCAAATAAAAATGAGAAACACGAAGAGAAATTAGTCATGCTCACCAATCAGTCAGAAGATCCTGAAAGGTAATTACAGACACATTATTTAGAGGATACATGCCTCTAATAGTAATATTCTAGTAGGGGCACTTCAGTTTCCAGACAAAGGTTTTCAGTCTATTAAGAGTAGACGAGAACTTATCTGGATACAACAATAAAGAGTTGATAAGAAAGATATGGTGGATAACAGTGTGGACTATTTGAACACTTTTTTTTTTTTTTTTTTGCTGCTCTTCAAGGGGCAAGAATCATAGCAAGTTATGGAAGTTATTTGATTTTTTTAAAAGTATTTGATAAATTTCCCTTGACAAGTTTGGATCTTCAGATAATTTCTCTTGAATAGCACACATTTTTGCCTAGGAAACAACTCTATATCTTTTTTTTAATTTATTTTTTTGATATGTTGGGTCTTCGTTGCTGTGCGTGACCTTTCTCTAGTTGTGGTGAGCAGGGTCTACTCTTCTTTGCAGTGCACAGGTTTCTTATTGCGGTGGCTTCTCTTGTTGTGGAGCATGGGCTCTAGGCGTGCAGTCTCAGTAGTTGTGGCACAGTGGCTTAGTTGCTCTGCGACATGTGGGATCTTCCCGGACCAGGGCTTGAACCCATGTCCCCTACATTGGCAGGTGGATTCTTAATCACTGCACCACCAGGGAAGTCCCAACTCTATTTCATTAATAGGGTGAAGAGTAGCTATATCTTCTCTCCTGAGTTCTTAAATCCTCAGCTCAGGTATAGGATGAGAAATTTACTAAGTCCCTCAACAAAAAATCCCTTCTTCAGTCACTTTCTACATTCTATCGACCATTTATGGCTTTTCTCAAGCTTCACTCTATTCATTGACCCATGTAGTTATTTCTTTGACTTCTTATTTGGCACCTTTTTTTTGTGCAAGATATTGGGCCAGCTGCTTCTAGACGATGAATCAGATCCTGTCCTTTTCCTCTAGCTGCTTGCAGTTTAGAAGTGAAAAGCCACACACACACCTAAGTATAATAAATGTTGAATGTTTCATCTCATAAAAGAGGCACAGATAATCTGCCCTGAGACATCAGAGGAAGGTGAGAATCCTAGTTGTGAGCATAAAGAGATGCGTGAAGAAGGATTTGTTTGACCTAGTTTCTGGCAAAAAGAAAATAGGGGGACAGATGGAAAAAAAGAAAAAGGAAAGTGTATTCCAGGCTGAAGGCAGAATGTATACAAAAAAGTTGTGTAGGTAAGTTGAGGACTTGTGTTGGTTCCAGTGAGCTTCTCGGTTTGACTTCCACCTGTGGCATGTAATACAAAACTCATCTTGAGTGAGAGACTAAATAGTTGAGGACTTATTGTACACGCCAATGTTTCTCTGTGTATAAAGACAAAACTTCTTTCAAGTGAAAGATAATTTAAAGAAATAATTACCCTCAGGTTCTTAAGTTGGTGTTGCTCGAACTTGGGTTCTCATAACCTGTGGATCCGGAGACATATTCTCAGGGTTCTTGGTCTGTGAAAAACTTTTCATTAAAAGAAGCCCATAGGTACTTCCACTGTGAGAATCACGACTGTGCACAAGGGAAGCCAATAAGAATTCTGAACAAGGATTTACAATAGGCTAACCTGGCCACAGTGTCTGAAATTGGCAAGGGGAGGAGGTGACTAGAAGCTTGAATAAATATAGAATTGCTGATTTATCCCATTCCTCTCAACCGGTTACATTCAGTATCAATAACAAGCATTTTAGCCTTTAATTGTATAAATTTAGCATTTGATTATGCATCACAGTTTATTATTCTACAATTGTGCTGTATGTATAAGTCTTGTCTCCTTGATGAGATTTTATCTACCTCCAGGGAAAGAACTCAGCATACAATGGTATAACCCACTTTAGCAGTAGGCCTATAATAAGCATTGATCAATTTCATATAAATTATTATAAAATGTGTAAGCAAAATAGAAATTCAGCTCACAGGAGTAGTTGAGGATTAACCGATTATACTGACAACCTCTAAGATACTATAGATATTATAGAAGCGTAGAAGACAACATATGATGTAAAACGATTTCTAGGAAAGATGATACCCCATATTTGCCAGTTAAAAAGAAAAAAAGAATGAAAGAGAGGAAAGGAAAGAGAAGAAGGGAGGAAAGAAGGAAGGAAGAAAAGCAGGCAAACAAACCTATTTTTTCTGTGTTTTGAAGTTATGTATAGTCTAGCTTTTCCTTCAGTATAACCACAATGCAAAGAAGTAGGGATTACCTCCCCATCCCATCCCACCCCACACACCATTTTCTTCCAGGTGGAGAATTATAAGGACTCTGTAAGCTCCTGAGTCCCATTCTATTGACACCTCTCCTCAGCAACCCAAATTAATGTTTAGATTCTCTCCATTTACCCATGATGAAAACTACTCAGAATTTAGTAGTTAACATATTTTTTTCTACAGTAGTAAAACTTTTGTATTTCTAAGAGAATGAGACAGGTAGGTTCTTTGACAGTAATTTAAAATGCTCAGGAGGTGGTTTTCAGATTAACCTTTTTGGTGTATATGACTTGGAGTCCAGAAGAAGGAGGGTGGATGAGGCAGATGCTGCAGTCCATACCCTCCTCTCAAGGGAGGTGAGAAAGAGAGAAGAAAGCAGGGAGATGAGAGGCCACAGAGTAGGAACTGAATAGTGAGTGCTGGTCATCTTTCTCTCTTTCTCTCCTGAACTGACCCCTTTCTACTTGAACCATTTTAGGTTCTGCAGGGTAAAATTTGCCACTTCTTGAAGGTGATACACTGATATCATGGTTGTCATACAAAACTGCTTTCTAAAGTAAAGGGGCAGAGGAAACAACTTTGATCCCAGTGAGAAACTATCAAAGTAAAAACAGTATTTTATGGTTTTTATATTTCCTGTTAACAAAATCTGAAGCATATTGTTTAAAAAGCAGCCCCACTAAATATATCATGATCCTGGGGTCATCCTTGCTTTGATGTACTCTTATAAGACCAGCTCCTCATTTAAATTTTCCTAAAGCAGAATTTTTTCCCTGTCCTAACATTTATTTTAAGAATTTTTTAAAAAATAAATTATGTGTTCAGAAAATTATAATTATTACCTAGCAAGGAAAACTATTATGATTCATTATAGCCTCAAGTAGAGGTAATCACAGTAGAATAAAATGAATGTTAAATTCCCATGACGTGCCTCCTTTACCTGGCATTAAACTCACTCACATTAGCACTTGTTCAACCTCTGTACTGAATGTGGTCAAATGCAATCTCTGTTATTCATTGCTTTCTGGGAACAATACACTGGTTTCAGATGCCCTTAAGGAGCTCCTGGTTCTTTCCCCATATTCAAAGCATTTAAATGTCTTGATGCAAAACACTGGTGGACTTTAAGAAAATTAAACAACAGGTTTTTGTTTTTTGGTTTTTCTTCCCATACATGAAGAGTACCCTACCCTCCAGATGCAGTATTTGGCAGCCAAAGAGCTGCTGGCTATTAAACATCCCTTAAAGCTTCATTTTTTGCTCATAAAGGGAAGAACAGTGTAGGGACGTTTATGGGGTGACAGGCAAATTTTTTGGTTGGAGTAAGACTGTGTGGTGAGCAAAAGCTAAAATGATCATTTTTATGATATCATAAGCATTTTTACAATTCTTTTGGCCTCTTCATTTTTAACCTACTTCTTACCTGACCCTAAATTAAACTATTCTGGGAGGGCAGAATAAAGGGCCGTTTATACAGTTGCTGTCCACATGGTGAAGAGAGAAGTGAATGGTGTCATCTACTTTCTCAGACTGGCATATGTATTTTCTATCCTTTCACATTGTTTTGTCAGATAAAAGAGAATTTAATTTTGAAGTGCTAAGTGTTTTTAATTACTCACAGAACATCACAGATCCTCATCTATATTTTCTTATAAATTTTAATTCTTAGTCATGCTTTAAACAGTTTCAATATTTAAACTTATGAGACAAATTTGTCAGTTTTTCAGAAATTATAGTTCTTCAAACTAATAAACATAAAAGTTACATTGGGTTTCTGGACAATAGTCTAATTAAGTCTCTTCTCTTTCCAAAATAAGAAAGTAACATCTCAAGCATGTGTTTATGTATAACATATTATGTAAAATTAACTTTTATTGGATGGATACATTCACAGAGATATAAGACGGGGGCTTTTAGAAAACTTGTGTTTTCAGCCAGACTCCATAAAGCACATTTCAGAAAAGCTTTTTCTATACAAACAACACCCATGGGATGAACATAGACTTTCCATTTTCTAAGGCCCAGCTTAAACAAAATACCAAAGAAGGTATCTATGGTATATCTTTTGTCTGTCTGTTTTTAATACTTTATGCCCACATAAACTCTTTGTTTGGTTCAATGCGAAAATAACTTGGAAAGTTACTACCATGTGCTAGGAAGTGTTTGGAGAAATACTGTTGGAAACAAAACCAAATTAGAATTCTCCAAAGGAGCTACTTATCAGTTAATCTCAGAAGAACTGGCACTACCTCTCAGCATGAAATTTGTGAATCTGGAGACTCGATCTGCTAGCTTTTACCTCAATGGAAACATCTTTGGCATTAACTGGGAAGGCACAGAGCTCACTTGGAGGTCTAACTAGGCCCCAGACAGGCTGCAGACAACATACAGCCAGCTGAAGGAGTTATAAGTCTGTTCTTTCTGTGTGTGGCAGTTCTTGAGTTGCCCTTTTTTTTGCAGAAGGCTTCAGAGTTTAAGCTAATGGCATGTCCTCCAACGTGGTAATTAAATACACTGACCCTTCTAAGGCAGTACATTTAGTTTCGTGGCTTGAATTTGATGTGGTTCAAAGCCAATTAACATGATGGGAGATATTGCATTAGCAAAATTCCAGTTTTCAGGGCAATTTGGAAATGACAAGTTCACAACTCTCTTTATGCTGCTCTGACAGAAAGTTATATCAAAACACTAAGTGAGGAAATAATGCAGAAAAATGAAGGGACTTGAGTTTGGAAAATTCAATTTGGTTCTGGTTTGGATCTTTCTCTTTTATTCCTTCATAAATTTTGTTTAATACCCTCAGTGAATTGGGTTTTTTCATTGCTGGTGGGCTTCTACTTTGAATATTATATATGTCTCTGCTGAAACATAGGTTTACTTTAGAAAGTAAGGAGGTTATGTTCAGAATTTGTTTGAAATCAATTTTTATTCCCTGCTTTTAGTCATTTATATCATTTGCTAATTTTTATATTGACACAGTGCTCACTTTATATTCTGAATATATTGCTCTGTTAGGAAGGATTGTTATTACTTAAATCACACATCACCTCACTTTCCAAGGTAACTGCACT
Organism: Mesoplodon densirostris; assembly: GCF_025265405.1. NCBI lineage: Eukaryota > Metazoa > Chordata > Mammalia > Artiodactyla > Ziphiidae > Mesoplodon > Mesoplodon densirostris. The sequence continues at coordinate 86,935,095 of NC_082661.1, read as the reverse complement.
AGGGAATCATTTTTCCGTTTCACATCTAGGAAATATTTCTAAGCTGGAGACATCTACTTTCCAAATACAATTACTTTCATTGTTCTAACCATGTGAGTTCCATTATTCTCCTTATATTACCAGCTCAGTATTTTCAATTATCGCAGAAAATATCTGCACATTAAAAAGTGAAATAAAATTTATTTTAAGACTCCAATCATTTGGATGATTTACCTTTTTAAAAGTTTTTATTTTAGGGCTTCCCTGGTGGCGCAGTGGTTGAGAGTCCGCCTGCCGATGCAGGGGACATGGGTTCATGCCCCAGTCCGTGAAGGTCCCACGTGCCGCTGAGCGGCTGGGCCTGTGAGCCATGGCCGCTGAGCCTGCGCATCTGGAGCCTGTGCTCCACAGTGGCAGAGGCCACAACAGTGAGAGGCCCGTGCACTGCAAAAAAAAAAAAAAAAAAAAAAAAAAAGTTTTCATTTTACTCTGTACTATATCACACTTTATTTATTTTAGAATATAAACAGGAAGGGAAATGTAAATATTAGCTACAAAACTTAGATGAGTTTTACACCCTATACTGTTGTTATTATCAGTACTTGAATATGACACTCTTGAGGTGTTATTGTTCAAAATCAGATTTACATTTATTTAATATCTTACACAGCTTGGACAGTCTTTTCACATTTATATCTAAATTTAGAGTAGATTACAAGCTACACAGAAAAGTAAACTTCAATATGTGATTCTTGGTTATTTCCAGTTGCTTCTGTGTCTTATCTGCTGAGAGGTTAGTTGCTCTTTATAGGAAAAGAGCTGATCACAGTGAGGAGCACATAGTAAAGTCTCTGAAATGTTTGTTGAATGAGTAAGTGGAGACTAATTTAGCTGATAAATTTGCTCTGACCCTCTCCTAAACAGAACATTTTTCTGACCATTATAAATGAACCAGCCACCATGCCATCTTATTCTCCGTCTCTTTCTTTTTTGAAAATAGTTTCTATTTTCTAATTATAACAGTAAAACGTGAGTTATAAGTCAGTTCTTTCTGTGTGTGGCAACTCTAAAAGTTGCTATATTTATGTAGAAGCGTTTAGTGTTTGCAAATACACTATGAAAAATGAAAAGAAAGAAAAGAAAACTCAGGTTTAGTCCTAACACCCAAAATAACTACTGATAGAATTTTTCAGATCTCTCTCTACCTCTTTTTATCTTTTTCTTTAAAAACAAGACTATAGAGAAAAGGTTGCTTTTGAAAATTTTTAAGTAGGTATATTATAAATATTTTCCCAAGTAAATATTCATCTCGATCATATCCAGTTATATAGCCATATCAATATTGATTTAACTGATTCCCTGTTTGAGACATATAGGTTGTATTCAATCTTTTACTATTAGGAACAACGCTGCAACAGATATACTGTATTTAAATCTTTGTGCACATTCACTTTTGTTTTCTTAGGGTAAATTCCCAAAAGTGGAGTGTTGAGTGAACGTACAGAAAAATTTAAAACGTTTGATATGTACTTAAGCAGAATAACCCCAGTTTACCTTCCCTCCAGAAATAGAGTAACTTTTCTACATTGTTATTATTGCTCCAAATATTATTCACTGTTGAACCAAGTACTTCACTCTGGTCAAAATTTCTTTCCTAAGAATACTATCCCTTACTGGAGTTAAAGTTTCTCTGCCACTTCAGTTGGTCAGCTTTCTAGAAGTCCTTCTCACCAAGTGAGACCACCTACCCATACTATTTTCTCTACAGTCAACCCCGTGAGTTACTTTTTTTCTAACATCCTCACTTTTTGAGCTCTCTGTCCTTCTCTCCAGTCTGGATTGTTACTTTTTGGCCAACAGTGCAGTCTTTCCTAGAACCTTCTTTACCACCTCAGAATTTCTAATCGTTGGTCTTTTCTGGCTGTTCAGTTTTTCTAATGAGGGTCTTTCCAATCTGTAGTCTTGAGATATATGAATGGCTGCACTATTTAGAGCAAAAGTGAGGGACGAGATCTCAGACTGCTACAGTTTACTATGTAGATTTCCATGCAACCTCTCAACCCCACCCCAGACCTCTTCTGTGCCTTCTGTCTCTGAATCCAGAGGCTTTGGGTTTCATCTTCCCAAAAGAATCAGCCTCTGGCCATGCCTGGGGTATTAAGACAGCTGCCTGGGAATAAAGATGCAGACAGAGAGAATGGACTTGAGGACATGGGGAGGAGGAAGGGTAAGCTGGGACAAAGTGAGAGAGTGGCATGGACGTATATGCACTACCAAATGTAAAATAGATAGCTAGTGGGAAGCAGCCACATAGCACAGGGAGATCAGCTTGGTGCTTTGTGACCACCTAGAGCGGTGGGATAGGGAGGGTGGGAGGGAGACGCAATAGGGAGGAGATATGGGGATATATGTATACATATAGCTGATTCACTTTGTTGTACAGCAGAAACTAACACAACATTGTAAAGCAATTATACTCCAATAAACATATTTTTAAAAAAAAAAAGAAGATAGTTGCCTGGCTGCCCAGGTTCACATGAGAGGAGACCTCAGGGATTCAAATGCTCCAAAAGCAAAGAGTGAATCCATTCCCTTGTTTCAATTTTTCTACAGTTCTTTCAAGTGCTCAGCCTCTCAGAGATTCTGTGGGGCAAACTGGCCTCACTTCTCCGCCGCTTCTCTCTCTAAAGACATGGGTTTTAACTTCTTCTGCTCTAGTAATTCAGTTACGACTTCTGCTTTTCTTTTTCCAAAAGTTGATTGAAAAAACTTCGTTTAAGTTGTCTCCTCTCTCAGTTCTGTGTTCTTGTGGATTAATGATGACTTAAAGAATTCACTTCTTGGTATTTTAACAGGGCTTTAAGAAAAAAAAGTTAAATTCATATGTGCTATATACCTTATGGATATCTGCCTAATACTGAAACAGAGTAAGGCAAGGTCAATCTTGAGAATTATTTTATGAGTGAAACTTGTTTCCATACTATCTGAGGCTTACTGTTTTCTGACATTTTCAATTCAATGGCCAGAGACTTGGTATATCATCAGGTGTATTCACATCCAGTTAACTTCAGGGAGTATTAATTTTTCTCATTAAATGCTTTGCACCCAAATTCTACCTTGCAGATCTCAACCCCGGCACTCTTACTGTTGTTTTCATTAGTCTGCTAGCCCAATCCCTTACTTTGAGCCTCTCAGGATCATTTGGTTTTGCAGTGTCTTTTCTACTCAGCATAGATATGGGTTTTGCTTTGTAAGCCACTTTCAAAATCGTGTTCATTAAATAGCCTAGTTAAGCCCATTTACATTTGTTGATATGATCAGCTTGTTTGTTCTCAATTCTGTCTTATTATTTGATGTTAATATTAATGTTAGATTTACTATGTTTCTCTCTACTTGATCTGTCTTCTTTGCTTATTTTTAGTACTTGTTTTTGCATTTAGAAAAGCTTGTATTTTTATTCTAGTAGTTGCCTAACTCTATGTTAATAACTCAAACTTCCCTTGATCTTTTTTTCCCCCTTAATTAGGCTTCTCCTATTTGGTTTGTTAGATTTAAGTGATACTCTTTGACTCCTATCTATAATCTATGCAGCTATGAACTTATTCTAATTTTTACTTTTTCCCTTCTCCTACAACTTTTTAAATTACTTTTATTTTGCCAGAACCCATATTTAGATAATGCTTTTTCATGCTTGTTCTCCCTTTTGTTTTAGTCTTGGGTATATTCTTAGATCTACTATTTTAATACTCATCAGCAATATTTTGCCAAAGTTTCCTTTAGTTTTAATACATGTACAACAGCTTAACTGGATACAACATTCTTTACTCATACTTTCCTAAAATTATTTTTAAAATGCTGTGTCATTTTTGTCTTGCTTCTTATGTTTCAGTCAAGAAACTTTGTAAGTTTCTTGGTAATTTTTTCCCCCAGAGGACGGATTCTTAAAAACTAAATAGTTTTACTAGACTCTGTCTTGTAATTTCGAAGGTATATGGGGGTGGGGGGGGCACTTTCAACAATAAAATTAAGATTTCGTTTTTTACTTTGATCATAGTTTTAATGGTTGTTCTATTTCATTGTTTTATTTTTCTTATTCAGAAAAATCAAATGTGTACTGGATATTTTTTTCTGTTCTATATCAAGTACTTCCTTTCTGATCTTATTTATTTCTTATTTTATTTTTGTTCCTCTACTCAAAATCTCTTATGAGACTCTTAACTAAATCTCTTCTTCCTTGGATACTTTGTAAGTTCGCCTTCACCCATGAGATGATTTTTATCTTTTTTTCAATTTTTCTTTCCTGAATTTGGTTATATCTCATCTTAAATTGTGCTTTCGCTCTCTTCTGTCCTGGGTTTTCTTGAATTTATGATTTAAGGTCCTCTTTTATATCTAAAAATGCTTATTTAGAGATGTTTAAAGCTTGTTGGAGTTTTATTACAGTTTTCCTGTGCATCTTTTATTACAGTTTTATTACAGTTTTCCTGTGCTTCATGTTTGGTTTTTTAGAGAATATTTTGATCAGCTAAAATCTGTTGATTCTCACTTTCTGTTTTTCTTCTTGTAGTTTTTAGTGGTTGCCAACTGCCCATTTTATAATCAATTTCCTAGACTGGAAATAATAGACGTCTCGATGTAAACTTGGTGAAAATGTCTTACTAGGTTTCCTAGTTCAAGAGGACCCTCCTCTGATGGTAAAGATAAATGCATTTTCTTTGGTGGTTGGTGTGTTCAAGGTTGATGTATCTTCTGATTTTGTTTTTATAGGGTTCAATTCCACAGGCTGCTTTCTTACATCCCTTCATCACCAGACTCCACAGGATGCTTCCTCCTTCCAAGTCTCATACTCTCCTTCACAGTGGTGCCCACCCAAGGCCGCCACTGTCAGGGGACAATTCTGCATGGGTCTTTCATGTTCATGCATGTCTTACAAGCAGAGACACTGAGTGCCTTTGTTCTGGGTTACCTTCCCAAGACATTTATTTTAAAAAATTCTTAGAAGACAAAAGTAATGTCTTCTCTGGACTGAAGGGCACAATTGCTTAGAGTTTTGGAATATAGTGTCCCCCTTCATAGCAGGGGCAGTCATATTTACTGTCCAGTATAAAATATTCATTTTACTAAGATCAGGGCTCCTCCTCTGTAATGCAATAAACTTGGTCACAAGTGCTACCTGGTTACCTTTGCACCTCGCTACGAGAACTAGGCTTGAGGAACTAGCCCAGCTTATCAAAAACGCCAATACCTGGCTACTGCTATTTCTGTGAGCAATAAAGTCCTTTGTCTCTGATATATGTCTCATCTCTTCTGTCAGTATCCATGAAACACTGATGGGCTAAATTGTTAGACAGCAAGGAGAAAGTCTCAGCCTCTTCACAGTTCTTGATGGTGGCCTTTTGATCTTTGGGTCCCCAGAAGCCAGTTCTCAGACACGTTCTGAGTGTTTTCTCATTCAGAAGGGGACTTTCACCTCCTTTTTTTTCCCCAAAATTCTGATATATTCCTTTTGAAAATATATTATGAATATTTTCAAACATATACAAAAGCAGAGAAAATATTATGGTGAAGCCCTTAATCATCACAGCAGTTTTTATAATATTCAATACATGGGCAGTCTTATTTCATCTATATCCACACCTACCCCCCAACTTTGAATTATTTTGAAAAAAATCAAAGATGTCATTTCATCTGTGGATATTTCAGTATTTCTGAAAGATAAGTATTTCTTTTAAAAAACATACCCACAATATCGTTATTACAACTAACATATTTAACAACAATTCCTTAAAATCGCAAAATATCCAGTGTTAAGATTTTTCCCAATTGACTTGTTTCTATTTACAGTTTATTGAACTAGGATCAAACATATGATAATTCTAGCTAATTATCTTTTGTTCTACAGCCTCCTTTTTTTTCTTGCAGTTTTGTTGCTGTTTTGTTTTGTTTTGCTGTTGTTGTCTCTTGAAGAAACTGGGTAATTTATAGAGTTTGCCAACAGCAATCACATTGATCATATAATAGATGTTCCTCTGTCCACTGTATTTACTATAAATTGCTCCTTAGATTTAAAGGCTTGGTCAGAATCAGATTTTATTTATTCATTTGGCAAGACTACTTTATAGGTGACGTTGTATACTTCTACCAGAAAATACTTAATGTTTGCTCATCTCTTTTTTGTATTACTATCAGCCTCTGATAATTGCTTAGATTCATTCATTTATTATTATGATTATAAAATAGCAATAGAGCATTCTATCATTTCTTCTTTATTATATAGAATAATTCTATAAAAAATTTCCCCAAAACTAAATGACTATTCTGAGATACAGATTATATAGGAGAGGTAATATAAATAACTTGATTCTGTCATGTACCTGTTTTTGAAATAATGGGGACATTTTTTTCTCAGGGAGATTTTTTTGATGTTCATCACCACTAGACCACAATGGGTTTGCTCCTCTTTTCAACTCATTCTTCACCAGACCCTGTTCTGGCATGGTTCCCAAATCTAGCTTTGTTGGTTTGAGATTGAAATTTGTAGAACTCTCTGTCTCTTATTGCTATGGACTGAATTGTGTTCTCCCCTAATTCATATGTTGAATCCCTAAACCAGTGTCACAGCATTTGGAGATAGGGCCTTTAGGGGATAATTAAGGTTAAATGAGGTCATAAGGGGGGGGTCCTGGTGCAATAGGATTAGTGTCCTTATGGGAAGAGACATCAGAGAGCTGCCTTGAGCTCTCTCTCTCCACACACACACACGCAAAAAAAGAAGAGATCATGAGAGCACACAGCAAGATGGCACAATCTGCAAGCCAAGAGAAGAGGCCTCAGAATAAAACCTACTTTGCTGGCATCTTGATCTTGAACTTCCCAGCCTCCAGAACTGTGAGAAATAAATTTCTGTTGTTGAAGCCACCCAGTCTGCAATATTTTTTATGGAAGTTTGAGCAGGCTAAGACACTTATTTATGCTACAGATCCCTATTGTGGATTTTATTTGCCCTTCTTGTTGATCTGTAAGCATTTTGGAGGATGTGTGGAGGAATTTGGATTAGGCAACTGCTAAAATGTAACAGGAATCTAGAAGTCCAGGAAATATATTGAGAAATAATCCCCTAAAGAAACACATGCACTTTTATTATCAAAGGTATGATTACCAAACCTGGTTCAATTTAAGACTATTAGAAATGTTCCAGAGTACAAGGATTTATTTCATCTCTATATAGTGGTAATCTTTCTTTTCTCTTTATCATATGGTATAATTTATTAGAGGATGATGAGACCCCTTCTCATCAATGGCTCAGGGAAACTCCTACCTATCCTTTTGAGCAAAGCTCATAGACGTTCTTATTTACTGACAAGTAAAGAGCATCCACTATATCAGTGACACCATTTAAAAACAGTCTTGTGGTTGAAAATGTGGTTTCTTGAGTCAGACTGCCTGAGTTCAAATCGCACTTTTTAGGTAAATTACTTAATCTCTCTAAAAATCGTCGTTTTCTCATCTTCCTGATGGGAATAATAATAGTCATGAGGATTAAATAAGATAATACATATAGAGCTTCTGACACATAGTAAGCATTCAGTCATCCTACAGATGCATTTAAAACAACCAACTTAGCTTATGGTTAGAAAATGTTTCACCTTAAAAATATTTCAGTTGTCAATAATTTTCTCTATACTTAGAATCAGTCATGTAAAATTAGGTAGAAGTCTATATAATACCCCCAAATGTGTCACTGACTTGTTTCTTACAATAAGAAATATAAGAAGCATTGAGGACAGTTCTTGGCCCATAGTAAACTTCAATAAATATTTGTTGGTGAGTGAATTAAAATCACATAGTAAAATTATGTATCTAATATTTATCTCACCCCATCTGGGATCAAAGGATAGAGGACTTTGATTCTTCTGCAATTATTTTATAGAGCTTCAAAGACACACATGAATACATGTGAGACTTTCCATAAATTTGCTGATCTGAATTTACAAGGCAATATTCTTTCTGTGTATAATGCTGCTTGGGTTTGTATAAGCATCACTTATGCCCATTGTAACATTTTTTTTCTGACACCAAATGAGTGACTTTTTCCACAGCCAATTCTCCAACACCAACTGTGTGTCCAACAATTCAATTCAATTCTGACACTAGCTACTTGGAGTTAGACCTCACAGGTTAAGGGCTCAGTCCCACAAGACTGGCCTCACTTTGAATTCCAGTCACAGGGACCACCTATACTTCTGGCTGACAGGTTATAAATTTGGGGGATCCTATAACCCTCTCCTCAGGTTCTATAATTCACTAGAATATTAATACCTTAACTCAGTCTTAGAGCAGTTAAATAAAACATTCAAAAATCACCAGACTTATGAAAGAGTCTAGAGAGATGTAAAGAAGTAGAGCATCTATATAGAATTAGTTGCTTAATTCATCAACATTTAATAAATCATGTACAGAGGTCCCCAACTTATGATGGTTTGGCTTATGGTTTGTTTAATTTATGGTGGTGCAAAAGCGATATGCACTCAGTAGAAACTATATATCAAATTTTGAGTTTTGATCTTTTCCCTGGCTAGCGATATGCATACCATACTCTCTCATGATGCTGGGCGGTGACAGTAGTCAGAGCTCCCAGTCAACCGTGCGATCACAAAGATAAACAACCAATACACCTACTACGATTCTGTCCCCATACAACCATTATGTCTTTCACTTTCAGTAAAGTATTCAATAAAATAGACTTTGTGTTAGACGTTAGATGATTTCACCCAACTGTAGGGTAGTAAGGGGCTAAGTCTTGATATTGGGTAGGTTGAGTGTATTAAATGCATTTTTGACTTATGATGGGTTTATTGAGATGTAGCCCCATCTCATAAATCAAGGAAGATCTGCATTAGTGTATCCTGGTTTCTATGAAACTTGAATAGATTTAATATTAATGAAATCTTTGATTTTCCTGAGACTTGTTAATTAATTTCTCTCTATGATTTAGAAGTTCCTGCACTTAAAGCTGTCAAAGCTTAATGTCTTCTTTATGTTATCAGTTATACATAATTGATCACTATTTTTTTTACTGATCTTGAGGTTATTTTTCTCTGCGCCTCTGAACAATTCTCTGAACTTTCACGGTCCCTTTATCTTTTCTCTTCAATTGTGGGTATTTAACAATACCAACAAACAAATGGCAAAAAACATAAAACAAAACAAAAAAACCCAGACCACATGTAAAGTAGTCTCACTAATGTGACTCTCCATGACTGTTCTTTTCCAATGAGAAGATTTTCCTCTACCTGACCGCCTTTTTCTGCTCTTAGCTCCTTGCCCTTTGGAGTCGATACTTAAATTTGTTTCTATTTTGAAGAAAAATGTCAAGAGGCAACCCCCATAAATATAAAATTAAATAGCTCTGTACCCTCAGGGGCTTGGTACAAGATCCAGGTTATATATAAGTCTAACATTTCAACATCTTTAAGTAAACTTTTATTTTAAAAGTCAGAACACTAAGTAATGTGTCTATGATAAAATGCGTCTGACAATAATGAATACTTTGTAGACCCCTCATTTCTCAAACTACCCAAAGTTGCTCCCCCCTCAGTCTTCTGTCTCAGTAAAGGGCAACTAGCATCTCTGCCCAGATTATTGAATAGCCTTCTAAGTAGTCTCCATGCTTTTTTCCTTGCCTCCCTGCAGGCTACTCTAAACCCAGCAACCAGAGTGATCTTTCCAAAATTTGTCACATCATATTACTCTTTTGCTCAAAGCCCTCATCTCCTCAGAGTAAAAGTCAAGATTTTGTTAATACCTACAATCCCTCCATGAGCTGGCTCCCCTTTACCTCTAGTATTATTGACTACAACCTCCTCTCCAGCTCTGTCTACTCCAGGCATACCTTCCTCCTTGGGTTCGTTGGACACACCAGGCAAGCTCTAGCCTTCGAGTTTTGACACTAGCTACCTCAGCAGGGAATGGAATGCTGTTTCTCCAGTAAACCACAGGCTCACTCCTACACCTCCCACAAGGCTTGCTCAAATGTCACCTTCTCAGTGGGCCTTGCCTTTGATTACCCTACATAAAGTTGGAATCCTTACTTCCCTCCATAGTTCTGATCCCACTTCCCTTGCTTTGTATTGTTTTCTGTAACACCTCTACCTGTTAAAATGATGACTAGACAAAGAAGTACTGCAAATGGGAAAGGGAAAAGGCGTCCACAAAGAAAAGTCAGTCAAGAACCAAGACTAACAGTTACAGAAGAGAACAAGCAAATAAAAACAAATATATTGAAATATGATCAACATCATTGGTAATTAGGAAAATACAAATTAAAACAACAGTTTTAATACTCATTGTTGGCAAAGATATTAATACACATAGAGCTGATGTCAGTTATAGGAAAATAAAAATTCTTATATATAGCTGATAGAAATGAAAATTGCTATAACCAATTTAGAAAGTAATCTAGAAGCATTGTTAAAAGTTTAAACGTTTATGCCCTTTGACTAACAATCTAAATCTATTCTATGTAAATAAAGCACCAGTATGTAAGAATATATCTAGACAAATATTTCTTGTATGACCTTAACTAAAGTGACATCAAAAAGAAAAAACTGTTAGAAACAACTTGATATTCCATCATAGGGAAATAGTTAAATGAATTTGGCCCATTTATAATTTTCAATATTATTCGGCCATTAAAAATAATTGGTTATTCTGACTGGCGTGAGATGATATCTCATTGTAGTTTTGATTTGCCTTTCTCTAATGATTAATGATGTTGAGCATTCTTTCATGTGTTTGTTGGCAGTCTGTATATCTTCTTTGAAGAAATATCTATTTAGGTCTTCTGCCCATTTTTGGATTGGGTTGTTTGTTTTTTTGTTATTGAGCTGCATGAGCTGCTTATAAATTTTGGAGATTAATCCTTTGTCAGTTGCTTCATTTGCAAATATTTTCTCCCATTCTGAGGGTTGTCTTTTCATCTTGTTTATGGTTTCCTTTGCTGTGCAAAAGCTTTGAAGTTTCATTAGGTCCCATTTGTTTATTTTTGTTTTTATTTCCATTTCTCTAGGAGGTGGGTCAGAAAGTATCTTGCTGTGATTTATGTCATAGAGTGTTCTGCTTATGTTTTCCTCTAAGAGTTTGATAGTTTCTGGCCTTACATTTAGGTCTTTAATCCATTTTGAGCTTATTTTTGTGTATGGTGGTAGGGAGTGATCTAATCTCATACTTTTACATGTCCCTGTCCAGTTTTCTCAGCACCACTTATTGAAGAGGCTACCCTTTCTCCACTGTACATCCCTGCCTCCTTTATCAAAGATAAGGTGACCATATGTGCATGGGTTTATCTCTGGGCTTTCTATCCTATTCCATTGATCAATCTTTCTGTTTTTGTGCCAGTACCATACTGTCAGAATGGCCATCATCAAAAAATCTAGAAACAATAAATGCTGGAGAGGGTGTGGAGAAAAGGGAACACTCTTGCACTGCTGGTGGGAATGTGAATTGGTACAGCCACTATGGAGAACAGTATGGAGGTTCCTTAAAAAACTAAAAATAGAACTACCATATGACCCAGCAATCCCACTACTGGGCATATACCCTGAGAAAACCATAATTCAAAAAGAGTCATGTACCAAAATGTTCATTGAAACTCTATTTACAATAGCCAGGAGATGGAAACAACCTCAATGTCCAACATTGGATGAATGGATAAAGAAGATGTGGCACATATATACAATGGAATATTACTCAACCATAAAAAGAAACGAAACTGAGCTATTTGTAATGAGGTAGATAGACCTAGAATCTATCATACAGAGTGAAGTAAGTCAGAAAGAGAAAGACAAATACCGTATGCTAACACATATATATGGAATTTAAAAAAAAAATGTCATGAAGAACCTAGGGGTAAGACAGGAATAAAGGCACAGACCTACTAGAGAATGGACTTGAGGATATGGGTAGGAGGAAGGGTAAGCTGTGACAAAGCGCGAGAGAGGCATGGACATATATACACTACCAAACGTAAGGTAGATAGCTAGTAGGAAGCAGCCTCATAGCACAGGGAGATCAGCTTGGTGCTTTGTGACCGCCTGGAGGGGTGGGATAGGGAGGGTGGGAGGGAGGGAGATGCAAGAGGGAAGAGATATGGGAACATATGTATTTGTATAACTGATTCACTTTGTTATAAAGCAGAAACTAACACACCATTGTAAAGCAATTATACTCCAATAAAGATGTAAAAAGATAATAATAATAATAATTGGTTAGATCTATATGTATGAACCTAGAGGAATGTTCAGAAAAATGCAAAATAACCAAATAATTAGCAGAGTAATGTATAATATGACTATATTTTACTTTTTTAGAAAAGGAAGAAAAATTATCACATATATCATATAAATATACACATATTTGTGTGAGTATAGAGAAGAATATGGAATACTAGTGCAAATACTAATTATCACAGTAAGGTGGAACTGAGGGAAGAATAAGTTTATTATTTTTTAATCTTCTCTAGTGTTGGCTTGTTAAAGTGGGTGTACTTTTATAGTGTACAATACAGAAAAAAATAAAACAGGCTTTTACTTGAAAATATATAGCCTAAAGCTTTGATAAATGCAGAATAAGTGTACGTATCATATCAGAGGACCTAGGTTTTTATCTCAGTTCTCAAAAAAAGGTGACATTTAAAATTAATTATATGATTCCAACATTGAATTGATCTAGGGTAATTCCTTTAATTTACACATGAAGAAGATGAGATTACCATGCACAAGGCAGGTTCTCAGTATTAGGCCATTGAATAAATGAATGGATGCATTAATTACTAGACAAAGAACGAGCTAAGTACTTGCTCATATCACAGCTAGTTAGTGGCAGAAGTACATCTAGAATACAGATCTTCCGATTCCAGGTGCAGGGCTCTTTCCCTTGACATAGGCTTGAGAAAGCAACATGGAGGATATGTGTATAGCCTAAAGTAGTGATAAACTCTGGCTCTAAATTTGCCTAAGGCAAAAATCATGATGCACAGAATAAAGGACCATAATTATCTTTTCCTCTTAGAAAGCTTATTACTTTTAGTTTGGGGTTTTTTGTTTTTGTGTTTTGCTTTTTGAAACATACAAAATAATGCTTAGAAATGAATTTTAAACACATGAGACACAAAACAATGCCTAACAACCAGATGTTCTATGCTGGAGCCTGCTGCCCTGTCAGAAGCAGGCCAGTGACTACACACCATCTTGCATGGAACAGCCTCGTGCTTTCGGTGCTGAATCCTACTCTGGTCCTTCCAAGCACTAACTAAAGTATCAATATGGCTACCCAGTTGTCCCCTTTTGTGGAACATTTGATTAGCATGTTTTCTGGACTTTCCTTACACCCCAAACTCCCTCTCTTGCCCCCTACTCACTCAGGCACGTCAGAAGCATCCACTGACGTAGCCTAGAGTCCATTCATAAATTAACTCTAGTTATTGCAGCCACCAAATTTCCCCCTTGACCTTCAACTCCTACTCTTTTCCCCAACACACAGTTCTGCTTTTACTAACATTCAGAGCCTCTTACCAAAAAGTGACCTTTACTTTCACTCTCGCCTAGCAAATCCAAAGAACCAGTTTCGCTTTTTAATACTTCCCTCCAGGTTTAGTTCCACCTAAGGTACATTATTTTCCAGTACAGTTCTGTTTTTCCTCTTAATAGAGCCTGAGCAGAGGACTTGAAATGGCCAGCTGGGCTGGGGGTTCCAGAAATCTGCTGGATTAAAAGGAACAAAAAGCTCTCTGTGGGAATAAAAACAAAAACAAACAAACAAACAAAAATCTGTTGAGGAAAAGATAATCAACATGCCTGTTAGCTGGCAGTAATTCCCTGATCCTTACATCAGCCACACAGTAAGTGTCAGCCACAGTTCTGTTTGAACTAGATTGTTCTGTCATAGGAAAAGGATGTTTTCTAATCGGCAGTCATTGGTGGTTACCTAAAGCACCAGAGGAGCTGGGAGCCTGCTAGTCAGGATGTGTGTTCAGGGGTCCCTTTCTGCATCCAGAGACTGCTGGTGGCCCAACAGCTGCCAACTGCCAAAATTTTATGTAAAGATGAAAAGCGTTGTTCAGAAGTGTGGAAAATCCCCCTGACCCTAGCAAACTCTAACTAGGTACAGTTTTGAGAAATTGGGTCTAAATAAAGACAATTGAGGCCCCTACTATGAGGTTTTTGAGAAATCTTGGACTCGGAAGTGTCCTCTTCTTAATTTAAGATTATGCAGAGGGAATTTGTAATTTTTATAGTGTCCTATTCATCACAATCTTTCTGCAGTTATCCCAGTAAACCCACTGTTTAGCACTCTTAGGTGTGGTTGGTGTCACCTATTTGGGTGAGAACAGAAGCAAGAGGAATTTCCTGTAGCGTGTCTGTGTCCATTTGGGGGCGTTAAAGAACCAGTCGCAAGTGGTTGCCATGTCTCAACATACAAACAGAAGAAATGCCAAATGCCACCCCAATGTTGCCAGGTATGGGCTTTGCCTCTGACGATGGTTTTTGACAGGGGACACAGTTTCCAGGGTGCTGCTAGCCCAGAGAGTGCCTTTGTGTAATTGAGAAACAGGTGCTCTTCTTTCTGGGTGTATGCAGCCCCATGCAAGAGCTCCTGGCTTGGCCAGAGAAGCACGGGTGAGATCCCAGCCTTCCCGAGCACCAGCCAGGTGCTCTGACACAGCAACCCACAGAACTGTCCTCAGTGAGCTACCCTGACAAGTTACCTGCCCTGTCACCTTAGAAGGATTAAGTAAGCTTCCTTAGCTTCCTTTCTTATCTGAGGGTATCAGAGGGATGCTTCAACTCCAGACATTGTGACTTGGGGTTGACATGACCCGTTTCCTCTTCTCTGAGACGTTCTTCCCCAGCCATTGTAGCTAGGTGCACACAAGTAGTTCCAGTTCTGTAGGGGGGAAATTTGGAAGATAAAAATCAGTTCAGTTATTAGTTTAGTCTCACATCTCTCAGCTAGTCATGGGTTGAAATCTTCAATCAATGATTCCCAGTTGCCACTTCCTCTTCTAATCCATTGACCCTGACTTATGGCCAGGACACCTGGAGTCCTTGTTTTCCCTGCCCACTTACTTCTGCCAGGCAGGGGTATTTCCAAGCTACATGAATAGCAAGACTCCTTTCTTATAGGCCCCATGCCCGACTTTTACTTTTAAATGAAAACTGCTGTCAAAGTAACGAGCTTCATCGATATATCTTTAAGCTCAGTAGCCTACCGATATTACAAATACTTTACTGAACTTTTCCTGGCTCTCACATTCCTCACTTACAGTGTCCCTAAGGTGGTGCCAGCCCCCATCTCCTTGAACACTTCTCAGCTTTCCTTTTCTCCTGATTTCCTCTAGATTTTCTTGCTCTGTTTTGGGGTTGGTTGTTTTTGTTGTTGTTGTTGTTGTTTGTTTGTTTGTTTGAACTGTCTCTTCTCTCTTGTCCTTGCACAGTGCTTTCAACTGGGCCTGCCATGTTGCATCTGGGTTCTCCCAAGTTTTTATTTGTTTTGTTGCTAGTTTCACTAAACTTCCTCCTAATTTTTTTCCAACTTTGTATCTCTAGCCATCATAGAAGGTCTATACCCTTTCCAAAACACCTCTTTAAAAACATTACATGTTAAAGATAATCTCTTTCTTAGTAAGCTCCATAATTCTTTATTATTTTTTTTAATTTAAATACCTCAGAGCTGTATGAGTATTTTATGAGGAAAAACTCTAGGGTCACAGTGCCAACTGTAGTCACTTTTTTTTTTTTTTTTTTTTTTTTTTTTTGCGGTACGCGGGCCTCTCACTGTTGTGGCCTCTCCCGTTGTGGAGCACAGGCTCCAGACGTGCAGGCTCAGCGGCCATGGCTCATGGGCCCAGCTGCTCCACGGCATGTGGGATATTCCCAGACTGGGGCACAAACCCCGTGTCCCCTGCATCGGCAGGCGGACTCTCAACCACGGCACCACCAGGGAAGCCCTAATCTTCTTGATCAGCATAGTTGACCCTCACTGGATCTTCTGAGCCATGTTTATTAATGAACTTGACAGCAAATTCACTACAGTTTGTCTGGAGGCAGGAAAATGTTATAGCAGCCGTTTGTAAGAAATCCTGTAAGCTCCACAAGCGGAGACAATTTTTTTTTCTTTTCTGCTCATTGAGATAATGTGCCAACCACTAGGAAGAGTGTCTGACGTGTAATAGATGTTCAATAGTTATTTGCTGAAGGGATAGATGATAAAATCCAGTCATTTTTTATTTTACTTTTTTACCTCTGTAGCACTGTGAGGGTGATTCATAAGCAAAAAAATCTTCAATGCCTTCATTGCCATGTAAACCTCTTTGTAACTAAAAATTTAGGCCTCAGATAACAAACTCATATGTTTCGGGTTATATTTTCTCTGAATGTGATTCTCTACGATGAAGGTCATGTACTACTTTTTAGCCTATTCCTTTAAGTTTTTGTATCTTTCCTGTAGTCCATTCTTTTTGCTTTAACATTTTGGTTTGCAAAGTCTATTAAAATGTCATTCATTGCTACTGTTTACCTTTCCTTTCCTGTAGTTTACAAAAAAAAAAAAAAAAAATGAAATCTTTCCTAGCCCAGATCCCTAAGAGAAACCAGCTTGCTATGCTCACCCAGAAATTTGTCTATTATCTTACGCCCTTCAGTTCTTTTCTAGAATCTATTTTTAAATCATGACAAAACGTTTTTATACGCATTCAATTTTTAAAATTGCCTTTGCCTATAATCTTAGTGGAGAGATTTTATGTGTGTATTTAATCAATCAAGCAAGATTTGTCCTTACAGAAACTTTTCTTTCCACTGCTTAAATTACTTTCATGTTAGTAAATCAGTATCATAAATTCTACTTCTCACTGATAAGGTCTTTGAATTTCTTACATGGCTATTCTTAATTAAAATAGTATTAGCAAGCCTTATTTCTCTGTTGGCTAATAAATATTGAGGAAAAATCCTAAATTTGTCCTCAAATTCCTTCAGAATTCTTGGGTGAATCCCACTATTTTGGTTTTTTGTTTGTTTGTTTTAATATTTATTTATTTACTTACTTATTTGGCTGCGGGGTCTTAGTTTTGGCACGCGGGAGCTTAAGTTGCCATGTGTGGAATCTTCCTTGCGGCAGGCGGGCTATTTTAGTTGCTGTATGTGGGATCTAGTTCCCCGACCAGAGATCGAACCCAGGCCCCCTGCATTGGGAGCACGGAGTCTAAACCACTGGACCATCAGGGAAGTCCTGCACAATTTTGTTTATGTTTAGCTTTATAGCTAGGCTTAGAATAGATCTTATGTGTACTTAAGCTTGGCCCTAGATGCTAAGGAACACGCAAAATCTTTAACAGTTAAGTCAAAAATCAAGTTTCTTAACTCTGAACTGCCATCTACTTGATGAACACAACTTTTACATTGTACTGATAACTTTCTAACTGGTTTAAGTTCATTAAGCCTAATACTTTGAGCCAAGTCTGTTCATATTTGTTCTTGAATGTTTTAAATTGAATTTCTATGCTACTCATGGATCTCTTTACTAAAGGAAAGGCCTTTAATACTCTGATGATATATTAATCAGAAAAAAAATACAATACTTTATATACCCCTAGTCCCAATTTACAAAAAATATATGTGCATAGAAAGGAAAAGGGTAAATTTACCACGATTTTATTCTATATTAAAGTTGTATTACTATTATAATAATTATAAAAATCTTTATTACTGAAAATGCTACTAGATATGCATACTTATATTTGATATGAATGTATATTTTTAAGTAATTATTAATTTTTTTTCATCTTCACAACTAAATACTTTTCCCTGGCTATTTATAATCCCATTTTTAATGACTAAGTCTGACCAATTCTTTAGTTTTCCAAATTTCACTGGAATTCTGAATTTAATTGTGTTATGATCTCCATTGCACAGTCAAGCACACGCAATTACTTCCTGAACCAGTTCCTAATTTTTAGCTCTTAAAAACCGAACATCGTATGTGGCCCTTTCTTTTCTTACTGTCTTTTTTTTTAAAGTACTTATATAGAAAAATGAACTGTTTATTAAAAAGATCTGTTTCTACCAGTATTAGAACAGGTGATCTCTTTTAATTCTTTACCTTTGGCAATCTACACAAAAGCTCTGCTCAATGAAGTGCAATGAGAAGAGCTCACCTTGGGCAAGTTACTTCATCTCTGTGAACCTCAGTTTCCTCACCTGTAAGACAGGGGAAGCAGTTCCTACCTCAAGGAGGCCTTCTATGGAGTGAATGTGATAAAGCATATACAGTGCTTAGTGCAGTGCCTAGCTCAGTAGACGCTGCCATCGCTGTGACTAGCCTGGCCAGGGGACTGTGTGTTTGTACATATTTCAACAAGTGTCAGGTGAGTAAGGGTGAATGTCATTTTTTTAGTAGAATGCTACTGTTTCCCATCTATTCTGTCATCACTCATCAGAACAATGTCACCTCACCCACCTGCTGGTCTTGTTTTCACTACAGAATGCTACTTGGCCTTTGGAGACGATTGTTTTTTTCACTTGATCTCGAAAGTGCCAGTGAAATGTGAGATTTGCTTTTTCTGCCAAGCATTCTAACTTACCCAGTTTTAGGAACGCCTCCTCTAGTCTTTGTGTAGTTGCATTTACACAAATACCTGAATTGCTTTTATGTCAATCCTGTAAAGATGTTTGAAGAACCAAAAACAATTTATACCAAAGAACTGTTTCACTTTGCTGGTTTCCCGCATAATCATGACCCTTGATAATTTCCTTCCAAATTCAATGCTTTGATGTTTTATAACAAAGAGAAACCAGTGCTGTTTTTTTCCATTTCACTCAAGAATAAATGATCCATTCTCTCTACTCAGAAATACACAAGGTCAACAATAGTTTTATTTTATAGTTTTTGAATCTAAAAATAATGTTGTGATAAAAATCCATTTTATTTCTTTATTTATTATTTTATTTTTGGCTGCCTCGGGTCTTAGTTGAGGCATGCAGGATCTTTCTAGTTGTGGAGTGTGGTGCAAGGGCTTCTGTAGTTGTGGCGCACAGGCTCCAGAGCATGTGGGCTCTGTAGTTGCAGCACACGGGCTCACTAGTTGTGGTGCACAATCTCAGTAGTTGTGGCATGCAGGCTTAGTTGTCCCGCAGCATGTGGGATCTTAGTTCCCTGACCAGGGATCGAATCCACATCCCCTGAATTGGAAGGCGGATTCTTAACCACCGGACCACCAGGGAAGTCCCTAAAAATCCATTTTAAACCCCTGTGCTATTCCTTGATGCCTAAAGTCTTATCACTGTGTTTAAAAAAAGAAAAGTAATTAATGAAAGAAAAAAACTCCCTTTATGCACATTTCTTTCTTTTGGAATCTCACCCAAAATCATGAGGACATAGGCTCTTGAAGGTTAATGGACTTTATTACATAAAGAAATTGTAAAGAAATATTTATTGAATTAAATGAGAAAAAAAGTCTTCCTGAGTTTGGGTTTTTTCTTTTTCTATTGTGCATGGATTTTAGCACTAACCCACATTTCCAAAGGCAAGCTTCTATAATCTGAGGATTTCAACAATTTTCTATATTTTTATTATGAGAACTCCACAGGGAGGTGAAATGCCAGACATTACAGAGCAAAGATGAAGACATTCAAGGTTTCGGAGTTTTGTTTATTTATTTTGTGGTTTTTCCTAACTGGGCTTTAAATATTATGGTGGAAATAGCTCATTTCATTTTTGGAATCCTTGGGCTAGAACAGACTATCAAAGTAATTTGATTCACACAAATGCTCTTCCTCCACTTTCTTTTAGAAAAGCAAAACACTAACTCATCTTTGCTTTGTTTAGGTTTGCACTAATTTCACAAATGTCAAAGAAGATTTATTGGCCTGCATCTTAGTTTCTGCAATATAATGAAATGCTAATTTCATTTTCATAAGATGATTTCTACATTGAGTATAAGTTAAAGTGTCAAACCGATTTTATTTTTTTAGGTTTAATATTTATGTACTTTTTTATTTTAAAATAATTTCAAACTCCCAAGAATTTCTAAGTGTATCAAGATCTTTCTTTTTTTTTTAACTGAGCCATTCAGAAATAAATTAACACTGGATTATTTCATGTGCATTTCTTACAACCAAGGACATTCTCCCATGTAACCACAAGAAAGAAAAAAACTTTTCCTCTACCCTCTTAGGTTCAGTGTCGGGGAGCCTGCTAATTTAACCGACAAAGGTTGATTAACAGGAGAAAAGGAATACCATTTATTAATATTTGTATTTTCATGGGATTTCACAGAAAAGAAATGAAATTCAAAGAAGTTAGACTCAGGAGCTTCTATAGCCTTCTTAGCAAAGGAAGTAGTGTTTGGGCCTCAGGGGACAATAAATTATATGGAAGCAACTAGGAAATATATGGGCTATTTTAGTAAGGTTTGTTTATGCAGACGCATTTGGTTGCCGGCTTTTGATCTCCGGTGATGAGTTGTTCTTCTCATCCTGGTATAGGAAAAGGGCAAAATTTATGCCACCTTCACAAAAGGAAATTTATGCCCTGCTTTTAGGGAGATCAAGGAGGGCAGATAACTCTTACCATACTTGTTGATTCCTCAGCTCAAAATAATCTTCATATCAAAGTGGCATATTTTGAGGGTGGCAAATTCTGATCCCCTTTGAATCAAAATCAGAAAACGGGGCTTCCCTGGTGGCGCAGTGGTTGAGAGTCCGCCTGCCGATGCAGGGGATGCGGGTTCGTGCCCCGGTCTGGGAAGATCCCACATGCCGCGGAGCGGCTGGGCCCGTGAGCCACGGCCGCTGGGCCTGCGCGTCCGGAGCCCGTGCTCCACAACGGGAGAGACCACAACAGTGAGAGGCCCGCATACCGCAAAAAAAAAAAAAAAAAAAAAAAAATCAGAAAACGAACATTGTTACAATACTATCATATAATTCTCAAAGCCATTCAAGTTTTTGCCAATTATTCTGTTCGTGTCTTTCCTAGACAAAGAAGAATCCAATCCAGGATCATAGATTGCATGTAGTTTTCATGATTTTTAGCCTCTTTGAATCTGGGACAGTTTCCCAGTCTTTGCTTGACTTTCATGACCTAACACTTTATACATTTTTAGCAGGAATACCACAGATGTGAAGCTATGTTTTGATGCATCCTATAAGATGGTCAGTTTGGATTTTTCTCATTACAAGTTATTTTATTCTTGATCATTTTGTTAAGGTGGAGTCTGCCAATATTCTCCAATGTAAAGTTACTCTCCCATATTTCCTTTAGTATTAGCTAAGTATTGGGGGAGGGAGAGCCTATGAAATGAAGTAAAGATCTCATTCCTCATCAAAATTTCAGGCTTAAGTTTTAGCACCCATTAAAATTTCCTATTTAAATTATTACTATGATGGCTGCCAAATAGTGAATTTCTGATATCATAATTCCTTCTACATTTATTAGTAGGTATTCTAATGTAAAGAAAAAAGATTTCTCCTGTCCCCATTTATGTCTATTTCTAAATTTTTTATCAGTATAAATTAACTAATCCTATTTTATTTAATGAGTTATAATGATTTTTATCATTACTTCTTTTGATGTGAAATTGTCCCATGTTTAACCAGTTCTTTAAGCATTTCCTAATTTCTAGCACAAAAAGAAATTCTAGGCTCATCAATTTCACATCCATATGAGCACTGAAAAAAAAAAAGAGAAAGAAAGAAAATGAATATGGACCATTTCAATCTTTAACAAAGTTAACTTACCACTATAGTAGGAAAGCTATTCGGTGTAAGTCTATTACATAAATGTTAAACAACCACTGCAAATTAAAAAAAAAAAACTTTATTAAAAAAGAAATTTTTTATTAAAAGTTTAAAATTCGGTAAGAAAAAAAAGCTACAATTATTACAGATGTACACACCACACACTTCTCTCTCTCTGCTGACCTCAAAATTCAAAATAAATACCATAACAGAAAATGTGAGCAACATCAGAAACTAGTTTCTACCTGAACTGAATGCAGAGTGCCCTCTAGAGGCATCATTTAATCAATGCAATATTTCCAACTGCACATGAACCTATTTATAATATAGCTCTGTAGAAAGTTTTCAGAAGCAGTTCTCATTCAATACGTAGGTTTACTCTACACATACTAATAACTCATCATGATTTGATTCAGTGTATTATGTACCACCTCTAACAAAACTAATGCAAGGAATCCAACAAAAAAGTGGCTCCTACTTTATCAGCTAGACAAGAGAATTGAGACACATGATCACAAGATAAGACATCAAATTGTCATATGTCATTTTGTGACTTTTGGTAAAGCTATTACCAAGTCTGAAATCTCCCAAAAATTTTATACAGAAGAAATTTCTCCATAATTTATTCCATTATTTCTTTACCATCCATAGACGAATCAGCTGTAGATTCAGCTTGCAAACTGCCTCTCTTGGTTCTGTACCTTTTATGTACTGCTGCAAACTTCAAAACTGCTGGTGAATTAAAATCAAGAACTGTAGTCACATGTTGAAATGAAACTCCAACACAGATGTGAAAAATTCACATTTAAACTGATATCGTTTAAATAAGTATTACTTAAAGATCAAGTAAATAGAAAGGTAAACTACTTCTCCTATTATAAAATTTTTATACAGCTCTCAAGTATATGGGGGTCTGAATTACTTAATACTTCAGCTATAGTTGTTAAAAGTATCACTTTCTCACCTTCTTTGCAATAATTTAAAATAATTTGAATAAAATTATTTTATCAATGGCTGTTCCTTTAAAAAGTCCTTTCAAATATTTGTCCCAATGAAATTCAGCTATAACAATATAGATTTGAGTTAAGAGAATAGTTTTAAGATAATATTGTTTTATTTGATCATATTTTTTACCTAAATACATAGTCAATATTAAACAGCAATGAGATACTAGGGAAAATATTATAATTAGACATGACTCAAAATTTAGTCTTCCAACCTTCCTAGAGAATGTCACAACTTGGTATTGTGTAAAGAAGAGATTTGAGAGATACATTTTGATAAATTAAAGGAAAACTATAGTTGACACCAAAATGTGGTTATATCAGATGAGTGTAACCAGATCTAATTTATCTACTTTGCTTTTTTGATATAGATACAATTGTAAAATATATAACTTAATGTTCCTGTTGAAATGCTTATTTCCAAGTACAGTGTAGGGGAGGAAAATTCTTGAATGGGCTCTGCAAGAAAAGACAGCTTAATAGGAGAAAATCACACAAACAAGTTTTTGGTGACATGGGAGCCTAAGAGGTTAGGAAATGAAGACCCAAAGAAATGGCAAAACCTAGTATGCAATGTTTTATACTAAATTGATCAAAGAAAGACAATTAGGGAAAAGTAACTGAAACATATGATGAGGCTAAAGGAAGATAAGAATTATTTTAACAAAGTCTGTTTGTACAGATTTCTCTTCGTCTTAATTTACCATCCTTGATAAGAACGCTTCTTTCTTCCTAGTATAGGGGAACATCTTTCACAAGGGAGTTTTATCTCCTGTTTGCAAGAAGAAAAAGGGGAGATCAGAATGCTTTTTTTTTTTGTATCTGCTGTTTTTCAAGTATCTTTTGTTCAAAGTAATCCTTATGCTTAAGTGGCATATTTTGGGCTGGCATTCTCTGCCATCATTCAACACTCACAATAAAATATATAATTTTGCTCTGCATGTATAGCTAGTTTAATTTTGTTTTCAATAAATCAGCATGAGCATATTTACTCTGCAGAACAATGTGCAAAAGCTTTAACTGTGTGATACAAACGCTAAAATGCCAAGGCTTTCTTGACCTTCAGGTCAAGCTTAACTTAACAGGCTTAACTTATTCACAATGCTGGTTGGGAATTATGTTTCCTATCACCTGAATCTTTAAGAGTATTCACTTTTTATAGTCTCTGCTTCTTCAAAAGAATGGAATTTTAAGTAAATAAAGAAAAACCTTCATGATAGTCTGCCATATTAAAAAGAAATAGTAACAAAAACACCAAGGAATCTATCCCCTATTGATCCATAAAGCTCTCAAGCTATGTCCTTCCTGTATCCCTGTTAGAGGGTGTACTTTGTGTGTTTTCAACCCCGTAATAAATAGTAGGGAGAGTAGCAATATTTGCATGACTTCTTCATTTTTCTGCTGTTCCTCCAACAGGGTCCCCACTCCCTGGAGTAGAGAAACTCACATCCTAACAAACCTTGGTGTTCCAGGCTCAGTCTATCCAGCAGATCTAAGATCTAAAAATGGTGTCATTTTTCTCTCAATAAAAACTCAGAAAACTTGTTAGGAGAGGAGAGAATCATGCTTACTACTTGCCCTCAGACAAGATTTTATCCTGATTTATATTTCTTCTCAAGCATCAACCTGACTACAGGTTTGATTCCAGGGAATTTGGAAGGACTCCACAACTCCAATATCCCTTCAGAACCCTGCTTGCTGATGCCTAAAGCTCTATGGCTTGTAGCAGAAAGTTGTGTCCCCTGTTATAATCTCCATAGCTGTTAGGACTTTGTCAGCTCCTTCTCCCAGAGGCTGACTACTGAGATGAGGAGGGAAGAAATCATATGGATCCCATGGAGAGAACGCATCTAGAGAGAATGCATCTAGAGAGAACAGATGAGCAGCCTACACGTGACTTTTTAATACAAGTGTCCCCTCCTTCAGGACTACCTGGCATCCTTGTTGACCTCAGACCTAGTTGTTCTTGACTATCTGTTCTCTTGTCAAACATTTCATAATCACTCTGAGACTCTGGAGTTACAATGATAAGCAAGCCAAACCCATGCCTGCCTCCAGGGGTTTCTAATCTAATGGAGGATACATGTGAGTAAACATGCAATCAAGTGTAATAAGCTGCCTAATGTAGGAAATACACGTTGCTATGGTAATACATAGTTGGAACATCTCATGCAATCTAGGGTCCTGTCACGCTCCCATGCTTAAGGTGAGAACTGCACAATGGCTAACATTCAGCCAGACAAAAAGGCCAAGGTTTGCATGTATCACAATATCTCCTGTCGAAACAGTGTGTATTCATAGACGCTGTATCCTGTCTCATCTGTCGCTCTGCCCTTGTGAACCACAATGTTTCACTGGCGCAGAATAGTTCCAGTAAGATGGCCAAACCTTAACTCCGTAGGATAGTTATAGGAAGATGTGGTTTCTACAGAACTATGCTCACCTGTAACCTTTCACGGTCTGAACAGCACCTGCAGCTACATCTTATCTCTACTCCAATCTGGCTCCTCTGTCCACGCGTTCCTCCAGGGAGCAGCCACAAGAGGTTTGGCTGGGGTATGTGGCATCAGTTCAGCGACCTGGCACATCACAAGAAGCAGAAGGAGATAAATAGGGATCCAACCAACACTGCAGATAGGATTTCCCTGGTGGCGCAGTGGTTGAGAGTCCGCCTGCCGATGCAGGGGACATGGGTTCGTGCCCTGATCCGGGAAGATCCCACGTGCCGTGGGGCGGCTAGGCCCGTGAGCCATGGCCGCTGAGTCTGCGCGTCCAGAGCCTGTGCTCCACAATGGGAGAGGCCACAACAGTGAGAGGCCCGCGTACCGGAAAAAAGAAAAAAAAAAAAAAAAGAATGCAGATAAAGGGCAGTAACAGAGTCCATGTTTATAAGAAATATCCCTGTCCTCCAGGCTTTTGTTTCAGACATGCAAAGACTAGTTTTAGACATTTATTTAAATTATTAAGCCACATAGCCTTGGGTTGAACTCTAGAAATATTCACTCTTGCCCGAGGGCAATGTTACTCTGAAAATTTTGTGAGCAAATCTTTTCTCTTCCATTACCTCTTTAAGCCACAACTGTTAAAGCTCCCAATTACGAAATAATTAAGACACCATGACTTGTGGATCTAAAGCACATTTACACAGAGTAACTTCTTCATTTAGTAATTTGTTTCTCCCCTTTATAGCCAGTAACACACTCAGAGTACTAATCACAATAACAAAAAGTAAAACCTAAAAGTCACAGCTTGATTACAGTATTTTAGATAACACCTTTTCTTTCTGGGTCCCCAACGGTTGCGATTCCTGGTCTTTGAACATCTGGAAGTGTTTCCATTATAGAAGAACATGCTATTGATTCTTCCTTGTCTTGTATTTGAAAATATGATTTGTTCTCCAGAATCTTCCCTAAAAAGACTGGGCTTATGACATAAGATCAAAGCATAACATGTGACCTTGGTGGCAGGTTGGGAGGAAGTGTGGACATTTGAGGTGGGTGAGTGTGCAGAGGAAGACAGAACACTAGTGCCCTTAATTCTCACCCTGGCTTTGCTGTCTGCCAGTTAACCCCTCTGAGTCTCATTTCTCTGCCTTCTAAATGCAGGAGAGGAATTAAATAATCTTCAGGTTATTTCCAAGATTGTGGTTTCTGTTTTGCGTATCGAGTGTAATTGTTTTCTTTAGGAATTTACACTGCTTGCCAATACTAATGAGGCAACCACAGCATGTAACCATAAAAACCAAGTCTGGTGGTTTGGGGTTGTGTGTTCACCTGAAGTCATTATCAGTAAGTGGAAGTTCCATGGTCTTAAAGTATAGACATCCAGTGATGTTAATGTACAAGGCACAAAAACTTAATAATACAACCGTCCTACAAATATAAAATGAACATATGTCCACAGTTTTAATTCAGCTCTTTAATTAATGAGGTATCCAGAAAGATAAGAAGGCTCATTCAAAGAGCATTTGAAGAGCTGGGTATTTACAGGCAATTTAATAAAGGAATGGTAGAATAAGATGTTAGATTAGATACAAAAATGGTAATTCCCTAAGAGGCAGTAAATCATAAACTTTGAGATTATCTTTTCTGCCAGAGAGGATTCTACAAATTAACAATGTCCTGGCTCTAATCAAATGGTAAAATTTAAATAATCAAGTAATCCTTGGATGAGCCTATTAAACGATGGCATACAAAGACTTCGCTTTATTGGATAATTTTTTGGAGGCATCTGTACTGGAGACCCTTGAATATGTAATAAAAGTCTGAGGCCTCCAGATATACTGGCAACTCATTCACCTCTTTCCCTGATCTCTCTGGTTGCCGGGTTACTAGGCAGATTGTTACCTCCCAAGGGTAGTCTAGGGGATAAGGAGTTCACACATCATACATAACATAGGGAAAACTATTTGTAAAATAAGCTTCATGGTCACATTGGCCTAACCTATTATCTTATTGGTAAAATTGAATTCATATTAATATCATTTCTATTTACTTTCTAGGTTGATTTATTCTTGTTGAATGAAGGGTAGGAAGGAGCAATAGTAACATAGGAGATTTATATCCATGTAAGATTAAAACAAGCAATGAATAAGCCAAGGATCCAACAGGGGTTTACTGGACTTCATTGAATTTTGTCACCATCATCTTGGAAAACTCTTAGCCTAACAATACTGCCTCTGTAATTCCCTGTTCACTTGCAATTTCACAAGGACACCACCTCAAATAAAGATTTACTTAATAGTATTTAAGAGTCATTTTTGAATTTTCATAGTTCTTCCATGGTAAAAAATATATATTTTTTGAAATCAAAGTGTACTCTTGGACAAAGAAAGCCACGATGAGATTTGAATTTAAAGTGGCCACTCATGGCAATAACTCAAGATGGGTCAGTGATTTTTAGCTTTTTTGGGAGGTCGAAAAAAATATAGACCCTCTTTTCAGAAAGAGACAATGAGCATATAACACATATATTATAATATATATATAATTTTGTACTTAATTTGATTTGGGATGACTCATGGACCCCCCGCATTTCATCCTGGACCCTGGTCCATAACTCCCAACTTCGAAAAACAAGGAGGCTTGTAAAAGATCATCAGTGAAGAACCTGGTCCTCATAGCTTGTCTCCCAACCCTCTCCTGATATCGGACTTTATAAGTCAGCTACCTTTCAGTTGCAGGCACCAATAGGTTGTTTTCTTTGGCACTGAAGCAGAAATGCCCATCACAATGGAAAACCTAAACCCAATTATTTGGGAATAACACAGTCCTCTATGGTCCTGCTGTAGTGACAATTCCTAAAATCACTATCAAAGGTAGATTAATAAGTCATGGGCTTCAGAGCGCATTCTTACCCTGCCCCTTATTAAGTCAAGTGACCTTAAAAAAAGGTACTTAACTTCCCTAAGTCTCAAGTTACATAATTAAAAAATAAGAACGATTAAGGGGTAGGGCCCAGAGCACAGATATGTGGAGCCATACTCCTCACCTAACCAGTTGAGTAGAATCAGGGAACAGATCCCAGGTGAGGATAATATGGACCCAGTAAAACTAATGCAAGGTTATGTAGGATGTGTTCTATTTGTGTTTAAAAGTTTGGTAGAGCGTTTTTCTTTTTTTTTTTTTTTTACTGTACTCTAAACCTTGGGTCCTAATGTTACATGCAATGTTATATGTTGCATGCAATTATTTAGTGATCTAAAGAGGAAAGCAGAGTTTACAAACGTTAATTAATTCTGCCTCTCAATTGTCACAATTTTGAGCTTTCTAAGAAAGAAATAAACCTTGATAAATAGTATTCTCTTTTGTAAAATAAATCTAAGGCTAATTGAATTTCATGAAACATAATGAATTTCACAAGTTAAAGACAGAATATAAATATATTTTCATTCACTAAATTCTTATATTAAAGAATAATCTAAAAGATTTGCTAAGAATTTCATAAAACCCAGGTAGGTAACATGGCTGTCTTTTAAGCAAGGTGTGACTAAACTTTTTGATTATTTTTTTAACCAAATTAAAATGTTTGTGCTTTTTAAATTATTTTTCCTTTCAGCAATATACTAAATTTATGGCTCCTACTTTCCAGTCTCATTTGTTAGAATGTTTGGTAACTGTGCCAGACCTTCAGAATAATAACAGTGATATCAATTATTAAGTACCTACAGCATACCTGGCACTGTGCATTGTACCTATGTTATCACTAATCCTACTGACAGCCTCACGGTACAGCATTATTCTTCTCTTTTTATAAACCAGGCTAATAGGACTCAGAGAAGATGCGGCACTTACCCTAGGTCCCACTGTTATGTTCAACCCTAAAAATCCTAGTTTCTACTTTCTTCTGCAACATAATGCTTCTTTCAGAGGCTTCATATGTAAGTTCTGAGGCATACTCATTATTGAGACAACGGCTGTGACAATGGCAATGAGAAGACAAAGAAGCCTTGAGTCCTGACTGAGATATAATCCCTGGAGCTCCATCCCTCCCCTGTCCTTTCAACTCCCAGTGGGGTCCCTAGGTGCCGAGACCCACCATCTCCATCGGTGTGACTGGAAGCTCCCCACTCCATTCACCACCACGTGCTTCTCTTCCTCTTTGCCGTCACTTCTCCTCTTTCTAAGGTGGCCAAAGTCACCGAAGCTGTGGTCACCACCCTGAGGCTCACTCTGCTCCAAGTTCAGGAACCCACAAGCCCCACAAGGGCCCCCCGCTCTTTGGCTATTGTTCTGAGGGACATGTGTGAACCCCATTCACAAGAGAGGGAGCAGGGCCCCTGCTTTGAGGCAGAACATTCACTCACTTGTCCCAACAAGAAAGGAAAGGGTGGCTGTTGGCCTCTAAGCAGGTTCACCACTAAAGTCGAAACAGTTTGTGGATCATCCTGGATTGTGATTATTCCCACAAAAAGTCAGGACCCTGCAATAGTGGATGCTCAATGAATTATTGTTGAATATTGAAGAAGGCACATAATTCAAGGATAAAAGCACAAGGCAGCAATGAAGGCAGTAATAACTAATCTCAAGTGCCCATTCTATAGCTGCCATTAATGTTTCCATGCTTAACGATTTGTGCCTCCACTTTATCAGTCTTATGAGTTTGAGGTTATTTGCATACATTTTAAATAAGCATCTAATTTACTGTTAGATTTGAGTTCATGTTTTGAATTAAACTTCATCACAGAGTCACTTTTATTCAATAACAAATATTTATTGAGGGAGGTCATACTATGTGCCAAGAAAGAGCAGTGAATAAAAGCAGGCAAACACCCTTCTTTCATGGGGCATTTATGAGGCCTATATGGGGGTGGGGAGAAGAACAGTAAACAAATAAGAAATCAAGATAATAAAAAATTCTGAGAAAATTAGACAGAATTAAGGGCCATTCGTGATGGGTGTGAGAAAGCTATTTTAGATAGGTTTGTCAGCAGAGGCTTTCTTGATAAAGTAACATTTGAGACAAGCCCTGAATGGCATGGGGGGAGCAAGACATGTGGAGGAAACAGCAAACGTCAAGCCCCAGTGTGGGAAGCAAGCATGCTTGGCATGTTCAATAAACTGTGATGGGGCGAGTGTGCCTGGAAGAAAAAGGCAGGGTGGAGGGGAGCGGACGATGAGCTCAGAAGCATAGCAAGGAAGCCCGATCATTTGGGGACTTGGAGGTCACAGTGGGTCGTATCAAAATGATCCCCTCTGGGGGCTGGGCTCAGTAACATGTTTGCCACAGAGGAATGTAGTACCAGAAAGTATTGTGACCTCTTGGCAGGTAAGTGTGGTTCAGAAAAAGTCAGAAAGCTGCCTCAGGGGCTTAACATTCAGTCTAGTCCAATTCCATAGGACTAATTAATTAATTGAGAATCTAATTAACCTGAAGGATTTGGGGCAGTTATTAAAGGAATTTTGTGACTCTTCTTAGAGTGTTGTGGGAAACCTTGAGGATAGGTCCAAACTCAATGCTACACATTTACAAACTTTGGGGCCATGAAGGGTTTTACTGTACACCCAGTAGTTTGTTGTATATGGTGGCATCATATGTGGGACATGAGGTACAGATATTTCACAGCCCAAGAGAAAGAATAAATAGAAATATGAGGGTTAAGGTGTATTATTTAGAGTTTTTTTTTCTATTACAAATAACAGACACCAAAAAGCTAGCTTAAAAAAAAAGACAGACATAATTCATTATAAAGATATGGGATGATTAGCAGAATATAAGGGTAGGAAGGCAGTCATGCCTTAGAAAGGGCTGATTCAGGACTAGAAAATTGCCAAGACTCCATCTCACAGCTCGGCCTTTCCCTACCCATCTGCTTCATTCTTGACTCCCTCTGCACACGGAAGAGAATCTCATTGGCCAAGCTGGAATCAGTTGTTTACTCTTGGTCCAATCAGCTATAACCAAACAAGTGTGGTCAAGTAGTGTCTGCAAGCATGGCTGTCAGAGCCTCTTCCTGGGAGCTACTCTCAAAGAAGGTAGAGGGTTGGGTAGACAGCCCAAGCAACCTCTGTCACATGGACATGTGATTAGGTCATCCACCTACATATTTATTTTATTTGGAGACAACTTTAAGAAGTATTCCTGGAAAAACTCCTACCCCAATCCAAGGGGTTGTTTTTAAGGGATGAAAAATGATGAGGAAGGCAAAGAAAGAAAGAAAGGAAAATCACTAAATGAATGTATTTTTCTCTTGAATTGTGTTTTTAATGAGAAGATTTCTCCATCATGCCAACATGATATAATGGAAAGAAAAATGGACTGGAGTCAGAAAATCTGATTTAAATTTTGATGTTTCCTGTTAATAGTCATGGGAATGTAAGCAATTCATTCTTGTTCTCATATAAATGATGCAAGTTGGACTAAGTTCTTTTTAGGGTAACTTCCAGATACTCTTTGACTCTAATATAATATTTCCATTTGGTGGCAAATTATTCCTTAGGGATTTGTTCTCAGTTTAATTGAAGACATACAACAAAACATAGCCAAGAGACAGGCCATAGAACCCTACAGATCTGAGTCTGATCTTGGTCCTGCCAATGTTCTGCAGTGTGATTTCACGTAAATTAGTAAGTTAGTTAACTTCCTAAGCCTGAGTTTGCTCATCTGTATGATGCAGGTAATGCTGACTACGGTAATGCATTGTTATACCCACTGAATAAGAAAATGGAAGTAAAGCACCAGGCTTACTGGGAGTGCTCAGGTCTGGTCATCATTATCAGACTGTGAAAATCCCTAAACTTGCCTGTATCTTACTTGATTACTTGGAATAAATGTGCAAGTAAGTGAAAATTAAACTCCAATACTCTTTAAAGTTCTCTAATGGCAGCACCTAATGAATACAAAATGAAATTAGAGAACTGGAGATTTTAGAGGGGTATCATACTCTAATAACACCTCCACATCATTCACAAAATTATAATCATTTTTAATTACCTTTGTAAAATGTGACTTTCCCATGTCCCCTGGGCAGATGTGAAAGCATGGAGCTGGATAATAAAATCTGCGATCTGATTGAGAGGAATATTTCTCCTGATCCCAGAGGGGTCACCCCGGGGCCAATGCCAAGTCACAGAAGTCCATCTTCTGTGAAGGTAAGAAAACATCTTCTTTTGACGTTTTCTCAATACACCCTTCAGCAGCGTGTTCACTGAGAAGAATGCATGGGGACAGTCCCCAAATCATTTACAGTAATGCACTTCCTTGATGGCTGAGAGGACAAAGTGAACCAGTACCAACTTCTCATACACAGTCACTTCCTGTTACCAAGGAAACTCTCAGCAGAAGCTCCTTCCAGTTTAAAGCGTGATACCAGGGGAAGCAGAGCTCAAGCCGCAAGAAAGAACGCTTAATGCAGCGACAGCTCTTTTACTGGGAGGCGCTAACCTCATTTTTGTAAACCCACTTACACTGGGTTACGAAAGTTTGCACAACTCACGTCCATTTTTCTGATGAAAGAACAAGGTTTTCCTGATTAGAGAAGTTGTCTGACTTTGACTTTCCTCTTGTTTTAGGATATTTGTCTATGGTGCTTTGTGTAAACAAATAAAATTCAAGGGTAAGCTCAAGCTAGGAATTTTGTGCATAACTCTCTAGAAATACATCATAAATGACAACATAAGCTCTTAAGCTCTGCAGCCCTTCTGATTAGAAACCATCTCTAATGATCATTTCAAAAGAGAGCTAATGTAAGTAAAGTAGAGAGCATGGCTGACATTAAAAACATTTACATAACTTCTGCTTTGGTTCTTAGTTCTAAAATAATTCATGCTCATTGTGGAAAAGCTATACTAAGCATAGAGAATACTATAAAAATCATGTAGAGACAGATTTGTTGTGGAGCTAATTAAGCTTGGATTCCCCTAAACAAATATTTAATTTTGTAACTAATTAGTATTCACAGATTTGTGTCTTTTTCTCTTAAAGGATGTCCTGGACTTGTATAAGCCTCAGGCCTCACCAAACATGTATCAGCCTCTGAAATCCCCTCCATGCCCACAGCTCCTAGAAAGCCTCTCTCAGCATTTGGGGTCTGTCTGTGTGTCTCCTTCTGTCACACACACACACACACACACACACACACACACACACACACACACACATGTGCACACCCTGTTTTGTTAAACTCACCTTTTTTCACTTAATAAAATGTTGTGGATATTCCTATAACTCTTTCATTCATTTAATGACCAAATAGTATGGTGCGTGTTCTTCCCACTTCTCCCTGAAAAAGAAGTATTTCTTTTCAGAGCTAGAAATGACTCTCTGCTAATGATGAGGGGCAAGGAGGCTTTCCTCCCCTTTTCTTTCTTCTCTTCTCACTCCCACCCCCATACACATACCTCTAACTCCCAGTTAAGACTTCCTTCCTTCACGAAATGTGTGCTTTTTTGTAGTGGCCATCTTCTCTAATCCCGGAAAGAAATTTAATGATGAGAATTTGAATCCCCTCCGGTACCCTGATCTGCATATTCTCTGATTATCAGCCCCCAAGACTCATTTGACTGACTTCCCTCCCCATTCCGTTCGTTTTGTTTTCTGGATTCCTCCTTATATGGTAAAGACCTCTTCTCCATCCTTATTGCTACGCTCTTGGAAATTAGCTCGCTCTGTTCTGGGAACTTAACTGGAACTTCTACCTCTCTTTAACATACTGTTTCCCCTATCACTTTGTTGATGAAATTGGCTCATTTTTCGATACATATCCAGGCAAAGGAGAACAGGTACCTGGCTGATATTTTTATTTTCCTTGTGAAGTGTGAGGTAAAGACATCTACAGAGAATGAATGCGAGGGTAAACGTGAAGTCCGGTGGTTAACATAAGGGAAGATATGAAATGGCCATTGAGAGACTGAGAGACAGGAGAGAGGTGCAAAACTAAAATGAGTTGCTGAGTAGCAGTGAGGACCACTTAATAAGACCAGTCACTAAAGAATGTTTGGGCTCCTAAATCTTCAATCTCTCCATCGCCTCTTGCCAGCTTAATTCTCCTCAACTTTAAACATTTATGAGACCTCATATTATTTTATGGGTAATATTCTTTCTTTCTCACCATTAAGTATGATTTTCTTTTATTTTTTATTGAAGTACAGTTGATTTACAATGTTGTGTTAGTTTCAGGTGTATAGCAAAGTGATATGTATATATTCTTTTCCAGATTCTTTTCCATTATAGGTTATTACAAGATATTGAATATAATTCCCTGTGCTATACAGTAGGTCCTTGTTATTTATCTATTTTATATATAGTAGTATGTATCTGTTAATCCCAAACTCCTCATTTATCCCTCCCTCGCCCCCATTTTAGGGATAATGTTCTAACTCTAATATATCATAGCCAAGCTTATTGATCATGACGTCCAAGACTTTCCAGCCCCTTATCACACCACTAATAAGCTCTACCCTGATAAATCCACGGTCATTTTGCATCTGATTTTTCACTTGTCCTCCCATTTGCATTTGGTACTATTCACTAATTCAACTTTCTTGAAATGTCTTACTCCATTTACATCTATAAAAGTATCCCTCAACCCCCTCCTTTTTCCTTCTGATCTTTTCTTCTCACTCACCTTCACTGACTTCTCTTTCATCACCTGCCCGTGTTATACTAGTGTCACCCAGGGGTCTGTCCATAATCATTGGCTCACTAAACTACAAAATATAGGCTGATGACTTCTGACACATACACCTACTAAAGGTCAAGTAACTTTCTATACTCATATCAACTTCACTTAACATTTTCAAAGGTGAATTCAGTATCTTTCCTGTTAAAACTGCTTGTTTTCTTTTTTTCCACTCTCCATTTCCCACTTCCCAAAATGCACCCATGTCCCACCATTCCACAGTCCTCTAACAGACCATGCAGTTTCATGTACTATGCCTTTTCACATGCTGTTTATTCTTCATGGAAACCCTTGTCTCCTTGCCCATTGGATGAACTATCTTTTATGCCAAGGTTTGAACATTTCATGACTCTTTAGTCCCACAGAGTTCTCCAGCCCCCTTTTGCTCTGTCCTAAATAAATACCTTCTTTATACCTCATTCATAGGCTTTATCACCTTGGTTTTGTAATCATTTATGTATAGACATGTCTTCCCCACCGCTCATGGACTTCCTGAGGATGGAGTGTAAAGTGTCACGTGAATATGTAAAGTATCACAACATAGGTTTTTCTAGAAGGTACCAGTGTTATGCAACAAGTTTGTTTTCATGCACTATGAGAAAACTAGGTATACAAAATCAAATTATCTCTAGAATTCCTTCACAAATAATTCTCAAATTCTACAGGGGAATATTGAATATACACTTATAAGCCCAGTTTCTCATCCTCAAGCTTTTGACTGCCAGGGATTGTCAGATGCCCACCTATCACTGTTGCTTCTAGATGTCAGCTGTACCACTCTTGGTGGCATTGTTGTGGTACCACTACTGTGACAAGTAAGCCTAATATTTGGATATATTCTCCAGAGCCCAAATGCAGCTAAATGCTATTGCTCTCTCCATTTCAATGGAAAGAACTTTTCTTTCCCAACTTTAGCTACACAGGCCTCCAATGCTACTTTACACATCCAATGTTTGCCAGAAATATGTGTAACAGTCTTTTTGACCTTCATCCTTCTACAGATGGGGAAACTGAGGTTCGGTGAAGCTAAATCATTTTCTCATGGTCCTATAGCAAGTAGAAATTGGTTTCTGGACCTCAACCCAGATTTGTTTGGGTTGCCCTACATATCCTGCTCTTAATTTCCCCTCCCTCACATAAGAATCATTCAGTGACTGGGCCCAAGTTCAAGCTGGTATCAGGAATGATGCTATTGTCAGAGCAAACCCTCCTTTCTGGCTTAAAGCATCACCATTGGATCAAGCTACTGTGCCTTTACTCTCTCTTCGAGGGTAAGGTCTCCCAGGAAAAGTCCCTGGAAGTTTCTCTTTATCTCACGGACTTCTGGCATCTCCTCCTCAATTGTCATCTGAAGTATCTTAAAATATTTGATTCCTTAAGTAAACACAGCTTAGTTTCCAGCTGGAAGCTCTGCTGAATTACTGTTTACAATAGTACTCTGCAGAAGTAAATCCTACATTCAAAACAAACAAAAACTGTTGCATTCTCACTGAGATACTGGTGGAACTAAAAAAAGCATAGGAAAAACCTTTTGGGGTAAGATAAGGGTGAGCCAATGACAGAAGAACTGTGGAGGGCATCTCTCATTTTTTCACTGGAGGAAGTAAGTATAAGAACAGTAAGGTAGACTCCCTTTCCAGGAAGAGGAAATGAATTTCTTTATGACATTATGAGATGGGAAGAGTGTTGCTGAATAAAAGAAATATGATTTAATGAAAAGTCCCGAGACATATGTCATGTTCCCTTTTTGCTCTATCTTTGCCAAGAATAACTAAAGAGGGAGAATTACTATAAGAGAAAATGAGCAGACTGACTCATTGCTTTGAGGAAACAGAAAAACATTATTGATGAACATGAAGAACTCCATCAGTATGAAAGCCGGTTTTAATATTCTGGGAGAGCTGAAGTAGAAAGCTGGTGAACAGAAGGCATTGAAAGTCTTATAGGAAAAGGACAAATAATTTTCTAAGTGAGAATAATATTCAATTCCAAAATGGGTGTTAAATGGAAGTTACACTAAACCAAGACATGGTCTTAATACTATGAGAAAATTAATATATGAACATTAATTTATGACCCTGTAATTGTATGCCTTCAAAGACAAAAGAAAGTGATAGGAGGCTTGAGATGTATCTCTTGGACAAGCAAATACATTCCAGTAATGCTTGGAAACAAGGATGCCACTTGGGAATGGGAAGGAAAAGTGTCCAAATTTTAAGAAGATATACCACAACTGAATTTTCTTAAGAGCATTGTCTTGTGTTTAAATTCTATTTTGCTTTTCTGATTTTAACTGAGACAGCACTAGAAATTGGCTTTTAATAACTTTGGTACCAGCTGAGGGAAGATTTCCCAGTAACTGGAGAAAAATTCTAGCTCTGGACATTCTTCTCAAGGCAAAAATCTTTGGGAAAATGTTTTGAAATGTTCAGAGAGTAATATGAAACTTCTTGGAAAGTACAGTAAGTTGACACACGTTTTTTGTAACCACATTTGTTGAAAAAACAAAAGGTCTAGTTTCCGTTTCCTTATTTCCCTTTTTAGAAAGTTAAGCTATTTCTTTATCAAAATAAAATTTTGATTATTGAAATCTTGTTTTCTCATCTCTAAAATGGGTTGTCACAAGAATATACTAAAGTGAGTGAGGGAGAGTGAAGCTGCACGCTCGCTCAGCAGCCGCAGGCCCCGCTGCTCCCCTGCTGCACCAACGCTGCAGCCTCAACTCGGATTTTCTCCTGATTTCATGCTTCTTGACCCGGGTCTCTTACTGTTCTGTGGAAGGTAGCTCTACACACGCCTCTTCTTCGAGGTAAATACTTAGTAGTGGAATTGCTGACTCGTATGGTTGCAAATCTGGGAGGTCCTTATCTTGGGATCATTTAATCTGCAGTTATCTTGCAGGCTCCACTGTGGCTGGAGGGTCCAAGTTGTCTTCACATAGATGTGTGGCAGTGGGTACTGGATATTGGCTGAAACTCCTCAGTTCTCCTCCACATGATCTCTCATCTTCTGCCGTGTGGCTGACAGGGTCTTGGTGCTCCAGCCTGGTGTCAGGCCTGAGCTTCTGAGGTGGGAGAGCTGACTTCAGGACATTGTCGACCAGAGACCTCCTGGCCCTACATAGTATCAATCAGCAAGACCTCTCCCAGAGATCTCCATCTCAATGGTAAGACCCAGCTCCCCTCAATGGCCAGCAAGCTCCAGTGCTGGACAGCCCATGCCAAACAACCAGCAAGAAAGGAGCACAACCCCATCCATTAGCAGAGAGGCTGCCTAAAATCACACTAAGTTCACAGACACCCCAAAGCACACCACCAGACACAGCCCTGCCCACCAGAAAGGCAAGATCCAGCCTCATCCATCAGAACACAGGCAGCAGTCCCCTCCACCAGGAAGCCTACAGAAACCACTGAGCCAAACTTACCCACTGCGAGCAGACACCAAAAACAACAGAAACTATGAACCTGCAGCCTGCGAAAAAGAGACCCCAAAGACAGTAAATTAAGCAAAATGAGAAGACAGTGCAATACACAGCAGATGAAGGAGCAAAGTAAAAACCCACCAGACCAAACAAATGAAGAGGAAATAGGCAGTCTACCTGAAAAACAATTCAGAGTAATGATAGTAAGGATGGCCCCAAATCTTGGAAATAGAATGGAAAAAATACAAGAAACATTTAACAAGGACCTAGAAGAAGTAAGGAGCAAACAAGCAATGAAGAACAACACAATAAATGAAATTAAAAATTCTCTAGAAGGGATCAATGGCAGAATAACTGAGGCAGAAGAACAGATAAGCGACCTGGAAGATAAAATAATATAAATAACTACCACAGAGCACAATAAAGAAAAAAGAATTGAAAAGACTTGAGGACAGTCTCAGAGACCTCTGGGACAACATTAAATGTACCAACGTTCGAATTATAGGGGTCCCAGAAAAAGAAGAGAAAAAGAAAGGCTCTGAGAAAATATTTGAAGAGATTATAGTTGAACACTTCCTTAATATGGGAAAGGAAATAGTCAAGTCCAGGAAGTGCAGAGAGTCCCATACAGGAGAAAGCCAAGGAGAAGCACACCAAGACACATATTAATCAAACTATCAAAAATTAAATACAAAGAAAAATTATTAAAAGCAGCAAGGGAAAAGCAACAATTAACATGCAAGGGAAATCCCATATGGTTAACAGCTGATCTTTCAGCAGAAACTCTGCAAGCCAGAAGGGAGTGACAGGACATATTTAAAGTGATGAAAGGGAAACACCTACAACCAAGATTACTCTACCCAGCAAGGATCTCATTCAGATTGGACAGAGAAATTAAAACCTTTAGAGACAAGCAAAAGTTAAGAGGATTCAGAACCACCAAACCAGCTTTACAACAAATGCTAAAGGAACTTCTCTAGGCAGGAAACACAAGAGAAGGAAAAGACCTACAAAAACAAACTCAAAGCAGTTAAGAAAATGGTAATAGGAGCATACCTATTGATAATTACCTTACATGTAAATGGACTAAATGCTCCAACCAAAAGATATAGACTGGCTGAAAGGACACAAAACCAAGAGTCATATATACTGTCTACAAGAGACCCACTTCAGACCTAGGGACACATACAGACTGAAAGTGAGGAGATGGAAAAATATATTCCATACAAATGGAAATCCAAAGAAAGCTGGAGTAGCAATTCTCATATCAGACAAAATAGACTTTAAAATAAAGACTATTACAGGAGACAAAGAAGGACACTACATAATGATCAAGGGATCCATCCAAGAAGAAGATATAACAATTGTAATTATTTATGCACCCAACATAGGAGCACCTCAATACATAAGGCAAATGCTAACAGCCACAAAGGCGGAAATCGACAGTAACACAATCATAGTAGGGGACTTTAGCACCCTATTTTCACCAATGGACAGATCATCCAAAATGAAAATAAATAAGGAAACACAAGGTTTAAAAGACACACTAAACAAGATGTACCTAATTGATATTTATAAGACATTCCATCCAAAAACAGCAGAATACATTTTCTTCTCAAGTGGTCATGGAACATTCTCCAAGGTAGATCATATCTTGGGTCACAAATCAAGCCTTGGTAAATTTAAGAAAATTGACATCATATCAAGTATCTTTTCCGACCACAATGCTATGAGACTAGATATCAACTACAGGAAAAAAATCTATAAAAAAATACAAATACATGGAGGCTAAACAATACACTACTTAATGACCAAGAGATGGCTAAGAAATAAAAGAGGAAATCAAAAAATACCTAGAAACAAATGACAATGAAAACATGATGACCCAAACCTATGTGATGTAGCAAAAGCAGTCCTAAGAGGGAAGTTTATAGCAATACAATCCTACTTCAAGAAACAAGAAACATTTCAAATAAACAACCTAACCTTACACCTAAAGCAATTAGAGGAAGAAGAACCAAAAACCTCCGAAGTTAGCAGAAGGATAGAAATCATAAAGATCAGATCAGAAATAAATGAAAAAGAAATAAAGGAAACAATAGCAAAGATCAATAAAACTAAAAGCTGGTTCTTTGAGAAGATAAACAAAATTGATAAACCTTTAGCCAGACTCATCAAGAAAAAAAAAGAAGACTCAAATCAATAGATTTAGAAATGAAAAACAAGTAACAACTGACACTGCAGTAATACAGAGGATCATGAGAGATTACTACAAGCAACTATATGTCAATAAAATGGACACCCTGGGGCTTCCCTGGTGGCACAGTGGTTGAGAGTCCGCCTGCCAATGCAGGGGACACGGGTTCATGCCCCAGTCTGGGAAGATCCCATTTGCCATGGAGCGGCTAGGCCCATGAGCCATGGCCACTGAGCCTGCACGTCCGGAGCCTGTGCTCCACAATGGGAGAGGCCACAACACTGAGAGGCCCACGTACCACAAAAAACAAGCAAACAAACAAACAAACAAAAACCAATGGCATTTTTCACAGAACTAGAACAAAAAATTTCACAATTTGTATGGAAACACAAAAGACCCCGAATAGCCAAAGCAATCTTTAGAAAGAAAAATGGAGCTAGAGGAATCAGGCTCCCTGACTTCAGACTATACTACAAAGCTACAATAATCAAGGCAGCATGGTACTGGCACCAAAACAGAAATACAGATCAATGGAACAGGATAAAAAGCTTAGAGATAAATCCACGCAGAAATGGTCACCTTATCTTTGATAAAGGAGGCAGGAATATACAATGGAGAAGAGACAGTCTCTTCAATAAGTGGTGCTGGGAAAACTGGACAGCAGCATAGAAAAGAATGAAATTAGAACACTTCCTAACACCATACACAAAAATAAACTCAAAATGGATTAAAGACCTAAATGTAAGGCCAGACACTCTAAAACTCCTAGAGGAAAACACAGGAAGAATACTCTTTGACATAAATCACAGCAAGATCCTTTTTGACCCACGTCCTAGAGAAATGGAAATAAAAACAAAAATAAACAAATGGGACCTAATGAAACTTAAAAGCTTTTGCACAGCAAAGGAAACCATAAACAAGATGAAAAGACAACCCTCAGAATGGGAGAAAATATTTGCAAATGAAGTAACTGACAAAGGATTAATCTCCAAAATTTACAAGAAGCTCATGCAGCTCAATATTAAAAACAAACAACCCAATCCAAAAATGGGCAGAAGACCTAAATAGACATTTCTCCAAAGAAGACACAGATTGCCAACAAACACATGAAAGGATGCTCAACATCACTAATCATTTGAGAGATGCAAATCAAAACTACAATGAGGTATCACCTCACTCTGGTCAGAATGGCCATCATCAAAAAATCTACAAACAAAGAGCGCTGCTTAAAGGGGCTCCACAGGGGCCTCCCTGGTGGCGCAGTGGTTGAGAGTCCGCCTGCCGATGCAGGGGACACGGGTTCGGGCCCCGATCCCGGAGGATCCCACATGCCGCGGAGCGGCTGGGCCCGCGAGCCATGGCCGTGGAGCCTGTGTGTCCGGAGCCTGTGCTCCGCAATGGGAGAGGCCACAGCAGTGAGAGGCCCGCGTACAGCAAAAAAAAAAAAAAAAAGGGGCTCCACAGACGGGCACGAGTCATGACTGAAAGCGCGGAGCCCGGTGACGGGCGTAGGACACTGGGGCTGCTGCTGCCGCCGCCAAGAAGCCTGTGTGCGAGCGCAGGGCACTGTCCACACCGCCCTTCCAGGAGCCTGTGCAGCCCACCACTGCCGGGGTCCCGGGATCCAGGGGCGGCTTCCCTGTGAGAACGCACGGCGCACCTCGGGCTGGTGCAACGTCACGCCGACCTCTGCCACTGCAGGCTCGCCCCGCACTCCGTGCCCCTCCCTCCCGCCCGGCCTGAGTGAGCCAGAGTCCCCGAAGAGGCTGCTCCTTTAACCCTGTCCTGTCTGAGCGAAGAACAGACGCCCTCCGGCGACCTACACGCAGAGGCGGGGCCAAATCCAAAGCTGAGACCCAGGAGCTGTGAGAACAAAGAAGAGAAAGGGAAACCTCTCCCAGCAGCCTCAGAAGCAGCGGATTAAAGCTCCACAATCAACTTGATGTACCCTGCATCTGTGGAATACATGAATGGACAACAAATCATCCCAAATTGATGAGCCAGGGGTCAGTGCTGTGCCTCTGAGGTGGGAGAGCCAACTTCAGGACACTGGTCCACAAGAGACCTCCCAGCTCCACATAATATCAAACGGCGAAAATCTTCCAGAGATCTCCATCTCAACACCAGCAACCAGCTTCACTCAACGACCAGCAAGCTACAGTGCTGAAAACCCTATGCCAAACAACTAGCAAGACAGGAACACAACGCCACCCATTAGCAGAGAGGTGGCCTAAAATCATAAAAAGTCTGCAGACACCCCAAAACACACCACCAGACGTGGACCTGCCCACCAGAAAGACAAGATCCAGCCTCACCCACCAGAACACAGGCACTAGTCCCCTCCACCAGGAAGCCTACACAACCCACTAAACCAACCTTAGCCACTGGGGACAGACACCAAAAACAACGGGAACTACGAACCTGCAGCCTGCAAAAAGGAGACCCCAAACACAGTAACATAAGCAAAATGAGAAGACAGAAAAACACACAGCAGGAGAAGGAGCAAGATAAAAACCCACCAGACCTAACAAATGAAGAGGTAATAGGCAGTCTACCTGAAAAGGAAT
Organism: Mesoplodon densirostris; assembly: GCF_025265405.1. NCBI lineage: Eukaryota > Metazoa > Chordata > Mammalia > Artiodactyla > Ziphiidae > Mesoplodon > Mesoplodon densirostris. The sequence goes on along the minus strand of NC_082661.1, from coordinate 86,892,021 downwards.
TCAGAATAATGATGGTAAAGATGATCCAAGATTCTATTTCCCAGATCCAAAATCTTGGAAATAGAATAGACAAAATGCAAGAAACAGTTAACAAGGACCTAGAAGAACTAAAGATGAATCAAGCATCGATTAAAAACACAATAAATGAAATAAAAAATACTCTAGATGGGATCAATAGCAGAATAACTGAGGCAGAAGAACGGATAAGTGAGGTGGAAGATAAAATAGTGGAAATAACTGCTGCACAGCAAAATAAAGAAAAAAGAATGAAAAGAACAGAGGACAGTCTCAGAGACCTCTGGGACAACATTAAACGCACCAACATTCGAATTATAGGGGTTCCAGAAGAAGAAGAGAAAAAGAAAGGGACTGAGAAAATATTTGAAGAGATTATAGTTGAAAACTTCCCTAATATGGGAAACGAAATAGTTAATCAAGTCCAGGAGGCACAGAGAGTCCCATACAGAATAAATCCAAGGAGAAATACGCCAAGACACATATTAATCAAACTGTCAAAAATTAAACACAAAGAAATCCTATTAAAAGCAGCAAGGAAAAAAGAACAAATAACACACAAGGGAATCCCCATCAGGATAACAGCTGATCTCTCAGCAGAAACTCTACAAGCCAGAAGGGAGTGGCAGGACATAATTAAAGTGATGAAGGAGAAAAAACTGCAACCAAGATTACTCTACCCAGCAAGGATCTCATTCAGATTTGATGGAGAAATTAAAACGTTTACAGACAAGCAAAAGCTGAGAGAGTTCAGCACCACCAAACCAGCTTTACAACAAATGCTAAAGGAACTTCTCTAGGCAAGAAACACAACAGAAGGAAAAGACCTACAATAACGAACCCAAAACAATTAAGAAAATGGGAATAGGAACATACATATCGATAATTACCTTAAATGTAAATGGACTAAATGCTCCCACCAAAAGACACAGATTGGCTGAATGGATACAAAAACAAGACCCATATATATGCTGTCTACAAGAGAACCACTTCAGACCTAGAGACACATACAGACTGAAAGTAAGGGGATGGAAAAAGATATTCCATGCAAATGGAAACCAAAAGAAAGCTGGAGTAGCAATTCTCATATCAGACAAAATAGACTTTAAAATAAAGACTACTAGAAGAGACAAAGAAGGACACTACATAATGATCAAGGGATCCATCCAAGAAGAAGATATAACAATTGTAAATATTTATGCACCCAACATAGGAGCACCTCAATACATAAGGCAAATACTAACAGCCATAAAAGGAGAAATCGACAGTAACACAATCATAGTAGGGGACTTTAACACCCCACTTTCACCAATGGACAGATCATCCAAAATGAAAATAAATAAGGAAACCCAAGCTTTAAATGATACATTAAACAAGATGGACTTAATTGATATTTATAAGACATTCCATCTAAAAAGAAAAGAATACACATTTTTCTCAAGTGCTCATGGAACATTCTCCAGGATAGATCATATCTTGGGTCACAAATCAAGCCTTGGTAAATTTAAGAAAATTGAAATTGTATCAAGTATCTTTTCCGACCACAATGCTATGAGACTAGATATCAATTACAGGAAAAGAGCTGTAAAAATTGCAAACACATGGAGGCTAAACAATACACTACTTAATAACAAAGTGATCACTGAAGAAATCAAAGGGGAAATTAAAAAATACCTAGAAACAAATGACAATGGAGACACGACGACCCAAAACCTATGGGATGCAGCAAAAGCAGTTCTAAGAGGGAAGTTTATAGCAATACAATCCCACCTTAAGAAACAGGAAACATCTCGAATAAACAACCTAACTTTGCACCTAAAGCAATTAGAGAAAGAAGAACAAATACATCCCAAAGTTAGCAGAAGGAAAGAAATCATAAAAATCAGATCAGAAATAAATGAAAAAGAAATGAAGGAAACGATAGCAAAGATCAATAAAACTAAAAGCTGGTTCTTTGAGAAGATAAACAAAATTGGTAAACCATTAGCCAGACTCATCAAGAAAAAAAGGGAGAAGACTCAAATCAATAGAATTAGAAATGAAAAAAGGAGAAGTAACAACTGACACTGCAGAAATACAAAAGATCATGAGAGATTACTACAAGAAACTCTATGCCAATAAAATGGACAACCTGGAAGAAATGGACAATTTCTTAGAAATGCACAACCTGCCAAGACTGAATCAGGAAGAAATAGAAAATACGAACAGACCAATCACAAGCACTGAAATTGAAACTGTGATTAAAAATCTTCTAACAAACAAAAGTCCAGCACCAGATGGCTTCACAGGCGAATTCTATCAAACATTTAGAGAAGAGCTAACACCTATCCTTCTCAAACTCTTCCAAAATATAGCAGAGGGAGGAACACTCCCAAACTCATTCTACGAGGCCACCATCACCTTGATACCAAAACCAGACAAGGATGTCACAAAGAAAGAAAACTACAGGCCAATATCACTGATGAACATAGATGCAAAAATCCTCAACAAAATACTAGCAAACAGAATCCAACAGCACATTAAAAGAATCATACACCATGATCAAGTGGGGTTTATTCCAGGAATGCAGGGATTCTTCAATATACGCAAATCAATCAACGTGATACACCATATTAACAAATTGAAGGAGAAAAACCATATGATCATCTCAATAGATGCAGAGAAAGCTTTCGACAAAATTCAACACCCATTTATGATAAAAACCCTGCAGAAAGTAGGCATAGAGGGAACTTTCCTCAACATAATAAAGGCCATATATGACAAACCCACAGCCAGCATCGTCCTCAATGGTGAAAAACTGAAACCATTTCCACTAAGATCAGGAAGAAGACAAGGTTGCCCACTCTCACCACTCTTATTCAACCTAGTTTTGGAAGTTTTAGCCACAGCAATCAGAGAAGAAAAGGAAATAAAAGGAATCCAAATTGGAAAAGAAGAAGTAAAGCTGTCACTGTTTGCAGATGACATGATACTATACGTAGAGAATCCTAAAGATGCTACCAGAAAACTAATAGGGCTAATCAATGAATTTGGTAAAGTTGCAGGATACAAAATTAATGCACAGAAATCTCTGGCATTCCTATATACTAATGATGAAAAATCTGAAAGTGAAATCAAGAAAACACTCCCATTTACCATTGCAACAAAAAGAATAAAATATCTAGGAATAAACCTACCTAAGGAGACAAAAGACCTGTATGCAGAAAATTATAAGACACTGATGAAAGAAATTAAAGATGATACAAATAGATGGAGAGATGTACCATGTTCTTGGATTGGAAGAATCAACATTGTGAAAATGACTCTACTACCCAAAGCAATCTACAGATTCAATGCAATCCCTATCAAACTACCACTGGCATTTTTCACAGAACTAGAGCAAAAAATTTCACAATTTGTATGGAAACACAAAAGACCCCGAATAGCCAAAGCAATCTTGAGAACGAAAAATGGAGCTGGAGGAATCAGGCTCCCTGACTTCAGACTATACTACAAAGCTACAGTAATCAAGACAGTATGGTACTGGCACAAAAACAGAAAGATAGATCAATGGAACAGGATAAAAGCCCAGAGTTAAACCCACGGACATATGGTCACCTTATCTTTGATAAAGGAGGCAGGAATGTACAGTGGAGAAAGGACAGTCTCTTCAATAATTGGTGCTGGGAAAACTGGATAGGGACATGTAAAAGTATGAGATTAGATTACTCCCTAACACCATACACAAAAATAAGCTCAAAATGGATTAAAGACCTAAATATAAGGCCAGACACTATCAAACTCTTAGAGGAAAACATAGGCAGAGCACTCTATGACATAAATCACAGCAAGATCCTTTTTGACCCACCTCCTAGAGAAATGGAAATAAAGACAAAAATAAACACATGGGACCTAATGAAACTTAAAAGCTTTTGCACAGCAAAGGAAACCATAAACAAGACCAAAAGACAACCCTCAGAATGGGAGAAAATATTTGTAAATGAAGCAACTGACAAAGGATTAATCTCCAAAATTTATAAGCAGCTCATGCAGCTCAATAACAAAAAAAGAAACAACCCAATCCAAAAATGGGCAGAAGACCTAAATAGACATTTCTCCACAGAAGATATACAGACTGCCAACAAACACATGAAAGGATGCTCAACATCTTTGCTCATTAGAGAAATGCAAATCAAAACTACAATGAGATATCATCTCACACCAGTCAGAATGGCCATCATCAAAAAATCTAGAAACAATAAATGCTGGAGAGGGTGTGGAAAAAAAGGAACACTCTTGCACTGCTGGTGGGAATGTGAATTGGTACAGCCACTATGGGGAACGGTATGGAGGTTCCTTAAGAAACTACAAATAGAGCTACCATATGACCCAGGAATCCCACTACTGGGCATATACCCTGAGAAAACCATAATTCAAAAAGAGACATGTACCAAAATGTTCATAGCAGCCCTATTTACAATAGCCCGGAGATGGAAACAACCTAAGTGTCCATCATCAGATGAATGGGTAAAGAAGATGTGGCACATATATACAATGGAATATTACTCAGCCATAAAAAGAAATGAAATTGAGCTATTTGTAATGAGGTGGATGGACTTAGAGTCTGTCATACAGAGTGAAGTAAGTCAGAAAGAGAAAGACAAATACTGTATGCTGACACATATATATGGAATTTAAGAAAAAAAATGTCATGAAGAACATAGGGGTAAGACAGGAATAAAGACACAGACCTACTAGAGAATGGACTTGAGGATATGGGGAGGGGGAAGGGTAAGCTGTGACAAAGTGAAAGAGCGGCATGGACATATATACACTACCAAACTTAAGGTAGATAGCTAGTGGGAAGCAGCCGCATAGCGCAGGGAGATGAGCTCGGTGCTTTGTGACCAACTGGAGGGGTTGGATAGGGAGGGTGGGAGGGAGACGCAAAAGGGAGGGGATATGGGAACATATGTATATGTATAACTGATTAAATTTGTTATAAAGCAAAAAAAAAAAAATCTACAAACAATAAATGCTGGAGAGGATGTGGAGAAAAGGGAACCCTCTTGCACTGGTGGTGGGAATGTAAATTGATACAGCCACTATGGAGAGCAGTATGGAGGTTCCTTAAAAATCTAAAAATAGAACAACCATACAACCCAGCCACCCCACTACTGGGCATATACCCTGAGAAAACCATAATTCAAAAAGATACATGTACCACAGTGTTCATTGCAGCATGATTTACAATAGCCAGGACATGGAAGCAACCTAAGTGTCCATTGACAGATGAATGGATAAAGAAGATGTGGCACATATATACAATGGAATATTACTCAGCCATAAAAAGAAATGAAACTGAGTTATTTGTAGTGAGGTGGATGGACCTAGAGTTTGTCATACTGAGTGAAGTAAGTCAGAAAGCGAAAGCCAAATACCATATGCTAACACATATATAGGGAATCTAAAAAAAAAAAAAAAAAACGGTTCTGATGAACCTAGGGGCAGGACAGGAATAAGGACGCAGACATAGAGAATGGACTTGAGGACACAGGGAGGGGGAAGGGTAAGCTGGGACGAAGTGAGAGAATAGCATTGACATATATACACTACCAAATGTAAAACAGATAGCTAGCAGGAAACATCTGCATAGCACAGGGAGATCAGCTCGGTGGTGCATTGTGATCACCTAGAGGAGTGGGATAGGGAAGGTGGGAGGGAGACGCAAGAAGGAGGGGATATACGTATACATATAGCTGATTCACTTTGTTATACAGCAGAAACTAACACAACATTGTAAAGCAATTATACTCCAATAAAGATGTTAAATAAATAAATAAATAAATAAAATCGAGTGAAAATGTGAAAGCATTTTGTAAGTAACTGTAAAGGGCTGAAACACAGCACTGTTATTATTATTATTATTATTACACTAGTGGGATTAGTTTGAGCCTCAAAGTCCTCTTAGTTTTTCTCATACAATTACTTGCTTTCTCTTTGAATTCCATTATTTAATTTTCAGTTGTGGTAATCGTGGAGTATTTCAGTCCTTTTTTTGTTAGGAAAAAACGTTGCTTTTTTGTGTGAGGACCTGTTTACTGTTCCCTGGGAAATGTTTGAATAGTTGGCTGGAAAAACAGCAAGTTCTTAGGCAACAAGAAGGCCTGTCTCAACTCAGCTGCTGCACTTTGTGGTGTTTGAAGCTCACAGTTGGCAACCTGGGTGAAGTCATTTAAATGAGCTATGTATCTTTCTCTTATCTCTAAGTTCAGCTAGTAGTTTTTAGTCTTATAGTTCTAAAAGTATAATCACATCTCAAAACTAAACAGATGAGTGGATAAAGAGGCCATGTTGTGTTTCCCAAAATATCACCATGCCTTATCTATGACATATTATTCCTCCATTCATTACAAAGATTTTAAAAGCTTCCACTATGCATGAATATCAGGTATATGTCCAGATTAGGAGGTCTTGTTGTGTCTGTCCACCTTGAACTCTATTTTATAATAAGGTATAACACCAGGCACCACAGGAAAACAGTCACACAAGTCTGTAAGCTAAAATCGAACTCTAAGACACAAGTAAAACTGTTATATAAGAAGGGAGACAGAAACTCTCCCTAACACTTGAGAGGCGTCCATTGTTGGACAGATGGCTGTCTATTGGATAGAAGTGAGGCGATAAACTCAAGCTCCCCTTGGTTAATAAGTAAGAGACACTTTTGAGTAGGACACTTTCTTACTCAAAGGTTTTCTCTTCCATCGCTGGGAGGATTTGCCCCAAGTTCCACAAGAGAGAGAGTTAGAGAACACTGGAAGATGCAGGTTATCCTTTCGAAGATGTGAGCAGTAGGTGCAAGAGGATTCCATCTGCCTCTGAACATAGTGATGCTGGAAGCTCCAAAGCAGACTGCTTCGGTGGCCAGGAGAGCAGCATGCCAACATGAGGGTGTGTTAGTGGAGGAAGCCACCAAGTCTTGAAATGAAGGGTGACATCTGGGTGGAAATTATAATACATTTTATAATTTTAATGGAATAAACAAACATAAGGCATCCAGGAGGCTGCAAAGAGAAGAAAATGAATTCGGAGTGTCAGGGCTTCTAGCAAACAAACTTTTGGAGCTAAAAGTATTATCCTTACTTTTGGAATCATTGCCTTCTCCTAGACTTAGATGACTTCAGCAATTACATTTGAAAAAACTTTAGATATGTCTTTCTTATTATGCAGAAGGAAGAGTAACATCAGCCTCTGGGTTCAGAGATTTGTAAATTTGTGACACTATTAAGGAAGCTAAATTCTTGGCTTGGGAGATACCACGAATAAACACGTTCATAAGAGTTGTTTAGCAAATATGTATTCTTTATATTCTTGATCTGTTTAGCTTTGTGACAGAATGTGGATCTCTCGTAGGGACTTCCAAACCAAAGATGGGTTTTGGAATCTAATGCCTCAAGAAGACTTCTTTCTCAAGCAAGCCTTCCCATTTCTAGTTTGGTTAGAAACAATTTCTTTAATGGACGTGGGGAAAATACTAGCGAAATGGGCACTTTCAGCCCTCACTGAAGAAGGTTCATCGTATTCTAATGTCTACCATCTAGATGAAATGCATCTTAAGACTCTTTTTACCTTCTTTTGTACTTGTGAGGGGAGTGAGGCTGGACCCACAAAGTATATAAATATCTTTTCCTATGGGATTCTGGGATAGGTAGCAAAAAGTGAGATAATTTATTCCTTTTATTTTCTCCAGTAAGGAAGATTTACTTTTTTAAAGTAAATGTTCCTTAAATCAGTAAGATCAGCTAGTAAATATTTGCAATATTTTCAAGCTCTCATATTGAGAGATTTTCTTTGAGTCAGGCTCATTTTCAAACAAAACAGTCCCAATATACACTATTTGATCACTTGTGTTTCCACAAGTCATCACAGTAGGCTCCCATTATTCCCACGTCATCTTTATATGTACATGCCCTTTCTTAATTACTATATGTAACTATAATTTTTGCTATTTAAAAATAGTATCTAGGGGGCTTCCCTGGAGGCTCAGTGGTTGGGAGTCCGCCTGCCGATGCAGGGGACACGGGTTCGTGCCCCGGTCCGGGAAGATCCCACATGCCATGGAGTGGCTGGGCCCGTGAGCCATGGCCACTGAGCCTGTGCGTCCAGAGCCTGTGCTCCGCAACGGGAGAGGCCACAGCAGTGAGAGGCCCGCGTACCACAAAAAAAAAAAAAAAAAAAAAAATTCAAATATATAGCCAAGTTGAAAGGATTTTATGGTGTACACCCATAGATTTTACTATTAAAACTTCACTCTACTTGTTTATCATATATCTATCCATCTACCCACCGCACGTTTCATCCATCCTTCCATTACTTTTTGAAGCAGTTCAAAATAAATTTCACAGAAGGAATTAATCTTTAAAAAAATTTTTTTTAATATATTACTTTCAGAAATACTAGCTCTTGAAATTCAAAGCTTTGGTTTTCAGGATGGTCTCTAGAGTTTGAAGAGTCTATTTTGAAATTCAAAGGCTGAACAGGGACTGTTTTTCCCTTTGCATTCAATGACAAACTTACTCAGCCCCAAGACGGAAAATATCTCTTACTGAGCAAAGAAAGGATTAGTTACATGAAACAAAGAACCATATGTGTTTGGGGGAATCACCAGTTAATACTTTAAGAGATTAACTTATCTCATAAGATATAAGAAGGCACTGTACAAATGTAGGAGATATTATTGAAGACCACATTTATAACTTTTAAAAATTCCCTCGTAACATGTATAATCATTTATATTATTTATTTATTAAATATTAACTAGGATTAGGAGAAAAAAATTTAAGGGGGTTTTGTATGGAGACAAAATAATATTGATCACATAACCAAAATAAAAAAGGGTGAAATATTTACCTATAAAATGAATAAAAAGAAAATACATTTAAACAGAACAGCTTTTTAAAAATGGATACCCCTACTTGATCCTTTCTGATTTGGAGACAAGACATATAACTTTGTTTATCCCTGTGGTCATTCTCCTCTGGGCTGTGTTCTGAGATGTAGAAGTACACCTACTGAAAATTTATACATAAACAGGTTTATTTTTTTAAAATGTGTATGTCACTACTCTGTACTCTGAAGGTACTATGTCAGTTCCCAAGGCTGAAATGATAAATATCAACCCTACCTTCAAGAAACTTACAGCCTTGGGAGAGAAAGGTACATAAAATTAATGACAGTTTTACAGTAAGTGCAGGAATTGATGCTTCACAAAGTGCCCTGGATCACAAAGGAGGAAGTAACTAACTGCTCTGGAAAACCAGGGGAGACTTCAAAGGGGCTGGTGGTCAGGCTGTGTCAGCTGGTTTACTGCTTTGGGCAGTGCTGAGAAATCTTTAGACATGGAAGTTTCATAAATTCTGCAGTTTCCTAAAGACTAGAGAATAGTCATCAAAATCCAATTTGCCCTGTGATGTATATGCAACGCAGTAAAAACTAAAAGTGTGCAGTGGAAACAGACATGTATGTACTGCATGGAAGAAGTGCTTCAAAGCGCCAACCTGGAGGGACATAAGCCTGTATCCCCCTTGAGGCTGTGGAATTTGGGACATGCCTCTCATGGGACTCTTGTAGTCCAAACCCAGGTTTGGGGTATGAAAGAGAGGTAATTTACTAGTTTGGAGGCCAAGAAGTTGACTTTTCTGATCTTGAGATCTTCTACAACCTCTTGAGAAGATACATGACTCTGCAACATTACAGATTTAGCTTTGGGTGAGGAGGAGGCTTTACATGTGTCTGAGCACTGTGTGTACTTGCATAGGCACTAACATAATTGGCACTATTTTAGGTTCAAGAAATACAGAATGAACACAACAGACAACAACTGCTGTCATGGAGTTTAAGTTCTAATGGTGGGAGGCAAAGAACAAAGACGAAAAATATATAGGGTATGATACACAGTGCTGTGAAAAACTATAGCAGGAAAGCACTGGGATGGAGAGTAATTTTAAATGTGGGGGGGTAGGTAAGATCTTAATAAAGAGATGACATTGAAGCAATTACCCATTTGGGGTGGAGGGTGGGATGAGCCATGAGGTTATCTAGGAGAAAGATAGTTCTGAGTGGACAGAACAGGGAGTGCACACGAGAGGTTCATGGACCAGCAGTGTGGCCAGGACATAGAGCAGAGTGAACAAACAGGAGGATACTGAGAAAGAGGTCAGAGGGGCACAGGCTAGAGTATCTAGTACCCTGTGGGCCACTATAAAGAGTTTTGCTTTCACTCTGAGATGGGAAGCCATTGAAAGGTTTTGAGCAGAGGAGTGACACGAAATGACATATTTTAAAGATCCACAGTGGTTACTGGGCTGAGAATAGATGAGAAAGGAGCAAGAGGGGAAGCAAGGAACATTGCAATAATATTGCAATAATCCAGGTAGGAGATGATGGTGGCTTGATCAATGCAAAGATGCTAAGCATCTTGCCCAAGGTCACATATCTAGTAAAGGATGGAACTAGGATTTGACACAGAGACAGATGTCAGTAACTACAGGATGCTCTCTTAAGAATTTTCATGTGAGGGCTTCCCTGGTGGCGCAGTGGTTGAGAGTCCGCCTGCTGATGCAGGGGACACGGGTTCATGCCCCAGTCCGGGAAGATCCCACATGCCACGGAGCGGCTGGGCCCGTGAGCCATGGCCGCTGAGCCTGCGCGTCCGGCGCCTGTTCTCTGCAACGGGAGAGGCCACAACAGTGAGAGGCCCACGTATCGCCAAAAAAAAAAAAATTTTTTTTTCATGTGAATAAAATCAGGAAGTAATCATTAAAGTTTCCATTTTGAAAATTTATAAAATTGCACCTTTATTTCGCTCTCTCCTTAAACGGGGAAGTCTCTAGGCTCTTGTGGCAACATGCTGCTCTCCTTTTGGTGTATGTTTATAGAGAGACTAAAAAATGTTCAGATAGATCGGGTATAAGCTGTGAGGAAAAAGAGGAGTCAAGGATCACTCCAAAGTTCTTAGTCCAGAGCATGAAATTTGTCATTGTGATGAGGAAGACAAGTTTTGTGAGGGAAGATCAAGAAATAGCTTTTATATAAGTGGATAAGGAGGTACCTATTAAGCAACCAAACAGGTATGGTGAGTAGGCAATTAATATAGGTGTCTGGAGTTCAGAGGTGTGGTTCATTCTGAGTGCCCCAGGTGAACTGACTATTAAATATTTTAATTACCACGAGATGTTAAGTATTTCAAATATTACTTTTGATAATATCTATTAAGTGGTATTGCAGTTGTCAGTCTAACCCATTTAGTACATAATGTGCATAGCCAGGTTTATTTTTACTAAAAAGCCACTTTGATCATGTAATTCCTTTCCTCAAGGGTCTTTAGAAGTGCCCCATGACCTATGCAATAAACTTAAAATTTCTTAGTCTGAAATTAAAAGCCTTTCACAATCTGATCCAAATCGACTTTAGATAGACCACATGAGCCCCCCTCTAGTTACACTGAGCTTGCTATAATCCTTCATATTTAGGCTTGTCCATCTCGGTTTCATTTAAGTTGCTCCCCTTACAATAATATATCTCAGTTCTCACCATCTATGAAAATCCTATCCAGCCTTCAAGGCCCAGCAGATATTCCAAATCCTGCAATAATGATTAAAGCTCTGAATGAGCTCTCTCTGAATTCTTACAGTCATTTCTCTCTCTCTCTCTCTCTCTCTCTCTCTCTCTCTCTCTATATATATATATATATATATATATATATATATATATATTTATTTATTTATTTATTTATTTATTTATAGATATGTAAATTTCATTAGAAGTAGGAACTTTTGTTACTTTTGTTTATTTTCCTTTGGAACCCACTTAGTGCCATGTGCATAGTAAGTGATGTGTAAATGATTGATGGTCCCTATCTTTAAGGTCATATTATTATTAACATCTAATCTCTTCTATGTATTATCACAGACAGCAACCCCAGGAAGAAGACACCTCTACTATCCCTAGTTTACAAATGTGGAAGTTGAGACTTAGGGGCCTTAAGCATCATCCCCAGATTTACAAGCAGTGAAGGTAGAGCTGAGATATGAATCCAGATGACTGGACTCTAGAGTCAGATGTTTAGTCACCACTACGTACACTGTCTCCTATCTAGATAGCACATACACTTAAAAATCTATGCAAATAGATTCAGGAAGCAAAGGAGGTTTTTTAACCCCCATTCTAAATGGATATTAAAGAAAAAGCCATGTTTATTTTACCTGCCAAAGAACACCTCCAAGCATGTATAGAAATGTGATGATCTCTCTTGAACTAATTTTGAGAGAATTATCATCAACCGGAATGATAGTTACAGACCACTGACCGGTAGTTCCTTGGTCCTTTACTTCACCATATTTCCCTCTGTTAGTTATTTTCCTCTAGAGATTATTTTAGTCACTTGAGAAATGAGGACTCTTCAAAATCACTTTGGAAACATGGAGTGACATGTCCATTTCTCTGAAAGTTATTGCAGCTAGTGAGACTTCTCATGAAACAAAGCTTGACTAAAAGCCAAACTCTTAAAGTATATAGCATATGTGAAAGGGATGGAGGTGAGGTGAAGAGGGCATATGTAACAGAAAATATCCATTTTATTCCTAGGACAGTACTAATGCAAATTCCTTTTTTCTCAAACTGAACTTGGGACACTCCAGAAGAGTTATTGTTTATTCATAAATCACCACATGGCTCTCTGGAGCTAAAAGAAAATCTGTTTGTTGTTAAACTGCCATAGCAGAAAAAGAGGGGAAAAATTTATAATAAAAAATGCAAAGATACAGGATTTCTATTCAGTAGAATCACTCACATCATGATGGGCTACAACAATGAATGTGCAACAGGATACCCATACAGAGGGGACCCAAAGACGACAGTGCCTGGTCAGAAAATGTTCTTTCTAACCATTTCTTTAGGTCAGTGTTAACACATCCACTGGGTTATTATTACCAAATACATAAATAAGGCTGAAGGGAAACTTGAACCATATATAATTATGTTTTGTGTGTGTGTGTGTGTGTGTGTGTGTGTGTATTTGCAGCAGGGATTGGGAGGGAAAAATATATTTTTATGTTATTGTCTTTTTTATTCTTTTCTGATGAGTAGATTTTACTGTTAATGAAGTGTCAGTCTCCAGGAAATCCCTGCTTATATTCCCTAAAATCAAATCATATGTGAGTCATAAGTTTTACCTTTAGAACTCTGAACAATTTCATTCCCACTTGTATTTTTGGATATTGCCTTAAGGAAATATCATTCTATTTCACTCAAGTGTACCCCCCGAACAGACCAAGAAACCAGCAGAAAGTAAACACACACATACACACACACTCCAGGTGGAGAGAGCCACAGATATCAGGGGGTGGGAACAGTTCAGGAAGCAGAGGGAATTCAGTTCGTCTGGAGCCCAAGAATTGGAGATGGGTAGAAGATCTAAAGGAGAAAAAGGAGGGCCAAATCTTAGCCACCCATTCATTCCCTTTTAAAGAATCTGAATTTAAGGAGTTTTAGGATTTATCTTACATATATGTGGATATAAAATAGGGAGGTCTAAAGAAAAATGTAAATTAAGTGATTGACTAAATTCTTCCTTTTCTCCTTTCAGCAACACATTCTTTCCTTTCTATATTGTTACCTTTTCTCCTGTTCCCTCTCCTCCAAGTCAAGAATGAGGTCTTCTGCTCTATTACGGCCCATCTGTGTAGCTCCAAACATCTGCTTTCTGTGCTTTTTTTTTTTAACATCTTTATTGGAGTATAATTGCCCTACTTATCATGTGCTCCATTATCTCAGTGCCCTGTAAAACGACAAGCCAACTCATTAAAGCTAAATGTTAGTGCAAAGATTTTACTTCCATGGGATCGTGGAGAAAATATGGACAACCTACGGAAAAGACAGTCTTGAGACTTTAAACTTGAGAACCAAGTTTAAATTTCCTGCCAGTACAGAAGATTAGTTTTACGAACAATACCCGGTAACTTTCTAATGAATTATTTTCTTTTTAGTTCCATGAGAATTTCATATGACTCATTAAATTCTGCACAGCTAAGCTGACATGTATAAGGCATTGCCAGAAAATCCTTCCCTTAGGGAAGCAAGGAACTGGGCTGTCAAAAAGTCAACAGTTACCTAATTGATCTGGAAATACAGTGAAGTTACGGCAGCTTGTCTACTGAGGAAAGATTTGGCTTGCCTAGGCTTTCTGTGGTAACTTCTTCCTCCAGTGGGAGAAACTGCCAGTAAGGGGAGAATGGCAATTTACATACCATAGCAAGGCTTATCTGCCTTGTGTGTTAGTCACAGCCTGCAGCTTGAGACATCCTGGGAAATCCCTATCTGGAAGAGAAGAAAAGTTATAATCACACTTGCTGTGCTTTTAATCTTATTCTGTATAATTCACATACAGAGTCACTGCTGTACATTTTCAGTGAAAAACTGTTGCTATTATTTTCTATCATCAGTTAACTATTTGTGTGGTATTTTTAAAATTATATATATATTTGCTCTGACTTTAAAATAAACCATTAAGAGATATTTTCTTTGCTTTTTTCTTTCTGCTTTCCAAGACTCCAGGAAAACCAGCTTCCGTGGCACATTTCCTACAGTGCACAACTAGAATGAGTGGTACAGAAAGTTCTACTGAGCATGCAGAGGTAAGAACGCATTTCTAGGGGATGAATTGACCATATATATCATCAACAGCATTGCTAATGGCGAATTATGCAATGATTAATAAGAGTAGAAATGGCTAGTTTGCTTTCTTTAGCTAAGATCTGCTCTATATATTTCAAGAATGTTATTCAACAAAGGAAAAATATCTAGGTGACTAGTTACATTTCCTTTGACACCTCTGAGCTACATTTCTTCTTTTACAAAGTGAGAAATAAAATCTTGTCCTGTCAGTTTTTCAATTCTATGTGTTTCATATTTTGCTCTTGATTTCAAGGAATCTGGTTTAATGTAAAATGTAAAAAGAATATTATATTTGTGTGGTTAAAAATAAAAGCTATTATAGCAATAGAGTATCTATGGTAAAATACTTCTATATACATAATTAATACCACAGTCATTGTTCTGTTACTGGTTACTGCAACAGATACTTATTAATTGAATGAATGAATGAAAGTGCTTTCTTAAAGATTTTTTTAGAGATAACTAAGATATAATAGGAAACTGAGACTTTTTGGTACATTTAGGTATTTAATTTAGCAGTCTCAGAACTTGGATCTTTTAGAAGTTGGTCTGGTTATTAGGGTAAATGAGAAATCAAGGTCCAAATACTTTGAACACAGATTACATTTTATAGAGAATAAATGTTCTTAAATGAGCCCTTAGAAGGACCAGTGACTAAAAATCTTTCTATGCCTTTATTAGCAACTGGGAAGCACAGCAAAAACAAGTGAAAAGTTTCCCCAAAACTTTGTATTTAATTGATTTTCTTTCATTTTAACGCACACCTAAGACATATGAATGGTGGTAAAATGTTGATTAATCCTCAGATAAATCCCTAGTGATACATTTTTGACTTATAAGCCATACCTATTGCTGTGCTTTCTTTGTCTTGCAGATTTAATATCTTTACTAAATCATTTTATAAATGATTTTTATAAAGTTATTTAAAAATACCTCATTTATAAGAAAATCAAGGGTCAAAATATTTCATAATTCTTTTCCAGAGAAAATTATATATGGAAAAAAATGCATACTATCTGATTACTCTTAATCTAGGTTCCCAGAAAGTAGGGTCATACAAATATTTGTTGGTCACAGATTTTGGGGTTTTTTTGGTCTATATCACAAATAGAAAAAAGACTGTTTGAGGACCTAAAATTCATATTCCGAAGCATGGTATGGAATGGAGGAATCTTGAACTTTAGTGTAACTCATGATAATCAGTGATATTTATTTACAAATAGAGGTGGGATAAATAGGTGGAGCACAGAGGATTTTTAAGACAGTGAAACTATTCTCCATGATACTACAAATGATAGATACATGTCATTACACATTCATCTAAATCCATAGAATATACAACAGCGAACCCTAATGTAAACTGTGGATTTGGGTGATAATGATGTGTCAATGTAGGCTCATCTATTAACAAATATACTACGCTGATGGGGGGTGCCAATAATGGGGAAGACTACCCATTTGTTGGGGCAATAGGTATGTGGGAAATCTCTATACTCTCCACTCAATTTTTCTGTGAACCTAGAGCTGCTTTAAAAAGTAGTCTATTAAAAAGAAGAAAGAGGTGCTATGGCTCCCTTTCAGAAATTCTGATCAGTGTTCAGGGTGCCCTATGTTTAGCAAGCTCCCAGGGTGATTCTGATGTGCTCTAGTGGTGAGAACCACTGGTCTAGAATCCAGTCTCACCAAACCTCTGCTTCACAGAGCTCAGGACACACTAAGTAGGGTTGGCTTACAGCATTCTCCAAATCAGAGATGCCTAATATTTAGCCTGTGTTGATCCAGGGTAAGTCCAATCCTTGGAAGTCTTCCTAAAAAAGGGAAATCTCAATTGCAGGACCCAACATACTTGTCACCTGGAAATTGATGTCACTTCTGGCACTGGGCTAAACCACCTTGAGGTCAGAAGCAGGTATAATCATTCTGATTGTGTTGACCTACAGAAGAATGTCTCTTTTTAAATGCAGTCTTAGTTACACATGGATCTGAATAAGAAGTAGCTAAGAAAACTAAGAACAGCATCTATAGAGGTATATAATACCCTCGAATCCTAAAACATTGTGAGACAAAGGTAAATAGAGAAAAGATACAAAATAGTTTTATAAATCATTTCTAATGAAAAAAGTCCTTGAAATCCTATGATGATTGCAAAACAGCATTTCCTGTAACGTTTGTGGCAAAGACCAACATGTTTTGAAAATATTTCTTAATTGTTCATGAATACCCTTAAGCAATTTCGTGGTCCACAATAGCTATTGAGCCTGAAACTGAATAGCAGATGTAGGGACGACCCTCATCACCCCATTCATTGTATTACTTATATGACTCAGCCATGCATGGTTTTAAGACGATTGAATTAAAACAGAGAAAACAGTACTTAAGAGAACTTTGTTGATGGTCAATTTAGACAGATGGCAGGCAGTTTCCAGAGCTTTTGTGCTTTCTTTAAATGAATAATATTTAAAAAAAAAAAAACTGAAAGGAAAGGTGGTTGATTTTTCACCATACCAATGATTTATTATTAATCTAAATTTGTCACCTAGTAGCTTTATACAAAGGGCTGGTGAAAATTACAAAATACCAGATAATCTATGCCCACCTCTATAACATAATCATAATGATGTTCATTGAGGTAGTTAATTTATTGTATTATTGTTTCAGAATCAATTTGTTGCCATTTAACTGTAGTGTGTTGGTCTTTTTTTCTTGGTGTTTCTATCACTTCTCTGAATTTTGCCAGGGCCACTCTTCAGGTCATGGGTATGTGTACGAAAATGATTTTTTAGAAATGTTTACCAGGTAAATACCTAACATATATCCATGAAACTTACCTGATTTCTATATACATTCTACTCTGAATTTTCATTTTTTTGGAAAAGGATTGAAATCCAAATTCATAAAACCCTAATTTCTTGCTTGCCCATTATATAGATACATTTGTAATTTATTAGAGAATTATTTTGGTACTTAATTCATATAAAAGAGTCTAAAATAGAAAGCTTTTTCATCAACAGGTCTCTTTGAAGGACTATGGTGTGAGCATTATTATTGCTAAAATATTTTTATGAATTACAACATGAGAGTTTGTGAAGAGAATTTCTCCTGTTTATAGACTATTCTGTTTCACTCTTTTTCTTTTTTTTTTTTTAAGTGGACTCAATCATTGAGAAGAAAGAACTTAACAAATTCCCTTGAACAAAAGATAAGGTGCCTGGAAAAACAGAGAAAAGAGGTAATTTTGAAATATTAGTTGAAGCAACATGTCCCGTGGATTAATGCTGAGAATAAAATAGGCACCTAGTGCCTTTTATTTTTGTTATTGGGTCATAGTATTTATCTTAAGGATACTGGACTGCATTATTTTGAGAGCAAATACTTCTTTCTTATTCACCTACATATCTCTTACTCGGTCTCTCAGTGCTTGTGCAAATGAATAAAAATGACAAAGCCATAAATCCAATAATTATAATCTTAATTTTTTTCAGAACTTAGACATTTCCTCCACATGGGCTAGGTGAGCTTATCATCTGTGCCCCTTATGCTGGGCACTTGACACACCTTGAAACTCAAACTGTCAGAGGCTTTATTGTATCATTGATTAGGTGCTATGACTTCATGAGTTGGGCATCTGACCAACAGGGGTTAAGGGGTTAAGCATTATCATAAAAGAAATTTGTTTTAAAGTGTCATTGGGAATGTGATGGATATTATTTTGAGTTCCGTTTTTCTGAGTTTAATGAATATTAGAATCTCTTTATTCTCCTTGACAGAGAAAGAGGTAAAAAGTTAACAATTGGCACTCTGTTGTCAATTTTGTAATTCCTTTTCAAAATCATTTTCTATGCTAGAGCCTTCGTGTTTTCTTCTATGGTTTCCTCTACCCTTCTTTGATACTGCATAAAATAGTGTGCCCTTCTGGAAAATTACTGAACTATAGCAGAGTAATGTTACCATAGCATAGAAATGTTAGTCCCTAAAATAACAACAGATCAGGGATCTTTACATAATAATATTATATAGTCTTATACTAAATAGTCATATCTATTTCCAGCATAAGAGTTACCTCACAACTGCCACTCTGGATTAGATATTTTGTTTTGTTATTGAGAGAAAGTCTTGCTACATTTTAGTCATTGTGACACTCTTCTCCATGTCTGTCCCATATTTATTGGTGTTGGAATTTCTCTTAATGTGGAAAATTGTGGACTTCCCTTACAAGAAAACTGAAAACAGGTCTTAGTGTTTTTTCTTTCATCTATTTGGCACACAGTTTTAAAACTTTCAAATTGTTTGCAGCCTAAATTGTTTCTAAATATTGTCTTACGACAAAACTATTATTCCCTGAAAAAGCTATGCTTTCAAAAAGGTGATATTATCCATTAGCTGAGTATATAATACAAATCATGTACCGATTTAAAAAAAAAAACACAGTATTGCAAGCAAATGATTATCAGTTAATTGAACTTGGAATTTTTTAATATAAATTCTACATTTAAAAAGCTAGAAGAAATATTTCATTATAATAATCAATGTAAGCACATAAAAATATGGAAAGGTTTGAAAAAAGGCCCTTCAAATAAATATTAATAACCCTTAGATAAAACCATTAATACTTACAATTTTTTATCAGATTCTGGTTAGATTAAACAAGAAGATGAAAATTCAAATAACTAAGCAAAGTTAGAAGTTGCTAATAAACTGTTCAACTGGCTAGTCAAGATATACCTAAGGCTTAATAGTTTTTCATATGTGAACCAATTATGAAAGGCGAATGTGTTCAATTAACTTATCCCAGATCTACCAGAACTTGGTGGAAGGAATACTGTCTTCACCCATGTCTTCCAAAGCCTTAGTAGTCTCGAAAAGTGATTTCATTTTGGCTAAATTTCCAAATGGGCAAAATCCTTTGTTGCTTTACCAAACTTTAATCATTTCAGCTCCTGGAAGTTAACCAGCAATGGGATCAGCAATTTAGAAGCATGAAAGAGTTATATGAAAGAAAGGTAAACACCTCTCTGTTCGGTATTTGCTTTCAATCGCTAATCTGGGGGAGACAAGTATGTGAAGATTCTCATTGATTTCAACTACAGGAGATTTGTGGGTAGCCAGCTGTCTGTTGTAAAATGATGAGGGGGAGGGTGCTGAGTGCATTATTGGCCTCTCCGTACTGAAGATTAATGAACGAAGGAATGTGTCAGTGAATTGTCTTAAGCATGGCAAAAGAAAGGTACTAAATATAGCCCCCAGTGCTGTCTCTAGAGTTCTTGCCCACATTTATCATAGCTCACACAGTATCCTGGCCTCAGCTTTGTTACTAGCAGCCATAAAAACACAAGGTTATATGTGAGGTGAGAAATGGCTTAAAGTTCATATTTTTATGCAAGGCTACTTCTCTAATTCGTTATAGCATAAGCTGTTTTCCACAGAAAAAGAGACAAGCAATGTTAACAGCGAAAGTGTGAGGGGAAGTGGGGAATCCCTTCTCTCCAAAGCATGTTCTCTGTCAAGACACTTTTGCTTTGGTGAGAAAGAATTTTTGGGGGAGGAAATATATTTTAAAGGGTAAAAGTCAGTTTATAATTTAAAACCATTCCATGTTCTAAAAGAGAGGAAAGAGAAGGTAAACTCTCCAAAATAATTCAGAATCAAGAAACTTGACCACAAGTGAGTAATACATGAGTATTGCTCTTTTCTTCCTCATTTTGATACTCAGAGTATTAAATTTGGAAAGAGCAGGATAACGTTTCACTACACCAGGTCATGGTCAAGCCACCTTACAATATTCAGTCTGGACAGCTTTGGGATCTCCAAATTTTAAAGCACATGATCCCAGAGAAAATTGTTTAAGCTGCCTTCCTGAATGGCTTGCAGCTGCATGAAGACCCAGGGTTAACAATGGTCACAGTTCCCATTTTGATCAAGTGCCTGTCCCTAAGGCTTTTCTCACTGGACCCTTGTCACTCAGACGACTAATTTGGCATTTAGTAGCAGGTCAAATGCTGCAGGTTACTGATGAGTTAAAGGTCATGTCTTTTTTTCGGCAAGGTAGGCATATTCACTTATCCCCTATCCTTCGCTGTCCTTTTCAAATCAGATGAGGCACACCTTGCAAGCTGAGGATAGAATGACAAGCCTAGAAGGCTCCCGTAAGGTCTACGGGTTTATTTCCTCGAAAGTGGTGTGCTCTAGAGAAAGGAGGCTGGAGGCCGTTTTGGCGTTTGCTTTTTTTTCTTGTAGAGGAAACTTCTTTTTAAAAGCAAAAGACCCGATCTTGGTTTGGGGCGGTGGAAAGAAGAGCCACTCCCTAGGGGATGCCCAAGACTGAGCCAGTTCTGTCCCCGGGTGCTTAGGCTGGGAATAAATCCAGGGGGTTGTGGGCTTCAGGCGAGGTGTCTGCAGCTGTCCGTGAACCACTTCTACAGGTCGCAGGGCTGAAAACGAAACTGGACGCCGCAGAAAGCTTCCTAGGCACGCTGGAGAAGGCGCTGCAGCAGAGCCAGAGGGAGAGCGACCTGCAGCAGCGCGAGGAGGTGGGCGGGGATCGGGGAGCGACCTCCCCGCCCCCAGGAGCGCGCGGTAGCGGGTAGGGGGGGTCCCCTGCCTCCAGACGGTTGAGAACCAACCGTTGATTCAAATCAACCCTCTGCAGAGTGGTGACCGATGGGCAAGGGTGTACGGGTTACGCAAGTCCCCAGAGCCAAAAATAGGGGCCACTTCTCTAGAATCAGAAGGCGGGAGGTGCCCGGCTCACTTCCTTCTTTGTCGCGCAAACAGGCAGACCTTAATTTGCTCGGCTCCACCCGCGGGGAGAACTGAGCCAGGGCTTTGGGGTATCTTTCTCCGACATTGCAGCCTAGGAGAAAATTCATTTTGCGTTTTTGCTTTTACTCATACTGATCATTTTTATTACCAGTGTTGATAATATGACAATTCCTTGTATTTGTACAGCTGCTTTTCAGCTTACAGAGAGCTTTACAAATAAGTATTACTTTTGTCATCTTAAAAATATAACATTTTTGAAAAGTATCTCACCCTCATCGTCTCATTTAACATCCTCAGCCCATCTGTGAGGAAACTTTTATTTTTGCCGTTTTAGAGATGAGAAGGCTGAGACATAAGGCTTAGATGACTTAATGTCGATAATGTAGCACATGGAAAAATGGGACTTGAGCCCAGTCTCCAGATTGGAAGGCCCCTTTAATCCTCCTGAGAACTAGAAGGTGGCCATTGAGGTGATGGCCTCTCTTAAAATAGACTCCCGGTTTTACTTTTAGTTATGGGACTTCATGGATTTATAGAAAATGGGAGGAGGCCCTTGAGCTCTAATGGCCTCTCATTTTTTTCAGGCATGTTAGGAAAGAACGAGAAGGGTAGATTTTCTCAGGTGAAGTCTTGTGACTAATATTGTGATGCAGCAGCTGTATTTTAAAACGTGCACAAATCTTAAGGCAATGTCACAAATCAGTGCAGACATCATCAGTTCAAGTTCCCTTCCTTGCTTAGCAACTCCCTTTCTGCCACGTAAGATAAGAGTCCCTTTCGGTTCCATTTACATGCAGCACAGGAATCATGGTAATTTTTTCCCTATGCAGTTGGGACCATCTTCTTGTGGAAATAATTTTCTCTTAAACTATGCTAAGTTAGAAAAAGATTGGTACATTTTCTATGTGTACACATGGACCTCTTCTGTTTAAACAAAGGCAAAGAGAAGTGTTTTCACTTTTAAAGAAAACGACTCACCTAAAGTAGATTTCTTTAATCATTGTGATGGGAAATATTAGCTATTAAAATAATATACTTTAACGTATATCTTCGCTATTTCCTCATCTTGATTTACCTAAATTCCAGAATGTTTATTTTACGGGGTTAAAGCTGCAGTCTCATTAAAAATTCAATTCACTCCACAAAAAGTTTACTGTCCAGAATATAAAATTAAGAGATAGGAGGCAGATGTTGTCTGAATCCAGAGCCTGTTATTGTCTAAGCCACTGACCTTGCTTCAGTTACTTAAAACACTGGATTCCTTGAAGGTGATCTGAAAAGTGGAGGAGTGATGTCAGTTGGACTAGCTCATCTCTACCTTTTAAAAGTAATCATCAGAACAATACAGTGCTCTGAATAATTATCTGTGGTGAAATGTCTTGTTGCCTGAGGTTTTATCTTTTATCCTCTTCTTTGTCTCTCACCAGTCCTGAATGATGCAGGATTAGGCTTTGAGATATTCGGTATTTTTTGTTGCAATGACACTTTGCATATTAGAACTTTCAGTTATTTTTAGTGAGTCACTCTTTCATCACCTTGTAAGAGTGCATAGCAAGTACCTTTTTCTGCAGACCCATTTGACCCTTGAAAGTGAGGAGTGGGGATTTTGATAGCTTGTTCTGGGGTCACAAAACTTAGTAGCAGTAAGGATAACATAAAGATTTCTTCTATCCTCATCCTGACCTCCACCCAGAGATTATTGCTCAAATGGAATGTTAAGTGAAAATCTAGCAGGTCCTGTTTTTTGTTTGTTTGTTTGTTTTTTATTTCAGAAGTATTCCTACAATATCATCTCATCTGAATTTTATTGATTTTGAATTTGTTTTCTTGCTTTCTACTTCAGAAGGAAAAGGAGAGCCTAAATGAAGAATTACATGAATTGAAGAGAGAGAATAAGCTTTTGAAGGAAAAAAACGCTCTCGCGAACCAGAAGAAACAACATTTTGAATGTGAAATAAAACGCCTCAATAAGGTATCAGGCCAGGTGAAGCTGGAGAGATCAAATGAGAGGTTTCTGTATAAAGAGCACTTTCTGGGCTGAGGCTCACAGCAAAATCCACACTGCAATGCAGCTCAGTCTTGGGGGCTTGCACGGAGGTCTCTGTAACTGCATAAATCACTCCTATCTGCTTCGTTCAGCCATACTTGGCTAAGAATTTTTTTGGGAATTCATGTCTCTGCAAAGAATTGTCATTAAAGAAAGAGATAAGGAGAAAGTATAGAAGAGAGTAAGAACTTTTTTTTTTGGTAGTTCAAAGAACCACATAAAGCAAGTGGGTGTTTGCGAATAGTAGCGTTATCTCTTGGTCAACCGCAAAAGTTTCCTGAGGAAAACAGGCTGCTCTTTAAAATCATCACTGTGGAGCTGCTGAGTGTAATACAGACTATATGGAAGCAGGCTAAATGCCAAATCCAAAAATGAGATGGCGGCCTTCCTGAGAATAAGCCTAAAACTCACCTTTAATGGGGACTTGGGGAGTACTGTGTAGGTCTATTAAGAAAATGCTGGTGATTTAATGCCTTTGCTCCAACAACTATTCAAAGGAGCTACCTGTGAATTGCTGCAGAAGGACGACGTGTGTGTGTGTGTGTGTGTGTGTGTGTGTGTGTGTGTGTGTTGTTTTAATGGACTAAACCTTAATTCTCTTGGGGGGAGGGATCGCTGACTTGTTCAGGGAAAAAAATTAAATCCTTTGCTGTTGACTTTTTCAAGAGCCACGTCGTATGTGGACCATGGTAATACTTGTAGTACATGGTTGAGTTGAGATGGTCATCTCTCAGGCTAGATATTTCTTGACCAAAGTAACAGAAATTATCTTCTAAAAAAAGAGTAGGTGGTTGACTGGCCTTAAACACGTGCTCAGTGCTTGCCTTTGGGACCGTGTGCCATCTTGTAGTTAAGTAGTGTTCAGAGGTGTAACTTAAATATCCCCAAAGTGTTAACTATATGCCTGTATGGTTGACAGGGTGCTTTACAAATGTGATGCTATGTTTGATCTGTTTATGGGGCAAGTTATTATTCAGGAGAAAATGAGAAATTGGAGATTGACTTCGTAAACAATGTACTTATCTGTCGTTTAAGAGAGAAAAACAATGTTCAGAGATACAAATTCAGGGCAAATGAATTTTCTGTCTTAATCACTGCTGGAAATCCTTTGCAAATGAATTAGAGGAACTGACATTAATTGAGATTATATTTGAAATCTCTCCCATTTTTGATATGTTATTACTTATCAGTTTTCTTCTGTTCTCTATTTCTATAAATGTAGGCACAAAGATATAAAGCCTGTAGAAATTAAAACAGCCAAGAACTCTGTTTTTTACTCAAACCCATGTATAACCTTCATTTTTGTGTAGGTGTGTTTATAGAAAATTTTTTTTAATTAGTAAAAACTTTAAAACTCATGATTTAATCATAAAATCTCAATGAGAAAAATTAATTTGAGTAAAATTCAGAGCTTGTCATCTTCTCAAAGAGGATTTTTCTGGTTATCTTAATTAAAATTACATACGCCACTTCTAATATTTCCTGTTTTAATATTTCCTTGGAATTCATTGCATTCTAGTATATGCATAATGTCTCATATATATTATCTTAATTGTTTCCTGTCTCCCACTCTTGATTGTAAGCTCCATGTAGGCAGGATATTTGCAGGGCAGACTTCTCTCCTAGACAAGGTGTCCACAGTATTGAGGGCCCACAATACTTATAGTGGCCCATTAATATGCTTAATTTCTCTTAAAGTCAGAGGAAAAAAACTAAAGTATGAGGTTGAAAAAACATTTTCCTATTAATATTAACATATTCATCTTTGTAAGAATGCTATTATAATATATAATTTTACTACATATTTATTTGGAGGAAGGGACTCACAAAGACAACAGTCATAATGGGGCCCTGAGTTTCTCTATTTTGTTCACTGCTACATTCCAAGTGCCTTGAACAGGGCCTTGCTCATGATATGTTCTTAAATATTTGTTGACTGGATGAATGGATGAATTAACTAATTAATGTAATTTGCTGGTACATAATATGTTCAGTAGCCAATTTTGGCCCTGAGATTCATGCTTTAATAGGAATAACACATTACTTATGAGTAGTAAGAAAAAATAAAAGTACTTTAAGCCAGAAAAGATTTCATCTCACACATCTATACCTTCAACTGTCACTTTAAAAACATAGATAGAAAGTGGTGAGCTACAAAGAGATTTTTTTTCTCATTTTTTCTTATTTAGTGCAAAGAGATTTTTTTCTCATTTAGGTTTTTTCTCATTTAGTATTAGTGTCTAATGAAATGTAAGAAATTATTATTTTACAGTATAGATTTTTCTTCTGTTCTCTTTTACCACTGTAATAAATAGAAGTTACTCAAAATGATGATTTGGGTAGCTAATTGTGCGCACCATTCATCACAGCATGGAAATTTGGGGTCCACCCTGCTTGCACAAACCCACTGCCTCTGACCCGGTCTCAGCAGAAATTGGTAGCATGTCACCTTAGCAATTAACATATGGTTTTCAGAAGTTCACACAACTATGTGTACTGAATTTTACTTATTTGCTTTGAGGGAGATACCTAAGGGCATTGTTTTCATCAGGTTCTTGACAGAGAAGCCAGATGTTTGATCAAAGTGAGAGAAATTACCTGAGGCTAGTCAACCAGGGCCACCCATGGGCAAAATTGATGTGTCTGACATCTTGCCATTGTGAGATGGGTAGATCTGTTTAGTATATCTGTGCTTATGGTAAACTGCTGCTCTGGAGTAGGTTACAGGTGTTTGTTCAAGGAAGTTGGAAAGCCCCAAGATGGAATAAATGTCTACTAGACTCACCTTTCATTTATGACTCATTTGGAAAATTTCTAGAGGTCTGAATAGCATGAAAGGTAGATCAGAAAATTCAAATATTACAAGACCTACAAAAGTAGTCTATTCATAGCTGTAGGATATAGAACCAGCATATTTGATTATCTTGACTCACTTGGCTCACCCCACCCTAGATTCTATTACTAGTGACACATTTTTTAAAAATATAACTGTTATGATAATACCTAGAACTATGTAGCTTAGCAATAAATTCTAACAAAACATAAATTATTAAACAACTTCTGTTGTCTAATAATTCTTGGAGGAAGAAAAAAGTTCTTGTTTTTCTTACAACTTCCTGAAAAATGATATTTACATCAGGCTAAACTATAAGACATTCTATTAGGAAATTTCTAATCTTAACTATGCATATTTAAGACCTTAAATTTGCTCTTCTTTTCTATCCTTATGACTATATTGTATAGTAATGCAGGGAAGTGAGTTACTAATAGAATCATCAAATGAACACCACTGAAGCTACTAAAGAAATACAGAGGCAGTAAAGTCTTGGAGCTTTGGAAGTGAACCTTTTCTATTTGTATAGAGGACTCATTTGATAATGAGCAAGTAGTCATATTGTGTGTGGGCTCTGAGACCACAACAGGATGAGGTATGTCTGTCACAATTTTTGGTGGCCATTTTATTTAACTCATCATGAGCCAAGAGTCTTCAGAAGAGAGACAATGTCTTTCATATAATCTGAAAAAGTATAGTATATGTAAGAGTGCCATGGAATTATGAGTAAGGATGATGATCTGGTTGGCAAATCTAAGTGTCTCTTATTTGCTTCACTTCCTCACCCCATGGTGAAAACACCAAGTTGTACTACATGTCAAGAAAGGAGAGCACTCTCTCCACCCTCTAGTGGGTTAATGGGTGTTTTATTGGAGAATAAATATGACTGTGTCTGGGCCAAGGCATGTTATGCTGAAGGAGTACAGAGCAGAACCGTACAACAATGGATAATGAATCTGCCTGGGTTCCCATTTATGTGAGTTTCCCTCTCTCCTGTAAGGGACGTGGTTATATAGCAGAAATATATTATTCAAAATGTCATCTAATAAGGATATATGTATATGTATAGCTGATTCACTTTGTTATAAGCAGAAAGTAACACACCATTGTAAAACAATTGTACTTCAATGAAGATATTCTTTTTAAAAATGTCATCTGAGAGCAGGAGCATCAGCTTTTGAGGAATGCAGATTCTCAGACCCTGCTTCCAGAGATACTGATTCAGGATCCTTGGAGGCAATGCCCAGGCATGGGCCTGTTTGCTACCTCTCCAGGTGATTCTGATGCTCCCTGAAGTTTGAGCTTTACTGATGGAGCATATATTTGACTGAAGCAGACTCTAGAGAAAGGCTATGTATCTGTTTTCCACTCATGGTTGGCTAGGTGGAAGGGGCTCTAACACCAAAGCCTTCTCAAGTAACAATGAGAGTTGAATAGCATAAGCACCATCATGGAGAAAAGACGGAAATTCTGAAAAAAATGCATTTATGAAGAAAGTTACTCAGTGATGAAAGTAGCATTAAAAATGAAATTCTACCTTATGAGTGCATTTGAGATGACTGTAAGAATTGTAGAGAAATTCATATGATGTGGCAACTCTCAGGTCAACAGTGTGCTTATCTTATAACACAGGCTCTTCAGGATGCCTTGAAAATGGAGTGTTCTTCATCTCCTGAGGACTGTTTGGAGAAGTCTGAAATGGAGTGCAGCCATGAGGAGATGAGAACAGAAATGGAAGTTCTCAAACAGCAGGTGAGAAGTTGAAAGTGGAGCGGTCATGTGGAGAACTTAGGGCCCACTGTTCATGCTGCTTTAGCCATTTCTGGAAGTCCTCCTATTCAAAACATGTCAAAGGTTTTTGCATGTATTTTAATTAGAATTACCTAATTTTAAAGCTTTATGGGAAAATATAGATCAGCTAGTCCAACTCTCACACTTTATAAAAGAGAAAATTAAGTTTCAGATGGATTAAGTGGCTCGCCCAAGATCATACACTTAAAAAGGGGGCATGCTAATTAACCTTTTAGTGAAATTCTATTAGCACTGGGTCTACAGGGTTTCATGTAGACATGATTTATTTTGAAGACACGATTAACCCAAACTCTGGACCTTTTCAGAAAATGGTAGCAGCCGGGCTATTATTCTGTAGCTGCAGGCCTCTGGGCTTTTGAACAATGAGGGCAGTTTTAAAGGGAATACTCTGCACTGATCATAGTCACTGAAGAGCCAGGTCTGTTCATCTATCCCTACGTACAGATGGCACCACCTAGGAATTTACTGATGTACAATGGTTTCCTCCTCTTAACTCACCCAACTTCACTCACTGTTTCCAAGTGCACAACAAGAGTAAAGGATGCTCTCTCTAAGCTTCTGCATGCACCAGCAACACAGGGCTGTGGGGATATAGCACTGCCTAAACTACTTGAGTCTAATTTTAGTTCAGCCAGCTGGAGCTGGCTTAGCTGAGGAGCCACCCATGCATATCACATCTCTTTTCCTGTAAGAGGTTAAATAAACTAATATAAGCAAAGGGCTGGAACAGTTCAAAGTGATATTGATAAGTACAGGAAATATAGGAATTCCAATCCCAGAAGCACACATTGTCAGTAATATGTTAGCAATGGCAGGGGCAGGGGATAGGGTGACACAGAACAAAGAGACAAGAAGTATTATTTTCCGATGCCCCTGGGTATGACTTGTTGGCTGTTTTGCTCTGAACAAGTGCCAATTACAAGGATTCCTGATGCAATACAAGGAAGAATAGAGCAATTGTGATATTGTTGTTGTTATTTACTTTATTGTTATTACTTCATAGGAAGTAACCTATCTATAAATCTAAAAAATTCAGGACATTTGACATAAAGTTGGATTTTCTCTTCTATCAACTCAGTTTGAAATAATCTGCTTCATTACATTCAGGATCAAATATACAGCTTGAAAATAGATCCATGGAAAGAATAAGTATATAATCAGAGTGTTAAAACTGCCAAATTCTCAGCCCCTAAAGTACCACTGGCGCTAGCCAGGATTCCTCTGAAAAAGGTATTGCTTACGTTCAGACACCTGAGTCATCTTCAGTGCTCCCATATAATGTACACCACATGCAAGAGAGTTGCTCTTACACATGTTTACAGTAAAGGTTTAATTCGTATTTGATACAGACAATGGCAGGTATTCTTCTTCTCATAAACCCCAAGAGTAGACCAGAATCCATCTCCTTCGTTTCTGTATGACCCTTTTGCTAGCTTTCAGCATTCACATTTTAACTGTGCACATTTCTAACTGGGTACCCACAATCATTACATCACCAAGTGCTGCTTGAAACCCTAAAGGATTTAAATTCACAAAGAAACTGAGCTCGAATCTCGGCCATCTAAGTGATGAAATCGCTATCAGTGTTGTGTTTGATAAAGAGTGTCCATCTGTTCTAATCAGATGGACTTCTCCCACTTCAGATGCCTCTGGTAATTATTTACAGAGCATTGGTTTAACTGTGTCTGGATTTGAACCTCAGCTCTCAACCGAAAAAAAAAAAAAAAAAAAAAAACAGCCCCATACAAAATGTCAGCTTGGCTGGGTATAGTTCCCTTGCAACCTTCTGGTGAATAAAGCCTTGAAATTAAATATGTATATCTGCATCTAGATCCATGTAAAATGTTTAATTCCCCCCCCCTTGCCTATTATATTTTGTTCTATTATTATTGACTTAAAATTGATAATCCTTTAGTTAAAATTCGTTGCACTGTTGCTGATGGCGGTGCAATGTGCATTAACTTTAATAGACAAAATCTAGCTACTAGGTTCCCATGTAATTTGTAGTTTAAATCTGGTTTTAGAGGAAATCCTTTGCTTCATTTCTTAAGCTTCGTTTGTTTTCATAACTCCACATTCTACTCTCCAAGCCATCAGCCAACACTACGCCAATTAAAACAACAATAATTAAATCTGTTTTGGGGGGGGTTGTTTTGATTACTTTTCTGGAATATTTGGAGTACCTCTTGAGAGGCACTCCACTAGAATGTTACTCTTTTTTATGATATACTCCCACAATTACTTATAAAGGCCAACTCTGGTGAATATCTTTCAATAAACATGCTTTGCTCTCCCACATACATGAGCCTTTCATTTCTATCTTGTGCTAAACTTATAATTTATATTTAGAAACTTTGGCTTATCAGTACTTAGTGGTTTCACTTAGCAGCTATTGTCAGTAAACTCTTTCAGAACTTCAAGCAATATTTATACATCAAAGTCTTGTTTTAGAGATGCATTATTTGCTCCAAAACAGTGAAACTTAACACTGATGGGGTGGGAGGAGCAAGGCTTCATCACAATAGTGGAATATGCAATAAAAAATTGGGGAGGAGGGCCTCCCTGGTGGCGCAGTGGTTGAGAGTCAGCCTGCCGATGCAGGGGACACGGGTTCGTGCCCCGATCCCGGAGGATCCCACGTGCCGCGGAGCGGCTGGGCCCGCGAGCCATGGCCGCGGGGCCTGTGTGTCCGGAGCCTGTGCTCCGCAACGGGAGAGGCCACAGCAGTGAGAGGCCCGCGTACAGCAAAAAAAAAAAAAAAAAAAAAAAAAATTGGGGAGGAGAATTATTTTCAAAATATCCATGTTATTGGGCCTCCCTGGTGGCGCAGTGGTTGAGAGTCCGCCTGCCGATGCAGGGGATACGGGTTCGTGCCCCGGTCTGGGAGGATCCCATATGCCGCGGAGCGGCTGGGCCCGTGAGCCATGGCCGCTGGGCCTGCGCATCCGGAGCCTGTGCTCCGCAACGGGAGAGGCCACAACAGTGAGAGGCCCGCATACCGCAAAAAGAAAAAAAAAAAAAAATCCATGTTATTACTTTACTTATGAATTTCTGATATATGCTCAAGGAGAAAAAAGTTGAGAACTGCCATTATAAACAAAGTGAAAGGTAAAATTATAGTAATATGTATCAAGATAGAGCCCCATCATAAAGAAATATTCATGAAAAGAGGACAGGAATGTCTCAGATTGGACAAACCCAGATAGCACCTCTCCGGAACTCATTTATATGGCTTAAGAGAAAAGGAAGCTAGCAGTAACAGTAAGTTAATATTTCCTAGGTGCAAATATACGAAGAAGACTTCAAAAAGGAGCGATCAGACCGAGAAAGACTTAATCAAGAAAAAGAGGAGCTACAGCAAATTAATCAAACTTCTCAAACCCAGTTGAACAGGCTGAATTCTCAGGTATAAGTCCAATAATCTTTGCCATCACGTATGTTATTTTATTTTTATTTTCTCATTTAAAAATCTAGACATTTTGGCTTCTGTTAATTGCCGTTGGATTTTTTTTTTTTTTTGAGGGATTAGCACCTGGGATGAAATCATTCTTAAACAATCTTGTAAAGAAGATGAAAATGACTAGAGATTTCTTTCATCTTAAGTATATTAAGGAGTTTTCCAAGAAATTGGATTCCAAAGTCTTTTATAAAATCCAGTTCTTTTGATCTTTTTCTCATAATATTTATCTTGGTAGAATGGGAGTTGGAACTACCTAGCACTCAAATTCAAAGCCAAAACACTCTAGTACAGTGAAGTTGTTTCTAAATTCTTATCATTTTCTTTGAAGGGCTATGTTGGAATGTTCCTGTCTTCTAAAAACATACATACTAAATGTCATTTATATACCTAGTGAAACCAAGAATTTTGTTCAGTGGGTTCCCAGATTTAAAGTAACTGGAGTGCTCTCAAGGAAGCCAGATAATGTTAGCCACTTTATTAGAATAGAATATTAAATGTAAGCATACTAAAATTAGGTGCAATAGAATTTATTAAACATAGACTCAGGAATTTGCCATGATGGGTAAATATTGATGTTAATGAGGGAAATGTAGCTAACACAAATTTGGCTTAAGAAAAAACAATGAACTACGAAATTTTTCATTTGCAAAATTATGCAGTGTTTTTCAATAAATAAGGAATTGTTGTGGGACAGGCTGTGACAGCTCTGTAGCTTCAAGATTCTTAGTCTTAGAAGAGATTTTAAACTCTTTGTCATCACCTTCTTCCTAATACAAAGTAGATTGTGAGTTAATTTTAGTTTCTTCTTTGCCATCTTTTTTAAGGATTAACTTTAAATTCCTAGTTTTACATGGAGAATTATTTGGCAGAACCATTTCCTTTCTAAGAAACTGGAAGGAATAAAATAACGGTAAAAATATAATACAATGCTTTTTCTGAAAATAATTCATGCAACATACTTTTACAACAGTGGGTGAGAAAATGTTCTGATCGTTTTTGGTGAGAAAATCACTGTCTCAATTTGTATGCCTTACATGCAAAGCTGCCTTAAATTTTTTGAAGTTGTCACTGCACAAATCATTTTACTTCCTGACGTATTTTAATTTTATTCATTCTACTACATTAAATTCAGATTGATGATAAATATTTGTCTAGACTGACAATGTTCTTGCCTTTATAAAAGCTGTAGTACAGCCCGAAACATACAAGCAGATACTTACATTATAGACTATAATTCACAGAAATTTTCATTCCCGTGTCATCTGTAATTTTTGATTGATATCAAAAAATAAATGTATTGTCTAATTACAGTACAGTATAACTGCTTATGAACTAGGGGAGGATCCTAGTGATATGCTAAAACTATCAAAATTTTCTTTATAATGATAATCCAAGCATTTATTCTTCAAAAGTCTCATTTACTCAGGTGAAAGGAAGACAGAATTCACCAGATGTAATAGATGGTTTAACAATCTATGTTAAATGTATTAACAGCAGATTAAATGCCATGATAGAATAGGCATTACCTTATTTGAGTAGCATATTACCAGTGGTCCAAATGGACCACTTGACCAAAGGAATTTTTAGGTCAAATCGATCTGCCACTAGTTGCTTACATACCAGAGTTTGTTCTTCCTATCATGAAGGACATTTTAAAGCAATGACTGGTAAAACAGTCAGTGTGGTGAAGTGAAAGATACTTAGGAGATATTTAAGGATAAAAGCCCAATGTTCACGCCTGCTTTGACAATCAGTGAGGACCTTTAGCAAATATTCAACCTTTCTGTTCTTTCTTTTCTTCTCTGTAAAATGACAAAGTTGGAGTAGATGATCTCTAAAATGTTTCTTATAACTCTAAAACCTCTGTCTCTAAAAATAAGTTGCTTAACCTCTCTTAGCATTCTCACCTGTAAAATATAGATAATGATACCTACCTCATGACTTCACAAAGTTGTTCTCAGGGTTAAGTGAAAAAAAATCTATGCAGAAACATCTAGTTCAAGTAATGGCTCACAGGTATTTCATAAATATTCTGTTGGAAGGGAGAATTTTTAACAGTTTCATTTAGTTGTATAATTAGCCTGCCACATTCGGTGCCTCGTAATCTAATTTTGATGCTTTCTTTCTGCAAGGCATTTTGCTATATGCTGTGAGGGAACTAAAAAAAGATCCATTCTATTAAAAGACTCACAAGATAATGAGGGGGACATATATAGTCTGTCCTCATCATTTTTGCAGATTCCATTTTTGTGAATTTGCCTACTCACTAAAATATATTTGTCACCCCAAAATCAATTCTTGTGCCACCTTTAAGGTCATTTGTGAACTTGTGCAGAGCAGCAAAGTACTTGAGCTTCCTGACACACTTGTTCCCAGTGGAGGTCCAACAGGTGATGCTGTCTTCTTCTTTCAGATCTCATACTGTAAAAAGTGTTCTTTTCATGGTCTATATAGTGCCACATTTTTCACATATTTGTGCTTTTTGGTGGTGATTTCACTTTTTTAAAATAAATTTATTCTATTTTATTTTTGGCTGCGTTGGGTCTTCGTTGCTGCATGCGGGCTTTCTCTAGTTGTGGCGAGCGGGGGCTACTCTTTGGTGTGGTGTGTGGGCTTCTCATCATGGTAGCTTCTCTTGTTGTGGAGCATGGACTCTAGAGCGCAGGCTCAGTAGCTGTGGCCCACGGGCTTAGTTGCTCCATGGCATGTGGGATTTTCCCGGACCAGGGCTCAAACCCATGTCTCCTGCATTGGCAGGTGGATTCTTAACCACTGCACCACCAGGGAAGCCCCCGGTGATTTCATTTTTTTTAAATGTCCCCCAAGCATAGTGCTGAAGTGCTGTCCAGTGTTCCTGAGCACAGCAAGGCTGTGATGTGCCTAATGGAGAAAAGGCATGTGTCAGATAAGCTTCACTCAGGGATGAATATAGCACTATTGGCCATGAGTTCAATGTTAATGGATCTATAATATTTATTAAATGAGGTGTCTTTAACAGAACACACATAAAACAAAATTATGTATTGATTGATTTACAAAAATGGCATGACCAGAAGCTGGCAGGAACCTAAGCCTGCATTTCCCTGGGAGAAATGGTGCAGTGTTTGCTACTTCAGTGTCCACAGTGACTTTATAGAGCATAACTACTGTGAATCATGAGAACTGACTGTACATAGCACACATTAGACTATAAAAAGTCATATAGTAAATGTAAAATGCTATCTATATGAGAGGACCAAAGGAGAGAATAATTCTGATAGGTAGGACTTGGAAAGGTATCATAGAGTAGGGGACATTTGACCTTGCTTTATAGGGATGTAGGGATGACAATAGCATAACTAAAGAGTCCAAAGAAAACCAGCTTTCCCTAGTTGTGTCAGTTGTTGGGGTAACAGAGCATAGGTGAGTCTGCTGGATGAGGTTGGGCCTTAAATAGTGAGAAGCACGAAGTGTAGCAGTATGCCTTTGAACAAGTTACTCAGCATCTCATGCCTTAGTGACCTTGTCTGTAAAACAGGAATAATAATGTTAAGTATCACATAGGGGTATTGGGAAGATTGAGTGTGAGTTATTAAGTGTAAAGCACTTAGATCACTGTCTGGCATGTATTAAGTGCATATGCAACTTCTAAAATTTATTGTGGAAGCCTTTGACTGTACAATTGACCAATTCCAATTACATTCAATCAGCAGTAGAAGCTGTTTCTATATCCATATCTATGTCTGTATCTATATTTATACCTAGAGCTAAATACATCAACCTAAAACTGAGAATTATAATGGCCCCAACAAATTGGAATAACAATTTTAAACAATCCAACTTTCCAAACTTCATTTGGGAATTTCAAGATAGAACCAGTGCCTGTCTGAAAAATCCAAAACTCAGCTATTTTCGCTGGCATGACTGTTATCAGTGCTTCACCCCCTTGATTTCTGAGTAGATCACTGCCCTCTGGGCCAAGAGTAGCTTTAGAACATTTGAGCTCTTTCTGGTATGCAAATGCCTTTGTTTTGTCCACAGATAAAAGCTTGTCAGATGGAGAAAGAAAAACTAGAAAGGCAATTAAAACAGGTATGTTGATCCTTACTTATATTCACCAGCCCTCTTGTCGTGCTTGAAATGCCGACTTTAAGTTTTACTCACACATTTATTCCCAAGTACAGCAGTTCCTCATGGTCCCAATTGAAGGCATTTTCAAACTCTGGTACAGATAGCCTAGGACAACTCATGCTTTTCACTGTCAACTAAAATGTCAGTGGAGAGTTAATGCTTAGGTACCACCAAGGCCTCTCAACCCTAACACTCATGAAAAGCACATGTTACAGAACACGTTTTTACAGTAGTACAAGCTTTAGTGTGTGTTCATGCAAACGGAGATTTCTTCATAGACTCACAAACACCTGGGAAATATATTTCCTTAGTATTTCTTGCAATTGCTTCCACAACAGTGGAAAACTACATCAAAGACTTGTGCCTTCTTTTGAGAAAGTAGAGTATCTTCTTGGGTATTGGAGCATTCTAGTCCATTGGTTCACTAGGAGCCTTAAGGAATGAATATTTTTCTCTTAATTCCTAATTTCCTCTCTGGACTTTAGTTATGTCATCAGTGTCTCTGGCTGCAGTTTAAGAGAATTTATTTTATGGCTTAAAGGCTGGTTCTTCTTCAGCAAGGACTATGTGAAGGTAACTCAGAGACACAAAGTTAACTCTACATACATTTTCAAGTGTTTCTAATTTCTTCAACATGGAAAAGTAGCTACAGCTTCACCTTAAGTAAAATTTGGCCTGTGAGCTTCATCTGTATCAGTCCAGAGTCTGCATTGACAGGCCTCCTATGTTGAATTTGTATTATGCCAGATTTAGGCTAAACCTTAAGATTTCAACCAAACTTTGTGATTGTATAAAACAAGTGTCAGTGTGATTCCCCAATTTCACCCACTTCCCGTGAACCAACAGCATTGTTCTCCTCAGATGTATTTCCCGACCAGTAACTACGGCTGGAATTTCCACCTACGGGATCCATACCTACCGAAAGGCCCTGGGGCTGTGCAGGATCTACAGAAGTACCCAGTACGTAAGAGCTCTCATTCCAACAAATAAGTGCTTATATCTCTAATAAGTGCTAATATTCTCTTTTGGTAGAAATGATGTCTGTCTCAGGAATTTTGGCACATAATACTGTCTACATAAAGAGCCTCTATTTATCTCAGCCTCTAATTTGCAGAGTTACAGTGGTCTATGTACATTATAATTATCTTTGGGACACTGTATCCATAGGACATATAGATAGGAATACATTAACTGACAGGTATCGAATTGAGCTAAAATTCCAGGAACAAACATATTACACTTTATATGGGTCATTTTTAATGACATACCTGACTCTACCAAAAAGACATTTCTGCGTATAAAGAAAAGAAAAGTGAATATAGCAAAACAGTCTGGGAGATACTTTTTTCAGTTGTAGACTTATATTCAACTACTATGAATATTGCTACATCTGTGCAAAATAGTTTTTGACATTTTCCAATTGAAAGGATCTTCTTAAAGGATCCAAGAAAAAGTGACCCACTTAAGTTGCTCTCTATGGCTGTGTCTACCCAAGCAAAATGAAGTGAACAGTGGAGCCATTAGTTGTGAGTGAAATTGATTTGGACAGTCAACCTGAATAAGTCAGACCCAGAGCACCCTCCCTTTCCTTCTCAATAACAGTGTTCCACCCACCATCCCCCACGGTCTGGAAGTTTGTCTCTACTCTCTATTTTTGCCTACATAGACAGAATCTTTATACAGGAAATAAATCATGCATTTTTCTGCATTTTGGATTGGCTCAGACAACCTCCTCCCCCTTAGTTATTATTTACTGTGTTTTTAATTAGGCAAAGAATCTGAGATTTTAAATCCTAGCAGGATTTTCCTAGCAGGACACTTAAGGAGTACATAGTTCTCTTAGTTGCCTGAAACTTCTCACACTTTTGTATTTGAGTGTGACTCAGAAGCCCTTTTCCCAAGGGAAGAGATAATGACTCTTTGGGTGGTGGAAGGATGTCAGAATGTAATGAGCATCTCTTAGTTGACCCTGGTGTGACACAGCATACAGCTGAGAATTTGGTTCTTTTTGTGTTGTTGTTGGTTGCTTCTTCTGTCTGCTCTCCCTTCTCCATTTTCTTTTTTCTTTTTTTTTTTTTTTTCTTTTTTGCTGTACGCGGGCCTCTCACTGCTGTGGCCTCTCCCGTTGCGGAGCACAGGCTCCGGACACACAGGCTCCGCGGCCATGGCTCGCGGGCCCAGCCGCTCCGCGGCATGTGGGATCTTCCGGGATCGGGGCACGAACCCGTGTCCCCTGCATCGGCAGGCGGACTCTCAACCACTGCGCCACCATGGAAGCCCCCTCCATTTTCTTTTTTCTTTACCCGTTTGCTTACATTTTACTTTTCACTAGAAACATTTCTGGGAATCTCCAAACACAGCTATCATTCTGTATTTTTTCCCGAATGTAGAAGGAAATTAATATTGTGGGAAGCAAAGAGATAGAAATTTACTAAGGAGTTTAGTTGTCTGCAGGTTAGGGAATTGGAGGAAATACTCTCGTGGAAGGTTAACTATAAATCCAATGAGTCATTGAAGTTTGCCTACAAGTAAAAATGACTATTTTCGTCAAATCTTCGTTTGTGGAAAGAAGGCAGAAGTTCACCTACTATAAAAGCTCATCAAACCTTTTCTATCAATTACAAGAGATAAGGCAGTCCAGATCACTTAAAGTTATCACCAAATAAACGTCTGTATTTGAAACAACATTCCAAGCCATGTAATGACTACATTTTCTATCAGTATTCACTTAAACAAAATCTCAGTATAAGGAGAGAAATTACAGAAACTCCCAGAGTTCATTTTAAAAGAATATTTCATGTTTCATGCTTATTTCTAAGCCTGAATTAAAGCACATGCAATAGTGTTTGTAAAATTATTGTATATTCACCTTCTTTTGGCAACTGTCCTGGAATATAAAACTGAGGCTCATGTCACTTATCCTATGTGTTATTTGAGACATCTAAAAATAAACCAGGAGATGAAAAACAGAGGTGATCTCATTTCCTCTTTTAGCTTTTTGTGGACCAAAAAAGAGCCAAGAGCCTAGGTGTCTGAGTGAGGGTAAAGTGGCGTCAGGCAGTACCAAATGCAGCATTTCTTAGCGTCTTAGATAATTGAACTCTTAGGCTACTTTCAGTGGTCTGGCAGCCCTGTAAAATGCCCCCTATTGGCTCATTGTTAGAGAAAACTCTCCTGAGTTATTTTCAGGTGGTAATTGGATAATAGAACAAAGGGCCTGTCTTCTCTGGGTCTTGGGGAGAAGGTAGAGGAAGCAGGAACAAGCATCTGGAGCAGGAAGATAGACCAACCTCCTTGGCAGGGAAAGCTGAAATTCCTCTGTTCTAAGTGGTTAAATACAAAGATTCTGGCCTTGGAACTGTATTTTGAAATTCAGGTCTATAGTTTATGATTTATTTCAATGCAATTTGTTTAACAGGTTTCCTGATGTTCAATGTCTAGCTGTTCTTAATTGGTGTAAATCTAGGGAAAAAATCCCAAGAGAAAAATGCAAGTCTACCCTCTCTTCTCACTGACTGTCTAGTCTCAACTAAGCAATTTAGAATAGTTTCTGAAGAGGAACCGTACAAAGGGAAAGATTTTCACTCCTTTACCATCCTGAGCCTCTATAAGCCATGTCCTCATGTAATGGCTTAGATTTCTTCCTTGAGCCACCAGAAAACATTAAACTTGTACATTGTTGTCTTGGTCTTCCTGTTGCCTCCTGTGCGAGGGTTTTATAAAGAGTATTTCTTGATGATAAAGTCTTTTGTTTTATTTATGGGCTATAGTAAGTTTTACAAAAGTGTTTATACTTCTGCACATATCCAAAACACATCTGGTTTAAAAAAAAAAAAAAAAAAGCCACAATCCCAAAGTAGTAGACATTCTGGCTGAACACAGAGTGGATTTAGGGGTGGGGGGTAGGGAGATGGTAATAGTGATGAGGGAGATAAGAGGGGTGAGCAAGATTGGCCACAGGTCTGGATAGAAACCCCTTTTGTGTTGCCTGCATAACAAAAGCCACATAGGGTAGTTATATTTTTAACATGCCACTATGTTTGGTTTGAAGCCCATGTTGATATAATAATGTTTTATTTTTCCACACAGCCAGACCATCAGTGGTATGCTCCCGACCTGTTTCCGCCAGATGTGCAGGACAAGGCAAATGGTAAGACCACAGCTGTATTGAGCATTCTTTCATGTTTACATTTTAATGGACTCTTTTGGGGATGTTTACTCATACTCATACTCGGGGAGGACCCACTATAAAGTTGAGTTGCATACACAACTCTAATGTGATGCACCTGGGGTTAAATTGAACTCCTTTAGAAAAAGAAAATGTTCGAATGCAGAAATGCATGGATCTCAGTTCTGGCTTCTGTTCCTATTCCATCTCAGAGTCAGTATTCCATCTGGGGTTAGAAATGAGAACTTCCAGCAGAGCTGCATTATAACAACAACAACAAAGTTCTGTGATTCTACTGCAAAAGACAGATGCACATCCACTATTCCAGGTTGAGTTTGCTAGACAGATGTTTTAAATGTCACTGGCAGACAGACAGAGGAAACCAAAGGCTCAGAGCTGTGTTCCCTAATGACTAAATGTCAGGCTCCAAGTTTAGGCCAGAGTTACCCACAACGCCCACTTCTAAGTATGCTGAGAAAAATGAAAAAGTCACCTACCAAGTACTCACAACTAAGAGTACTCTTTTACCTTATTTTTCTTTGGTTTACCATTCTCTTCTTTCTTTCCAGAATCTGCTATACTTTCTACTGCTGTTTCTCTGGTCTCACGAGGCCACCCAGGAGTGGGCTGAATAAACTGGGCTATAATTATAATCCCTCTTCTGTTTTCATCACATATAATCAAAAGTCAGCAAAGGCTGCAGCATGTTTAAAATTCCATATGACACATACCTGTGACTCTAACTTGTTAATTTCCAGAGATTGGAATCTATCTACAAAAGCTGAAGAGGAGCCATATTCCAATTTCAGGCCATACTTGGAATGTTATCTCATTTAGTTCAGATCTGAGGTCACAGAATTCTAGTTTTTAGTTCAAGGAATCCATTATGGAATGGAAGCAGAGAGCCGGGGATACCATATGTAATTTTCCAGTTAGGAACTTCACAAGTGCAAGGGCTTTTCATGGTAATCTACATAAATGGAGCCTCCTACAGCTGTGCAGCACACAACCTGGACAGCTGTACACAGCAGCACTGAGAGTGGCAAAGGCCATAGCTCATAGTAGCATTATGGAGAAGAAAGATAAAAAGTGAGAATTCTAGGGCTTCCCTGGTGGCGCAGTGGTTGGGAGTCCGCCTGCTGATGCAGGGGACACGGGTTCGTGCCCCGGTCTGGGAAGATCCCACGTGCTGCAGAGCGGCTGGGCCCGTGGGCCATGGCCGCTGAGCCTGCGCGTCCGGAACCTGTGCTCCACAACGGGAGAGGCCACACAACAGTGAGAGGCCCGCGTACCGCAAAAAAAAAAAAAAAAAAAAAAAAAAAAAGTGAGAACTCTATAATAAAATGTCTAAGTATTTATCAGAAAACCGTAGAACTTTCTTTTTTCTTTTCTTTCTACTACTAATATAACCATTGGTTTTAATGAAGTTCTTGGGTTCCAGTCATAAAGGAGAGCTTTTAATAGAAAGGCATACTATTAACCATAATGATTGTTGCATAATGTCTGTGTTTCTGAAATACATTAGCTGAGTTGCCATCCAATTATAGTTTCCCATTTTATATTATATTGGTCTGGAATGAACATTAAAGATATTTTCTCCTGAGTTGGAGTTTAATCCCTAGAAAATACAGTTATGCAGTAGAGAATTCAATAATATCATAAAGCCATTTATATATCACTATTGTATTCATCCTGGACCAAAGTAATAGAAACTAATGATTATATAAAATAGGAATGAATTGTGATGGTCTTCAGAAACTAAATAACATGCAAAAATATAATTTTATGGTCAGTGGGTGAAACCTACTGATTTTTGTCTACTTAGGAAGAAATATAAGAGCTCTGTGATGTATAAACATGTTGTGTGACAGGTCTACAGATATAAAGTAAGTTTTATTATTATACCATTTTACAGATGAGGAAACTGAGGCTTAGAGAATTTAAGTAGCATGCCTAAATCACAGAGTTAGGAAGATTTAACCCTGGGATTAGATTCCAGGTATATAACACTTCAAAACCTGTGCTTGAATCATATCCTGTAGTGCCCTTGAAAAGCTACCTCTCTTACTATATTAAAATTCTCTAAAATGGTAGACATAAAAATGACAATGGGGGTCTTAACTTGGATAATTATAGGTCTAGTATCTAACCCTCAATAATCTCTTCTTCCTAAGAACTCATAGCATATATTATCTGTGCTTCTCATTCGACACTTAGAATATCACAGGTAAAAGACAGTACTATGTAAGAGTAAGTGCATAATAAATGTGTTATGAGGTAAATCTTGCTTGGGCAGTCCTGGTGGAAACTGAAGAGTTATATTACCATCTGAAACCTGTCCTCCATACCAGCACTGCTCTGCAGCTGACTGTGGCTTGTCTAGAGCAGGGAAGAGGGCTGATCATGACTAGGGGACTATTACAGAAAGAAATCTCCTTACTTTAAAACCTACCTGCTTGGAATTCCTGTTGCCCCTCTTCTAGCTTCCAAAGCTGATGCTGTTTCAAAGCTCAAGCCAGGTCATGACACTTGGCAGAAGCTCTGAAATCACCCTTGTCAGAAACATCCCACGTGCCATTATTTAATTTCGGTAGTGATTCTTGTTATTTTTTGTTTTATTTAATTGGAAATCTCCTTTTGCTTTGTTGATCCAACACAATTGCTCAGAGTTCTTAAAAATAATTGTGTAGTATTGATTGTTAAAAAAATATGGGTTTAAAGAGCTTTTATTATAAAGATACTTTTATTGTCTCATCATATGACCAATACATTTATTCTCCACTATTCAAGAATATACTGCTAGTCAATAGAGCCTGTGTTTTGGACTAGAAATACCAAAATGCAAGCAATGGAAAGAAAAATGAGTGGCAAAATTAGACTCTGTTTCTGATAATCTATAAACAAACTATTTCTGAAAACTGCTATATGTTTTATTCATATAATACTTAAAATATTTTATTTATATTTAAATTAAAAGGATCCTTTTTAAAATGTGGATATTTAAATTAATATTAATTAGTACATATGCTTCCTAGATTGTCCTAGTTCTTGGTTTTTATTAATTTCCTATTACTCCTGACAAATTTATTTTTCTGACCCCAATATATGTAGGATATTTTTATCTTAGTATCTTCCTTTATAATTATTCCTCTTTTTATAATTTAACCTGAAATAGTGGCTCCAATGTCTACACATAGAGCAGCAGCCTTGTGATTTTTAAGAGGGACAGTGGGTACAAAATGGGGGACTAAACGTCTGTGCTACCACTAGAGCCTCCTCTGACACTCCCAGGGTCTGCGACAAGAACACAAGGAAAGCTGCATACTTTATTTGTAAATATTTAAACATTATGGATCAGGCTGAGAAGCTATTAAAGTATAGTCTATCCTCCTATTGATAAATATAACTGGAAGGCCAGAGTCAAATTTAGAA
The DNA here is from genome assembly GCF_025265405.1 of Mesoplodon densirostris. NCBI lineage: Eukaryota > Metazoa > Chordata > Mammalia > Artiodactyla > Ziphiidae > Mesoplodon > Mesoplodon densirostris. Next base: position 86,848,673 of record NC_082661.1, on the reverse strand, counting down.
CACTCAGATTCCAACCAGTTCTGTGCCAGAACACAGTGGTACAGGAAGACCTGAGCCATGGCCCACACCCTTCCCTCCCACCTACCCACTGGGAGGGGTCTTGAGTGAGAATTTGAGGACAGCCAGCAGGCACATCCCAACTTCATATACCCCTCACTATCCTACAAACAGCACCCCTTGGCTTCGGGCCTGGGGAAGAAGACCACATGGGGCCTGGAAGCAGACCCAGGGTCACCTGGCAAAGAATCTGGGGGTCTGCTTGTGGGTGCCAGAAGCTTGTTTTAAAGGAAGGTAGGTCCACATGATGAGGGGGAGTCTGACTGGAGGAGGGCCAGAGCAGGGTCCTCTGAAAAGTGGGGACCCAGGGAAGGGCTCCCTGGCCGAGGATTAAGGTCAGTTGGTACTGAGTACAACATACAACAGTCTTCAGGTCAACTGATTTCCAGCCTTGCTCTCAGCTACTGTCTGTGGTTATTTTAGAGTGCTTTGGGGACACACTGAAAATCAAGTCTTCTTTCAGAACCTCAAGATTTAAATAAAGGTTTTCAAGACTTTGAGACTTTCCTAGCTTTCTCTCTGCATAGCATTAAATAATGGCATTTTTCTACATGATGTAGAAAATACAACATCTACATGATGTCCCCAGATGTCAATGGGTTACAGTTTCTGTTTAAACTTGTCACTTTACAAAGAACTTTTAATCTCATTTTATCTGTTATCAGAATGAGATGCAAAATGACTTCCATGTTTCCAGAACAATTATGGCACAGCAGAGTTAGTATAACCTTGAAAGCATGTTGTTTGTTTCCTCCTGTTTGAAATGTCAAAAGGCTATGTTTTCTGGCTCTATTGCATGCCAATCACTTCTGTACCTTCCAAAATTTTCATATGGTATAGAGTTGAACTTGTCTAATGAGCTGGAGCTCAATTCTTACATATTTGGAATGGCATGAAATGTAGGCATGCAAGATTGTGTTGTGAGCAAACATCATTATTTCTTTACAATATAGAAGATCAAAGCCCAACCATTATAATTGGCCTTTACCGATGTCTAATAATAACTAATTAATTGAATACTGCCTGAATTCATTTCCTAGGGCTACCATAACAAAGTACCACAAACTAGGTGGCTTAAAACAGCAAAAATTTATGCTCTCACAGCTCTGGAGGCTGGAAGCCTGAAATCAAGGTGTTGGTAGGGTTGTGCTGCTTTCAGAGCCTGTAGGGGAGGGTCCTTCCTTGCCTCGTTCAGCCTCTGGTAGCCCCAGATGTTCCTTGGCTGTGGCAGCATAACGCCAATCTCTGCGTCTCTCTTCACATGGCTATCTTCCCTCTGTGTCTGTGTCTAAATTTTCCTCTTCTTATAAGGACACCAGTCATATTGGATTAGGCTAATCCAGTGTAACCTCATATTAACCTGATTATGTCTGCAAAGCCCCTATTCCCAAATAAGGACACGTTCATAGGTACCAGGGGCAAGGACTTAAACATATCTTTTGGGGGGACACGGTTCACCCAACAACACTAACTATATGCCAGAAACGATTTAAGGGCCTTATATTTATTATCTCATCAAAACCTTACAGCAACCATGTGAAATGAGGACTGCCGTTGTCCCTGTTTTGTAAATGTGAAAACTGAGAAGCAGAGAGATCATGTAACTTGTCCAACCCCGCATGGGTGGCTATTGGCTGGGACACAGACAAGTCCACACAGTCTAGCTCCAAAGCCCACATTGTAACCACTAAGCAATATGGACCACCCCATGAAGATGTGGCACATATATACAATGGAATATTACTCAGCCATAAGAAGAAATGAAACTGAGCTATTTGTAATGAGGTGGATAGACCTAGAGTCTGTCATACAGAGTGAAGTAAGTCAGAAAGAGAAAGACAAATACCGTATGCTAACACATATATATGGAATTTAAGAAAAAAAAATGTCATGAAGAACGTAGGGGTAAAACAGGAATAGAGACACAGACCTACTGGGGGTGGGCTTGGGGATATGGGGGGGGGGCTGTGACGGGGCAAGGGAGAGGCATGGACGTGTATACACTGCCGGGCGTGGGGTGGATGGTTGGTGGGGGGTGGCCGCGTGGTGCGGGGAGATCGGCTCGGTGCTTTGTGGCCGCCTGGAGGGGTGGGATGGGGAGGGTGGGAGGGAGGGAGACGCAGGAGGGAGGGGATGTGGGAACAGATGTATATGTATGACTGATTCACTTTGTTGTAAAGCAGAGACTAATAAAAAAATTTAAAAAAGTAAAAAAAGTAAAATGTAATAGTGTCATACTTTGCATTTATTCTATTTAAATAAATTCTAATGGTCCTGTCCTGAAAACCAGAATCTTTATTTCTCAGGGTGTGTCTTTTTTTTTTTTTTGCGATACGCGGGCCTCTCACTGCTGTGGCCTCTCCCGTGACGGAGCACAGGCTCCAGACGCACAGGCTCAATGGCCATGGCTCATGGGCCCAGACGCTCCGCGACATGTGGGATCCTCCCGGACCAGGGCACGAACCCGTGTCCCCCACATCGGCAGGCAGATTCCCAACCACTGCACCACCAGGGAAACCCCCAGGGTGTGTCTTTTTATAACTGTCTTTATAACTATTTAAACATTACAGGTGATTTTACATTGGTAAATGGCTTGGATTAGTTGGATTTTTTCCAGTTCCTAATAGTATGAAGAGATAAAGGAACGAGTGTAAATAGTACTTAAGAAATGTAAGAAACAGAAGAAACTTAAAGACCATACTTTGTATAATTTTCAATACAGATGGATAAAATATTACAATATTTTTCTTTTATCAAATACATTATTTTCTTAATAAAGGAAATTAATTGAAACTTAGAGGCAGATAATTTTATGCCTGTTTCTAGATTGTTTGAAAAGAATTACAGGAGAAATGCCACCTCACCTTTAATGTTCTAAAGGTCAGCTTATCAGTAAACTAAATGATTTTGCTAAAAGAATAATAAAGTGCAAAAGTGTATTTACATGTACAGGAACATATGAAAATACAGATGGTAAATATATTCCTAGTCAGACATTGATTTTATAAGCAAAGACTAAACATTCTATTTAACATTTTGTATGAATAGATATAGAAGATAGATAGATGATAGATAGATAGATAGATAGATAGATAGATAGATCCTAGATGAGAAAAATGCACACAATAAGTCTAGACTAGTCACAATTCCACCAGGTAAATAAAATTGTAGTAATTCTCTTAAATGGAAGATAAAAATCCATAGGGAAGGAAAGTAAGGTATATATTTTATTTTTCTGCATCTCAACTGGGAAGAAAGTCTACTTACCTAGGTTTCCTTACTGTTCATGCCTAAGAGTTCACATTCTAAGAGGTTAGTGGGCATGTAGAGAGCAGAGTCCCCTCAATCCTTTTAAAACCCCTCTGTGGCACTGATACCCTCTCCACTCTTAACCACGAACTATACTTTAGATTCAGCTAATACTTGATGTAGGGTTGAGACATGGCTTCTTCCACCAAGATCTCTGGGGTCTATTCAGATCACTTTGGCATCAGGCTACTTAACCTGCACTCCTGTGAACATGGAAACCTACAGTGTAACCAAAACCATTAATAGATAGTCACCCAATTAGTGTGTAGAGTCCTTCACCAAGCAATAAGGCAAAGCCAACTCTTCCTAGCAGGTGAGGACCCACATTCCCTTGTGGTGTTTCTCTTGTCCTGCCCCCATAACTGCAGAGCCAAGTCTCACGACAGAAGTCTCTAACCAACTTCACTATATAAGGACACTCTGCCTTCCATTCAAGGAACTCAAGACCTGTATTTGCCTTTGTTCAGATTTCCATTCTGCCATGGATTATCTCATGGGCCATAGCTGCTCTCCATCTAAAACTTGGGGGTAGTAGCCCTTGCCTCTATACCTATTTCACAAGAGTGCTGTAAAAACTACACAGGAACTAATTTTTCTTAATGTTTTAAGATACCTAGAGGTAGGTATCATTAATTAATGGATTAATTCTAAACTTCAGGATTGGTTAGACCAGTAGATCATGCTTCTGGATCCAAATTTATGTTCTCACCATATTAGATATCTTTTCTTCTTGGAAATGCAAAAGCTTTTAAATTAGATTAAGGAATGCTTCCAGACTTTAAAAAATTATTATAAAGTTATATTCCCATCTAAACACATTTTTACCTATATTTTTATATTTTCTCAGTTTAGTGCATAATCATGTCTAGTCTGTCTTTAAAATGCACCAAAAGTTCAAGTATATATTGTAAATGAATTCTTTGCCATAAATTGTAATTCGGTGCCATAAATTGCATGTAATTTCAAAAATGTACACTGCAAATATCTTAAGAACGTTATGCGGTTAAGTTCCTGTAGAAACTGTAGCTAACATTTCTGAGAAAGTAAGATACTTATTATGTTTTATATAACTTTCCAAGATGGCATTAAATATTTTTTCTTTTTTTATTGAGGTATAGTTGATTTACAATATTATATAAGTTTCAGGTGTATAACAATGATTCACAATTTTTGAAGGTTATACTCTGCTCATAGTTCATTATAACATATTCATCCATTCATTATAAAATATTGGCTATATTTCCTGTGCTGTACAATAAAGCCTTGTAGCTTATTTATTTTATGCATGGTAGTTTGTACATCTTAATCCCCTGCCCCTTTCTTGTCCCTCTCCATTCCCTCTCCCCACTGATAACCACTGGTTTGTTCTCTATATTTGTGAGTCTGTTTCTGTTTTATTATATTCCCTAGTTTGTTGTATTTTTTAGATTCTACATATAGAGGATATCATACGGTATTTATCTTTCTCTGTCTGACTTATCTCACATAATACCCTCCAAGTCCATCTATGTTGTTGCAAGTGGCAAAATTTCATTCTCTTTTATGGCTGAGTAATATTCCATTATATATGTATTATGTATTATATATATTATATATATCCATTACACATGTAATGGATATATATAATACATATAATATAATATAATATATATATATATATATATCCCACATCTTCTTTATCCATTCATCTGTTGATGAACACTGAGGTTGCTTCCATATCTTGGCTATTGTAAACAATGCTGCTATGAACATTGGAGTACATATATCTTTTTGAATTAGTGCTTTTGTTTTCTTCGGATACATACCCAGGAGTGGAATTGCTGGATCATACGGTAGTTCTATTTTTAGTTTTTTTGACGAAACTCCATACTGTTTTCCACAGTGGCAACACCAATTTACACTCCCACCAACAGTGTCCAAGGGTTACCATTTCTCCACATCCTTGCCAACATTTGTTATTTGTAGTCCTTTTGATGATAGCCATTCTGGCAAGTGTGAGCTAGTATCTCATTGTGGTTTTGATTTTCATTTCTTTGATGATCAATGATGTTGAGCATCTTTTCATGTGCTTATTGGTCAAATGACTGTCTTCTTTGGAAAAATATCTGTTCAGGTCTTATGCCCATTTATAATTGGGTTGTTTGTTTGTTTGTTTTGATATTGAGTTGTATGAGCTATTTATATATGTTAGATATTAACCCCTTATCGGTCATATCATTTGCAAGTATTTACTCCCATTCAGTAGCTTGCTCTTTCATCTTGTTTCCAGTAGATACCTTTTTATATAGTGGCTGCAGTTCTCAGAAGAATATTTTTTCAACCTGAAAAAGTAACCTTTTATCTTCCTGTTACTAAAATGTTAGTTTAGCATATCTTTGAAATACCAAATGCAGGGCAGCAAGTATAAAACATTTAACATATACTAAAATGTTATCATGAATCAGGAAAACACCTTATTTCTTGGCATTTATGCGATTTTTTTTCCGTTGCCATGAGTAGACTTCTTTGATTTTGTTTTCCCTATGGCACTTATTTGTGGCATTTTATCCTGGTCTTACTAAAATATTCCTAATTTTTCATATTGGTTTTCATGATACACTCTCACATCGTAAGAACTGTGATCTTTTCTATGGCTTCGGCAAGAACGCACCCAGTATCGTATTTTTAAAGTAATTTATTTGGCAGTTATCTCTCTGTGGGATGAGTACTGAACCAAATAGTAACACATATGACTCACTTTCATAAGCAAATGCCAGAGCCACCAAAATGCCAGCAAGAATGAGTAGTATATCCTTGTCAGGCATGATTAGGACTAGGTCACAAGTGATTTCACAAAATGGTAAGCATATGTCAGTCCTGAAAATAATAACCTTCCATTTGCTGCCTCTTGATTTCTCAGTGTAAACTTGTGGGTGCTCATGAATAAAATACTTCTTTTCTCGCCAGCCTCGAAGTTTATGTTAGCCCTAAGCCAGAAGAAGAGAAATTAATTTTTAATTTTCAATCTGAAACATTTTCCTGCTGTTTTTCATAGGTTTCTCCTCAGAAAAGAAAGCCAATGCGTAGAAGCACACACTGTTGGAGGAGCACACAGGCCGAGGGAGAGCTCAGCTGAGGGCCCTCGTTCCTCTTTTTACTGTGGCTTGTGTCTGCCACACCTGCACATCACCTCCTCCACTACTTATACCTGGTAACGTCTCCCTTTGGCATGGATGGAGGACAAGGCTGTGACAGCTGAGATCCTGATCAAGTCCTAGGGGCTAAAATTATACAACCTATCACAACTTCCAGCTTCCTTGAAATGAGAAAATCCTAATGTGATGGTGATGGCTTTGCTGCGTACATATATACTTAGAGAAGTAGTTCAGAGACATTGACTTGCAGTTAAATCTGTGTTTTTCTTCCTGTGCATTTGCGTAATTATTAACAAAAAATGTAACTGTTTTCTCAAACCAATTAAAACAGAAAACGAATGTATCCATATTTTATTGCAATTAAATTATACAGTGACGTGACAGATGTCTAAAGATTAAGCAGGTTTAAAAGTATTAAGTTCATCCATTTAATAAGGATTCTACTAGGACCAACTGGAGATCATCTTTGCGAGGAGGTATAAAGCAGGAGTGTGAGATTCACAGATATCTGTACTTCCAGAAGTAACTAAAGAAAACCAAGAGCATCAACTGAAGCTGCAGTCCAATAAACAATCCAGAGATAAGAGCTGAGACTATCTAGCTCCAACTTCCAAAAGTTATTCTGCTTAATTCCATCTCAATCTTTTTTTGTTTTTTCAATTTCTGGAAATACTTGAAGCTTTGTGTAATAGGAAGATGAAAGAGCCTTACTAAGCAGTTAAATACTTTCAACCTCAGTCTTTGGCTATTTAATTCTTGATAATTCTTGAGAAAGAATTATCCTTCTCTTACGTTAATTCACTAAAGCTTTGCTTTTTCTACTACTGATTAAAGAGACAAATCATTCTTGGCCAATACTTCAGTATAAGTGAATCAGAAAAACAATAGTTGCATCATAACATTTTGGTGTATTTTTTTAAATTTCCATTTCCTTGAATTAGTGAAAAAGTCATTGCAATCCAACTTCTAGTAGTGGATTAAGTTTGCCAACTGAGGTGTGCTCACCAGAATAAAACTTGAACGTATATATAAGAAGTACCCCTTGGTAGCCCTGTTATAGGTCAATTCAACAGCAGTAAAACATGATTTAATCATGCCATTACTATTACTGAAGTCATCCTATTACTAATTAGCAAACTGCCAAACATTGGCAAGATTGTACAAATGCTAATGTATTGGGAGAAAATCCAGTTTAGGCGAGACCTAATTTCATTTGAACTCCCGGTGGGTGACTGCAAATGTGCAAAGAGGACCCCTTGCTCAGAGTACTACTGTAGTTCCAAGAAGACAGGTTTCCACGTCCCAGGCCTGCGAGTCAGCCAGTCCCTCTTGTGACCCTCTCCCAGAATCATTTGGGGACATCTCTGTCTCAGCTTATTATAAAGGTCATACCCCTGTGCTGTGGCATTTGCTTCATTATCACACACAGTTTGTAGAAACTGTGTGAGGAATAGCTCTAACCCTTTGAAAAGAGAGGAAGTCACACCACACGGTGGTCTCTATTACTTTGGAAATGTAAGACCAGGCATATTTTAAGTTTTCAAAGGTCATGGAGAATTTGATCTTTGACTTGAAGGTATCACATGAAGAGAAAGATGTATTCACTTTGTCATGGTTGTGATGTGATGTCAGAAGAAAACTTTCCTTGGAGTCTAGTTAGGTCTGGGAGTGAGGCCAGCCTGTAACGCTCACTAGCATAGATTTTTTTTTAACCCCATTTTCCTTATCAATAAAAATAATATTTCAGACTAAATTTCTAATATTATTAAGCATGTACTAACTTCAGATGATTTTCCTTAGTTTATTTATTGAGCTCTATCACCCAGCAAGAGAGGTATAATTATCCTGTTGTTACAGGTGATTAATCCAAGTCTCATGGCAAGAAAATGGCAGAGCCAGGATTCAAAACTGCCCCAGGGCTGGCCGCCCAGTTCTATGCATGCTATAATTCTGCTTCCTAAATTATTCCAGCAAGTTCCACTTGTTTTATGGTTCTTTGGGTCTTCATCAATTTGCAGTTATAAGAGTATACTTCTAGGAGAAAGTATTTCGATAAAAAATACTATATATTTTATAGAATTTATGTCAACCCCTGGATTAAGGGAAGTATCTCATTTAAGTTCCTACATCGAAAACGAAAAATGTACATTTAACATTAAAATGCATTAAAGGTAGAAGTATGGGCCTGATTGGTTGCTTTCATGTATTGATACTTTTTTATGTAGCTCAGACACTGGTAGAATTGAATCTAAAAGACATATATTTCCCAATTCAATGATTCAATTTAACAATTATTCTTTTTTTTTTACAACTTTATTGGAGTGTAATTGCTTCACAATGGTGTATTAGTTTCTGCTTTATAACAAAGTGAATCAGTTATACATATACATCTGTTCTCATATCCCTTCCCTCTTGCGTCTCCCCTCCTCCCACCCTCCCTATCCCACCGTTCCAGGCGGTCACAAAGCACCGATCTGATCTCCCTGTGCTATGCCGCTGCTTCCCACTAGCTGTGTACCTTACGTTTGGTAGTGTATATATGTCCATGCCTCTCTCTCGCTTTGTCACAACTTACCCTTCCCCCTCCCCATATCCTCAAGTCCTTTCTCAAGTAGGTCTGTGTCTTTATTCCTGTTTTACCCCTAGGTTCTTCATGACATTTTTTGCCCTTAAATTCCATATATATGTGTTAGCATACGGTATTTGACTTTCTCTTTCTGACTTACTTCACTCTGTATGACAGACTCTAGGTCTATCCACCTCATTACAAATAGCTCAATTTCGTTTCTTTTTAAGGCTGAGTAATATTCCATTGTATATATGTGCCACATCTTCTTTATCCATTCATCTGTTGATGGACACTTAGGTTGTTTCCATCTCCAGGCTATTGTAAATACAGCTGCAATGAACAATTTGGTACATGACTCTTTTTGAATTATGCTTTTCTCAGGGTATATGCCCAGCAAAGGGATAGCTGGGTCATATGGTAGTTCTATTTTTAGTTTTTTAAGGAACCTCCGTACTGGTCTCCATAGTGGCTGTATCAATTTACATTCCCATCAACAGTGCAAGAGGGTTCCCGTTTCTCCACACCCTCTCCAGCATTTATTGTTTGTAGATTTTTTGATGATGTCCATTCTGACTGGTGTGGGATGATATCTCATTGTAGTTTTGATTTGCATTTCTCTAATGATTAATGATGTTGAGCAATCTTTCATATGTTTGTTGGCAGTCTGTATATCTTCTTTGGAGAAATGTCTATTTAGGTCTTCTGCCCATTTTTGGATTGGGTTGTTTGTTTTTTTGTTATTGAGCTGCATGAGCTGCTTATAAATTTTGGAGATTAATCCTTTGTCAGTTGCTTCATTTGCAAATATTTTCTCCCATTCTGAGGATTGTCTTTTCATCTTGTTTATGGTTTCCTTTGCTGTGCAAAAGCTTTGAAGTTTCATTAGGTCCCATTTATTTTAGTTTTTATTTCCATTTCTCTAGGACGTGGGTCAAAAAGGATCTTGCTGTGATTTATGTCATAGAGTGTTCTGCCTATGTTTTCCTCTGAGAGTTTGATAGTGTCTGGTCTTACATTTAGGTTTTTAATCCATTTTGAGCTTATCTTTGTGTATGGTGTTAGGGAGTGATCTAATCTCATACTTTTACATGTCCCTGTCCAGTTTTCCCAGCACCAATTATTGAAGAGGCTATCCTTTCTCCACTGTACATTCCTGCCCCTTTTATCAAAGATAAGGTGACCATGTGGGCATGGGTTTATCTCTGGGCTTTCTATCCTGTTCCATTGATCTATATTCCTGTTTCTGTGCCAGTACCACACTCTCTTGAGTACTGTAGCTTTATAGTATAGTCTGAAGTCAGGGAGCCTGATTCCTCCAGGTCCGTTTTTCGTTCTCAAGACTGCTTTGGCTGTTCGGGGTCTTTTGTGTTTCCACACAAATTGTGAAATTTTTTGTTCTAGTTCTGTGAAAAATGCCAGTGGTAGTTTGATAGGGATTGCATTGGGTCTGTAGATTGCTTTGGGTAGTAGAGTCATTTTCACAATGTTGATTCTTCCAATCCAAGAACATGGTATATCTCTCCATCTATTTGTATCATCTTTAATTTCTTTCATCAGTGTCTTATAATTTTCTGCATACAGTTCTTTTGTCTCCTTAGGTAGGTTTATTCCTAGATATTTTATTCTTTTTGTTGCAATGGTAAATGGGAGTGTTTTCTTGATTTCACTTTCAGATTTTTCATCATTAGTATATAGGAATGCCAGAGATTTCTGTGCATTAATTTTGTATCCTGCTACATTACCAAATTCATTGATTAGCTCTAGTAGTTTTCTGGCAGCAGCTTTAGGAATCTCTATGTATGGTATCATGTCATCTGCAAACAGTGACAGCTTTACAACTTCTTTTCTGATTTGGATTCCTTTTATTTCCTTTTCTTCTCTGATTGCTGTGGCTAAAACTTCCAGAACTATGTTGAATAAGAGTGATGAGAGTGGGCAGCCTTGTCTTTTGCCTGATCTTAGTGGAAATGGTTTCAGTTTTCAGCACTGAGGATGATGTTGGCTGTGGGTTTGTCATATATGGCCTTTATTATGTTGAGGAAAATTCCCTCTATGCCTACTTTCTGCAGGGTTTTTATCATAAATGGGTGTTGAGTTTTGTCGAAAGCTTTCTCTGCATCTATTGAGATGATCATATGGTTTTTCTCCTTCAATTTGTTAATATGGTGTATCACATTGCTTGATTTACATATATTGAAGAATCCTTGCATTCCTGGAATAAACCCCACTTGATCATGGTGTATGATCCTTTTAATCTGCTGTTGCATTCTGTTTTCTAGTATTTTGTTGAGGAGTTTTGCATCTATGTTCATCAGTAATATTGGCCTGTAGTTTTCTTTCTTTGTGACATCCTTGTCTGGTTTTAGTATCAAGGTGATGGTGGCCTCGTAGAATGAGTTTGGGAGTGTTCCTCCCTCTGCTATATTTTGGAAGAGTTTGAGAAGGATAGGTGTTAGCTCTTCTCTAAATGTTTGATAGAATTCGCCTGTGAAGCCATCTGGTCCTGGGCTTTTGTTTGATGGAAGATTTTTAATCACAGTTTCAATTTCAGTGCTTGTGATTGGTCTATTCATATTTTCTATTTCTTCCTGATTCAGTCTTGGCAGGTTGTGCATTTCTAAGAATGTGTCCATTTCTTCCAGGTTGTCCATTTTATTGGCATAGAGTTGCTTGTAGTAATCTCTCATGATCTTTTGTATTTCTGCAGTGTCAGTTGTTACTTCTCCTTTTTCATTTCTAATTCTATTGATTTGAGTCTTCTCCCTTTTTTTCTTGATGAGTCTGGCTAATGGTTTATCAATTTTGTTTATCTTCTCAAAGAACCAGCTTTTAGTTTTATTGATCTTTGCTATCGTTTCCTTCATTCCTTTTTCATTTATTTCTGATCTGATCTTTATGATTTCTATCCTTCTGCTAACTTTGGGTTTTTTTTTTTTTTGTTCTTCTTCCTCTATTTGCTTTAGGTGGAAGGTCAGGTTGTTTATTCGAGATGTTTCCTGTTTCTTAAGGTGGGATTGTATTGCTATAAACTTCCCTCTTAGAACTGCTTTTGCTGCATCCCATAGGTTTTGGGTCATTGTGTCTCCATTGTCATTTGTTTCTAGGTATTTTTTGATTTCCTCTTTGATTTCTTCAGTGATCACTTCGTTATTAAGTAGTGTATTGTTTAGCCTCCATGTGTTTGTATTTTTTACAGATCTTTTCCTGTAATTGATACCTTGTATCATAGCGTTGTGGTTGGAAAAGATACTTGATACAATTTCAATTTTCTTAAATTTACCAAGGCTTGATTTGTGACCCAGGATATGATCTATTCTGGAGAATGTTCCATGAGCACTTGAGAAGAATGTGTATTCTGTTGTTTTTGGATGGAATGTCCTATAAATATCAATTAAGTCCATCTTGTTTAATGTATCATTTATTTATTTATTTTTTTTATTATTAGTTTCTGCTTTATAACAAAGTGAATCAGTCATACATATACATCTGTTCCCACATCCCCTCCCTCATGCATCTCCCTCCCTCCCACCCTCCCTATCCCTCCCCTCCAGGCAGTCACAAAGCACCGAGCTGATCTCCCTGTGCTCTGCGGCTGCTTCCCACTGTCTATCTAGCCTACGTTTGGTAGTGTATATATGTCCATGCCTCTCTTTCGCTTTGTCACAGCTTACCCTTCCCCCTCCCCATATCCTCAAGTCCATTCTCAAGTAGGTCTGTGTCTTTATTCCCGTTTTACCCCTAGGTTCTTCATGACAATTTTTTTTCTTATATTCCATATATATGTGTTAGCATACGGTATTTGTCTTTCTCTTTCTGACTTACTTCACTCTGTATGACAGACTCTAGGTCTATCCACCTCATTACAAATAGCTCAGTTTCGTTTCTTTTTATGGCTGAGTAATATTCCATTGTATATATGTGCCACATCTTCTTTATCCATTCATCCGATGATGGACACTTAGGTTGTTTCCAGCTCAGGGCTATTGTGAATAGAGCTGCAATGAACATTTTGGTACATGTCTCTTTTTGAATTATGGTTTTCTCAGGGTATATGCCTAGTAGTGGGATTGCTGGATCATATGGTAGTTCTATTTTTAGTTTTTTAAGGAACCTCCATACTGTTCTCCATAGTGGCTGTACCAATTCACATTCCCACCAGCAGTGCAAGAGGGTTCCCTTTTCTCCACACCCTCTCCAGCATTTATTGTTTCTAGATTTCTTGATGATGGCCATTCTGACTGGTGTGAGATGATATCTCATTGTAGTTTTGATTTGCATTTCTCTAATGATTAATGATGTTGAGCATTCTTTCATGTGTTTGTTGGCAGTCTGTATATCTTCTTTGGAGAAATGCCTATTTAAGTCTTCTGCCTATTTTTGGATTGGGTTGTTTGTTTTTTTGCTATTGAGCTGCATGAGCTGTTTATAAATTTTGGAGATTAATCCTTTGTCAGTTGCTTCATTTGCAAATATTTTCTCCCATTCTGAGGGTTGTCTTTTGGTCTTGTTTATGGTTTCCTTTGCTGTGCAAAAGCTTTTCAGTTTCATTAGGTCCCATTTGTTTATCTTTGTTTTTATTTCCATTTCTCTAGGAGGTGGGTCCAAAAGGATCTTGCTGTGATTTATGTCATAGAGTGTTCTACCTATGTTTTCCTCTAAGAGTTTGATAGTTTCTGGCCTTACATTTAAGTCTTTAATCCATTTTGAGCTTATTTTTGTGTATGGTGTTAGGGAATGATCTAATCTCATACTTTTACATGTCCCTGTCCAGTTTTCCCAGCACCACTTATTGAAGAGGCTGTCCTTTCTCCACTGTACATTCCTGCCTCCTTTATCAAAGATAAGTTGGCCATATGTGCGTGGGTTTATCTCTGGGCTTTCTATCCTGATCCACTGATCTATCTTTCTGTTTTTATGCCAGTACCACACTGTCTTAATTACTGTAGCTTTGTAGTATAGTCTGAAGTCAGGGAGCCTGATTCCTCCAGCTCCTTTTTTCGTTCTCAAGATTGCTTTGGCTATTCGGGGTCTTTTGTTTTTCCAAACAAATTTTGAAATTTTTTGTTCTAGTTCTGTGAAAAATGCCAGTGGTAGTTTGATAGGGATTGCATTGAATCTGTAGATTGCTTTGGGTAGTAGAGTCATTTTCACAATATTGATTCTTCCAATCCAGGAGCATGGTATATCTCTCCATCTGTTTGTATCATCTTTAATTTCTTTCATCAGTGTCTTATAATTTTCTGCATACAGTTCTTTTGTCTCCTTAGGTAGGTTTATTCCTAGATATTTTATTCTTTTTGTTGCAATGGTAAATGGGAGTGTTTTCTTGATTTCATTTTCAGATTTTTCATCATTAGTGTACAGGAATGCCAGAGATTTCTGTACATTAATTTTGTAACCTGCTACTTTACCAAATTCATTGATTAGCTCTAGTAGTTTTTCGGTAGCATCTTTAGGATTCTCTATGTATAGTATCATGTCATCTGCAAACAATGACAGCTTTACTTCTTCTTTTCCGATTTGGATTCCTTTTATTTCCTTTTCTTCTCTGATTGCTGTGGCTAAAACTTCCAAAACTAGGTTGAATAAGAGTGGTGAGAGTGGGCAACCTTGTCTTGTTCCTGATCTTAGTGGAAATGGTTTCAGTTTTTCACCATTGAGGACAATGTTGGCTGTGGGTTTGTCATATATGGCCTTTATTATGTTGAGGAAAGTTCCCTCTATGCCTACTTTCTGCAGGGTTTTTATCATAAATGGGTGTTGAATTTTGTCGAAAGCTTTCTCTGCATCTATTGAGATGATCATATGGTTTTTCTCCTTCAACTTGTTAATATGGTGTATCACATTGATTGATTTGCGTATATTGAAGAATCCTTGCATTCTGGGATAAACCCCACTTGATCATGGTGTATGATCCTTTTAATGTGCTGTTGGATTCTGTTTGCTAGTATTTTGTTGAGGATTTTTGCATCTATGTTCATCAGTGATATTGGCCTGTAGTTTTCTTTCTTTGTGACATCCTTGTCGGGTTTTGGTATCAAGGTGATGGTGGCCTCGTAGAATGAGTTTGGGAGTGTTCCTTCCTCTGAAATTGTTTGGAAGAGTTTGAGAAGGATGGGTGTTAGCTCTTCTCTAAATGTTTGATAGAATTCGCCTGTGAAGCCATCTGGTCCTGGGCTTTTGTTTGATGGAAGATTTTTAATCACAGTTTCAATTTCAGTGCTTGTGATTGGTCTATTCATATTTTCTATTTCTTCCTGAGTCAGTCTTGGCAGGTTGTGCATTTCTAAGAATTTGTCCATTTCTTCCAGGTTGTCCATTTTATTGGCATAGAGTTGCTTGTAGTAATCTCTCATGATCTTTTGTATTTCTGCAGTGTCAGTTGTTACTTCTCCTTTTTCATTTCTAATTCTATTGATTTGAGTCTTCTCCCTTCTTTTCTTGATGAGTCTGGCTAATGGCTTGTCAATTTTGTTTATCTTCTCAAAGAACCAGCTTTTAGTTTGGTTGATCTTTGCTATCGTTTCCTTCATTTCTTTTTCATTTATTTCTGATCTGATCTTTATGATTTCTTTCCTTCTGCTAGCTTTGGGGGTTTTTTGTTCTTCTTTCTCTAATTGCTTTAGGTGCAGGGTCAGGTTGTTTACTCGAAATGTTTCCTGTTTCTTAAGGTGGGATTGTATTGCTATAAACTTCCCCCTTAGAACTGCTTTTGCTGCATCCCATAGGTTTTGGGTTGTCGTGTCTCCATTGTCATTTGTTTCTAGGTATTTTTTAATTTCCTCTCTGATTTCTTCAGTGATCACTTCGTTATTGAGTAGTGTCTTGTTTAGCCTCCATGTGTTTGTATTTTTTACAGATCTTTTCCTGTAATTGATGTCTAGTCTCATAGCATTGTGGTCGGAAAAGATACTTGATACAATTTCAATTTTCTTAAATTTACCAAGGCTTGATTTGTGACCCAAGATATGATCTATCCTGGAGAATGTTCCATGAGCACTTGAGAAAAATGTGTATTCTGTTGTTTTTGGATGAAATGTCCTATAAATATCAACTAAGTCCATCTTGTTTAATGTATCATTTAAAGCTTGTGTTTCCTTATTTATTTTCATTTTGGACGATCTGTCCATTGGTGAAAGTGGGGTGTTAAAGTCCCCTACTATGATTGTGTTACTGTCGATTTCCCCTTTTATGGCTGTTAGTATTTGCCTTATGTATTGAGGTGCTCCTATGTTGGGTGCATAAATATTTACAATTGTTATATCTTCTTCTTGGATCAATCCCTTGATCATTATGTAGTGTCCTTCTTTGTCTCTTCTAGTAGTCTTTATTTTAAAGTCTATTTTGTCTGATATGAGAATTGCTACTCCAGCTTTCTTTTGGTTTCCATTTGAATGATATATCTTTTTCCATCCCCTTACTTTCAATCTGTATGTGTCTCTAGGTCTGAAGTGGGTCTCTTGTAGACAGCATATATATGGGTTTTGTTTTTGTATCCATTCAGCCAATCTGTGTCTTTTGGTGGGAGCATTTAGTCCATTTACATTTAAGGTAATTATTGATATGTATGTTCCTATTCCCATTTCCTTAATCGTTTTGGGTTCGTTATTGTAAGTCTTTTCCTTCTGTTGTGTTTCTTGCCTAGAGAAGTTCCTTTAGCATTTGTTGTAAAGCTGGTTTGGTGGTGCTGAACTCTCTCAGCTTTTGCTTGTCTGTAAACGTTTTAATTTCTCCATCAAATCTGAATGAGATCCTTGCTGGGTAGAGTAGTCTTGGTTGCAGGTTTTTCTCTTTCATCACTTTAAATATGTCCTGCCAGTCCCTTCTGGCTTGCAGAGTTTCTGCTGAAAGATCAGCTGTTAACCTTATGGGGATTCCCTTTTCTGTTGTTTGTTGTTTTTGCCTTGCTGCTTTTAATATGATTTCTTTGTGTTTAATTTTTGACAGTTTGATTAATATGTGTCTTGGTGTATTTCTCCTTGAATTTTTTTCTATATGGGACTCTCTGTGCCTCCTGGACTTGATTAACTATTTCCTTTCCCATAATAGGGAAGTTTTCAACTATAATCTCTTCAAATATTTTCTCAGTCCCTTTCTTTTTCTCTTCTTCTTCTGGAACCCCTATAATTCGAATGTTGGTGCGTTTAATGTCCCAGAGGTCTCTGAGACTGTCCTCAGTTCTTTTCATTCTTTTTTCTTCATTCTGCTCTGCCGCAGTTATTTCCACTATTTTATCTTCCAGGTCACTTATCCATTCTTCTGCCTCAGTTATTCTGCTATTGATCCCATCTAGAGTATTTTTCATTTCATTTATTGTGTTTTTAATCGATGCTTGATTCATCTTTAGTTCTTCTAGGTCCTTGTTAACTGTTTCTTGCATTTTGTCTATTCTATTTCCAAGATTTTGGATCATCTTTACTATCATTATTCTGAATTCTTTTTCAGATAGACTGCCTATTTCCTCTTCATTTGTTAGGTCTGGTGGGTTTTTATCTCGCTCCTTCACCTGCTGTGTGTTTTTCTGTCTTTTCATTTTGCTTATCTTACTGTGTTTCTGGTCTCCTTTTTACAGGCTGCAGGTTCATAGCTCCCATTGTTTTTGGTGTCTGTCCCCAGTGGCTAAAGTTGTTTCAGTGGGTTGTGTAGGCTTCCTGGTGGAGGGGACTCGTGCCTGTGTTCTGGTGGATGAGGATGGATATTGTCTTTCTGGTGGGCAGGTCCACATCTGGTGGTGTGTTTTGGGTGTCTGTGGACTTATTATGATTTTAGGTAGCCTCTCTGCTAACGGGTGGGGTTGTATTCCTGTCTTGCTAGTTGTTTGGCATAGGGTGTCCAGCACTGTAGCTTGCTGGCCGTTGAGTGAAGCTGGGTCTTGGTGTTGAGATGGAGATCTCTGGGAGATTTTCGCCATTTGATATTATGTGGAGTGGGGAGGTCTCTTGTGGACCAGTGTCCTGAAGTTGGCTCTCCCACCTCAGAGGCACAGCCCTGACGCCTGGCTGGAGCACCAAGAGCCTTTCATCCCCACGGCTCAGAATAAAAGGGAGAAAAAGTAGAGAGAAAGAATTAGTAGAAGTAGAAAGAAAGAAAGAAAGAAAGAAAGAAAGAAAGAAAGAAAGAAAGAAAAGAGGGATAGAGGGATGAAGGAGGGAAGGAAGGAGGGAAGGAAGGACAAAAAGAAAGAAAGAAGATAAAGTAAAATAAAATAAAGTATGATAAAATATAATAAAGTTATTAAAATAAAAAATAATCATTAAGAAAAACAAACAAACAAAACGGACACATAGAACTCTGGGACAAATGGTGGAAGCAAACCTATACAGACAAAATCTCACACAGAAGCATACACATACACACTCACAAAAAGAGGAAAAGGGAAAAAATCATAAATCTTGCTCTCAAAGTCCACCTCCTCAATTTGGGATGATTCATTGTCTATTCATGTATTCCACAGATGCAGGGTACATCAAGTTGATTGTGGAGCTTTAATCCGCTGCTTCTGAGGCTGCTGGGAGAGATTTCCCTTTCTCTTCTTTGTTCTCACAGCTCCCGTGTCTCAGCTTTGGATTTGGCCCCTCCTCTGCGTGTAGGCACTGGAGGGCGTCTGTTCTTCGCTCAGACAGGACGGGGTTAAAGGAGCAGCCTCTTCGGGGACTCTGGCTCACTCAGGCCGGGGGGAGGGATGGGCACAGAGTGCCGGGCGAGCCTGCGGCGACAGAGGCCAGCGTGACATTGCACCAGCCCGAGGCGTGCCGTGCGTTCTCCCGGGGACGTTGTCCCTGGATCACGGGACCCTGGCGGTGGCGGGCTGCACAGGCTCCCCAGAAGGGGGGCGTGGACAGTGACCTGCGCTCGCACACAGGCCTCTTGGCGGCGGCAGCAGCAGCCCCAGTGTCCCACGCCCGTCTTTGGGGTCTGTGCTGTTAGCTGCAGCTCACACCCGTCTCTGGAGCTCCTTTAAGCAGCGCTCTTAATCCGCTCTCCTCGTGCACCAGGAAACAAAGAGGGAAGAAAAAGTCTCTTGCCTTTTCGGCAGGTCCAGACTTTTCCCCGGACTCCCTCCCGGCTAGCTGTGGCGCACTAGCCCCTTCAGGATGTGTTCACGCCGCCAATCCCAGTCCTCTCCCTGCGCTCTGACCGAAGCCCGAGCCTCAGCTCCCAGCCCCGCCCGCCCCAGCGGGCAAGCAGACAAGCCTCTCGGGCTGGTGAGTGCCGTTCGGCACCGGTCCTCTGTGTGGGGATCTCTCTGCTTTGCCCTACCCAGGTACGTGGGGAGTTTCTTGCCTTTTTGGGAGGTCTGAGGTCTTCTGCCAGCATTCAGTAGGTGTTCTGTAGGAGTTGTTCCACATGTAGATGTATTTCTGGTGTATCTGTGGGGAGGAAGGTGATCTCTGCGTCTTACTCTTCCGCTATCTTCCTCGGAAGTCCCACAATTATTCTTTAAACTCTCACTTATTTTCAAATGTCCAGGCAGCTCAAAGCATCTCACACTGATTCTTTGTCTATGCACTAATTTTGGTTGAGTCCATATAGGACAGCGTCATTTAGCAGCCATTATTCTCCCCAACTTGAGGGTCCCTTTGCCCCATTTCATTTCTGTCATTTTCTTCTAATCATCCTGGGCACCTGCAGGATGTTAAATCCTAGGCAGATATAAAATCCGTTGCACTGCTGTTGCAGCCACACTATGATCCTTTTGCTGGCTTAAAATTGCTTAAGCTCCAAGTACAAGCTCAAAAGAAAAGAAAATGTTTGCTCTAATCCTTACTTTTCAATAATTTTAGAAATAGTTTCTCGTGCCTAGTTTCCATCTTATATAATTACCTCTTCACTTTCATCAGTCTTTGCTCCAAGGGAAAAAGGTGTTAGGGGGAAACAGTTATACCTCCAGCCTTTGTGATTCCATAGAAAAGGAAAGTTTTACCAGCACACACATGCTATACACACACGCACACATACCAGGCACCCCCCCCACACACACACACACACCACACACACGCCCCCCTCTGCCTCCCCAGCCTTCCAGGCAGCACTGTGGGGCTCTAGCTTCTCCATTTGTGGCTGGGTAGATATATTCAAGTTGAAGATTTTGCATAATAAAATTATGTCTTTTCAGTTTGCCTCAAATGCTGGTGTGTGTGTAATATACTGCCAAGAATATTGACAAACTCTATCTTAAGCCTCCTACAGGAAGTGATAATGCTTAGATCTAGAACCAATTAACTTGGCAATAATTGCTGAGTAATAGGAGGGGAATTTAATGTTTGTGGAAATGCGTGAGTTTTACCAATTTGTGTCCTGCACTCAGAAGTTAAGATAATTTCTCTCTGCTCTTCTTCCACTTTATTCCACCCCAGCAGCAGAAGGGGGAGCACAATATATGAGGCTCACGAAGTACTGCTTTGGTAAACTAAACCCAACCCCAGGGCTTCCCAATGCTTCTTAACCTATTCCTGAGAATTCGTTTGTTGGGAGAATCATCCTATGAGCTGATTTTCCTGTCTGCCCTTGACTGGGGGGAGCATTTGCACATCTTCGGGGGAACCTCACAGCTCCCTTCTTCCTCTCCCCCTCTGCGGCCGTCAGATGACGACCCACATCAGCCAACACAGACACAGAGGCGGCTGGCAAGCACGAGGCCCCCTCCACTCACAGACGCCTCTGCAGGCCGAGAGGCTGGCTTTGTGCTGGTGAAGCTGCTCAGTGTGTCGCTTCACGTGCATTTGCCACACTCGGGCCATGTCCATCTGCCCTGGGAAGGTGGGGCTGAGGGAACACATGTGCGAAATCGCAGGGTCCGGCCTAGGCTGAGATGATACTCCGCATTTCTCACAAGGGGTTACAGCATGGAGCAGGATTTAGCATGTAAAGAATGAGACTTAAGCCTTCTATCCTCCTTTGATTCTGTTTAACTTCCATAGGTTCTTTCTCTCTGTTCCTGGGTGGAGACCCTAATGTCTTCCTGCTTCCTGGCCACTCCTGAATGCCAACCAAAAACATGCCTTTCCCTTCAGTTTCCTTTCTTTCAGACTTTTCTCATGTTCCTTTTAAGTAATGGAAGTTTCAAAAAGCCAAGATGGATGGTAGCATGATGTAAACAGTATGATCTCAAGTTCTCTCAGATGTGGTAATTTACACAGGGGTCTCCAGATTCCTATTACTTAATCCAGACCCCTCTCCTGATTCCTAATGAAGAGCTCAGTGCATCCCAAACTGTGATGGATGCCATTGTCCCTTCTAATCCCACTCTGTCTTCTATTTCCTATTTTCGTCTACAGAATTGTCATTCATCTAGTCCCATAAACCAGAGACCTTTGAAACAGTAGCAAAGCAACATTTTCAGCATATTATGCTTTACTATTTCGAGAAAGGTAAAAATGCAACTGAAACACAAAAAAGATTTGTGCAGTGTATGGAGAAGGTGCTGTGACTGATCAAACATATCTAAAGTGGTTTGCGACGTTTTGTGCTGGAGATTTCTAGCTGGACGATGCTCCACAGTCAGGTAGAACAGTTGAAGTTGATAGCGATCAAATCAAGACATTAACTGAGAACAATCATTGTTATACCATGCGGGAGATAGCCGACATACTCAAGATATCCAAATCAAGCACTGAAAATCATTTGCACCAGCTTGGTTATGTTCATTGCTTTGATATTTGGGTTCCACATAAGTTAAGCGAAAAAAACCTTCTTGACCGTATTTCTGCGATTCTCTACTTAAACATAATGAAAATGTTCGGTTTTTAAAACCTCTGCCACGCAGCACAATAACTGAGTTTGACCAAAATACTCAACCTCTATGAGCATCAGGTTTTCCTTGAATAAGAATCCCACATAGTATTTGGGGGCTTCAAGAACCTCTGGCTTGCCATCTCTGTTTTACCAACTCACCATGACCTCCAAACCTCATGTCACCCTGGATGTAAACCTGGATATGAAATTCGGAAACTTCCAGAGGATCCGCAAGTAATCTAATCCCTGAAATGAGTTTCTCATGGTTTGTACAGTCCGTCCTAAATATTTGTGGGATTATGGGGATTGCATTCATAGCATCCCACTACAGGCTCCTATCTAGTATTTGTGTACCCTGCCTTGCCCTCTACCACAGCTTTATTGCCTTGTTATTTTTATTTTTGCTTTCTCTTCTTCCTTTTTCCACTTAGTATTCAGTCTCTGACATTTTCTCTAACTTCCAACTCTTTCCCTTCTTTCAGTAGCAACAAACATTTACCCCTTTGTCATAAATATAATGATAGTCATTTATTTTTCAAATGTGTCCTTGAGGTGTTACCCTCTACTCAAGAGTATTATCAATGTATTGTGTCACCAAAACAGACAGACAGACAAATGGCAAGGGTCTCTCTGAAATAAATTCTAATGAATTCTCTGAGTGCTAAGGCACAAAATGAAGAAAATAGTTATTAATTTATGGGATTATTTAAGGATTAAATTATGTATATAAAGAGGTTAACACAGTGGCTGGTACATGGTAGGGACTCAGTAAATTCCTTGGTTTCAATATCTATAAAGAAAAATGTCAACGTTGATAAAGGCTGCTATTGTCAAGAACTGTAGAAGTCTGAAATACATAAGTCAGCTGCCATAGTTTCAGGAATGCTAGCAGAAGACACAAGATTCCTGGGTCAGAGACAGAAGACTTCATTACTCCCAGCAATATCAGTAGCCACAGTATCAGCATTTCCTTGTGCCCGTTATCTGAGCCTGATTCCCACAGGGCAAAGTGAAGAGGGCCAGGTGACACCTACACATGCAGTGGCCACACTACAGGAAAGGAACCCTAAATTTAGAGAACCCAAACCTTTTATGATGGGCAGTAATCCTGCCTGTTGCTTTGGAAAGAGACATTATCTTTATTATATTGGGCAGCAAACCTGTCTGCCACCTACTCCAGAAGGAGATACTTCCTCTTATCTTCTGAAAAAAAAAAAAAAAAATATATATATATATATTTTTTTTTTTTTAATTTTTGGCTGTGTTGGGTCTTCGTTGCTGCATGCGGGCTTTCTCTAGTTGCCGTGAGCAGGGGCTACTCTTCGTTGCAGTGCACAGGCTTCTCATTGCGGTGGCTTCTCTTGTTGCAGAGCACGGGCTCTAGGCGTGCAGGCTTCAGTAGTTGTGGCACATGGGCTCAGTAGTTGTGGCTCACGGGCTCTAGAGTGCAGGCTCAGTAGTTGTGGCAAACAGTCTTAGTTGCTCCGCAGCATGTGGGATCTTCCCAGACCGGGGCTCAAACCCATGTCCCCTGCATTGGCAAGCGGATTCTTAACCACTGCACCACCAGGGAAGCCCCTGAAAAATATTTTTGAAAAGATAATCCAGAACTAAGGCAATCAGTGTCTCTGCTTGAGAGATGTAAAGAAATGGGATATTCCCAAGGAGGATTCTCTCCCAACAGATATATGTGAATAAAATCGCCAGTTTTCTAAATGCTGTAACAAATTTCCCTATCTATATGAGCTCGGAGTTAAAACTTGGGTTACATATATGGTAACTACCTCATTTATAAAATGGGATACTTCCAATTAACTCAATCTTAGACATAGCTCAATACCTCTTGTCAATTATATGCTTTAAGGTCAATTATTAGGCAATATTATTCCTTATATATCTTTGCATGTGCATACTCAAAAGAATGATAAAAAATACACATAAGATTTCCTGGTTCTCTGAGGAAAGTTATTCTAGCATAATACTTTATTAAAAGTATTTGAGAGATTGTTGCTTTCTTGATTTCCAAACATCCATTCCATCTTCTTTTGGGAATAGCACCTTAATATCCTTTAGGAAAATTATCTTTTTCCCCACTGAACCCAGTTTGTCCTGTCCTCTCCTAGGCAAGGGAAAACCATGTGATCCAAACCAGGCTGGTTGGACTTTCCCTTGCTGGAATTTGAACTTCAAGGCAACAGAGTGCCTTGAGGGGATAGTGGTTGCTACCTTGGCCCCTTAAGACTGACCATGTTCTACAACTTCCCTCTTACTCATGTGAGTAACCCAGTATCTCTCCAATCAGTTGTTTAAGTCAATCAGAGTTAGTTTCTCTAGTTTGAAACAAACGAATCTTAATCACAAATGTGGGAGTTAAAGCTCAGAGTTTAGGTCAAGGATCTTGTGAAGAATATATGTACACATACAATATACATATTTTTTTCTTTATTATATCTCTGAAAATGGAAAGTAGGACTGGTGGTAGCTTTATAATAATATAATCAGATCCAGTATAATCAGATGAGTTAAACAATTCAAATGCTATGCTTGCAAGTCTGACAAAATATTACCTTGGATCATTGCACAATATACTCAAATATACTTTAAAGTGGAAAACTTCATAATAAAAATAAAATACAATTATTCATTTGAATTTCCTCCAAAATCTGACAAAGCTCCTTAAGAATTTTGTTTGTTAGTTTTGTTTTGTTTTGTTTTGTTTGCGGTACGCGGGCCTCTCACTGTTGTGGCCTTTCCCGTTGCGGAGCACAGGCTCCAGACGCACAGGCTCAGTGGCCATGGCTCACGGGCCCAGCCGCTCTGCAGCATGTGGGATCCTCCCGGACCGGGGCACAAACCCATGTCCCCTGCATCGGCAGGCGGACTCTCAACCACTGTGCCACCAGGGAAGCCCAAGAAAATATTTTAATGAAGCAACTTTGGGAAAAGTTCCAGCAAAAGAAAACCACCAAAGCCCATGTCTAATTTCCTTACTTCTTTCAATGAAGTGCCTACCTTCATATAACTGATGATCTACATTTTAATATGTTGTTAATAAATAAATCATAGGTAATAGAATTCCTTTCTGAAAGAACTATACCAAATGAGTTCTGCTTTAAAAATCAGTGAGATGATGGTGTTACTTTCCAGCAAAGTTAAACTCTAGTATTATAAACTTCAGATTATTCTTCAGCAAAATGTGAGTTCAAATACAGAGCAGCTCCTCAATAAGAAGTTAAGGTAAAATTCCTGATGGCTTAAAAATTTCTTGTAAACCAATACATTTTTGGACATTTGACCAATTCTACACATACCTAACTCTCATCTTGATCAATTATCTATTTTGGATTATTATTTGTCATTGTCATTTTATTGGAAATTTATTTTATTTGCATAAAACTGTACCTTGTGTGGCGTGATGCGTGGGTGATACCAAAGAGAGGCAGTTCCTATTCTTTCTAATGTCTAAGGAAAAGTATTCTAGCAGCTGTGGGGAGAATGCATTGAAGCCAGGGGAGATTGAATCTCCTTTTAATTTCCAACCTATTCCTTGGTCTTTCAATGTCTCTAGAAGTATTATCTTCCTTCTATAAATCACAGGAGGCAATCAGTCAAAATTTGGCAATTTAAAGTGAGAAAACTATTATAATATTCAAATATTCTAGCAAAACTTTGTAAGTTTTTTATCAAAATGTATTATTTTATTAATTAGCAAAATGTAGATCCATTTTCCCCAAAAGAATAACTAGCCTTTAATTTATTTTTTCTTTAATTTATTATTACTCCTAGTTCAATAGGTTCCAACAGTATGACAGAAATCTATCTTTCCCATAAAACATTAAAGTTAATCCCAGGACATAGATTAATCACTAAGACACTTTGCAAACAAAGTTAAAATGAATTTTTTAAATATAAGGAAGTGGTAGGCCAATGTTTCTGACATAAATTTATATTTATATTTGTAAATTTAATTTTTTTCCAGTTTGTTATATGTTTTTCAAAAGAAATTACCACTAATAATGTTTAGCAAACTTTTAATTTAACTTTAGACATTAATTCTTGCTTCATTACCAAATTATTTAGCATCTATTGCCTTCACCCTCCACTGATTGCTTTCCAGTAAAATGAACAAATCATCAGGTAAAAATAGGAGTGTTTTTCCCAATAGGAATAGTTGAGATAATTTAAGAGCTTTTATCTGAGATCTTCAAGAGATTCATTTCTATCAAATAAGAATGTAATGAATGAGTAAATTTTGTAGAAAGAGCACGGGATTTGGAGTCAGGTACAGATTCTGGCCCTGATTGCACAGGTATGAATGTGAGCAAGTGTGCCTGATGTTAATAAACCTCAGTTCTCATAACTGAAAAATGACAAGAAAACAATCTCAGATTTTTGTAAAAAGTTAAATGATATCAAATATGTGATGTTTGGCAGTTGGGTGGTTTTCATCACATGTTAGCTCCCTTTGCTTACTGTGACGGTTAAAGAAATTTCTCTTGGGTAACATTTCCTAAAATGTGCTTGATAGGAGGACAAATAGGAGCTTTGCAGGAAAGGATTTCCTCATAAACATAAGAAATGCTTTGTCCAACCCAGCTTTTACTGTAGGAGTTCTCAGATCTTTTCATGTGAAATTGCAAGTTACAAAACTCACTCTGTGAACTATTCCCAACTTGTGGAGAATTTAAGTCATGTTGATAAAGATACCATAAATAGAATTAACACAAAAATCAGATGCCATCCAAAGATTATCTCTGCAAGACAAAAGCATAAAGAGTGATTATTCTCTGTTAAGTTTAGACATATTATGCTTATTAAAAGAGTGGCTCAAACACAGAAAAGGTTATCCTATCACATACCACTCAAAGACATAGGGTTAGCTTCAGTGGCTGGGACAGGCTAGAAGTACAGGAAAGGAAGTACAGCACACCCATAGGGTGGGTGGTATAGACCCAGTTGAGGAAGACACAGCTGCAGATGATGGGAAGAATGGGTGGGATGTTCCAAGTCGATGGTGATAGACAGAGGGGCAGACCAATCTAGATGTAAGCCCCAAGAACACCCAACAAGTAGTGATAACATTGTTCAATTTGAAAGCAACTGAAAATGGATCAAAGCAGCAAATTAAAAGAGCTCATCTTGATCCAGACAGAATGAACTAAAATAAAGACTATACAGGGCTTCCCTGGTGGCTCAGTAGTTGACAGTTGGCCTGCCGATGCAGGGGACACGGGTTCGTGCCCCGGTCCGGAAAGATGCCCACATGCCACGGAGCGGTTAGGCCCATGAGCCATGGTCGCTGAGCCTGCGCGTCCGGAGCCTGTGCTCTGCAACGGGAGGCCACAACAGTGAGAGGCCCACGTACAGCAAAAAAAAAAAAAAAAAAAAAAAAAAGACTATACAGACACACTCTGAAAAAGCTATTTGTATTACAAAAATAATAATCATAAACTTTAAAAAATTCTCATACAAGTTTCTAAACTAAAAAAATCAGTTGGTCTACAATGGAACTGTAGAGGGAATACCAACCAATGCTGGACAACTTGACATACAAGGAGATAATGGAGCAGCACTTGTCATTATTTTGGCATTATACTTTCATTTATCTTTTCAGTCATCTTTCAGGGGTATCCTTGTATAAATAACATGCAAAAATTAAATTACATTACGTTTTATATAAATGGCTTTATAATGTCTTAATTTATGGTAAAGTGATTATAAATACCTTATTTCTTAGTAGTATATATTTGCATTTTAAAAAATACATTAAAGTGCTCCCATATCTAGGGTTAGTTAGAATGTAGCAATGGTACCATGCAAACAGCCCGCCTCCCTGAGAGTTTATCTTTCTGTTTAAAAATCTGAAAGTTATTAGTTTCATTATATATAAGCCACAGTTCAAAGCCAAGGGCTACTTGAGCCAGGAGTGTTTACTTTTAAAACCTAAGAACATTTTACATTTTGGCTATTACACAAAATTCTTTTCATAATTTTTATTCTATCTTGCAGTTCTGAGGAATTTCAAGTTAAACTCAGATTCCAGTTTTCACATTTACCTTCTTTAGAAAAACAAATCATATCACTCAAGGAGAAGCTAAATCACAGGTGTGGATATGGAGTTAGCAATTTGCAGAATGAGCACTTTTTATGTTATAGCCTAGTTTGAAAGCATCCTTATGAAGCTGAACTTACATATGTCACTTTATGTAGAGCCATTTTGGAGATCCGGCAATATTCCAGCTTCAGGCACACTCTTGATGTTCATGTCTGCAAGACAACTCCAATTTCCAAAAGACAATCAGATTGTCGATTAGTTTCAATAGAATATGCCTCCTGTTCCTAATTAGATTATTTCAAAAACTGGAAGTACAGATACTCCAAAGATACACCTGAAGCTATTTGTTTAAGTAAAAAAGGAAATTAATGGCAAGAAACATATATGCCAGATGTTTTCCCTTTATAGATAATATGTAAAAACAATTTATATATGATATATATGTTAAATCTTATATATATATATATATAAAGTACAGAATTAAATAGTCTGATGGACAATAATCCAACAAAAAAATAACAATAAAAGAAAAACTAAACTTCTGATAAAAATTTTTTTCTTCTGATGACTTTCTGAAAGTTCTTTTGTACCAATAAACATACCACCTGAGTGCATTTCAAATTCTTTATAAGCGAAGTCCAAATTGATTGCTAAGGATGTTACATTGCAGCTTGTAAAAGTTAGCAACAGTCATGCCAGTGTGGCATTTACATGTTCTTGGATTGAGGATTGCTAGAATAAGAAGCAGAACTCAGAGTGTGGTAAGCTTTAAAAACTTATTCTCCCATTCTCATCTAAATTGACCTCTTCACAATCTTCTGATATTACTAAGCTTTTGCAAGGGGAAGGAGGCAGTTGACAGAAAGAGGGAAGGCTGAGGGTTTATTAGTGTAATGGAGAAAGGACGACATCAAAGAACATCCATCATCTGACACTCCAGGAGCAAAACCAAACAGCTTTGTTTCACTGGGAACCGCAGGAACATTACAGACAGAAGTTCCTTTATACTTAAGTGTCAATGTCTGAAGCATTGAGGTCATCTTTGGTAAATTAGCAGCCACTACAAAACTACGTTACGATTATCAACCAGGCCAGCAGAGAACACTTTTCTGAGAAAGGCCATCTGTTATGGCTCTTTATGGAATAAGAATCATCAAGTTCTTTTTTTTGGAGTTTCTGAATCTTCTCACACAGTTCACGGTCTAAGACATTTCTCTGTGTTCTTGACTAGCATCCTGTTAGCTCGCGCAGAAAGGGGCTGCCTCTCTTCTGCTATACTGGCATTCACTGAAATCACTGGGTTTTCTTTTTCCACTCTTCACGAACTTTCTTTTAAAAAAAGCTGCTTTTCTTTCTTCACTTTTTCATCCACTTGGAAATCACTGTCTTTGATTTTTTGAAGATAATTCTTGACTAAGAACCTTCCTCATAGGGCTTCCCTGGTGGCACAGTGGTTGAGAGTCCGCCTGCTAATGCAGGGGACACGGGTTCGTGCCCCGGTCCGGGAAGATCCCACATGCTGCGGAGCGGCTGGGCCCATGAGCCGTGGCCGCTGGGCCTGCGCGTCCGGAGCTTGTGCTCCACAACGGGAGGCCACAACAGTGAGAGGCCCGCGTACTGAAAAAAAAAAAAAAAAAAAAGAACCTTCCTCATACTGACCCAGCATCTGCAGTGTTGGACCACGTGTTCCTTACTGACAGGGTCTGGGCTCTAATCCTTAACCTTCCGTGTGGTTGAGATCAGCTCTCTGAGCCAGATGGCTCCCAAAAGTCAGAGAGGATCCTCAGAAAGTACCTGCCAAAATCTTATACCATGTGCAAATGCTCATGTATATATATCTACAATAACTATATATCTATAATATCTATATAGCTATAATGTATCTTTAAAGTGTTTTTGTTTAGAAGTTACATTGTAGCTAAAGAGTTTATTCTAGATAGATTGAGGGGTAAAAAGGAAAATATAAAATCTTAAAAGAAAGACATAGGGCTTCCCTGGTGGTGCAGTGGTTGAGATTCCGCCTGCCGATGCAGGGGATACGGGTTCGTGCCCCAGTCAGGGAAGATCTCACATGCCGCGGAGCGGCTGGGCCCGTGAGCCATGGCCGCTGAGCCTGTGCGTCCGGAGCCTGTGCTCCGCAACGGGAGAGGACACAACAGTGAGAGGCCCACGTACCGCAAAAAAAAAAAAAGGCATAACTGAAAACATCTTATAGGGGTGTGCTCAGAGTAGGGAGCGTGAAGAAATGGCTCGTCTGTTTACAACACACTTGACAGGAATCTGGGCTCATTGTGACAAGGTGCACAAAATACCCAACAAATACCCAACACACGTCCTCCACGTGGCTGCTGGGCAGGACCAGTGGGACAGGGCTCAATATTGGAAGAAAAGCTACAGTATTTAGTGGGGGAGTTTGCCACCTAGAGCCTGTCCAGTCCACACATGGGTGGGCCATGAGTGGTCTTATAGACATAAAGGCTTTGAAGCTCTCTTTTCAAGGAAAAAAGAAAAGAAAAATAGATTCTATATGCCATTCTGGAAAAGGCAACACTGTGGAAACAATAAAAGGATCAGTGGTTGTCAGTAGTTTGGGGGGAGAGGGGAGAGCAATACAGATTCCAGAAGTTTTTATGAGCAGTGAAAATACTTTGACGTTATGATTGATATATGTCATCATACTTTTGTCCAGACCCATAGAATGTGCAACACTGTTCACTTCATTAAAGTGAACCCTAAGGTGAAACAAACAAAAAAGAATCTACAGATTTGGTCTACAGATGCAGCCATGAGTATGATGACACCACAAGTATCATATGTGGTATTTATTGATACATGTAATATCTGTAAATATTTTTAAAAACAACATAAATAGGTAAACATAAACTAGAAAAACATACACATCAAATATGGTGAACAACTGGCTAACATGCTTAAAATATATTTAATAAATTTTTAATATGTAAGCTATTTTGTCACTATCAAAATTGTTTACAAAACTTTAACATGATAGAATATTAACATAACTTAAAAAAATTTTTTTAATTTTTTCTAAAATATAACTTTAAAGAAACAACACCATTTTAAAAAAATGTGCTTAGGTTCACAATTCATTATCTGCAATTCTGAAATCTAATAAGCTCAGAAAAACAAGAGACTATTTGTGATTAACTGTGAGTCAATTAATAGCAAAATATGACCGTAACTCATATGAGGCTGCTTATAGTCTTTATTAATCTCATGTATTATGAACAAACATTTCACTATTAATGTATTTGATTGCAGGGTCCTGCCCCAGACCACACTAGGGGTATTACATAATATACAGTTTATATAAAATTACCTTTTTATACCCAATCATTTCTCAATTCTCAAGCACATTTTGGTTCCAGAGTTTTCAGATAAGAGATTGAAGACCTATGCATAGCCTCAATTAAAAAAAAACAAACAAACTACCCATTTATATAATTATTTTTAATTCTATCTAGGTGGATAAAAGGAAGATTGGATGGAAGGAAGTGAAGGAGGAAGGGGAGAGGGAGGGAGGAAAGAGGAAGAAGGGCAGGTATGAAGAAAGGGAGGAATTTTTCTAAAATATTAGTAGTTATCTATGAGCAGTGGGATTATGGACGATTTTTATTTTCTTTCTTTTTAATATTCTAAATTTCCTAAAATAAGCAAGCTTTTAGAATCAAGAAAAACAAAAAATATTATAAAAACATTCTTTGAAGTCATTTTATGCTATTAGAAGCTCTTCATGGAAAACACAAAGATAAATTTTTAACCAATGTAGTGTTTGAATTAATCGCAAATTTTTAATTAGTGGGAAATACATTAATAGACTTTCAGTGTAGAAACATACATATAGTTAATATTTAATTTTAATGTAGCTTGTATTTATGTACTCATGTAAATATATATTATATTATATATACACATACAACTTTATAAGATATACATACATCTTTCACCATGAGGTCTACCCTATCCACCTCATTTAAAAAGGCAACGTCTGCTGTGCAGTAGAAGCTAACACAACATTGTAAAGCAGCTATACTCCAATAAAAATTAATTTTAAAAAAACATTTAAAAAGAGGCAACGTCTCTTAAGCTCTAGATTTTCTCACCCTGCTCTGTATTCCCCCATTGCACTTATTACCTTCTATCATAGTATATCTATTAATCTGTTATGTTTATCATTCATAGTCTCTCTTTTCCTCACTAGAATATTAGCTCACAAGGGCTTCAATCTTTTGTCTACTTTTGTTCACAAATGTATCCCAAGCACTCAGAACAGTGCCTGGTGTGTATGAGTTACTGAATAAATAGTTGTTAAATTAATGAATCTGTATAGTTTTTAAATACTCAGTAACAAAAAGAACAACAACATTAAGTAATACATAAAATCTTAGAATCCTTGGAATCACATTAGATCTGAAAGGAGCCTGAGATAAATATGGTTTAGCTAAATATAATTTTAGGACATTAATCACTGTTACATAGGATATCCAAGTACAATTTTCTTTTATGCTAAAAAATGTTTATAACCAGTTTTTTTTTAGTAGAAAATCTTGAGGTTTGCCTTTCTTTAATGTTTTTCAAGTTTCCACAGAGAAGGTTAAGAATTCTTCTTCAAATTATACTGTTATGTGATTCTGGCTTAGAGATTTATTAAAATAACATCCCTTTGACCTTTTCAATCTTGTTTGAGGAAAAAAATCCTATAATCTACTTTGTAACCATAATGTAGAACATGATAAGAATATGCACTGTAAATGAAATTATCAACATAAACTTCCATTATATTATCTACATAATCTACATTGTTTGACAGGACCCTTACATTGAATTCATAGAACCCAAAGAGCTCACAATTCTTCCTGAGAACAAACACCTTCCTTTTCATCTCCTGTGCCCCTTCTCCCACAGGATGCCACAACCCAAGATCAGGCACACAGCAATGCTAGAAACAGCCTTTATGAATTTGTGTGTGTGTGGTGTAAGCACAGAGGACTCATGGAGTTGTGCTGGGGAAAGAGGCAGCTGGACCAAAACCCTTTTGCTGTCCCAGTATTTTGCCAGACAAGTCATTATCCTTCTTGTACTTTGTATACATACTAGCTGAGGAAAGTAGCCTTAAGATGTTAGTCTGCCTTTGCCTTTGGTGATTAGGAGTCAGAGATAAAATTCCCAGATAGCAGAAGGGATAGATGGAAACACTGACCTAATGAGTTTTCCTTTCTTTAAGTCCTCTAAGCATATCTTTCACTTATACATTCTTTTTTTTTTTAATTTATTTATTTATTTATTTACTTTTTGGCTGCATTGGGTCTTCGTTGCTGTGCACGGGCTTTCTCTAGTTGCCACTGCTACTCTTCATTGCAGTGTGTGGGCTTCTCATTGCAGTGGCTTCTCTTGTTGCGGAGCTCCGGCTCTAGGCGCATGGGCTTCAGTAGTTGCAGCATGCGGGCTCAGTAGTCGTGGCTCACGGGCTCAAGAGCACAGGCTCAGTAGTTGTGGCACACGGGCTTAGTTGCTTCACGGCATATGGGATATTCCCGGACCAGGGCTCGAACCCATGTCTCCTGCATTGGCAGGCGGATTCTTAACCACTGCGCCACCAGGGAAGTCCCTATACATTCTATTTTATATCAAGGTACCTTCCATGCTAAAAGTTTCTCCCCATCGATCCTTGGGGATGTTAATTTCTGTTGCTTTATGATGTGCCATCTAGGAGACACTTGTATTTTTGCCAAGAGCCCTTTTTCCTTCTGTAGAACCCATATTTGATGCAGGTATTAGGGCTCAGGAAAGATTAGTCCTGCCCCAGTCACAGCCCCAAGAGGGTGAATCCTGATTGCCTTCAACCAATCATAACACAGTAGTTCAATTTCCCTTTCCATTTTGAGATTGAGCTGGAAAGAGATACCTGGTCCAAATCTAATAAGGCATGAGTGGAAATCTGTTGGAATAACTCCTGGAGAAAGATTCTAAGCTCTTAAAAAAGACATGTGAGAGAGGGCTCTTGAGTTTGTTTTTCCTCTGGACATTGATGTGTGAGGATATAAAGTTTGCAGATAGAATCATTTTGCAAGCATGAAAGGGCCTATCCCAGATGGCAAGGCTGATAGAAGAAAAAGAATAATTCTGGGTATTTAACGGCTTTCTTAATTTGCTGAATTAACAAACCCTGGAGGCTCCCTACATCTGAAACACTAGTTCTGTGCAACAATAATGTTTCCATGTTGACCACGTTGCTTTGACTAAAAGCCAAATGCGTGCCTCTTCAGCAGCATGGTAACAGCTAATTTGCACCCATTTGAGCCTGGGTTGGCTATTTGCTGTAGTAATGACCCTTACATATTTTCAGTTCTTATTTTTGCCAACCTCAGTCTATGATTTCATTTTGAAGAATCATTTGGAAATTTTGAAGTTATCTGTCTACTGTTAGGCCACATCTAAGTCCTTTTGCTTTCTGATAAAGCAAAGTAGAACACAAAGACATGTATGACCCGAAAAATCTGGATATCTAACTAGCTGCAAATCAAACAATAAACAGACTCATTGGCAGTCTTATTTTAAAGCTATTCTTTGAACTTAAAAACTTGGCCTAAATTTGAGTATCTTTCATTATATGGAATAGATGTGTTTCAGAATGTTAACTGTGCTATAAAGCTAATGCTGGTGATTTAATTGCTGTCTTATATGATAAAATTAAAGACATATTCAAAACCAAAAATTCCTCTAAGCAGAATTGAATTTTAAAACTTCCAGCAAAAAGAGACTGACGATCAGCAAGAAGACGTGCTTGCTATTGGAACTGCTAGACGTCACTCACAGTCCTTTGAGAACTTGCAGAATTTCTCCCACGGGAGATTTTTATTATAGCATTGCTACCAATTTTCAATGATCCGAGGTTATAGAACTTCTCACGTTCCCCAAAGTCTTTTGAACACGTGTTTATGATTCCCAAATTGAACTTTTTTTTAATATTTTGATTATCTACCGTACAAATGGGGACCCTGTGGTAAATTCAGATGGAAAGAATGAAGAATAAGAGTCTGTAAGTCTGTCTTCCCTGAACTTTTCTCTGAGCCTAGACACAAGCTGGAACATGACTTTTCTCATCTTTCAAACAAAGGGAATGAGCTAGATCCAATATTTCTAAAAGTTTTCCACTGAAGAACCTCTAATAGCAAGACAAAAATGAATGTGTTTGAAACAGAGACACTTTTGGAAGATTTCCATCATAGATAAAAAAAAATCAGGCTAATTGTGCCATCTAAGTCATAATAAACATTTATTTTCGTATATAAATGTCGAATAAAATTGAGATGTCAGAAAGATGTGCCATGCGTATTCTGTAACTACTTATACTCCAGACATAGTGTATTTTTTCCAGGAAGATGCATTCTGTAATTTGAAAAACCTGACAAAACAGGGGCTTCCCTGGTGGCTCAGTGGTTAAGAATCCGCCTGCCAATGCAGGGGACACAGGTTCAAGCCCTGGCCCAGGAAGATCGCACATGCCACAGAGTAACTAAGCCTGTCTGCCGCAACTACTGAGCCTGTGCTCTAGAGCTCGCGTGCCACAACTACTGAGCCCTCATGCCACGACTATTGAAGCCTGCGTGCCTAGAGCCCATGCTCCGCCACAAGAGAAGCCACTGCAATGAAAAGCCTGCACACCACAACGAAGAGTAGCCCCCCTCGCTGCAACCAGAGAAAGCTCGCACACAGCAACAAACACCCAACGCAGCCAAAAATTTAAAAAAACAAAAAATTAATAAATTTTAAAATAAATAAATAAAAATTAAAACCTGACAAAACAGTTTCTTCCTATATTAAAGTCTTTAGAATTTGTTTCTAGTGATGCTAGACTGCAATATCGTACATTGTCAGTAGGTGCCACTACTTCACATAATTTACGAGAAGGTGAAAATTCCTTAGTTCACTGTCCATCAACTAATTAGTATATTTTAAAATGAGTGTCAATTAATGTAGAAGATGCAGAAAGTATCTTTATTTACTTTCTGCTGAGACGTCAGCCTCTTTTTGCTGGAAGTTTTAAAATTCAATTCTGCTTAGAGGAATTTTTGGTTATGAATATGCCTTTAATTTTATCACGTAAGGAGGGATTTTTCTTCCAGGAATCTAGAAAAAGTTAAATTCTGTAGATGAATGCTATGCGAAATCAGTGGGGGAGAATTGCTGCATCCTTTAGAAAGGTGTCCATTATTTTCCTGGAGTTTGCGATACCAAACGTACTTTTATGATAGATTATGTTCCTATTCTGCCTTGCAAAATTTTAAAATAAAAAGATAATATTGTTTCCAAATATAATAAAATAATTTTTCTTCTTCTTAGAGAAAAACACCAAAATAATAATACATTGTTGTGGAAACTCATGGGATTTGGAGTCAGACAGACCTAAGTTTGAGCCCATCTCTCCCACTTACTACTTGGACAATCTTAAGCAATTTACTTGGGTTTTTTTTTTTTTTTTTTTTTTTTGCCAGAGTCCCTATATCTTAATTACAAGGTTTACACATCTGACAGAGTTTTTGGAAGACTAATAATGTACATAAATCCCCTGGCACATAGTAGGCATTCAAAAAGCAGTAGTTATTAGCAGTTGTCATGTTTCAGCAAAGCCTCAGTAACTACATTACCACCATGGCATTAAACATGGTAGTGTTGAACATTATTAGTAATATTAGTAATATTAAAGTTAATTTTAATTTGCTCTAATGCATATGAATCTAACATTTAAGAGGTAAATATATTTCCTTATCAAATCAAATTCCACTTAACTTTGAATCTGATCTTGAATCCGATCTTTTCCTTGGATTCATTTACGGTGAGCACACTGTCTGAAGGCCAAGCAGTAGGGAATAAACTGTACGGACCAGGTCATCCTCCTTGTTGGGAAAGCCCAAATACTCACAAGCGCTGAGGACATAAGGGTGCTGAGCGTGTCAGAAGTGCTTCAAAGAGGGGGTTAGCGCCCGCAGTTCTGCGCCTCCGCCCGCCAGGGGGCGCTCGGCCGGACGCCGACCCCGCGGGAGCGGCGGGGCTGGAGAAGGCGGAGCCCAGCCCGGCAAGATGGCGCCGTCCGCCTTGTTGCGCCCCTTCTCCAAGCTGCTGGCCCCGGCCAGGCTCCCGAGCGGCTTTTCAGCGCGGTCAAAGTTCTACATTTGGGAATCGCCACTTGGCAGACCTGACTGGCTGAAGGTTGGACTGACCTTGGGCATCTCCGTTTTCTTGTGGATCTATCTCATCAAACAGCATAATGAAGATGTTTTAGAATATAAAAGAAGAAATGGGTTGGAATAAACTTTTGAAATACCGATGCAGTATATAGCATTTATAGCAGTTCCTCTGGATTCACCAATCTGTTGAGCTGTAAACGTGAGAGAGAGTTACATGTGAATATATGTCAAGTCAGCATTTTGTGTTTCACATAATTAAATTTAAAAATACTTCTGTATTTAAAAAAGGAGAAGAAGTGCTTAAAAGAACTTGAGCTGCTTGACCGAAGTGGGTTAGAGTGAGTCTTTGCTGATCAGCCCATTTGGGATTTACGGTTACCTGGCTCTACCCCATGGGCAGAGTGCAAAATGGCAACCATCAAAATACTTTAACCATGGGAAGAGGTCTAATTGAGGAGCCTTTGTGTGTACAGTTTAAAACAACACTCTATATTGGTCTTGGCGTCTTGCATTTATAGAGGTACATTCAAGACACTCACACCACACAAGCAAAGCATGTAACCAGAAGGGGAACAACTGTTTTCTCCCAGTATAACAGACCCATGACTAAAGGTGCTGCGAAGGCTCTGTCACATTGATCTCAGCTAGTCTTTATTTCACCATCTGGCTTCTTTTCCAGGGCTCCCTCAAAAAGGATATCCCTAACTAACCCAACAGGGCCTTCTCTCCCACACATCAGTCCGCATAGAAACAACAAAAGATGTCCATTGTGCTGATTTTCTGTGTAAGGCCCCATACCAGGCTTGTTAGCAGAAGCCTCCTCCTTCACCCAGCCTGGCTGGCCTCCCCTTCACAGTCAGGAGTCTTCATTTAAGTCCCTTTTAATGAGAGGAGCTGAGAGCGAACTCAATAGTCCCAACCTTCCTCTTAAAGGAACTGGGCTCCACCCTCCCATCACAGCTACTTCCAACAGTATTCCTAATAAGACTTGGTAATGTTTTCCTGTGATACTTATTCAGTGCCTGCACAATTTTAGTTTTGGAACCAACAGTGCTGTTGGTTCACCCATCTGAGCTTATTCCACAGTAGTTCCAAACCACGTATCATTCTGTTGGGTGAAACCTGTTCATTGAAGAGATGAGTCCAGTGATCAAAGAAAGGACAGTGTACAAAAGCTCTTTCTGCTTCCAATTATTTCAGTGATTTATTTGGGGCCAGATAAGCCACTCAATCTAAGCATGTTTAAATAACGCACGGGTGAGTTGCAGCCGAATCTCAGTGGTGGCTCT
This sequence comes from Mesoplodon densirostris, assembly GCF_025265405.1. Lineage (NCBI taxonomy): Eukaryota > Metazoa > Chordata > Mammalia > Artiodactyla > Ziphiidae > Mesoplodon > Mesoplodon densirostris. The sequence continues at coordinate 86,810,316 of NC_082661.1, read as the reverse complement.
TTTGATTTAAGATGCTTATGGGCTCCCAGACCTGCCTGTGGACATCACCAGGAAGTCTATTCCATGCTATTCTCTTTGTGCTTGTTTCCAGCTGATGGTATTCTTCAAATACAGAGTGGCACGTTCAAAGATATATGTAGCATAAATTTTGCTCTGGCAGATGATTGGAGCAAATATATGCCCTCACATTTACCTTTAGGGAATCTTTTAATCATTTAATAGAAAATTTATGACAAACTTGTCTACAGTTTCCACATCCTCCATTTACTTGGTATGACCCAATCAGCCTTGCCTATTATAATCAACTCTCACCCACTGAGGTCAAATTTATGAAACATTGCTATATTGCACCTGTCACTTTGGGTATGAGATCCTTGGTAAGCAGACTGGGGAAAATGGGCAATCTCTCTTTGTGGCAGAGTGAGAGGTGCCCATATTTCCTGGGGTGTTGTCTTAACTCAGTAGCTGTATCACACTGCTTTATGAACTGTCCAACAGCTGTGACTTTGGGCATTTAGACACTGATTTCTTCATTGTAAGAAATGACATTATTAATGTTTACAAATGGTGGTTCTCAAAGTGTGGTCCCCAGACCAGCTGCATCAGCAACAGCTGGGAACTTGTTAGAAATGCAAATTCTCAGGTTATACACGAGAAGTTGAATCAGACGCTCCAGAGGGTGTTTTAACAATCTCTCCCAGGGCCTTGATGCCTGCTGAGCCTTCACGTGTGAGATACTTTGCAGACAGCAGATTCTTACCTGCACATTAATTGGGTAACACAGAGAAGAGTCTCTCTTGTGCTGAGGAAAGTCTGAATGCTGCACTCTGTAGCACACCTTAAATAATCTTTTTTGAAGCCTTTTGCCTTTGCTACAGAAAGGTTGAAATTTCAAGATTTTTTTGTTCTCACCCAATCCATTTTATCACATGAATCTTATTCCCTGAAACCGAAAGCCCTGTTGAAAAGAAGCGGGTGAATAATTCTAGGCAGTGGAAACATCCTAGATATGTACAGCAAGCATGGTTCCCACAACATAACTGTCCGGCTGTGCTTCTTTTAAATATTTAAAAAATGAGAATCTCCATCTATAGGCTATTTCCTTTCTTCCTTCCTAAGCAGAATCTCTTATGTAGGATGTTATTTTGTCCAAGGACTCTATCCTTCTCCTAATAGGCTTTCTCAAGCAACATTTTCTTAATTCTCTCAGGTCAACTCCAAATACAACCACTCTGATAGTCTTCTCTGTTATTGTTTCTTGACTTGACATGCCAGTAATTTCCTTTCATCTTTTCCCATTAATCACCAAGTTCATATCTTGAGCCCTCATGTTCTCCAGTAATCTTCACCAGGCGTTTTGGTGCTGTGTGGTCTTCTCCATTCATTCACCATCTTCTACCCAAGCCATTATTTTATTAGTTTCCTTCAGTTGGTCCTTAGAGTCCCTTATTTTGCCTTTTTCTGGTATCTATTTAATATCTGATAGTGTCACCTGGTCTGGATGTAGGTAAGCTGAGGGGCTGTCCACAGTGACAGGATGGATCCAAGACAGAATGAGAATCAGACAGTCTCCTTGTGGGTGAAACATTTTAACATAGAAGCTGTGTGTGGAAAAGGATCGAGGATGTTGAGTGAAACAGACCACAGTTGGAAGTCAGGTTAACCAGCGCGGAGCCATAGCTTCATCATCACTTGTTTTGTTCTGGGCACTCTAAGCCACCTGCAGTTCCATCTCACTTGCCCTGCTTTGCATGTTGCTTCCAGCTTTTGGTTTACCCCATGCCTTTGTGCAAGTTACAAAAAAGTGGTCCCTCTGAGCAGACATACCCACAGGGCAGACATTTAACAAAGGGGCCCTTTTGGGTGGACAAAATACGGACCAGCGGCCCTTCCCGAATGCTTACATTGCCCTCAGGGCCTAGCAAGTGCAATAAGGGCTGGATTTCAGGTCCATTGCCGCCCCACAGCCCATGCTGGTGCCTTTGTTTCATGCTAAAACTGCACAACCCGACCTATGGCACTGCTTGCTTTTCCCCCATTTTGTACTGCTCTGTCTAAATCAGTGGTTCTCAAAGTACAGTCCTTAGATCAATATTACCATCACCTAGAAACATGTTAGAAACACAAACTCTCAAACCCTGCTGTAGACCTCCTGCCTCTGCAAACAGCAGTCTGTGTTTAAACAAGCCCTCCAGATGATTCTGGTGCACACTAAAATTTGGAAACACTAGAAAAATATCTGACATGTAACGGGTATTTAGTAAATGTTTGTTGGTTGAATGAGGAAATTAATTTCTCCATCAAAATTAAGGGCTTCCCTGGTGGCGCAGTGGTTGAGAGTCTGCCTGCCGATGCAGGGGACACGGGTTCGTGCCCCAGTCCGGGAAGATCCCACATGCTGCGGAGCAGCTGGAACCGTGAGCCATGGCCTCTGAGCCTGCGCGTCCGGAGCCTGTGCTCCGCAACGGGACAGGCCACAACAGTGAGAGGCCCGTGTACAACAACAACAACAACAAAAAAAGCACAAGCATCATTCCCCTGAGCCTCCTCCAGCCTCCATCTCATCAGGCTATGGCCCCTCTGTGTTCTCACCTGAGGCTGTATCACTTCACTGTGCAATGAGATTTAACACACTGCGGGAAATAAATTGGACAACTTGGCTCTTTCCATGACTCAAATTGGTGCTCCTTCAGGAGGAGGAGGGTAGAAACTGTGTTTACTGAACTTCATTTTTGTACCCCTCAACACAGTGCTTTGTTTGCAATAGGAACTCAATTGCCATAGAAGGAAGCGACGGAGGATGATGCAAACAAACAAACAGGCAAAGAAAAAGTAGTCACCAGGCTTGGAATGGTACTCCCCAGAAGAGTACTCCCCAGTGCTGGAAGTTTTCTTTGTATAAAATTCCAGTCGATTCACAAACTCATGCTCAAAAAGATCTTTCCTTATTGTGCCTGAAATAATATGATACTTCCTCTTGTTCAGTTGTTTTGCTTACTTTTAGTTAATAATAAAATTTGTTTATTAAAGTATTTAAGCGACTTGTGTCTAGGGTGGCATTTGTTTCTATTTCTAGGTCTATATGGAAACAGGATCAGGGAATGAACATGGCTGGACCCTTAAGATGTTGATCTAGTCAGTAGCAAGAAATCATAAAATATTGTCTTTTTGTGTCTGGCTTATTTTACTTAGCTTACTTCACTTAATGTTTTCAAGGCTCATCCCTGCTGTAGCATGTGTCAAAACTCCACTCCTAAAAAAAAAAAAAAAAAAAAAAAAAAAAAAAAAAAAAAAAAAAAAACTCCACTCCTTTTAAAGGCTGAATAATATTCCATTGTATGTACACACCACATTTGTTTATCCAAGTACCTGTTAATGGACACTTGGATTATTTCAACCTTTCAGCTATTGTGAATAATGCTACTGAGAACAATAAAGCTTTTACCGTATAGAGTAATGCAGTAGCTTCAAACTGCTTTCCATGGAGTTTCATTTGCTTTATATATCAACACTCCATTTGAGGGTTAAAAATAATAGTTTTACTGGTAAAGTAGAACAAGCTAAAGCTTTGGAGTCAGACGAGATGCCATTTCTGCCTTCTGTCTTCTATGTGAACTTGGGCAAGTAATTTAACTCCTCAGGGTCTTAATTTGTTCATCTGTTACATGGATCAATGTAATAATTTCTGTTGTACAGGTTGTAGTGAGGATAAATAAGACAGCATATATAAAGCACCTAGTCTAATATTTGGCAACTAGTGTGAAAATAGTAACTGGAAACCACTAGCATTATTTCCAAATGGCCACATAATCCAGCCCCTACACTTTTAATCTAACTAAACTGCTTTCTTCATCCCCTTGTCACCCGTCTGGCCTTTATTCCCACTTTTTCTTCTAGTTGCTGTTAAGAGTTTTATTTCAATCACTTGCATAGGTCACAATACCACTCCCCAGTTTTCTAACCTGTTTAATATTTTATATCAAAAAGTCTATTTTATCAAGTTTACCTTCTGCTCTAGTTTATAACTTGGAGAAAGGTCATAGGAGAATATATTTTTAGAAATTCAAGATCATTCATGTATGAATTACTCTGAGGACCATCTATTAAAAAGTGTTTATGTGGTATCAAAGACTTCTTCCATCCCAGTGAAAGGGCGAGGATGATTGACATTTAAGGCCTAGATAGAAGACATTCATGGACCATATCACTTAACTACTGTTTTTTAGTTGAAAAGTGGCATTAAATCGCCCTGCAAATATATGTAGATCCCTGGGAGGATCCTAGCTCATATGCCTAAATCCAGGAAAAGCATTGGGAAACCCTGAAATTAGTCCCAGTGTGTGCAAAAGAGGTACAGAGATCCTACTTAATTCATAACTGCCCTGGTAGGCAGTTTGTCTGCTCTGGGTTGAGCCACTCATAGTCAAGGAATATAAGGGATAAAAGAGAGCCAGAAACGTCCTCAATCCAAAGACCCTTGCACCTAGAAGTACAGTCTGCATATTCTAGAAGATTTATCCAGAGCTTAACCATTTTAATTTTGAACCGAACTAAAAATAAATAATGATCCAATCAATTATCAATGGTTGATTCAATCAACCATTTTGGTCTTTTAAAATAAAAGAGATCCATAGATTTAGGTTTCAAGTTCATGAAATCAGGATAACAATAACAAGAACTTCTGGCTTACTTTATTCCAAATGTTTAGAGGTTTACTCTGTAGGCTGCCAATCTGCTTTTAGACATAATGTGAATAGAAGTAACACTGCCAAATCAGTTAAAAAAAAAATCCGGCCATGTTAATATTTTGGAATCATCCATATGATTAATATTTGAATGAAACATCTGAATAGATTGGCCATTTTGCTATTGTGTTGCAAATTAGAGCCACTATCAGAGGTCAAGTTTTTGTATTTCCAATAGTTCACTTTAGATGGCCACTGATATTGATAGGAAGCCCCTCTTGTGCTATAGGACTAAAGCAATTGTCAGTATCATAGAAGCTAGGAAGTGATTGGCATATACTTGATGCTGAAGGCCAATAAATATTGTTGCTGAAATGAATAAATGAATGATTTCTATTACTCTGCATTTTGGGAAACGTGTACCAGATTTTTGTTTTTAATCAAATTGTAGTTTGTTTCTTGTCACAGTCATTCCAGTGTTACCTAGTTTGGCTCTCCACATTGATTAAATTATCGAATTTTTAAAACACATTTCTAGTGTGTTCTTAAACATAGGAAAGTGTTTTATTTACAGGTAGATACTTTTGTTTGTTTTCCAGCGTAATTATTTGGTTTCTACCTTGTTACTTGTGAATTTAATATTTTAAACAAGTTATTTCTCCTGTTATCCTTCTTATTTTCCTCTAATGCTCATTTCATTAAAGAAAAAAACTTTCTCTAACTTTTGGAATCAAAGGTTTGTTTCTAAGTAAATGTCCACTAGATGGAACTATTGTTTCAAAAGAAGAGGGTGATGCCTTAGAAAGGACCCATTTCTAAAGATTTCCCACTGAACTTTACCTCATAAAAACTGCTGATAGATAATGCCTTTTCTTTCTTTTTTTTAACTAACACTTTCTCTTTTTTGTAAGTAACATTACCATTTAAAGCTCATGCTATTTGAAGGCTTATATTCTGAAGACCTGTTGCATCTCTAAGACTTTTAATCTGTTTCAACGCAGAGTTCTCTTTTTAAAACTTTTTTTTCCTGTATACTTCAAGGGTTTAGTGACAACAAATGAAAATATCTTAGTTGTAAAATGTGCCTTAAAAATGGAGGGAACTTGCTTAATGAGTCAGAAATCTAAAAATACAATTCATAGAGGTTTAAATAAAAACCCTAAAACTAAAGTCCTTAACAAAAAGATAATAAAACTTCAAGTGTGGAAACACCTACACAAAGATTAAATGTGAGTGTCTATTAGGTATGTTTCTCAAGTTCTCAAAGAAACAATATCACTGTGTATTCACACATTCTTGCCCAGTTTACACAACTGTATTTAAACTGCATAGCTTACTATTTGCTAATGCAAATGACATGGTAATGTTGCAAGTTACTTTCCTGTTTGCATTTGCTGAAATGAATATAAAAATTCTCTTTATTAACTGAAATTTGTCGTGATTTACCCTTAGTTTAGTATGCTTAAGCTTCTAAAGCAGTTTTTACATTTTCTTACTATAATGTTTATCACCAATATTTTAGAAGTATTTACTTAATGTCTTATGGCATATTATGTTTTATAATTAAATATGGCTTTGGAGTTATTAACTTATTACCTGTAGGAAGTACAATTTTAAGGAAACAAAGTTATGATGCAATATAAAAGCATTTTAGTTTGAGGCTTCAAAACTTCAACCTAATGATAAGCTTCCTCTACATGTTATCCCACAAGTGTATACTTTCAACAAATGATAAAGAGAAATCTATCAGCTCCTTGACAAACTCTTTGTGGTAGTGACTGGAGACATCAAAGGGTACATATTTCATACAGCAAGTCTGAGTCACCATGATGTCATTGAAAATTCTATTATTCCTTTTTTTCTCTATAAAATCTGAGGGGAATTTTTTTATCATTATTATGTAAGTTTCAGGTGTACAGCATCATAATCCAACACCTGCATAAGCTACAAAGGGATCACCACCACAAGTCGAGCTACCACCCATCACCATACAGTTGATCCTAAAGGGACTTCTTATTTATTTATTTATTTTGGCTGCATTGGGTCTTCGTTGCTGCGCACGGGCTTTCTCTAGTTGTGGCGAGTGCGGGCTACTCTTCATTGTGGTGCGCGGGCTTCTCACTGCAGTGACTTCTCTTGTTGCAGAGCACGGGCTGTAGGTACGCGGGCTTCAGTAGTTGTGGTGCACGGGCTTAGTTGCTCTGCAGCATGTGGGATCTTCCCAGACCAGGGCTCAAACCCGTGTCCCCTGCATTGGCAGGTGGATTCTTAACCACTGTGCCACCAGGGAAGTCCCAGGGACTTCTTTTAATTCAGTTGAAATAGTTATAATACTTTCTTAAAGTTTTCTTCAAAGCTCTCACAACTAAAAAATATTTTTTAAAGCTTTGAATGTAAGTGTTCTTCCTTACATAATTTACTTAATGGTAAAATTTAGCAAATAAGTTAAAGTTCTCAGAAACTAATAGCAATTTTATAGTCTTTCTTTAAATCATTTGTCAAGATAAAATTTCAAATATTGGGGTTTTTTCCAATTTATTGAGAAATAATTTATATAGATTACTGTATAACTTTAAGGCACACAGCATTATGGTTTGATTTACATATATAGTGAAATTATGACCACTATAGGTTCAGTTAACATCCATTTTCTCATATAGATACAATAAACAGAAAAGAAGAAAAGAAAAAAATTTCTCCTCATGATGAAAACTCGTAGGATTTATTCTCTTAACAACTTTCCTATATAGCATACTTTAGTGTTAGCTACAGTTATCGTGTTGTACATTACATCCCTAGTAGGGATAATTACATCACTATTTAATTATCTTATAACTGGAGGCTTATACCTTTTGATTCCCTTCCTCCAATTCCGTCTCCCCCCACCCTCCTCCTCTGGTAACCACAAGTCTGATCTCTTTTTCTATCAGTTTTTTAAAGAATATATTCCACAGATAAGTGAGATCATACAGTATTTGTATGATCACTTAGCATAATGCTTACAAAGTCCATCTATGTTGTTACAAATGATAGGATTTCCTTGTTATTTATGGGTGAATAATATTCCATATTTTATATATATATATATTCAGTATATACATATATATTATATACATAATGGAATATTCTATATATACCACAACTACTTTATCCATTCACCCATCAATGAACACTTAGGTTCCTTCCATGTCCTGGCTATTGTAAATAATGTGGCTATGAGCATCAGGGTGCAAATATCCTTTCAAGTTAGTGTTTTTATTCCCTCTGGATGTATTCCCAGAAGTGGAATTTTTGGATCATATGGTAGTTCCAGTTTTAATTTTTCAAGGATCCTCCATATTGTTTTCTATAGTGGCTGTACCTATTTGCATTCCCAGCAAGAATGCCCAAGCATTCCCTTTTCTCCACATCCACACCAGCATTTATCTCTTGTCTTTTGATAGTGGCCATTCTAATAGGCAAGAGATAATATTTCATTGTGGTTTTCATCTGCATTTCTCTAATGACTAGTGATACTGAGCATCTTTTCGGATTCTGTTGGTGTTTCATATATCTTCTTTGAAGAAATGTCTGTTCAGGTCCTTTGCCCATTTTTTAATTGCACTATTTGTTTTTTTGCCATTGAGTTATAGGAGTTCTCTATGTATGTTGAATAGTAACCCCTTAACAGATATATGATTTGCAAATATTTTTTCCTGTTCTGTATGTTGTTTTTTCACTTTGTTGATGGTTTCTTTTGCTGTGAAGAAGCTTTTTAGTTTGATGTAGTCCCACTTGTTTATTTTTTTTATTTTGTTGCTTGTGCTTTAGGTGTCATATCCAGAAAATCATTACCAAGACCCATGTCAAGGGTCTTGTTGTAGGAGTTTTATGGTTTCAGGTCTTACATTTAAGTCCTAATCCATTTTGGGTTAATTTTTGTGAGGGTAAGATATGGATCCAGTTTCATTCTTTTACATGTGAATATCCAATTATCCCAACACCATCTATTAAACAGACCTGTCTTTTCTCCATTGAGTATTCTTGGCTCCCTTGTCAAATATCAGCCATATATGCTTGGATTTATTTCTGGGCTCTTGATTTTGTTCCATTAATCTATCTGTCTGTTTTTATGCCAGTACTATACTTATTTGATGACTATAGCTTTATAGAATAGCTTGAAATCAGAAAGTATGATGCCTCCTGCTTTGTTCTTCTTTCTCACCATATCTTTGTTTATTCAGGGTCTTCTGTGATGTCATATAAATTTTAGGAGCTTTTTTTCTGCTTCTGTAAAAATTGCCCCTGGAATCTCGCTAGGGATCGCACTGAATGTATAGCTGGCTTTGGGTAGTATTGACATTTTAACAATACCAATTCTTCCAATCCGTGAACAAGATATCTTTACACTTCTTTGTGTCTTCTGTTAATTTCTTTCATCAATTTCTTATACTTTTCAGAATATATCTTTCAGCTTTCTTGGAAAATTTATTCCTAAATATTTGGTAGTTTTTGATGCTATTATAAATGGGATATTTTTCTGAAAGTACATTGCTAGTGTTTAGAAACACCACTGAATTTGTATGTTAATTCTGTATTCTCCAACTTTACTAAATTAGTTGATTAGATCTAACAGTTTTTTGATTGAGTCTTTAGGATTTTCTATATATAAAATCATGTCATCTGCAAATAGAGACAACTTAACTTCTTCCTTTCTAATTCTGATACATTTTATTTCTTTTTCTGACCTGATTGCTCTAGCTAGGATTTCCAGTACTACATTGAATAGGAGGGGTGAGAGTGGGCACCCTTTTCTTGTTCCTGACCTTAGAGGAAAATCTTTCAACCTTTCAACATTAATATGATGTTATTTTTGGGCTTGTGATATATGGACTTTATTATGTTGAGATATGCCTAATTTGTTTAGAGATTTTTATCAAGAATGGATGTTTTATTTTGCCAAATGTTTTTTCTGTGTATATTGAAATGATTGTATGATTCTTATCTTTCATTTTATTAATGTGATGTATCGATTTGTGTATGTTGAACCATCCTTATACCCCAGGGATATCATACATTAGGTTTTAACTTAATGTTGTATTATTTGTACAAATACAAAATGGTCTTTGTTCATCCATCCCTTGATTCATTAATCAATATTTATCAAATTCCTAATATACCTTCTTTAGCATTCAGTGTTTTCTACATCTTTATTTTTAATATGCTGTCATGCCTTTCTAATTTGATTCTCAAATGTTCTACTTTTTAAACATAAAAAATTCTATAACTTCCCAATGCCTACTGAAAATAAGTCCAACTCCAAACTCCTTGGTCTGACATGGTGCCTTTCCTCAATGAAGCTCCAACTTTTGAGGTTCATCACCTATTATTCCACCTATTTGACATTTCACTCAAATCTTATCTAGTCACCATTCCCTAAATATCACCTTCAATTCCCTTTGCTTATTCTCTTGCAATGTAATGGCCTACACTTCTGAGTTCCTCACATACTTTAAGAACTATCTCAGACTTTACCTCCTTTATGAGATTCTACTCCATCCCAAATCAGAAACAACCTTTCCATTCAGTAAGCTACCATTCTTTGCCTTCTATTTCTAACTCTCTCATGTCATCTATCACTTTCTACTTAGTAACAGAACTATTAGCATATGTTTTATCTCCCTCTTCCAAACTGAGAGAGGACTGGGATTCTGGCATATTCATCTTGGCATCTTGAAAGCTCTTATCACACTCTCATTACCCAACCTGTGACCATCTGGACCATCATCACTCCATCCTCCTGATACTTGGAGGGACTGCCTCTTCCTGGTAAAGGGTAACGCTTCCACCAGTGCACTGTATCTCATACCCTCCTTCCCACCTCCTTAAGGATCTCCTGCCACTGGGTATTCTCTTTTCCTTCTTTATTGGATTTTTCCTATCAGCATATAAGCATGCTTAAGTCTCTCTTAAAACCTTCTTTTCAACCTGATACACCCTTTCAACTAGCACACTATCTCTCTTCTGCCTTAACAGTCAAACTTCTTGAAAGCATTTTCTACACTCATTGTCACCATGTCCACAGCTCCCACTCACTTCTGAACCCAGTGTGATCTGGTTTCCATCCCCATCACTCAAATGAAACTGTTATCACAAGGGACACCAATGACCTTCTGGTTGCTAAATCCAATGGGTACTTCTTAAAACTGTTTTTTTTTTGGGGGGGGGGTGCTCTCTACGTCACCTAACACTATGGACCATTCTTTCCTCTTTCAAGTGCCCTTTTCCCTTGAATTTCTGTGATATTTTATGTTCCTGGATTTCCTCCTGAGTCTCAACCATCTCTTATAATGTGGGCTTTGGTCATTGTTCTGTCCTTGGCTTTCCTCTGTTCTAAGTCTACATGCTTTCCCTGAATGGTCTTCTAATCCACAGTTTCAGATGCCATTAGACTGGTGACTTTTTTAGCTTTGTTTTATTTCCAGCCTAGATGTCTTTTCTAACTTTATACATACATAAAGCCTTCTACACTTTTCTGTTTGGATGGTCCATATGTACCCAAAGTACATGTCCCAAGACAAACTCATCACATTTTCTCCCTTCACCCAAATCTGTTGGCTTTTTTTGTTCCTCATCACATTGAAAGGTAGTACCATAAATCAAGTTTCCCAAGTCAGAAACCAGAGTATCTCTCCTGAATTGTCCTTCTCTTTTATTCTATATATTAAAAAAAAAAATACTGAACCCTGCTGATTCTAACTTCAAAGCTTTGGAATATGGTCTCTTTTCTCCCATCTCTTTCACATTACCCTGGTTAAGACACCATAATTTTTAACCTGGATTTCTGCTATGCTTTCTAACTCATCACTCTGCTTTCAGTCTTGGTCTCTGGCAATGGATTTTCCACACTGAAGGTTGAGTAAACTTGACAAATACAAGTCATCCCCCTGGTCAAACACATCAGTCATGCTAATGATTTTTAGGAGAAAGTCCAAGATAGTTTACAATAAGATAATTTACAATAGTGTGCATAACCTGATTGCTACTCACTTCTCTGGCCTCATCTATGGTCACACCCCTTGAAACTCAACATTCCAGCTCTCCAAGTTCTCTCAACATACTGCACTTTCTCAACTTGGGCGCTATACACGCGCTGTTCCCTATGTCTAGATCACCCTGATTCCCACCTCTCAATGCCTTTGCAAGGCTAACTCCTTCCCATCTACCAAGTCTCTCAGCTTACGTCTCTTCCTCCAGAAAACCTCTACTAACTTACTGCCTCTGGGTCAGGTATTTGTCCTATGTACCTGCAGTGGCATCTTACACTTTGTAGATCAAACTTAATTGTTCTTGCCTGTTTACCTGCCTATATGCTTATGAATTGGGACTGTCTATTACATACACAGCCATAACCTAATGGCTAATACATGCCTAATACAATGCCTGGTACATAGCAGTGACTGATACGTATTAAAGAGATCATAGATGCTCAAAAATGTATATAGTATGTGATGGATTTTTAAAAGTAATCAAACTTACCACAGTGGGGAGAAAAGGGCTTCTGGGCTTGGTTAGATAGTTTTGTTTTGTTTTTCGCCATGTGACTATAAGATAACAATTGTTTCATCTAAGCAAGTCAATACATGGTCATATACATAAGCCATATCATGAAATAGTAGGGCAATTCTATCAAATTATATTTTCATATGTACATAGATGGACAAGTCTACACAGATTGCCATATCCTAACACTTGGGTCATCCTGTGGTAATCAGCACTGACCTTTAAGAGGATCCAAGTAAATGAACTGGCTAGGGGAAAGTCTGTACATTCATGACTTTAAACCCAGCCTGTGTATGTGTTTACACATTATAATATTTATATTGAAGAAGTAATTTATCATAGATTATATTGAACTATTGGAGAAATCACTTTTCTTTGGGCTGGACAATTCTAGTCATTCACAAATTGAAATAAATTCTTCAGTTCAGTTTATAGATCTACACCAAATGTATTGAGTTAGCCAAAAAATGCCTTCAGTTTTTAAGTAAAAATAAAAGACACATTTTTCATTTTCACCAAGAACTTTATTGAACAATGTATTCACTCTTTTGTTCCACTACCTTCTGCCATTTTTCAGGCAACTTCATAATTCCATCTTCCCAAAACGTTTTATCTTTTTGAGCACAGAACTGTTCCAAGTGCCTTTTACAGTCTTCCAGGGAATTGAGATTTTTCCCACTAAGAGAATTTTGTAAAGACCTACATAAATGGAAATCTGAAGGTGCAATGTCTGAAGGTGAATATAGTGGATGAATCAGAACTTCCCAGCCAAGCTGTAACAGTTTTTGCCTGGTCGTCAAAGAAACGTGTGGTCTTGCGTTATCCTGATGGAAGGTTATGCGTTTTTTGACTACCTCTGGACGTTTTTCGTCGAGTGCTGCTTTCAGTTGATCTAATTGGGAGAAGTACTTGTTGGAATTAATTGTTTTGTTTTCCAAAAGGAGCTCATAATAAAGGACTCCCTTCCAATCCCACCATATACACAACATCATCTTCTTTGGATGAAGACCAGCCTTTGGTGTGGTTGGTGGTGGTTCATTTCACTTGCCCCACGATCTCTTCCATTCCACATTATTGTGCAGCACCCACTTTTCATCACCCGTCACAGTTTCTTTTAAAAACGGAACATTTTCATTACGTTTAAGTAGAGAATTGCATGCGGAAATACAGTTAAGGTTTTTTTCGCTTAACTTATGTGGAACCCAAACACCAAAGTGATTAACATAACCAAGCTGGTGCAAATGATTTTCAATGCTTGTTTTGGATATCTTGAGTATGTTGGCTATCTCCCGCGTGGTATAACATTGATTGTTCTCAATTAATGTCTTGGTTTGATCGCTATCAACTTCAACTGTTCTACCCGACTGTGGAGCATCGTCCAGCGAGAAATCTCCAGCACAAAACGTCGCAAACCACTTTTGACACGTTTAATCAGTCACAACACCTTCCCCATACACTGCACCAATCTTTTTTTTTTTTTTTTTTTTTTTTGCGTTTCAGTTGCATTTTTACCTTTCTCGAAATAGTAAAGCACAATATGCCAAAAATGTTGCTTTTTTCTTCCAGCCTCAATATTAAAATGGCTACACAAAAATTCACCAATTTTGATGTTTCTTTTAAAATGCACACTGATATGACAGCTGTCACAATACAATCTAACAAAATTGTTTTGAATAAAGTTAAAGACAACTAAGTGCTACTAGAGCCATCTTACGGAAAAAAACGAAAGAAACTTTTGGCCAACCCAATAACATTTTTAACTGTCCAGAATGGCTAACTGCATAGAAGAAATAAATAAATAGCAGTGTGCTTAAATCCTAGAGAGTGTTCAGTACCTAATTGTCAATAGCTGGACAAGCAAGGGTCATCTTTTTCAATTCCCTCCTCGTATAGATGAGGAAAAAGGAGTCTGGAGAGGTCAGGTTTCATTGTTCAGGTCACCCAGTATATAGAGGCCAATCTCCCATCTTGTTAGTGGGATCAGAGTAGAACCCATTTGGCACACCTTCCTACCCAGTCCTCTTTCCATTACAACGTGTGGTCCCTGACCACCCTCATGTCCTCTCATTTGCAGCTTGTGTAAACACTCTCAGCCTGGCTCAGAATTTCCAAGTCTTGCAACTTTGAGGAGGTATTTCAATGACGTATGTTTTCTGGCTAAGGTTGTAAAAAAAAATTTTTTTTTAATGAAATCTTATCTGGAATCACAATATAAAAAACAGATAAAATTGGGCTTCCCTGGTGGCGCAGTGGTTGAGAGTCCGTCTGCCGATGCAGGGGACACGGGTTTGTGCCCCGGTCCGGGAGGATCCTACGTGCCGCGGAGCGGCTGGGCCCGTGAGCCATGGCCGCTGAGCCTGCGCGTCCGGAGCCTGTGCTCCGCAACAGGAGAGGCCACAACAGTGAGAGGCCTGCGTACCGAAAAAAAAAAAAAAAAAACAGCTAAAATAAATGAATGAGTTTTTCAGGCAATTTAAATCTTCGCTGTTTGTGGAACCCCTGAAGCCCTTTCGAAGGTACAAAATACCTAGGGAGGGGAGTTGGGAAACTACTCTAAACTGAGCAAATTGGATCTTGGCAGCAGAATTTCTGGGTTCTGCCATTCTCCTTGGACTTGGAGAGAGCCGGCTGACACAGCAAAGCATTACTTTAGCATCCTTATGTGTTTTAATAGGGTTGATCTTTTTTTTACTGTAATCAAGCACTGAATAATTACTACAATAAGATAATAATGTAACTCAGAGCTCAGCCAAAATGATAGAAAATTGGGGGGAAGGACTTCTCATGCTTTCTTCCTTTGTCATCTTACATGCATTCATTCAACAATTTTAAAACTGTTTATGTATTTATTTTTGGTACTATTTTCCCCAGAGGGGCTTTGGTCACCAGCATCTTAGTTAGTGCTCCTGCATCTTAGATACCTGTCCTAGGGGAGGCAACAAATTTTTTTATTAACATAGTTTATGTTGCAGACACTGGCCAGTCGTTAAAACATTTGCAGGTTCCATCTGCCCTGTTTTGCTTTCTTCCCATTCCTAACTTCAAGTCTACTCCATATTTCAGTTGCTAGTAATTCTTCAATGCCTATTTCACCCTTGTTCTCTCTTGAATAAAGCCATGTCTAACTCACCTGCAGGAGACTAAGATTGCTTCTTCCTTTAAACCCTTATGGCATTTGCTCAGATTTCTTTTATAATACTTGGATTTATGAGTTTTAGAGTTTTCACAGTACTTGTCTCCTCTCTGCCCCACCATCCACTCCTCTCCACACCCCACAATGCACACTTCTATTTTCGAGACACTAGCTTTCTTACTTACCTATGTATCCATGGGAGCAACAAGCCCAATGCCTTTTAAAAAAAGAACAGGCTATGGGAAAGATGAATTGAATACAAATCCTTGCCTTACAATTTTTTTAACCTAATATGTTGGTTCGGTAACCTTTCTGCATCTCAATTTCCCTATCTGCAAAATGGGGAGAAGACTTATTTGTAAGCCTTTGGTTATGATTGCAAACAATGCATATAAGGTCCTCAGCCCTGGGCTAGTCAAGGAAGTCTGTCACTATTGAATACATGAATTAATTCACATAGCATGGAGCTTTGGTCTGCAGGTTACTGGGGCTGCAGTAACAGTCTTTCCACCAGGTGTAGAAACCTTACATGTGTAGATACATAGGCCAGAGCTTGGTCTGTAAACTCTGTCTTGTAAAGGCCAATCTTCTTCCTACACAATCTGTTCTGTAGTCCTGAGCACACATAAGGCAGTGCAATATAATGGAAAGAACTACTCAAGAGCAAGATAACCTTGTTTTTAACCTAAGCCTTTCTTTTTTAACTTAAACTTTGTTTGTATGATACTGAGGAAGTCAGACATTTATACCCTGAGGTTTTCATGCATAAGACAAGAAGAACCCCGCCATATTTGCCTCACAGGCTTTTAGTGTGGAGCAGAGAGAATTACTGAAGTGAGAGCCATTTGGAAACTGTGAAGGGAAATACCAATATGAATTAAACATTTAGTTGGCTTTTTAAAATTTTTCAGTTGGTATTATATAAACTTTGTACACAATTTAAAAAATACAAATGGGTAGACAGTGAAAGGCAAGTCTTTCTCCCACTTCTGTCCCCCAGCCATGCAGCTCCCCTCACTAGGGCAATGGATGTTGTCATTTTTTGTTTATCTTTCTAATATATTTATATGCAATGTATTATGTAACTTTTTATAAAAATCTCCAACAGCCCCCTACACCTTCCTCCAGCCTAAGGTTCCACTTCACACTTTTAAAGCCAGCAACACCCAGGGCTGACACTTATAGTTGGCCACCTTGCACTGTTAACTGTATTTACTATTAAGAGGTACTCAGTCACTGAGAAAGATTCTGTCCTAAGTCTGAAAAAGCCATCATTCTCAGCACACAATCCCCCCAGGGAGCAGAGGGCCCAGTGAAGCCCAAAGATGCTACATCTTCTGCTCAGAACCATAATACCTAAATGGTCCCTATTCTCACACATTCCAACTGAAGCCACAATCCATTGAAAATCACTTGTTTTACCTTTTTTCTTCCACTTGCCCTTGCTCCACTTTGATATATATGAAATGATTTATTTGGATGTTCCCCTATATTTGCTTGAAATAGTTGTTTGTATACTACTTGAAACCATCTTAATCTTTGGCTGACTTTTGTGTGATATTTACATCCTATCACATCCACAAGATTATAGCTCAGATTAATTAAGTGTTATTATACCAAGCTCTTCCAAATCTTTAGGGGAAAAGTCTTCAATAGCTAAAGTATGTGGCTTTAAATATTAGAGAGCTTCTCTAATATTAAACTACTTCAAATGAGCGTTGTAAACCCTGAAACTTAAAGATTGTATTCTTTGAAGTCTTCCGGTAGGTACATCCTGAATTTTGAAGGTCACACTTAAAATGATCAAGATTAATGTTTTAAGTGATCATCTGTGTTAGTCTTTAGTCACTTATTCAGTCAGGGTCCAATCAGAAGACAGAAACCCTGTCTGTTCTTTAAATAGAGAGAATGTAATATAATCAGGTGTTGGAGAACTGAAAAGGGCAGACCAAGGGCAAAAAGGGAACTTGGAGGTCTCCCAGAGGTAGCAAGTGAGAAAGCAGAGGGTTCCCCTGAGCACAAAGAGAAGACGTGGAACTGTTCAAACCTACAAGCCTGGAATTAGAAGCATGAAGGAGTTTGGTGGAGCTGAAACTCAGATCTCTGAGGATGAGACACAGTTAAACTCGTGCTGCTGTGTCTGACCTGCAACCTGTGACCTGGACCTCTAAGGACAGGATGCTGGTGTTTCTGACTGGAGGTGATGAGGCTGACTCTACAGGCTGGGAAATCCGCAAACGGGCATCCATTGCTGCTACTGCAAAATACCACCATGGCCAAATGGAGAAGCCCCACTGGGTGAAGTCTGAGGGCACAGGAAGCAGAAGCAGCAGTGGGAATAAAACAGGAAGCACTGAGGAAGGCCGTGCCCCTTCTTCGTCCTCCAACCCTGCACTCTCACCCCAGCATCCATCGGCAGAGCCCATTCCAGAGCAGCTGGCAAAGCAGAGACGTGTTTTGCCAGATCCTCAACACAACAAAGTGGGGAGGGAGAAGGAGGGAGGTACGAAACGGAGTGAAAAGAGCTTAATACCAGGCACAAAAATGTTATGTATTCAAAGGGGAACCTTTGAGAAGAGAATCATTCCCAAACCCGAGAGGTGAAAAATGAAAAGTCCCTCATTGTTTTAGGAAGACCTGTGAACTGTCCACACTTCTCAAACATTGGTCAGTAGAATTTATAAGTTATTCTCTTCTATGCTTTTGAGATAACAAATATATTAGAAGATTTTGATAAAACACCATAGTATTACTCTCAGTTAAGAATTAATTAAGTGGAATATAAATCATCTCCCCATCTCCACTCGGAAGCAGAACTATTCCTCTACCTTAAGTGAATATCTGTCTCTTGAGATGCCTGAATTAGGTGCTTCACCCACTGAGAGATGCCATTTAAAAACAAGACTTTGGGCCTCCCTGGTGGCGCAGTGGTTGAGAGTCCGCCTGCCGATGCAGGGGATACGGGTTCGTGCCCCGGTCCGGGAGGATCCCATATGCCGCGGAGCGGCTGGGCCCGTGAGCCATGGCCACTGAGCCTGCGCATCTGGAGCCTGTGCTCCGCAATGGGAGAGGCCACAACAGTGAGAGGCCCGCATACCGCAAAAAAAAAAAAAAACCCCAAAACAAGACTTTTTGTGTTTACTTTAGGTTAAAATCAATTAAGTTGGCCTTTAATTTGGTTCTTCCCATTCGTATTATAAAACTGATTTTCTAGTTCTCTTCAACAAAGATAGTACAAGAAACCTATAATAGACCTGGAGGTGTGTGTGTATTTCTGTGAGTGTGTTTACGATCTATAAGAACTGGCATCCCAAAATAAAAGTGAGAGTTAGAATAAAACTGTTGCTATACTCTTCTCCTACTGACCTAATTCTGTTAAACTTAGCCCCAAACATATTATAGCTTCAAAAGAACACAAAAATGACATTCCATATTAATATCACCTCTGTTGAATTATGTTGATGACCCTCTGTTGAGTTTTTGAGCCTGTGAGTTGAGGTAGATTAAAACTGGTCACAAATTATTTACAGATTTTTCCATCAAGAAGTGGAGTCTAGGGACTTCTCTGGTGGTCCAGTGGTTAAGACGACATGCTCCCAATGCAGGGGGCCCAGGTTCGATCCCTGGTTGGGGAGCTAGATCCCTCACGCATGCCTCAACTGGGAGCCCACATGCAGCAACTAAGAGATTCCACATGCTGCAACGAAGATCCTGCACATAGCAACGAAGATCACAGGTGCCACAACTAAGACCCGGCACAGCAAATAAATAAATATTAAAAAAAAAAAAAAAGAAGTGGAGTCTACTTCCTCACCTCTTGAATCTGGGCTGGCTCTGTGAGTTTCTTTCATCAATAGAATGAGGCAGAAGTGACATTGTGTGCCCTCCATGCCGGATCTCAAGGGGCTATTTCCTCATCTCTCCCCGTTTCTTGCAGGCCTCAGGGGCTCACTGCCCATTGCTCTCCTGTATTTCCTCCCTCTTTAGGGTCTTTCAAGAGCTTCCCACTGCTGTGGATCAGACAAGAGTCCTTCCTGCCTTCCTCATAGCCTAGGACTATCTCACTTTGCATGCATGCAAAGCAGCAACAGCATGAGATATTATTTTAAGTGGTTCCATAGCAAATATTTTATTTATTTTAATGTGTATGAGAAAAAAAACCATAACTAGCATGTGAAACAGATATTACTGTTTAGGTTGTTAATTTCCTTTTAAAATAAGCTATTTAGTAAAAAAAAAAAAAAAAAGAAGGTCTACAGTTTAAACAGATCAAGTAAGTAATAGTAAAGTCTGTGTTTAAATATGGAAAACTTTTGGGAAATTCTGCTGTAAGGCATATTGGCTCAAATCCACCCAGTGAAAATACACAATCCAGTTTAGTTTCTCTCCTTTCACCAAGAGGACCCCTCTAACTTCAAAATCCTCCCCACTTCAGTTTTCTATCTTCCTTCCTTTCACTCAGATTGCCCATGAAAATGAAGCAGCTCTTTGAAGCTTCTCTAACTGATAGTGAGATGCAAATTCTTGAAATATGCTACTCTGCCTCCCAGTAAATGTCAGTGTACGTTTTTGTTTTCTCATTACATAAGTATTGACTCTGTGATGTTACCTCTAGATCTGGTGCTAAGTCACATACCATTCCTTTTTTCTTGGCCTTCTCGACTCCTCTGATGCACTCTGTATTTTCCGGCCCCCATGCCCACTACTGACTATCCTTAACCCTAATCACTTTATTGCGTGTCTTTATTTTCCCATCACTCTCTATTTTAAGTTCTTAACTACTATTTTGTCTTCTCTTCACTTTTTTCTCTCATTTTTATCCCTACTTCCCATCATCTTTATTCTTCATTTTATTGTGTTTCTCCCCCTACATGTGTTTTGCTAGACTTGCCTTGAAATACAGAGGAAGAGCAAGTAGGGGATTTGTAAATGTATTTGCTCATGTAAAGATGAAGAGAATCAAACATTTTTGCACTTCTGAAGTTTTTTCTGCACTTGGATCCTGCTTGATTTGTATCACCTATTCCCTTAAGAACATTCTTGCTAGAAATAAATTACAAAATTTCTGGTCCAGAATTGATCGGATATAAGATTATCTTTAGTTCTTGAATGAGACTTTGTGTTTAACACAAATTACATATTCCTCATAGGTTGGTGTGCAATTTCCCACACAGATAAGGTCTGTGAAAAGTTCTTTCAAAATCAGAATGATTTTTCTATGTTTTGACAGATGTACAAATGAGTTCTTTGGAGTTTAGTGTTTCAAATGACCACTGAGTTTCCAACCTATTTGAATTTTCATGATGTTATTCTCTTTTAATTGCAGAAAAATGTCCAGCCCCTAAGTTTTGTTTCTTCACCATAGGAATTCTCTCAGATTTTGACTGAATAGTCTAAGGTTTGGGGATTGGAAGTGATATAATACCAGTATGATTAGCACATTCATAGAAATTTATAGACTTAGAAATATAGACAGTTACTGATAAAACGCTAGGAAGACAAGAGAAAAATTCAAGGTTCTAAATAGGTAATATTTATGGAGAGAATATGTCATATAAGGATTAATCTGAACAAATGAAGCAGGTTTAGGCTAGATAATCTAAGTTTACATTAACAAAAATCAAAATTTTCCTTTGTAACACCAAGAGTTTTCAGATTCACATCAGATTCTATCAGAATGAAAGCTGTTTTCCCAAAATAATTTCAGTGGTTCATTTACAATTTATTATCTAGAAAAACTGGCTTTATTCCTTTTAAATGACTCAAAATAATGCAATATTTTCCTTCAATAGAGCATAAGATTTTTGAGAAGTTATTCTCAGGGAACAAGAACGACCTACGTTTCTCATTACCTTGCACGTACAGATTTTGAATTTTACAGGGTAGTGATTCATATTTGATCTAGTTTTATAATAGAATCTGATTTGGCACAATGGATTAAATGTTAATACATTTGTTTCATAAATGCTGGAGAGGGTGTGGAGAAAAGGGAACCCTCTTGCACTGTTGGTGGGAATGTAAATTGATACAGCCACTATGGAGAACAGTATGGAGGTTCCTTAAAAAACTAAAAACAGGGGCTTCCCTGGCGGCGCAGTGGTTGAGAATCTGCCTGCCAATGCAGGGGACACGGGTTCAAGCCCTGGTCTGGGAAGATCCCACATGCTGCGGAGCAACTGGGCCCGTGAGCCACAACTACTGAGCCTATGCGTCTGGAGCCTGTGCTCCGCAACAAGAGAGGCTGCAATAGTGAGAGGCCCGCACACTGCGATGAAGAGTGGCCCCCGCTTGCTGCAACTAGAGAAAGCCCTCGCACAGAAACGGACACACAACACAGCCAAAAATAAATAAATAAATTTATATTAAAAAAAAAAAACTAAAAATAGAACTACCATATGACCCAGCAATCCCACTACTGGGCATATACCCTGAGAAAACCATAATTCAAAAAAAGGCATGTACCACAGTGTTCACTGCAGCACTATTTACAATAGCCAGGACATGGAAGCAACCTAAGTGTCCATCGACAGAGGAATGGAAAAAGAAGATGTGGTACACATATACAATGGAATATTACTCAGCCATAAAAAGAAATGAAATTGAGTTATTTGTAGTGAGGTAGATGGACCTAGAGTCTGCCCTACAGAATGAAGTAAGTCAGAAAGAGAAAATCAAATACCGTATGCTAACACATATATATGGAATCTAAAAAAAAAAAAAAAAAAAAAAAAGGTTCTGAAGAACCAAGGGGCAGGATAGGAATAAAGACGCAGACGTAGAGAATGGGCTTGAGGACACAGGGAGGGGGTAGGGTAAGCTGGGACGAAGTGAGAGAGAGGCATGGACATATATACACTACCAAATGTAAAATAGATAGCTAGTGGGAAGCAGCCACATAGCACAGGGAGATCAGCTCGGTGCTTTGTGACCACCTAGAGGGGTGGGATAGGGAGGGTGGGAGGGAGGGAGATGCAACAGGGAGGAGATATGGGGATATATGTATATGTATAGCCGATTCACTTTGTTATAAAGCAGAAAGTAACACACCATTGTAAAGCAATTATACTCCAATAAAGAAGTTTAAAAAACCATACATTTCTTTCCTAGATGTGGCATTTAAAGTAGAAATGTGACAAAATCCAGTGTTAACTGGTCTAATCCAGTAAGGAATTTAATATGTTTGAGTCTGTTAATGCACACTGAGAAACTTAACAGATTTTTTTAACATTATGTTATTCTATCCAAGAAAAGTTTTATTTTCTCCAAGGGAACTTTTTAATATGCCACACTACTAAGAAATAGTTAAAATGGATGTTGATGTGACTGGACTTGACTTGCTCTTGAATTCTTTAGTTCATTGCCCACATTTGTAAGGGACTACCTTAAATTGATTCCAAAAGGGGGCAAAGAGGGTGTCATAGCCAAAAGCACTGCCTGGGTTCAAACTTCTTCTTGGCAAGAAACAGGACAAGTTCTGACAGCCTCAGTAGCCTCATCTCTAAAATGGGCATCATAACAATACCTACTGATGCTGGCTCTTGTGGGGACTAGTGAGCAGTAACAGTAGAGGTGTGTAGAAACCACCTAATAACAGAGATTAGACAGACAAAAGGTTAATGCGGGGATGCCTTTTTCTTTTTTTTTTTTCCCACTAATTGACCTCTAGGGTTAACAAGTTCCTTGTAATGGAAATTGGTTGAATCAAAGGTATATATAGTCATGTCTGCTTTTTATGAGCTGCACATGTGAAGATTTTTGAAAATTATGTTAGCCCTCCTAGCCACACTGTTTTTCATGGACAAGCCAGTTTGTCAAGTACCATTAGGGAAGGACCCATACTGTGTCAACTGGATGGAGTTTAAATGGTTTTCAAGTAAAAGACTCAGGCAGCTAAATCAAGTTGGACTATTCCACTTCCCTCTGGTTTAATCTTCCAGACTTGTGACCTGAGACGTTTGTGGCTAGAATTGATGAATTCATACACTTTGTGAAAACAGTATGTGTGATTAAATTTGCTCTTATAGAGTGCCAAGGAGCCACCAACTCAAATTCTGTGGTAAAATCTTTTTTTTTATTATTGTCTATTAACATGACAGAACCAAAAAGAGAAATGAATATGTGAAAACAGTTGATAGAGAGGTTACAAGTAATATACCTGGACAGCCTGGGGAGCTGGTTAAGAGCAGAGGATTTGGGGTCAGACAGAATGAGGTTCAGGTCACTTGTGTCCCTAAACCTCAGTTTCCTCATCAGTGAAATGTGGAAAATAATGTTTTTCAGTCTTTGTTTTAAGGAATAAACTAGATAAAAATTTGTAAAGGGAGGAGTATTAGATATAGCACATTTTATAAACCTGAAATTGCTCATTTTGGTCATCCTAATGCCCAGGTTCTCGATGATTCCATTCATTTCATTTGTTTTTCACTTACAAATGGTCTTCTGATTAGGCAGGGGCAAATGTTTTATGCGTTTTCAGGCAAGTTGAAGCCAGGGAATAAGAATGGGCAGTTATTTAGTGCCTATTTATATATCCAGCACTTTACATATTCAAAACTGTTTAATTCTGACAGTAAAATTCCTCTCAGGGAAATTTTATTATTCCCATTTTACAGATGATAAAACTGAGCTTGAGAGAGATTAAACAACTTTCCAAGTCACACAGTCTCCAAGTCATTAAGGGGCAATGTAGGAAACTGTACGCAAGACCTCTGATTCAGAAGCCTGTGTTCCTTCCACTCTATCGATGCCATTGAGCTTCAAAACATTTAAAAAATAACTGGGCTTTGTGACCACCTAGAGGAGTGGGAGGGAGACGCAAGAGAGAGGGGATATGGGGATATATGTATACATATAGCTGATTCACTTTGTTATACAGCAGAAACTAACACAACATTGTAAACCAATTATACTCCAATAAAGATGTTAAAAAAAAAAGAAGAAGAAAATAGAGGGCTCTGGAGAAAAATCAAAGAAAATAAAAGCTGATTCTTTGATATAAATATAATTGATAAATCTAAAATAAATAAAATAAAATAACCGGGCTTTGTGCCTGAGTGGCCTTAAGGTAGTATGACGTCACTGGCATGTAGTTATCAGGCGCTTGGGCCAATCTTCCTACATGAAAGAATTTTCTTTTTAACTGTGTCTAAACAAGCCATGAGAGGTAGAAAATAAAGCAATTTTTAAATTATCCCAAATTATAGGAACATATTAATCACATAATCCTGGACTCACTGTTATATCTAAGAATACCTCCCCACTCCTATTCCTTTCAGCCCTTTTTCTGCTCCAGACTGGCCCAGTGTTTTCGCATCTCTTTTTGTGGGTGTGCACATATCTTCAGTAACCTCACTACAGTGCTGCTAGTTTGTCTTGCATGGTCTGCTCTCTCTACATAATTGACACAGTGCAGGCTACTGAAAATAGCAATCTATGTCGATTTGGTCAACCAGCCTGGATCAAAGTACAGTGGTGGAATACCACAGGCTGAGACTCGATGTCACCAGTGGATTCCTTCTTCTAGAACATAGGATGCACTCAGGAAATGTTTTTCTAGATTGACATTAAAAAATACTTTAGTTTTTCTAAAAAATACTTTAGTTTTTCTATCACATAACTGATAAAGTGTAATATATCAACTAGCAAAATTGTTCACGGGAAATGCAATGAATGAGCAGATATATACAGTGGACCCTTGAACAACATGAGTTTGACTGTGCAGGTCCACTTATACGTGGATTGTGGATTTTTTTAAATAAATACTACAGCGCCACATGAACCTAGGTTGGTTGAATCAACGGATGAGGAATCACGGATATGAAAGGCCGACTATGGGACTTGAACATCGAAGGATTTCAATATCCACAGCCGGTCCTGGAACCAATCCCCCAAGGATACCAAGGAAGACTGTACTTTGAAGTGAAACAATAGGGGATTTTATGTAAGAGGAACCTATTTATTATAATCAAAAGAATGCCTCTTTTACAAACCAGGAGTGTCCTTCTTAAGTGTGGCGAACAATGCTTTCTTTAATGTTTTATTTGTTTAGGTTATACTCCTTGCAAAGAGGAATGAAGCCCAAACCTCATCTTATAACATGGTCACTCCAATCTACCCAACCTACGTATCCGATTTCTTTTTCTATATTAATTCCATTACAAAACCCATCCCAGCTAAACTAGTCTATTTTCTGCCTCTTAATGCATCTTGGTATTTCCTTCCTCTGAACCTCTCCCAATGACACTTCTGTTACTTTGATGCTCTCAGTCTCCTCTCCCTTAATTCAAACTTTTCCCAATGGTGAAAAAGTTACGTCCTGCAATTTTTACTATGCCCTTGGAACTATCACTTGGTGTCTGATGTTGTGACCAATATTTGAAAGCCAACTGACTTGTCACTATTGTGCTATATGCTCTCTGAGGGCAGGGGTGACATCTGTCTTTTTAATAATACATCATCAAGATCAGTCAGGCAATAGGCACTCAATAAATATTTACTGAATGTCTGAAGGAAGGAAAGAAAATATGTCTGAACTCATCTTACAGACTTTTCCTGGGCAAACACTATGCTTTAGATTTTTTTTTTATCTCTTTAGCATTGAGTTCAGTGCCTTGAACAAAGTAACAATAAAAACATTCTTTTTCGATGCACTAAGTTAATCTTTGGAAAGCCACGCAAAATTGCATTTGAGGTTTCTAATAAAATTTTTAAACTTTTTTTTAATCCAGTGTTTCTTTTAAGATAATGGTAATTCTGATTTAAATTAAATGTATTTAAATGTACTATAATGGTTTTAAAATATCCCATTCTAGTGCTCACACAAACTAAAACTCAAGAAAAATATGTTGATCTTATCTATACCTTTAAAATTAAGGTAATTTCCTATACTAGTGGGTTTCTTGGTAACACTTTCTGAATATGTCATAGTCTAGGCTGTTCCCTCTTCCTTCAAACCCTCATTGACTCCACCCTGCCATCCTTTAACCCAAGATGACTGACACATTCTCTGGGTCTCTATTTTTTAGATGTTACTTTTTCCAAGAATCTTCCCCTGACACTCCACTCCAATTTCTCATGGATTTGCACAGCGTCTCACTACTCACTTATTACATCACATGGTAATTACCTAATTCTCCACTAGACTAGATTCCTGAAAGCAAGTGCCCTGCTTATCATTTTCTTCCCAGCAGCTAGCATAGTGCCAGAAATATAGTAGGTGCTCAACAAGTATTTATTAAGTGAATAAATGCCCTCATGAAGAATGAGGGGTAACTCAGGCTTAAGGTTTCCACTTAACATTGGTTCTGTGTGTAAGAGACATCAAATTAGAGGTAATCGTCAATTTTGAAGGGAATTTAGAGTACTACTTCAAGAATTGTGTAACAGCCTCTGCCATGGAGAGGGTGGAATAGGGAAGGGATTGAAACTGAGCCAACAAACAAAAGAATGCCTGGAACTGATTCAGTAGAATGCCCAGGCATGGCGTGATACTGTTTTATCCAAACTTGTATTTGTATGATGGTTTCCACCAGTTCTTCTGTTCCAGTCCCCAGTGCAGAAATGTCCACTACAACACTCTATAGAGTTAAGTATATGTATAGAAGGGTCTATTTATATTTGTGTAATATAAGAAGTATGTTGGACAAATAAATGCATGTGAGATGTTGGCCAATCATTAGGCAGAATACTATGATAAGGCTTTGATGACCTTTCAATCTATTTTCATGATTAGGCCTGTTCTATAAGGTAGTGGTTCTCAAGAACCATTAAGAATCATTGAGGATCTTAGAATCGTTGGGGATCCCAAGCAGTTTTTGTTTATGTGGATTATTTCTATCAGTATTCAACATATTAGGAATTAAAACAGAAAAAATTTTTAATTTATTAATTTATTTTAAAATAACTATAGCATATCTACCATGTTAGCATAAATAGCATCATGTTTTTCTGAAAATAACTATATTTTCCAAATAAAATAATCTAGTAAGAAAAGTGGCATTGTTTTATATTTTTTGCAAGTCTCTTTAATGTTTGGCTTAGTAGAAGACAGCTGGATTCTCCTATCGCTTCCATATTCAATCTGTTGCGATATGCTGTTTTGTTTGAAGCAAATGAGGAATATCTGGTTTCACACAGATATGTAGCTGGAAAACGAAGTAACAGTTTAATAACTTTTTCAAATAATTCTGGATATTTTTCTTTGGTGCTATACGAAAACTCAACAAGTGGTAGTTTCTTAAACTTTATAATTGCAATACGGAATGTGAAACCACATCAGTTAACGTTTCATACTCTTATATAAAAATTCATTGGTCTGTCTTGGGCTTTGAATGGATCTGTAACTAATGCACGATTTTAGAACATCACACATTATTGGTCATTTGGAAAATACTGGTGCACTGCATAAGCAGACTTCCAAATATCAAGACATTTCATTGTACAATATCAAAAAACCACATTAACTAAAAAGGCCACAATCCTATTAGAAAAGATTTTATGTTTTGGGAAGCTGTCAAGCTCATGGTAGCAGATACAAGTTTTCTAATTTCTATGTTTTTTTTTCCTTGAAAGCTCAAATTTTTCATTGAAAATAAATACTGCCAGTTGTTTACCTTGAAGTGACAGGCTCACTTAATTTGTTTTGAAAAAAAAAGTCTGCCAAACATCAAGTGTGAATAACCATAGTTTGTCTGTCAGTTGTTCTTTCAAGTAAAAATATGTTTCATGAAAAAAAACAACAACTAGTTTACCTCACAACTCAATTACACAAGAGTCTTAATTCAGGACACTGTATGCAGCAGAAAAGTTTTATGTGTGTCTCTCACTTTGCTATACAGAATATTAAAAAGACAAAGTCAAGGGTTAAAATTTAATAAAATAAATAATTTTTACTGCATCAAAGGCATTCTTAGGAGAAACTGACATTTGTAGCAGTGGAGATGACAATAACTACTGGTACGGTTTGGTGCCACTGCCTTGATTCATGCTAAGATGTTAGCAGTTTTACCCGCTATTGCTTTTGTACTATTGATATTAGTGCAAATGTCAACACAGTAAAAAAGGCAAATTACCATCTTCGAGTTAATATGATAGTACCTTGGCCTTACAGATCTCCCTGAAAGGGTCTCATGCCCCACCCCTCCACTGTTCTGTGGACCACACTTTGAGGACTGCTGCCTTAAGACAAGAGCTTGAACTAGGACTTCTCTTAAATAGACTTAAATTACACTCTTAAGTTTATAATAGTCTTGGACTTTTAATTTTTTTCCCAATTGACTGAATATTTATGAATTTCATAGTTTAAAAGTAAATTGAGGGCTTCCATGGTGGCACAGTGGTTAAGAATCTGCCTGCCAATGCAGGGGACATGGGTTTGAGCCCTGGTCCAGGAAGATCCCACATGCCGTGGAGCAGTTAAGCCCATGTGCCACAACTACTGAGCCTGCACTCTAGAGCCTGCGAGCCACAGCTACTGAGCCCACGTGCCTAGAGCCTGTGCTCCACAACAAGAGAAGACACTGCAGTGAGAAGCCCGCACACCGCAACAAAGAGTAGTCCCAGCTCGCTGCAACTAAAGAAAGCCCACGTGCAGCAACAAACACCCAATGCAGCCAGAAATAAATGAATTTATTTTAAAAAGTAAATTGAAATATAAGTAATCAAATATCTGCCAAACACTTGAATACAGTATAGTACCGAATCCTCACAAAACATCTGTAAGTCAGCTATAATTTGTTCCATTTCTATATTGGAAAAAACAACACTGAAGCTCAGTGAGATTAACCTATTTGTCCCACAGCAAATAATTACCAGGTTTAGAATTAAGTACAAGTCTGTCTGACTAAATAATGCATGTTCTAACTAATATGGCACATCTCCCAAGTCTCTCAAAACACACTGAGGGTCCGTACATATATAAATATAAATACACACAGTGCCACTGGCTTTACCAATGGCACATTTTTTGAGAAGACAGCTATATTGATATATGCAAATCCTGATGTTCAAAATTAGGAATTTGGGGGGAACTTTCATAAAAATACCTTTCACAGAGTTTTTATAGAACTTTCCCCATAGACTACTCAGTCTGTCATTAATTGGCTGATTTAATAAGTCACTTTAACATCTTTTGGACTCAGTTTCTTCCCAGCAATTTTAAAGCACTATCTTAATGCCTGGTCTATCTGAACTCCCATCAACACTGTGAGATTCACCAGGTAGATATTGGTGCCTTCACTGTACTGAGGTGGGAAGAGATCCTCAGAGAACTTCACAGACTACTCTGCCTTTCTCTCTCCACCTGCTTTCCCCTCAGCATTGTGCAATTAAGACCAGGTATATCAAATAAGGAAAACAAACAAAAGTACAACTACAAAAATGCTTTTCTCATCATCTCTCTCCTTCCCTTCAGGGCCAAAGTACTAGGGAAATGAGCTATGTTCTCTGTCCCCGTGATCTCACCTTCTCTACCTGCTATTATCTGGATCCATTACACACATACAACAGAAACTACAATTGCTTAGGTCAAGATCACTGAGACATTCTGAAAAGAGTAGCAGTTGCTTTTTAGCCTGGTTGTATTGTTCACCCTGCCACCTTCCACCTTGGTCAGCAGTCCTTTCCTTCCTCGGCTTCATCAATGCCGCTCCCTCCTTGGTCTCCTCTTCCCTCTCTGGTCTCCATCTGTTTCTTTCAAAGGCTCCTCTTTCCCCATCCAGCCCTAGAACATTGGTGTTCTAACATGTTCCTTCCTAAGTCTTCTCTCCCTGGCCGCCTTCCCCCTCTCCCTGGCTTCAAGAAATATCTGAATGCTGATAATTCCTGATGGATCCTCCAGCTTGGATCTTCTCTCCTAGGAACTTTGTTTCTGGCTGCTTACAAGGTACTGCACTCAGGTGTCCCAAACGCACCCGCTACTCAACAAGTTTAAGACAGAACTCATCCCATTGCTCCTAAAATTCCTCCTCTCTATACATTGTTTCTCTTGACAAATGGCACCATCCCCTGCCTGCTTGCCCCAGCCAGAAACCTGGGAGGCAGTCTAGACTACTCCTCCTCTGCATTACCCTCCATGTGCAATCAACCACTAGGTCCTGCTATACTATTTCCTAAATATCTCTAGAGCTGTCCCGATCTTCCAATTGGTACTTTCACTGCCCTAGTTAGGGCCTACTTTTTCCTCTGGAAATAACCTCTTCACTGTTATCTATTTGTCTTCCACCATTATTCCAGAGGTAACTTTCCAAAACTCGTATTTGATGACATTTGAAAACCTTAAACTCTGTCCTTGCTTTAAACCCTTAATAGTTTCCCAACTACGTACCAACTCCAGAAAGTTCTGGCTCTCTGGGCCTGTAGTGTGTGGTGTGGCCTGGCCTTGCTTGCTTCAGCAGCAATTCAGCCACATCTAACTTCTCCCAGTTCCCAGGACACACCGTGTACTTTGACACTTTTCTAACCTTTTCACTTGCTTCTCTCTGTTTGTGGAAGTCCTTTCCTCCCCCATCCTTGTTTGCCTGGCATTCTCTTCCTCATGCTTCAGAACTCTACACTAAAATCTCTACCAAGAGTAACTTCTAAAGGGGAATTAGCTGCTTCCCTTTCCATGCTCCTACAGGAACAGGTACAAACACATATTATAGCGCTAATCACATTTTCATTGATGCCTCTGTCTCCCCACCAGGCTATAAACTTCTTAAAGGCCCAGCACTATGTCTTACCTTGAAATCTTGGCACCAAGACATGTATGGTACACAGCAGGTGCTTAATAAATGTTTGCTGAGTTCCCCAATGACCTGTTTGGGGCCATATCTCAGAAGTGCAGAAGCCACTCTTCCAGATCTGAGCAGAGATCCAGAGATCCCTTTTTCCTACCTCATTGTCTCATCTGCTAAAAACGTTTGCACAGTGATCTCAACGTCCCTTTTAGCGCTTAAAAATTCTAAGGCTTTTATAAAGCGATTTTGTGGAGTAAATCGGTTTCATAAATCCACCTACTGCAGTGTTCTCATCCAGGAGCCACAAAACTTAAGGAGCTGCATTGGGCTGTCCTCTGTGACCAGATATTTAACAAGAATATTACCTCGGTAAGGTTGATTTTCATCTTCATTTTTCTGTGGCAACGAGAAGCGGGCAAGTATTTTTCCTGCTTTCATTCCTGACACTATATTTTAATAAACTATATGTTCTGAGAACTTAAAGTGCAAGGGTCTACAAACCAGGTTAGCCGAAAACTAGGTTCGAAGTTGCCAAAGTGAGGTCACTAAATCACTTAGTCCCGCCCCTCCCGCCCCCGCCCTCCCGCAGCCTTTTCCTGCGCCCAGGCCAGGTTGCAAATTAGGTAACTTCTTATCATAATTACCTAGTCAGCCTTAATGGCTTCACACACTCCGCTCAGTCTCTCTGGTCCTGCAGGGCCGCTTTTCAATTGTTAAAACAGCTGCTGAGTTTCAAACCCGAGGAGGCTCGGAGTGCGCCGAGGGGGAAGCGCTCCCCGGCTGAAGGCTGTGGTAGGCAGGCGGCCGGGTGAAAAGTGGGACAGGAATGCACAGTTTGCACACTCTGCTTCCGCCTCCAACCTTCTCCGTTTAGCTCGTCTCCCCACCCCGCCCTCAAATCAACCCGAGTTCCCCCTTATTGTGCACCCAGATCTCCCAGACAGGGCGATGGTCCCGTTATGCGTCTCTCTGAGTTTCGTAGCTTTGAGGGGGTCTCGGTGGGCCTCCCTCTGCTTCCCCGCGGCTGGCTGGGAGGTAAGGAGGGGGTACGCCCCCCGCGATGTCGCCCGCGAGGGTCCATTTGGGAGGCGGGGGGAGGATGTGTGTGTGCGTGTGTGTGTACGCGCGCGCGCGCGCGGTGGCGCGCAGCGGGAGGGAGGGAGGAACGGAGCGGGAGGCAGCGGGCAGAGGGAGGGGGCGGGCGGGCAGCGGTGGGGCGGGAGGGGGAGCGGCTCCGGGCTTCAGCAGTGACACTCGGGAGAGATCACACACTCCCAGCTCCGAGCCGCGAGAGAGCGGAGCGAACCGAGCCGCTCACACGCCGCCGCCCCGTGCGCCCAGCTCTCCCCGCGCGGCGCTCCAGCCTGGAGCCGGTGCCCAGAGAGGCCGCCCGCGGAGCCCGCGCCGGCTCCCCTCTCAGCTGCAGCATCCTCCCGCCGCCCGGCCCCCGCACGCTCCCTGCCTTTTAAAAGGACCTTCCGCCGCTCCCTCGCTCTGCCCCGGGATCCCCCCAGTTCCGCGCTTCTCCCCGCGCCACTTCGCAGCAACTTCGGCGGCCGCGCGCCGCCAGCGCTCTCCCGCCTTTGAAGTTTGCAGCGCCGGCCGCAAAGTTGGGACACTTCGGCCCATTTCATTTTTCTCCTTTATCCGCCTCTTCCTCCACCCACCTCCCCCAAGTCCCTTTGGTTCCAGAGTACTGGTGCTTAGCATCTTGGCCGGAGCCGGGGACGTGGCCCCATCACACCTCGGGAAGGGATATTTCCTCTTCCCCCCAGGAAAACATTTTTTTAAGGTAAGTTGCGAGAGAAAAGCAAACCCCCGACGTCCGACGCCTTTAGCCCGCCACCCGAGACCTGGCGCAAGAAGCGTTCGCACCCAAGGGCTCGTCTGGGATGGGGGTGGAGGCGCGCGTCTCCTCACTTGGTGGGGCCCCGCTAGGTTCTCAGTCACAGCAGGGCGAAGGCGCCGGCTCCCGAGGAGCCGAGGGCGTGAGGGGCGTGGAGCAGGTCTCCCTCAGTTCTCCAGGCTGGCTTCGTGGCTGGGCGGCCCCAGCGGTGCTGGGAGGAGACGCAGAGAGTGCATAGGTCGGGGGCACGGGGTCCGGTGCCCAGGGGGCGGCGGAGTCCGGGGAGCCGCCCCCGAGCCCTTATCCCCGACTTGGCCTGGACACTTTCTTTGCCCGACCGCCGGGAGGGCTGCTGCCTCCCTCCCCTGGTTCATGCCCTCCGCCGGCCGCTGGAGAAAGCCTGCGGGGCTGGTGGGGTCTTGCAGGGCGCCTCTGCGTGTGAGGCGAAAAGCGAGAAGTCAGGACAGCGCGCGGGGCTCGCCCGCCGGCGGGGCGGCGCAGGTTCCTGGCGGGCGGTCCGGAGCCGCGCAGCCCCCAGGGGCGCTGGGCTCTCTGCCGGCCTCACCCGGCGGACCCCCCACCTATCTGGCTCCTCGTTTGTCCTCTGCGTGGTAGACAAGCATCGTTAGAGAAACTTCCTGGAGCTCAGCGGGGTGGCCTGGGACCCGATCCTACTTTTACCGGGAAAGCAGAGCGGCCACCGAGGGGACGCTCCTTCCCGCCCCAGCTGGAGCGACAGGGCATCCGGCCGTAGCACCGTCTATGAGGGAGTCTGGCGCTACCTTCAGGACTGCAGGCGGGGCAGTTCTGACCCTCAGGAATCCGAACGATTGGCTCTAGGTCCCAGCTGTTCTCTTGGGGGCCCTTCGCAAACTGCTGAATTTGGGGTGCGGTTTCGTTTCCTCGTGCGCCCTTCGTACCCCTTCCTCGCAGCACACTCCTGTCCCCAGAGGTCGAGGCGGGAGAATTGCCCGCAGCCCCCAGCCCCCGCTCCGCGCGGGTCGCCAAGGCCCCTGGAGCTCACCGCGGGCACCTCGGCGCTGCCGCTGAGCTGTCCTTCGGGTCAGGTCGCGGTTCCTCTCCCGGTCCCCTTCGGGGCGCTGTCCATCTCCTGCTCTGTAAAAGTAGTTCCCTGAAACCACCAAGACCTTGAGCGGGAAATGAACCTGAGAAAATGTTTCTGGGTTGGTGTGTTTGTGTGGTTTTAACAAAGTTCTTTTTAGCAACTTAGTTGGGTTGTAAATGTTTATTCCTCATCCCTCGATCCCGCTAAATCACGCAAAATACATATGTGTATATCTTCATTTCGTTGCTGATCTCTCCGAACACGCTACCATCTCTTCCCCCCTGCACCCCTCCTCCTCCTGCCTCGCTTCCTGAACCTTTTTCTTTTCTGAAGGAGGGAATCTCCGCACCTCCTCCTCTCTTCCTCCCACCCGATCCCTGAGCGCCTGTGAGAACCAGGGGAGTCGTCAATGGAAATAAATAGGATCCCGCTCCATTCTCCGCCCCCTTCAAACAAGTAAAATCCTCCCTGGGCTCGCAGAAGTAGAGATAAAACATCCCTCCCGAGGGAGCGGTTTTGAGGATTTGATGAGATTGAATTGTGTTATTATCCTGAAAGACGTGATGGATGGATGCGAGAGCAAATATGCGTGCAGAGCAGAGGGTACTGAGGGCGATCAGTATTTATTATTACTCATTATCGTTTATTAAGAGTGATAATAAGGCCGTAACCCTGGCTGAAGACTATGTTTATATTTGGTTTTAATTTTACGTCAGTCTCTTATTACAGTGGTTTCAGAAAGTGAAAACACCAAAAGGGTATTAATTCCTCACACTCATGCTGCACATGGAATTAATCAATGTCAAAAAGATACTGTCGTTTTACCAAAGTTTTAACCCATGAACTTTTATAAGGTTGTAGTCTTATAAATGTCCTCATTTGCCTCAGTCTGTCTCCTTAAAGTTCAAAAAACTTGGCAACATAATTAATTATGGTCCCAATTCCCATTTTCAATCTAAACCTATATTCAGGATTATATTAAACTATCCCATCATTTATCCTTTAAAAGTGACTCTGATGAGTTTAAATTCTTGGAGGGGGAGCTGGGAATGAGGGGCCCAGAAGTTAGAGAAATTAATACTATTTCAGATTTCTCTCAAAAATCCTTCACTAATTCCTTAAAAAAAAAAGAAAAGAAAAGAAAAGAAATTACAAGTTTTTTTCTCTGCACAGTTCTTAACTTCAGTGAATCTACTTAATCTTTACCACACACTGGGAACATAACAGCTTGCAGCTTTGTCTGTATTATTGTTTTCATTTTTATGTCAGGCTGTTTTATTCATTAACCTGTATGTCGAAGTCACAGGCTCAGCGTGACAATAACACTCTGTTTTAATTAGTAGCTATCATAAAAAAAGAAGCTAGAACTCTGTAATGGGCCTAAATTGGTATGAATTATGTGTGGTTTAAATTACGCATTTATTTCAGCAGAAATGAAACCATGAATATAAAACATCTTTTAATCACTTGCAGATACAGCTTTTATCTCTTTAAAATGTAACAAAGTATAAAATTGAAAAATACCCTTCTAAGAATGAGGGAAGCCCCTGCCCTCAGTTTATTTGTCCTGGGTTTATTGAACATCCGTGTGAAGTATGAATGTTAAAGAGTAAAGAATAATAGCATGCTGAGGGAATGCTACATTCGAAGTAGCCACAGTGGGTCAGTCTTCAGATAACTTAATGCAGCAACTTTTTCAGTTGGCTTCATGAGCCTGGTGATTCAGATTTTGGTTTCCTCACTTGGATTTACTGACTAGGCTCTGTGTGTGATAGTGGGGGAAATGTGTTGTAAAGCTCCAACAAATTATTTGAAATAAAGGGGGGACAGGTAAAAATAAAGCATAAACTGTCTGTTATCTTCCTATGTTCATTTTTCTATTCAGTCTACCTAGAGGTCAGAATTTTTATTTTAAAACCGATTGTGTTTTGTTGTCATTGTTAGGACAGAACTTATTTTGCATTTTGCTCTGATGGATGAGTAGATATTGGAAATGGAACGGTTATGCCTGAATTAACAGATAGTATGGGAGTAGTGTGATTCCACATAATTTGCATTGATTGAAATTATTTTAATCCCTCTTCCTTAGTCTTCCCAATGATTATGTGGTTGATTCTAGTAACCAAGCAGGGTTCTCTGACACTTAACTTGTTCGTTGTCTTCTTGTCAGGTGTTGCTTTGGGCACCAGCGCATCCATAGTAGCAGCCTTGTAATGAATGAAACTTGCCAGGGTCAGTTGCCATCAGCCAGTCACCAGAAAGAAGGCATTTCCTATGATCTGTACTGGGTCAAAGGCAAGCATAACCTTCAGGAATCATTCAGATTATTCATTTGACCTTGAAATGATATCGAATACCTCTAAATATTTATTTTGGAACTATTATTCTGAAGAATGTAATTTATTCTTCCCCATTGGTTCACAATCATTTAGCAGAAGCAATAGCTTTAAAAGTTTCAGTTGAACAGTCAGTCACACCAAGTCTGTGCTTTGAAGACTGATTTTAAAATTAAAGTCCTCCAGTATTTAAATGCCCCCATTTAAAAATACTTTGCAATTTAAATCCTGAATTTAGGCTAAATTCTGCTTTATTTTCCCACTGTATTACAATGCAAATTGACACCTAGGATACACGCAGTTATGTTTCCACATGTTAATTTCTACCTAGGAAGAAAAGTAAATGCTGCTGTTGTTATTGTGGTTAAAGGAAAAAAAAAAGAGAGAATCGTATAGTATGACGTGGAAAAACAGAATTGCTAATATTTTATTGAATCACACAGTGGTATATTGACCATAAATTCAGTTATATTGCTGGGAAAACCAGCACCCTTTTAGTGTGAATCTGTGTTTGTTTGGACGTGCACACAGACTTATGTATCTATTGCCACTTCTGAGATGACACCTGAGATTTTCTGTTCTATATCCCACCAGTGCCCAAGCCAGTATAGGAAGCAGGTGGTTTCGTGGCTGCTTATTTCCTAAACACACTCCTTAAACCCAAAGATGCTATATCTGCGCCTTTCCCCTTCATTTTGGTATTTTGCCAAAAACTGCAAACCAACAAATACACACATTTTAGTCTTTTGAAATATTTGGAACATGTGAAATATATAATTTTAATTCACTCCAAATAAAAAAGGCATTGCTTGCTTTGCATTTTAAAAAGTAAGAGTGAAGCATTTGATCAGTATGGAATAAAAGCAAACTAGCAATATGTTTCTGCAGGCTTTTCCCTTTGGGGTGAAGAATCAGATTTGACCACAGAACAGCTGGATATTGGGTCCTGTTACAATGTCAATTTTTTAAAGAACTCACCAAGCTAGATTTGATTTAAACTTAACTTTAAAGTCTGCAGACCTCAAGTTTATAAGTATAGAAACTTCCAAAATTACATGTTATTACTCCTTCAATAAGTTCCGGATCCTTTGGAAACTGATTTATTTTAGTAAGTTGGTGAATAGTTTTTGGTTTTCATTTGTTAATTTTTTCCTGTAGCAAATTTGGACATGACATATATTTAATGTTTCATATATTTCTCTGAAGTATTTATTTTTAGTTTCACTTGTAAAAACTCTGAAATGAATCTTTTCTTTGAAAAAGAAAAATGTGGCAGAATGCATATGGTTAACTTATCAAATATCTCTTTAAATTATTCTTTTGAAAGAATTTGCTGCCTTTTATATAGTTATGAGAAAAGAAAAAACATTTTTAGAAGTAACGGGGTTATATAAAGTTTGGAAGGAACACAACAAAAAACATGATTACACATGATTGAAAATCAGCTCATTTGAGTGGAACTCTTACACACTGCCTCTGCAGTGTGGAGATTTTATATATAATAACCAAATAATAAAAAAATGAAGTTATGCACTCGTGTCTGTTTTCTAGTTGGAATGATTTCACACAATAGCACAAGTAGTGGAGACCGACTGAAGTAAATGGTGACTACGTAAGTTTTTTGTCTGTTAGTGTTTCTTCTCCCCAACATGAAATCAAGGTAAACGCCCTCTTCTTCCAGCTGTGTGATCAAAGAGCATATATTCCACAATCTAAAGACATAGCCAAAAAATATGAGCTATATTCAAATGGGTGTTTTACCAACAACAAAAGATTATCATAAGTACATCTTGTTCGCTGAGGCAAGTCCTTATATACACAGATCTAAATAAAATATAAGACTGAAATTTATCATTTTCTAAAATAATTAGTAAAAACTGAACCCATAGTTAGAAAGATCTGTGAGGTGTGACACCTTCTTTTTGAAATTACCATGATTATTTTTAAACTTATAGAAACTATGAACAAGTGTTTATATGCAAAGATAGATAATAACATATCTAGACAGTTGACAAAATGATAAACATCGTGGTAGTTACTTGGAAATATTATGTTTAAAAGGGAAAAATCTAATGTAAAAGGTCTTGATTTATTTAGGATTAATTTCTCCAATATAGGTGCCTCTTGGAGTATGGATGGTTACAATTTATAGCACATCACAGTGAAAAGTAAACCCTAGCAATGCATGTAAACCTAGGAGATGGCTTTGATTACTCTCTTTTGTTCAGGTCATATGTACTCTAAGCCCATAGGCCTTGCCAAGTGTAACATTATGCATTTTATTCCAGTAATAAAATGTGTTTCTGATTAAATTATCAGTCATACCAAACACACACACACACACACACACACACACACACACATGAACATAAATGTACTTGATCCTTCTTAGTTATCTTGTTTAAAATACATTTAAAGGTAAATAATAAATACTAGTATATCTATCATGATTTAAATCTAAATATTGTTCATATGTTGATAGCACTCAGTAAATGTTGTAATTTCATATTAAATTACAGCATTCACTAAAATTCACTGATATTATCAAAAGCTTCAAATAGAGATTGATTCAGAAGTAACTGGATCCTGTAATTGAAGAGATATTTGTTGCCAACAGTGGTGACAGAGATCAGAAACAGCAGTGCTGGCTAAAACACCTGGCAAACTGAGAAGAGACAGCAATCACTTACCTCTTGCCCTCTCCAAGTCTCAGTTCTAGGGCTGATCCTTCAAAATTTGCTAAAATTGCTATGAGGGACTTCCCTGGCAGTCCAGTGGTTAAGACTTCGCCTTCCAGTGCAGGGGGGGTGCAGGTTCGTTCCCTACTCAGGGAGCTAAGATCCCACATGCCTCGCGGCCAAAAAACCAAAACAAAACAGAAGCAACATTGTAACAAATTCAATAAAGACTTTAAAAATGTTCCACATCAAAAAAAAATCTTTAGGGCTTCCCTGGTGGCGCAGTGGTTGAGAATCTGCCTGCCAATGCACGAGACACGGGTTCCAGCCTTGGTCTGGGAAGATCCCACATGCCGTGGAGCAATTAGGCCCGTGAGCCACAATTGCTGAGCCTGCGCGTCTGGAGCCTGTGCTCCGCAACAAGAGAGGCCGCGATAGTGAGAGGCCCGCGCACCGCGATGAGGAGTGGCCCCTGCTTGCCGCAACTAGAGAAAGCCCTCGCACAGAAACGAAGACCCAACACAGCCAAAAATAAATAAAAAATAAAAAATAAAGGAATTCCCTTAAAAATTTTTTTTAATTAAAAAAAAATCTTTTAAAAAATTGCTATGAAAATATATTACTTTTTAATGGAAGAATAAAACTGCCTCTTAAATAGGAGATACAAATTTAACACTCTAACAATTGCAGTAGCAGGATTAGGTACTAGTAGATGAACCAACAGACGAGTCTCCTGAGAGATGGCCTGAGAGGTATTGGGACCCTGCCCCAAATGTCAGTATGGTCTCTCATGGTACTAAAACACCACCTGAAAAAAGATGATTTTTCATTTTTAAAGTAATCTTGTTTTTCAGTGTCCCCTATAAATACGAAAATATCCCCAAGATGGGAAACAGAGTAAGCTGCAATTGGCCAACATCTTCCAAAGATGTTAATGGCTAGATAAAGCCAGATTGAAATGAGGCTAGTTTTAGACAGAATTTTAGAGAGGAATGATGTATATCTTGGGCTCTCTTAGCCTCTCCTTCTGTAGACAGTATGTACCTAGTATGTACTTAGTATGTACCTGTACTATGGTCTCTTCCTCTGGTAATCGATTCTCAGTTTCTTATACTCTAGTATAAGTTATACTCAGGGCCAGCTTCATGGGCTGCAGTTAGGAGGAACCCCTGTGCTCAGTTGAGTACTCTGCTGTTGTCATCTTGAATTCTTAATTTATGAACAAGAAATCTTGCATTGTGTCCCACAAATCATGTAAGTCACCTTCATTCTCCTTTGGTGTGAATTTAAGACAGAATCTTAATGTCAAGGGATTGGAAAGGACATTTGAGATTATTTTTGTAAGGTTAGGTCCAGTGAATATTTGATTTAAAAACATGTCTTTAACTAAAATGAAAGAGACAGGATACTTCTTTAAACAATTGAGGTAAAGGTTTCCCATTGCCTCCAAAATTATACTGAATAGTTATCCAGCTTCTAATAATGTCAGTCTTGTAGAGCAAAATTCCCTAAAACAGAGTGTCCTTTCCCTCTCATTACAGAACACACGGTGTCTCATTATGATGAAAGGAGAAAATATCAGATGCTTTATTTATATTTACTTTTATGTATAAAGAAGGAAAGTGTTTTGTTAATATTATTTTCAATATATCTATTGAAAAAGGCACTCTCAGCATATCAGATGGTCATTGGACAATAAAAACAACATGGCAGAGGTGAGAGCTTCTATAACATAAAAAGACAAAGGAAAAATGACATTCTAATCAGCCGTTACGGGAAGTCAGTCCTTGCCACAGATTAACTAGAAAAAAATTTAAAATATACAATTTCATCCGCTATAATTAATTATGATACTTATTCCAGTATAGAATGCCTTAAGTTATTTTATGTAAATGAAATATATTTATATATTTTAATCAGAATTCTAAGAGATTTGGAGACAACCCATTACAGAGCCAGAGGTCTTGAAAGGAGGTGGACAGGTAGCTGAAAGAGCCCTCAATTAAATTAGCCACCATTATCT
Organism: Mesoplodon densirostris; assembly: GCF_025265405.1. NCBI lineage: Eukaryota > Metazoa > Chordata > Mammalia > Artiodactyla > Ziphiidae > Mesoplodon > Mesoplodon densirostris. Next base: position 86,769,291 of record NC_082661.1, on the reverse strand, counting down.
TCAAGAGTATTCTTAGTTATTTGTACAAACATTTCATAAGTCCTCTGTTATCGATAATGAGATATTATACTCCATTATATTCTGAAATTTCAGTATTTTAAGAGTTAAAAAAAGTTATCTTACCTTCTTAATGCTCTCATAAAAATGTATATTGTGTTACCTTTTGAAATTTTTATTTGAAATTTTATTATTTTTCAGTATAGTTAGTTATTAACTGTGTTAAAGTTGCTTCTGTGCTTTGGATTTCACAGAGTGAATGGAAAAGATTCTATTTACTAATAATATTATAGCCCTTGACTGTTTACAAGGTGCTTCTGCATCCATCGTTTTCTTTCATCTTCACAGGAACTCAGTGAGGAAGTTATTATATCCCCTTTCTCCTGAGAAATCTGAGACTCAGTTTCGGATTAAAGACTTATCAAAACACACACTTTTAAAGTGATAACTCTTTGATTTCAGAAGGAAAATTGATGGAAATGTCTAAAATTTTTAAATTTAGATTAATTGCCAAATTAATTTGCAAGGACACAATTTGCTTAGAATTTTTTTAAATATAATGATTCAAAAATATTAATTTAGTCTAAAGCCACAAGACTTTAATCGTAGGCAGCTTATGTGCTACATGTTTGTTTGTTTGTTTTGATAATAGTTAACTTATTAGGGAATCTTCTAGGGGAAAATGATTACGTTTTCCAGTTTTAAGTCATTATTTAAGGTCATGCCTAAACAACTTTTCTTTGAGAATAAACACATTCTACTTGAAAATAACACGAAGGTCCAGCAAGGATAAATAGAAAAACAATGCCCCACACCTGTCCTTCTAGAAGGTTAAAGACTTTTTTTTTAATAAGGGGAATTTTTGAAAGTGAAATGGGGTATCGATTTCTGACTATATGTGTAAGTTCTGGTGTAAACCTGCCCCGCCTCCCCACATTCCCAACCTCTGTTTGCACAGATTCTACCCCAATCACAAAAGGCAAACTAGTTCATCACTTTGCTTTATTAAATCTACATATAGCCATGGAATCAATTCTTGAAGGCAAATCTCTTTTCCTTTCTTTAGCTCTCCTCTTACAGTCTCACTGACCAGCCATCCAACCCTGGGTGTTAAAATACCCTAAGATACGCTATTTGTTGCATCTGATGTGTATGTGTGTGAGTGTCTGTGTGTATGTGTGTGTGTGTATAACAGACAAAGTCTTTAACATACTTTAGAGACAAGTTGTCTGGAAAAGGAAACAATAAAACATTTTTCTCAGAAAGTGGAGTCTAATAAGAAAATTAGGGATTAAAAAATGAGTTATAAGTGTATTAGAGACATATAACCTATGATTTTGACACATATTCCAAGAATATATGGCAGGTATAGTACTGAAAAATCAATAAGCTACAGAATCCCTTTTAAAATTAGTAGTAATTAATAGTAATTCAGCACTACAGTTATTTTATTATTCCATTAATAATGTGACATTTTTGAGAGGTAAGATTTCAAGTTAGTTCAGTGCTAAGATTTTTTTAAACAGTGATTTCCCAAAAACTTGGATGAAATTTTATTTTTCAATGGAATAATGAGGGCTATTATAGACATATATGATAAGATATTCCAAATACCCAAAACGTTTAAAGCCCTTTAAAACACAATGAGGAATAAGTAAGTTCAGACAATGAAAGTATTTATACACACCCCCATATTAACACTTCAGCCACCAGATTCAGTCTATAATTGAAAAAATGTCTCTACATTTAAAGTTTATTCACACTTACAAAGCAACGACCCCAAAGAGGCAGTTTGGACACATCTTTTTCTCTTGGCACACTCTGTCTTGTAATGAGCACTGAACACTGTTGACCCCCAACACTCACCAGCTGCAGCCTTTCCTCAAAGTTTCCCTTAAAAAGTTTTTAATAAGAATAAAAACCACACCTACCTATACATCTTACTTTTCGGGGAGGAAAGGAATGAAATAATTGTGGGTCTGGATACCCATATTGGGTCAGTATTTTGTGGTTTATCATCTCCCTAATTGTTGCAGGCTTATATGTTTGTATTATTTCATCATAATTTGCTATAAACTCTTTATTAAAAGTGACTGTGAGATCAATCCACATCGTCTGCCTTTTGACTGTCCTGTTCTTCAATCATCTCTTAATCCAGAAATAATAATGCAGAACATCACAGGGACTGAGCCTAACCCTCAACTCTCTAATCTCAGCACATGCATCTTAAATCCTTTGCTGGATCTAGTGCCTAAAAATCTGGTGCACACTCACCTTTGAATCGGTTTTAATCCAGCTTTGTTTTTATTAAACAACACTGATGTCCTCAGATAAGGCATATCAAGGGTAACAAAAAGAATATTAAGAGTTTCTACTGTCTGTGTGGTTGTTTTTTAAAACCCAACATCTTGGCCTTTTCTCCGTGTTTCTAGTCAGTCTCTTTATATAGGAACCTAACCTTTTACCTGATAGATTAGGTAAATAAAGGTAGAATAATCTGATGCTGAAACTCCTTCTCATATCTCATATCTTGTTTTAAGAGCAAGTCAAAACCTGTATCTTTTGCCATTGAATACAATTTTGCAACTAATTGGGTAGCTGGATTATAGTATTTGTAAATAAATAGAGCCTTCTTTACTTTAAAAAGAGCATTCATGTCTATGATTTTTTAATCTTATTACAATCCTGGGAATAATTGTCTTCATTTTGTAGATGAGGAAACTGAGACTCAAAGAGATTGAGACTTGCTCAAAATACAAAAGCCGATAATTGTTTTGTCAGAACGTCTCCAGCCCAGATCTTCTTACTCTCAGTCCAGTGATTGTTTTCTATTTTAAATAGAAATTTTGGCAGCCTTTTAACTGTCCCTAAACTTGAATAAATAAATTAATACATACATAAAAATTACATGACAGGGGGAGAATGGATAAGAATAAAGAACAAACCAAAAATTAAATTCAAGTTTTTGTAAAAATATTCAATCCTGAATTGATAGGAACCCAAGATGTGGGAATAGTCACCTGAGACACTGAGACAGAAGACAGGAGGGTGAGACAGAGAAAGACAGGAGAGAATCTCTAAATTACTAAATTGTCAGGAACCAGTGTCCTTGGAGAATATTATCTCATCTGTCCAAAGACATGGCTCTAAGTTTATAGTTTGTTTTTGGCCTTGGATTTTAAGGCCAAACAGTTTGAAAACTTTAACTTATTTCTTTTTACAAGAACAACATACTCGCGTGCCCCCCTTTTTTCTGGAAATAAGAATAATCTAGGGTTAAACCATTTTGACTCTTTAAGGTCCCTGGTATATCTATCTCACTCATCTCTCTTTCGATTACATTATCGTGAGTACAGTTACTTCTAAATTGCTGTTTTGATCTTGTCCTGGACTTTGGCACCGGAGACCCCTTCAAATCCTCTTTGGTAGCAGACAGGCTTTAATGCTGTCATATCAAAACAACTGCCAGGGGAGAGGAAGGAGTAAAGCTTCAGGACCATCAGATATTTGGGAAAATATGGGATTGGGTCCATGGAACCACGCCCCTTCCTAGTCTATGGTATCTATTATTCTATGGTAATAATAAATAATTTTTTCTTGATAGCATTTATTTACTAGGGCTGTATTTGCCAACTCCAGTATGTATCACTATATGAACAAATTAGAAACTTTGGAATAACTTTGAATCTTCTCACAATTTCCCAAATGGTAAATGGTCCACTTGTCCATTATTGGGCTTTAAGATAAACCTAGACATATTCCCCAAAGGGAATAAACCTTCCTGTCATTCTTTTTTTTAATTTAAAGGAGGTAGAGAAAAGAGAAAGCTGTGAAATTGTGTGGATATAATAATAGTTCTCAAGGTAAGAGGAAGAGAGGATGTGGACAACCTCTATTTCACCCATGCTTCTCCCTAACTAGATGTTTAAAATGTTAAACTTTGGTAATGAATGAAAATTAGAAATCAGAAAGTTCAAACAATGAAAATCTTGGAGATGAAAATCATAGTGCTGCTCTTACCGGATAATAGGATTGGAAGAGTCAGAGCTACTCAAAGTACGGTCCCTGAACTATCAGCACCTGCATCTCCAGGGAGCTTGTTCAAAAGGATGAGTCTCAGGGCCCACCCCAGACCTTTGGAATCAGAATCTACATTTTACCAGGGAGGCTGGGTGATTTGTGTGCATAATAAGGTTTGAGAAGCACTAGTCTGTACCACTCCTATTCTCTGATCAGAATGTATCCCAACCAAACATATTTTACATGTTTACAGAAGTCAGAGGCCCTCCTGAGTAATGCACTATGTTATTCTTACCAGGACATTCTTGTGTTCTTAAGGACAAAAAAAATGCATCCTTATACAAAGTCCCTGCACTGCCTAGCACACACCATCTGTCTGTGGCAGCCACACCAGCAGACGTCTGTGATGTCCACCTCAAAAGATTAAAGATATTCTTCCCAACTTTTTCGGTTTCACACAGTAACTATTATAAGTTTAGCACCCATAAAATTGTCAAAAGCATCCATAACTTATTTCCTATTTAGCTTGTATTATCTCTTGTGAAGCAGATTCCATAAATCAGCAACAACAGTCAATTTTATTATTTTCATTTCCCTTTATTCGTTACACACTCATGAAACATCATGGGCATCTGCTAGGGGTTGGGTTCTGTGATCAGCATATCACTGTTGTAGAGAGAGAGCATGTGTCCTTGCCACCCTCGGTGTGGGGGGGGTGAGTCTCAAGAGTACGTACAAAGAATTTAAAATGGTTTGCAATAGAAGTATGAGCATGGAACATCTAGTGCACAACTAAATTTCTCTGTGGCTGTAGATGCTGGAGTCTTGAAGAATGAGTGGGATTTTGCCACCAGAGAGGGGTCAATGGTATCCTGGCAAAGGAGGTGGCAGCTCCTCCGCATGCTGGGAATGTGAGCAGAGTGCGGGGAAGTTGTAGGAAGTGAGTTTGTAGAGTGAGGAGGGACCTAAAGGACCTCGCATGCATGACCTTCATTCTGTACTTCATGGGAAGCCTCTGACTTTTTTTTTTAAGCAGAAGAGTGAAACAAATTCCATTTATAAGAGGGACAGTACAGTGCTGTGAGGAACGATTGAGCAAAGATGCAGGAAATGAGTGTGAGAACAGTCAGGGCAGATGCAGTAAGTGGACAGTTTGAGGCATTGGCCGTTTGGATAGAGAAGAGAGAGCAACTTTGAGAGAAGATGCAGCAGGGAGATTGTCAGGACTTGATGGGTAATGGGACATGGGGATCAAAGTATCAGATAACGTTGAGGTTCTAGTTTAGCAGCTGGCAGGACCGGGCTGCTGAGGTAGTACTAATGTGCACTGATTTCAAGGTAGCCCTTCAGCAGCCTCACCAGGAGCTACTGTGCCATTTCAGACAACAAACATGGAAACCAAGGCTCAGAGCAGTTCCGCTTACTTCATCTGCCCACAGTGGCAATGGTACGCAGGGGTTCCGACAGAGGAAGGAACCCAGATTCAGATTCGAGCCTGACTCCTGAGTCTGGCTTGGCGAGGCCAACCCTGAGCCACTCCACACCGCTGAGGGTTAGATGCCTGGGAAAGGAAGGAAAATGGGTCTGGAGCTAGCAATCAGCCTTGAGGGTTTGGCCAATAACCACCCCCAACTGCCGTGCACCGTTCAGAATATTTAGGGATTTTTCTGATGGGAGACATTTCTGATTACCTTACTCTTCCTATAGGCTTCTTGAAAACAGTATAATTAAGCAAATATTTATTTAGTGCCTATTTTGTGCAAGAACTAAAAAAGTCTATGCAGGGAATATAAAGAGTAAAAAAGTAATCTTTGTCTACGGGGGCACTTTCTTGAGTAAAGTCATGTTATGTAAGCCTCGTGAAGAGCTTTTTTTAGGGACAAGAAAAAATATAAAAATAGCTATAATTCAAGTGAGATAAAGTACAGAAGAATCAAAGTCTCTGGTTTCACCGGAGGACTGTGATTCTGCCTTATCCGCCTCTGATGTCCCCAGGGAACTTACAATAGGCACTTAATAAACACTAGTTCATTTACTGATGGTATACAGAGAGCTCAGATAACAAACCATCTAAGTAAACACCACACTGCTGCAATCCTATTAAGAATCTCCCTGGGGAAAGTCAGGCAGCATCCTTCCTCTGTCAGAACACCTCCTACTTTTTAAATTGTGCCTGCGCCCTTCAGTTTAATGGCTTTATCAGATAAATCCTTATTTTACTGAGTCCCAATCTCCTTCCCTATAATGCCATGCCAACTACTGAGACTAGCTGGGCTAGCCAGAGGGCTTCTAATCCCTCTTTTATCTGCTAAGGGGCCTTAAAAATATTTGGTGTCACCCTTCCTAGCACACCCTGGGTTTAACATTGGCCAGTTGTCCCCCACCTGATGTGATTGTCACGGGCCTCAGTGCCTGTCTTCTGGTCCCCAAGGCTTGCCAGTGTGGAGGCAAAGCCTCTTGGTTGCTGAGGGTTGAAGTTAATGCACAGGTGAGGCAGATTCCCGGATGTGAAGCCCAGGAGATGAAATAGGTCCTTCCCCTCTGTCTTCCTCAGTTTCCTCATCTGTAAAAGGTACCTTCTAGTCCCAACATTCTGTGTCTCGCCATGGCTTATTTTCTCCATTCAAGTCCCTGCTGAAATGTCACTTCCTCAGAGAGGTCTTCCCTGACCACTCAGCCTAGAATCTCTCTGTCCCCCCAGCTTGCCCCTCTCTGTGGCTCCCCTCCAGCCTCTTCACCAGTTTCATTTTCATCATGGTGCTACTGCTCTCTGGAATCAGTATGTGTAGTTATTTACTTATTCATCATCTCTCTCTTACCCGCCGAAGTGTAAGCTTTGCAAACATGAGAACCTCATGCACACATCTTGTTCACTACTGTATTTCTAGATCTCAAGCGGTGCCCGGTACAGAGAAAGTGCCCAAAACTGTTTGTTGAATCAGCCAATGAGATCTGCATTTCCATCATGCTTGCTGTCCTAAAAAAGTTTCTGTTGTCATTGCCTTGTAGATGAGTATCGCTTTTTATTACATCACTAGAAGCTCTGTTATAAAACATTTCTTTGATCAAAACTTATGGAAGATGCAGCCCATGTGTTCAGCAGACACAGCTGGCAGAACTACCAAAGCAAGTTTTTTTTTTTTTTTTTTAATTTATTTTATTTATTTATTTATTTTTGGCTGTGTTGGGTCTTTGTTGCAACGCGTGGGCTTTCTCAAGTTGCAGCGAGCGAGGGCTACTCTTCGTTGCGGTGTATGGGCTTCTCATTGCGGTGGCTTCTCTTGTTGCGGAGCACAGGCTCTAGACGTGCGGGATTCAGTAGCTGTGGCATGTGGGCTCAGTAGTTGTGGCTCGTGGGCTCTAGAGTGCAGGCTCAGTAGTTGTGGCGCACGGGCTAAGTTGCTCCGCAGCATGTGGGATCTTCCCGGACCAGGGCTCTAACCCGTGTCCCCTGCATTGGCAGGTGGATTCTTAACCACTGTGCCACCAAGGAAGCCCCCAAAGCAAGTTTTAAAACCAGGTTTGTCCTGAGAACAGGAATATCTTTGAACTTGAATAATTTAAGTACCTGATTTTGTTAGTAGGGTGATTAGAACTAAAAAAGCCTTTTAGATTTTGAAGTTCCTTTGAGAAGGTAGTATGTCTGCCCTGAGATAGATGGAAAGGACATAAATAGTCAAGGTTGTTGCTGATGGATGAGTGAAGAGATTGATCACTTTTGTTCCTGCTACAGTATTTTGCTTTTGTCTTTTAGTTTTATCCTTGCTGTCAGTAACACACAAAACCAGTAATGATCTCATTTCAGAAGATGTAGTGATTATTCATTTTGGCCCATCGGTCAATCAATATTTAGTGAACACTTAATTTGTGTATTAAATATCTGAAATGATAGCTAATTTTTCTCCCTTAGACTCTTATCTTTCAGAGCTTGGCGTCTGTCCTAATGACCCTGCCGAGGTCACATCTTTGCTTTCTCTGCTGCTTTTTCCTGCCTGTTGGTGAGCTCACGGCCTGCCTCTCCCTTGCCCATGCCTGTGTAGTCAGCCTCCATCTCATATTATCCCTCTGTCCTGGGATTCCGCTCGTGGTGGTGCTGCTCGCCAGAAAAGTGCCTGGTAGCCTCCACTATGTGACGTTTGGCAGGTGTGGGTTCATCAGAAAGTTCATAAGTTTTATCTAGCCTATCCACTGGGACATAGCTTATAAAGGGGTCTGATCATATATGCCAAGTGGCAATGGTTTCTTGCCAAATTTTCTTCATAACTTCTGTATCTGTCTCTCTTAGTTTCCTGCTCACTTACCACAAACAACCCCTTACCAGAACTTTTGACAAATTAGTTGACCTCATGCATCCTTTCCTTTGAAGCAACTACTGGTGTGTGTGTGTGTGTGTGTGTGTTGTCTTTCCCCAGTGTGTCTCACCACCTTCCCTGTATCCAGCAGATCCCATTTCCCACCCTGACAACTGAACTCCTGCTACTTCCCACCTTGGCCTGCGCTCCTTTATGTTTCTCATAACACAAAGAGAACACCTTCCTCTTTTCTCCTCTTTTCTAACACTTTATCCAGTATAAGAATTAGCTTTTAAAAACTGTATCAAGATGGTCAGCAACTCAAAACTTATTTGATGCCAGCTGGAAATTCTGCTTGACTAATCTCATTTCCCTCTGTTTTCTTCCATCTCTTCATTACTTATGTTTTGTCATTTTATTGTACCTGTGTTACTATAATCAAGGTGTCATATTTGATTCCTCGCTTTTCCTCACTTCTTACCTCCAACTCACCTGCACATTCTGGTGACCCTGCCTGTAAAACATATTCCCAATCTCTTCACTACTGTCCATCTCTGCCACAAGGTTTAAGCCATCAGCATGTCTACCGTGGACAACTGTAGTAGACTTGCCTTCATCTGATCTTTTTGCTTTTACAGAGATGAGCTTGGTTTTTTCTTTGACAATGATCCCTTCCCTAAAATCCATTTTCTACACAGTGGACAGAGTTACACTGAAAAACCATGGACCAGATCACGGTCCTGGCCTGCTTAATGGGCTTTCCATCACACTCAGGATAGAATCCTAACTCCTTCATGTGGTTTGCATGGCTGTGTGTGATCTGCCCTTTGACCTCCACTCTTCCTTTCACCCACTCTGTTCCACACTGATAGCCTTTCCTCTCCATAGTGCCCCTGGCCTACTGCCAACTTAGGGCCTTTGCACCTGCTGTTTCTCTGCAGGAATGCTCTTTTCCCTGCCATTTGTTTCACTGCTTCCTTTCCTTCATATCTCAGAGTAAATGTCATTTTCTCCAAGAAATCTTCTCTAAATATACCATCTAGAGTGGCCCTCACCACACTATCTTTCACACAGGCTTCTTTTAATTCTCTGCATAGCAATGACTACCAGCCAATAGTGCTTTCTTACTTATGCATCTGTGTCTTGCTATCACCCCCATGAGAACATGGATTCATGAGATCATCCCTGTCCCCAGAAGAGGTCCTTGCATGTAGCAGGGACTCATTACATATATGTTAAGTAACAAAATAGTGAATGAGTGATATGGACATGATTGGACTCTGGTGTCTGGGCTGTGTACCTTTTGTCTTTATGAGTAGATTATAAATTCCTAGGATATTTCTTTTGAGCCCTTATATCACCCAGTTCAGTTTAGAATATGGAGTCAGTGCTTGGAAAATTCTTATTCTCTTGATTTTTAGCTCTTTTGACCATATTTAGTTTTGGGTATCCTAAGAAATCTATGGAGTATCTTACTGAAATTTCCCCTCTTGAATAAAATAACTGTAAAAACATCAAATCTATAATTGCTATACTATAGTCCCAACCTCCAGGAGGTCTACAACAACTCACCTCCAGTGTTTTAATGATTATTTCCAAGAAAGTAGAATTGGGTTTACTTGCCAGTAGAATTTCATATTAATATTCTTCTGTGGTGTTACCATGGCTGTGGAAACCCTTTCTCAAGGTTAACCTACAACAGTAACCATTCAATACATGAAATGGATGGACATGTTTCCATAAAGGTAGGTTGATTTTTCTTTACTTCTGTCGTAACCTGTTATTTCTTATCTTAGAATTAGATACAGAGGAACCCAAGTTGCATTGTGTCCTTGAGGAACTTAGTTTCTGTCCTATGTTACCAGCTTTTGTAAGAAACAGGCTGAACTAACCCTAGACTCAGGGACTCACAGCTACAGGGTACCCTGGAGAATACCTGGGCCAACAAGCCATCAACATGAATAGTTCTCCTGCCTGCAATGGAAGTGTCTTGACTCTCAGTCTGTGATTTTTCCACTGAACGATGGTTCTTGACCTTGGGGGTGGCGGGAGACTTTGTGTGGAAAAGAACAGTGATCTTCGAAAAAGTAGCTTGTCTTGAGGAAATATTTGTCCTTGCCTCTGGAGTTTTTCTCTGTGATCTTAGGGACATGATGTGAAATTTTAAGGACCCTCTTCAGAATGCAGTTCCCTGCTGATCTCTTTCTTCTTTTTGCGGTACATGGGCCTCTCACTGTTGTGGCCTCTCCCGTTGCAGAGCACAGGCTCCGGATGCGCAGGCTCAGCAGCCATGGCTCACGGGCCCAGCCACTCCGCGGCATGTGGGATCTTCCCGGACCAGGGCACGAACCCACGTCCCCTGGATCGGCAGGCGGACTGTCAACCACTGCGCCACCAGGGAAGCACCCTGCTGATCTCTCTTTACCTCTGCCTAAAAATATCTTCTTCCTTACTTCTTACTAGACCATAAATACCTCAAGGGGAGAGGATGTCTTGTGTTACTGGCACACCGTTCTGTGTCCAGCACATGGAGGGGGCTCAATTGACATTTGTTTACTGATGCAGTTCTACTTCTCTGCCTCAACTCCCTGACCTCCTCACCTCCATCTCCCTTCCCCAAATCTAGTTCATTCTTCTCCCTTCATCCTACTTCCACTCTGATTCCCATTCTGTCCTCACCAGCTCTTGGTGATTCTTCACTCCAACTCTGTTAAGCACTTATTATCTCAGCTACCCTTTTCCTCTTGGTATGTGTTAGCTTACATTGGAGGGCACTTTTATGCATGATTAATGTCCACTTGACTCGATGGTAAACAGTGGGACGGTATGGATGTGTATTCAATATTGTTGTACTCTCAGTGTATTTTTAGCGTGTTTCACACAGCAGGGACTCTGCTGACCATGACAGTTCACGTTTGAGGCTGATACGTGCTGCTGTTAGATGCTGCTGGTACATTGCCATGTTCCATCTTAGCTAAGTTTCTGTTGAGGATGGCGTGTGTCGTGCATTAACTGCTTTGGAGAACATTACACAGGAAGTCATTTCCATTTTGTTGCAGATCAACAGGAAATAAGGCTTAGTTGCCAAACTAAAGTAAGAAAAGCAACCGAGTATATTCCTCCTCCCTTAGGGGCTTTCATTATTCCAGGAATCATTAGCTTCTCCTAAGACAGTGGAAATGAGCCCAGGTATCTCAATTGCACCTACAGAGGAAATGTGGATAGGAGGAGGATATTCAGTATCTTGTTCCAGCTTTATTTTGCATTATCTTCTAAATTGCTTTTGAATTTATCATATCTTCGAATCACCTAACGAACAGATGCATTTTAGGAGATCTACTCCTTCCTTTAGTAAAATGAGTCTGGCTTCCTGAATCAAAGACTACTCTCTATCTGTAGTACATTTATTTTGGCCATTTCTATTGTTCATTATTCTTTCCATTGGCATTAATTATGGTAGGAATACAGGGTCACTTCCTTTAAAACCTTATCCTCTTTCAAGCTGTTCTTATTACGTAGGCTTGGCCATCTTTTAAAATTAGAGTGCCCTAGCCTTGGCCCTGCTGTGAACTGCACACCATGAGGATGAGAGGGAAGGGGATGACAGAATGGAAACTTTATTCAGATCTTTGGCATGTTTTAATTTTACATTGCTTTTTCATACTAATTTAATTTCCTTCCAGAATGAAAGTTGGCAATCATTTAGAGAAGTAGTAGAGGAGGTTGGAATCATTGCAGCTGAAATGCCTGTGAAGGTTCCTAATCCATAGATTATTGACATAATGAACTCTAAAACCCTTAATAATCATTCCACTCTGTAATGACAGCCTGCATTTAGAGAGCTTTAGCCTATGTGTTCTGTGCCCATGCTGGCTCTGCTCTGTTGGGCTATAGGCCTTAGAAATATTGCAGTTCACCCAGCACGGGCAGGAAACCACTCCTTAGCGCAGACCAGAAGCCCTTGACTTCTACCTGCTTCTTTCACCCTTTTCAAATATGGAAACATACCAAACCACAGAATGCTCTATTTCCCTCAAATTTGCAACCATAGTAGAGGCTATTTGTATATTTATAGGAACAACCAACTAATTTCAGTTAACATTTTCATTGTTTGCAGAAGACGGCAGAACAAAACGACTTCTGGGAATTCAGCTTTTTTCATTTTTTTCTGCCTTGAGGGAATCTGTAGGTCCAGGCTCTGCATTCTACTGCGTCAAGTGCACAGACAGACCCCATGCCCCCCACCCCACCCTCTCCTTGCTCACAGATCACATCCTGGCAGGCACGGGGGTCATCCCCCGACCAAGGCTACATTTTTTTTTTCTTTACAGCTAGATCAGATGCTTCAGATTTATTATCAGATGTGGCATGGATGATTCAAACAAAAACAAATGCCCTTGAGTTTAAAAATAGAAGTTAAAAGACTAAATATTTGCACTTAAAAAGGAAAAGAAAATAACAGAAATCTCTGCGGCAGACCATTCCTTGAAATTATCCTCACTAAATTATAATCATGCACTTTCCATTCTCTGTAATTAAACATTAGATTTTATTTATTCCAGATGCATTTGTCTCAAGTAAATTCAGAATGCCCCATCCTTCTTTTTGGTCATTGTAAGTTTATTTCATATTTGTGGCCTACACATGATTGGGCGCATTGGATAGTTTTTAAGTGCATCTTAATGACTCTATGAATTTTCTTTTTAATTGTATGCTATGTGTGGCCTGTTTATCCTGATGAATCTGATCTTATTAAGTTTTATACCATGTAATGTCTATAGGAGCTTGATGACATTTTTTACAAATACGTTCACATGTTCTACAAGGAATTTGCAGGATCTTGGTGGTTGGTGGTAAAGGGATGGAGGAATTTGCTTTGATCATATTACTTACAGGTAGGTAGAGCTGTTGGCTGCTGTTCTGAGGAAACTACAGAACTGAGAAAGGTTGCAATGCCTTAAGTTATATGATATCTTCTATTCAGAGAGCCTTGGAAGTTCCATGAAAACCTTAGAGAACTTTTTATTTACCATCTTTGCAAATTTCTTAGATTAGTGAAATAATGTAACTAAACAGCAGTCTATAAATATTAAAGGCAAGCATTTTAATGGTTTGAAATATTCCCTACTCTTAAGACAAGATTCTCAATTAGGATTTGTGGTTAAATTCATTTAATACATATTTCAAAGTAAAAAAAAATTAACCAGATTTATTTACTTACTATCATTGTTTACACAGTTTCAAATAATAAATTTTTATTTTCACTAAGTGAATCAGTGGGTTAACCAAGATGATAAGTTGACTATGTAACTGAAGATGAATTTTGCAAAATGACGGTAGTAGAGCTGCTGCTGACTCCCTGGGAAAGTTTTATTTGCTTTTAGGCCTATTGTGGTTTTTTTGTGGTGATAGAGGTCATTCTGGGCGGTTAGTTGGTGCACTGATAAATTATTCCAGGCCCCTTTAATTTTTTTTCTTGCTTACCATTTGACCATTTTACAATTCTCAAGCATTTCCACAGGTTTGTGGGAAAAGATCGTGCCAGGTCAGTTTGACTGTTTAAAAGCCATGTAGGATAAAAAGTTTGGGCTTCCCTAGTGGCGCAGTGGTTAAGAATCCACCTGCCAAGGCAGGGGACAAGGGTTCAAGCCCTGGTCCGGGAAGATCCCACATGCTGCAGAGCAACTAAGCCCGCGAGCCACAACTACTGAGCCCAAGTGCCACAGCTACTGAAGCCCGCGCACCTAGAGCCCGTGCTCTGCAACAAGAGAAACCACCGCAAAGAGAAGCCCGTGCACCACAATGAAGTGTAGCCCCCGCTAGCCGCAACTAGAGAAAACCCATGGCATAGGAACAAAGACCCAACGCAGCCAGAAATAAAAATAAATTAAACAAATAAATTAAAAGAAAAAAGAAAAGGTCATGTTAATGCTGAAAATAAAGTCTTAGAATTCTTTATGTGTTTTCAGTTACCCATTAACTGCTCTACTCCCTACCCATTTTGGGACAATACAAATGCTTTATATCTCTACATTGGCATTTTGTTTAAAACTGGTCTTCAATTCACCCACTGCGGTCCACGCTCCTCCATGTTCTCTCTGTGGGGTAGGGCAGCAGAGAGCTCAGCAGGGAAGGAAGCATATGGGAGAGGCAGCTCCAGTCATCACAGTCCTCAAACATTCAAAAACAGCCCCCCTCCACCCTCCTAGAGCTGTAGTGTTCACTCGCTCGCCAGAGAGGGGGCAGCAAATATAAAAATAAAATTGTATATTTAAAAGGTCCTTTTAGAACCCTTGCTCATGTACCTTTACTCTAACATCAACTAATTGGATTCATATAGTGTGTCTAAATAGCTTGAATTTAGATATCTGTGTGTGTGTGTGTGTGTGTGTATAGTCTAAACTAATAATAGTTTAGTTTATTAGTTAAACTAATAAACTTTAATAATATTTAAAGTTATTTACTTTTCAGTGCCCAAACCTCTCTCTACCTTTCCAGGTATAGAATACATTGTTAATCTCATTGGACAATTATATTTCAAAACAATTTCTCCTTTTAATCTAGGACACATTGGCATTCCAAAGGATAAAACTACCTCATACCTCCGATAATCTAGATTCCCAATAATCTAGATTAAAGTTTGAGGTATATCAAATCATTAGGTCATTTTTGTTTTCTCACTTCAGTTTTGGTAGGATAGGAGGGAATGTTCAAATATGCGGAAGGCCTCTGACAATATGAACAATCTCCGAGTGTTAGATTAGCATCTATGAACATGATTCACCAGAACTTTTCAATCGAAACAGTCAAAATCAATCTTCTCAGTAATAGGATAACACCACCTAGTTTTTCTGGGCTGAAAATCATTGTGCAACCAAGTTGATTGATCTGCCTAGCAAAATAAAAATATTTGGAACCATCCTAGCAACTTTCTACTTCTGCTGGAACTAGACCCTTGACTGTAGAAAGATAGCAAGATTTCTTGATGTGCAGACACATTTCCTAGATTATCCACAAGATGTCCATGACAGAAGTAATAATGCTGAATGAGAAATTCTAAGAAATGTTACTTACTTTAAACTTTAAACCTAGATAAGCTCTAGATACCTAGAAGTAACAAAAAGAAATGAGAGGAAAAGTTATGCCATTAGAGGGCACTTTTGTAATCTTAGAAGAAAAGTCTGTTCTTATAGAATGGATTACCCAAGGCTTATTCTTAAGCAGAATGTATTTTCAGTTGTTTATTTAAAAGTGACTAATTCTTAAGCTGAATGACAAGAGAGAACATTTTTTTTTTTTGGTAGGGAAAAAAATGTGTAAAATTCCACCCTTTAAACAATACTTACATAAAGCTTTAAATTTGAATAAGTGAATATAAATTGTGAAAACATGCACAATATGTCTGCATAATAGTTTTTTGATTAGCTATATTCAATGCTTCTTTTAAGTACATCTTGTTTAAAAAATGCTGCCTGTAACCTGATCAAATTGAACAAATTATTAGGCTTCCCTAAAAACTGAGTATGTTTTTCCCCAGCAATACATGAATGCTATTAGATAACATTTTGAAAACAATAATCCTACAGAATATAAAGTCCTGTGTTTGGGAAATCATACTAATTTTTTCCAGTTTTATTGAAAAATAATTGACATACATCACTGTATAAGTTTAAGGCATACATCCTGATGGTTTGATTTACATACATTGTGAAACAGTTACCACAATAAGTTCAGTTAATACCCATCTTCTCCTGTAGACACAATAAAAAGAAAAGGGATCATACTAATTTTAAACACTTTTCTGAAAAGTATCTGTTTTGCCCATAGTTGATGTGGCAATTTAAATAGCTAAAATTGTTTCAGAAACGGAAAATGTGACCTGATAGAATTTTAGCTGAGGATATATGGTTTTTTCTTTTAAAGAAAGCAAAAGATAGTTTAGTCTATTCCCTATTGGTGATTATCTAAATAAAAATGTCTACCTGAGCCAGTAAAGTCAATAAGCCAGTAAAATAATTTAACAAGTAAAATCTTAGTGTCAATAACTGTGAAGAGTATGAGATTTTACCCTCCTTGCAAGCTAACATGTTAGCCTGCTGTAGTTTCATCGATGCTAGATGGCATGAGACTCCTGGGTCAGTGACAAAGGACTTTATTACAAAGAGCAATAGCAGAAGCCACAGATCCACAGCAGCATCATTTTCTCCCACTGCCTGACCCCCCAGTTCTCATAGGATGATGCAAAGAGGGCCTGATGGCATCAGTCCATATAGTGGGGTTTATTATAAGAGAGCAGCCCTGAGCTTAGGGAACCCAGATTTTTATAATGGGTAATAATCATGCCTGCTCTTTGCTCCAGAAGCTTTATCTTCCAAGGTTGTTTACTATACAAACATCCTTGAAAAGATAATCTGAACAAAGGCAGGCAGTTCTTCTGCTTGCCACATATGCACAAACAAGCACAGAAACCCATGGAGAAGTCTTTTTAACACTTACTCTGCATAAACCTATCATCTGAAGTTGTTCGCTTTACTAAATATTACATGGCTAAGTAGCTGATGTGGGGGAATATATAATAATCATGTTTACCACACTCCTGTTAGTTTATATTTCTCATATCATATTGTATTCACTATGTGTTCTTACGTGTCCAAGTTTGATCATTTTTGAGATGAGATGAGATAAATAATAGGGCCTACATCATAGGCCTGTTGCTGGCATTCATGAGATAACAGATATGAAGCATTTAGAAGAGTGCCTGGCATGCAGCACATACACAACAAATTTATTAATATTGTTATTAACTCAAAATTCATCTCTTCTTATTAGCTGATTTAATAAAGAGAAAGTTCCTCCCACAGGCAGCTGAGGATGCTGGGAAGATTTCCGCCGGTCACAACTTGCTAGCTCTCTAACTCTGGGGCTGACCTAACTATCCCAAATACCCAGGGGCATTGGGCAGCTTGTCCTGTTCAGCTGTGCAGTGGTACTGTGCAATTGACAGCTTTGAGGGCAAATATGGGGCTAATGAGAGAAGGCTGCCCTTGAGTGGTTCTAGGGCAAATACACCCAAGTATCTCACACTCAAGTGCTGGCTTGTTTGCTCTAAGTTCCTAATAAATATGGAAAGCCAAATTCTAACCATTTCTAAAGAGACATATTTTATTATCTGGCCTCTTCTGCTCTCAGGAGGCAAACTTTCAGAGATGCTACTACGAAGTAAACTGAATGTGTTTTATTATGCTGAAATAATAAGTATTTCTTTATAGGGGTGGCATATCAAATTCTATTCAGATTTTCCATTTCTGTTAGCTACAGGATGAAGGGCATCAGAGGAGAGGAGCTGAGGGTCGTGAGTGGAGGTCCCATTCAGTTTACTCCACCATGTCCCTATTTGTTTTGAATAGGTTCACTGAGCTTTGATTTTTGATCCCCCCAGCCATCTTTTGTAGATATAACCTTTGTTTGCTGTTTGTAACTCCCATGAGCTCTCGTTTATATCCCCAACTTTCCTTGGATTCCACCCTGACAATCACCTGGATATCTGAGGGACAGGTTATTTAATGAAATTCAAGGAGGCCTGTTCTTATTCCTAAACTGCTAGCTATTTGGGAAGAGGATTTTAGTGTTCAGTCTCAGAATTATCATTTGTTTTCAGAGTTTAGAGATGATCCATCCAAACCCTTCATAAAACTGAGGTCCAGAATTTTAAGTGAATTGCCTAAGATTACACTTCTAGTTAGGACCTGAAACTAAAAAGTCAAGTTTCTTAGCTCTCAGTCAAATTCTCATTCAATGGCAATAAAATGGAGAAATAGGATGGGAAATAAATGTTTGGGCTCTGCAGTCAGATTCACTTGGGTTTATATCCTTTCTCCGCTTATGTTAAAGGAGGTTTATACTTATATAAGAATAGCACCTACTTCACAAGGTTATTGTGAATATAAATGCAACTTAGCACCGTGCTTTGCACATAGTAACTCTTAATTACTGCACATATTTATATGGAAAATTGCAGAGCACATGGCAGAAAGCAAATTTTGAAAAAGTAAGTTAAAGGAACTTTCTGAGCAAGCTCACTGAGAAAAATTACTTCTCAAACTCTCATAGAAAAAAGAAAAGCTTATTCCCTTCAAAAAAATATTTTCAGTTGTATGAATCTATTTTTGGTAGCACTCAAAGAAAACTTAAAGTCAAGTGATGGTTTAAGTAGAGATGACCTCATAGCTATAGCAATGACTATTTAGAAATAAAACTGGCATTCTCTTCATTTCAAATTATCGCAAATATTTGCATTTGACTTTCTCACTATTTAAAGTACTTCAATGTAAAAACACTATATTTCCCTAATGCTTGAATTCCCTGATGTATGTTGTCAAAGAGATAAGGGAAAACAACTCCTCACTTAGTTTCTTCTGTGAGGAAAACAGGCACCAAATCCTCAAAGGAAGCAAAGCCTTTCATTAGCACTTGAGGTGAAAAGAACTCGCCTACCTGCGTCTTCCTGTAAGGAAAGGGAAACATGTAGAAGATGGTGTCCTTGAAAACATCCCTACAGCAAGGTGCTCTAGAGAATGATCCATGATTGCCTATAGGATTTTTTATGAAAGTCAGTGATAAATGTCAAAATGTAACTCAATGAAAACTGGAGTGATAAATATATAGCTCTGCTGAAGGTTAAGACAAATGACCTAAGTATAGAACTTTCCAATGGTCTTTTTTTTTTTTTTTTTTGGCTGCGCCGCAGGGCATGTGGGATTTTAGTTCCCTGAGCAGGGATGGAACCCTCTCCCCCTGCATTGGAAGCGCAGAGTCTTAACCACCAGACCACCAGGGAAGTCCCCAGTGGTCTTTCTTGATTTGAAGTGGGAATCCAAGCCCACTTTTTAATATGGTAAAAGTTTATATATAAGGGTTGTGTTGAAGAGTCTGGTAAATCTGTAATATTAGACACTGGCAAATAACTCACCTTGGGATTTTAGACAAATTGCTTATCCTATAAGAAAGTTAAACTTTATAATCTCTTAAAATCTCTGATTTATGAAAATCTGATTTGCAGAATAATTCTATATTATTAGATCTATATCTATATGCTCCTTAGTCAAATTTTAAGGAAGAAGAAAAGTAACTGTGTAGTGGTAATTTTCTGGCTCTCAGTGGGTCTCTGTGACTTATGTTATGGTTCAAGCTTTGAGACATTTGTATGGAGATGTCTACAATGACCATATTGTTTTCTGCCATAACGAAGGGGGGACTTTTCTCTCTGGATACCCAAGGAAGTTAATGCACCAAGAGTCCTTTTGTTTCAAAATTTTTTTAATATCTGAAATTCTGGTGAATTCATTATCAACTTGTTGAAATACTTTGAAAAAAAAAGAACTGGAAAGTCACCTTAAAGCTCATGTGCATGTATCCAAAATACATAATACATCTCTTTCTCTCAAAACCAAATAGTGTGAACCCTTCAGAAAGTTCACAACTTGCCCAAGTGTTTTGCCTGTAAAATTAATGTAAGCAATTCTTTTTGTTGCCCCAGGATGGTGCCTCTCCACTGGTGTATGCTGTGGCTGCTGTTACCACTCAGCTCCAGGACCCAGAAGTTACCCACTCGAGATGAGGAGCTCTTTCAGATGCAAATTCGGGACAAGGCATTTTTTCATGATTCGTCAGTAATTCCAGATGGAGCTGAAATTAGCAGTTATCTCTTTAGAGACACACCTAAAAGGTATTCTCCCTGCAGTACTTCCTTTATCAATAAGCTCAGAATGGGTGTCTCTGAAAAAGAAGGTGACCTTTTAGACTTAGTTTAGGTAATTTGCAATCAACCTCTGGATAGCATTGCCTATTTTTCTCTAAGTAAGAAAATAAAATGGCAGTGCAACGTCTAGTCATTAGACATCTCTTTGATTCTCGCTGATTGTGGTCTTTTGGGTGGAGAGAGAAGTCCTTGCGTGTCTAACGTTTGGGAATGATCATTTTCTTTTCTTCAGGATGGTAGGAAATTTCTAAGAATGACTCTACAGGATTAATGAAATTAATTGAACACATATGATTCTTCAAGGGTTTGCATTGGCTTGTAAGGATAATATTTCTTTGATCAATATGATTGGTTCTGAAAGCATCAAACCAAACAGAGATAAAAACTGGCCCCTCACTTATCTTCACTCCAACATCAACATATTGAACTCACATAATGCTTCTAAGTATTTTGACCTTTAAAACTTACATATATCAACGTATCATATAAATCAATCAATCATATAAACTAATTATATTTAAAGTTTCTTACTTGAAGTACCCAAACTCCTCTTTATCATATTTCAAAAACAGTTTCTCCTTTTAACCTAGGATACCTTGGCAGTCCAAAGGATAAAACTATGTCATATCATCAATAATCCATTTTCCAAAGATTGAGATGTATCAAATTATTGTCATCTTTCTCTTGTCCCTTCAGTTTTAATTGACAATAAGAACGGAACGTGGTGCTCCTCTTCCACTGAATGGCACAGACATGTTACCATCCGGTCAGTCTGTGTGAGAGTAGATAATCAGTTTTCATATTTTGACTGGTGTGACCTATTGTTTCGGTATCATTTCAGCACCATCTGAATGAAATTATCTGTTTGAATGATTGTAATAGATTAGGAACTAATTTTTCAGTAATATATAAAATAATTATGACTCTTTCAATGACATTCATAAGAGTGAAGGCACAAAATGCAAGGATGATTACACTAAAGG
The DNA here is from genome assembly GCF_025265405.1 of Mesoplodon densirostris. NCBI lineage: Eukaryota > Metazoa > Chordata > Mammalia > Artiodactyla > Ziphiidae > Mesoplodon > Mesoplodon densirostris. Next base: position 86,748,241 of record NC_082661.1, on the reverse strand, counting down.
AACTTGATGTCTTAGTATTTACAGAGACAGTCTGTGAAAATAAGGAAGGGTAGAGGAGGCAGTTTTAATGATTCAAATTAGTCTTAAATATCAGCTGAATTCATGCTGAACCATTTTGCTTGTCATATTCTTTTATCTCTTGAAACTCTTGAGAATTTGAATCCAAATTTTTCTTTAAAAATTACTTTGATTTCCCAAATGTACTTGTGCACTGCTTTGCAGTGTTCTTTAAAATACAGCATTCCTCATTATGTAATCATTTCACTTAATCAAATACATGGTTTATCTTTGATCTTCCAGTCTCTTAAAAATTAAATAAGTTTTGGTTCTAAGCGCTGTCTTAAAATTACATTTTTTTTTCTTTGAAGCAACATGTTTTTATTATAAGACATTTCAAAACAACACATGCTGCTTTCCTCCTTCTGTTTTTATTTCTTTCATTTGTTCATTCTTTTGGGTTACTCCCCCCCCACCACAAATCATGATTGGAGACTTTGATATCTACATTTGGATGCAACGTTAACAATAGTTAAATAAAGAGTTGTGGCCACAGTCATTTCTAGGGGTAAAATATGTGATGGGAGAACACACATAGGCATTGTTGATATTACAACTAAAGATGAAATTCCAGATAAAGTTTGGAAGGAGAGAATAGCAAAAGAAAACAAATTCATTAATTATTCTTATGTTTATACATAAATGCCAAAGTCTAAATGGTTCATGGAGTGTTTATCCCTCAACTCTGGCCTTATAATTTGGAGCATATTTATCACATTTCTATCTCCCTCACTAGCCAGTAAATACCTGGCACTCATAGATCGTGCCCTATCATCTCTGATTACAGCTCCCTTCCACGAGTACACTGTGCATGGTAGACAATAAATGTTTGTCAAATTGTTAAAGTTTATTCAGATTGTCTTTTATCCCTAATCATAAGTGCTTCCATATGAAAATCTTGACTTAGAGGCACTCTCTGATGTTTTATATGTATAATGATTACCCTGTGGAATGCAAGCATTGTTTTCTCTGTTATTGGTTGCTTATGGCCTGTATTAAAGTTACTAAGACATAGTTGCATACTTTGGGAAATAAACTACTTTCTTGATTCAAATGAGAACAGAAGATAATAGATGAACACGCACATTGATTTCAGCACTGGTTAGCTCTGCTACCCACATAAAAACCAAAAACAAACAGAACTAAAAAGTTTTGAATACTTTTAAAATCACATGATGATAAATAAATTATTGTGTCTTACCTAATTCTTTGTAATGTTCATAGGTTCAGTCATGTTTATGTGGTTAATATCACCTATGCAACCTGGCCAAAAGAAAAAAATTCTACTTTCCAAAAGTCGACTGAATTTGAAAATTAAACCATCTGACACCTGTCTTTAGGGATGCTTAAATCCATAAAATTTCCATACAGTAAAGAGTGCAATCATCTAGTTATTTTGTTTGGATGATTGTCTAAGTTTACTATACTCCAAACAAGCTTTTTTTACTTTTATAGAGTCTTCACTTTATTTGTCCTTCCACAGCCCTATTTCCACCCTCTAGCTCGTAATTCATCTTGGAATAGTGAAGGGGGGAAAGCATATATATTTCCATTCAGATTCAGTATCTTCAGGTAGAAACAGACTAAGTGTAGTTATCCTAAGGCTAGAATAATGTAGGTGTTATGATTCTTGGGTTCTGTTTATTCATTTAGTAATGCATTCATTAAGAAGAGTTTATCAAGTACCTTCTACATGCAGAAATCTGTGCTGAATGCTGAGAATAAAATGACAGAAAATGAACCCTAAGTGGGCCTTTGTTGGGAAAATGACATTAATCGAATAATAATATAAATATATCGTAACAAATTGCAATAGGTGCCCAAAGTGAAAAGTATAGGACACTCGGAATATGTGAGAGAACCTGAGCCAGAACAGTACGAGAAGGCATCCCTGAAGAAGTGACATTTAAATATTAGTAAGGGCATGTACATCAACTATATTTCAATTAAAAAATAATGTATTTATTTATTTACAAATATTAGTAAGGACTAAGGGGTGTATTTCAGGCAGAGCAAACAACATCCCAATGGCTCAAAGAAGCCCTACGTGGTTCGAGCACAGAAAGCAAGAGGGATGATGACATGACAGTGAGGTAGGCAGAGGCCCCACTGCTGGGGAAGTTGTAGACTCTCTGAACAATTAAGGACTTTTTTCCCCAAAAGTGAAAAGCTAAACTTATTCATTCAACAAATATTTATTAATAATTATTTTAGTCTCTAAGTCTTCATTAATGAACCAAATGCCCTGCCCTCTTGTAGATTTCATTCTAGTTGGGGGAGGTGGAGAAATAAAAAAATAAAAATATAATACATCAGGTAGTGATAAGTGCTTTGAAGAAAATGAAGAGGAGTAGAAGAGCTTCACAGGTAGGAAGGTGGTATCTTACATAAGGGGTCAGAGTAGGCCTATGGCGAGATGGTGACTGACTCTAGAGAAGAGAGTTGATGCAGTGACTGAGCACGTAAGGTCAACAGCTGGAGGATGAGCATTTCAGATGGAGAAACAGCAAGTTCAGAGGCCCTGAGGCAAGAGTGTGCCATAATCATTCCACAGAGAGAAAGGAGCTGAGTAATGAAGGGAGAGAATAGAAGAGACAAGTTTAGAGATTTGGTTGGGGATGCAAATCATTGCAAGTTCTGAATGAGATAAGAAGCTCCTGGAGGGTTTGCAGCGAGTGTGTTCAGACTTAGGTGTACATGGATATGTCCTCCTGGAAGGAGGTAAATAAACTAAGGGGGTCAAAGTGGAAACAAGACCAGTCAGAGGCTCTTGCAATGCTCAGACAAGAAAAAATGGTGGCTTGATCTGGTGGTAACAGGGAAAGTGGAACAAAGTGATGGACTCTGGGTATATTTTAAAGATGAAGCCAAAAAAAAAAATGACTGCTGATTCAGTGTATGTGGAGTGGAAGAGTAAGAAAAAGTCAAGATGCCTCTAAAACGTTTGTCCTGAGCAACTGGAAGGTTAGGGCTGTCATTTACTGAGTAGAGACAGACTGCAGGGGAAGTTGGTTTAGCGAGAGAATGAGAAGTTTGGATTAGACATCTTAAGTTTGAAATTTTCAGTAATCTCTAAAGGAAGATGGCTAGAACATAGTTGTCTCTAAAATTTAACTAAGAGTTCAGGCTGACAATTTAAATTTGGGAATCATTAAAATAGAAGAGCTTAAAGCTGTGAGCCTGGGTGAGATCACACAGGGAATGAGCACGGGTAGAAAAGAGTGTCCTAGCACAGGCCCTTGGTTCACCCCATGGGTTAGAGGTCAGGGAGGTGAGAAGAACTGCGAAGGAGACTGATGGAGCAGCTGGCCACTGTGGTCAGTTTGGAGAGAGTGTTGGGGTAGATATAGAGAGAATCGAGAGGCAAAGACGTACCCAGGAGGTGCAATCTCTAGGAGGTGAAACTTGCTTATTTTTTGCCGTGAAACCAGTGAGGAAACCACTGTTTCCTCCCTTGCAAGATTATGGGCTTTGAAAGATAAATGGAATCATATAAATTATTCAGAGTAAGAATACATAGCATTGTTATACATAGGCAATATTTTTATTCTACTTAAAAGTTCTTTTGAGACATCATTTAAAAAATCTAAGGGGAAAGCATAGAGGAGAATGTTCTGTTCTTTTAAAATGTTTTCAAATCACTAGGTTATTAATTCAACAGAAAATCTTAGTGATAGAGAAATGTGTCTTTCCACTGACTGACACAGTTACCTTTACCTTTTAAAAATAGTTCTCAAATGGTCATTAGATACCTCTCTCCAAAAGGATATGGAATAGTAAAACTGTGAACAAAAGTCAAGATTGTAAAAGCCTGAATACAGTGTTATTTTGCCAGAAACCAACATGCATTTTAGAAGGACATTGCTGTGAAAATGATCTTTTGGAATGGTTGGTGCTTTAGAGTGCCCTTGGGGTAACATAAATTTATCGCCAAATTTATGGAAAATGCAGTACCTGTAGGGCAACGTACCTGGAAATTCCCCTTGGTTGTGACTTACTTTGCACTGGTGTTAAATAACACCCCCAAACTGGTAAGTGTTGATTCTTAACTCGAGTAACACCCAAACTCCACGTTTTGGTTCAATGTCTTTCAATTATTTCAGACTGTGCGGATGGTAAATCTGGTCGCAGAACCTTGGGCTATATTGGACTTCCACGGTTACTGCTGAAAATATCATGATTTGTGTCAGATAGCCAGTTTGATTTTCTGTTAAGTGAATACAAATTAAACCAAGTGATTTTCCCCACTAATCTTGGTTGTAAGTGTTAGGATGAATTACCTCGGTCTGAAGTGGTCCACTTTCACCCAGGTATTTCTTTGTGGTCGAAGAAGACAACACGCCATTGTCAGTCACAGTGACTCCCTGCGATGCGCCCTTAGCGTGGACGCTGAGCCTCCAGGAGCTGCCAGAGGAAGCGAGCGGGGAAGGCTCAGGTAAGCGGCGCGGCAGACCTGGCCCCAGACCTCTGGATAGATAGCTGAAAGGCTTATGAGACAGACAGCCTTCTCTTAGTAAGAAAAACCAGCATGGATGCACGGGGGAAGCTGGAGATTTGGGGATGGAGATGAGGGAAATGGAGGATGACATCAGATGGCGGTGATTTGGTGAAATAAAAGGTTGAGAGAGACAGGTGTGTGGGCTGAAGGAGTGAGGAGAGGCAAGAGGTGAGGATCAGCTTCCCTGGCTGTGGTTTGCAGTCTTGCCTAACCACTGGACTCACCACTGGGGGCTGTATATTCTACTGATGCCTGCATCCTACCTCAGAGGTTGTGATTTAATTGCCCTGGGGTGGGGTCTGGACATTGGGATGGTAAAAGTTCCCCTCCAGGTGAATCTAATATGCACCCAAGGATAAGAGCCTCTGATCTCTGGGGAGTAAAGCATAGCCACAAAGAGAGAACAAAAGGGCATTGAGCACCACTGAAAGTCCAGGATGAGAAGAAAGTCAGGAGGAATAGGTCAGGCATTTAAAGAAGATGCAGATGATGGAAAGCAAATAACAGATACAAAGAAATGAGTAGAGTCTGAATGAGGCCCTGGGTTGATGCTGCCTCCCTTTAAGGGGCAAAGGCATCCTAGCTTAAAGTGAAGGCTTGAGATTGGTGCCATGACAGGATGTTAGCAAGCTGGATACTTACAGTGATGTGGGAACACTGTAATTAGGGAAATATTGAAAGGGCATATGGGAGTGATGAGATTGAGATAGAATGAATAGTCACATGATGATTGTGTTAGTTGCGTGGTTTAGGAATATGAAATTCTACATACCTCACTCTCAACCTGCAGTGATCAGCTGGAAAAGATCCATTCCCACTCTGGCTACACAGTCCTTCTCTGGGTCTTCTAACACTGATATCTGTGTGATATCTGATATTAATAGTAACAAAAAAATGGAAAACATTATTTTAGTTTCAGTACTTTCTCTATATTCCTCCTGAGCACGTATTCTACACATTGAAAATTAGGTCCTCTTACTGGTGCTTTATATTCTATATTTTAATGAGATTGGCCAGTCCTACTAACAAAAGTGAAATTAGTGAAATGGCTAGCCATCCAAGTGCAAACTGATAGAATCTTTCTGGTAAGCAGATTGACAGTTGGAATTAGTCTCTAAGAGGCTTGCAGTCTTTGACCTAAAAATTCTACCAGCTGGAATCTATCCTGAAGAAATAATGTAAAATCAGAAAAGCCTTACATATATAACAACATTATTATAATGGTCAAAAATTAAGCAACAGTTTTATTTTTATGATATAATATTAAGTGAGAAAAATTGAGGTTTCTCTAGGTATGTATATGCATGATAATAAATGTTATAAAGTTGCAGAGAAAAATAAGAGAAAATAATACCAACTGCATAAACATGTGTAGAAGGAAGACGGATAGAAATAGACCAAACTGTTAATAAAGGACTATCTGGATCTTGTATTAATGGATGATTTTTTTTATCTTGTTCTCTATCTCCCAGTTTTCTACTGGGAACATGTATTCTTTTTATAATGGAGAAAAATGAAATTAAATGGTCTTAAGAACACAATTTAAGGTTGGCAAGCCATAGCACATGCCCTGACGTGTAGGCTGTGTTTCTCTTGTGTCTTTTAGGTGATCCAGAGCCTCTGGATCAGCAGAAGCAGCAGATCATTCATGAGGAAGGCACAGAGTTATTCTCCTACAAAGGCAACGACGTGGAATATTTCATATCTTCTAGTTCTCCATCTGGTTTATATCAGTTGGAGCTTCTTTCAACAGAGAAAGACACACATTTCAAAGTATATGCCACCACAACTCCAGAGTCTGACCAGCCCTACCCTGAATTACCTTATGACCCAAGAGTCGACGTTACCTCCCTGGGATGCACCACGGTCACTTTGGCTTGGAAACCGAGCCCCACGGCCTCTTTGCTGAAACAACCCATTCAGTACTGTGTGGTCATCAACAAAGAGCACAATTTCAAAAGTCTCTGCGCAGTGGAAGCGAAGTTGAATGCAGACGACGCTTTCATGATGGCACCAAAGCCCGGTCTGGACTTCAGCCCTTTTGACTTTGCCCACTTCGGATTTGCTTCGGATAATTCAGATAAAGAGCGCAGCTTCCTGACAAAGCCGTCTCCAAAACTGGGGCGGCATGCCTACTCGAGGCCCAAGGTTGACATTCAGAAAATCTGCATAGGAAACAAGAACATCTTCACCATCTCGGATCTGAAACCCGACACGCAGTACTATTTTGATGTCTTCGTGGCCAACAGCAACAGCAATATGAGCACTGCTTACGTGGGCACCTTTGCCAGGACCAAGGAAGAAGCGAAACAGAAGACAGTTGAGCTGAAAGATGGGAAAGTTACAGATGTGTTTGTTAAAAGGAAGGGGGCAAAGTTTCTACGGTTTGCTCCAGTCTCATCTCACCAAAAGGTCACCTTCTTTATTCACTCTTGTCTGGACGCTGTCCAAATCCAAGTGAGAAGAGATGGGAAACTTCTTCTGTCTCAGAATGTGGAAGGCATTCGACAGTTTCAGCTGAGAGGAAAACCTAAAGCCAAATATCTCATTCGACTGAAAGGAAACAAGAAGGGAGCATCTATGTTGAAAATACTAGCTACCACCAGGCCCGGTAAGCAGTCATTTCCCTCTCTTCCTGAAGACACACGCATCAAAGCCTTCGACAAGCTCCGTACCTGTTCTTCAGCCACCGTGGCTTGGCTAGGCACCCAGGAAAGGAACAAGTTTTGCATCTACAAAAAGGAAGTGGATGATAATTACAGTGAAGACCAGAAGAAAAGAGAACAAAACCAATGCCTTGGACCAGATACAAGGAAGAAATCAGAGAAGGTCCTCTGTAAATATTTCCACAGTCAAAACCTGCAAAAAGCAGTGACCACAGAAACAATTAAAGGTCTTCAGCCTGGAAAATCTTACCTGCTGGATGTTTATGTCACAGGACATGGGGGGCACTCTGTGAAGTATCAGAGTAAAGTTGTAAAAACCAGGAAGTTCTGTTAGTTACCTTGTATAGAGATATATCACTTAGAACTCCAGGAGAGACATTAAATCACTTTAAGTATAAACTGACTACTCCCACAGCTGAGAGAAGTTGTGACCTGTACTTGTACTATGGAAGAAAGGATATCAACTGGTGTATATTGATGTTTATATAAGTAATTGTTGGAGGAGACTTGGTCTAGTGTGCCCCAATGGTACCTAGTGTGCATCTGATATCCACTGATGTCAAAGAGAAAGGACATCTTGAAGGAACTGCCATCCCTTGCTTTGATCACTGCATGAACTGCTTCTAAATTATTTTATCACCTAAAAATTTTGAATATGCCATTACTTGCACACATCCACAAATGCAAATTATTCCTCTCAATAGATGCTAGGATATATATAAATTATTTTATAAAGTCTTGTTTTAAATGTCAGTGTTTCTATGATTGTAAACTATTAAATTCTTTTCCTGTTAAAGTACGGATCTAATCTAAGTATATTAAGTGGACAGCCCTTTAGTCAGTTCTATTGCTATTGTAAATTCTTATCTGTTGAGTAAAATGTTTAAATACTGTATGTATCTCATGTACAAAGTTGACATACATTATATTCATGTATATAAAATTAAAGATATTAGATTATATACTGTTCATTTTCCCAAGCAGCTACCTTGGTGTATTCAATTTCTATTCTGTCCCCCAAACTGCGCCTTTATGTAATTTTGCACCAGGTTTGACCCTTTTTTAATAGTTAAAAGGCATGCTGCATTCCTCTAAAGTTACTGTGGCATTAGAGACAGTTACTGAAATTTGTATTTTGACATTGAATAGGAGCTAGCTGTTGTGAGAATTGAGAGCGCACCAATGGGCTTAGAATAAGACAAGCCTCAAAATACTGTAGCTCGATAAGTATTCAACAAATCGTCCTTGACAACCTAAAATATATTACCTCTATTTTAAAAATAAGCATCTATTTTAAGTACAAAATTGGGATATGGCAAATATTTTCCAGCTGCTTGAATATTAGCAAAATAATTGTTTTGATTTCTAGTGGGAACAACTAAGCAACAACCAATTAGGACTGTAATTAGTAATGAGAAAAATATGGAAGCTGCTGTTTTGTAGCATTAACAGTCTGTTACTTTTAGCTTTGATTTTTCATGAATCTTCAAAAAGTAATTTAGGTGTAAGATAAAATTTAGGCAAATAATAATAGAAACCTTCATTTATCAAAAACTCTTTACAGAGGGCAGTTTTAGATAGTTTCATTCTCCACAGGTTCTATACATGATGTGTCATGAAAACACTGGAGGATTCCGAAGAGTCTGGGATTTACAGTCAATTAGGCTATGTGGCTTTAGGAAAATCTGTTACCTCCCCTTGTTCCTCTTTCCCATTTATAAAATTAGGTGGTGATAGATTTGGATAAGATGATATTATAGGATACCTTCTATCATGAGACATTGTCTTTTGTAGAATTCTATGATTCTAAATTAGAAAGTGTTTCTGTAACTACAAGTGGGTCAGGTGTAATTCCTTAACCACTACATTTCCCCTATGTGCTGGCACCACCTTTCATATGGTGGGTGTACATGAGTAGCATTCTTATGGAGTATAAAGTCACTATGGTTTGGGGAGTATAAGTGGTTGTCCTTATGAAAGGACCACCGTAGGAGAAAATAACCCCCCTAAAAATGTGTCATCCAATTCATCAGTGTTAAGATATCAAAACAAAATGTATCATATCTGTATGAAGCATTGTGACACCTGAAATAATTTTTTAAAAGGAAGAAAGAGCATGTCCCCAGTGGCCACATAACCAACCTACTTGGAAGGAGAACTTTAAAATTGACAATATCCCAGGTACCTTCTTATCCTAAGTTATAAATACGGTGCCTTTGGAAGGAGAATCAACTTTCTCATATTACTCACAAATATATTATTACAGAGCAATGTGCTAAATGGGACTACAGTGAATCAGAGTTATTGCAGCTTCTGAAGGTGATGGACTTAACTCTCAGATATTGCTAAATGCCTGGGAAACGCTGGGAGCCAGGCCAAGTCAATTTAACCAAGCTTTTATTTTTTAGCCAACTGGGATGGCGGATTCTATGTAGTCTGGATATACCAGAGAATTCTTTCATGGCCCCAGTGAAATTTGCCTTTTAAAAATTATGGGAAAATTAAACACACATTGTAAAACTTCTATCACTCATAAAGGAAGAGAGAAACCTATTAAAAACAAAGCTCTTTTATTTACTAATGTGTTTAGATTTTAGGAGCATTCAGGTGAACTGAGGACAAGAAAGACAAATTTGTTCTTAATTAACAAAAGAACTAGAAAGCTAATATGAAAACACCACCTTTTCTCCATTAAGCTCTGGGATAGCTATATTGAGAACAGGGCATTTAGAATACCAAGTATAGCCATAGTATCACTGAGTGGGGAGGAATCTCTGAGGATATTTTATTTGAGTTTACTATCTCTATTTTTCAGGTGCAAAAGGAAATTGAATACCAGAGAAATAAAAAGAAAGTTCTCATAGTCAAAACAAATAAGTAATAGAATTGTTTAGACTCCAAAATCCTTACTAGAATATAAATCACCAATTCTTAGGGAAAAGAAGTCACTTATGGATTATTTTCCAAAAGGAAATAAAATTTTTGTCTTATTTATGACTTCAAAGCAACTCATTCTTAAAGACCATTTCAAATTTCGTTAAGACTGTGTGTGTAACCCATAATTGACAGCTTCAAACTTGTAAGAAAAAAAAAGTTATGATTATTTTAGAGACAGAAAGTATTCTAATCTAGGTTTGCATGTACACAAAAACTGAGGCTGTTAAGTTCATTAGTCAATTATTTAAATCTAAAACTATTTAGAATCTATAAAAGTTTATAGCAGATGATTTTCTTGGTTAAGTTATAATCAATGTCTAGATTAATTTTTTTAACAAGCATCAGAGGATTAGTGCTGGAAAGGATATATGCATTGCTTATTTTAGTTACTCCGAATACACTTGGAAAAGTTGTGATTTTTGTATCCTAAAAAGCCAAATGAAGCGACTTCAAATAAAAAATCACTTAGATGAACTTTAGAGTTTGAAATCAGTTTTATTGGTTTTTTTTGTTGTTGTTTTTTTGTTTTTTTTTAATGGTTTTTAATAGTTTGGGAGGTCCAGACACCATTGAAAACACACACACACACACACACACTCACACACACACACACGTTTTGAATACAATTCAAGGAATTTGTTGGACCTGAAACCAATAGGAATCTCTTCCAACACATTACTAATGCCTCTTAGAGATCATCTAGTTCAACTATCTCAATTTACAGATAAGGAAACTGAGGCTCAGCTAAGACTAGAACCCAGATTCCTGTACTCCCAGTTTAATGTTCACTCCAGGAGTTCATTTTAAACACTTCTTCACTCCAGAAGGCATGCAGCCACTCACCCAGACTATGCACCTTTGTCTCTCTTCACTGGCTGGCTTCAAAACAAAACCCAGCATCTAACTTGAAGAACAAGGTCATTTGGAGCATCTCCAGCCACTTCCTTCCCCACTTAGGTATGGTGCAATAGAGATAAAGTCAGCTGGGAACTTGCCTTTGGGTCCTTCCCCCAGGACCAAGCAAAGTGACTGCAGCCCGATTTCAGCTGTACTCTGTTTGAAGTTGTCCGCAGGACCTGGGAGACATCAGGGCACACTCATCATTGTGTTTTTCCCAGAGAGTTTTGGTCAGAAAAATATGCAGTAGCCTGGGATTTGGGTCTTTGTTGTTGTTGTGAAGGTGGGAAATGGGAGAAAGAAGAAGAGAGAGAGGAAATGGAGCATGGAGCAAAGTGTAGTTTTATCTAATTTTGTTCTCAAAGTGGTCTGAGAGATCAAGGGAAGTGAGAGATCTAATACAGCTTAATTTTATTAAGGTTTTGGATTCTGTTCTACACACAACCTGGCACTAGAAAATTTAATAGATCACCATCCACTCTATTAAAATTGCATCCCACTATTTGCTAGGAATGGTTGATCATGTACCTGGGTAAGATTTCCTTCATTTCTGTTTGTTTGCATTCCCCTTCCTCAACCTTTGAGAAATAAATCAAAGTTTAGAGATTAAATTACTTAGAATGGCTTTTCATATCCACCCTTATACCTCTTTCAAAGATATTTTACAATATTCTTTCAAAGTGTAAAATATATAGAAGGCTATTGATCGCCATCACATAAAAATAATTGGTTCCAAGATGGAAGAGTGCAAGGCCTTAGGGGTAGTTATGTTGCTATATAGTCATTATTCAGATTCTAATGAAGATAGTGTGGCATCAAGTGTTAGAGGGGGAAGAGAGTAGTGCTGGGAGGGACATTGCATCCTAGTAAAGGACCGCTTAGAAAACGGAGAGAAGAATGAATGTAACTTGTCATCCTATTACCCTACAGGGGAGAATTTTCGGAAAAGTGTAAGGTTTTCTGGAAACTTGTTAGAAACTTAGAGTCTAGAAACTTTGAAGCAGGGACATGTCAAGCAGGCTCCCAGGATGTGGACATGTCCCAAGACTTCATAATTTGAAATAATTTTATGAATTGAGACTAAGGTGTAAAACAAAGAAGTTACAGCAGATGGGTTCTTGTTATGGGTGATGAGATCCAGACAGAACAGTAAAAAAAATAATAATAACCATCTTACAACTAAGAGAAGCGATGAATGCATTGCTTTGTTTTTGAGTTCAGTGTTATTGTCAGAAAGTGAGCTTTAAGAAGCAATTTCAAAATGTTTCCAGTCTCTCTCTGCTTGTGTAAATACTTGCCAATATTAATATCTAATCAAATTGTCATAATTTGGAAAGGAGCAAATATCCATTTCTTGTCTATAGTTTAGCCCTTGGTATAATCTTTCTACATTGTGTAAATAAGGCAGCACAGAATTATATAAACAGTTGTTTTAAGATACACTTGACAAGACTCCCAAATGTCCGTATTTAATTATAATTCTGACAGGATTTTGCTTCTGAGAAAAATTATTTGTAATAAACAGAACCAAGTACGTTAATACATAGCAGGGTTAGAGGTTTGACTGTTCAGTCTCATCCCTCCTATAAAATGAACTCTGACCTATTAAATAGAATTAACATATTGCTACTTTTACCATGCAGGTTGGAAAATTTCCCCAATGCCAAATCAACCAGCAGTTTTTGGAAGCAGTTTGTTACCCTCAAAAGCCACAGAGATGTCACACAGGCCTCTGCATTTGACTGACCAATTTTGTGCCCTTCTGTGGATTCATATGCTTAAAATACCTGGATTGTGGCTGAAATATTTAAGAGTTATAACCACAGATATAGTTTGCTGTGTGAGCAATTTGCTAAGAGCAACTGGCGTAGTCACAAATATGGCCCATTTCCAATGGCTGTGTTTCCAAGTATCAGAGCAGCCACAAGTAGCCTTAGTGACATTTAAAGTTTCCTGGTGCTTCTGGATGTAGTAAGAACTTTACTTGAGACCAGCAAAGAGGCAAGTGAAACAACTGAGAGAGACAAATAAAGGTACATATATTTTTTAAATAACCAAATAAAATTCAACCAATTTTACTATGGTAAAATGTCATTTTAAAAACATGTTTTTAAAGAAATAACAGATTCTTCTGGCTATTTTTAATGGTAGTATTGAATATCTCCTTCCTGCCAAATAAAGCTTGCCATTCTTCCTCAAATAAAGAGGCCAAGGTCTAAATTACAGGTTGCCCAATTTTGACTTTTTCCATCATGCACATGATCACGAGTTCTCTTGGCTTATCCACAGGTGATCTTCAGGTATGGAAAAAGATGACAAAGATATGAAAGCAGGGTAAGATCCCAGCACTTACATTTAAATTATTTGCATTTTGTGCAAGTTCCGCTGACTAATGGAAGAGAGCTGGGCTTCAAATACAGCTGTGTGCTGAGCAAACTTCACTGCTCTGAATACTGAACTCCAATTCCTTTGCCGATTCGATGGGCAAGCATTCCGAAGGCCTGAGTTCAAATGTGCAGATAAATAGTCAGTGCTGGAGTTTTTGGTGCCAAAGCATACAGAATACTTATGTTCTGCCATGGAAATCTTGGAAAAACAGAACTTCTGTTTTTAATATCTCTGAGGATTTAAAACGGTTCTTAGACTACTTATTAGCTTTCATAAAACTTACTCCTCCTTTAAAAATCTCTTGGTGGCTTACCTATATTAAAAAAAGGAAAACAATACTTTTTGATTCCACTGAGTTTTCTCTTCTCTATTGAAGATAAACAAGCTAATAAGAGAAAGGACAGCAGTGGAAAGAGTGTAGAAATGGGACTCAGGATGTGAGGTTTTTTTAACTTCTGTGGTCTTGAGCTTTCTCATTTGTAAAATGAGAAGGGTAATGATCTCTTAAGATTCCTTTTGGTAAAGCAGGGAAACTAACAACCTTTAAGCACATACTGAGTGCCAGGCATGTGAGATACAATTACTTAGTCCCCATAACAACTCTGAGATGAAGACATTATTGCAGTCTCATTGAACAGACAAAGATCCCAAAGAACAAAGAAATTACATAATGTGCTCAAGGTCACAAATTGAATAAAAAATGGATACATCTGAAAGAAAAAAAAAAGAAAAAAAATGGATACATCTGGCTCCAAATGTATGCATCTTTCTATTTCCATTTGTGTGGTGTGAGCTCTAGTGCTTATTAGTGAACTTACAGAATAGAATACATGAGGAGACAATTGATAAAAATGGGTAAAATTTAAAACATATTCAGAGGTTGGCCTGGACATTTATCAACAAATTATCTTTGACATGGATAAATATGAAGAGCTAGAGACAAAAGAGAAATAATTCACGAAGGATCACTAAGTTCCTTTTACTGTGTAGGTTTTCTCCATCTAATGTTGTCTTATACTATATCACAACAACCTTTCTTTCTATTTGTTTATATATCTCACTATACAGAATTTGCTGTAATGCTTGCATAAGATAAAATGTGTCTGTAATATGATGCCAATAAACCTTTATTTAATGCTTTTGTGTTTTAGCATATAGAGTTGTCTGTGGTTGTTTGGGATTTTGTTTTGTACATACTTGTTTTCTTTTGTTATAGGTTTTTTAATTGCAGATACTTACTGGGCCTTCATTTATATGCCAGCCCCCAAGCTGAGGCATATTGTGATCATCCACACAACAGTCTTATTAGGTAGATACTATTATTCCACATTTTACTGATGAAGAAACCAAGGGTCAGAGAGGTTAAGTAACTTCCCTGATATCACACAGCTAATAAGGGGTACAACTCAGTGTCAAATCCAGGGTTATAGATAAAGCCAATGCTGGAAGGGGTGATTCTCATTTCCTGCCTTTGGGAAAGAGGCTCTGACTTCCCGTGGGACCCACTGGCACAGATTTACTTTTAAAGTTTGCTGGACCTGTGCTCATTCTACTAAGGACTTACTTTGTTGGCACATTGAGTATTTGATATTGACATTCTCCTGATTCGCTCTCTTATACCTTTGTTCCCATACAAATTTTTCCTATGTACCTGGCATTTAAGAAGCTCACACAGCCACTGCCTGAGTTGCAGGCTGAAAGCTGGTGAACTCTGTGTCCTGCCTGGGGGAAGAGCAGCTGACAACAGGATTCGAGTATCACCTTTGGGGTCAGTGAGTTAGTTGATATGACTTCTTTGGTTGAACTCTTTCCTAGACAGTGCTAAGGAGAGATGAGGGCTCTGTTGCCCCTTTAGCCCCTTGCCCATTTAAAAATATTTTTTTCCTAATTGCTAAGGTAGTGTTTGTTATAAAAAGAAAACTACAACAACTAAAAAATTACTCAAACCTATACCATGAAACTTGAACCTTCACTCTAATTCTATTCCCCAATGAAAACTATTTTTAACAATTCTGTTTACATTCCAAAACTTTTTCCTTCCCTCTATATAAACTATTTATTATTACCATTCATTTTTACAAAATATGGAATTATACTAAACACACAGTTTTGTAACTGGCTCTTTTCATTGAATTTGATATTTGGGCCCACATTCCATGTCAGCTTGATCCCATTCTTTTCTTTTCTTTTTTTTTTTTTTTGTGGTACGCGGGCCTCTCACTGTTGTGGCCTCTCCCGTCGCGGAGCACAGGCTCCGGACGTGCAGGCTCAGCAGCCATGGCTCACGGGCCCAGCCGCTCCGCGGCATGTGGGACCTTCCCGGACCGGGGCATGAACCCGTGTCCCCTGCATCGGCAAGCGGACTCTCAACCACTGCGCCACCAGGGAAGCCCGATCCCATTCTTTTCTAAACATCCTTTCTTCCCATTCTCCTCAGATATGTAAAATGTGTATCAATATGAACACACAATGATGGTCTCTATCATTGTTAAACCACCCTCAAATTCAGGACTGAACCATCGCTGACCTCTCCTGTGTTCATTGTTGCATACGGGTGTCCTCTCCCAACAAGTGACAGACTCTCTCCTTGACCTGTAGTCAGGCTGGTCTGAGCTGCTTAGGCTTGGATCTTCAGTGTCCATCCTGGGAGGGCCTGCATAGCCCAGTTTTAGCAAGAATCCTGCTAAGTCAGTTTAGCCCAAATCCCCCACCCTGGAATCTGATGACTCTGGACATCTGGCCAAATTTCTCATCCCCTACCACCATCCCCAGATAATATCATATCACCCCAGCCTGCCTTCAGCAAGAATCTCATTAGGTCAGTTTAGCAAGTATCACCATACTCTCATCATAATTTTTCATCCACTGACCCCCTCCTCCCACCCTGCTCTTTGGCTGTAAATCCCTACTTTTCTTTGTTGTATCCTGAGTTAAGCCCAATCTCTCCTTGCTGCAAAACCCCATTGCAGTAGCCCCTACACCTACTGCAACAGTCCACCCTACTATCTGAACAAGTATCAGAATACATTTTTGTTTGTTTGTTTGTTTTGCGGTACGCGGGCCTCTCACTGTTGTGGCCTCTCCCATTGCGGAGCACAGGCTCCGGACGCGCAGGCTCAGCGGCCATGGCTCACGGGCCCAGCCGCTCCACGGCATGTAGGATCCTCCCGGACCGGGGCACAAACCCGTGTCCCCTGCATCGGCAGGCGGACTCTCAACCACTGCGCCACCAGGGAAGCCCAGAATACATTTTTTTAGCACAAGTAAACTACTTCCAGACCTTGTTTTCATCTTCAGCCTTGTCGATATCTCTGTGGGAGTGCTCACTCACCATGTGGGATACTGCTTAGGGGTTCATGCACACATGATATCCACAATCAGGCAAATATATTCAAATGTAAGTTCAAAGGAAATGTTTCTAAAGCCCAGTTGACATGATTGTTATACTCACATTTATATTTAACACCCTTGGGAGGATCTGTGTTTCTGATCCACACTACTCAAGTTGACATTGGCAAGGAAAGCTGAGATTCTACGTAGAAATTGTCCCTGAGTCCACGTGATGCAGAGGTTGGGTTAAAAGCAGGTCATTCCCTGGCTTCTCTTTTATGATCACCCTCATAAACCTCTACCCCACCCCAGCCACTTAATACCATGAGAGCAAGGAACCAAGTCCTTTCAATCAAAGCAGTTCTTCAGTCTACATGTGTCTTGGATCGTAATCAGTTTCCCGGGAGGGGTGAGAATAGTGAGGAAGGAACGTCTCTTATCTATTCACCCAGTGCTCCCAAAGAATTCTGTCAGAGATGAAAACGACACACATCCTCAAGCCACCTTGAGGCTTTCTCCTTTGCAGGCAGGTCTTTGGAGCATTCAGGTAGGGGGCTGAATGGCAGGCACCAACGAGGGCAGAGACTGGTTCAGTATCTGGAGCCTCTCGGGGTTAAATGTCATGACATTCTTCTCTGACAAGAACTTGGGCAAATACCTTTAAAATTCCCATTTCATGCTCATTACAAATTCAGGTTAAATGAAGTAACCATAAAAAAGTAAAATGAAACTACTCTCAAGGGATCTATAGAGGACTGAACTAAGAATTGGAAAGTACTTTTAAACACTATATAATAAAAATGATTATTGCATCTGCATTTTGGGTAAGATAAAATACAAAGTTAATGCCAACATCTGGTTTGTTGTACAAGTCCTGATTTTATATGTATTTACAAAAATTATGTATATTTTATATAAATACACAGAGAATATAAAGTTATTTACAAAACCATATATAGACTATAACCATAAAGTATTTCTCTTGGATTTATGTTTTCATGTCCCAGAATGAGAATGTCTTCTAATTTTTCTTTCTCAGACTGCCTTTGTCTAGTTTTCTTGTAAAGGTTTTCTTTGCTTCACAAAATTGATTGGAAAGCTTTCCTTCTCTCTCTATCCTCAGAAACAATTTGTATACTAGTAGGAGTTATTGACTTCTTGAATATTTGATAAAACACACCTGTGAACCATCTGGTTCTATTATCCTTTGGAGCATTATGACTATTCTATTTATTTACTGATAGTATTCTCTCAAGTTTTCTATTTTATCTTAAATCAAAAATTTAATTTATATTTTCTTTAAAATTTGTCATTTTACTTAAATTTTCAAATGCACTGCTCCAAATTTATTCATAGTATTATGTTCTTTAAGTATTTTACATACTTTTAATTTTATTTCCTTTATTATTTTTAAATTATTTGTCTTATTTTCTTAAATCTTCCTAAGAGCTTGTCAATTGTTTCATTTTTCTCAAAAAAAGCAGCTTTTGGTTTTATTACTCTTTTTAAATAGTTTCTTTGTTTTATGTTTTGTTAATTTCTAATGTTATCTCTATTGCTTTCCTCCTGCTTTCTTTGCATTTAATTGCATGAGTTGATCACTTAGCTTATATATTTTCACTTTTTAATTTTCTAACTGTACAGTTTAATGTATGCAAATTTTAAGAAATCATCTAGGAGGCCAGGGGATCCCAAAAGGGAATACAGATTTTGGCCAGAGGATCTAATTGTATTACAAATGCATGTGAAACCACACCACTGAAGGGGATGGTTTTGCTGGGGGCAGGCGGGAGGGGAGGGAATTGTTGACCTAAGTAACTTTAGAAACGAAAAGGAATTTGTAAAACTAAGAGCAAAAGAAACTTACATGAACACTATAGTCCAGTTGACAAAGTTGTTTCCCCTGGGGGTAAGTATTAACAATTCTGGTACTGCTATAAGTATATACTGGAATTGGACAATTGGGTAAATGTATGGCAGATGGGGGAAGCCGGTTTTTCACTGTTGGAATGGGAGATTACTGATAAACAAGGAGAGGAGGCTACAATGATCCATGTGATGGTGATGAAATAGAGTTGGAGATGCCAGTATAAACTAATATTTAGAATAATATAAATACAGATGGTTATGTATAGAGAAGTTTATTAATATGTGTATATACACGGATTAGTATACACACATGTATTTCTATGCTCTGTCAATGAGAGAGTGTAGAAGCAGTGACACCCCAGTAGCAATAAACACAGCTCTCACCCAGATCTTGGTTTCTGTCTTAGTGAAACAGAACAGAACCCTATGGTCCCTGCCCCGCATGTCCTCAGCCTGCCTTTTGTCTGTGGAAAAACTTTAGCTAAAGAAGAAGTTTAATCAGAGAAGTGAGAAAATGCAGAAACAAGGGAAAACAGTCCAACAAGGCTAAATAACAATACTTTAGTCATTAAGCAAAGTCAAGGGCCTTTAGTTCCTCTTCAAGGGCTATAGATAATATTCCGAGCCACATCCTGTGAGCTGTCTCATAGATGCTGAAACCCCTCACCAGGTGGAAGCGGTTAACTACATGATGACCAGACTGCAGCCATGACATAAGCTGCCACGATTCTGATGGCTGTCAGAGCTTACTGTGCTGTTTCTGTATGTAGCCCCCTCTCTCCATCGATAAAAGCTCTTGCCGACATCTGAACTACAGAAGCTTTCCTTTCCACCAACTTTGCCTCTTTATTGGCTTTTGAGCAGCGAGCAGCCAGACCCCCAATTTCAATAACATTAGTCTGTCTGGGCTGCTATAACAAAATATCATACTTGGTAGCTTATAAACAACTTAAATTGATTTCTCACTATTCTGGAGGCTCTTAAGTTCTGGAGGCCTCTTAAGTATTGCAGACTGCCAACTTCTTGCTGAGTCCTCCCATGGAATGAGGCTAACTTTCTGAGGCTTCTTTTATAAGGACACTAATCCCAGTCAAGTGGGCTCATGACCTAATCTTTCTTTTTTTGTTTTTTAACATCTTTATTGGAGTATAATTGCTTTACAATGGTGCGTTAGTTTCTGCTTTATAACAAAATGAATCAGATATATATATACATATATCCCCATATCTCCTCCCTCTTGCATCTCCCTCCTACCCTCCCTATCCCACCCCTCTAGGTGGTCACAGAGCACCGAGCTGATCTCCCTGTGCTATGCGGTTGCTTCCCACTAGCTATTTATTTTACGTTTGGTAGTGTATATATGTCCATGCCACTCTCTCACTTTGTCTCAGCTTACCCTTCCCCCTCCCCATATCCTCAAGTCCATTCTCTAGTAGGTCTGTGTCTTTATTCCTGTCTTGCCCCTAGATTCTTCAGAACCCTTTTGTTTTTCTTTTTTAGATTCCCTATATATGTGTTAGCATACAGTATTTGGCTTTCTCTTTGTGACTTACTTCACTCTGTATGACAGACTCTAGGTCCATCCACCTCACTACAAATAACTCAGTTTCATTTCCTTTTATGGCTGAGTAATATTCCATTGTATGTATATGCCACATCTTCTTTATCCATTCATCTGTCGATGGATGCTTAGGTTGTTCCATGTCCTGGCTATTGTAAATAGAGCTGCAATGGACATGGTGGTACATGAGTTTTTGTTTTTTTTTTTTGAGTTAGGGTTTTCTCAGGGTATATGCCCAGTAGTGGGATTGCTGGGTCATATGGTAGCTTTATTTTTAGTTCTTTAAGGAACCTCCATACTGTTCTCCATAGTGGCTGTATCAATTTACATTCCCACCAACAGTGCAAGAGGGTTCCCTTTTCTCCACACTCTCTCCAGCATTTACTGTTTGTAGATTTTTTGATGATGGCCTTTCTGACTGGTGTGAGGTGATACCTCATTGTACTTTTGATTTGCATTTCTCTATTGATTAGTGATGTTGAGCATCCTTTCATGTGTTTGTTGGCAATCTGTATATCTTCTTTGGAGAAATGTCTATTTCAGTCTTCTGCCCATTTTTAGATTGGGTTCTTTGTTTTTTTTGACATAGAGCTGCATGAGCTGCTTGTAACTTTTGGAGATTAATCCTTTGTCAGTTGCTTCATTTGCAAATATTCTCTCCCATTCTGAGGGTTGTCATTTCATCTTGTTCATGTTTTACTTTGTTGTGCAAAAGCTTTTAAGTTTCATTAGGTCCCATTTGTTTCTTTTTGTTTTTATTTTGATTTCTCTAGGAGGTGGGTCAAAAAGGATCTTGTTGTGATTTATGTCATAGAGCATTCTGCCTATCTTTTCCTCTAAAAGTTTTATAGTGTCTAGCCTTACATTTAGGTCTTTAATCAATTTTGAGTTTATTTTTGTGTATGGTGTTAGGGAGTGTTCAAATTTCATTCTTTTACATGTAGCTGTCCAGTTTTCTCAGCACCACTTATTGAAGAGGCTGTCTTTTCTCCATTGTATATTCTTGCCTCCTTTATAAAAAATAAGGTGACCATATGTGCATGGGTTTATCTCTGGACTCTCTATCCTCTTCCATTGATCTATATTTCTGTTTTTGTGCCAGTACCATACTGTCTTGATTACTATAGCTTTGTAGTATAGTCTAAAGTCTAGGAGCCTGATACCTCCAGCTCTGTTTTTCTTTCTCAACATTGCTTTGGCTATTCGGGGTCTTTTGTGTTTCCATACAACTTGTGAAATTTTTTGTTCTAGTTCTGTGAAAAAGGCCATTGGTATTTTGATAGGGATTGCACTGAATATGCAGATTGCTTCTGGTAATATAGTCGTTTTCACAATGTTGATTCTTCCAATCCAAGAACATGGTATATATCTCCATCCGTTTGAATCATCTTTAATTTCTTTCATCAGTGTCTTATAATTTTCTACATACAGCTCTTTTGTCTCCTTAGGTGGGTTTATTCCTAGGTATTTTATTCTTTTTGTTGCAGTGGCAAATGGGAGTGTTTCCTTAATTTCTCTTTCAGATTTTTCATCATTAGTGTATAGGAATGCAAGAGATTTCTGTGCATTAATTTTGTATGCTGCTGCTTTACCAAATGCATTGATTAGCTCTAGTAGATTTCTGGTAGCATCTTTAGGATTCTCTGTATAGTATCATGTCATCTGCAAACAGTGACAGCTTTACTTCTTTTCCGAGTTGGATTCCTTTTATTTCTTTTTCTTCTCTGATTGCTGTCGCTAAAACTTCCAAAACTATGTTGAATAATAGTGGTGAGAGTGGGCAACCTTGTCTTGTTCCTGATCTAGTGGAAATGGTTTCAGTTTTTCATCATTGAGAACGATGTTGGCTGTGGGTTTGTCATATATGGGCTTTATTATGTTGAGGTAAGTTCCTTCTATGCCTACTTTCTGCAGAGTTTTTATCATAAATGGGTGTTGAATTTTGTCAAAAGCTTTCTCTGCATCTATTGAGATGATCATATGGTTTTTCTCCTTCAATTTGTTAATATGGTGTATCACATTGATTGATTTGCATATATTGAAGAATCCTTGCATTCCTGGGATAAACCCCACTTGATCATGGTGTATGATCCTTTTAATGTGCTGTTGGATTCTGTTTGCTAGTATTTTTTAAGTCAATATGAATTTTTATTAACACACATTTTCCAAAGTCTGTACAAACCAAAACATTCCTGTGTTTTAAAAGGTCCATTATTACAAACATACAAATAAACAAAAGCTGTTACCAAAAGTTAGCCACTCAATTTCATGGTAAAACGGTGTCATGATTTTTAAAAACCAAAATTTCAAGACTGAGGTTTCTTCCTTCCCTTTTTGGAACTTGTGGAAAGTTAGAAAATGTGTGGATTTGCTTTATATTAAATGCCAAGACCTTAAAAAAGATTTAGTATAAAACTAAATGTGTTTTTACATTGTCACTTCATGTAACAGAAGTTCTCAAGTCTTTAAAATTAAAAAAAAATGACTAACTTTTTTCACAATCTTTTCCCCATAGTCAATGTAAATGCATCTGAAAATATTATCTGACAGTTTATCTTTACCTAAAAGTTTCTCATTCAAAAAGTTACAAAACTATTTAGCACTGCCATTTCCCTTGCTTAGAAGGGAAAATTACATCCTCTACTAGAGTGATAGGTAAGTAACATGGTCCATTGTTCCTCTTACCAGAAGGAAGCCACTCATTTCCACATTTCTGTCCAATTATGTGCATGGCTCAACTTGTGAGAATACTCACAAATTAGAAGCATTTGCTCCTAGGAAATGCCTAGTAAGTTAAACTTACTGCTACACTTTTGGTAGACTGAGGTACAAATGTCATCTGCCCTTATGATTACCTCTAACTCTAGTACCACCCCCTGCATTAATGATTCCAAGGTAGCTGGTTTTACTGTTTCATGGCACACTACACATCTCTAGTTCCTTTCACAAACATCATCTAGAGGACCTGAGAGTACACCTAGAAATGCAAATCTATCCTCTCACCTGGAAAAGAGAATCCATGTGCCTATTGGGTCAAGAAGGGAAAACAGGACACAGTTCAGGCTGTGGCCAAGCTGCTTTTGAGAAGCACCTGTTTTCAACACATTTCCATTAAAGGCAGGGAGTGTACAGGCTGAGGTGGGTGAGGAGGAGTGGGGAAAAGGTACAGTGATATCATTCTCCCAGGACTTACAGTCCATACTTGAGCAGCTCATACTAACCTCCAAAATGCTCTGTTGTCTGAATATTATCCCATTTTGAATCATGTAAAAAAAAAAGTTACCTGAAAATGGCCCAGTATGACCACTGATATAAGTAAAGGGCATTTTTTAAAAGAGGTGGCAGTGTGAGAAGTTAATATCTGTCACATAAAACGATCAAGAAAGGGGTGGGGGAGAGAAGTGTCCAGTACAACCTGGACAACCCTTCTTTCTGCCTTTACTTAGACAGACTGTCCAAATCTTTGCTACCTCCCTTAAGTATCTTCTTACATGGTCTTCCAAGAAATCCTCCAAAAGGCACTTAACTGCATACTTACATATTGAATTGTTTCACCTTAGCAATCAGTTTTTAAGACTCCAAGGTAACAAGAAAGAAAAGATCTGATTCTTTTACTAAACGCTAGAGAGTAGGACTTCTTTTAAGAGGCATCACTTTTACAAGAAGAACAAGCTAGGCTACCATTACTCCTTTATCAAGAAAATGTTTCTTTTTTAAAAAAATAAATAAAACTCTGGCTATACATCGTACAAAGTTCATACATAATACACCTGGAAAAAAACCCAAGAGTATACCCTGAAGCAAAACGTTTATTGGAGAGAAAAATTCTCTTCCACTGTACCAAGTCTTAAGGTGGCAGTTTTCAAAGTTCAGAGGGTGACAGTGATATGTAATTAATGCCAACTATTTGCTCATGGGTATGGCAGGATGCAATGCTGGACCAAAAAAAAAAAAAAAAAAACCCAAACCATTCTGCACATAACACTGAGCAGTGACCACCACACACACATAAAAAAGTAACAAAAGAGAGACAGACAGAGAGACAGTAGTACTGAGAGAAGGGTTGGGGGTAGAGAGGGGAGTGAGGGAGAGTGTGAGAGAGTGAGAGAGAGAGCCCGAAACCGCAAACATTCAAGCATGCAGTCATAATATAGCACAAACCAGGTGTTTCCACTCAGCCCCACTGCAATTGCACAAAGAAGGATAACTATAGTAAAATAGAGATTTCTTAAGAAAGCTTGCAATTCCCAGAGAACAGCTACATTGCCACCCTAACCCAGGAATCCATTGCTATGGCCAGGAGCGTTCTTGTGGTCTCTCATGGAGAGGTTATAGCTCCTGACTTCTCTGACTTCTTGCTCTTGGACAAGGCAGCTGCCTGCCTCAGGAGCTCTCAGTTTTTGGCCTGCAATTAATCTGTAACTTCTTTGTGGGTTTTCTCTATCTGGTTCATTTTGGCTCTCATCTGAGATTCTTGGTATTGAAAATCAGCCTTCAGCTCTGTGATCTTCTTCTCTTTCTCTAAAATCATTTGATCCTTTTGATGCAGCATCTTCTTTAGAGTGGCTACTTCTTCCTTCAGTTGGGCAATGATGACAAAGTGGTCAGTGCTTGGTGAGTCCAGAGCCAGGTCTGGGGAAAAGCTATCTCCATTGGTTGTGATCGACTCAAACTTGGATTTTTTTCTTTGGGATTTCATTTTGAATTGAAGATGTAGAAAGTGTTTTCTGTCTGTTATAATGACTGCCACCACTCAGTCGACACGGGAAGAACTGCTCAGGTGCTTCCTCTGCTCTTTGGTCTTCTGAAGGACCCACCTGTATGAAAGTGTGCACAGCCAGCATAGCAATTTCCCATCTACCTTCTTTCTATCATCTTTCCTGTCAAATGCACACTGCTGCTTGCACTGTTCACAAGAATATGGTGGTCCATACTTCTTCTCTGAATTTGTGCAGCGCTGGTATTTGTTGCCAATAAATGCTACAATTATGTTGCAATACTGACAAGGTTTGGGCGTTCCATACAACTGCACATTCTGTGCACATTTCTTGCATATTGTATTGGTTTTACTCTCCGGCTGGTACTCAGTCCTACAGTAGGTGCAATTCACAACATGGTGTGCAATCCGACCTTCCTTGCACAGCTGCTGCCCCTGAGACAGCGCCTCGAAGGGGAAGCACTGATGGCACTTGGTGCAGGCGTAGAGTGCCGCCACGTCCGGCCCGGGCCGTGCTCACAGCCCTACCGGCCTGGCCCGCCACTTTATCTCTGTTTGCTAGTGTTTTGTTGAGGACTTTTGCATCTATGTTCATCAGTGATATTGGCTGTAGTTTTCTTTCTTTGTGACATCTTTGTCTGGTTTTGGTATCAGGGTGATGGTGGCCTCGTAGATGAGTTTGGGAGTGTTCCTCCATCTGCTATATTTTGGAAGAGTTTGAGAAGGATAGGTGTTAGCTCTTCTCTAAATGTTAGATAGAATTTGCCTGTGAAGCCATCTGGTCCTGGGCTTTTGTTTGTTGGAAGATTTTTAATCACAGTCTCAATTTCAGTGCTTATGATTGGTCTGTTTATATTTTCTATTTCTTCCTGGCTCAGTCTTGGAAGGTTGTGCTTTTCTAAGAATTTGCCATTTCTTCTTGTCCATTTTATTGGCATACAGTTGCTTGTAGTAATCTCTCATGATCGTTTGTATTTCTGCAGTGTCCATTGTTACTTCTCCTTTTTCATTTCTAATTCTATTGATTTGAGTCTTCTCTCTTTTTTTCTTGATGAGTCTGGCTAATGGTTTATCAATTTTGTTTATCTTCTCAAAGGCCAGCTTTTAGTTTTATTGATCTTTGCTATCATTTCCTTCATTTCTTTTTCATTTATTTCTGATCTGATCTTTATGATTTCTTTCCTTCTGCTAACTTGGTGTTTTTTTGTTCTTCTTTCTCTAATTGCTTTAGGTGTAAGGTTAGGTTATTTATTTGGGATGTTTCTTGTTTCTTGAGGTAGGATTGTATTGCTATAAACTTCCCTCTTGGAACTGCTTTTGCTGCATCCCATAGGTTTTGGGTTGTCGTGATTTCATTATCATTTGTTTCTAGGTATTTTTTGATTTCCTCTTTGATTTCTTCACTGATCTCTTGGTTATTTAGTAGTGTATTGTTTAGCCTCCATGTGTTTGTATTTTTTACAGATCTTTTCCTGTAGTTGATATCTAGCCTCATAGTATTGTGGTTGGAAAAGATACTTGATATGATTTCAATTTTCTTAAATTTACCAAGGCTTGATTTGTGACCCAAGATATGATCTATCCTGGAGAATCTTCCATGAACACTTGAGAAGAAAGTGTATTCTATTGCTTTTGGATGGAATGTCCTATAAATATCAGTTAAGTCCATCTTGTTTAATGTGTCATTTAAAGCTTGTGTTCCCTTATTTATTTTCATTTTGGTTGATCTGTCCATTGGTGAAAGTGGGGTGTTAAAGTCCCCTACTGTTATCATGTCACTGTCGATTTGTCCTTTTATGGCTGTTAGCATTTGCCTTATGTATTGAGGTGCTCCTGTGTTGGGTGCATAAGTATTTAAAATTGTTATATCTTCTTCTTGGATTGATCCCTTTATCATTATGTATTGTTCTTCTTTGTCTCTTGTAATAGCCTTTATTTTAGTCTATTTTGTCTGATATGAGAATTGCTACTCCAGCTTTCCTTTGATTTCCATTTGCATGGAATATCTTTTTCCATCCCCTCACTTTCAGTCTGTATATGTCTCCAGGTCTGAAGTGGCTGTCTTGTAGACAGCATATATATGGTCTTGCTTTTGTATTCATTCAGCCAGTCTATGTCTTTTGGTTGGAGCATTTAATCCATTTATATGTAAGGTAGTTATCGATATGTATGTGCCTATTACCATTTTCTTAATTGTTTTGGGTTTGTTATTATAGGTCTTTTCCTTCTCTTGTGTTTCCTGCCTAGAGAAATTCCTTTAGCATTTGTTGTAAAGCTGGTTTGGTGGTGCTGAATTCTCTTAGCTTTTGCTTGTCTGTAAAGGTTTTAATTTCTCTGTCGAATCTGAATGAGATCCTTGCTGGTTAGAGTAATCTTGGTTGTAGGTTTTTCCCTTTCATCACTTTAAATATGTCCTGCCACTCCCTTCTGGCTTGCAGAGTTTCTGCTGAAAGATCAGCTGTTAACCTGATGGGGATTCCCTTGTATGTTATTTGTTGTTTTTCCCTTACTGCTTTTAATGTTTTTTCTTTGTATTTAATTTTTGATAGTTTGATTAAGATGTGTCTTGGCATGTTTCTCCTTGGATTTCTCCTATATGGGACTCTCTGCACTTCATGGACTTGATTGACTGTTTCCTTTCCCATATTAAGGAAAATTTCAACTATATTCTCTTCCAATATTTTCTCAGTCCCTTTCTTTTTCTCTTCTTCTTCTGGGACCCCTATAATTCAAATGTTGGTGCATTTAACATTGTCCCAGAGGTCTCTGAGACTGTCCTCAATTCTGTCCATTCTTTTTTCTTTATTCTGCTCTGCAGTAGTTACTTCCACTAGTTTATCTTCCAGGTCACTTATCCATTCTTCTGCCTCAGTTATTCTGCTATTGATTCCTTCTAGAGAATTTTTAATATCATTTATTGTGTTGTTCATCATTGTTTGTTTGCTCTTTAGTTGTTCTAGGTCCTTGTTAAACGTTTCTTGTATTTTCTCCATTCTATTTCCAAGATTTTGGATCATCCTTACTATCATTACTCTGAATTCTTTTTCAGGTAGCCTGCGTATTTCCTCTTCATTTGTTTGCTCTGGTGGGTTTTTACCTTGCTCCTTCATCTGCTATGTGTTTCTCTGTCTTCTCATTTTGATTAACTTACTGTGTTTGGGGTCTCCTTTTCACAAGCTGCAGGTTCGTAGTTCCCATTGTTTTTGGTGTCTGCCCCCAGTGCTTAAGATTGGTTCAGTGCATTGTGTAGCCTTCCTGGTGGAGGGGACTGGTGCCTGTGTTTTGGTGGATGAGGCTGGATATTGTCTTTCTGGTGGGCAGGACCACGTCTAATGGTATGTTTTGGGGTGTCTGTGATGTTATTATGATTTTAGGCAGCCTCTCTGCTAATGGGTGGGGTTGTGTTCTGGTCTTGCTAGTTGTTTGGCATAGGGTGTCCAGCATTGTAGCTTGCTGGCCATTGAGTGGTGTTGGTTCTTAGCGTTGTGATGGAGATCTCTGGGAGAGCTTTCTGTTTGGTATTACGTGGAGCTGGGAGGTCTCTGGTGGACCAATGTGGCTCTCCCACTTCAGAGACACAGGCCTGACACCCTGCCAGAGCACCAAGATCCTTTCAGCCACATGGTTCAGGAGAAAAGGGAGAAAAAAAAGAAAGAAAAGAAAGTTATTAAAATAAATTTTTTAAAAAAATTATTAAAAATTAAAAAGTAATAAAAAAAGAAAGAAAAAAGAGAGCAACCAGACCAAAAAACAAATCCACCAATGATAACAAATGCTAAAAAGTATACTAAAAATCAAAAACAAATAAAAACGGACAGAGAGAGCCCTAGCACAAATGGTAAAAGCAAAGCTATACAGACAAAAATCATACAAAGAAACATACACATTCACAAAAAGAAAAAAGGAAAAAAAATATATCTATATATGTAAAAGAAAAAAAGGAAGAGAGCAACCAAATCAATAAACAAATCTACCAATGATAAACTATAAATACTGAACTACGATGAACATAAAAACAGAAACAAAGTAGATGCAGAAAGCAAACCCCAAGTCTACAGTTGCTCCCAAAGTCCACCGCCTCAATTTGGGATGATTTGTTGTCTGTTCAGGTATTCCACAGGTGCAGGGTAAATCAAGTCAATTGTGGAGATTTAATCTGCTGCTCCTGAGGCTGCTGGGAGAGATTTCCCTTTCTCTGTTCGCCCAGCTCCTGGGGTTCAGCTTTAGATTTGGACCCGCCTCTGTGTGTAGGTCGCCGGAGGGCATCCGTTCCCTGCCCAGACAGGACAGGGTTAAAGGAGCAGCTGAGTAGGGGGTTCTGGCTCTCTCAGGCCGGGGGTAGGGAGGGGTACGGATGCGGGGCAAACCTGCAGTGGCAGAGACCGGAGTGAAGTTGCAACAGCCTGAGGCGCGCCGTGTGTTCTCCCGGGGAAGTTGTCCCTGGATCACGGGGCCCTGGCAGTGGCGGGCTGCACAGGCTCCCAGGAGGGGAGATGTGGAGAGTGACCTGTGCTCGCACACAGGCTTCTTGGTGGCGGCAGCAGCAGCCTTAGTGTTTCATGCCCGTCTCTGGGCATGAAAAGTTGCGCTTTTAGCCGCAACTCACGCCTGTCTCTGGAGCTCCTTTAAGCAGCGCTCTTAATCCCCTCTCCTCGCGCACCAGGAAACAAAGAGGGAAGAAGAAGTCTCTTGTCTCTTAGGCAGCTCCAGACTTTTCCTGGACTCCCTCCCAGCTACCCGTGGTGCACTAACCCCCTGAAGGCTGTGTTCACGCCGCCAACCCCAGTCCTCTCCCTGGGATCCGACCTCCGAAGCCCCAACCCCCGCCCGCCCCGGCGGGTGAGCAGATAAGCCTCTCGGGCTGGTGAGTGCTGGTCGGCACCGATCCTTTGCGCGGAAATCTCTCCTCTTTGCCCTCTGCACCCCTGTGGCTGCGCTCTCCTCCGCGGCTCCGAAGCTTCCCCTCAGCCCACCCCGTTCTCTGCCAGTGAAGGGGCTTCCTAGTGTGTGGAAACCTTTCCTCCTTCACAGCTCCCTCCCACTGGTGCAGGTCCTGTCCCTATTCTTTTGTCTTTTTTTTTTCTCTTCTCTTTTGCCCTACCCAGGTACATGGAGAGTAGGGCAAAAGAAAAAAGCCTTTTGGGAAGTCTGAGGTCTACCGCCAGCATTCAGTAGGTGTTCTGTAGGAGTTGTTCCACATGTCTGTGTATTTCTGATATATTCGTGGGGAGGAAGATGATCTCCACTTCTTACTCCTCTTCCATCTTGAAGGTCTCTCACTGCTGTTGATTTCTCTGTAATTAAAATCCTTATGGGGAGAGCAGAAAGCTGGGCTTTTACATCATTTTCTCATTATTTTGGTTTTTCACTCCTATTGGCTCATTGTTTAGGCTTGTCACAGGGAAACTTTCATTGGGGTCTTTTGGCTGCAATGTTGTTTTAGCAGAACAAATGGGATTCAGAAATCCAACAAGTATCTTCTCATCATTTTCAATTGATAAAAGAAAGATGCTACCAAACAAAACAAACTTTAAAGTTATTATTTCAACTGTACTTAATATTTGATCTTCAAGTTTAGGTAAAGACTATTGTTTAAGAAAATTTTACAAATATTAAGTCAAAATTTTAAGAGAGGCAGTTGAGTTTTCTACTAGGTATAGAATCTAAGTGCCAGAAACTTAAGAATGTAGAAACTACCTCTATGTTGTTGCATTTCTTTCCTTGGTTATGACATTAGCCTCGAAAGCAGATTCAAAGATACAACTGAAAACTGCTGCTTTGGGGGCATTGAAATCCTTTGAGTTTTTACTAATTTTGTCCTCAGCCATCTCTTCCCAAATTCAAATATGATATTTGAATGCCTATTTAGGTATGTATGTATCTATAAAATACAAGTCTATATATCCACCTCTAAATTTTCATCTTTTGTGGAAGCCCACTTCCAACTCTGGCTATATATTTTATTGCTAGGTCAAACAGAACAGAATAAAGGTAGCTGCTTCCCCCCCCATAATTCTGCTCTGGCCTGACCTTTATCACCCAGACATTTAGGGAAGCCTGGTACCAGGCTTTCACACATAGTTAGATTATACCAAGGAGCCATAAATAAACTCAAGGTTGCTGACACCATTGCAGACATCAGGATCAAAAGAGGAAATTGCATTGAAACTAAACCTGAGTTCAGATAAGAAAACCTTAGCCTTCGATTTTTTTTGTTGTTGACATTAGTCTTACTAAGGTTTCCTCTTATACTGCCTTTGCCTACTTATAAACCAGAATGGAGTCCCAGAAAAACACAGCTATAACACAGTCTTGGAAAGCACACACATTTTGAAACTAAAAATTCAATGACTTCCCATTGCCTATATCACAAAATAACCATAGAAAATTTATTAATTTGATAATGGAAGAAAAAGTGTGTGTTAGTAATAATCTGTGTATCGAGAGCTGGCAAACCTTACCATTTAAATGTGTTATCCAAGCCATATACTCTACCAAGGGCCGTCGAAAAATGTCTGTTTGCAAATAAAAGGTAAATGGCCCTCTTCTGGGTCTGCTTAATGTCATGACTTGAGCTTTTGTGATTAGTTTCTTTAACACATGCCTGTTCTAAGAAGCTTATGCAATGGTCCTGCTGTTTCAGTCCTCACTTATTAAAAACATTCTGTGATCCTCCACATTTACAAAATAGATAATGTGGCTGCCTTGAAACAAGGGCTGTAAACCTGCAATGTTATGAAGCAGATGGGCTCAAATGATGAGAAATGAACAATTTACCCTGTCAACAACCCAGAAACAGAGTGGAAACAATCTCACCCCTCCATACCAAGTAATTTCTAGCAAGTCATAAAACCACAGAGAGACCACTATAGATAATTAATCCTAGAAGAGCTCTCTCAGCTAATCCAAACATCCTAAATTTAAAGCTAACAAGGCAGTCTCAGAATGATGAAGCAGGTTGCCCAGGGTCACACAGCAAGTTACAGAGGCTGTTCTTTGATTGCTACTGAAAGGCTTTTTTCTACAATATTTCCTTTGTTTGGTGCCTCCAGTCACTGGCACAATTTCAAAATTAGTTAGCAAACTTTGACCTGATAGTCATAATTATTTCTCAGAAGTATTTTCAATGATCAAAACTTCATGCAAATATAAATTTCAGATTTCAGTGGTAAATGTGATGGTCAGGAGGATAGATTTCTACTCCCCTACATGTTTCCAACTTTCAATAACATTGATCTTTAAAAATACCTGGAGCAGGACTTCAGAAATAGCATATACCAATTAACAAAAGTAACATTAAAATGAGAGATTGGCCTGTAAATCAGTTCTCCTTTTACCTGCCCTTTAAGACACTCCACGTCTAATCAAAGTCTATTTTCTTTTGGTAAACAAGTTCTGACCCACTCTTATTTATTGAGGGGCTGAGGAGCAATAATCATTAATAACAACTGTGTGAAACTTACAAGGTACCAGTTGTTTGCAGGCCTCTGGGTGAAACTAAAAGCATTGCTTGCCAAAGCTAAAGGCAATGAGGCTTGATAAATGCCAGAGCTGCTACAGAACAGAAACTCGACATCCTCCATCCTTCAAAGTAAGAACGAGCCACAAGCAACACAAAAGAAGAGTGGGCTTATCAGAGAGGATGCTGGTGGGTTTGGTCACATGTGGAATAATGCAGAGGACTTCCAGAGAAGCCAGCCCTTGCAGAGCAACAGCAGGATGAAGCCAGCGCAGGGCTCTTTGGGACACCTCTGAGTCTCCCACGCTACAGTGGTATCAGCGGGAGCTGTGAAATGGGCCAGTGCTAGTTTCTTACACCATTGTAAACAGTCAGGAGTGAAACTGGAAGGTTTTGTTGTTTACTTTGTTTACTTTTCCCGTCTCTAATATATAGATTTGAGGGATTTCAAATAAGAGTATTGGGTCAAACCAGAATCTTAGTTATCAGCTAATGGCATGGGCTGCTTTAAAAGTAAGTATAAAAGCTTATAGTATGAGAGCTATCCTTTTATTTCCTTCTAAATGAAGATACAAATCTAACCTAAAAGGAGAGTTGAGGGTGAGATGTTTTATTGCTCTGCTCTTGAATGCCAGAGCTGGATTGTTAGAAGGGAAGCGCTGGAATAAAGACGCAGACGTAGAGAATGGACTTGAGGACACGGGCAGGGGGAAGGGTAATCTGGGACAAAGTGAGAGAGTGGCATGTACATATATACACTACCAAATGTAAAACAGATAGCTAGTGGGAAGCAGCCGCATAGCACAGGGAGATCAGCTCGGTGCTTTGTGACCACCTAGAGGGGTGGATAGGGAGATGCAAGAGGGAGGGGATATGGGAATACATGTATACATATAGCTGAGTCACTTTGTTATACAGCAGAAACTAACACACCATTGTAAGGCAATTATACTCCAATAAAGATGTTAAAAAAATAAATAAATAAAGAGGCTTAAATTTAAAAAAAAAAAAGAAGAAGAAGAAGGGGAGCATTGGGTGACAATGCAACTCGGACCAAGAAGGACAAGTTCTATTAGGAAAACTTTAAAAAACTTCAACCCCAGAAATATTAACAGTTCTGTGGGAAAAAGAAAACCCACTGATGTTATCTAACAGTGTAGCTGTTAAGTTTTCATTTCCTGTAGCACAGGGGGCTCTGCCCCAGGGATGCGGTGAAACTTGTAAAAGGGCATAAACTGTTGAGAGGCTGGGCTGAATTGGAACAAGGCCTAAGCTGTCAGTGCTGAACTGGGAGCCTAGAGCTGAGGGCTCTGCCCAGGTGGAAACCTCACTGGCTGTGGGTGAAAGTGACTTCCTTTTTCAGGAGCTTCACTTTCTCAATGCAAAATGAGGGGTTAGATTAGAGCTTCCGTAATGTTCCTTCTAATAATAAAATTCTATGATCCATAACATAAGTAACCCCATGCACTCTTTACTTGCCTTAGATCACTGAAAATTATATTTGGTGAAAATCAAAAAGCAGAACGAAAAAGCAACGTTTTATGTATTCAACGATACTTAAGTCAAAAGGAATTCATTATAGCTTAAATTGAATAGAATTCTTAGAAAATTAGTCAGAAAGTAGGAAATCACTTTCAGGAGTGGTAAAAATTAGATATCTTTCTATATAATAAAAACTTCCACTATGAGTGTTATCCAAATGTTCTTTCTTGTTTCCAATTTTAAGTAATAAAAGAGATCTTGGATATTTTAATGTCCAGGTTCCTCATCACATAAAACTTAAGACAATTTAACATTCAGTTAGCTCTTCATGCTATTAAGCAATTTCAATAAAAAGGATTTAAATATTGCATCATTCAGTACTTCCTATAGACACAATTTGTCATAAAAAATAATTTGACAGTATTATTCTTAGAAAAGTCCACAGTAATCACACCTTATATATATGTACAATGATTTACACTTCAGAGCAGTCATATACTCATTATTTTACTTAGTTGTCACAGTCATCTTGTTACATAAGTCTTTTATCCCTATCCTTAGGTCAGGATACCGAGGCTCAGAGACATTAAGTGACTCCCTGGAGGTCACACAGCTGCAAGTAGCAGACTTAAGATTGTGCTGACAGTTCTATTGTCAAATCCAGTTTTTCTTCTCTTTTAATTTTTAGTAGAGTGCTATTGTCTTTAGAATGTGAGCTCCACAGGGCAGGGAGTTTTTTGCCTCTTGCTCACTTCTCTATCCCTAATGCCCAGATGAGTGCCTAGCTGGCAGGCACCCAACAAGATTTTATTGAATATACTATTGATGATGTTATTATTAAAAACATAATACATAGTTAACATTTTTTAAAACAGAGGAAGTGAAAAAAGGTACCAATATTCAACCATTCAAACATAATCACTATTACATTTCTGATAAATTTGCTTTCATTCTCTATACACCTTTATTCAGATTTTAGTTTTATGTTGTATTCTGTGATTATGACAGGATGTATTAGATATATGTGTGTATGGATGTATATGTACATACACACATATATACATATATAAATTTTTTCTAGCATATCTTTTGAGAAACTTCACCATTCTCAATCCATATAGTTTACATGGGCAGATTTTTCTCCTTCAAGGGCATTTAACCCTAGTCATGGTGATTGGTTTAATAATCATTTAGAAAACAATACCACCAATAATAAAGCTAATATTTACTTTGTGCTTACTATATTCCAGGAACTCTAATAAATATGTATTAGTAATTTGCATTTATAATCTCATTTAATTCCTCAAATAATGCTATAAAATAGTAATTATTTTTACCTTCATTTTCAAAATGAAGCACCTGAAAGATAGAAAATATAGGAACTTCCACAAATCACATGACCAGTAAGTGGTAGACCCAAGATTTAAATTTGTGGAGTCTGACTACAGAGTCCACGCCAGGCACTGTGGGAAGAGCCAGCTAGAGACTAAAGCCAAACAAGGAGAGCTGGGGCTGGACAGAGAAGCAGGCTCTGCCATCATTTTTTTTTTTTTTGGCCCTAGATCCAGCGATTCCTGAAGCCATATCCACCTCTAGTTTGACTGGCACACGTGTGGAATATTCAAGGGAATTCATGGCTTTATTACTTAATAACAAAAAACCAGAAATAGCCCAATTTCTACCAATAGGAGACTAATTGTGATATTGTGATTTATAAGAAATATATATTTGGTCATTCAGATAACCAAAATATACTTCATATATATATATATATATATATATATATATATATATATATATATATATATATATATATCTGTTCTTCATCCACAGTTCTTGGTTCACAGCTCCAGAAACCTCTGGAATTTCCTAAGTGTTGAGAGTGATAAAAATTGTCTTTTGTTATATGAATGATGTGACTTTTGGAAAGCACCTAAGGATGGGGGCTGGTTTGCCAAGAGAAACAACCATGTGATTAGAGGGTTGGAATTTTCAATCCCACCCCCTGACCTCTGGGGAGGGGAAGGAGCTAGAGGTATAATCAATCATGCCTGTGTAAAGAAGCCTCCATAAAAACCCAAAAGGACAGGGTTTGAAGAGCTTCTGGGTTGCTGAACTCATGGAGGTGTTAGGAGAGTGACACAGAGAAGGCATGGGAGTGCCACACCTTTTCCCCATACCTGTTTTACGCATCTCTTCCATCTAGCTGTCCCTGAGTTATACACCAGTTTATAATAAACTGGTAATCTAGTAAATAAAATGTTTCTCTGAGTCCTGTGGGCCTCTATAGCAAATTATTCAAACCCAGGGATGGAGTCTTGGGAGCATCTGACTTATCGCCATTTGGTCAGAAGTACAGGTAATAACCTGGGCTTGTGACTGGTGTCCAAAGTCTTAAGTGGGGATGGAGCAGGCCAGTCTCGTATGATTGAGCCCTCAATCTATAGAATCTGATGCTATCTTCAGGTAGATATTGTCAGAATTGAGTTGAATTCTTGGACTCCCTGCTGGTGCTTGAGAATTCCTTGTTGGAGGTATGGGGGAACCCACCACCACTTCCCACATTGGAAACTGGATGCTCAGAACTTTAAAAGAACAGTAAAAAAAAAAATTTTTTTTAAGTATGAGAAGAACAGTAAAAAAGAAAAAAACCTGGAACCCAGCAACTCTCTACCTTAGGAAGGAGAATCTTATAATCTTTTGATCTTTATGGGAGAATTTTTTTTTTTTAATTCCCTTGGTTAATCCTGATTTCATTTGTTTGTACCTAAAATTAAGAAATAAGGATTCCCCTGATGGGGCAGTGGTTAAGAATCCACCTGCCAGCGTAGGGGATGTGAGTTCCAGCCCTGGTCTGGGAAGATCCCACATGCAGCGGAGCAACTAAACCCACGTGCCACAACTACTGAGCCTGTGCTCTAGAGCACTTGTGCCGCAACTACTGAGCCTGCGTGCCACAACTACTGAAGCCTGTGCACCTAGATCCCGTGCTCTGCAACAAGAGAAGCCACCACAACAAGAAGCCCACGCACCGCAACAAAAAGTAACCCCCGCTCACTGCAACTAGAGAAAGCCCACATGCAGCAATGAAGACCCAACGCAGCCAAAAATAAATTAATTAATTTTAAAAAAAGAAATAAAAAATGTTAAGCAGGTTATATTATCATAGATCAAAATTCACTATTAGAATATGAATTTCTATCAAGTTGAATCTGCCAAATGGTTAATCACTCTCCCCTGAGACAATCAAATCACAAGAGTTAAAGAGCAAATATTTACTCTGAGGGCAGGTAACCTTGTAGGATAGGCCATGATGAGGCAATGCTCCCTAATCAAAGAGCTGATCTCTTCAGACACTCACATAGAAATGAAAACAAGTTAAATATTTAGCCATAATAAAACTGGAGACTCATTCAAAGCAGAATGATCCAGAATCTCATGATAATTACCTACCTGGTCACTACGCTAAACAAGCAACAGTAACTAAAATTACTGCACCCATACCACTCAAAGAGATTCAAAAAGGCCATTCTTTTTTTTTTTTTTTTTTTTTGCGGTACGCGGGCCTCTCACCGCTGCGGCCTCTCCCATTGCAGAGCACAGGCTACGGACGCACAGGCCCAGCGGCCATGGCCCACAGGCCCAGCCGCTCCGCGGCACGTGGGATCCTCCCGGACCGGGGCACGAACCCGCGTCCCCTGCATCGGCAGGCAGACTCCCAACCACTGCACCACCAGGGAAGCCCCAAAAAGGCCATTCTTAATTGCTGAAGATAAGCCCCTGATTCAGAGAAAAAACACTGGGGAAGATCAGAATGCTGAGTGCTTGAAGATAACTGTGTTCACAAAACTGTTTTCTGGTCGTACAAAATGATCTTCTGGAGTTTAGAAAAAATGCTTCATTATTTTACCCATAATAGCATATCTAAACTGGCCATGATATTGAATCCTCATTGGCTAGGTAATTTTAAGAGTATTGCCAAGGATGTTTCCAGTGTATGACTTACTTGCCAGCAACATAATCCTGGCAAGACTGTAAAGGTGGGACATGGACAAGACTCAGAGCCTCAAAGCTCCTGTGAATATTTCCAATGCTATCTACCCCCAGAAACTGGGAACAAGTATGTTTTGGTCGTTAGTTGCTTATTCTCCAGGATGCATTGAGGCTTTTTTTGCTGGAAAGGACAGCTTTGATGGTTGTGAAAATTTTGATTTTTTTGTTTCTGGTATGGGGAAATAGAACCCATCTCTCCAAGACAGGGCACACATTTCACTGGGGCTTTTACTAATGAACTTTGCAAAGCCTTGGCTTTTGTTAACAAAAACTTTATCCTCAATCTTCAGGAAAAGTAGAGCAAATAAATGAAATTCTCAAACTAACATTAGCAATGCTTTCAGAGATAGTCAACTTCCCTTGGCCTAAGGTATTTCGTTAGCTTTAATGCCAGAGAAGTCAACTACTTTCAGCATTCATCAGCTTTGTCCTTTTACATTTTTAAGAGACTGTTGCATGTAGGAATGTCACTTTCAATCCCTGTTGCAAGTTGATATAGCCAAGCACTACAATGGACTCCTGCACATACCCAGTCTTTTTTTTTTTTTTTAATTTTTATTGGAGTATAGTTGATTTACAATGTTATGTTAGTTTCTGCTGTACAGCAAAGTGAATCAGTTTTACCTATACATATATACACTTTTATTAGATTCTTTTCCCATATAGGTCATTACAGAGTATTGAGAGGAGTTCCCTGTGCTACACAATAGGTCCTTATTAGTTATCTATTTTATATATAGTAGTGTGTATATGTCAATCCCAATCTCCCAATTTATCCCTCCCCACAACCCTGGCCTTGCCCCCTGGTAACCGTTTGTTTTCTACATCTGTGACTCTATTTCTGTTTTGTAAATAAGACCATTTGTACCATTTTTTTAGATTCCACATATAAGCAATATCATATGATATTTGTCTTTCTCTGTCTGACTTACTTCACTTAGTATGATAATCTCTAGGTCCATCCATATTGCTGCAAATGGCATTATTTCATTCTTTTTAATGACTGAGTAATATTCCATATTATATATGTACCACATCTTCTTTATCCAGTCCTCTGTCGATGGACATTTAGGTGCTTCCATAGTGCTGCGATGAAGATTGGAGTGCATGTATCATTTCAAATTATGGTTTTCTCCGGATATATGCCCAGGAGTGGGATTGCTGGATCATATGGTAGCTCTATTTTTAGTTTTTTAAGGAACCTCTGTACTGTTCTCCATAGTGGCTGTATCAATTTACATTCCCAACAGTGTAAGAGGGTTCCCTTTTCTTCACACCCTCTCCAACATGTATTGTTTGTAGATTTTTTGATGATGGCCATTCTGACTGGTGTGAGGTGATACCTCATTGTAGTTTCTTTTGATTTGCATGTCTCTAATAATTAGTGATGTTGAATATCTTTTCATGTGCTTTTTGGCCATCTGTATGTCTTCTTTGGAGAAATGTCTATTTAGATCTTCCACTCATTTTTTGATTGGGTTGTTTGTTTTTTTGATATTGAACTGCACGAGCCGTTTGTATATTTTGGAGGTTAATTCGTTATTGGTGGCTTCACATACCCAGTCTTAGCATCAGCAAGTGTAAGCAGCCTCCCCATATTATTCCCCATCCTACTAAGCAGCCTCTGAATGATCTAAAATCCAGAGATTTAGTCTTCTAGAAGTAGATTGTCCTCAAAATTTGATTAAAAAGACCTTATCAGATATTGTTAATAATAGTATGATGGCAAGCTCCTAGGAATCCTTGGATTCCTGTTTTCTAATTTAAAAAACACAAATCATCTTCCCTGGACCATTGGACATCCATTTCATCAGGACGCTTTAAACCAAGGATTCTGAAGAATCCAGAAGACTGATGATAATCATAACAAAGTTGTTAACCCAAGATCTTTAGATCAAGCTGAGGATAAGACAAAGTGGACAGCTTCCATCTTAAATGATGCAACAAGATTATTTTTCTGATAACATTCCTATCCTATTTATCCTTTCTTTATTGTTAATCCTACTTGCTATTGTACTCTGGTAACCCCTAGAAGTGCCCAAAATGGTTTATCAATATGTTTTTATACATACGTATAATTTTCAGAAGTTTGACCTCCCATAACTTTTCTCTACCAGCAAAGGAGAGAGAATCTAATGGATTACTGGATTTGTTATTCTCCCATCTGATCCTGATAACAAAAAAAATTTTTTTTTTAATTTATTTTTGGCTGTGTTGGGTCTTCCTTCCTGTGCGAGGGCCTTCTCTAGTTGCGGCAAGCGGGGGCCACTCTTCATCGCGGTGTGCGGGCCTCTCACTGTTGGGGCCTCTCTTGTTGCGAAGCACAGGCTCCAGATGCACAGGCTCAGTGGTTGTTGCTCACAGGTCTAGTTGCTCCGCGGCATGTGGGATCTTCCCAGACCAGGGCTCGAACCCGTGTCCCCTGCATTGGCAGGCAGATCCTCAGCCACTGCGCCACCAGGGAAGCCCCTAACAAAAATTTAATAACTATTAGGCTGCAATATCAGAAAGTGTATTTCCTTTCAGTGGTCTCTTCAGGTACTTGCAGTGTCCTCACATTATTGAGCCAATCTTCAGCCTTAAGGGAAATTGAATGTGGACCACAAACCAATAAAATACTTCTACTGAAATCTATACAGCCATTTCAGTGGCATTGACCTCACCAGATTGAGAATAGGTATTGGATCAATCATTTTGGCTGTAGTAGTTAGTCTGTTATTGTTATTACTTTTTTTAAGATTCTCCAGCCAGCTTCGTAGTACCTATTTAATTCCACTCAAGAAATCTACCAGCCAGTGCAGAGGATCAATAATTGACTTACTCCTTTTCTGATAATCTGTGCCCTATTAAGATACTATCAATACTTCTTATGTGGACACCAAGCTTTATTTACTTACCATGCACAAAATGTTCTTGTGTATATAGCATAATAGCTAGAGACTTTCAGAGGATACCTAGATACCTCCAAAATGAGTAAAATAAGGACTGCTCTGGAGAACTACATGAAGGGGCACATAAGGGAGTCAGGCTCCCACTCCATGTGTAGCACATGGGCTGTTATTCCAACAGTAGGCATAACTGAATTAGAAAATATGGATGAAATTTGTTTCTAACCCAGGAAGAAGTTATTAGTAGTATTGCAAGTGCTCTTGAGGTGCCCCCAAAACTATTTAAATTTACTAGCAAGGATTATCACTGATAGTTATATAGCTCTTGATTTGTCTTGCCAGGACTGGGGTAATATGTGTTATAACTAACACTCTTGTTGCACCTGTATCAATACCACTAGTTAGGTGGGAAAGTCTGTGACTGGAATTAAGGAAAATTCAACCTGTTTCTCTAGAACAGACCCAGCTGTATTAGGAGTTTTGTTTTCATGGCTTGGATGCAATAATCTAGTTTCCTGACTTCTCAGTCATGTATGGTAAATAATAATCATTTTTGTTCTGGAAATCAGTACTTAAGTTAGCCTATGTAACCTGCCCTGAATCTTAGATGCTGGACGCAACACACAAAATTGATGACTATCTAATGGGTTGCATCCCAACAGTTGAACTACAGTATGTTACCAAGTGGGACATTTTACTCATGCATATTCAGTTGTGCAAAAGATTTCGCTTTTTAAAAATTTTTCTACCAATTCTCTGCCTCTTACTGCCGTTCATCATGACAACAGAGCATATGATCAAGGAATCCCAATTCTTCTCAGATATTTAAGGTTTAGAAAGAGTTACATCTTTCTCCCTAGGAAAACACCTAAGTTATAGGTATTCTTACAGAACATCATGGCAGATGTTCAGAGGGGGGCATTTATAGTATAAGAACATAGAAATAGCAGAAAGAGGATCAGAAAGGGGAGTGGTTCACAGTGACCAAAGCTGCAGAGAAGATGAGCATAGGGAAGGTAAAATTTTAAAATATTTATATTTTATGGTTATTGGGATATTTCTGACCTTTAATAATCCAAATTCAGATTAAGAGTAGGAGTGGGAGATGGATGAGAACAGGATAAATAGAGAGGGGGAGTATATGAAAGTAGTAACATTAAAGAATAGTACAGAGATAAGGTATAGGATGAGGAAGTCTAAGGATTAGTAAGAAAAAGGTTTTTCTTGTTTGCCAGCTTTTTTTGTGTGTAGTAAATATGGTGTCGTCGAAAGAAAGAGAGCAAATCACTGAAGATACAAGCCAGACAGGAGACAATTTAGGGGTAAATGACTCAGAAAACTCAAAAGGGAATGGAATAATGAATGTAGGTGGTAGGATTAGCTATTTACCTGAAGTAGGATATTATCCCCCAATGATGAGGGTAAAGAAATTTGTGAGAAGAAAGAATAAATTATATAGTTTCTTTCATTTTTTTCTTTTACAAATTATTTTCACATTTATTAGCTCATGTAAAACTAGTACTTATGGGGCATAAAGTTTCAGTTTTGCCAGATGAACAAGTTCTAGAGATCTGTTGCATAGCAATGTAAATATACCTGATGCTCCTGAATGTACACAAAAATAATTAAGATGGTAAATTTAATGTCATGAGTTTTTTTCTATCTCAATAAAATGATTAAAAATAAAATTAAAAAATAAAACAGATGAAAGTCTGTGCCATACATTAAAATAGTAGCCACGTTTTGTTTTGTTTTTTTTATGCGGTATGCGGGCCAATCACTGTTGTGGCCTCTCCCGTTGCGGAGCACAGGCTCCGGACATGCAGGCTCAGCGGCCATGGCTCACGGGCCTAGCCGCTCCGCGGCATGTGGGATCTTCCCGGACTGGGGCACAAACCCGTGTCCCCTGCATCGGCAGGCAGATTCCCAACCACTGCACCACCAGGGAAGCCCCAGTAGCCACGTTTTAATG
The DNA here is from genome assembly GCF_025265405.1 of Mesoplodon densirostris. Classification (NCBI taxonomy): domain Eukaryota; kingdom Metazoa; phylum Chordata; class Mammalia; order Artiodactyla; family Ziphiidae; genus Mesoplodon; species Mesoplodon densirostris. Next base: position 86,705,467 of record NC_082661.1, on the reverse strand, counting down.
GAATCACCAACCTCACAGGACATCTTTCTGATCAGCTACACTGATGATATCATTACAATAGGCCATTAGGAGCAGGATGTAGCTGTAACTTCCTAAACACCTTAGTAAAATAGTCATGTGCCAGAAAGAGATACAACCTGGGAAAGTGCAGATTCTTTCAATCTCAGTGATTTTCTTTTTTATTTTTTGGAGTCTGGGACATATCAGAATACGATCTCCAAAGTGAAGATATGAAACAAAGTGCTGCATCTTGCCCCACTCCACACTACCACCAATAAGAAGAAGCATAAGGCTTGAAAGGCCTTTATAAAGGATTTGGATTTTAAAAGAAGCATACGTCACATTTGTGATGTATGTTTGTGAATGTGTGTGTGTATATATATAATATGCATATATATATGTATGTGTGTGTTTCTCTCTCCCAGATAAGCCATAAAGCTGCCAGCTTTGACTGGCCCTGGGCATTAGAAGTCTTTCCAGCTGGTTCAGTGTAAGCAGTTTCCAAATCAATGGCTGCATACCATATGCTAACAGCAGTGTTGTCAATAGAGCACATCTGGAACAGCAATTATGATTTGAGTCACCACCTTATTAATTTCAGAAAAATTCCTTTTTATTCTCTAAGACAAAAACCAAGTTAAAACGGAATATGATAGGAAACACCACTTCTACTTATTTCAAGTGTTTAACAATGACGTTAACATCTGTAATCACCCAGAAAATCTATATTGCATTTGGTTAACCCTTCTGATAGGGAAGGGTGATTACAAATGCTTCCTCTTGGCACTTACATCAAAATAGGCTTTGCTTCAGAAGTTAGTGAGCCAATGTATGTATTTTGCTACTTGCCAAATGTTCCTATTTTAAAATCTACATTCATAAATGGGGGAAATAACCAGGGTAAGTTTGCGGAGCCATTGTGTCCACTATGAGACAGCCTCAAGATAAAACTCCGTTTGTCACCTGAGCTCCATAAGGCCCAACTGTAACTGGTAAAAAGCAGTGGTATTTAAGCAGCAAGGCTCAGCATCCAAATAGAGCCCAGTAATTCCTGAAAAGTCTAGATAAACAACTTCAATAAATAGTCACAGGTTCTTTTAGTGAAATACAGAAAAAATATCTACAAAACAAACTTTATGCCTTATTACAGTCCTTTTCCTTTAATGTACTCTTCACTAATGAAGCTCTGCAAATTGCATGAGAAACCATTCCTCTCTACTGAGATAATTCAAGTCAGGCTGCTGTATTGGCTAGGTCTAGAGTATTGTAGATGATTTGGGTCAGTTGCCTTTCTATTTCAGTTTGAGGATGCCCATTGACCCAGTAGCTATTGCCCAAGTTTTTTGCAGGTAAAGCCTTTCTGATTACCACTTTTACCCTGCTGCCTACTGTGATAACCATGCCTATCTTAGCTCTGGTGACTGAGAGTTGCCATTCAGCCTTTGCCACCATCAAGCCCATTTCAACAGCAATATTTTCTAACTTCATCCCTAGGAAAAAGGAGAGGGAGTTTCCTCCACTTTTGACAAGCAAGGTGCAGTGAAGCTTGGGCTCAGGTGCTATAAGTAATCTAAATCCCCCTAAGTGTTCCCATTCCAATTTTCAGCTCCCCTCTCTCCCAACCAATACTCTAAATTTCATATAAGAGACCAGGAAAGACTATGAATTCAATTTACTTTGTGAGGTTGAACTCTATATCTGATCTTGGTTATTCCAGTAAAGAAGCACCAAGAGATAATGCCTTTTTAAATCACTCATGGAAGGTCCCTGGTTCTCTGACTTTAATTGGAGTAAGAATTTAAAACCCTGAACTTTACACTTCTTAAATCTCTAGAAATCAGGAGCCAGCCCACCCTCAGTCCTTATATTCCATCCATAATAGCCCATCACAGCAGCCAATCAGCCTGCCCAAGCCTTGCCTTCAAAGGCCTTTATTCCAGGGGACAATTTAAATAACGATTTTGCTGTTGCTATGTCCCATTTTCCACTGATAACTGGATTGTCCTTACTGCAAACCCAAATAAATCAGATAACCAAACTTAGTTTACCGTACTTGAGGTTTAATTGCCTGCAACTATTTTGAAACTCACGACTGAATGAAACAAGGTCCAATTGCAGGAAACCAAAACTATTCTAACAGTCATGAAGAGAAAGGGATTTAGCTGTTTAAAAATCTTTAAAAAAAAAATGAAAACTTAAGGAGAGTCAGAGAAGCACACTTCAGAATAACATTGCAAAGGAGTTTCTACCTCTGCTCTAATTAGCTAGATTGGAATCGGGAGGCTGTAAGTGAACTGTTGACTTCAAAACACATTGCTTACACCCATGCTCATAGCAGCAGTATTCACAATAGCCAAGCGGTGGAAGAAACCAAACTGCCCATCGATGGATGAAAGGATAAACAAAATGTGGTATATATACGCAATGGAATTATTCAGCCTTACAAAGAAAAAAAATTGTGACGCATGCACAAGATGAATGTTGAGGATATTATGCTAAGTAAAATAAGCCAGTCACAAAAAGACAAACACTCTACGAGTCTCCTTATGATCTATCTAGAGTAGTTAAGTACATAGAAACTGCAAATGGAATGGTAGTTGCTTGGGGCTGCGGGCAGAGGGAAATGGAGAGTTTCATTTAATGGGTATAGCATTTTTGCAAGATGAGAAAGTCCTGGAGATTGGTTGCACACACGGTAATATGTTTAACATTACTGAAATGTACACTTAGAACTGGTTAAGATGGTAAATTTTATGTTACATGTATTCTACCACAATTAAAAAGGAAAAGCACACTGCCTTAGCTGAGATCCAAGGAGGAGGTCATGACACTGTCACTGCCATAACCACATCTTGTCAGTAACATAGTAAATGACTGGATATCTGATGTTGGATGAAGAAAGATCCCATGCCTCAAAGATTGTGCTTCCTGGTAGAAAAACAGAACAGTAGGCAGAATGCCTCTGCCTCTCTGGCCTGTGAAACCCTACATGGCTATTTCTGATAGCCACAACCTCAAACCATCCTCCAGACATTTTTTCAAGCAGTATAAGAAGAGTCATCAGAAGGAGGTTAAATGGAGGCCAAGTGCCAATCCACTCTACCTACCACAGAGAAATATTTTTCTATAAAGAAAAAATATTTAAAGTACATTTTCAAGACTTCTGGTTCTAGTAAGAGCAAAAGCAGTATAGTTCTGGGGCTTCCCTGGTGGCACAGTGGTTAAGAATCCGCCTGCCAGTGCAGGGGACATGGGTTCGAGCCCTGGTCCAGGAAGATCCCACATGCCGCGGAGCAACAAAGCCCGTGTGCCACAACTACTGAGCCTGCGTTCTAGAGCCCAAGAGAGCCACAACTACTGAAGCCTGCGTGCCTGGAGCCCATGCTCCACAGCAAGAGAAGCCACCACAATGAGAAGCCCGTGCACCACAACGAAGAGTAGGCCCCACTCACCGCAACTAGAGAAAACCCGTGCGCAGCAACGAAGACCCAACACAGCCAAAAGTAAATAAATTAAAAAAATATATATATATATATAGTTCTGAATCATCCCACTTCCCCTCAAATCTGTACAAATAAAGAAGAGGCACAATGGAAATAAAAAATTCCCCACAAACTGCATTTTCTGTAAAACAAGGCAATATAGAAAACTATAGATTATGTACAGGAGGTGTCATAGGCAGAGGTTGGAAAACTGCAAGACAGAAGAACAGAGTGCTGGGAAGCTAGTGGCAGCAAATTCCAGAGATCTCTTGAAAATATCACTCCCAGAAGGAGACAGCGTCATCCTGAAAGGGAGCTGCAGACACCTGGGCTGAGATCAGATAGAGCTCAAGGCTGAAGGAGGCTCATACTGAGAATGGGCAGAGAGGCCGAGAAAGAAAATGGTGAGGACTATAGCCAAAGGAGCCTAGAGGAGGCAGACCTTTAAAAGATCTTAGCAAAATATAAATTGGATAGTGTGCATTCATCACCTTGGGAGGTAAACGGGTATTTTTGCTGATGGGCAAGAGGAAGACTCCAGGGTATGGAGAGGGAAGATGGGGGAAAGCCTTGGCTGGTGGCAAAAGCCCTCCTGAATCAGATATGACAGGCTGTCAGAAGAAGTGGCACAACTGAAAAAGAAACAGTCTATCACTCTAGCACGGCGATTTTCAACCCAGCACAATTTTCTTCTCTAGACAGAGGACATTTGGCGATGTCGAGAGACATTTTGGTTGCCGCCCTGGAGAGCATCCTACAATGCACAGGACAGCCGCCGCGAGAATGAACGATCAGCTCCGAATGTCAGTGGTACCAAGGTTGAGAAACTCTGGTCTAGTAGCAGAAAAGGGAGACCTTAAGCTGTGAGTTTTAGAATGCTACCTTGGCTCATTCCTTCCTCCACTGGAAACTCCTGCTAATGGGCCAAGAAAATCAAATACATTCAACTACTTTGAGAAAGTAATAAGCACAGAATCATATGAAGAGCCCATAAAGGAAACTGTGAAAAAGAGAGGCTCAATTTTTCCAATTTATTTTTTTTAATTATTTTTTTAACATCTTTATTGGAGTACAATTGCTTTACAATGGTGTGTTAGTTTCTGCTTTATAACAAAGTGAATCAGCTATACGTATACATGTATCCCCATATCTCCTTCCTCTTGCGTCTCCCTCCCACCCTCCCTATCCCACCCCTCTAGGTGGTCACAAAGCACTGAGCTGATCTCCCTGTGCTATAGATAATGAAAATTCTTTTAAAAACATTGCCACAGAAGATATTAACATTGTAATCTAACAGTCCTACAGAAATTTGGAAAATTCATGGACGACTACAGAAGTACAATAACTAAAGTAAGAGATGGACACATAAAGGGAGAGGATAACTACAATCTGAAAATTTGAAGGAAATCTGGAGACTACAGATAATTTTGAACATATAGGAGCTCAAGAAACCACTAGAACAAAAATACAAACTTCCTAAAATTTAAAATTATATATTTTTTAAAAAAGGAAACAAATCACACAGTGAAGCACTTTTATAGATAGAAAAATAATATAAAAGTTAAGGCCAAACATATAAATAAGTATAACTAGATTAGTTCCCTGACCAGGGATCAAGCCCGGGCCCTCCACAGCAAAAGCTCAGAATCCCAGTCACTGGGCCACCAGGGAATTCCCTGCTTCCTTTTTTTTTTTAAGATTTAAAAACTGATCTACAGGAGGAGCTTCAAGATGGCGGAAGAGTAAGACGCGGAGATCACCTTCCTCCACACAAATACATCAGAAATACATCTACATGTGGAACAACTACAGAACACCTACTGAACACTGGCAGAAGACCTCAGACCTCCCAAAAGGTGAGAAACTCCCCACGTACCTGGGTAGGGCAAAAGAAAAAAGAAAAAACAGAGACAAAAGGATAGGGACGGAACCTGCACCAGTGGGAGGGAGCTGTGAAAGAGGAAAGGTTTCCACACACTAGAAGCCCCTTCGTGGGCGGAAACTGCGGGTGGCGGAGGGGGGAAGCTTCAGAGTAGCGGAGGAGAGCGCAGCCACAGGGGTGCAGAGGGCAAAGTGGAGAGATTCCCGCACAGAGGATAGGTGCCGACCGGTACTCACTGGCCCGAGAGGCTGGTTTGCTCACCCGCCGGGGCGGGCGGGGCTGGGAGCTGAGGCTCGGGCTTGGAGGTCGGATCCCAGGGAGAGGACTGGGGTTGGCGGCGTGAACACAGCCTGCAGGGGGTTAGTGCACCACGGGTAGCTGGGAGGGAGTCCAGGAAAAGTCTGGAGCTGCCTAAGAGACAAGAGACTTTTTCTTCCCTCTTTGTTTCCTGGTGTGCGAGGAGAGGGGATTCAGAGTGCTGCTTAAAGGAGCTCCAGAGATGGGCGCGAGCCACGGCTGTCAGCGCGGACCCCAGAGACGGGCATGAGATGCTAAGGCTGCTGCTGCTGCCACCAAGAAGCCTGTGTGCAAGCACAGGTCACTGTCCACACCTCCTCTCCCGGGAACCTGTGCAGCCCGCCACTGCCAGGGGCCCGTGATCCAGGGACAACTTCCCCGGGAGAACACACGGCGAGCCTCAGGCTGTTGCAACGTCACGCCGGCCTCTGCCGCCGCAGGCTCGCCCGGCATCTGTACCCCTCCCTCCCCCCAGCCTGAGTGAGCCAGAGCTCCCGAATCAGCTGCTCCTTTAACCCCGTCCTGTCTGAGCGAAGAACAGACACCCTCAGGTGACCTACATGCAGAGGTGGGTCCAAATACAGAGCTGAACACTGGGAGCTGTGCGAACAAACAAGGGAAAGGAAAATCTCTCTCAGCAGCCTCAGGAGCAGCAGAGTAAATCTCCACAATCAACTTGATGTACCCTGCATCTCTGGAATACCTGAATAAACAACAAATCACCCCAAACTGAGGAGGTGGACTTGGGAGCAATGATATATATATATTTTTTCCCCTTTTTCTCTTTTTGTGAGTGTGTATGTGTATGCTTCTGTGTGTGATCTTGTCTGTATAGCTTTGCTTTTACCATTTGTCCTAGGGTTTTGTCTGTCCATTTTTTTTTTCTTTTTTTTAGTATAGTTTTTAGCACTTGTTATCATTGGTGGATTTGTATTTTGGTTTGGTTGCCCTCTTCTTTCTTTCTTCTTTTTTATTATGTAAAAAATTTTAATAATTGTTTTTTATTTTAATAACTATTTTATTTTACCTTATTTTATCTTCTTTTTCTTTCTTTCTTTTTTTTCTCCCTTTTATTCTGAACCGTGTGGATGACAGGCTCTTGGTGCTCCAGCCAGGCGTCAGGGCTGTGCCTCTGAGTGGGAGAGCCAAGTTCAGGACACTGGTCCACAAGAGACCTCCCAGCTTCATGTAATACCAAACGGAGAAAATCTTCCAGAGATCTCCATCTCAACGCCAAGACACAGCTCCACTCAATGACCAGCAAGCTACAGTGCTGGACACCCTATGCCAAACAACTAGCAAGACAGGAGCAACCCCATCCATTAGCAGAGAGGCTGCCTAAAATCATAATAAGGCCACAGACACACCAAAACACACCACCAGACGTGGACCTGCCCACCAGAAAGACAAGATCCAGCCTCATCCACCAGAAGACAGGCACTAGTCCCCTCCACCAGGAAGCATACACAACCCACTGAACCAACCTTAGATACTGGGGACAGACACCAAAAACAATGGGAACCACGAACCTGTAGCCTGTGAAAAGGAGACCCCAAACACAGTAAGTTAAGCAAAATGAGAAGACAGAGAAACACACAGCAGATAAAGGAGCAAGACAAAAACCCACTGGACCTAACAAATGAAGAGGAAATAGGCAGTCTACCTGAAAAAGAATTCAGAATAATGATAGTAAAGTTGATCCAAAATCTTGGAAATAGAATGGAGAAAATACAAGATACGTCTAACAAGGACCTAGAAGAACTAAAGAGCAAACAAACAGTGATGAACAACACAATAAATGAAATTAAAAATTCTCTAGAACAGATCAATAGCAGAATAACTGAGGCAGAAGAATGGATAAGTGACCTGGAAGATAAAACAGTGGAAATAACTACCGCAGAGCAGAATAAAGAAAAAAGAATGAAAAGAATTGAGGACACTCTCAGAGACCTCTGGGACAACATTAAGCACACCAACATTCAAATTATAGGGGTCCCAGAAGAAGAGAAAAAGAAAGGGTCTGAGAAAATATTGGAAGAGATAATAGTTGAAAACTTCCCTAATATGAAAAAGAAAATAGTTAATCAAGTCCAGGAAGCACAGAGAGTCCCATATAGGAGAAATCCAAGGAGAAACATGCCAAGACACATATTAATCAAACTATCAGAAATGAAATACAAGGAAAAAATATTAAAAGCAGCAATAGAAAAACAACAAATAATACACAAGGGAATCCCCATAAGGTTAACAGCTGATCCTTCAGCAGAAACTCTGCAAGCCAGAAGGGAGTGGCAGGACATATTTAAAGTGATGAAAGGGAAAAACCTACAACCAAGATTACTCTACCCAGCAAGGATCTCATTCAGATTTGACGGAGAAATTAAAACCTTTACAGAAAAGCAAAAGCTAAGAGAATTCAGCACCACCAAACCAGCTTTACAACAAATGCTAAAGGATTTTCTCTAGGCAGGAAACACAAGAGAAGGAAAAGTCCTACAATAACAAACCCAAAACAATTAAGAAAATGGTAATAGGAACATACATGTCAATAAATACCTTAAATGTAAATGGATTAAATGCTCCAGCCAAAAGACATAGACTGGCTGAATGGATACAAAAACAAGACCCATATATGTGCTGTCTACAAGAGAGCCACTTCAGACCTAGCGACGCATACAGAATGAAAGTGAGGGGATGGAAAAATATATTCCATGCAAATGGAAGTCAAAAGAAAGCTGGAGTAGCAATTCTCATATCAGACAAAATAGACTTTAAAACAAAGACTATTAGAAGAGACAAAGAAGGACACTGCATAATGATCAAGGGATCGATCCAAGAAGAAGATATAACAATTGTAAATATTTATGCACCCAACATAGGAGCACCTCAATACATAAGGCAAATACTAACAGCCATAAAAGGGGAAATCGACAGTAACACAATCATAGTAGGGGACTTTAACACCCCATGTTCACCAATGGACAGATCATCCAAAGTGAAAATAAACAAGGAAACAGAAGCTTTAAATGATACATTAAGCAAGATGGACTTAATTGATATTTATAGGACATTCCATCCAAAAACAACAGAATACACATTCTTCTCATGTGCTCATGGAACATTCTCCAGGATAGATCATATCTTGGGTCACAAATCAAGCCTTGGTAAATTTAAGAAAATTGATATCATATCAAGTATCTTTTCCAACCACAATGCTATGAGGCTAGATATCAACTACAGGAAAAAATCTGTAAAATATAGAAATACATGGAGGCTAAGCAATACACTACTTGATAACCAAGAGATCATTGAAGAAATCAAAGAGGAAATCAAAAAATACCTAGAAACAAATGATAATGAAATCACGACAACCCAAAACCTATGGGATGCAGCAAAAGCAGTTCTAAGAGGGAAGTTTATAGCAATACAATCCTACCTTAAGAAAAAAGAAACATCTCAAATAAACAACCTAAGCTTACACCTAAAGCAATTAGAGAAAGAAGAACAAAAAAAAAAACCCCAGAGTTAGCAGAAGGAAGGAAATCATAAATATCAGTTCAGAAATAAATGAAAAGGAAATGAAGGAAACAATAGCAAAGATCAATAAAACTAAAAGCTGGTTCTTTGAGAAGATAAACAAATTTGATAAACCATTAGCCAGACTCATCAAGAAAAAAAGGGAAAAGACTCAAATCAATAGACTTAGAAATGAAAAAGGAGAAGTAACAACTGACACTGCAGAAATACAAAGGATCATGAGAGATTACTACAGGCAACTCTATGCCAATAAAATGGACAACCTGGAAGAAATGGACAAATTCTTAGAAATGCACAACGTGCCAAGACTGAATCAGGAAGAAATAGAAAATATGAACAGACCAATCACAAACACTGAAATTGAAACTGTGATTAAAAATCTTCCAACAGGGCCTCCCTGGTGGCGCAGTGGTTGAGAGTCCGCCTGCCGATGCAGGGGATACGGGTTTGTGCCCCGGTCTGGGAGGATCCCATATGCCGCGGAGCGGCTGGGCCCGTGAGCCATGGCCGCTGGGCCTGCGCGTCCGGAGCCTGTGCTCCGCAACGGGAGAGGCCACAACAGTGAGAGGCCCGCATACCGCAAAAAAAAAAAAAAAAAAAAAACTTCCAACAAACAAAAGCCCAGGACCAGATGGCTTCACAAGTGAATTCTGTCAAATATTTAGAGAAGAGCTGACACCTATCCTTCTCAAACTCTTCCAAAATATAGCAGAGGGAGGAACACTCCCAAACTCATTCTACGAGGCCACCATCACCCTGATACCAAAACCAGACAAAGATGTCACAAAGAAAGAAAACTACAGGCCAACATCACTGATGAACATAGATGCAAAAATCCTCAACAAAATCCCCAAAGGCCCTGGCCCACACCAGCTCCAGTCATCCACCCAGGGGACCTAGATGTAGTGTTCCGCAGGCTCTTCACCTCAGTCCACTTCAGCTCCAGCTGTCCCATGAAGGTGGCTCCAGCACAGTGCACCCCAGATCCCTCATGCCCACTCCAGCCATCCCATCAAGGCAGCCCCAGCATAGCACACCCCAGGACACCCCCTTCAGTCCACACTCTCTCCAACTCCAGACATCCCATCAGGATTGTCCCAATGTGACACCTCCTGGGACCCGCTTTGGTCCATGCTTGCTCCAGCCAGCCTGTCAAAGCCACCCGGCACATGCAGTCTCCACAGGAGAAGTTCCTACACAGGCCATGACTTCAAGATAATGAGAGGTAGCTGTTTCATCTAATTCATAGAAACAAATACAGAAAGTCAAACAAAATGAAGAGACAGAGGAATTTGTTCCATATGAAAGAACATTTAAAACTTCAGAAAAAAAACCCTAATGAAACCAAGATAAGTAATTTACCTGATAAAGAATTTAAAGTAATGGTCATAAACATGCTCACCAAACTCAGTGAACACAGTGAAAACATCAACAAAGAGTTCCAAAATATAAGAAGGAACTAATCAGAGTTGACGAACACAATAACTGAAATGGAAAATATATTAGAGGGAATCAACAGCAAATTAGATGATAGAGAAAAATGGATCAGTAATCTGGAAGACAGAATAGTGGAAATCACCCACCAGAATGGCAAAAAGAAAAAGTATTTTAAAAAATGAGAATAGTTTAAGGGACCTTTGAGACAACTATACTAACGTTTGCATTATAAGGGTCCCAGAAGGAAAGGAGAGAAAGGGGCAGAAAACTTATTTGAAGAAATAAAGGCTGGAAACGTCTCTAAACTGGGGAAGGAAACAAATATCCAGGAAGCACAGAGATTCCCAAACAAGATGAACCCAAAGAGACCCATACCAAAATATATATCGTAATTAAAATGGCAAAAGTTAAAGAGAGAATTTTAAGACAGCCTCCAAATTCAATCTACAAGGACAGCATTACCCTAATACCAAAGCCAGACAAAGACAATACAATAAAAGAAAATTATAGGCTGATATCCCTGATGAACGTAGATGCAAAAATCCTCAACAAAATATCAGCAAACCAAATTCAACAATATATTGAAGGGAGTATACACCATGATCAAGTGAGATATTCAGGGATGCAAGGATGGTTTAATATCCACAAATCAATCAACATGATATACCACACTAACAAAACAAAGGATAAAAATCATAAGATTATCTAGGTAGATGCAGAAAAATAACATGTGACAAAATTCAGCATCATTTATTATAAAAACTCTCAACAAAGTGGGTACCGACAGAGCCAAGCTGAACATAATAAAGGCCATATATGACAAACCCACAGCTAACATCATAGTTAAACTATTTTTGATTTTATATTATGTTCCATGGAAACCACTGAAGTGTTTTAAACAGGAAGTGTCCTCACCAGGTAAATATTTTTAAAAGAGCACTCTGGCTTCTCTGTACAATATAGATAGAAGGAGACATAGATGGAAATGAGAAGACTAGATAGAAGGCTATTTTGGTAATGCAAAGTGATGATGGTAGCTTGGGCTTGGGTGGCTTCAGTGAAATGCACTTTAAGACGTTTTAAGCAGTAGGATCCCCAGAACTCATAGATTCATTTGATGTGAGGATTAGAGGAAAAGAAGATATCAAGGAGTTTACTTTTTTTTCTAGTTACCTTGCCTCAAGAATATCAACTGAAATTATAAACAATGAATCAGAGATCCTTGAGGGCTCTTAGTTGTAAAATTCCATAAATTTGTAATGTTACGTTTGTGCATTAATAGCTTCATTATTTATGGTTGTTGTTATTTTAAACTTACAATTTAGGGCATGTTAAATATAATTAGCAGTTTAAAATTATGACTATCAGGCAAGTGTAAATGAATGTGTATCAAAGATGTTATTTAACTCATTAATAAATGAAAGAGGTTTTACTTGGCTCAAAGGACATTTAAGAAATATCTATCTGAAATTTTAAAAAAATGTTAGGATAAAATTGCTAGATTAGATACTAAACTGGTTAATATCTTCCAAGGTGGTTAACTTTTGTGGTTATCTGTTCCATCAGACAGAAACTATTCATATAACCTTTGCTCCTACAGAATTGTAATATACCCCAGTCATTTAAACATCAAGCCTAGTGCTACACTAAAAGGACACCATATCATCTCCTTTGCCTATTTTCAAATTTCATATAGTTTTTCTGTTAGGTACATTATGGTGTCCATAATGGAATAAATGAGATTGCTCATTTCAGCATAATATAGATTTATAATAATTCTATTTCTATTCTAATTTCTGTCATATTTGGAACCTAGTGAGGGATAAGCCAAAGAAGTCTTTGACATAAGAACAATATAAGGTGGAAAGTGAGTTTTATATAGAATGATGGTTAGAATACTTCCTTCAGATTTAAGTGTAAGTTTTCCATTCCTGGTTAGTCACTAAAATTTTGTTTTAAGTCCAGAAGTCTAATTTTAAATACATAGAACTGAATTTGTAGTGGGGAAAAAATACTCTTCTTAAAACTGAGAGCAAAATTAATAATGACCTACTGCAGCCAAAAATAAGATTTAAGGATATTTTCCTTATTTTTTTCATATGACCTTGGTTTGCCTAGTCGACAGCTTCATAATTTGAACACGGCCTGCTGTGAACTGAAAAACTGACCAGACTGTTTTGAAGAGCAGATAACCAGGATTGCAGTTTATAGCACCAGCTATCATTTGCATGTAAACCTCTCATTCTTCTCACCTAATTGTCACACTTAGGAAGTGGTTTTCTCTCAGATGTCTAATTATAAAGCATATAAAATTAAATGCTTTACTACTCCATGTTTGTTTTAAACTTTCATACTTTCTCAAAGCGTACCTTTGTGGGCAGTAACTTGTGTCATTATTCATCTCACTTGCCAGTGGGAAGTCTGAGCCATGAGAAGCAAACATCATGCCAGTGATTTCCCACTAAACTATTCAAAGAAGCTTAGAGTGTATTTTCCTGGGGAGTTAAAGGAATCAAATCATGTGAATTTAGTACTGGCCTAGAATTTGAGTTTCTGAAAACCTATTTTGAAGGTCAAAAATAAAAATTCTGAGAAGGATAATTTGACAGAGGAATTCTAAGAATCTTTGGCTTTTTAGTAGGTGTTACTCATGACTAATGAGGTGTTCTATTGTGAACTTGGATAAGGTAACTCCCAAAGGTGCTTTCACACAATAGGGTGGGAAGGAGGCCATATCACTCTAGTATCAGACTTGGGAAATGGAAATGGAATTACTCCCAGGGCTAGGATTTGTCTGTCATTTACTACTAAGTAAGCTCAATGGCCCTATTCTCTTTCTCTCCCTGGTAAACTAATTCAAAAGGCAGAGGAAAATTAATTATTTCTTGATGAATTCAGACAGTTCTAGGTATAATCCAAATGTTCAAATGATTTCTTTGGCTTGTGGCATGCATTTTTTTTTTTTTTTCGGTACGCGGGCCTCTCACTGCTGTGGCCTCTTCCATTGCGGAGCACAGGCTCCGGATGCTCAGGCTCAGCGGCCATGGCTCATGGGCCCAGCCGCTCCGTGGCATGTGGGATCCTCCCGGACCGGGGCACGAACCCGCGTTCCCTGAGTCGGCAGGCGGACTCTCAACCACTGCGCCACCAGGGAAGCCCTAAAATCTGATTCATTATAAACATATAGGTGAGTTTTACATTCTATTTCATAACACATGTGCTTTTATTTAACAATTTAATGATTTTTTAAAATTAATTTATTTATTTGGGCTGTGTTGGGTGTTTGCTGCTAAGCTTGGGCTTTCTCTAGTTGCGGTGAGAGGGTCTACTCTTCATTGCAGTGCGTGGACTTCTCATTGCTGTGGCTTCTCTTGCTGCAGAGCACAGGCTCTAGGCACACAGGCTTCCGTAGTTGTGGCATGCAGGCTCAGTAGTTGTGGCTTACAGGCTCTAGAGCGCAGACTCAGTAGTTGTGGCACACTGGCTTAGTTGCTCCATTGCATGTGGGATCTTCCCGGACCAGGGCTTGAACCCATGTCCCCTGCATTGGCAGGCGGATTCTTAACCACTGTACCACCAGGGAAACCCAATGATTTTTAAATGACTGAAAAAATAGAAATTTTCTTCCCTATAATCAATATTCTTTATCTGATATTTGAGCCTCACTTTTATTGAAAAACTCTTGCCTCATGAAGTAATATACCAACAGATATTTTTTAAGTTAAATCAATTTAATGAGCTAAAAATTATCATTAAGATGAACCATGAATTAATTTACTTTATTTAAGATTTTTGTCCTCTTTTCTTCTACCTCTGAAAATTTCCCCATGAGTTCAAACTATTTTGATCAGCACCTTCTGCAGCTTAATCGTATAGAGTAAACCAAGGCTAACAAGGCAGTAATGAACTTCGAGGCCACAGTTCATTGGCTTCTCCAAAGTACAGTCCTTGAGGCTGCCTACTGTGTGAGTCTATTTGGTTAATTCCTCTCTCAGTCCCTGTAAAGAGTCAGCCTGGACGTGAAACAATTTTAGTCATTCTGACATCCCATTTTATTACTCTCAATTTAGATTAGTGGAAGAAAAGTGAGAGTTTGAAAAACAAAGGCTGTTCATGTCCAATTTTAAGGTTCATTGTCTTTATTTACATCCTCACAAAAGTAAGTCTTCATGTCCACTCTGCACAGCCCAGCAAAGGAAAAATGCAAATTTGCTTGTAGTAAAATTTCTTTGCAGTCTCTAACATCGAAACATTTTTTTCTTCAAACTTTTGAATAAACATTTGAATTAAATTCTTCTGAAAGGATTCAACATGTTCCATTGACTTCTTGTAACCCTTCAGTTCACTGCAATGCCTTGGAGGCTCTAATATGCAAATGAAGTTGTCTTAGATCAAATTTGGTTCAGAAAATTGCCCAAGACAGCTGCCAAGCACTGGCCAATCAGCAGGTAAGAGAATGTAGGATAGAAAAGTGGAGTTGCTGTAGGAGAATTCAGTGGAATAAGAGCATATATTGCAGAGCTGTTTCTTCCTAGGTCTTTGAGACCAATCCAGGTATATGACAAAGTGAGGCTCTTAGAGATGTCCATGAAGCCTTTCATCCTCTCACTACTAGGACATATTAATGACGATAGGACCATCTTTTGCTATGTTGTATTGATATTATTGTCATATGTGAATGTACATCTTTCAGGAATAAATTGGACAATAATTAAGGTGATTGTTGGGTCATAACCTGAGGAGTTTCCTGGGTGATCTGAAGCCAGCTGGAGGGCAGAGAGAGACCTAAGAAAGAGGCAAGGCTTCCAGATTGATGAAATTTTAATGAGCAAGGAAACTTACATGAGAGGCCTGTCCTGGGTGGCTACAAGATGAGGAAATTTCTGCACCCATGGCCAAATCTTAAAAGTTTCTAAAGAGGCCTTAACTGGGTTTGGTCATGTATAGTATCCAGATGTCCTACTTACTCTCTCAATGCTACATCCTTGGAACAGCACCCACTGTAGAAATGGCAGGCAGACCATACATTCCAAGGACAGGGGCAGGGGTGAGTAGCCTCTGATTGCCTAGGTCCAGCCCAAGGGTCAACTGGCAGTCACATCCTCTTGATTACCTCCTCAAACAGTGAAGTGACAACCCCTAAAGTGCTTTTGAAAAGGATGACTCTAGTAAAGAAGAGTAGAAGGAAAGATGGACTGGGGTGACTTATGCAAGGCCCCTACATGTTTAGGGTCAATGACCTCTCAGGTCACAGCAGAAGGAACCTCGAAAATTAAGAACTATTGCCATTCCACCAAGATGACTGTACCCTATTCTGAGACATTCACAGCATTCTTGTAAGTTAAAATTTTCCCTCATTACCATGGAAAGAGGGAGAAAAAGTGACACCAAGGAAAATAGAGGCCATGTTACCTTAAGTCTCCCTTGGCCGTTGATCAATTTTGTAAGCAAAGATAGAACAGGAAAATGTATCTATTTGCCCAATCTCTTCTTTCTCCTCACACCTCCTTCCACTGACTAACGATTTTGAGGTCCTCAGTGCAAGCACATTGACTGGGCATCCCTGCCAAAAGACCCATTAAAACTGGTTCGGCTGCTATAATGCAATATTTCCTGTCACTGCATTTTTGTTCTGCCACCACTATCATATGAACTTTATAAGTAATGGATAAGACCTGCACAAGACAGTTTAGAGGCAAATAGCAGAAGAGACTTGTTTAGACAAAGATTTAAAAACATACCATGCCAACTGAAGACAGATATATTTTCTTCAGATATTCTCCATGGACCCAGAACAATGGAAAGCTGTCCTTACTATACAACTGATAAGCTTGCTTTTCAATTTCAATTCTTTTTAGACTTATCAAGCACTCCAAGGTTGTTATGGAGTTACATATTTTCAAAGAATTTCTTTCTGTCAGCATGCAGCAACTCTACACTTCATCCATCATCTAGAGAAATCTGTCTTGGGGTCAGTTTTGCATGGTACTCTTCATCATGTATAGAAGAAACTGTAAAGGTTTGAGGTAATAGTTTTACATACAGTACATCCTTGAAATGTTTTTTCCAGTGTACCGTTAGTTATGAAAACACTCAGAATGTGTCCATTCTTGTGCCAATACGAATATTACCCTCTGACAGTTATTGAATACAGTCTCTTGAGAATTATATCTATCCTATGTAGCTATTTATCAACTTCCAAATATAAGTTAATAAATGATGGGGTGATCTGAATACTTAACACTTAACGTTGAACATAGGTAAATTGGCATTTATCAATTAGGAATGCTTCTGCTCTAGCATAGCCTTATTTCTTGGGGAAATTCCCAACATGGAATTTAAACTTCCATGTCCTATTCATTACAGAAACACTTCAGACTGTTAAAGCTCTTTCAGGAGTTCATAATGACTTTATTGTACAGTTATCCTGCCAAATGTAGAGAGTTAACTGATAGACCAAAATAGTCCCTTGATCAGTACCTAATTTATAGAGCTTTCCAAAAGGACAATCCCTGCACAGGGGAAAATAAGCCAAGGCTTCTACAACACACGGGAGCCACTCAATCACTTGATTAACTCTTCTACAAGTGAATACACCCTGTGATTTTCAAGATCACATGTGCTCTTTTCGTGACTTCTCTTCCCACACCTGCACCTGCACTTCTGTTGTGCTTGGATGCCAGAGCAGACTGCTCTGACTCAAATTATCAAGAGCTCTGTGCAATTTGGAGTGCTGTTGTTTTCTTTTCCACTCAGTTTTGTTTGGCCCCAGTGACCCAGATGTAGGGTAACACCACATTTATGTACTTTCATAATACTCAGTACAACTGAAAGGATAACCCACCTAGGCTTGACTCTTACAGACTTATTAAGGATGTAGATGATCTCTGACCATTGTTCGTTATTCTCAAAGTTATTCAATGGGGAGTAAGAAGCATCTGTTAGAGCACTAACTTTCAAATCTAGTTTTAAAATGCTATCTATCCATCATACATTTGGTGGGCACCTCTTATGTTTAGACCACTGTGTGTTAGGTGTTAGGGGCTTACCATAATGTAGGAGATAGCTAAAGAGAGTATGATTCTTAGTTTACAAACTCAAGTGAGCAAAATTTTTTAAAGTTGTATTTATTTTTTTAAAGCCCTCATTCTGTCAAGCTGGAAGAGAATTCAGTTTCAGTCATTACCAAGCTCCCCTGCGCAAATGTGTGGAAAGGTTCTAGAGTTTTATGTAAACTTTAGAGTTTTATGTAAACATATATATGTGTTTTATGTCATAGCACATCATAAGGTTCTTTGGGTCACTGCTGCTCATTTTTCCACACTGGTCACTGATAAGACACCGAGGGTTATATCCTAAAGGGACTCAACAGGACTGGCCATTCTGATCCTGTGATGTCACCCTTGGCATGGATATTTTGGGGAAGTTTTAGTCACTCAAAACTGGCCTCTCTCAGTGTCCCGTGTGGTTATTCCTTCCAAGGGCTCTGTCAGAGGGCAGAATGCAGTTCCCCTGCACCCCAAAGACCTCCATTCCTTCCCCAGTCTAGAAGGGTCACTTTCTCTGCTCTGTACTCCTCCAAGCTGCTGGCTCAAGCTTTGGGAAAATGAAGCCACAAAAGAAAGCCTCAAGCAGACAATTTGTGCTTTTTGCCATATGACATCAAACACAATCCCAAAAGGGGGAGAGAGAGAGATGCCAGAATCCCCAGAAAACTTCTGATTTTTGTGCTGATATTCACCTTTTATTGCCCCAATTTAAGTCAATGGAAAAAAAGCGAGGGTTTCTATGACAGAGGTTGTGCGTGTCCCCATAGTCCTTGAAATAACCTCTATGGCCAGGCAAATGTCTTGCACTCAGCTGCCTAAGTATGAGTCACATGTCTTATAGCAAAGAAGATTGGAATTAACCTGATTGGTTATCAATCAAGGTTCACTTCTGGAGTTTAGAGGTCAGTCCTCCAAACTGAATAGTTACTACATACAGGAGAGGTTGGGGAGAGAGACTTGATGTGTTTCATTACTTGGTTTAACAGACTATTTTCATCCCCAAACCTCACATTATTTTCTGGTACTCTGTATATAG
Organism: Mesoplodon densirostris; assembly: GCF_025265405.1. Taxonomy (NCBI): domain Eukaryota; kingdom Metazoa; phylum Chordata; class Mammalia; order Artiodactyla; family Ziphiidae; genus Mesoplodon; species Mesoplodon densirostris. The sequence goes on along the minus strand of NC_082661.1, from coordinate 86,686,747 downwards.
AATACTTAAATACCAATTTCAACTTTGGTGGCTGTCCTAAGGGAGCTAAGTGAAGTGCAGGAGACAGTAAACTAAGAAACCAAAGATCCAATTACTAACCACTGTGTTGCCGACCAGTCATGTTTCATTTATTTGCCATTCTCTGGGCACCCGATATGTAACAAGTTCCGTGCTGGGCGCAGAAACTACAAAGATAAAATAAACAGTCCCTGCCCTCAAAGAACCCAAGCTTGCGTTCTTCCCACTGATAGCCTCATATTCAGCATGTCTATTGAAAATATTTCCTACACACCTCTGTGTGCTTCTTGCAATTGAAGCAAATAAAAATATCTAAAGGATGGTAATAAACTTAAAGAATAGTAGGACATTTAAAAGCTTGCATGAACATCCCCGATGTAACTTCTGGCAAATAGATCCTCAAATCCCTTTATTCTCAACTCTTAAAAGCCTAACATAATTACAACAGCTCTGACCACTTCTTGAAAAATTGAAATGGCCCTTGCTCAGTCCCCATCTCTGATTCTTCCTAGGTATCTGCCTGTTTGCACCACTCAGACTTTCTTCAATTTTTTCTTCCCTTGGCTTGCCTTCCAGCTCCCTCCACTGTTTCAATTTGCCCTTTGTTCTGACTCTTGCTGGTTCATCCTCTTTACTGACACTGCCTCCTTCCTTCCCCAGCAACCCTGGTTGGGCCTCCTATGCTGCTTTTGCACCCAGTTTTATCTGAGTACATCTGTTCATCTCTCTATAAGTTCTCAACCTTGAGTTCATCCAATTGCAGGGTTTCGACTGTCACCTTTTCAGATAATTCCTAAAGGAATATCATATTCCCTGTCTTTTGCCTGCATTCCAGGTCCCTATTTCCCGAGTGCGGATAGGACATCTCCTGTGAAAAGTTTCAGCATTAGCTGGACAACACCAGGGCTCAAATGCTGGTGCCAACTCCTACCACTTGATAACCTTGAATAAGCCACGCCACCCTCTAGGTCTCACTCTCCCTCCATTATAGAATGAGGAGGTTGGACCAGATGATCTCAAAAGTCTCATGGAATTCCAAAGACTTGGTGCTAATTTATTTCCAAATCTGAATTGATCTCTCTCTACCTCAAAGCACTTATTCTTACCCTACTCTCCAGTTTCCGTCACACTTTACTTTTGACTTTTTTCTGTCTTTTATAACATCTCTCACCAACTTCTCTCTTCAAACCTTGTCTATCTTTTTAATTCCGAGGGCTACTCCCCTCTGCCACTTCAGCTATGCCCTAATTGAGCCTCCTTTTCCCTCCTAACCCAAACCTTCTTTATGCCTTTTCTAAAACAATATTTTTATCATGCCATTCCCTGTGTAAAAACTCACAATGCTTTTATTGTCAACGTCAACTTTCATCAAAGCAGACTTAATAGATAAAAAGAGTGTGTGCTTACCCCTTACAAGAGATCTGGGAGCCTAGACCCAAGGGCTCTCTGCAAGTGCAAAAATTCTTTTTAAATGTTTTAAAGTGGATTTTTCAGTTTTCTTCATAATATATCTATATAATAGTCATGATGTTTGGGAATTGAGGTATGGGTGCTGAAGTGGTTAAGTATTTGGACTCCAAAACCTGCATCTGAAGCCCACTCCTTACCAACTGGGTGACCTTGGGAAGATAAAAAATCTTTTTGCTCTTTGATTATCCCCATCTACTGAATGAGGGTGATAACAGTACCTATAATATGATATTGTTATGAGGATTAACTAGTGAATGTAAAGTGCTCAGCATAACTCCTGGCCCACGTAACTCCTGGTAAGGACTTAGTTACATGTTTTGTGCTCCACACTTAACCACTTGGAGTTAAATCTTGGTTCCAGCCCTTGCTAGCTATGTGACCTTGGGCAAGTCACTTAACCATCCTGAATTCCCTCGTCTAGAGGTAGTGATAGTATTTACTTCATAAGGTTGCCATGAAGGATAGATGAACTAATCTGAGGTGGATTGACCCTGAAACTAAGCCTCTCATTTCTATGGGCTCCTTCTAAGACCCCAAGACCTTGGCAGAGGGTGGAGGAGGTAGCTAGGAATCTACTCATATGGTTATATGTTCTTATAAACTTTCCAAAAATAAGATGTCTTACGTTTGATTAAGACTTCCACAGACTCCAACCTCCTCCATTCCAGTTTCTCTCTGGTTGGGTGAGGTTGGAGTGGCCCATGGCATTTTGGGGAAGGTGCATAGTTAAATTATTGCTAGCTGTCCCTGGTGTAGAAATGATTTCCAGCAATATTCCCATCCCCACCTGTGCCATGACAGAGCATGGCAAGGCCAGAGGTCACAGTATGAGCACGTTCTATAGCGCCCAGTGCTGAAGTATGTGGATAATGGTAGAGAAACCAGGTTTGAAACGCATAGTATCAGACAATCTGTGGAAATTTCTCTCCTGTCAGGAATACAGTCCATAATGCATAGTATATAATTATAGATACATAATACTTTAATTTTATTTTTGATGTCATATTCAATAAAGCTCTCGTACACCATTTTAATTGGAAGTTGTAAAGACGTTTTGGAATATTTCAATAAAGTAAGTGAAAAATTTATAAACTTCACTTGATTTGGTCATATCTTTTATCTTTAAATTTACTTATTAAAGAACTGAAAATTCAGATAAAAATTAATGAAATATGAAACAGAAATGTTAAGGTGAGTGATGAAATCTATATAAATTATTTTGATGTTGAGAAGCAAATTGTAATAAAAAATACTTTAGATGATTTCAAAAGTTGCAATTAATTAAAAGGAAGAGACAAGGTTTGAAAATAATAATAAATAGGCTCTGGAATTGTTTAACAATCAAATTCCTGAAGAGTAGTGAATTGTATACACACAGGAAAAAGATTTGCTTGTCTTGATGATTGGCTATTAAATATTGACAGTGACAAATAAAATGAAACACTCATAACCACCATTACAACCAAAGATACCAATTAAAAGTTGGCTAATCATTAGTTTAATGAGTATGATCACTTCCTGAACATATACCCACACACATACACACATATACACACATACACAACTTTAAGTGCCCCAAAGTCCTACAGTTTATAAAATTTTTTTAAAAGTAGGGGACTTTAGCAAACTTAACAAAAAATACAAAAGTTTATGTGACTTTACTAATAATAATTTGTGACGCTACAAAACACTTTTTCCAAACTGTTAGCACTTAAAACAAACTTCAAGTAATCATGCTAGAGGAAATTTTAAATTATCTTTCTCTTCTCTCTGTGGAAAACAACATCACTAAATCTTTGTCATAAGAAATAGCAATCAAAAAGAGTGCACCAAAAAAATGAGGCAATGAAATTATTACAGAAGTGTACAGCATATTGCATTTTTCCCCCTGGATTTTGGGATGTTTGTGGTTTCATTGAAAAATTTTGGTTTGAAGTACAATTTATATACTACAGAATGCACTTATCTGTTTTTTCAGCTATTTAAAATTTAAAATTTATTATTTCTTTCTCATCTAAATAAATTCTCACTTTCATACCTAATTTTGTGTCTTAATTTTGTATTTATTTCCTTGAAGGTACCCTCCCCCCCAACTGCATGCACGTTAGAACCCATGAAACCTGGATCCGCCCCTGGCACTTTGGGAGAAATACTTGGCAGGCACATAGGAAGGTCTCAATTGATGTTTGCTGTAATTGCTGTCCTTCATGTTTTACGTTTCTTAGCTTTGGCAAAATCATGCACTAAAAGATAGGGGCATTCAGGTTTGTGAGTGATGGTTTCACTTATCAGACTCAGATTCCTTTGCTTAATAGTCAAAGCCTTCATTTTCTGGTTCTAAGCTACCTCTTACATGAACATTTGCTGTTGTCCTCAGGTTGTATCCTTTGTTCTATTCTGCCTATTTTCTGTTCACTACTGACGCTTTGCCTTTGCTATAATTTAGGAAAAAATAAATTAACATGAGAATGTGTTATGTGTATAATGTATATTTCAGTGGAAAAAAGTTTACAAATCTCAACTCAAGCATACCCACAACTATGCAAAATAAAAGTAAGCTTATGTGCAGAAAATGTACATCTATGTACAATTTGACTAATGGCTATCTTTGAATGGTGAGTGGTTATTATTTTACTCTTTATATATTTCTGTATATTCCAACTGTTCTACAATAAACATTTATTCAGGAAAATTACTTAAAATTAAATAGAGCAGGGCTTCCCTAGTGGTGCAGTGGTTAAGAATCCACCTGCCACTGCAGGAGACACAGGTTCAAGCCCTGGTCTGGGAAGATACCACATGCTGCGGAGCAACTAAGCCCGTGTGCCACAACTACTGAGCCTGTTCTCTAGAGCCTGCAAGCCACAACTACTGAAGTCTGCACATCTAGAGCCCATGCTCCACAACAAGAGAAGCCACCACAATGAGAAGCCTGCGCACCACAATGGAGAGTAAGCCCCCGCTCGCCACTAGAGAAAGCCTGCGCACAGCAACGAAGACCCAACGCAGCCAAAAATAAATAAATGAATGAATGAATGAATGAATAAATAAATAAATAAATAAAAATTAAATAGATCAGATATATTTTATTTGGTTATTTTTAAAGAAGAAAAAGTGCCTTGAATAAAATGTGCCCATATTCAGACTTTTCAATGGGCCATTCTTTTGAAAGTGGTATTCTAATTGGAGCTTAAAGTCAGGAACCTGGCATTCCTGTGATCAACTCCCAGAAATAGTATTAACTTATTCAGTAGCCTTAAGCTCTTCACTTAACCTTTTAGCTCACCCTTTGTTAAGAGAGGATAATAGCCATTCTTGGGGAATTACAATGGCAAATTAGCTTAGGTTTGTAAAATGTTTTAAAGATGGGTTCCTGTATTAAATTGCTTTGTAAATTTTGCTATTATTTAAAGAAATAATGAGGATGGTAATTAATTATCTTAAGTGTCTATGTTCCTATAGTAAAAGAAAACAGAACTTTTTAATAATGTATAGAGTAAAAGCTTGGAATGGAGGTAAAATATCTTGGTGAATGAAAGCATGCATGTTTGAAAATAAAAGTCAGGTGGAAACATCAGAGTATGTGTCTTTTCCCCAGGACCCACACAGTTCGTTCTTTTCAAAATTTTGTTTATGTATGTATTTTTGAGGCAGATTGGGAGTTGGGGAATCTGAGATGAGAGGAAAGACAATATTCTTTGCAACATCAATTAAAATATGAATAGGATGGGGGAAAACACTAGAAAATTGAGAAATGATTATAATGAAAGCCTCTTCCTTATAAGGTAGCAAATTGACAGCATCATGTCACTTTAATAAGCATGTTTCTGTTGATCAAAAATAAAATTCTCCAAACCTGAATTAACCCAAACTTAATTTATTTGGGGGTGATGGTACTCGTGTAATGAAGAAATTAATGGCCTAGATTGAAATACTGATTGAAGTGAAATGGTTTTGAAATCACTTCTAGATGCAAATGTTACCAATTTTTCTCTTTATAAATCATTTGCTTGTAGCAAATCAAAATATATTGGAGGGAAAAAAACATGTTTTTTACATCATCAAATGTATAGGCAAAGAAAAAACAACATGACATGGAGGAGGGGGAGGGGTAGGATTTTCCCAAAGGGTGGAAGGGCCCTCTTAAATACTGACAAAAGGCCTGTTTAATTGTTTAAGAAAGTAGATTATGTCTTTGATTTCTTTTGAGGAACACAAGTTTGAAATCAGTAGTGAACATGTGGTTTGTGTTGAGTTCATGTCAATGCGATTCGTTCCAGGTCTTATATCTCCAACTGTCCCATTCCTATTAACACCAGACTGTGAAGGAAAAAAGAGTCATGAAGCTTGATCTTTCAGAAGCAGAATGTAGTACATAGGATGTTATATGACCTTGCCCATGCCCTGCAGTGATACCACATCCTCCCCTTAATCCTCATCCCTCCTAATTCACAAGGGGACTCCCCTCGTGCTGAGCTATTGCTGGGGAAGTACAAGAGCTGTCAAAAGCAATTTGATAAAGCAAGGTGTCACCTTCCAGACCCAAGCCCTAAGACTCAGCCACAAACGGGCCCAGCAGTTTCATACAATCTCACCTGCACCCAAGGAAGCTTGCTGCCCATTATAAAGGCTTAGTGAGGGTTTGTCTTGCAACTTATGGCTCTAATTTTGTTCTTTTGAACATTAGCTTAAACCTTCCAGGAGTTCCTTCCAGGTTTATAATTTTCTTGACCTTACTTGACTTGCTTTGCCACTTTAATGGACAATGAGCAGAAACAACAGAGAATTAGAAAGTATTATTCAGATATTTGCTGAAGGAATTGTTTACACTGCTCTTTTTTAATTTTTTTAATTTTATTTATTTATTTCTTTAATTTTGGCTGTGTTGGGTCTTCAGTGCTGCACACGGGCTTTCTCTAGTTGCAGTGAGTGGGGACTACTCTTTGTTGTGGTGCGTGGGTTTCTCATTGAGGTGTCTCCTCTTGTTGCGGAGCACGGACTTTAGGTGCACGGGCTTCAGTAGTTGTGGCATGCAGGCTCAGTAGTTGTGGCGCACGGGCTTAGTTGCTCCACGGCATGTGGGATCTTCCCGGACCATGGCTCGAACCCGTGTCCCCTGCATTGGCAGGTGGATTCATAACCACTGTGCCACCGGGGAAGCCCCATACATTGCTCTTTTAGATATGTCAGAAAAGAACACAGTTTTTCAAAATCATGGACCGGTAGCTTTCCTCATGTTGTGAAAGAAGCGCACATTTCTGAGGATCTCTGTCTCTGTTTCAAGAATATGTATCAGATAGTCCTTGTCTGATTTTCTCTGTCAGCAACGTCCCCATCACTAAAATAAAAAGAAAGTGTAAATATGGGAAAAAAGTTTGATGCCATTATTTCTTATGGTTCTTGCTACTAAATGCCTTGTCTCTGGGGTATAGATTTTTGGCCAGTTAGTCAGTAAAGAGTCATTATTATACAATGAGTATTAATAATAGTAAAAGACTAAGTGTTATGGGATAATATTAGGGTACAGTATTGTCAACTTTAAAAATGCACAACGTGAGAGTTGCGTGTTAAGTTTTATTTGGGGCAAAATGAGGACTGCAGCCCCGGAGACAGCACTTCAGATAGCTCTGAGAAACTGCTCCTAAGAGGCAGTGGGGAAGGTCAGTATATATGTGATTTTGGTGAAGGGGAAATACATGCAATCAAGCACATATTTATGCAGGAGGCTTCTGCTTGTCTCGTGCAGGTTACTGATAGTTACAAGGATCAGACGTCACCATGAAGGATTTTAGTGCTTTTCTAGTTTTGAGGAGATGCAAGAATTGGGCTCATAAAATTGGCTCCTGAAAATATCTATCTGAAGACCTGTTCTGCCAGTTTTTCCCAGAGCACAGTGTCTCATTTCTGCTTTCCACCCTGAGCTCCTTTCAGGAGTTGAAAATCAGCAGCTGCAGCAGCACATGATTTAATCCCTGTAGAGGTAGATGGCAAGGGCCAATGGCAAGTGCCAATTTGTAGTTGACAGTATGATGTGTATCTTAACAACCTAAGGTCTTTCACAGTTTGGCATTTATGCTAAAGAGCTTGACCTTCTGAGACTCCTGTTTTATCTTTCTCAGAGTGTTTTTCATGTGTTTTGCATAAGCAAATGAATTTGAATAGAAAGTTAAAGCTGAATTAAACTCTGGCAATTCTTCACACTTTTTTGTTCAATCACTAACTCTCGTTTACTAATAAACTCCCTAAAGAAGTTGGTTGGGAAGTTAAGGAGTATAATGATTCAGCTACCTGAATGAAATCCAGAGAGAGAGGACATTAACATTAGGTGTCCCAGTTTAAGAGGAGAAAGCTTATTTTCACTGGTTCAAAGATGCAATCTTTGCCTCCACCTTATTAATTTACTTAATGTTAATTATCACATATATATATATGCATGCCATTGGCCATAGATAATAAAAGGGTAAGCGAGTTGAGAGCCTGACGCTCTTCACCAAAAACTCAGCTTCAAGAAACACCGTTTAAAACCAAATATTAAGTATGGTGCCTAATCTATCCTGAGCACACTTGTCAAACTGTTGACCACGGTTTGGAGGCCATATGTTTCTTCTATTTGTTTTCTGAAAAAGAAGGATTAGCATATGCACATCACACTTTTATCCACACCTAAGTAAACTGATTTTTCTAAGGGAAAATTGCACACTGTTTTACATTTTTCATTTTAATTGCATACTTACTTTTGTGGGTTATTAACACTTGCCAATATCTCCATGAGTTCCAGCCCATCACACTCCTCTCCCCTTCCCTGGATAACCTGCAGTGGACCAACCGTGAGTAAAGTGATGGGCTGCCCATGACCAAAGTCAGGTAAATGATGTGAATCACTTTTGAAGAGGATAAGTACCATCACAGTCATATATTCTTAATTGAAAGACAAATCTTGACCATCGATAGTCTACCATTTATGTGCCTTATAGTTATAAGTGCACCTGGTGTAAAACCTCCTCCTCTTTTTAAATTCTGGCCAAAAATGTTGTTGGGTTTTAAATATATGGAGACATTTGAGAAATTGTATACATACTCCAGTAACTTACACAGTGAAACATGGCTATGAACTTCCTTTTGGAAGGTATGTGAAAAATATGTGAGTCTGTTAATTTGAACAGAAATGCAGTATAGGCATCCTTCAGAGATACTGTAAGTTTGGTTCCAGACCACCACAGTAAAGCAAGTCACACAAATTTGTTGGTTTCCCAGTGCATATAAAAGTTATTTTTACACTATACTATCGTCTACTGAGTGTGCAATGGTATTATGTCTAAAAATACAATGGACATATCTTCATTAAGAATACTTTATTGCTGGGCTTCCCTGGTGGCGCAGTGGTTGAGAGTCCGCCTGCCGATGCAGGGGACACGGGTTCATGCCCCAGTCCGGGAGGATCCCACATGCCGTGGAGCTGCTGGGCCCGTGAGCCATGGCCGCTGAGCCTGCACGTCCGGAGCCTGTGCTCCGCAACGGGAGAGGCCACAGGAGTGAGAGGCCTGCGTACTGCAAAAAAAACCAAAAAACAAAAAAACTTTATTGTTAAATAGTACTAACCATTGTCTGAGCCTTCAGCAAGTCATAATCATTTTGCCATAGTAGCATCAAAAATCACTGATCATATATCACCATAACAAATATAATAATAATTAACAATTTGAAATATTGTGAGACTTACCAAAATATGACACAGAGAAAAGAAGTGATCAAATGCTACTGAAGAAATGACGCCAAAAAGACACTTGAGGCAGGGCTGCCACAACCTTCAGTTTGTAAGAAATGCACTATTGGCAAAGTGCAGTAAGTGAAGCACAATAAAAAGAGATATGCCTGTATTTAAGGGGGGGTAAGAGCTCATTTTGATAATTTTCTTAACTATTAATAAATGTCATACATAAATATCATGTTGTACCAATAAACCAGTCTCTGACTTTGCAGACAGTAGGGTCAGAAACTAATTAAATTAGAAAATTTTAGGTGAGAATGAGCTGGTTTTCAGAAATCTTTATAATTTTCTTTAATTCTGAAAGATTGTACATCGATATAAATATAAAAATACTTGTAATCAGAATATTATTTGTCCATGGAAATAGTTTGTCTGCAGGAGAACTAGAGTAGTGATACCATGTTCACATCTCAGCAGCTGTTTAAATATTAAAACTACTTGTACAGAAAGAAGGCAATGTGGTCTTATGAATCAAGGAAGACTTCAAGGTTTGGACTGGGAAAGAGAAACAGAAAGAGTGTTCCAGATTGGTGGATTTAGATGAGCAAAGACAAGAAGAAAAGATTGAAGACTCACTGACTATGAGAAGATACATCTAAGGAAAACAGGAGAAAATGGTGGCTTGGAACCAATTATAGAAGGGCTATGCCTCCAACCATATTAATGCATGAATCCCTTAGAGGTTATTCATATTTGGTATTTATAATTACTATGTGAAATAGTTTAATTGAAGAAGGATGGATCGAATGGGTGTTTATCATTTATTGAATAAAGAGATTGATGTGACAGATGAGTTCACCTTTGCAGTTCATTTTCCCCAACATTCTTAAACTCCAATGTGTGGAAGCTCTGTTTTCCTCAGGTTCTGGGAAGTTTGTTGAATATCATTGCATGTGAAAGCAATGAACAGTTCTAGAAGACCGGTGCTTTCTAGGGGAAATAACCTAGATTGGTACTCTGTGATGTGAGCCATAAGAATAACCCTTGGGTGATGTTTACATGCAAACCCATTCAGTTAAATACTGTATTTACCAAAATTGCTTCCTATTGCTTGGAGGGAAAATGAGGGAGAATTTCATTTTAAAGTGATAAATTCTTGTGTGAATCTGGTTTAAATGATCTAACTTAATGAATGACTTACTTCTAAAAGAAGATCATTCACACTTGCTCACCGTAGAACCAAGCATAACAAAAAACTCAACTACTGCTTTTTTACATTACCAAGCAATATTTATTTTATTGAAGTAAATATAGAACAACACATATCTATAAAAAATTAAGCTCTACAGTGCACTACTTCATCTAGAGATGAGCAATTTCTCTAGCTGAATGGTAAGTAATAGTTGACTTTTGTGTTTTTCCTAGGAGGCGAGGCTGCAATTTTGTGTTGTAACACTTTTAGTAACAAAAATGGAGAAAGGAAAGCAAAAAAGTTATTAGTAGCTTTACATGTAATTATTAGAATTGGCAATCAGTTTTATGTCATCTCTTTGCCAATGCAGAATGGAGGTGAATTTTAAATTGTTACTCATTATACATATTACAATATTTTAATTAGCAAAGAAAACCAGTCTCAAAATTGTCTTCCGCAAGTTAAGTGTGCCATTAACTATGAACTTGAAAATAGGCCTCCACAGTGATTTTTAAAAGTCTAGTTGATACCTTTCATTGGTGTTGTACTTTATAAAATCTAGTTTTGTAATAAAATATATTTATTGGAAATTAAACTATATGAATAAAAGTTTATACACTTTTGCACATTTGGTTTTCAAATAATGGCTGAATTTTACACCATTCCAGAAAAATCGATATGTATTTACCTAGTTAGTAAAACTGAAATGCTGAGTTGTATATTTATGCATGTGAGAGTATATATTTTACTTTTTATGAATTTCTTTGAATCCAAGCTGAATGATTTAATAAAGACAGCCTGAAGGAATACGGGCACCTTGGACAACCAGCTGAGAGGACAGACTCCACTTGTGTGGAGTTTGGCAAAGAAGCACCTCTTAAGTTTTCTCTGCAAAAGTAAAGAGTAGGAGTGGGGAATGGGGCAGGATGTGTGGGGGTTGGAGGAGCTGGGACTCAAGGAAAGAGCAACCCTGAGGCACTGGACCCGCACTCCCTGCTTGTGGAACCCATCAGCTTCTTTTACGGGTTTCATCTAGTTTCTCTGGCACCTTAGAATTCCTGGGGAACTTTATTTTCAGAATCTGACTGTATGATTCAGAATGCATATTTCTTCCTAAGAAAGCACTGACAATCTGTCCAGGCTTCAGCAAGAGTTTCACACCACTTCCTGAATTTGACATCAAAATTTGCCTGCATCATTACAAAGGTTGAGGGCTATAAGAACACTGGCAGACACCAGCATGAGTCTTGGCTAGGTTTCTCTAGGTTCAGAACTTAACGTGGACTTATTAAATCCACAAGCTTAGAGATGGGCTTGAATGATTCAGAAAAGAATTGAAAGACAGGAACCACAGTATTCTGACAATAAGTTTATTAAAAATCCATCAATGTTACATTTATTACATGAGAAATGTACTTCATATTTGGTTTAAATCCATTCTCAAATCTTCATCACCAGATTAGCTTCACAAAGATATTGCATTTTACAAATTCCAAGAGATTAAAAGGGGGTTATCAGACAGGAGAAAGAAATGCAATATAATTTGACACTTGTTTTTCATAGAGGATCAGATTTTTCAAAGGGATTTTTTGATTAATTAGAGTTAGGCTTAATATCAGGATCCATATTACTAGTCACATTATGGCTTGAAAGAGTTAATATGTCTTTGAAATGAGAATAGTTTAGCTCCTATTTATTGGTAGGGCCTGATAAATGGTCCCCCAATGTGCTTTAAAATCTTTCTTATTGTATTGTTCTCATGATATTCTTTTGAGACAGGTGATTATGGCCAACTGTCAATGATACTTAAGTGACAGAAGTCAAAGGTAGCAGAAAATTGTGATATTTTGTTATGGCAGCCCTAGGGAACTAACACAATGAGTGAAAAATAAGAAATCAAGAAATAAAAACTTTATGAATTCCAGTAACATGCTAGAGTTAATAATTTTTAGAATTCGAAGGTATCTTAAAGATTAACTGGGAATTTGCTGGCTGTCCAGTGGTTAGGACTGTGTTTTCACTGCTGAGGGTGCAGGTTCAATCCCAGGTTGGGAACTAAGATCCCACATGCTGCGTGGAGTGGCAGGGGTGCAAAGAAAAAAAGATTAACCGGCCCAATTCCCTTGTTCTGCAACTGAGGAAACTGAGTTATAACGAGAACTTTGCAGCACATATGAGGCAGAATTTCAATAAGACAGATCCGTTCCATAAGATACCTATTCTTGGTCCTCTTTTCTCAATGGCTTACTGTGTTTAGAGAAAAAGTACCTGTAACCAAAGTCCAGAAAGACCATAAGTAAAATAGACAGTATAGATGAGTGATAGTCAGACCAGACAAAGATCCTTTTTTTCCGGGAAGGTCAAGGAAGGCATCAAAGAGGATGTAGAATATGTGTGTGTGGTTTTGTCTGTGTTTTGTTTTAATTTTTAGGTTTGAAGGATAAGCCAAGTTGGTAGGCAGAGTGGTGAAAGGAGGACATTTCAGTTGGAGATGGTAGGAACACCATAGGTGGAGGCAGGACACACTAGCTATGTTTGGAAAAAGTGGGGGATCAGTTGATTGCTGGATAGGACTCCTATGGAGGTTTCATAGCAAATAAAACTGGAATTGTGGCAAAGACCACGCTACTAAGAGTCAGAGCCTGGGGAAGGAGGGTCATGCTGTACGGATAGCAACATACCCTTGCTGGGTAAGGAAATTTGCTTTGATTCGGGGCCCAGGTGTCCCATCTGTCAAGATTCATTACTCTTTTCCCTGGCAGGAGGTAGTTGCCAATGGGTAATTCAGATTTGATTATAACAGCATCTGGGAACTACTATAATGTTCTGCCTGCTTCTGATTCCTCAAACCTGGTTATTTGAGTGAATGCCTGTGTGCTTACATATGTATGTGCACAAGAGAGAGGCCCCCATGCAAAGCCCCAAATTAGTACACGTTGGTTCAAAAATGTCAGTCTATTCTAGCTGATACCATGCCTTTCTGGGCATTAGAATGCCATGAAAACCACCACGAGAAAGTGAACCATAGTTCTTAAGGCCATATGTTTTTGACACAGAACGTTTGTAACTTCCAATATTCCCAAGAGGCAGAAACAGTTCTTGAACGGGGTTATATCTATTTATCCCTGTACATCCCTAAAGGGAGAAATATTGAAGTTTTACATTGTGCAAATACTCATTAATAGCCATTTTAATTGCATATGCATTAAGAGTTCTTGCAATGTCAATGTACACATTTTATATTTAGTGTACTATCCTTACAAGAATTTCTTACAAGCCATTTGGATCATGCAGCAATTACTGCAGAATGATGGTGCCTTATGTTTTCATATATATACAGGTTATCACAGGATAAAGTGTTAATGACTTGATGATACCTAAAGTTGTTGTGCAAGGAAAAGGACTAATTTTTAAATCAAGGACTAATCAAGCTTAAGGTAAAACAATAACACTTAGTCTTTATAAGTAGCACCTCTGTCCTGCAAACCCCAAATTGTTAAAGATTTTACAAATATTAATTTATTCTCATTCTTTTCAGACTTTTTATTTATTGTAAGAAAAATATATGAGTCAACTTAAAACAAAAAATTTCACCTTACATCAATAATTATATTTGGACATACAGTTCTTAAGGCCAATTACTTTTCTAGACAAATTATCTTCATTGCAACTTGTACGCTGGTACATTATTTTTTTAAGGTATATTTTATTGCTCTGTGTATTTAGGCACCTCAAGTACTTTGCATCTAACTCAAGTTAAAATAGTTCACAAGGGCTTCCCTGGTGGCGCAGTGGTTGGGAGTCCGCCTGCCGATGCAGGGGACACGGGTTCGTGCCCCGGTCTGGGAAGATCCCACATGCCGTGGAGCGGCCGGGCCCGTGAGCCATGGCTGCTGAGCCTGCGCGTCCGGAGCCTGTGCTCCACAACGGGAGAGGCCACAACAGTGAGAGGCCCGTGTACCGCAAAAAAAAAAAGTTCACAAATAACTGAGAAACAATTTAGTCCCAAATGTTTATCTCTAGGTTACAGATGTTTTCTTTCTTCATTTTTCTCCCTTAGATGCATTTGATTCCTTTTTAACTTTATAATCGGAGTTAAATAAATAAACATTTCCATTGGGAAAATTGGGGAAAGGGCTTTCACCAGCTGCAAGCTTCACCGCATCGGTAAATTTATGTTTATTCTGTAGTAAAACAATAATGCATGGCTCTGGCCCGAATTCACAGTTAAATTTAATCTGTTTAATTGGGTAAGTTCAGTCTGAGGTCCTTCTGTCCTTCATAAAACTGTACTCTGGCAGTTTACGATTCTAACAAACCTCCAAGAGTGAGTTACGGTTTGGTGCTCAAACTGGGACTATCCACAGGATTATTCAGAAAGTAATATCCCAATTGGGGGCACTTTATCTTTTTACAATGGGATATTTAATTTTACTGTGCCTAGAAATATTTGTCAAAGAGGCAAAAAAAATGTTTTTTTAAAGACTTTTTTGGCTCTTTCCTCTAGTTTTCTAAGGTAATTAGTGTAATAATGTTTCAGTTCCTTTGACTGAAGAATATGTTTTAAAACTGTCAGATGAGTTTTAAAGAGAAGCCAAGACTACATACAGGTTAATGAATCATGTCTGAATTTAGGATTTGGGCTCTTTCCCATCCTCTTGGTCAAGTGTTTCTCAGATACATTGAAGATAGACTGTAAGCCCACAAATTAGGTGTACCCTCATAAAAGGCTTAAGCACCATTACACATGCTCTGTTTTCATTGAATGGAGGGGAAGGAAACTGGCATTTTTTGAGCACCTATTATAAACAGACAGAGTGCTCTGTGTGTTACACACATTAACTCATTCAATAGTCCCTCTCTTTCTATTTTCTCATATTTATCTATATATCTACATCTATATATAGTTTATCTTTTTAGTAAAAGAGGAAACTGATTTTCAGACATTAAATATTTTTTCAATGTGGAACCAGAAGCTAAAAGTTAAAGCCTAGGGTTTCCCTGGTGGTGCAGTGGTTGAGAGTCCTCCTGCTGATGCAGGGTACACGGGTTCGTGCCCCGGTCCGGGAAGATCCCGCATGCCACGGAGCGGCTGGGCCCATGAGCCATGGCCGCTGAGCCTGCGCGTCCGGAGCCTGTGCTCCACAATGGGAGAGGTCACAACAGTGAGAGGCCCGTGTACCGCAAAAAAAAAAAAAAAAAAAAAAAAGCTAAAGCCTAATCTTTCTGGCTCCAAAGTCTATTCTCTTTTTCCTTTATTTTTACTTTCAAAATTTAAATAAGTAATGCAAAATCCATTCTCTTTGTAAAAAACTAGAATATTATGGTTAACATTTAAGTGCCTTTGGAAAACCATCTCTAATCCTGGTCTCTTTCTTCTCTCTGCTGAGATAAACAATTTTATGCATTCAATGTGTATTTTTCAGAACTTTAAAATATTTTGCTCACATATATGTACCCATAAAAATGTATAGCATGGTTTGGTATGCTTTGTTATTTTTCACATAATAGTGTACAAATAATTGTATAAGTCACTTTTTATCACTCAACATTATGTATTTGAGATCTACCTATCTTGAGACCCACAGATCTAGTTTATTCGTTTTAACAGCTCCGTGACTATATCACGTTTGAATTTATAATTACAATTACGATGAATATTGTGACAACATTCTGTTACAATTCTTCTTGAGCATATGTGCTAGTGTTTCAGTCAGAGGGTGAACCCATAAGTAGAACTGCTGGGTAAGAGTATGTACATTTTTAGGTTTAATAGATACTGCTCAATTTCTCCCCAAAGTGGATCTCTCAGTTTTTCTTTGTACAAACAGATTATGAGAGCACCCATTTCCCCATACCTCACCAACTTTGGGGGCTGTGCTCAGCTTTTAGGTTTTTGCCTAACTGATGAGACAAAAAGTGTTATCTCACTGTTGCTTCAATTTCTTTTTCCCTGATTACTAAAGAAGCTAGCCATCCTGTTAATGGCCTATTACTCCTATTAATTTCATTTTCATTTTTTTCCATTTTTCTTTCAGGTATTTGTCTTTTTTCTTACTGACATATTGTCTGTTATGCATACTGCAAATATTTTTCTTAGCCCCTAGTTTATCTTTTAATTTTGTAATGATTTCTTGAATTGTTCAGAAATTTTAAACAAATGTACTCCATTGTATTGATTTTTTGCATTAAAAATTATTCTTTATGAAGGATTTCTTCACTCCAGGGTCATAGAGTTATTCTATATTTTCTCCTAGTAATGTTAAAGTTTTCATTTTTATACATAGTGATGTTAGAGGATAGTGTGAAGTATTGATTGAAACTTTTCCTGTCTTTTGACATTACCAAATAGTGTAAGGCTAAAAGTAGAGACAGATCTATGTTTAGAATAAAGTTTCTAATTTTTCCAACGTCAAGTTCAAAGAGAGCCTGGTCCTTGGTATAAGATTCCTAGTCTGACCCTGGGTGCCAATAGGGCTAACTTGCTTCGACAGCATTTACCAATGAAAGAGAGGAGAGGGAATTTGGAAGGAAAGGGTACTTGCTACAAAGTGTTCTATATGCTTAGAATATAGCATTTTGTTCTCATCCCTGTAGATTGGGGGTAGTGAACTATTGCGAACTTTTTTTTATAAAACATTAGAGAAATGACACAAGAGAGGTAGAAATCATGGGTAAATATTAAGTCGATGCCATATTATGTGCAAGCAGGTTGGCATTTATGACCATGCCAGTGGTGCACTGCACAGCTCCAGAGGGAGCCATTCACATTAACTATGATGTGACTGAAGCCCCTTAGAGTTGTATAGTGTATGACCTGCCTCACTCTGGACTGTGGCACTATCTTTATGGTGACATGCTAGATAAATAAGGATATAATATGTAAGACATCATATCTGCCTTCAAAGACCTTAAAATAGTATTAGGTAAATATGACAGAGAAACACACGCACACACATGCTCACGCACAGGCACACACACACACCTAACAAAGTAAGACAATGATGTTAAGTGCCAAATGAAGGAATAAACAAAACAAACCATGGCTATATAAAGCAGGAGAGATCACTTCCAACAATGATGATCAGAAATGGTTTCATGGAAAAGCAGAAACACAGATTGGACTGTGAAGGGTGGTGGAAGTTAAATGAGAAGAAAATAATGAAGAGGACATTTCAGGCAATGGAAAAAATGTAAGCACAACATTGAGCCAGCAGTCACAAAGTCTGAGAGAAGAGAGAATAAGTGGAATTAATTGAACAGGGAATTCTAAAAGAATAGAGGGAGTTAAGGTTGGAAAGGTAGGATGGAACCATATAGTGGACAGCCTTTTGATTTCAGGAAAAGGATTTGAAATATCCAGGTGGTATATGGACTTATTCAAGTTATTAGAGAAAGGGAGTGTCAAGAAAATATGTAAGGAATATTAATCTAACAGGGACGTCTACAGTACATTCAAGCAAAAAAAAAGCTAGAGTAAGGATGTTATATAAATTTTATAATAGATGTGGAACTTCGAGGGTCTAAACTATGGAGAGTGCCAGTGACATGGGAAGAGGCAAGATAGGAATAAAGTGAATCTAAATCCAAGACATCTGGGGAATTTCCTGCCTGTGCAGTGGTTAGCCTCTGCGCTTCCACTGCAGGGGGCACAGGTACGGTCCCTGGTCAGGGAACTAAGATCCTGCATGCCACGTGACATGGCCAAACAATTTTAAAAAAAAAGATAAATAGGTAAATAAATACAAGACATTTGGTAAACAAAGGGAGTTGGTATTTCAAGCCAAGATGCTGGCAGACTATTTCTAAAATAGGAAAATGGGAGTGATTAAACAGAGTGAGGTTGTACCACTAGAGGTCTAAAATAAACTTTGGCTTATGAATCCAGTGAAGAAAATGATTAAAAATAATTAAAGCCAATTTTTGGTAATTTTAAAATTATTTTAGTTATTCAGTATTTATCTCTAGTCTTCTTAGAACAAGTGTGAGGATCATATGATTGCAACTAAATATCTTACATGGACCAAATTTTTCTTTCTTAATATAGGCAATAGTTGGAGCTTCTTCAGATTTTACGTTAGAGCTAATTGCCATATGGAATATTATTGGGCTAGGAAATACTTATCCTTTGAAAAAAGTGATGTTGGTATGAATAAATATTTTTGAATGAACGAATAAAGCATTCTTTATTAGATGTTTTCTTTAAAATGAGTTAAAACTCTTCAAATCTAGATAAATTAACAAGTTCTTTTTAGTTGAATTTTGCTATATTATAGGCTTTTAATGTTTTCCTTTTGAAATTTCCATGGCTACTATATAATCGTAAGCATAAGAAATATTTTACTTACTCTACAATCATTTTAAATTTCATGGGCCAAATTCTCCCCTCAGATGTACTTTTTATAACTCCCAGTGAAGTGAGTGGAAATTTAGTTACACTGTCTGAGGGCAAAATTTGGAATCACATTTGCAAAGATACTGACTTTTACTGATTCGTGTTTTATTGAGAAATTGGACATTTAAATTGGCTAGGATTAACTGTAATAAAGCATTTGAACTTGATGCCATTTTGACATATTGGGAAAAGAAGAAAAATAATGTTTTACTGCAGGTTGCTACTTTTCAGATTTTGACTTTCATTTCCCATGAAAAAATAAAAAACTGGAGAATTAAACACCTCTACATTTTCTCCTACTGAGCTTGAAAGTTAAAGAGCATTTCAATTGCATGAGTAAAATATTTTTTATAGCATATAATAACAGTGGAGCTCCAGGAGACTGGCAGGAAAAGGGAAAGGAAATAGAGGGTGGAAGAGGGGAATGTATGTGAAATAACTGGACCCAGGAATTCAAAATAAATGAACCAAATAGTTTTAAGATTAACTCATATTATTTCATCTCCACATTCTCATTGTGTGAAAACTATTACAAAGATTCCAAATAGTTCCATTTCTTTGGTGTTGACTTTAATTATCTTTTCTAAATCTCAAAGTAACAGCATATCCAGAAAAATTTAAGTCCTATGTAGACAGAATTTTGCGAGGCATGTTGCTGATTGTGTGTTATTTACTCTGGGCATCAGACTTTTATGGCAAAGCATGTGTAAAGGTCATTCAGTTCTGTGTTGATAGTTAATTAATTTTGGAGGAACTTTTTTAGTACCTAATGAAAGATCTATTTAAGATGATAACAATCTTCAGTTTATTCCTCACACCAGTATATCATGTGCTATGTGTACAATTTACTACATATGCTATGTACCTGTTGGGTTCTAGTATTTGTTCCATGTCTTCCCATTTCCCAGTGTGTAAAGAATCAGCTCCGGCCCTTGTGAATCCTCTTCTGTGTCTATCGTGTCTAATATGTACCTCATAATTGTTCTTTCCGGTTAAAATGTCCTATCAACTTTCACCTTTAGGAATTTTGCAGCCGAGTCTCCTCTTTGCTTGGGCACTTGCTCAAATACAAGGTATTAATGCTGAGCTGTTTTCATTTGATGCTGTGAACTCTGCCGGATGCTTGCTGTGTCCCTGCAAGACTACAGCGCTCTGTCTCTAATGAGACTGCTCCATTTCTCTGTTCCCTTTCTATTAGTAAAATAAAGCCTATAGTGACAGAAATGCTGATGAAGCCTCCTTGTCAGGAAGACTTTATTTCCCCACAAACTCTGTCTCCAACTGGACGGCAACAAGGACTGCATGGGACATCCCTTGTAGCACATTAAAGAGGCTCCTTGGGGGCTTCCCTGGTGGCGCAGTGGTTGAGAATCTGCCTGCTAATGCAGGAGACACAGGTTCGAGCCCTGGTCTGGGAAGATCCCACATGCCGCGGAGCAGCTAGGCCCGTGAGCCACAACTGCTGAGCCTGCGCGTCTGGAGCTTGTGCTTCGCAACAAGAGAGGCCGCGATAGTGAGAGGCCCGCACACCGCGATGAAGAGTGGCCCCCGCTTGCCAGAACTAGAGAAAGCCCTTGCACAGAAACGATGACTTAACACAGCAACAATAAATAAATTAATTAATAAACTCCTACCCCCAACATCTTCTTTAAAAAAAAAAAAGAGGCTCCTTCTCTCCTCATCCCAACCTGAAGTAGTGTGCGTTACAGTGAAATTGTCATGCGCTCTTAAGTTTGCAAAGTCTGAGAACTTGTATTGCTTGTTCCTTATGTTTGGCATATCGTTAGGAGTTCTAGAGATACTTGTTGCAGGAATATATAATGGTCTTAAGGGTTTACTTTTTAAATGGATGCCACATAATTTGAGTTAAAAATTGAAGAACTTACGAAGTTTTAAATAAATTGGGAGTATTATCAAGGACTCCAAACTAACAAAATATGTTTAACAGAATTTAACTGCTGGTAGGTTTCTTTTCTCCCCCTTTGAGAGACACAAATGATCTATGAGCCCAGGGAGGAAAAGAGTTTCCTACAAGCTCTCACTGGGAATTTTTAGGGTATGGCTTGTCTCTATGGAAGCAGCATTGTCTTATAGCCCACATTTTACAGATATTAAAGACATCATTCTTGCCCCGGAAGGATGACTGGGGGCTGCCCTGTGCTTCAGTACAAGTTAACGGACTCACTTCTGTGTCATTATAGCAAACTACAGATGGCTCGGTGAAGAACGCTGCAGTGTAGCTATGAAACTTAGTCCTGGTCCATGGTAATAATAATAATAACTTACATTTATTTTGAACCTATT
This sequence comes from Mesoplodon densirostris, assembly GCF_025265405.1. Lineage (NCBI taxonomy): Eukaryota > Metazoa > Chordata > Mammalia > Artiodactyla > Ziphiidae > Mesoplodon > Mesoplodon densirostris. Next base: position 86,665,660 of record NC_082661.1, on the reverse strand, counting down.
TTGTGCCTGGGGCTCTGCAAAATAGGCATTATCATCCTCATTGTACAGACAAGGAAATAGAGTTTTCAAGTGGTTATTAACCTTTCCTATGGTCTCGTGTTAATACTTCTCATCTCTGTGATTCAAACTCCATATTTCCTGATTCCAAAATTCTTGCTGTTTCCATGGCCCCTCACCACTCCAACAGAGAGACTGGGAAGCTCTCCTAATAGAAAGGAGTTCCCCATGGTAGGAGAAATAGAGGGACACTCTTCTGGCAGTTATGTCTGGAGGAAGAGGTTTCCAGAAGCTATTTTTGTGGGTAGCCTGCATAATTTAGCACAGACTCTGGCACAATCTGTATGATTTTTTACAAAGTCTTTTTGCTTCCTTCTGGTCTAGGGTTCTTTGTGGTAAAATTTTGCAGAAACATTCAGAAATGATGACTTGAGGAATCAGCATGATGCCAGTTTTTTCTTCACAGCTGCATAGTGGCCTTTTATAAAGAGAGACTTATAATAACTGAATTCCTCAAGCAAAGAGAACAGCAGTGCAAAGGCTGGCTGGATTATAATTCACGGAGGAAACATTTGACCCAAGGATATAAGAGAATCTGTTATTTTTGCCATATTTGATTATTTAAAATCTTGGGGGTATCTTTTCTCCAGAGAATACACCTGTCACACAGCCAGAAGCCTTCCAATTTGGTTTTCCATATGTTGACAAGTTTCTTATAACACAGGATTTAAGTTACCTTCAGGGCAAGCAGTATTAGTAACTTTCAGAATAATATATTGTTTCTTATTTCAGTCACGTATTCTATTTAAATACTATACTTCACAAGTTAGGTTTGGATATAAAAGCTTAAGATCTGCAGACGTATTTCAGCAACAGAAAATTTGTTGATGTGTTAGAAATAAGTGACATCCATATACCATTGCCAGTTACAAAAACTTTGAAACTAGGTAAACCAATGTTGATGTACATTATTTTCCTGAACTCACCTAAAAGGCTAAGTAAAAAATAATGTTCTTCATTCATATGTAAACATATGTTAATATGGTACTTGGTTGCAATTGGAAACTACAGAGGAAATTTAAAAATTAATGATCTTCAAACAGTATTAATTTGCTATGATTGCCTTAATACTCAGCCTAACAGGATGGAGTTAGAAATTTACCTTTCTGATGATGAAATACTATGTGAAACTTCAGTCTGCCAAATGTGAGAAGAAAGAAACAGTGGGCAGAGAGGAGGCCTTATGGAGACCCCAATTCAGTAGGGAATTACATCATTGGTTGTGTATGCTTCCCTTTGTACTGAGAGGTCACCAAGACATCAGCACTCAACTGTGATGTTTATTTGAAATAACATTTTCTATGGAAAAAGTTGGTTCTTGCCTCTGTGCTAAAGAATTAGTAAGACATTATGATGATTATTATTATTATCATGATTTTTACTCTCTGCATAGTATCAGAGAGTTTATAGAAAATGATCACTTAAACTGAGTTCCTCCTTACTCATTTGGAATGGTATATTAAGAAGGTGATCCCCTCCCCCCCTTTTAATAATAGTTCAGTAACTATTTTATTTTAGTAAGGGAAAATGGAAACCAGTAGAATAAATTGAGTGGTTCTGACAAACAAGAGCATTGGTATTGCTTTTTGGTTAATTACTGAATCTTTTAAATATTATCATTTCTGTGGATTAAAAATTTGTGGATGGGCTTCCCTGGTGGCGCAGTGGTTGAGAGTCCGCCTGCCGGTGCAGGGGACACGGGTTCGTGCCCCGGTCTGGGAAGATCCCACATGCCGCGGAGCGGCTGGGCCCGTGAGCCATGGCCGCTGAGCCTGTGCGTCCGGAGCCTGTGCTCCGCAACGGGAGAGGCCACAACACTGAGAGGCTCGCATACCACAAAAAAAAAAAAAAAAAAAAAAAAAAAAACTTGTGGATGAGCTAGGCTGTGGTTATAAATAGGCTAAGCCTCAAAATATCTGCCAAGTTCAGAGAAACTTTCTGTAAAAGCAGAGTCTTATCTTATAGCCCTCTCTGCAGAGGGGATATCTTTGGAGAAACATATAACTCTGTCTTCTCTTAGACACAGTCATTTGGATCAACCTGGAGCATCTGACCTCGGGATAACTATTTACTTGACCTTGGCCAGTCAAATTTTCTGCCCAGTTCTAGAGGAGTTGGAGGTGGATTGGGAGGGGACATGAAAGAGAAAAGAAGGAGAAAGAGAAGAAGAAGGGGAAGGGGAAGGAGAGAGAAAGATGGAGAGTTCTGCTTGTTCTGGAGGTGCTGCTAAGCCTAATGGGAAGTGTAACTAGAGAGTGAGCCAGACTGAGTCAGCTGGAGGTAGAATCAAGGACATTGGAAACAAAGTCCTGAGTTTTTTTACCTGCACCACTTCATGGATTCATGAAATTGATTAAGATCAATCACTTCTCTCGTGTGTAAAATGGAGTTAGTGACATTTACTTTGCAGGGCTGTTATGGTAGGGCTGTTAGGGCTTTAAGATACTGGATAGGAAGAACCTATCCAGTCCAGTTTCTGGCATATACTAGGCTCAATACATGGAAATAATTATCCTTCTTGGTTTCTTCCTCTCACTTTACTTCAGCTTCATGTTACTTTTCCATACCTGCTCCATGAACAGCATCTGACTTTTGGGGTGAGAGGACCACTGATTAACTCTTTGGCTTTTCTTTTTATAACAACACTCACTGTAGTCCCAACAACTTCTAGCTTTCTTATAATTAAAGAATTTTATGATTTTTCTCTGGTACTGCATACAAGTCTTTGGTGTCGTCATTCAAAACCAAGAGACTAAGGAAAATTTAATGTGCAGACTTTTTCAGGTTTCAGCGTCATCTTTCATGGCACTATTGCTACTGTGGAATCAATGCTATGGAGAGGATGGTTTCAGTGCAAGACTCCAACAACCCCACTCCAGATTTTATTTTTAAGGATTTTTTTCTTTTCTTTTTTCTTTGAGTCACAGCAAATATTGGGTTGGCCAAAAGATTCATTCTTTTTTTTCCATAAGATGACTCTAGTAGCACTTAGTTGTCTTTCACTTCATTCAAAACAGTTTTCTTAGATTGTATGAGACAGCTGTCATATCAGTGTGCATTTAAAAAAAGACATCAAAATTGATGAATTTTCATGTAGTCATTTTAATATTGAATATGGAAGAATAAAAGCAACATTTTCAGCATATTATGCCTTATTATTTCAAGAAAGGTAAAAACACAACCGAAACACTAAAAAAGATTTGTGCAGTATATGGAGAAGGTGCTGTGACTGATCAAACGTGTCCAAAGTGGTTTGCGAAGTTTCGTGCTGGAGATTTCTTGCTGGACGATGCTACACTGTTGGATAGACCAGTTGAAGTTGATAGCGATCAGTCGAGACATTAATTGAGAACAATCAACGTTATACCACACGAGAGATAGCCGACATACTCAAAATATCCAAATCAAGTGTTGAAAATCATTTGCACCAGCTTGGTTATGTTCATTGCTTTGATGTTTGGGTTCCACATAAGTTAAGCGAAAAAAACCTTCTTGACCGTATTTCTGCATGCGATTCTCTACTAAAATGAAATGAAAACTTTCCATTTTTAAAACAAATTGTGACTGTCAATGAAAAGTGGATACTGTACAACAATGTGGAACGGAAGAGATCATAGGGCAAGTGAAATGAACAACCACCAACCACACTAAAGGCTGGTCTTCATCCAAAGAAGGTGATGTTGTGTATACGGTGGGATTGGAAGGGAGTCCTCTATTATGAACTCCTTCCGGAAAACCGAACAATTAATTCCAACAACTACTGCTCCCAATGAGACCAACTGAAAGCAGCACTCGATGAAAAGTGTCCCGAATCAGTCAACAGAAAGCACATAATCTTCCATCAGGATAACGCAAGACCGCATGTTTCTTTGATGACCAGGCAAAAACTGTTACAGCTTGGCTGGGAAGTTCTGATTCATTCACCATATTCACCAGACATTGCACCTTCGGATTTCCATTTATTTAGGTCCTTACAAAATTCTTTTAATGCAAAAAATTTCAATTACTTGGAAGACTTGTAAAAGGCACCCACCTGGAACAGTTCTTTGCTCAAAAAGATAAAACGTTTTGGGAAGGTGGAATTATGAAGTTGCCTGAAAAATGGCAGAAGGTAGTGGAACAAAATGGTGAATATGTTGTTCAATAAAGTTCTTGGTGAAAATGAAAAATGTGTCTTTTATTTTACTTAAAAACCGAAGGCACTTTTTGGCCAAACCAATACATCTCTATTCTTTTCTACTCGGGAAATTTGGTTTTATATTCATTCACTACAAGTCCTTCTGACTCTCAGGAAACTAAAGATAAATAAACCTCAGTATTTTTTTCCTATCAGGCTTTTAATCTACCATGACAGTTGGAAACAGTCATTAATAATTGAGACACAATCAAAAGATTTTACAGTATGTGTGGTAAAATAATTATTTATTATAGAATTATAGAATTAAATCTTCCCCTGTAATGAAAAACAAGGACTGCACCAGTACACAAGTTTGAATTCAATAACTAGAGCTTGCTTTAGGCATATCAATGAAAAAAGTTTCCTCCAAAAGCAAATTTGAAAATAAGGAGAAATGTATTTGGAGTCATTTCTCTTGTCTCAAGATAGTGCAATATTTTCTATAATAAGTAAATCAGGTGCGTGGTAGTACTTTAATTTCAATATTTTGATTTTCTTATTTTTTTAAGACTGGATTTAAACTCTTGATATAAAGCAGAATTTTAATTTCCCTTTTTTCAAAGACAATGTTGAAAGGTCACTTTCTAGCTTTAAAAGTTTTAAGAAATGACTCATCGTACCACTACTGTCTTATAGGCTTCAAAATCAAATTTCCGGTCAGTATGTGCATTTTCATCGGGCAAGCACATATCCTTTTTTATGTGTTGTAAGAGAGATTATTATTAAGAGCTTTTTGTTGCTGTTTTCTATGTTTTAGGCAGTAGATCTTCAGAAAACTCCAACAAATAGATAAACAGAACATTGCATGCTTTAATGAAATATACTGTTTGCATTAGTTGTAACAAAATCTCTGACAGAGATTCATAAAAGATCTAGAAAGTTTTTCATTTTATTAATCTCAGATTTATCATCACAAACTAATTTATTTTTATCACTGCTTCCTAATTAGTAAAGATGCCTACATTCAGAAAGATGAGCATTCTCAAGCTGACAACTTTGTTCCCTAGACACATAGCAGCAACCAAAAGGGAGCTATGCCAAAGCAAGGGTCATCAGTGAATGAGGCTTGCGTCAGACCAAGTCCAGAAAACATTTCTTCTTCTCTCTAGTGATCAAAAACTGTGGAAACTTTTGTGCCCAAAGAGACATGGCAGAGCATTTGACTGAGGAGCCAGGGTGGCTTGAGGGCCAGGGCTGAAAAGCTGTGTGTGACAAAGGACTGAGCGCCCTGGGGAAAGTGCCATGGCCACGCTCTGGATTGTGGTCTGGTTCCAGCTGGGCCCAGTGGACCTGGTCTGGCCTTATTTTAGCACTGGCTTAAAGGATTCCAGGAAAACCTACTTAGTCCAGATTCTTTGAGGAACAACAGTTGGAGTCTAGGCTCACTGTTGACTAATTTGAAAATCTCAGATTAGCCTCAGAATGGACTTCTAATCAAGACATATTTATTGAATCCCTATTACATGTCTCAAGGCCATCTAATTTCAAATTTCCCCCAAACAAACTTTGTTTATTTATTAATTCATATCCACCTACAGGAAGTTAGATGTCTGTAATGGTAGGTCAAAGAGAACAAAACTCAAAGAATGATTAAGGCATTGTTCCTCTCACCCCTGGCAAAGCTACCTACTCTTCAGTTAAAAAAAAAAAAAAAAAAAAAAAAAAGATCATTTATTTATCCTGTTCTTTAAAATCTCCAAATATTTCTATTACATGATTTTCTTCATAATGCTTTTTCAAAAATCTTTTTCTAAACTTTAATAAAATTCTCCTATTTAGGAAATTAGGAACTGTTTGTGTTCCAAAGCTTTCCTTAGTCCAGAAGACACAGGAATCATTTCCATGTGTGTTGCTAAAAACAAGACAACAGGCCCCAATGGAGTCCCTTATGCTAAACTCTCCATCACCAAACTTAGACTTAATTACAATTTCGTCTCTTCTAGAAATGGAAGCTTAAGCCAGCCAGTTGGGAGGTGCCTGTTCAGCATTATCTAGGTAATGTGCCTAACAGGCTCCCACCATCCCCTAAGAGAAAGATACCTTGCAATAGCCAATCCACTTTTTGCCTGGTATAACTTCCTCGTTCCTGCTTCCTTTTACTTTGTATAGCTCCTCAGACCTCCTATCTGCCAGACTGGATGTTGTCTAAACCACGAATTGTTGAATAAAGCCAATAAGATCTTTAAAATGTATTCAGTTGAGTTTTTTAAAATAGTGTGGCCTTTAATTTTGTCAAAATTATTATTATTATTACCATTAGTTTATAAGAAACATCAAATATTTATTGGGAACATCAAATAGTTCCTGAGAAAAGAAGCCAGAGTAGAAAATTACCAAGAATATCGAGAGAAATGAGTAGAGACCACCCAGTTCCTCTTGAAAGATGAAACATCCTTCTAAAGTTCTTTCTGAGCGCCACTGCGATCGATACCTATTAACTTCATTAAAAACACAAAAAGAAGGGGCTTCCCTGGTGGCGCAGTGGTTGAGAGTCCACCTGCCGATGCTAAGGGACGCGGGCTCGTGTCCCGGTCCGGGAGGATCCCACATTCCGCGAGGCAGCTGGGCCCGTGAGCCATGGCCGCTGAGCCTGCGCGTCCGGAGCCTGTGCTCCGCAGCGGAAGAGGCCACAACAGTGAGAGGCCCGCGTACCGCAAAAAACCCAACAAAAACAAACAAACAAAGAACACTAAAAGAAGACTTATGGTGTTATTTCACAGCCGTAATTCCAGATTCCACTCGATCATTCCCTCTTATCTCCCCCATCTCCACTGCTCTATGTCTGAAAATCTGGTCTGGTGATTTTCAAGGTAGAGAGGACTCAGGAATAGCTCATCTTTGGAAGTGTAAGAATTTCCCAGGGATTAGGACACCAGAAAAGAACTAGTTTCTACCGGATTTAAATATTACTTCAATTGTTCACGACAAATTGAGTTAAATTGAAATGGATTAGCTGCAGGCTGCGTATACCCGCTTTCTCTGAACGTTAATCTACATATTTATTGGTCCCCTACGTGTTCGAACCTCTGAAACAAGCATGAAATAAACCAAAGATGCATAACTCAGATGTAAAAGTACTAAAATTTCCTAGACCCCAGGGATTGTTCTCAGTAGTTAGGCAGTAAGTATGCCTTCGGTCTAGAACTTCTAAAGTTGTTTTGGAGGATGGCCCCAGCTCGGTCAAGGCCCATTTCGCTTTGCATCTGAAGAGTGCAAAATTCACCGACTGGGAGTTTAAGCTCAGAGACTCAAAACCCAGAGCTGGTTAAGGGCGGGTCCGCACGCGGCTGCGCGGGGCGCACGGTGCGGGCGGGTCGCTTTGGCCTCAGGGTTCGAAGCTCCGGGGTCAGCCCTGCCCCGGGCTCCACGCCCAGGAGCGGGTCCGAGCCGCTAACTTCGGGCCAATCAGCGCGCGGCGTCCCCGCGCCCGCAGCGTCCCGGCGCCCGCAGCGCCCGGGCCCGCGCCCCCCACGCCCCCGCGCCAGCAATGGCAGCTGCGGCCTCGGCGGCTCCGGGCCGAGCTAGACCCGGGACGAGGAGGGGCTGAGCCGCGGGGGATCCTGGAATCGGCGGGGAGGTGGGGATTCTGGGAGGAAAACTCCATTTCCTCCTTCCCCGCCGGCCTCTCCCCTCCACCCCGGCACCCCAAATTTCCATGTGTCGCCTCCCGGGCGCAGAGCGCCGGTGTTAAGCGAGGCGGCGGCCGCGGCTGGGAAAATGCTGGGCATGTACGTGCCGGACAGGTTCTCCCTGAAGTCCTCCCGGGTTCAGGACGGGATGGGGCTCTACACGGCCCGCAGAGTAAGAAAGGTGGGTGACCCGGCGGCGGCTTGCGCGCCTCTGCTCCCGCCGTGCGCCCTGCGCCTCCCGGGCTCGCCCCTCCGCCGGGCCGGGGGCTCCGCGGGCTTCACTCGCGTCGCCCCTCGCCGGGCCGGCCGGGAGCCCCGCGGGGAGGCTAGGGCGGCGGGGGTGGCCTTCGCCCGCCGCGCCTCGCGAGCGGGCAGCGCCACGTAGGTGTCGGCGGTGCGCGCTCTGCAGCCGGCCGCCCTGCGGCAAGATGTCTTTCCTCCCCTGCAGGAAGTGAGTCGGGATGGAGCCTCCCTCTTCGTCGGCTCCGGGAGTGGGCAGAGGCACCCGTGGGCGGGTGTCTTCCCAGGCGCGCACGAGCTCCATCGCCGCCTTTCTTCCTGTAGGGAATGCCTCACTTTCCCTGTGGGGATTGCGGGGAGCTGCCCAGAGCGCAGCTCAACGCAGGCCTTAGCCTGTCATTCAGACACCCCGCAGTTCTTTCCTTCCTTCCAAAATGTGTAATGTGAATCCTGGGAGGTGCCAGCTAGTTAATGCATGAATCGTTGAACTTTTTCCTCAGCTTTTCTGGATTTTCCTCTGATCTTTCCTTCCAGAGATTTAGAGACACGTGAGTAGGACCAGCACATGGCAGTGGCCCTAAGGGAACGACCTGGAAATGTTGGATGTTGAAAGCAAAGGCCTAGGAGGAGAGATTACTGGACAATACCAAGTTTTTTGATTCAGTGAAACCTGTTGTTATAGCCGTTTCAAGGGATGTGTGAAATCACGGAGGCAGTGGTGAAATGCCTAGGGTCATGAGAGCCAGCGTTTACTGAGCAGATACTTGGTGCTAGGGCCCATGCTTGCTGCGTTACCTCTGTTAGTAACTTCACTGGCACAGCACTCCTGTGAGAACAGTCTTAATCCTCTTGTAGGAGAGGAGAAAGCAGAAGTACTTGGAGGTTAAATTTCCTGCTGAGTTAGTGAGTTAGGCTTCAGACCCATCACTTCTTAGTCCAAAGCTCATGTCCTTCCCAGACCTGTTTCTGCCAGCTTCCCAGCACCCCTCACCCCCACTGTGTAGGAGTGAGGTTTGGGCAGCAGCAGGCTTGTTCAGTTAAGGTGGGCTAACAAGAGGTTCACAAGATGCACCGGAGACACCAGGATGTCTTTCATCTGAGTATGAGTCTTTCCCCACCCCTTCACCTAAGGAGCAGGTGAAGAAAGGTGCACAGGTGCTTCAGAAGGCCTTCATTGACAGCAGGGTCTGTAAGTATCTCCCAGGGTAAAATTGGAAACAATAAACCCCGTATTTACTCCTTCAAATGGGAGTTTGGGAGAATGCTCAAAGGAGAAAAGCAGGTGTAAACACTTGATCTGAATAGATGTTTTTGCCAAAAGGGTAAATGTTAAAATCAACATTCTTTCAAAGCAGAAGTTGAGATTCTGCTTTTAATTTTCTCACAAGATATGAAATTCCCAAATGGATTTTTCTTGAAGGTCTCAGGACTAAAAATAAGTACTTAAAAATTAAACACAGTTCTTAAACATTATTTTGTTTTATGTTTTTAATAGTAATATAGTAAAAATTGTACAAATATTAGAATTATTAAATTATCCTTATTTTTTGCCTTATATTATTTAGGTTTTTAGAAACAGCTGGCCGATGTATGTTCTTTTGATATTTTTATTAATTCCAAATTCTTTTTCCATGAAATAAAGTTATTTGGAAGTTTTAAATTATTTTGGGGTGTAGAATGAACAGCTTCCAAAATCATATATTATTGCATTTTATTATTGCAGTACTTACAGATACTTATCCTTTCCTGGTTTGTGTAACTTCAACATGTAAAACGCATGGTTTCATCCAGGTCACATCTAGAATGCTTACCTATAGTTCAAGTGAATCTGCAGATGTTTGCAATAAATCCAAATGACATACTATTGGTGATATAGTTTAGTTGTGATCACAAGATAATCATAAGGTCATCGATCACTGACAGGTTCATTGATGCCAGAAATGACCTTGAAGTAGGCTTCAGCTCCTTTGCCTTCCAGAAGCTGAGGACAAAGCTGAAGCTGAATAGCAGATTTTAGCTATACTGTAAAGCTAAAGCTGAATATCAGTGCATCCCTTACCAGTTTGCATATAGTTTCTCTATGCTTAAATATTTTTGCAGTTACCTTGTACTAGCTTTAACTCTGGCCATTAATCAAAGGGTCTGCGAAAAAGTATTTCAGCAGCTCTATTAAGGACCTTACTTAAAAGTTTTTATGTTCTCTATTCTAAACAAATTGTGGAATGTATCACAGAAGTTTTATCACACTTTTATAACACGTATGCTTGTATAACAATTCTGTTTTTCAAAAACAGTTGCAATTCAAGTCATCTATTGGTTTCAGTTCAGAGAATCTAATCTAGAGCTGTACTGAGGTTGGGGGATTTTGCTAGACCCTCTACCCCCGCTACATTCACCATATTGATTGGGGATTCCCTTACCAATGGGATCCCTAATCCCTTTCTAGACCCACCCCTTTTTGTGTGGAGTCTCCTAGAGTGGAGTCCCTGCAGCAGAGTCACCTAATTCCCTGGCTCCACCTTAGTCCCACTCGGTGTTTCCTTGGCAGTTGTCCTTTTTTGTAGGCCTGGTGCTGCTGCTGCTTTTTTTTTTTTTCTTTTTTCTTCTATAAAATGTACAAAACGACAAGAAGAAGAAATGGGAAAGACTTCTTTTTCTTTTCTTGCCATTACGGAAAGTCCTTTCCTTTTCTTGCCGTTATGGAAATTTAGAGATTGCCTGAAGAGAGGGTCATCTGGTAGATATTTCTGTGTGAGCCATTATTCTTGGAGAAAGAATGGATGGGAGTCTGCTGGAAAGCCCTAGAGTAGAAAAAGGAGGCCTGAGTTCATTCACATTTATACGCATTGCAATTTGCTAATGATAAGATAAAAAATAATACAAGGGCCTCCCTGGTGGCGCAGTGGTTAAGAGTCCGCCTGCCGATGCAGGGGATACGGGTTCGTGCCCCGGTCTGGGAGGATCCCATATGCCGCGGAGCGGCTGGGCCCGTGAGCCATGGCCGCTGGACCTGCGCATCTGGAGCCTGTGCTCCGCAACGGGAGAGGCCACAACAGTGAGAGGCCCACATACCGCAAAAAGAAAAAAAAAAAAATAATACAAAATAGTAGATTTAACACTTTAGCATGCCAGACCCTGTTCTGCGTGCTTGCCATGTGTTATCTCATGAGCACAGTTTAATGTTGTACAAAAGATGTGGAATTCTAGGTTACTATGCAGATTAAAATTAATGTTAGGTACTCAAAGCTAATATAGGAAGTATACATACAATGAAAAGTTATGTAAACATCTCACTACATTACATGTTTTATATCAGTGACCATATTTTTCATTGCCAGCTTATATGATTAACCAGGCGGTGGTGTGTTTGACATTGTGTTTGAACTCAGAAAGTACAGAGGTAAACCATAAGATTTCTTTGAGTTCTCAGATTCTGTGATTTTATGGAAAGGGTTAAGGTGGCAAATATACCACTGCCTATCTTTGTTTCCTTGAGGTTTGTTGTAGGCTGTTGGTTTTTCTTCCCCTCTGACTTTCAGTCATTTAGTCTTTCAGGTGTGGCAGTACTGTGTTAGGCCTTGGGGATACAGACGGGTGCAAAACAGACAAGGTCTTTGTCCACATGGAGCTTGTGTTCTTGTGTGGGGAGAGACGTAGCAAACAGGTAAAGGAAGGGAAGATTTCCAAGACAGTTGCAGCATGTGTTAAGTGAAAGAAATAAACGGGGTGATGCATTAGAGAGTGAATGGAGGTGGAGCCTCCTGGTGGAGCATTGATGAGGCTCACATCCCTTGATACACACCAGCCACAGTGAATTGACCCCACTGGGGTAGCTCAGTTCCTGGCTTCCTTCCCTCTCATCCCTGTGCCTTTTTGCCTTAGGGACTCCTGAGTGGCATCCTGTGCCCTTGAACCCTAGGGCAGTCTCCCACTACACTTTGCCCTTCTATTGAACAAATGCAGGTTCCTAGTTCAAACTTGCCAGATACCCTAGGATCTTATCCACAGCTTCTTTTCAGGGCACAACTTATTGGCAGCACGGAGGCATTAGTTTCCTATTGCTGATTCCAAACCATCACACACTTAGTGGCTTAAAACAATCCAGCTTTATTATTTTATGGTTCTGGAGAATATAAATCTAAGATGCGTAGGCAGGGCTGGTTCCTTCAGGAGGCTCTAAAGAGAGAGTTTACTTTCTTGGCTTTTATGGCTTTCTAGAGGCCGCCGACATTCCTTGGCTCATGACCCCACATCATTCTGACCTCAGCTTTTGTCATCACATCTCCTTCTCTGACTCTGACCCTCCTGCTTCCTCTTACAAGGACCCTTGTGATTAGATTGGGTCCACCCAGATAATGCAGAGTAACCTCCCCAGCTCAAGGTCCCTAATGTAATCCCATCTGCAGAGTCCCTTTTACCATGTAAGGTAACATACAGATTCTAGGGGTTAGGATGTAAACCTTTTCCGTGGGCCATTATACATCCTACCCCAGCTCCAAAGTATAATTCTTCCTTGTCTACATTATGTGGAACATTTTACAATGCATCCTTCCTCACATACTGGTCCCAATAAAATGTATGCATTACAGATCGACCATGTTGATGACTCTTCTGCCTTGTTTTCAGTGTTGATTCTAGCAAAGGTCAACAAGGTTGGCATTCATGCAGTAAAGCCTGGGTGAGTGGTTCCCTTATAAAGAGGAAGAGAAAATGTGTACATGAGAAGTAGAATAGGAAATAATAGATTCTGATGGTGTTCTGAATGATGGTGTTTAAAAGAACTTCAGAGGGAATCCAGCTTGCACCTTCTCATCTTACAGATGAAGACATTGAAGCCCAGAGAAGCTTTGCTGGGAATCTTGCTGCTCACAACTCTATTGCAAGCTCCTCTTCCTTCCACAGCACAATCTCCCTCTCCCTCTCCTTCACACCAAGGCAGGCACCTTGATTCTCTTTGAGGGATTTGTAGCAAAGACATTTGATGAGGTAAAATCCCGAGAGAAAAATAACTGAAATAAGGGTTTGAATCTGAGTTTGTGAAAATACAAGAAGCTAAAAAAATGAGGCAAGTTGTATAGGGTTAGAAAAACATATGGGAAAGAGAAAACCCCAAAAGAAAAGTAAGTAAAAGCATAGAGGAAGAATCACCATGCATAAATTTTAATACAAGAAGACTAGATTTTGTGGAAGAAGGTGTTTTGTTGATCCACTCAGAAGGTGACTCTCCTGAAGAAATAATGGGTCTTTATACTCTGGCTAAAATTCTGCCAGTAGATGTTTGTTTACAGTTCCTGGTGGCTGGTGATAGCTAATCTGGAAACATAATCAGAGGGAAAATAATCACCATCGATGCCTGCCATATGTGCTATCTCTTTTCTATGTTCACACATTTACACTCTACAAGAGTGACTTAATGCAGCTTTGTATTTCCTGGTGTTACTACAGATTCAGATTTTGTTTTTTGTGTGTGATTATAACAGCTACAGTTAATTCTTTCAACAAATATTTATTGAGCAGTTGCAGTTGTTAGGCACTGGGCTAGTTGCTAGTGACAGAAGGGTAAGTGACAGAATAGTCACTGGATGTGTCACACAGTTTGTATTTAAGCCCTACAACAAGTCTGCAAGGTGGTCGTTGTTGTCCTTGTTTTATAGATGAGGACACGGATTGTGAGGAAGGTTATATCACAAGGGGATTAATCAGAATTGGAACTCAGATTCTTCCATACGTCCCTTTCACTAAAAAGAAAAATCAAAAATTATTTTTCAATATACTGATAAAATGCTACATCCATGCTCATTTCCATGAGTACAGACACATACCTATTCACACACTTTTAAGAAGTTATTTTACAAAAAGGAGAAAGGAGTATCATTCAGCAGTATCTCATAGAAATCCCTCTAGGTAATCTGCTTTGGCTTTAATTTATTATTTTTAACAACTGAACATATTCTATGCGGAGGATATGACATAATTTTCATTTCTTTGGGTCTTGTTTTACACAGTTATTAAGTAAATGTTTATTACCAAGATTGGTACCAGCTGTTTGGAATACAGTAGTGAACAAAATAGAAATTCTGGCTCTTGCAGAGCTTGCATTTTTGTGAGAGGAGAAGAAGATTAACAATGAACGATTAGAAACGATTAGAAAAGTCTTATACTGTGTTAAAATGTGATAAGAAAAAGTAGAGCTGGGTATTGTTGACTTGGCAGACTGTGTGCGTTTGTGGGAGGATGTTTTTCTACATAGGTGGTTGGCCCAGTTAATCCTCACTAGCTGGGAAATTTGGGCAATGACTTAAAGGATGGGAGGGAAGTAGCCAAACATTTCTAGGGCAAGAACATTCTAGGCAGCAGTTAGAGTAAAGGCCCTAAGATGGGCGTTTGCCTGTTGTGTTCCAGGAATAAGGAGACTGGTGAGGCTGGAATGGACTTACCGAGGGGCCAAGTACTAGGGGAGGAGGTCAGAGAGATAGTGAAGAGAAGGGTACCAGGCCTACATTTCTTAGGGCCTTTTGGGGCATGCCATTGGCTTTACTTTGAGTGAAATGGGGAGCCACTGCAGGGTTTTGAGCGGAGGAGTTACATGATCTGACTTGAGCTTATCAGGATCACCCTGATTGCTGTGTGGAGAATAGTTGACCAAAGGGTGAATGTGTTAACTGGGAGATTATTAGTATTCTTTTGCAGTTATCCGTGTGAGATGTGATGGTGTCTTAGACCAAGATAGTGGCAGTGTTGGAAGTGTAGTTTGAAGATAGAATATGCTGATGAGATAAGTGGAAGAAAGGGAAGATGATTACAAGGGTTTTAGCCTGAGAAATTGGGAGGATTGGTTTGTCAGCCAGCAACTGAGATAGGGGAAGATTTTGGTGCAACAGGTTTAAATGGCCTTCGCCATCTGCAGTTTGGTTTAAGGCATGTTGATTTTGACAAGTCTGTTAGACAACAGATATCAAAAAGGCAGTGAGATATAGTTGTTATACCGGCAGTTCCTCCTTCCCATCCTTTATGCAATCATTTTCATCTATTTTGTGTGTTATAAACCTTACAGTACATTTTTACTATTTTCCCTTTATACTATCAATTATCTTCTAGAACAATTACAAAATAAGGCAAATTGTGTTATTTACCTTTATTTCCATTTCTGGAGCTCTTCATTTCTTTGTTTTGAGTTACATTTCTGTCTGGTATCATATTCTGGTACCATATCCTTTGAGCATTTCTTGTATCACAAGTCTGCTGGCAATGAATTTTCTCAGCTTTTGTTTTTCTAAAAAAAGTCTTTTGCTTTATTGTTTGAAAGATATCTTCTCTAGGTTGACAGGTTTTTTTTTTCTCATTACATTGAAGATATCACTTGTTCTTTTTTTTAGTTTACAAAGTTTCTGACAAGAAGTCTGCTGTAAGTTACATTCTTCACACATAATCTTTTTTCCTCTACTTTCAAGGTTTTTCTTGTTTTCTTTGCATTTTAACAGTTTGAACATGATGTCTTTAATTTTTTTTTTAAAACTTGCTTTTTTATTTTATATGTGGTTTTTTTTTTTTTTTTTTTTTTTTTTCCTTTTTGCGTTATGTGGGCCTCTCACTGTTGTGGCCTCTCCCGTTGCGGAGCACAGGCTCCGGATGCGCAGGCCCAGCGGCCATGGCTCATGGGCCCAGCCGCTCTGCGGCATATGGGATCCTCCCAGACCGGGGCACGAACCCGTATCCCCTGCATCGGCAGGCGGACTCTCAACCACTGCGCCACCAGGGAGGCCCTTTATATGTGGTTTGATGTCTTTTATCATTTTTGGAAAATCCTTAGCCATTTTCTCTTCAAATATTACTCCTGGCATAAGCTTTCTCTCTTCTGGGACTCCAATTACATGTATGTCAGACCAGTTGATGTGATATTGTCTCACAGCTCTTACATTCTTTGTTCTGCTTTCTTTCTCTTTTTTTTTCTTTTCCCACTTTGTGTTTGTTTAGGTAATTTCTGTTGCCTTCAAGTTTACTGCTGCTTTTCTCAGCTGTGTTAAGTTACCTGGTGAGTCTGTCAAAGGAATTCATTTTTGAAACCATGATTTTTATATCTAGCATTTTCACTGGATTCTCTCTTATAGGTTCCATGTCTTAGCTGATAGTTCCCCTATGTTCTTGCATGTTATCTGCCTTTTTAGTACATTCTTTAACAAATTAACCATAGTTATTGTTAAAGTCCTTGTCTGATAGTTCTAATGTCTGTGTCATTTCTGCATCTGATTCTGCTGATTGCTTTGTTTCTTCAGAATTTGCTGTTTTTTCCCTTGTTTCCTTGTATGTTTTTATTTTTGTATTTTTGACTGAATGCCAGTGTCATGTGTGAAACAGAGTGTGGTAAATAGTATTTATGTTTGGAAATATGCACATGTTTTATTTTGTTATCCTGTTTAGTGTGGGAGTTTGGGTCAACCTAGTTAGGAGATAAGGTGGGTTTGCATTATGTTGTTGTTTTTGTTACTTGCAGTGCACCACAGGCTTCAGATTCTTCTAGAGTTGCTTGTGATTAGGGTGGTGGCCGGGGTGCTCCAGGTTTTTCTCAGTGTCTCTATTCTACTCTCAGCTTTCTCCTGTCCCTGAGTGCCTGCATCATAGTGGGTTTCTCTCACTGAGTTGCCATGCTCTTGTCCTTCCCCCACAGTAGACCGCTGTGTTATTTGAGGTCTGTGTTCTCTCTGTTCTCTGTCTTGGTCCAGCTTCACTCTTATCTAGGGTTTATTAGCCTGAGCTCTGGGAGTTGAGTTTCCATAGCATTCCTACCTCTCTTTCCCGTAGGAGCCAAACTTTTGTCTCGTATCAGTGATTGGTTTTTTTGTGGGAGAGTGTTTCCTGTCCCTCACCCAATGGTAAGAATCCTTTGAGGTTGTGGTATAAATTCCTGAGCCTGTACTGCTTCCTTCAGCAGCAGTTGATCTTTATTTGTATCCTGGAGATGACAGAGTTTGCTATGTTCTTGTATTAGCTGAAGGCTTCTCCTAATATGAGAGAAAGATAAGGGCAGGAGGTATGGGGTGTTGTGCATTCTTGCAGCGGCTGCTGTTTTCCTTCTGCACCACTGAAGGAGTCTCTCTGTCCTTCTTTCTGTCCCCCAATCTTTGTTATATGGGGAGGCCCTTGGAAAAGAGTCTGTATGTGTGTGTGAACTCCCCTTGGGTCTGGGGCTTCCAGTGGTTCTATACAGTCAAGCTGTCTCACATGCATTCTTTAGCAAACTATTAAAATGTTAATTGATTTCTTACTTGCTTGTGTGGTGGCCGGCAGCTCCTCCTTCTGTGATCCGCCATAGGTAAGCCAGTGCACTCTTCAAGAAAAGTTATGATTTTATAGTTTATCGACTTTCTTATTATTAGGGTAGGAGTGATAGTCTTTCTAAATCTTTGATGGATTTTGAACTTTGAATGTTTTAAGATTAATGGCATTTTCTGTATATTTTTATTTATTATTTTTTATTACTTAACCTATCTGTCCAATTTTGAAAGGTATTTTAAAATCTCCCACTCTAGTTCTTCTTGTGTTTTTAAGATTTCTATGCTACTGGTTTCTCACTGTTCTATTTTCTTCGTAAATATGCTTTATATCGTTACATAACGTTATGCTTTATTCTGTTTAGTGCAATTCAGCTGTTAATTTAACCTTGTATGGTACACTATTGCCTTTTCTTTGCTTTTATCTGTATAACTTTGTCTACTCATTTTAATTTACTTTTTATCATTTTGTTTTACCTTTTTGTAATCATGTTAGCTAGGTTATATTTCATAATGCAGTATTACAATCTCATTTAATAAGAGAATTTAGCCTTTTCATATGTAGTGTAATGACTAATATAATTGGTTTTTATTCTTGTCATCTTTACACTCATTACTTATTTTATATTGTTATAACTTATTTTGAATTTTCCTTATTTTTGCTGTCCAAGTCACTATTCATTCTTTTCCCCCCTCTTGTTAATTTATTAGTTCTACTCTTCTTTTTCTTTAGTGATTTACTTCTTCCCCTCTTTCTTAATCAGATGCACATGTTTTTTTATTTGATAGCTAGAGCCTCAACCATATTTTCCACAAAAAATATGATTTCTTCCACAAGATGTTCATTTCTCTATTAGTTCCCTCTTCTCCTTCCTTCCTGTCACCACTCAGCATTCCCCCCAACCTCTGCCTGCCCTGCAACTTTGGGAATGCTTTTGTCTTCCTGCCTTTCTTCACCCCAGATTCCTAAGTTTTGATGAAATGGTGTGTTACTTAATAGAATTTCTTTTAAAAGTATATCCCTTGTTTCAAGAGTTGTTATTTAACTTGTATATTCTGCATACCTAGGTGTGTATATACACCAGCTATTCATTTTCTTCTAATTTTTGTCCTTTGTTCTGGTTAATTTGTTTAGTTAGAGACTTTTTATGGTTCTTTTTCTCATTAAATCATGTGGATAATATTCTCTCTGAATCTGTGTATATCGTCAAGTAGCTCTCCTTCCCATCTGACTGTAAAGGATTTCCTGACTGGGTAAGGGATTCTCAGGTTGTTGTATTTCTCTTTCAATTTATTCTCTAAAAATATTTAACTAGGAAATTATGCTTTTTTCACTTTTAAAGGTTTTTTTTTTTTTTTGAGTGCTGTACTTGAATCTCCTTAAATTCTCTTACATAATTGACATATTCCAATTAATTAATTAATTAATTTTTTGCCACACCGCATGGCTTGTGGGATTTTAGTTCTCCGACCAGGGATTGAACCTGGGCCCTCGGCAGTGAGAGCGCGGAGTCCTAACCAATGGACCGCCAGGGAATTCCCAACATAATTCCTTTTAATTAACATACTCTGTCTCCTACAGATGTTCTATTTTACAGAGTATGGATATTATTTTTCTGCTTGGTCTCCTTCATAGGCACCTGGGCCCCTTTTTACAGGCAATTTGCCTTGGTTGTTTTATCGAAGCTCAAGACTGGTTATTGAAGAACACTCTGTGGTATCAGTCCTTCCCCGTAGGCAAAGGGGTCTCTATTGTCATGGGCCTGCAGTGACAGATAGACTGTCAATTCCCTGTTGGCTTTCTGGTCTCCTTGCACTTTCCTGGGCTGCAAGGATGGGAAGGACTGTGGGCTATGGCCCCAGCCTTCTCTGCCTTTCAGGTTCTTCTCAGGATCCCCTAGTTGCCAGTCCTCAGCACTCTTCTGCTGTTTTTCAGTTAATTACTCAGCCCACTTTAGAGAATGCCTCACACCAGTTCTGTGCCAGAACCTAAGGCTTCACTTATACACAGTTACCCATACATGCTAGTAGAAGTTGTTTTGCTCAAGAGAAGCAAGTGACTTAGAATTGGGGTTAAAGGAAAAGGTGCTGCATTCAGGTCACCATAATCCAGAATCACTTCTCCTTCACAACTCTCCTGCATTTCCCATTTCATATTCATATTATAACTGATGAATTTCATAAAGAATAATTCTGCTATATCCTGGGCACTAGTGCATTTCTGATATTTGCCGTATCAGCTCAGAGTAACAGAGACTACTGTAGTAATCTAAAGCTTGGGGGTTATGTTCTCTCTATAACAAGGTGGGCATTTGCTGCTATCAGTTCAGTGGCTCAAAATGTCAGGGTGGAAGTCTTTGCAGTTCTCTCGGCCTCAAAATGGCTCCTTTAGCCCCAGCTATCATGCTTTGATTCCAGATGAGGAGAAAGAGGAAGTAACCAAGGCATTAGGGTGTACCTCCTGACTTAGCTCTCATTTAAGAGCTTTTGTAGTAAGTTCATACAGTGATTTCTGCTTCCATGTTGTTAGCTGTCTTCTCTGTCTAAATGGGGAACTGGTAATGTTTTTCTACCTGGGTACATTAGTACCTGCCACAAGGTCAGCATTCTAGTACTAAGGAGGATGGATATAGGGAAGCAAGTTGTCTCTACCTGGTCAGTCTTAGTAGGGAAAGAAGATTGGATATTTTTCATATTGAACTTTTTGGAAGTGTACTTTATTGATGGCCTACTTGTATTGCAAGAGCACACACATGCATAGTACCTTAGCACTGAAATATAATTATGTTCTAAGTGAGGACTCTAGACTCCTTCTGTGAAAAACATCATTATTTTACATATAAATGATTCAACTGCAGATTGATTCACTTGAGTGTAACTTATTTCATCTATATGTATATATTTTTTATTTGCTGAACCATTTCAAAGTAAATTATAAATATTATGACAATTCATTCCTCCATATTTTAGCATAAGGACATTTTCTTAAGTAGCCATACTGTCATTTTAACATCCAACAAAAATAATAGTGATTTCCTAATGTCTTTTAATTCCAGCCCATATTCAAATTACTCCAAGTGCTTCCAGAATGTTTTTATAGCTGTTTATTTTTGAACCAGGATCCTCAAGGACCACTTATTATACTTGGTTATGTCTATTAAATCTCTCTTTAACAGTTTCCCTCTTTCCATACCGTTTTTAAAAAAATAACAGTTACTTTCTGAAGAGATCAAGCTAATTGTGGTGTATCTCACAATCTGGATTTATCTGATGGTTTCCCAAGGCACATTATTTAATGTTCCTATCTTCTGTATTTCTTCTCATCTGAAGAGTTAGATATAGATTATTATTATTATTTTTTGAAACACACTGACACTGTGTATTAAACACTTCTCTCTACCCTCTGGATACTCTTTTTTTTTTTTTTTTTTTTGCGGTACGTGGGCCTCTCACTGTTGTGGCCTCTCCCGTTGAGGAGCACAGGCTCCGGACGCGCAGGCTCAGTGGCCATAGCTCACGGGCCCAGCCGCTCCACGGCGTGTGGGATCTTCCTGGACCGGGGCCCGAACCCGTGTCCCTTGCATTGGCAGGCGGACTCTCAACCAGTGCCACCAGGGAAGCTCTGGATACTCTTTATGTTGCAGAAGATAGTGCAGTTTTGGCAGTGGGAGACAGGAGGGAACATAGGAAGCATCCCCCTCCCACTCTCAATGTGTTTTATCCATGTGCGCTCTTCCTAGGTAGCAGGATCTCCCCAGGTGCTGGGTGAGAGGCAGGACAAGCGGGAAGAGTTCTGTGCATGTTCACTTGCCCTTTGGCTTCTGGAGGTGCCTGGAGAGTTTAGCAAACACTCCTGTCACATCCCTATGGCAGACACTGGGGAATGAAGGGCTAGAATGATTTACTTCATACTGCGTTTTAGCAGAGGGCATATAATATCTGGTTTTTCCCTGAGTAATACCAGCACCGGGTTAACGTAATTTTTCCATTGTAAAGGTAATTGGTGCTTTGGTAATCTGTGAGCTGATAGTGTATGAATACCTATTTTACTGTCAACCTTTTACCTGATGGTTTTAGCATCCATTGATAATCCTTCACTGAATCAGTTACATTATTACGGATTTCAAAATGGGGATTTCACTTGACTGTTCCTCCTTTATTTATAAGTTAGCATTCCTCTGTAAAGAAGAGCTTTCCTTCATCGCTTGCTGCTGTCTGCTTATCCTGAAGTAGCGTAATTGTTGAAAGATAGGACAAGATGCTTAGTTCTTTCTCTTTATTAATTTTAGTAAGCTGTTATGCCAGCAAATGAGACATTTAAAAAATTCTTTTTTTTCCTCTCAGGCAATCATTGTGGCTTTAAGAATTTGTTAATGTGTTTCAATCAATTATACTCTTGTTCTCTTTGATCCCCAAATTGTTCTAAATTTGGTCTGTGGAAGCTCTCTCTAATAGGATTTGAGAGCTGGAAGGAATCTTAGAAATCAGCTAATCCACATTTCTCAGTTCTATAGGTGAGGAAACTGAAGCTCCCAAGTTTGTGACATCCTGATGTGTCACAGATAATTAGTGGCAGAGCAAGGATTAGGATCCAATCCCTGGAGTACTCAGGTAGTGCTTTTCCCGTTATTCTAAGAGAGAGATCTGCAGTAACTCTTGGTTTCAAATTCCTGCTAATAATATTAATCAAAATGAGAGAAAATGGCCCACATGTTTGCAATCGTACATTTTTAAATTAAAAGTTATTGTCTAGTCCAGTGGGTCCCAAATTGAATGGATATTTATCTGCATTTTTTAGAAACAGCAAAGAAGCACCACTGTAGGCTCAGCATTGGGCCAGTCTGAGAAGTGAGTTTGACTTGGACATTTGGTATCTACAGGTTGAATTTATCTTGCAATCACATTTTATTTGATCTGCGCAGAATTTTGAAAACTTGAAATTCATTGCTAATGTAGAGTAGTAGTGATTTCACAAACAAATTTGTGTTGTCAGCTTCACTAAAATATTTGCAGATATCTTGCAACATTGGGCTCCCCCTGTGATATAACAACAGTCAGTTGGAGTTGAAAAGCTTTTTAAATGGGCATGCCCCTCCAACTCACCTCCTGGCCACTCCCTACTGTGTCCTTCACATGTTTGTTGTCTAATGTGCTGCTTTCCTGCCTCACCTTGTAAACATTTGAGATAGTGACTCTTCAGATTGTTAGAAGTGAAGAATTCTTGGAAGGTTTTTTGTAAGGTAGTCACAGGTTGAAGGTAATAATAATGATGCTGATGCACATTAACAGCAAGAAAATGGTAGAGTTGATAGTTTTTCTGCTGCTAGTATGAGATCTTCAGCAACTAAATCACAAAAAATAAAACCAATGATGATAGGAAGTCAACTAGAAATTTCTGAAATTTTCAAGAAGATAGTTTGAAACGTTAGTTTCCTTCCTATCATTAATTATGAACCTCACTTTAGGTGTTTAATATGCTCATGCACATGTATATATAATTTATATTATAATGAATCCTATGAAAAATTTTAATTTTTATAGCTCAAAAATGGTCAAATACTGGCAATATCATATGGTTTATCTAAAAGAAAAAATTTACCCATGGGTGAGTGCCCTAAATCTTCCTTTCATGGGTACGTTACTCGAGCCTACTGAGGCAGGAGAGGCTTACTCTTAGGTTAGAAATATCATAGGAAATGGTTAGTGAACAAAGCAGTGTGTACATTAAACCTGTGATGATAAGAAAGTGCTGTTTGTATAGTAGAAATGACAGTGAACAAAGAGAGAAGGGGGTGGGTAGTAGGTGCTGGGATCTTTAGGGGAAGGCCTGGAGTGGGTCAAGTAATTATAAAATCCTCATCAAAAACCAAATATAAATTGTTTTAATCATCTGCAGTGTTTCTTACCACAAGTGTATGGATAACTAAGAGTTGACTATTTACATTTTTGTAATCTTGCAGCCACAGAAACTCAAGTTTATTTGACCACATCATCCCAGTATACTCACTAGTGTACTTTGAAGGCAATTTTACCAAATCGAGAAAGCCAAATATACTTAGAAATTTGTCTCCTCCATCTGTGTTTTTATGTCAGTGTTTTTTAAATTGGATTGCAACCCATTGGTGAGTTGTGAAATTAACTTTATTGGGGCAAAACTAGTATTTTTTCAAAAGTGAAGTAAAATAGAGTAGACAGTATGGAATACATTGTACAGAGGAAGGGTAGTATTATTTTTAAAAATTTACATGTTAGTTTTTTATGTGTGTTTCTGTGTACACTTGACCTTTGAACAACATGGGGGTAAATGCACACAGAATTTATAGTTGGCCCTCCGTATCTGTGGTTCTTCCACACTGGTGCATTCAAAGGACCAGGATGGTGTAATTAAAATACCTGCATTTAAGTGGACCCACATAGTTCACACCGTGTTGTCAGCTGTATAGATGTGAATATGCTAGGCTGAGATGCAAAATGTATTTCTTGGCTGAGGAAAAAAAAAATTGAAAGCTGTATTTATTATAGTTAGAGTTTATGATAGAGTGATTGCTCACTATTAATAGCAAGGCTTTAAACTCACAGTCCTGATTCTTGTTTTGAATTTTCAAAGCTGTAAATCCTTTAATAATCTTCCTAGGCCTGCATACAAGCAGGCTTTTTCCCCCAAGCCCAGTGCATTTTCTTGGGTTTCCATCCCTTTCTTTTCAGTCCTTTGAATGCTGCTGAATTGATTGATACAATTTTATATTTCCTCCAGATTTGTACTGCAAAGAGGAACTGACTGGCATGGGTAGATCTCTTGCATTGGAAAGCGTGTACTCAGATGATTTCCTTCTGCACTAGTTGGTAAAGGCTATAAATACATGACAAAGTGGAGTGAAAAGTTGGACTATATATGCATTAATACCAAATCCTCAAATTTTTTACCAAAAACACACCTTAATATTTGGTCTGTCTTCCAGGTTGCCTGAAATAGCCAAATAGCAGTCTCCCTGTCTCTTTGGTGTACTTGTTTTTGGTTTATTTAGGATTATCGTCTTGATTTCAGGGATCTCTGTAGCATTTTCTGCTTCCAAGTTAACATTAAACAATAGGTCTTCAAAGCTTTGCCATTACTTGTGACTTTTCAGAACCTCTTTTCTTTGTAACATGAGGGGCTAGTTGGAATTCCTCTAAGTTTTAACATTTGACTGTTGCCTGGAGTTGGGTTTTCTCTTGTTCATTAAGTCATTTATATGCCTTGAAACATTGTTTTGGTGGTTATTTTTCCCCCTAACAATGTTCATCAAAATACTGTACGCTAACACATATAACACATATATATGGAATCTAAGAAAAAAAAGGTCATGAAGAACCTAGGGGTAAGACGGGAATAAGGACACAGACCTACTAGAGAATGGACTTGAGGATATGGGGAGGGGGAAGGGTAAGCTGGGACAAAGTGAGAGAGTGGCATGGACATATATACACTACCAAACATAAAATAGATAGCTAGTGGGAAGCAGCCGCACAGCACAGGGAGATCAGCTCAGTGCTTTGTGACCATGTAGAGGGGTGGGATAGGGAGGGTGGGAGGGAGGGAGACGCAAGAGGGAGGAGATACGGGAACACAGGTATATGTATAACTGATTCACTTTGTTACAAAGCAGAAACTAACACACCATTGTAAAGCAATTATACTCCAATAAAGATGTAAAAAAAAAAAAGTTCGTCCACCTCCCAACGAAGAGAAGGGTTCTGTAGAATAGTCACAGGTAGGTTTGGAGGAGGCTCACGAGGGCATGCGTGACCCTGTACCCTCTCTGCACACACGTCTTTGGATCGTCTGGCTGGACAAGCGTGATCCCACCCTCTCTGTCTCTCCAGTCCTGCTTTGGTTGCCTTAGTTGTGAGAACAGTTTTGCTTACCCTTTCACCCTGCCTCTCGGGTCCCTCCCTGCCGGGGCCACTCCTGGTGTCTGCCAGCAGCTCTCACCTGGGAACTTGTCCAAATGCAGCTCCACACATCCCACTCCCAGAGATTCTGATTTTAATAAGCACAGGATTCTGAATTTGTAATAAGCGACGCTGGTGACTCTCATGCTGGCGATTCAAGTACGCACTTTGAGAAGCCCTGGTTTATAGAGTGCCCCCTTGGTTGTTTGAAAGAGTGGCAGGAGAATTTAAACTTTGTGTACGAACAGTCTTCCTCTGAGGATGGCAAGTCTACTTCTTTCTTGTTCATGATTGGGACGAATTTATGATTTTTATGGAAACCAGGTGGTTTTCTGCCTGGTGGGCTTGTCTCAAGTCAGGCAAGACTCAGTGCTTCTCATTTTAAGACCACTTGCCAGTGACTGCAGAGGTTTGAAACATGAAAGTATAGTGTTCAAGCCTTGTCCGAATTTAAATATTGAGCGATTTAACCCTTTCTTGTTGGCTCCTGTGTTGTGGATTTAGGCTCTTCGGCTAAAATAGATTAAGTTAGATTTAAAATATGTAAATATCTTGTGTTGGGTAAATTAATATTTTAAATGTATCTCAATCATTGGGCATAAGGCTTTGGAGAAAATGTTTTTCCAGAAGAGAAATAATAGTTTATTTTAGTATCTTGATTATTGATTATTGTACTAATCCTTTTTCAATGTAATCATTACTACTCAGGGTGAAAAGTTTGGACCATTTGCTGGAGAGAAGAGAATGCCCGAAGACTTGGATGAAAATATGGATTACAGGTTGATGTGGGAGGTGAGCATGTGATTGTTGTTTTAAATATTTAAAATATGTTTTTCTTTGTACTATTTAAGGCATGTATAAAGCTAAGTTAATAGATATTGATTCCAGTTGACGAAGCATTGAAATGTTTGAATTTTAAGGAACCTGAATACCTTGAAAGTTTAGCATTAAAATACTGTTGAAATATCTAACTAGACAATTCTTCTGTAACTCTGAAGTTTATATACTTCATCATTAAGAAAGTTATCCATGAATAAGGATGTTTGGATTTCAAAATAAGCACATTCTTTTTATGGATTTAGAATTTGATTTCTGTAAATGAAATTATACTTTTCCTTTAACTTTTATTTCCCAATTGCAGTGTTAATTGCCCAGAAACATTTCTTTTTTTTTTTAACACCTTTATTGGAGTATAATTGCTTTACAATGGTGTGTTAGTTGCTGCTGTACAACGTGAATCAGCTGTATGTATACATATATCACCATATCCCCTCTCTCTTGCATCTCCCTCCCACCCTCCCTATCCCACCCCTCTAGGTGGTCACAAAGCACTAAGCTGATCTCCTGCACAGAAACATTTCTGAGCTCTGTGTTGGAATGAAAATCCCAGCTTAAAATGTACCTTACCTTTAAAAACATATAGTTAAAGAGCTGTGACACTGTAGATAGTCTTTTGCAATCTGAAGTCTCTCTGTTGTAGGAATTTGTATATGCAAATGTATATCTATATATTATGAGAATTTTCATCCTAGTTTATGTCAGTTATTTTCATTACTGTTCTTTCATAATCTTTAGAAAAAGAAGGGCCCGAGGGATGGAAGTAGAAAAGCAGAGGTGTAGATATTGTTAAACAAAAACTTGGAAAAGGAAACTCAGTCCCAAGAATTTTATTTGGTGGGTTCCATGAGGAGTGTGGGAGCTGAGATGGTATGTATAGGTGGGCCTAAGGGAAGTAGGATCATAAAATCAGAAGGATAAAGGATACTGAAACAGAGAACTACACATAAAATGTCTCTCTGAATGTACATTTATTGGTTAGGATCTCCAGAGAAACAGAACCAATGGATGTGTGTGTGTGTGTGTGTGTGTGTGTGTGTGTGTGTGTGTGTGTGTGTGTGTGTGTGTGTGTGTGTGTGTGTGTGTGTGTGTTTTCAAGGAATTGGCTCACAGGATTGTGTGGGTGGCAGGTTGGAATCTGTAGTCTGGAAACTCAGACAGGAGTTGATGATGCTTCAGTCTTGAGGCAGAACTGCTCCAGCAAACCTCAGTTTTTGCAGTTAAGGCCTTTGTTTGGATGAAGACCACACACAGCTTTGACAGTAATCTCCTTTATTTAAAGTCAACTGATTGTAGATGTTACCCACGTCTATAAAACACCTTCACAGCAACACCTAGATTACTATTTGATTAAATAGCTGGGTACTACCATCGAGCCAAATTGACACGTGTAACATATCATAATGTATTATCTGTAAGCAAAATACATTTTTAAGCATCGCCATATTGCTGAAACTGCTTGATGTAGGGAGTGGGGTTGCTTGAGGTTCTTGAAAGATTTCTGAAGTGCAGGTGATGGAAAATGGAAATTCATAATATAGTCTTCACTACAGTTTAAGTGGAAAATGTTATTGATTTGCCTTATTTTAATATGCTGTTTTAATTGTTTATTTTTATAAACCTGAAAATATTTTTAATGGCTTTTACTATTTTTCTATAAGATCTTAATTTTCTCAGCAGTTAATTTTTTTTTTACCGTGAAGGATTTCAAAAGCCAAACATTTATGTGACAAAAAAGATAACCTAAATAAGTTGAAAATGATAAAAATAACAATTTTTAAGGGGTTGTTAATGACGTTTGATATTTGTTTTGTTATCTCTGAAAATTTTAGTGTAGTGGTCAGGTTAATGTCTTGCACAGCTGCTTATGATGCATTGCTAAGCAGATGATGATTATAATTTTTATTTTGAAAAAAAAGACTTGCATATAGGAAACTTAAAGAGGCTGACAGTGCTACCGTAACTCATCTAGTTTTGCATTATGTATTCCTGTGGTTCTTTGATGTCTTTACGTTATTATTTGTTTTTACATACCAGTATATCTAGTCCTCTCACTTTACCACCCAAAGAGCTATTGATTTTATACATTTTATACATTTTATACATACCTGAACAACGTTCAGGTAATGTTACATTCACATAATGATTGCCATTCTTTATTTTCTTTTACTTCTTATGTTATGCTTGTGTTTTGAATAAGTAATATTTGTACTTTTGACACAATTCAGAAAGGTATTGATGAAGAGTCTCCTTGTCCCCTATAAGCCTGCTCTTTTCACCTAAGACCTTTGATCCCTTTAACCCCTTAGTTCATGCACTTTTTCCCTCCCTCCTGTAGTTCTTCCTTCTCTGAGTCTGGTCTTCAAGGTGGATTGTCGGCCAGTTTCTGCTCTGTCCAGTTGTGCTGCCGGGCAGGGCAGGGGAAGACACTCTCAGTCGTATATCTTCCTGGGGGAGCACTTGAAAAGCAGTCAATACCTTTTGAACGGCAAAGATTTACTGCTTGCTGGCTCTAGTCCTGTTCCTTAGTATGTTAACTGAGAGAGCTGCTTCCCAGCCTTGAATTATAGTCTTAAAGTCCATTTTTATTATTTTAGCTTTGGAGGTGCCAGGATTCATAAGGTGCACAGAGAAAGGAGGTTGACTGGTCTTACCACAGTCTTCTCCTCTTGGAAACTTTTGAGCCTTCTCAAAGGGAGATAATGAGCCTTCCCTCCTCTGTGGGTAAATTGGGACCGATTATTTAAGTCATTTCTAATATGCCCCATAGCTCCAGAGTGAACCACCTGCAGCTCTCAAATGTGTGGTCCTTCTCCTCAAGCCAGTGCTTATGGTTATGGAACATAAGCCAGGTACTGGGGGTAGTGTTTGGAAAACGATGCCTGTGAGAGAGCACATGGCATAGCTCTTTCTCAGTTTATATTTGCACTTGTGGTGCCAACAGTCCTGGTGGACAAGGCCAAGGGCCCCTAGGTGGCCATTTAACACCAAAGAACTTGGAGGTACCAGTGAGGATTGCACCTATTGGTGTGTGTGAGCCCCTGTTAGTTTGGGGCGGGGTATAGAGGCACCTGAGGGTTTCATTGGGGAGAACTATCATCGTCTGTTGCATCCTCCCCCCTCCCCCCAGAGCTGCAGCTTGGCGCTCACCGATGCCCACTGGTTCAGAGCATTAAACAGCACCTCAGCCTCGTTCTGTGTTGGCCACCAGGATTTGAGATTGGAGTCTGAAGAGACTCAGTCTCCTCTGTCCTTAAGCCTTCTTGATACTTCAGAATTTTACTTTTATTTTAAAATAAACTGCATCAGGAAAAGAATTCTGGATTTCTCAGGCCTCAGGCCAGTTATAGAGCTTGAGCTTGGAAACCAGTGCTCCACTGTAAACGCTTCCTATTGGTAATTTGATGGAACGTGCCCAGGTGTTTGTATCGTAGTCTATTCTTCCCTTAGTTAGAAGTCTTTTTGCGTACTTTTTCCCAGGTGGTTTGGAGCTTGAGATACATTTCCTTCCACTGTCTACCTGCTCAGACTTGCTCTAAGACCAAAATCCGTTCATGTAATGTTGCTAAAACTCTCAACAACCCTTTGTTTTTAAATCTCCAACATCTTCTCTTTCTATAATATTTTCTTCGGTATTTCAAACCACAGTTCAAATACCACCTCTGCAGAGACTGGCTCTTACTCTAGCACATACCTTTACGTTTTGGTACCTGTAGATTGCAGCACAGATTGTACATTTTCATCGCCACCTGCTCAGCCTATTATTCAAGTATTCCAAAGGGGCCGTTGATGAATCCAGTGTTTTCTTTTTTTTTTTTTGCGGTACGCGGGCTTCTCACTGTTGTGGCCTCTCCCGTTGCGGAGCACAGGCTCCGGGCGCGCAGACTCAGCGGCCATGGCTCACGGGCCGAGCCGCTCTGCGGCATGTGGGATCTTCCCGGACAGGGGCACGAACCCGTGTCCCCTGCATCGTCAGGCGGACTCTCAACCACTGCGCCACAAGGGAAGCCCTCCAGTGTTTTCTTGAATGCTCCAAATGGCTCTGCTCTGTTGGCCATGCCTCTTCCCTTCTTTTCCCAGAGCATCCTCTTGCATTGTCTGCAAGAGGTTTTTGTGTGGAAACTGGCCTGGTAAGTTCTCAGAACTTGGCCTTTCTAGTTTCATGCTGTTATGGTCAGAAAAGATGATTGAGATAATTTCTATACTCTTAAATTTGTTGAGGCTTGTTTTGTGCCCGAGTATGTCATCAGTCCTAGAGAATGTTCCATGTGTACTTGAATATGTATTCTGTTTCTTTTTGGATGTAATGTCATGAAAAAATTAAATCTAACTGTTCTGTTATATCATTTAGGATCTCTGTTGTCTTATTAATTCTTTGTCCGGAAGCTCTGTCCATCTATGTGAGTGGGGTGTTAAAGTCTCCTACTATTATTGTATTCCTGTTGATTTCTCGCTGTATGTCTGTTAGTATTTGTTTTATGTATTTGGGTGCTGAATATAAAATCCTTTTATTGATCCTTTTATCATTATATAGTTTCCTTCTTTATCTTTCTTTATGGCCTTTGTTTTAAAGGCTATTTTGTCTGATATGAGTATTGCTACCCCTGCTTTCTTGTTATTTCTGGTAGCATGAAATATCTTTTTCCCTCCCCTCACTTTCCATCTGTGTGTGTCCTTTGCCCTAAAGTGGGTCTCTTGTAGGTAGGTCTCTTGTTTTTTATCCACTTTTGTATATCTGTCTATCAAATATCTCTTGTATTTTATCTTGTTTTTTTATCCAATCAAAAGACACAGAGTCTGCCACTCTGTGTCTTTTGATTGGAGCATTTAGTCCATTGACATTTAAAGTAATTATTGATAGATATGTATTTATCGCCATTTTAACCTTGTTTTCCTGTTGATTTTATATTTCTTCTTTATCCCTTTCTTTTTCTTTTTCCTTTTGTGGTTTGATGATTTTCTTTTGTATTATACTTATGTTCTCTTCTTTCTGGTTTTTGTGAATCTATTTTATGTTTTTGATTTGTGGTTACCCTGTTTTTTCAAGTATGTTTAATCCCTTCCTATCCCTACTTGCCTTAGACTGGTGGTCATACAGGCTCAAATATATTCTAGGGAAAAAAAAAAAAGTCTACATTTTCTTACTCTCTTCCCCTACATTTTATGATTTTGATGTCCTTTTTTACATCTTCACTTTCATCCTTTTGCTGTTCACTGTGGTTGTCATCACTTTCACAGAAATTTTTTAATTTCATTTTTTCTTTTTTAATCTGTGTACTAGCTATTTAAGTGATTTACTTTCTAATTGTGATTTTCTCTTTCCTATAGATTCTTCTTCTCTGTTTAGAGAAGACGTTTCACTATTTCCTTTAGGATAGGTTTAGTATCGCTGTATTCTTTTCTTTATTTTTTTTTATTAAAAAAATATTTATTATTTGGCTGCGCCAGGTCTTAGTTGCGGCACACAGGATCTTCATTGCCTCATGTGTGATCTTTGTTGTGGCATGCAGGATCTTTAGTTGTGGCACATGGGATCTTCATTGCAGCAGGTGGGATCTAGTTCCCTGACCAGGGATCAAACCTGGGCCCCCTGCATTGGGAGCGCGGAGTCTTAACCACTGGACCACCAGGGAAGCCCTGCTGTATTCTTTTGGTTTTTGCTTGTCTGAGAAATTCTTTATATCTCCTTCTATTCTAAATGATGATCTTACTGGGTAGCGTATCCTAGGTTGCAGATTTTTCCCTTTCAGGACTTTGATTGTATCTTGCCGGTCCATTCTGGCCTGCAACATTTCTGTAGAGAAATCAGCTAATAGCCTTCTGGGGGTTCCTTTGTAATTAACTCTTTGTTTTTCTCTTGCTGCCTTTAGAGTCTTCTCTTTATCTTTAACCTTCATCATTTTTCTTATAATATGTCTTGGTGTAGGTCTGTTTGGGTTTATCTTGTTTGGGACCCTCTGTGCTTCCTGTACCTGGATATCTGTTTCCTTCTTCAGGTTTGGGAAGTTTTCAGCCATAATTTCTTCAAATACATTTTTGATCCCCTTTTCTCTTTTTTTCCCCTTCTGGACCCCTATTTTGCATAGATTGGCATACTTTATATTATCCCATAAGTCTCTTATATTGCTTTCATTTTTTTTTTTAATTTGGCTTTCTGTCTGCTGTCCTGATTGGGTGATTTCTGTTATTCTATCTTCCAGGTCACTTATTCATTCTTCGGCATTATTCATTCTGCTATTCATTGCCTTTAGCTCAGTTTCTGTCTCTGCAAGTGACTTTTCTAATTTTTCTTGGTTCCTCTTTATAGTTTGTAGTTCCTTTTTCCAGTACTCTGCATTTCCATGAATGGCCTTTCTTAATTCCTTCAGTATTTTCATTATGTCCTTTTGGAAATCGGTGTCTTTTAGACTGAAGAGGTCTGTTTAATTGTTTGTTCCTTCAGGGGAATTATCTTGGTCTTTTAACTGGGAGTGGTTCCTCTATTTTTTCATTTTACTTATATATTGCTCTTACTCTGTGAGTTTAGGAGAAACAGTTATCTCCTGTGGTCCTGGAGGGCTATTTATATGTCTGGGCGTCCCCGTGTAGCTTGTGTGGGTTAATATATTTGGCCCAAGGGCTGTTCTTAGTGTGGATGCCTGTCGCCTCTTTCTTCAGTGTGTGCTGGTTGATACCCCCTTGATGGGGGAGTGCAGACGCGCGGCTGGTTTTCAGTCCGGGGCTGGGGGGAGGTGGGCGGGGGGTGGTGGTGGAGGCTCAGGCATGCCCCTGGAGCACACGATGGGAGCCGAGGCGGCTCCCGGACACTCCTGGAGTCTGCGAGGGTGGTGGCGGGGGATTCATAACCACTCCTGGCATCTGGGCGGGCAGCAGTGGTGGCTCGCAACTGCCCCTGGAGCCCATGTCGGCAGTGTCCTGCCCACTGCGAGCATGTGCACGGCAATCCGGGTTCATCCTCTCCCTTCCTGCACCCTCCAAACCATGGCGACTGGCCGATAAGGTGACCCAGGCTTCCTCTGCATACACCCTTCGTTGCAGTCGCACTGGATTCCCCACCCCCGCGGCTGTTTCCACACAGCCATCCCCAGTCCTCTCCCCAGTTCTGACCTCCGAAGCCCGAATTCCAGCACCTAGCCCTTGCCAGCACGTGTCAGGCTGGGGGGTGCAGGACTGCGGCACTGACTGTCTGTGCAGTTCTCCCTCTGCTCTGGCTGCTGCAAACCGGCTGCTGAAGTTCTCCTCCGGGGGTCTGATTCTCCCCTTCTGTCCCGGCCGATCTCCCTGCCAGTGAGGGGGCTTCCCAAGGTGAAGGAACCTTTCCTCTTTCACAGCTCCCTCCCAAGGGTGCAGGTCCTGTCCTGATTCCTTTCTCGCTTTCTTTCTTTTTTTTTTTTTCCTACCCAGTTACACGGAGATTTTCTTGCCCTTTCAGTAGTCTGAGGTCTTCTGCCAGTGTTGAGTTTGATATTCTGTGGGAATTGTTCCACATGTAGACGTATCTTTGATGAATTTGTGGGAGAAGTTGAGCTTCACGTCCTACTACACCACCATCTGGATCGCTGCCTATACTCTTGAATCTTTCCCTTTGTACCAGAAGTGTACAGAGTGGGAACTTGATACTTTGCTTCTTAAATCTTGGTCTTTGTGGCAAGAGCTGGGCCTGCAGAGGAGTTCTGAATATATTTGTCCATCAGCCATCGCATGGAGACTTGTGGCCTGACTCACAGGTTCAGTTTGCAGCATCTCAGAGAGCATGGGAGAGAGAGACAGGTCTGCAGTCTGCTGTGGAAGGCATACCCTGAGTCTGATGGCAGGTCTGCTTAATGCACAGCAGGGGGCTGGGCATGGAAAGGAGTGACAGTCAGGGTCTTAACAATTAGATAAAGAGAAGGAACCATGAAGGAGAGAAACCCAAAGTATATTTACTCTAATTTCTCTCTCTCATGGAGGAAAAAGTGAGGATACATGAAAAGGAGGAGTAATAGTTCTTGCTGAGAATATATATATATGTAGAATTAGCCTTTCTCTTTTCTCATACTGAGAAATGATGAGGCTCTTTGGAATTCTTTACAAAACAGAAATAGGCAGGGTAAGTGAAACATGATAGAAAGAGGAAGGATACCAGGGTCAGACAATCTTTAGTCTGATTTCGCCCTGAGGATCTAGTAAAGCTTTTGCTGTCTTGGGAGTTTATGTTTCAGCAGGGAAAGATAGACATAAAACACCTTTAATGAGTAATATAAAGAAAGATAGTGATATGGGTATAAAGAAAATAAAACAGGGCAAGAAAACTTATCTCAGATAAGAACTTGAACACATTGATATTACTGCTGAGAGCAGCTACAAAAAACAGATTAAACATAAAAGTGATTTGTGTAAGGCCATCAAAGAGCTATTAAAGCAGAGTACTAGAGTACTGTGGTTCCAGAGAGGAGAAAACTTTGAACAGATGAATCAGTAATCTATAGCCTTTTTTTTTCTTGAGGAAGTGGTCAGAGCTTTGGTGATTCTGGATATGGGCAAGAGGCTGAAAATTTGACCTCAGCCCAAGTAGAGGTTAGTGTTTGAGCACAGAGAAACAGGTAGAGCTTTTGGCAGTCTTGAGAAGTTGGAGTGACAATATTGGAGACCCAAAGGAACTGAAAAACATTGCTGTCTCCTACTCGAGACATTTGCGGAATTTTGAAGCTGCATGACAGGCTGCTGTAAAGTTAAACCACATACTTCTAAAAGGCAGAGTGTTCTACAGGCTCATGTTGCTGTGGAGGGCCTCTCAGTGCACATCATACTTTTCATTTGGAAGCACTGTAGGGTGGTGCTGTAGGAATAGGATCGACTGAGGGCCCCCCCCAACCCAAAGCCTGCCACAGCTGCATCCAGCTTTGAATCAGCTCACTCCTTGATTAGCTTACAGTGAACAGATTCTACTCTGCCTGGCAGAGGTTGGGGTGAGCCTACTCTGGAGAAATATAATATCTGGGTCCTCTAAAGTTCTTTTACTACACAGCGTCCAGCATTTAATAGAAAATGACTAGATGCTAAGAGATAGGACCATGTGACTAAAACCATGAGAAAAGCTGGACAATGGAAACTGACATAGGATTCAGGTATTGATTGGAGTTAGCTGATGAGGACTCTAAAATGAACATGATTGATATGTTCTAGCAAATGGAAGAAAAAAGTGAAACAAACAGATGAAAAGATGGAGAATTTTATTAAAAAATTGGGAGGTATGAATGCCAAATGGAGATTCTAGACAAGAAAAATATATGAACTAAAATTGAGAGCTCAGTGTTTGAATTAGATATTAGATATGACACAGCAAAAGACAGGATTAGTGAAGAGGAAAAGAAGTCAATAGAAAATGTTGAAAATGAAGCACAGAGACTAAAAATAAATATGTGAGACAGTGAATACATCTAATGTATCTGTAACGTTAGGATCATTTAGCATTTGAAGAAGAGGGAGAAAATGGGGAAGAAGCAAATTCGATGCAATAATGGCTGAGAATTTTCCAGAAGTGTTAAAAAACATTACCTGATGAATTGAAGAAGCTCTGTGAGCCTCAAGCAGCACTCCTATAAAGAAAGCCACACTCAGGTATATCTTAGTACAACTATGGAAAACCAAGACAATCTTTAAAGCAGGCAGAAAAAAAAGAGACAGTACCTTCAAAACTGAAACAATAAGACTGATAGCTGCCTTTTAACAGAAAAGATTTTAAAAAAAGGTAGTAAAGATAGTCAACAACTGAAATATATTTTTAAGGGAATAGAAAATAGTTGCCAATCTAGAATTCTATAACCAGCAAAAATATTTTAAAATGAAGGTATAGTTCTCTGGGCCTCTTCAAATGTGATCATCTCCCTGTGTGACTGTGCTTTGGATTTGCTTCACAGCATTAGCCTCAACTGTGTCTTCACTCACTCTTCAAATTTGGAAACGAAGACTACGTCCAGATCCCAGCCAGAGGAAAAATTTGCTACTCTGGATTTGCTGAAGGGAGGGAAAGAACAATAGGAAACATTTAGATACACAGATATTGTATAAATTGAAATTAACAGGCTTTACAAACAACCAGTGAGGAAAATTTCAAATATAACAAAAGTGTTAACAAACTCTGAAAACTATTCAAAGGAGGTCATAATTGATCTCCCAAATCCCAAATTTAAGGGCAGTGTTTGCTGACCATGTGCAGATGACTCCCTGGCTTGGGGATCAGAATGAAGGGATGCTGAATTATTTTCTCAACTGAAGTGACAGAATTTGAAGATATTAAATCATATTACAAACATGTTTTAATTTTGCTAAAAGTCCTTGCTTTAAAATAAGCTTCTTTGCAACTCATTTTATCTCAATAAGAGTGGCGACCCATCTTCAATGTTGACTGAAATCAAATGGGAATCTGGGAAGGACCTGATGAAATGTTTATGTCAGACACAAAATAAAGCTGTCTTGAAGAGGTAGCATGAAAAAAATCTCAGATATTCTTCATCTTGTTCACTGATGATATGGGTGCAGGTGCATGCAAATTAAGAGAGTTCATCAGAGATGATATTTGGCCATATCTATTGAACCTATTGATGATAAAGAAGGAGAAGGAGAAGCAGCTGATGTTCATAATGATGGAGAGTTGGTACATGTTGATGATGAAGAGGATGAAGGTGAAAGAGAAGATGAAGATGGTGATGATGTGGAAGAAGAAGAAAGGTTGAAGAGGAAGATGACTAAAAGAATACTAATAGACTCCAACATTCCTTTTATTTAAAGATTTTTTATATTCTCTTTTTTTTTGCGGTACGCAGGCCTCTCACTGTTGTGGCCTCTCCCGTTGCGGAACACAGGCTCTGGATGCACAAGCTCAGTGGCCATGGCTCACAGGCCCAGCCGCTCCGCGGCATGTGGGATCTTCCCAGACCGGGGCACAAACCCATGTCCCCTACATCAGCAGGCGGACTCTCAACCACTGCGCCACCAGGGAAGCCCAAAAAATTTTTTATATTCTCTTGAGCAAGTTGCCATCTCTAGTTTTTTCCCTCTTATGCTTAGTTCTCTTGTCCTAATGAGATTTCTTTATTTTTTTTGTCTCATAAAATAAAGAGATTGCCCACTTATTTTGTGGGAGACTATCTTGAGCAAAATACAACGGGGAAAAATCTCTACACATTTCTGTTTTTTTTTAAGATTTTTTTTTTTAATGTGGACCATTTTTAAAGTCTTTGTTGAATTTGTTACAATATTGCTTCTGTTTTATGTTTTGGTTTTTGGCCACGAGGCATGTGGGATCTTAGCTCCCAGATCCTTGGTTGAACCCATACCCCCTGCATTGGAAGGTGAAGTCTTAACCACTGGACCTCCAGGGAAGTCCCTCTGCACATTGCTGATTCAAGTTCCTTTTTATCCCTTCTTGTCTCAAAAAATGTGAAAGTAGTGATGTGGAGTTAACACATCACCATGCACTGTGGGGAAGAAGAAAATTTTCTCCCTTTGCTCTGCCAGAAGCTGGAGGGTGTTCATCTTCCTTGTGCTTAAAATTCTTGATTTTTACTTCTTTAAAGTGCTCAGAGATTACATTGTGACTCTATGTAATATGGGCATTTAACGTTATCACCATGTACATGCACTTTGTTAAAAAAATCTAATAAAATGGAATTATATTGAGTGAGGAGAGGATGGGTTTGAGATGTTAGGGCATTTGAGTGTTGGTAGGAGAGGAGAGAGAGAATGGGGCAGAAACAAATTTGAAAAGATAATGGCACGAAAGTGTGTATTTTGACAACATAAATTTCAGACCTTACAAATTTGTTTAGTAAGTCGTACTGTTAAAAAAAATTAAAGATGTTTTCAGACAAGCAAAACCCAGCAGACCTGCACCAAAAGAAATACTAAAGTAAAGGTAGCTCTTCTGGGAGAAGAAAAATGAATCCTGATGGAAACTCAGAAATTCAGAACAGGGCAAAGATCAACAAAAGGTAAACATATGGGTGAGTAAACATAAATATTGATGGTACTAAACAATTATAGTAATGATTCGTGAGTTTAAGAACATACACAATTTGTATAATGGTAGAACAATTTGAAAGGCAAGAGGGAAGCAAATGGAATTAAAGCTTTTCGAGGTTCTAGCATTATCAGGTAAATTTATCTAACTAAATTATCTAAAATAATAGTAGAAGATTGTTGTAACTAACAAGTTAAGAAAAGGAAAATGAGATAATTTATAAGATAATTTTATTAATGAAAAAAGCCAGGTAAGAAGTGAGGAAAAAAGAACTGGGTCATATAGAAAGTAAATACCAAAATTGTATCTATAAATCCAACTAGATTAGTATTTATATAAAATTTAAATGGGTTAAGTGCTTCCATTAAAACACTGTTATTAATGGATTGGATCCCCGAACCAACCAATGTCCCTTAACAGGCAATTTTAAAATATAAAGACAAAGAAAGCCTGAAAATAGAAGATGGAAAAAGATATATTGTGCCATTACAAATGGAAAGAAATCAGGTGTAACCTTACTGGTATTTGACAAAGTGGACTTTAAGGAAAAGGCATTACTAAAAATAAAGATGGTCCATACACTAGACGATGTACATGTTCCAAATGTGAAAGCAATCCAGATGGAAGACTTAAGCACATCTTTCTCAACTGCTGATGGAGTAAGCAGGAAGATAAAACTGGAAAGGATAGAAAGATAATCTGATCAATATAATTAACATACATGGTCTAATTGACATATATAGAACACTGTACCCAATGATAGTTCATCAAATAATGCACATGGAACACTTACCAAAATTAACCATATGCTGAGTCATAAAGCACAAGTCAATTGATTTCAAAAGGTGCAATCTCATTAAAAATTCTAGCAAGTTTTTATTTTTATTTTTATCTTTTGGTGGAAACTGATTCTAAAATTTATGTGAAAATCCGAGGGGTCATGAATTACCAAGGCAGCCTTAAAGTGAAAGAACAGAACTGGAGGACTTACCAAACATCAAGGCATATTATAAAGGAATTATAATTTAATACTGTTATACTGGCGCAAGAATAGACAAGAAGACATTACTTTTGACAAAGATGTCATTAACAACATGGTGGGAAAAGGATGGCGTTTTCAATAATAGTGTCAGGTCAAAATAATTTTCTTATGGAAAAGTACTTTATCCATAACTCACATCATATATAAAAAGGTCAGTTTAATACGATTATAAATGTAAATATGTCAGTTAAAAACAGTAAACCTTTAGAGGAAAATGTTGAATACCATGATCTTAGATGGAGGTTTCTTAAATAAGAAATAATAAACACTGTGAAAGGCAAAATGATAAATTGGAGAACAGTAAATACCATAAAGGGAATGAAAAAGCAAATAACTGAGGGGGAGAATATAATGTAATGTATTTTTCTCAAAAAGGATTTGTATCCAGAATATATTAAAAACTACAAATCAATTAAAAAAAAAATGGCCCAAACACTTGAACGGGCACTTCACACAAGAAGATACCTAAATGGCCAGTAAATGTGAAAAGATGGTCATCTTCATTAGTCATCTTGGAAATGCAAACCAAAAGCACAGTGAAGTGCCATGATATAGTCACCAGAATGACTAAAATTGAAAAAAACAGATAATGTCAAATATTTACAAGAATTATCTGAAACTCTCATACGCGAATGCTGGGTTTTTAAATCGGTACAGGCACTTTGGAAAACTAGAGCTGAGTATATGCATATGATGCAGTACATCAATTCCGTTAGACATATTCCTAGTAGAAATGCGTTCATATATTTACTAAAAGATTTGTACAGGAACTTTCATAGCAACACCATGAGAAATTGTCTCAAACTGTACAAATGCATATTCATGAAATGGAAGATTATAAAGCTTTATGATAATGAATGTATTACAACTATGCTTAGCAACATGGGTGAATCTCAGAAACATAACACCGAGTGAAAGAAGCTGGAGACAAATGAATTCATATTGTATGATTTTGTTTATATAAAGTTCAAAACCAGGTAAAGGTAATTTATAAATCAGGGTTGTGGTTACTTTGTTGGGAGGATAGTGACTGGAAGTAGGGACCTGGGCAGACTTCTGGGGTGCTGTTTCTTCATCTGTGTGCTAGTTTGTGAGTTTGATGTGTTTACTTTGTGAGAATTCATTGAGCTGTACACTTACAATTTCTCTTTTTTGTTGTTGTTGTTGTAATTGTATTATACTTCCACAAAAAGCTTACTTAAAAAAATGGAACAGAACAGTGGGATAAAATGCCTTGGCCATGAGTTTTGACTTTAGCAATCTAGCTGGGCTGTCAGGTTGTACCGAGACCTACACAGCGAGGGTGCAGCCATATGAAGAAGACCTGGATAAGAGCCCAGGGAATAGCAGAGGTGGCAACGAATTTCAAAGGACAAAAACAAAGCCAGGGAAGCTAGTGGTTAATGGATAATGGGCCAGTGGTAGGGCATGGCATTAGAGAGGTAGTTATAGGTCAGATTATGAGGTTTATTACAGCAGCAGTAGGAAGTCACAGAAAAGGTTTAGTTAGGAGAATGATGTGATTCTATTCATGCCTTGAGAAGAGCAGTGTGTCTGCTGTGTGCAGAACAGGCTTGAGGGAGCAGACACACCAGGCAGGAGTCTGTTGCTATAGTGGAGGAGTGATCTGATGGTGACCTGGACTTGGGCCTTAGCAGTGGATTTGGTGAGAAGTGGTCGGCTTCTGGTTGTATGTTATTGGAGATTGGGGGTAACTAACACCCATAGGGCTTACTCTGATGAATTGTGTGTTGAAAGAGAAAAGTCCAGAATGACTTTTAAATGTTTGGCTTGTGCCGTATGGGTGGAAACTGGTGACGTTTCTGAGACAGGACAGCTTTCTGAGGTAGGACAGCTGGAGAGTGAGAGTGAAGAGGCTGGGAGGATGGGGTCGTCTACTACATTGTAAACTTTCAAAGACAGTGCATTTTCTTATTCATCTTTACTCCCCAGGTCTTAGCAGGGTATCTGGAACATAAATATAGTTAGCTAAAAGTTTGATTCGTTTTGTAGTCAGTATTTAATCATTCACATTCAGTGAACATATTGAATAAGTGTATAAGTTATTTTCACCATTGGCCTTCTTAGAAAATATGTAATTTAAGGGTTAAAAAAACAACTGTTGATCCCTTGGTATTTTACTACCTTGGGTTTGCCTACTTTGTAGACATTTTTTTTTTCTTTTGTCATGAATATGGTGATTTGAGTGAAATACAGCTTTTAAAGAAGCCGATTGGTTGGATATTAAACTGGACACTTTATTTAGGTGTTTTTCTCTTTCTTTGCAGTTATTTTGTGATTACAGCTGTTCTGCTGTTTGGGAATTTGATTCAGCACCAGGTTTCCAATGTGTTTTAGTTTTTGGAAAAAATGTTTTCAATTGTTTAAAATCTGTTATTTTTCTTTATTGTTTATGGAAGTCCTTTTAGGTGTTTGGAACAAGAAAGTTTCTTTACCAAATGTTTTTCTTTTGTGGATGGTAACATTTTGTTTTAGATTCCAAATGCAACCACTTAGTGTAGACGTTAGTGGAAAAATGCCACCTAAGAACCCTTGTAGAATGCTGGGAATCTTAGAGCAGATGTCATGGTACATTCTTCCTGACACTAGTCCTCTAGTTTGGGATAAATCAAAGCGATTCAATGTTACATGTCTTCCAGAAGTTCTGCATTTGTTTTGTGGTGGTTGTTTGTCTGCTCATCACAAGATGGCTCCTGCCTGAGTATGTCAGCCAACTTCTGGCCATTCAGCCAAACCTGAGGTGTGATTAGAAGAATGCTGGGGATCCAGGCTGAGTAGTTTGGTTAAAAAAGAAACAATCAAACAAACAAACAAACAATATTTGTATTGTTGGAGTACTTTCATCATCCTTGTGATTCTGATCACAACAGCCCCATAGAAATTTTATGAAATAGATGCATTTGGCTACAAACAGCAGCAGCTCTAATTCATTTAACTGAGAAGGACAATATGTTAAATAAGAAGAAATTCATTAGTCTAGCAGGCTTCAGGGATGATTGGTTAGTTAGCTTAATGGTGTCACCCAAGTTCTTTCTACCTCTCCACTTTGCCGACCTTGGTAGTGGCTTTTTTATATATAAATATATATATATATATATATATATATTTAATATTATTTATTTATTTATTTAAAATTATTTGCTGCATTGGGTCTTTGTTGCTTCACGTGGGCTTTCTGTAGTTGTGGCTAGCAGGGGCTACTCTGTTGCGGTGCACGGGCTTTCTCATTGCGATGCCTTCTCTTGTTGCGGAGCATAGGCTCTAGGTGCGTGGGCTTCAGTAGTTGTGGCTCGTGGGCTCTAGGGCACAGGCTCAGTAGTTGTGGCACATGGGCTTAGTTGCTCCATGGCACGTGGGATCTTCCCAGACCAGGGCTTGAACCTGTGTCCCCTGCATTGGCAGGCAGATTCTTAACCACTGCGCCACCAGGGAAGTCCTTGGTAGTAGCTTAATCCTCAAGCTGGTGGAAGGTACCAGGCAAGTTTCAGACAAGGTAGTGTCCATAAAGAGCAAGGACACCTTTTCAAGAACCATCTTCCTGTGACACCTCTTCCCTAAGTTGTCACATCTGATTCCTGAACTGGCAAAGGGAATGGGATTGTTCTTACCCAGTCAGGCATAACCTGGTGCTGGGGTAGGTGAGCTTTTCCTTAGACTTCATAGGGGATGGTGGACATCAGAACAAGTTTAGTCTTCTTTGAGGAAGGAGGATGGGAAGGGTATATACTGAGAGGCAGTGTCGCCCATGAGAATGACTGCATTGGTTATTTGTTCATTCAACAGCTATGTCTTGAATGCTTACTTTGTCCCAGACAATGTGATAGGTGCTGGGTTTACCTAGACAGATAGAAAAAAATATTGGGTTGGCCAAAAAGTTCATTTGGGTTTTTCGGTAAGATCTTATGGAAAAAACCAAACGAACTTTTAGGCCAACCAATATCTGGCAGAGAAGGTAAATCTTAATGTCTGGTAAGGAGTCCAGTATTTGTATCTTTAATTATTTCCATGTTCTGCAAATGATTTGATTGGGGAGCGTAGAAAGCACATTTAGTAAAAGTCTTTTTGGTTATTAGAACTCTTAAAAGAACAGTGCTTCTGGGCTTCTCTGGTGGCACAGTGGTTAAGAATCCACCTGCCAATGCAGGGGACCAGGGTTCGAGCCCTGGTCCGGGAAGATCCCACCTGCACAGAGCAACTAAGCCCATGCGCCACAACTACTGAGCCTGTGCTCTAGAGCCTGCGAGCCACAACTACTAAGCCCGCGTGCTGCAACTACTGAAGCCTGTGTGCCTAGAGCCCATGCTCCGCAGCAAGAGAAGCCACAGCAATGAGAAGCCCGCACACCGCAATGAAGAGTAGCCCCTGCTCTCCACAGCTAGAGAAAGCCTGCGCACAGCAACAAAGACCCAAACAGCCAAAAATAAATAAAATAAATTTATTTAAAAAAACAAAACAACAAAAAAACAGTGCTTCTGTAGGTTGGAGAAAGTATTTCCAGTAGAGGGAAAGTGTAAATGAAGGGAGATACGTATATCAACCAAGTTATTAGGTTTTCATAACATTTTTTTTTCATTACACAAGTAACACATGACAACATGATGGAAAAATTAGAGCAAAATGCATGAAGTTAAAGTTTTACATTATCTTTTTTGTGTGTATGTACTCTTACAGATCATTTTGTGTGCATTTCCATGATATATTTAAGACCAACAGGAATTATATGAGTTTTTATGTATATCCTATTTCAGTATATGAAACAGTAATATCGCATATCTGATATGTGGTCACCGAGAGAGCCTTGTCTTTTCATTGATAGTTTGTGCATAAATGTAGGAGGCATTTGTGAACTATTTTTATAGCAGCTCTTTTGAGATAC
The DNA here is from genome assembly GCF_025265405.1 of Mesoplodon densirostris. Classification (NCBI taxonomy): domain Eukaryota; kingdom Metazoa; phylum Chordata; class Mammalia; order Artiodactyla; family Ziphiidae; genus Mesoplodon; species Mesoplodon densirostris. The sequence continues at coordinate 86,621,579 of NC_082661.1, read as the reverse complement.
AATTCACATACCATAAAAGTCACCATTTAATATGTATCAGTAGTTTTCAGTATATTCATAGAATGTGAAGTTATCACCACTATCTAAGTTAGAATATTTTCATCACCCCCTAAAGAAACCCTGTACCTATTAGCGATTGTTTTTGAATATTTTACGTACCCATCAATATCATGTGTAAAATTAAATTTTAAAGTGCCATGTTTCTCTAAATAGTTTTCTGAAGGTGTTAAGTTCTTACACTGAAAGTTCAGTTAATGCTTTAGGACTAGTTTCAGAGAAAAGATTTCAGATCCCTAGAGAGATCTCTGAGCAATGATTGTATGCATTTTTGGAAGTAAAACCTCAGCAGTACAGGAAATTTTAGTGGGGATTGGTATAAGTTTTGGTGTTTATTGCATAAAAAAATAAGAGTTTCATGAAGTTAGTGGAATCAGTTTTCCTATATTTTTAGATTTCTAATTATATAACAGAAAAAGAAGGCATTTAGCAAAATAAGAAAAAATTAACTTAAAGTACAGTGCTAGGAAGATTACAGTAACTGGTCTTTATTACCTTCTAGCCCTATAATAATTAATAATTCTATTTTCTTTACATTGAGAACTTAAAAAAATGAGGGCCAAGGGGGGAAAAATCTAAGTAACTTACTTGCAATCAAATCTTTCATATCTCTTTTAAAAGAGCACTTTTTAAAAAATTAAAACAATTTTTTTAACATCTTTATTGGAGTATAATTGCTTTACAGTGGTGTGTTAGTTTCTGCTTTATAACAAAGTGAATCAGCTATACATATACATATATCCCCATATCCCCTCCCTCTTGCATCTCCCTCCCACCATCCGTATCCCACCCCTCTAGGTGGTCACAAAGCACCGAGCTGATTTCCCTGTGCTATGCGGCTGCTTCCCACTAGCTATTCATGTTACATTTGGTAGTATATATAAGTCCACGCCACTCTCTCACTTTGTCCCAGTTTACCCTTCCCCCTCCCTGTGTCCTCAAGTCCATTCTCTACATCTGCGTCTTTATTCCTGTCCTTCCCCTTAGGTTTTTCAGAACCATTTTTTTTTTTAGATTCCGTATATATGCATTAGCATACGGTATTCGTTTTTCTCTTTCTGACTTACTTCACTCTGTATGACAGACTCTAGGTCCATCCACCTCACTACAAATAACTCAATTTCATTTCTTTTATGGCTGAGTAGTATTCCATTGTATATATGTGCCACATCTTCTTTATCCATTCATCTGTCGATGGATGCTTAGGTTGCTTCCATGTCCTGGCTATTGTAAATAGAGCTGCAGTGAACATTGTAGTACATGACTCTTTCTGAATTTAAAAGATCACTTTAAAATAACCTTATTTAACCTTAAGTGTACAGACCTCCACTGTCTAGTATTATAGCAGCTAGCTACATGTGGCTGTGAGCACCTGAAATCTGGCTAGTATGACTGAGGAAACTGAATTTAAATTTTTATTTAATTTTATTAATTAAAATTTAATTTAAAAAAACTAAAGCAGTGTAAAATATTTTTCTGTTAAATACGGTTTTTTTCTTTGGTAGGATAACATTTTACTTTTCCATTACATCATGTGAGATATAGGTGTGTGTCAGCCATGTGCATTGTTTTCAGTATTTTATAGAAACATGCCACTGACTTAATACATGTCAGTGGAATGATTCAAATGATTTTTCTGAAGATAAATCAAATGATTTTTTCTGTACACCTATGTAACATTGTAATGTGTATTTGAATATTTTATTCAGACAGAATGGGTTGCAATGATACCTTTATAATTAGTAATTATATAGAAGTATTATATGTGTCTTTATATATAGTGTTTTTATGTATATTTTTATATATTATAACATGGTTATTTTAATTACTATGTCATTATATTAGCTTTCCAATATAAAAATGAAGTACAGAAAAATAGTATATAAAGTATACAACTGATGCAGAATTGAATGGATTAAGGAAGCTAGCACCACAACCAGAACAATAAAGGATAAAATGAGAATGGAAGAACATATGCCACAGATTTCACAATAATGGCAGTTGTGTTTTCTGAAGCTGAGTAAAACAAAATCTGTTTTTTAAAATAAAAACGTTAAAAGTAATAAAGATTACAGTATGAAGAGAGATTTTCAGCAAATACAGAGTAAATTTGATAAGTTTCCTTTCACAATTCAAAGAAGTATGAAATTGGTTGCCAAAAACCAGAAGTAAATGTACAATTAAAGAATTGCATATGATTTCAGCAGTAGCTGAGAGTGTAATTTTGGCCATCTTGGTTCTTGCTCCAAGGAAAAAAACCCTTTTAAGTTGGAGAGATTACAGGAGAAATTATTTTAGTTATTGAAAATTATGAGGAAAAACATAAACTTAAAGATCAAATAATTGTCTGTAGAGTACGTGGCTGTTCTAATAATAAAGATCAATTGAGCCAAAGTTTGAAACATTGCAAGTCTGTTTCTTTGGCTTTAGATGAGTCATGTGACACAAGACACCACAGAATTAATACTTTCTGCATAGTTTGTTTCAAAGGACTTCCAGATTTACAAAGAACTGTCAATACATGGCCTAAATAAATGAACTTTTAGTGTAGATTTTTTTAAAAAAGTTTGCATGGTATGGAAGGTAAAAAAAATCAAGATTTATGGAATATTTTAAAAGAGAGACTAATGTTTCCCTAATTCTCTTTCTCTAATATTGCTTAATTCTATTTCGTGATACATATTGAAAATATTTGCATTCAGTTCTCTGAGTAGACTCTATGAAAAGTGTTATGGATTCAGTTGTTAAGTTCATTCATGTGTGAATGATTTTAATCATTGCCAGTTTATGGAATTGTTAAAAGTAGTAGAAGACAATGAATTTAATGATCTTTGCCAATAATCAATGGCTCAGTTGTGGAAGAGTTTTACAAGGATCAGTGTATTGCTAACTCCAAGATTTTCTTGAAAGAGGAATGCTTGTCAAATGCTCAATAAAGACAAAAAAATATTCAATATGATTTACATTTTCTTACCAGTATCACACTTCATTAGCCAAATGAAGCTCCAAGGAAAGGAAAAGAGTTTTGTAACTTAGCTCATTTTTGAAGTTAAAACTTGTAATAATACAAATTAATAAAAATGTCTTTACACATTTTTAAAAATGAAGAAATATGTAGATGATTTTAATTGTACATTACATCCCTAGTACTTGTTTATCTTATAACTGGAAGATATATATATTGTACCTTTTGCCCACCTTCCTCCAGTTTCCCCTCCTGCCCATTTTGTTTTCTTATTGTTGACTTTTAAGAGTTCTTTTTATCTATTAGATACCAGCAAAGATTTTCTCCCTCTGTGTGTGGTTGTCTTTCATTCTTCTCATGTATCTTTTGCTGAGCAGAATTTTAAATTTTAATGAAGTCAGAATTATCTAACTTTCCTTTCATGGATTGGTGCTTTTGGTATTGTAGCTGAAAAAGCCATCACCAAATCTAAGGTCTGCCTAGGTTTTCTTCCATGTTATCTTCTAGGAGTTTCATAGTTTTGCATTTTACATTTAGGTCTATTATGCATTTGGAGGAGTTAATTTTGAAAGTTTTAAGGTCTATATCTGGTTTAGTTTTTGTGCATGGGTGTCCAGTTTTTCCAGCACCATTTGTTGAACAGACGGTCTTTTCTACATCGAATTGCTTTGTTAACCAGCTTATTTTTTTATTGAAAGTTCTCGCAGATTGCTTTTTAATCAAGCGGTGACTTCAGTGAGCTTGTTTCTTAGGGAATTATAGTAAAGCACAGAAATGAAAGTCTACAGAAGTTAACTGCTCAAAAATTGTATTATTCTCTCTGGAATTGTTAGTTACCATATGGACGCATAATATTTATTTATTAGGGATTTAAAATATAATTGAGTGACTTAATTGACATCCAATCTGAAAACAAGGTGGTTAGTTTTGTTTTTTTTAAATAATCAGAAGCTAGTTACTTATTTTATTCTTCTTTCGTCTTTGTCATGTGGCCAGAAATTTTTGCATACCAAATTTTATGATTTCCTGGGCAGTAAACATGAAGTTGGTCTAAAGAATAATGTCATTTTAATTGAAATTGTTATTTAAACAGCCTGGAGTGAAAAATTGGTCCCAGCAGTGGAAAAGCAACTGAATTGGTAAATTGGAAAGTTATCCCAGAAACAGAATGTGGTTATCACAGCAGCTGGCCACGTAAATGATTGCTAGGTTAAACAAATGTTACATTGATCACTTCACTGGTAATTCCAACTTGAAAGATGTGGTACATGAAAGTAACCATGGTCAGAAGTATGGGTGATCGAGGAGGAAACTATTTGCTACTTGTAAAGGTTACTTGTGTTTCAGGAGCAGAGTCTTCTGTTTATTTGGTGACTTAAAAAATAAAGCTGAACTTGCTTCATGTTCTCTTACGAACCTACTTTGACTCAAAGTTCACATTGGAGTCATTTTCAGCAGGCTACTCTTTATTTTTCTCAGGAAAATAAATGTTTTTTTCCATTTATAATAAATTGTATGTGGTATTTCTCAGATGATTTTTTTTCTGGATAGGTCTTGATGACAACTATTTTTAGTTTTGCAAGAGAATGTCCTATAAGAGTTTGTTTTGTTTTGTTTTTAAGGATTCCTCTGAATTCGACTGCTCCCCCATGGCATTGTAAGTTTCTGTCAGTATTTTACTAAAGTTACATAAAGCAGAATACTTCCTAGTTACTATAGCAATAGAGAATGAAGGTGGCTTTTATTTTTCTAAATTTTTGCCTGCATTCCTTCATGTCCTGGGGATTCTAGGCTTGTAGTAAATAGAATCCTTGAATTTTTCATCAAATGTATCTCCAATAAATAACACTTACAAAAATGAATCTTATCCTGGAATATATATCAGACCTGGAATTTATTTTGTGGTCTTAAGTGTTTTCAACTCTTTTCACTCTGTGAGGTCTGTATGTTTTTGACCTTGTTTCTCTTCAGCTGTTTGGCTCTACAGTTAGTTCTGCTATAAGGTGACATGCATGTTCTTAAAAATCAGTGTGCTATGGAAAATTGTTCAATTAAAAACCATAAGGCTTATGGGAAAAATAGGGTCAGGAACATGATATGCAAAAACTTTGTCAGTGACACATAAAATAAAAGATAGGAATCTAATAAAAATGGTAGCATAGTTTTACACATGTTAAGTAGTTAAGGAATACATAAATAACTGGATAAATAGGTCAATTTACCTTTAAAAAGACCTGAAGTTTGCTTGTGGATGTGTACATCAGAAGGTTTGCACCTTGTGAGTTCTTATGACGTGGTGGAAAGAGGGTTTTCTTTGGAATTGGATAGAAGGTTGGAACACCTGAAGTGGATGGGTGTGTCTCATAGCACATATGGTAAACTGAAGAAGGTGGTAGATATTTGAGATGGAGGTGTTTTGTGTATTTCTGTGGCTCATTTCAACTGGGTGCAGCTTTCTTTATTCACCTAGGGTTTCTGGGAGACAAAATTATGAACAAGCGAATGCAAAATGTGTTATGCTCAAATTGTTCCCTAATGTGTTAGTCACTTTGGAACCAATTGACATTTTCTTTCTCTCTTTTTTGAGTTTAATTGACATATAACATTAGTTTCAGGTGTACAAAATAATTATTTGCTCTTTGTATATACTGTGAAATGATCACCATGGTAAGTATAGTTTTCCCTAGTCACCATACGAAGTTACAAAATGTGCAACACAACATTACTGACTCTAGTCATCATGCTGTACATTACATCCCCATGACTGACTTATTTCATGACTGGCATTTTGTACCTCTTGACTTTCTTCACCCATTTGCCCACCCTCCAACCCTGCCTCTAGCAACCACCAATCTGTTCTCTGAATCTTTGAGTGTTGTTTTTAAGATTCCACATATAAGTGAGATCATATGGTGTTTGTCTTTCTGACTTATTTAACTTAGAATTATGCCCTCAAGGTCCATCCATATTGTCATAATGGTAAGATTTTTTTCTTTTTAATGGTTGAGTAGTATTCCATTGTGTGTGTGTGTGTGTGTGTGTGTGTGTGTGTGTGTGCGCGCGCGCGCGCGCACTTGCATGTGAGAGAGAGAGAGAGAGAGAGAGAGAGAGAGAGAGAGAGAATCAGTGGACACTTAGGTTGTCTCCATGTTCTGACTATTGTGAATAATGCTCCAATGAACATAGGAGTGCATATATCATTTTGATTTAGTGTTTTTGTTTTCTTTGGATAAATACCCAGAAGTGGAATTGCTGAATCTTATGGTAGGTTTATTTTTCAGTTTTTTGAGGAGACTCCATACTGTTTTCTGTAGTGGCTGCACCAATTTACATTCCCACCAACACTGCACAAGGGTTCCTTTTTCTCCACATCCATGCCAGCATTTGTCATCTCGTCTTTTTGATGCTGTCCATTCTAACACCTATGAGGTGATATCTCATTGTGGTTCTGATTTGCATTTTCTTGGTGATTAATGGTGTAGAGCATCTTTTCACATATCTGTTGGCCATGTGTATGTCTTCTTTGGAAAGCTGTTTATTCGGATCCTCTGCCCATTTTTAAATTGTGTTGTTTGTATTTTTGTCACTGAGTTGTATGAGTTCATACAACTCCTTATATTTTGGATATTAGCTCCTTATCAGATATATGATTTGGAAATACCTTCTCCCTTTCAGAGGTTGTATTTTTATTTTGTTGCTGGTTTCCTTCACTGTGCAGAAGCTTTTTAGTTTGATATAGTTCCATTTGTTTATTTTTGCTTTTGTTGCCATTGCTTTTGGAGTCAGATCCAAAAAATATCTCTAACACCAATGTCAAGGTAACACCTGTGTTTTCTTCTAGGAGTTTTATGGTTTCTGGTCTTACATTCACATCTTTAATCCATTTTGAGTTACTTTCTGTGTATGGTGTAAGGGAGTAGCCCAGGTTCATTCTTGTGCATGTGGCTGTCCAGTTTCCCCAGCACCACTTAGTGAAGAGACTGTCCTTTTCCCATGTGTATTCTTGCCTCCTTTATCGTATTAATTGACCAAATGTGTGGGTTTACTTCTGGACTCTCTATTTGTTCCACTGATTTATGTTTTTGTTTTTATGCCAATAGCATACTGTTTTGATTATTATATCTTTGTAATATAGTTTAAAATCAGGGAGCATGATGCCTCCAGTTTTGTTCTTCTTAAGATTGCTTTGGCTATTTGGAATCTTTTGTGGTTCCATACAGATTTTATTATCTGTTTCTGTGAGGAATGCCATTGGAATTTTGATAAGGATTGCATTGAATCTGTTTATTGCTTTGGGGAATATGGACATTTTAACAATATTAATTCTTCCAATTCATGAGTGTGGAATATCTTTCCATTTATTTGTATCTTTGATTTATTTCATCAGTGTCTTATAGTTTCCAGTGTACAGGTCTTTTACCTCCTTGATTAAATTTATTCTTGAGTATTTTATTCTTTTCGATGCAATTGTAAATGGGATTCTTTTCTTAATTTCTCTTTCTGATAGTTTGTTGTTAATATATGAAAATATAACAGATATTGTATATTGATTTTGTACCCTACAGCTCTACTGAATGTATTTATTCTAACACTTTTTGTGGAGTCTTTAGGGTTTTCTATCTATAAAGTTCTGTCATCCACAAATAGTGACAGTTTTACTTTCTCCTTTCAAATTTGGATGTCTTATTTCCTGCCTAATTGTTGTGGCTGGGACTTGCAATACTATGTTGAATAAAAGTGGTGAGAATGGGCATGCTTGTCTTGTTCTTGATCTTGAAAGAAAAGCTCTCAGCTTTTCTCCTTTGAGTATGATGTCAGCTGTGGACTTCTCATATGTGACCTGTATTATGTTTTGGTATGTTCTGTTTATACCCACTTTGTTGAGAGTTTTTATCATAAATGATTGTTGAATTTTGTCAAATGCTTTTTCTGCATCTTTTGAGGTAATTATATGATTTTTATCCTTTATTTTATTAGTGTTATGTATCACATTGATTGATTTGTGGATGTCGAATCATCCCTGCATCCCTGGAATAAATTCCACTTGATCATGATATATGACCCTTTGAATGTGTTGTTGAGCTTGGTTTGTTAATATTTTGTTGAGGATTTTTGCATTTATATTCATCAGAGATATTGGCCTGTAATTTTCTTTTCTTGTGGCATCCTTGTCTGGTTTTTGGCATCAGTGTAATGCTGGCCTCATAAAATGATTTTGGAAGAATTCCTTCCTCTTTAATTTTTTGGAAGAATTTGAGGAGGATTGGTATTTTTCGAATGTTTGGTAGAATTCATCAGTGAAGGCTTCTGATCCCTGGCTGTTGTTTGTTGGGAAGCACTTTTTTTTTTTTTTTGCCATAAGACATGTGGGATCCTAGCTCCCTGACCAGGGATACAACCTGCCCTGCCCACCCCCACCACCACTGGAAGCATGGAGTCCAAACCATTGGACCACCAGGGAAGTCCCTGTTGGGAAGCTTTTGATTACTGATTTAATCTCCTTACCTGTAAGCAACTTGTTCAGATTTTCTGTTTCATCATGATTCAGTCTTGGGAGAGTGTATGTTCCTAAGAATTTATCCATTTCGTCTAGATTGTTGAATTTGTTGGTGTATAACTGTTCATAGTAGTCTCTTATGATCCACTGTATTTTTTTGGTATCAGTTCTGACTTCTCTTTCTTTTCTGATTTTATTTGTTTGAGCCCTTTTTCTTTTTTACTTAATGAATCTAGCTAAAGTTTTGTAAATTTTATCTTTTTGAAAAATTGTTTCTTAGCTTCATTGATCTTTTCTATTTTTTTAATCTCTGTTTTATGTATTTTCACTCTGACCTTTCTTCCTCCTTGTATTAACTTTAGGATTCATTTGTTCTTCTTTTTCTAGTTCCTTTAGGTATATAGTTAGATTATTTGAGATTTTTCTTGTTTTTTGAGGTAGGCCTGTATCACTGAACTTCCCTCTTAGAACTGCTTTTGCATCATCCCCTCAATTTGGGAAAGTTGTGTTTGTTTCAAAATATTTAAAAATTTCTCTTGTTTCTTCATTGACCCTTTGGTTGTTTAGTAGCATGCTGTTTAGTGTCTGTGGTTTTTTTTTTTTTTTCCAGTTTTCTTATTATAATTGATTACTTGTTTCATATTTTTGTGATCCAAAAAGACGCTTGAGGGGCTTCCCTGGTGGCACAGTGATTGAGAGTCCACCTGCTGATGCAGGGGACATGGGTTTGTGTCCCGGTCCGGGAAGATCCCACGTGCCATGGAGCGGCTAGGCCCGTGAGCCATAGCCGCTGAGCCTACGCGTCTGGAGCCTGTGCTCTGCAACGGGAGATGCCACAACAGTGGGAGGCCCGTGTACCGCAAAAAAAAAAAAAAAAAGACGCTTGATATGATTTCAGTCTTCCTAAGTTTATTGAGATTTGTTTTGTGGCCTAACATATGATCTATTCTGGAGGATGTTATATGTGCACTTGAAAAGAATGTGTAATCTACAGATTTTGGATGGAATGTTTATATATATCAAGTTTATCTGATCTAATGTGTCAATTAAGGCCTGTGTTTCCTTGTTGACTGGCTGTCTGGATGATCCGTCTGTTTATGTGTGAGGAATTAAAGTCCTCTACTATTATTGTATTACTGAGAACTTCTTTTTTATGTCTGTTAATACTTGCATTATGTACTTAGTTGCTCCTATTTTGGGTGTATAAATACTTACAAATGTTATATTTTCTTGTTGGATTGACCCCTTTATGATTGTGTAATGCTCTTGTATATCTTTTGTTATAGTCTTTATTTTAAAGTTTATTTTATATAAGTATTGCTACTCCAGCTTTCTTTTCGTTACATGTACATGGAATATCTGTTTCTGTTCCTTCATTTTCAGCCTCTGTGTTGGTGAGTCTCTTGTAGGCAGCATATAGGTAGGTCTTTTTTTAAAATCCATCTAGCCATCTTGTGTTTTTTGATTGAAGAATTTGGACCATTTACACTTAAAGTAATTATTGGTAGGTATGCACTTACTTCCCTTTTGTTAACTGCTTTCTGGTTGTTTTGGTATTTTTCTGTTACCTTCTTCTCTTGGTCTCTTCCCTTGTGATTTGACGATTTTCTTTAGTGTTATGTTTGGATTCCTTTCTCTTATTTTTTTGTGTGTATCCATTATAGGCTTTTGATTTATGTTACAATGAAGTTCATGTATAACAATCTACATATAAAGCAGTCAGTTTTAAGCTGATATTTGCTTAAGTTCAACTGCATTCTAAAACCACTACATTTTAACTCCCCAGACCACATTTTATGTTTTTTAGGTCATGTTTTATATCTCTTTATTTTGTTCATCCCTTAACTACTTACTGTTACAGTTGATTTTACTACTTTTGTCTTTTACTCTTCATACTAGCTTTATAAGTGGTTGATTTCACTACCTTTACTGTACATTTGCCCTTACCAGTGAGAGTTTTTTCTTTCATATGTTTTCTTATTTCTAGTTATAGCCTTTCATTTTTCAGTTAAAGAATTCTGTTTAACATTTCCTGTAAGGCTGTTTTAGTGGTGAGTACTCATTTAGTTTTTGCTTGTCTAAAAAACTCTTGCTCTGTCCTTCAATTCTGCATGATAACCTTGTCATGTATTCTTAGTTGTAAGTTTTTTTCCTTTCCACACTTTGGACATATCATGTCATTCCCTTCTGGTTTGTACAGTTTCTGCTGAGAAATCCACTGATAGTATTATGGGTGTTCCCTTATATGTAACTAGTTGGTTTTCTCTTGTTTTTTTAAAAAATTCTGTCTTTATCTTTAACTTTTGACATTCTAATTATAATGTGTCTTGGTGAGAATCTCCTTGGGTTCATCTTGTTTGGGACTCTCTGTGCTTCCTGGACCTGAAGGCCTGTTTCCTTCCCCAGGTTAGGGAAGTTTTCAGCTTTTATTTCTTCAAATAGGTTTTCTGTCCATTTCTCTCTCTCTTCCTCTTCTGGGACCTCTATAATGCAAATGTTAGTATGGTTGACGTTGCCTTAGAGGTCCCTTAAACTGTCCTCCTTTTAAAATATTCTTTTCTCTATTTTGCTGTTCTGATTGGGTGATTTCCATTACCCTGTCTTCCATATTGGTGATCTGTTCTTTTGTATCATCTAATTCAGCGTCGATTTTCTTTAGTGTTTTTTTCATTTCAGTTATTGTATTCTTCAGCCCTGATTGGTTCTTTCTTATATTTTCTATTATCTCTCTCTCTTTTTTGGCCATGCCACGTGGCCTGCGGGATCTTAGTTCCCTGACCTGGGATTGAACACATGCCCCTGCAGTGGAAGCACAGAGTCTTAACCACTGGACCACCAGGGAGGTCCTTCTGTTTCTTTTTTGAAGTTCTCACTGTGTTCATCCAAACTCTCCTGAGTTTGGTGAGCATTTTTATGACTATTACTTTGAATTCTTTATCAGGTATATTACTTATTTTCATATCACTAAGGTCTTTTTCTGAGATTTTGTCTTGTGTATTTATTTGGAACATATTTTTTTGTTTCCTCATTTTGCTTGGCTCTCTGTCATTGTTATTATGTATTAGGCAAAACTACCTTCCTTGGTGTTGGATGAGTGTCCTCGTGTAAGTGATGATCCTCCTTGTTAATCCTGCCCTAGCTCTTGGTTGTCTTTTGATTCTTTGTGGTTGTGCATACCACCTGATTTATTCTTTTTTTGGGCGGGGGGAGGAGTGAAGATGGTTCTATGATTCTTTCTTTCTTTCACATCTTTATTGGAGTATAATTGCTTTACGATGGTGTGTTGGTTTCTGCTGTATAAGAAAGTGAATCAGCTACACATATACTGTATATCCCCACATCCCCTCCCTCTTGCGTCTCCCTCCCACCCTCCCTCTCCCACCCCTCTAGGTGGTCACAAAGGTGGGTCTCCACCTGATTTATTCTTGATATGCCACTGTTCAAAACCTGTCTGTTCCAAAGGGAGCAATCTCATTTAATGCCTAGTTTCAGGCTGATTAGAAGCCGGACCCCCAGGCAGCAGCTTTTAAAATATACAGGTATATACAGTCCTGTGTGGCTACAGTTATAATCCCTGCTGGCCTCCAGAACAGGAGAACTAGAGTTGTCCCCTGGGCAACAGTTCTAAAAATCAAGGCTTTTGACAAGTGTTTGAGTAGCTTTCTGGGGAGTCTCATTGTGCTGTTGTGAGGCCAAGGGCATGCGCAGGATGGTGTTTCCTTACTTAGATTCCCTGGGGGTCTCTGCCTATGCTCTAGACGTGTGGGAAACCTGAATTCTGTTGCTCAGGGTGAAGCTCCAGGCTAAGTATAAACACCTTTTTCACAGGAAGACTGGGGTTGTGTTGTAGTCTGCTGTCTGTGCAGTGTGCTGGTGGTCAAGAACTGTTGGCCTGTCAAGAGCTGTTTTTTTCAATTGTTGTGGTCTTGTGGGCTCAGGAATGCCAGCAGAGCCAGGTGATCATGGGGCGTCCCCTGTGTGGATTGTACCTTTCCTGGCTTTAGCGAGGCAGCTGGAGAGTGAGGGGTGGAGGGTGCATTCTTGCTTCTGGAAGGCAGCGGGAAAATGATGTGAGTATACCAGCCTGTGGGCTTCAGCCTTGCAGCCGGAGAGTGCCTAGTCTGCGTGAGAATGTCGGCCTAATCACGAGTGTGAGAATACTGTGACTGCCCGCCCCTGCCAGTCCCAGCCAGAGAGCAACCGCCTGAGCTCTCTGGCTTCAGCAAAGTGGCCCGGTTAGTGCTGCAGTAATCACTCTCCCTGAGTAGGGAGCACATGAGTGTCTGCTAGCACCTCCCTGTGTCTGGGGGGAACATTTCCACCATTCCCCACCCATACAGCTGATTTATTTATTTATTTGTTTGTTTGTTAGTTTGTTTGTTTATGGTATGCGGGGCTCTCACTGTTGTGGCCTCTCCCGTTGCGGAGCACAGGCTCCGGACGCGCAGGCTCAGCGGCCATGGCTCACAGGCCTAGCCACTCCGCGGCATGTGGGATCTTCCTGGACCAGGGCATGAACCCATGTCCCCTGCATCGGCAGGCGGACTTTCAACCACTGCGCCACCAGGGGGGCCCCTCAGCTGATGCTTTTAGATTCACAAATGACTCTCCAGTGCATAGAGTCTTGGCATTTCTCAAACTGCTGTTATTCTGCTGTTTTTCCACCGAGTGAGACCACTTGAGAGCCCTTTAAGAGGGGAGTCTTAGTTTCCTATAGTACTTTGGGACCCTTGTATGTCAACCCTTTTGGTTCTCTAAGTGAGATGTTTTGGGGGCTTGTCCTTCCAGTGTATATCCCAGGGGCCAGTGTGCCCAATGTGGGGCACCAACCCCTCAGTCCTCTAGGAGAAGACCCACCTGGTGAGATGCCTCCCTATCACGTGACCTCAAGCTGGGGGTGGGAATTTTGGCAATAGTGCTTCTTGGCCTGTCCTACCTGTCTTGATGTGATGCTTTTTTTTTTTTTTTTTGGTACGCGGGCCTCTCACTGTTGTGGCCTCTCCCGTTGCGGGGCACAGGCTCTGGACACGCAGACCCAGCGGCCATGGCTCACGGGCCCAGCCGCTCCGCAGCATGTGGGACCCTCCTGGACCAAGGCATGAATCCGTGTCCCCTGCAGCGGCAGGCAGACTCTGAACCACTGCGCCACCAGGGAAGCCCCGATGTGATCCTTTTTATCCTTTGCTGTGGAGCAGCTGTTCAGCTAGTTCTCAGGTTCTTTCCAAGGGGGTTGATCCATATGTAGCTGTATTGGGAAGAGCTTAGTTCAGAGGTTCTTCCTATGCTGCCATCTTGAATAGCCCCCCCCATTACTATTTCATAATAGCCATCCTAACGGATATGAAGGATAGATAATATTTTAAGATACATAGTCAATATTCAAAAACTGTTAGTAAGTAGAGTGATGGACCAAATACTTACATGACGGAATTAAACATGGATCAATGTAAAGTCAGTTTTCCAAGTTCAAGATGAGGCATACCAGACTTGATACTGACTCATATGCAAATGTCTTAAGGTTTGCTTGGTTTATGTGGACATTTTGGTTAGCAGTATTACTTGGTGGCTAGATCAAAAACCCAGACTGCAAATAAAGAAATAGAATCTTGGGATCATGGAGAGAAAAGTGCCATTATACTGCCTACTGGTCAGACCACATCAGGAGAGTCATATCAAGTTCTGGGTATTAGATATGAATCCGGAAATTGGTAAACAGGGGACATTGAACAGAGAGCAGCCATACACAAAAAGGGTTTGGAAACTGTGCCCTGTCAATCAGTCAGAAGGGAACTGGGGTTCTTAGCCTGGAGAAGAGCAGGGGCAGAATCAGATAACTGTCTTCATATGATTTAAAGGGTTGTTGTGTGGAGACCGTGCAGGCTTAGCTTTCTCGTTTGAGGACAGAACTAACAAAAGAAAACAAAAATAACTATGTGGAAGTAGAGAGAAACGTGTTCCTAATCAACATGAGGAAAACCTTTCTGGCATCAGGAGGACAGAGAGTTCCTGTTGTGGAGAGTGTTTGAGTCAAGCTGGATGAAGGTAGGAGCTTTGCTGGAAAGGATATTCCTCTCCCACATGGAAACCTGGCACAGTGGACTATGTAAAAACTGTCCCGTGCCTTCTTCCTTGCACAAGAGAGTATGAGACGCTGGACAAAAAATAGTTCCATATACAAAAGCCTAAAACATAGTAGGTGTCCAGTTTTGCCTGCCCAAGGTTAATCCTGGTCTGAGCAAATAAATCTCCCCTTAAGAAGAGTCTGGAACTCTTAGGTGTCCCGACTGCTGGGCATCCACTCAGGGGCGGTGAAGAGTTATACTCTTTCCGGAGACCTGGCCCACTGCTGACCTCTCTGCCCTTGTTTTTGCTATTTCCCGCTTCACACAGAACTCTTCAGTTTTACGTTTCATTCGCCTGCACATGTGCCTTTGCTTTTGCCAGTCCCTTTACTTTTTTGCCCATGCCCCCCCTTCTTATTCCTGCCAGCCTGATGGGGGGTGAGGGGGCCTCTCCTCACTGCTCTCGGAATACCTGAGGCAGGTCACTGTGTTGGCATTTATTGTACATGGGGGTGTCTGTCCCTGCTCGCTGGGCTGTGAGCTCGCTCACAGGGATTAAATGTTGTCGATCTTTGATTTAGTAGTGCAAACGAACCATGTTTATTGAATGACATGAAAAGGGGCAGAGTCATTATCCGTGTGTCCCAGTGCAGTCGGTGCTTGACACACCGAACTTGCTTATCACTTTGGAATAGTACAAGAGTTGAATACATGTTTTTTCAGTTTAGGTCCTAACATCTTCATATAGTTCTAGAAACCTTAATCTGGTTGGGACGTGTAGGCGGAATCTCAGAGTGGGCATCTCGCAGGCCCTTCTCTTCCGTCTTCTTTCCTGCTTCTCTCCCTCTTCCTTTTCCTTTCTCCTGCCCATCCCCCCTCCCCCTGCTCTCCCTTCCTCAGCCTCCTCCCTCCTTCATCCCTCTTTTCCTCTTCTTCCTCCATTTCCTCCCTTTTCCTGCTACTACCCCTCCCTGCCTTAACACCATGCAGCCTCCTTACACAGTGTTCTCATGCAGTTCGGCGAGCTTTTTACTCTGTAGTTCATGTATCAGTTAACTGAGCCTGAGTTTTTCCCAAGACCTCAGATCATAGATCATAACAGAGATTCCAGATCACCTGTGTGTTGACACAAGGGTTTTTATTTCCAATATGGCAAATGAGGTTCACACATACCTTGTTCAGTTTCTACACATTTATCTTTTTATTTACTTGTCTTTCTAGTTTTTTTTGTATTTGTGCCAGTCTCCTGATGCCAACCATCAGTGGATTCTTTAATATTATAGCAACACAGGCTCTGTTTGTATTCAGTGCAGTTTACATTTTTATGTTTGCCAAGACCTTTTGCTGTTATTATGTAGTAAGTTAAGTGTGAGAACAACAGGCAGGCTAGAATTCTCTTTTTTTTTTAAACTTAAAAAAAATTAATTTATTAATTTTGGCTGCGTTGGGTCTTCATTGCTGTGCGTGGGC
The DNA here is from genome assembly GCF_025265405.1 of Mesoplodon densirostris. Lineage (NCBI taxonomy): Eukaryota > Metazoa > Chordata > Mammalia > Artiodactyla > Ziphiidae > Mesoplodon > Mesoplodon densirostris. The sequence continues at coordinate 86,605,528 of NC_082661.1, read as the reverse complement.
TTTCTTTAGTTGCATCAAGCAGGGGTTACTCTTCATGCCGGTGCGTGGACCTCTCATTGCAGTGGCTTCTCTTGTTGTGGAGCACAGGCTCTAAGAGCGCAGGCTCAGTGATTGTGGCACATGGGCTCAGTAGTTGTGGCTCACGGACTCTAGAGCTCAGGCTCAGTAGTTGTGGCGCACGGGCTTAGTTTCTCCACAGCATGTGGGATCTTCCCAGACCAGGGCTCGAACCCGTGTCCCTTGCATTGGCAGGCGGATTTTTAACCACTGCACCACCAGGGAAGTCCCTAGAATTCTCTTTAGGAGCAGCTTGATTTATTTGCATCTGAGTATAGAAAATGTGTAACCAGGTTACTTAGTTTTTGGTCTGTTTTAGTAACAGATTTTAGCTCTAATTTACGTTGAATATTAAAAAGTGGGTTTAGTGAATTTTTTCTAAGGATAGGTATGGTGTTTCTGTAAGTCAGAAACACCAACATGTATGTAACTACTCTGCACACAGTGGAGGCTCTCCAAACACTACTGAAAGTGTGCATAAAATTCTACCTGAGGAATTTTGTGTTTTCTTTTTATATAAGGAAGATTAATGCTCATGGACTTGAATACATTCCAGTTAATAATGTGGCCTGTAATTTCCTTACTGTATGGTAAATGACTACTCTGAAAGTACATTGTTCTTAGCAGAATTTTTAGGGCAGCTTAGATAATTAATATTTTGATGTGCATACTTGTTATTTTTTAACTTTTGATTAACGAATCACTTTTTTTTAATTTGTTTGTTTGCGTTGGGTCTTTGTTGCTGCACGTGGGCTTTCTCTAGCTGCGGTGAGCGGGGGCTTCTCTTCATTGCGGTGCGCTGGCTTCTCATTGCAGTGGCTTCTCCTGTTGCAGAGCATGGGCTCTAGGCGTGTGGGCTTCATTAGCTGCAGCGCGCGAGCTCAATAGTTGTGGCTCACGGGCTCTAGAGTGCAGGCTCTGTAGCAGTTGCTCCGCGGCATCTGGGATCTTCCCGGACCAAGGATTGAACGTCTGTCCCCTGTATTGGCAGGCGGATTCTTAACCACTGCACCACCAGAGAAGTCCCCGAATCATGTTTTTAAAACACTTTTTCTTCTGTCAGACCCCAGAGATCAGTTGAAACGCATACATATTCCTTTGTCCGTATTGAAGATGGTAATTTTGTATTTTACAAATGTCAGACCTTTCAAAGCTCAAAGGGGGGCACCTTGCATGTTGTCTCCACTTTGCATATTAATAAGTAGATTTCAGGTGATCAAAGAGGAATGTGTTCTTATGTAGAGACTGTAGATCTTCATGTTGTGCCTAGTTTTTAATCTATGGGCTTCACTTCCAGGTCAAAGACAGTGTCAGGGTAGTTCTCCACAAAGAAATCTGTTTTTTTAGCCCTTTTATAGACTGCCTACTGTCCATGCAACCTTTTACACATTTAGCACAATAAGGATCTCTGTTCCCAGGTAAATTAGCATGTTTTTCTTTAATTCTGTAGCACTGTACTATTGCCAGAGCACCTGTTATCATTCTAATACATTTATGTCATCTCTGTGGAGAAAAAGTACTCTAACGGGTTAATTTCTCATTTTAACCTCTAGGTCCATAGACCTTTACCTGGAAATCGGAAATCTAAAAAGCTCTGAAAACCAAATTTCTTTTTTTCTTTTTAAATAACATGTTTAGCAGCAGAATCTGACTTGAACTTATGTGAGGCCATTTGTAGCCTTTTGTTTTTATCCTACTTAGATGACTATTCATACTTTTAGTTGCAGAAACATGAATATGTTTGATTATGGGATGATGTTCCAAACCCTGTAGAAAACATTACATAAATACAGTGTATGCACCATATTACTTTTCTAAAATAAACTTTAAAAAAATCAGCTTTCAAAAACATATGGTAAAATGTAAAATGGATGGCTAATGGGAAGCTGCTGCATAGCACAGGGAGATCAGCTCAGTGCTTTGTGATGACCTAGAGGGGTGGGACAGAGGGGCTGGGAGGGAGGCTCAAGAGGGAGGGGATATGGGGATATGTGTATACATATAGCTGATTCACTTTGTTGTACAGCAGAAACTAACACAACATTGTAAAGCAATGATAGTCCAATAAAGATGTAAAATATATATATATATGGTATTGTGATATTGTATAGGGTCATTGCCAATTCTTGTTCAGGTAAAAGCCTAAGAACTGTAGATATTTCTGTAGTAGAGACCTATTAAAGGTAAATATAATTGGGTAATAATAGATGAGTAAAGCAGTCAGTTTTAGAGTCAGGAAGGGACTGTTTGTTAATAAAAGTAAAATCTTTGTATTCATGTTACAGAACGTGGTAATAATACCCACATGTCTAAGTTGTTCTGACATGCAGGAGTTCATTGCAGGCAACTTTCCAATGTTGTTTCCATTTCACCCTGTGAACACATTTGGAAGGTCAGGTCCTGGTCTAGTGAGCTGGTCATTAGAGTTTAATATTAGGATTTTTGTTTGTGCATAAGACAGGTTTTTCTCATTTTTGAGCTAACAGCTGGCAGTAAAATGAGATACCTCTGGACAAAGAAGGTGTTTTTGTCACTTTGTAATTTTAGATGACTTATCTTAAAAGGTAGTTTGTTGCAAAATTAAAAACACTCCCTTGGGGAAAGCCCTAGATTTTTAAGCACACTTTTAAAAACTCAAACCAGTGTTATATAATACCTTTTGATTTTCAATTTCCCCAACTTCTTCTCTTCAGTGTGTTCTGCATCTTTATTTTTAATGGTTTAATATGTCTTTATGAGGTGAGAAAGTAATAGAAAAATACTTATGGTCAGTAGTTTCCTTATGTGTTAAGTTCTTGATACAAGTTTGATGTCTCTATATACACTAGTGAAAATGTACTCAGGCAGTCTATAATAAATGTAAAAAAAACATAATTTAAAATTTAAGATTTGGAGAGAACTGATGTAATGGGAAATGTAGAAGCATTTACTTTTTATTTTTTTAGGAGGAACTGATTGTTTCTGTAACCTAAGAATTAGAATTAAAATTTAAAAAGAATGCATGTTAGGTCCCTTCCCTATTTTTTCTCTCCCCTTCTTTCATTTACTATAAGACTAAATTCCTTACATTAAACATAAGTTTATATTATATTTAAAGGCATTCACATTCTTTTTTACATAATTAACATGATTTGCATATTATAAATCATCATCTATTATGTCATCTAAAGTGAAAGAAGCAAGTCTCTTGGTCCTACAGCTTCAAGGACCTGGAATTTGTCCAACAACCTGAGTGAACTTGGAAGCATATTCCTGCACAGAGCCTTCTTCACAAACCCTAAGCAGATAATCCCATTGAGCTCATCCAGCCTTCTTACCTATATATAGAACTGTGAGATAAGAAATGGGTATAGTTTTAAGCTGTTTGTGGTAATTGTTGTGCAGCGATAGAAAACTAATGTAGATTTTTGGTACCAGGAGAGGGTTGTTAGTTTTCTGCTTTTGCCTATAACAAATCGCTACAAACTTAGTGGCTTAAAACAACATCCTTTTTTTAATCTTACAGTTTTATTGGTGAGAAGTCTAGGCGGATTCTCTGCCTAAGGGTCTTACAAGGTCATATCAGGGTGTTGGCAGGGCTGAGTAATTTTATCTGGAGGATAAAAATCTGGAATCAGTTTGCTTCCAAGCTCATTGAGGTTGTTGGTTGAATTCAGTTCCTTGAGGTTGTTGGACTGAGTTCTTTATTCTATTGCTGGGATTGTTTTCAGTCCCTAGATTTCTTTGGGGTTGCTCTCAGACTGCCTTGTGGCTTGTCCATCTGAGTAGTGGAGAATCTCCCTCATGTCAAATTCCTCTCATGCTTTCTAGCTCTCTGACTTCTTTTCTGCTATCAGCCAGAGAAAACTCTGCTTTTAAACATCTTGTGTGATTGGACTAGGCTCTCCCCAAGGATAGTCTTCTATCTGCAATACAACATAAGCATAGTGATATCTCATCATACTCAAGGTTCCACTCACACTCAAACAGGAGGACGTTCTACAAGGGTGAGGATCCTGAGGAGTTATTCTTAGAATTCTGCATATCAGTCAGCAACTGGTGACCAAGGTTGTAAGTATATTGAGGTAGTGTAATGTGGTGGGCTCAGGAATTAGATTGTCTTGGTTCAGACTCTAGCCTTAGTACTTAACTAACTGTGAAACCTTGGACACATTATTTATTCTCTTTGTGCCTCAGTTTCATCACCTGTTAAATGTAGTTAATATATAACACCTACATCATAGGTTATTTCAAGGAGTAAATTATATAACATCTGTAAAGGTGCTTAGCAAAGTGCCAGATACATAATAAACACTCAGCTAACAGTTAGCTGTTTCTATTATTATTATTTGTTATTTAAAGCAGTATCATTTTCTTTTATGCTTTGGTTTTCATAGAGTGAATTTGACTGAATCAAAGGCATATTTTCGGTAAGAGTGACATGATACCCAAATGAGAGCCTTTTGTCATGGGATCTGACTCATGTGAGCACCCCTCAGGTGGAAGTGTGAGCACTTCTCCCCTCTTCCAGGCAGAAGATGTGTGTTCTTAGATTGCCTGCGCCAGGTGTGTGTAGGTATGTACCTGTGTGCAGTGCCGTGGGAGATGGGTAGAGTGACCTGAGCTGAGACAAGACAAATCAGCATGTGAAGGGCCTCCTATGTCATGCCAAGGACTTCTGGCAGAAAATAGGCAGCTTCTAAATAGGCGTTAGCATGGGGAGATGGGTGAATTACAGAGAGAACTCTGAGGAGAGTGTGGAGCGTGGATTTGAAGATAGAGTTTGAGTCAGTGTGGAAAAATACTAAATTAGGAAAATGCTCTTTATGTCCAGATACTAGATCGTTGCCAGAACATACCCCAAATTCAATAGTTTTTCTTGACATCTTTTTTTTTTTTTTTTTTGTGGTACGCGGGCCTCTCATTGTTGTGGCCTCTCCTGTTGCGGAGCACAGGCTCCGGACGCGCAGGCTCAGTGGCCATGGCTCACGGGCCCAGCCGCTCCGCAGCATGTGGGATCTTTCTGGACCGGGGCACGAACCCATGTCCCCTGCATCAGCAGGCGGACTCTCAACCACTGCGCCACCAGGGAAGCCCTTTTCTTGACATCTTAACAAGAAAAGTTTCGGACGCTCTGATGGACGTGAGGGTGGTCAGTCCTGGTGTATGCTCTTGGTCAGAAAGAGGCAAAGCATCTGATCCAGAAGCAGGTCCAGGTTTGGGATTTGAGTCCAAGGGTAGATAAGAATCTAGGAGATCAGTCTTTGAGGAGCATCTGAGCTGATGCCCAGGAACTATAATCTGCCATCTGGGTTACCCATCCCCAAGGAGTGGGACTGCTGACATGTAGAGGACCAGAGAGCACCAACTGGCAGGGACCTGGGCTGGCCTTCATCTGGCCTTGGATGAATCCAACAGTGCATGACTGTGCCCTGTTTAAAAAAAGTCGGCATTGAGGGAAAGGAATCCAATGAATAGAGTGAGTACGTTGTATGTAAAGCAAGCTGGGTAGGATCCCAGTCACTTAGGGACTTGGTTGGGAATGAGATAGCAGATTATCCCATGAGAGAACAAATCAAAAATGCAATTTTAGGATTTTTTTTTTTTTTTTTTTTTTTTCTTTTTGCGGTATGCGGGCCTCTCACTGTTGTGGCCTCTCCCGTTGCGGAGCACAGGCTCCGGATGCGCAGGCCCAGCGGCCATGGCTCACGGGCCCAGCCGCTCCGCGGCATATGGGATCCTCCCAGACCGGGACACGAACCCGTATCCCCTGCATCGGCAGGCGGACTCTTAACCACTGCGCCACCAGGGAGGCCCGCAATTTTAGGATTTTGTAGTACCAGAGTTGGAGCAGGATTGATATCAGGGCTGATTTATCAATAGCACGGACTGAATAATCTCAGTGTCTGCCCATATTCTTCTCAAGTAGGCCATGAGCTGGTCTCAGAGGTGCAGGGATTTGAGAGTGAGGGTTAAGTCGCCTGAGTGGTAGAGTCAGAGGGCCCACAAAGGTAGCCCAGTAAGCCCCGGGTCTTTGGAAGGGACCACACTCTGGAAGAGTCCCTTGGATTCTCCAAGATTCTTTTTCTGAAGGGCTCTTTCCCAGGGGGATTTCTCATTTCCATTGACTCCCTAGGCCTGGGCATGTATGGCCAGCTGCAGAGAGATCAGATCAAGGGGAAAGCCCCAGCTTTTTTTATCAGAAAACATCCTCTGCTGCAATATTTGTGTTCCAGGTTTGGATGGCATTCCTTGCAAGGCCTTTTGTTGCCAGAGCATGGTTGATGCCAGACACAGCTTGGTCTGTAGCAGGGAGATACTCCTGTTCCAGTGACCCTGCTTCTGGGCAGCATGAGCCTTTTGGCAGAATTCTAAAAAATGAGCTATAGTAAGAGAGAATTATGTACAACATGGTTGCTGTGGCCCCTTCTGAGGCTGTCCTTCTGTTCACATTTGGAGGATAGGAAGTAAGAACTTTCTCTGGAAATTTTGAGTGAGAAACCTAAATCTTTCAGGAGCAAGTGAAGATCCACTCCTTGAAGAAGACTTCTTTTTCTGAACACTCCTTAATTCGGAGGATATACTGTTAACTACCCTTACCGATACTGTCCTGTGATACTCAAGGGCCTTCTATGAATTGGACGTGAGGGTCATATTCCAACATCTTTCCACTGTATCATGACAACTATAGAGAGTAGGGAATCCTTGGCCAACCCACCTGAAGGGCTAGATGTGTGGGAGGAGGATTTGAGAAGAATTTTCTACTTTCTTCTCTGCTTGCATATGACATAAATATTATTTACATTTTGTGTTTGTATTCCTTCCTATAGCTACCTTAAATATGCCTGTCTATCTTGTTTTGTCTGCTTTGGATTCAGACCTTCTAGGGGAATGGTCTGTCTGATTTTCCTTCTTCTATACTCTATTTTTCAGGCATTAGGTGCCACCTTTCAAGGCTTCTAAACTTCCTACCCGTACCTCTTTCCAGAACCTTATTATTTCACACCTAGGTCATGGTAATAGCCTATTTAATTCTTTTTCCTTTCATACAATTTTCCCTCCACACACAGTCCATCCTGCATATTAGAGTTGTTGGATGCCTACCCATCATCCATTCTCCTTCATCCTTCCCAGTTGAATCCTCTTTCCTGCTTCCCACTCTTCCTCCATGTAGCAGTATATTGTTACCAAGAAGATGATTCCTGCTGGGCCGCATCCTGATTAGCCTTTGCACTTTCTGTTAGGTGAAGCACAAAACTTCCTCATTGACACATTTCCCGTTTATTTCCTGTTATTTCTCTAATTTTGCTGCTTGAACCACCACGTTTGAGTCCCCTTGTTCTTTGCTAGCTGTGTCTTCCAACCAAATTTACCAGTATCACTCATCTTGCTTCCTCTGCACAAAATGACTCACCTGCTCTACCATTCGTTCATTGGGATAACATTCCCTGCAGTGGAATCACAACTTATGCAGGGTGTAGGTTCTGAAACCAGTTCATATGGCAACAATCTCATGTCATTAAAATTATGGACCATGAAAAGGAACGGTCCTAACTATAATATTTATTTTCTTTCTTTGATTTTTTCTTATTTATTTTTTCCTTTCATTGAATGGATATAGTTTAATTTGTGTAATTTAAATATGAGTATGATAAAACTGTTGATCTTGAAATGATTTTCTACCTCTTCTGTTGACAAATTTCTATGCCATTCATTCAGCAACTGGAACTAACCTCATCTTGTGTGTTGGGGATTCCCAAGACTACCCCACATTCAGAGATTCACTAGAAGGACTCCTGGGACTCAGTATATAGTTGTACCCATGGGTAAGATTTATTTCAGTGATGTAGCAAGGCAGTACAGCTGGATCATAAGGGAAGAAGGCTCAGGTAGAGTCTGGAGGAACTCATGTATAGATTTCCTTACGCTTTCTCCCTCCCATGAGGGGTCACACAGAGCTCACTCTTCTCCCAGTAATGAAAAAGCAGCCACACACATGTGATGTTTCTGTACAGGGAGACCCATTAGGAAATTCAGTACCCAAGATTTTTACTGGGGGCTTGTAGGCACCTTCTGCCTTAGCATGTACCAAAATTCCAGATTCCCAGAAGAAAAGCAGGTGTTCAGCATAAACCGTAGTGTTTACACCGTCTAGGAACAGTGAACCACCCTTACCCATTAACTGTTTACTGGGGGCACCCTGAGAACACAAGTTCCCATATGCCAGTCAAGGGCCAGTCTTACAAGCAGGCCTCTGAGGCCTGCTAGGTTTACTCCTTTTGCAAACCTTGTCTATTGAAAGAATTTCATAACATACTCTTTTCTCATATTTTATTTTCACTTTGGTCCATCCTCAGGACTTGGAACTGTATGTTACGTTACATCTGTATGTACTAAATGTTTCTGAAATGAATGAAGTTTATTTGTATATCTACTTTATAATAATCAGACATTGCTTTGTGAGTTTTGTGTTTAAATCATGTTTCTTTATTAATACTGAAGATGTTGAATAAAGGAACTATATTCTAGAATTTCATTTGTTGATTCTCATGGCATATTTTATTTATTTATTTATTTTTTTTTGCGGTATGCGGGCCTCTCACTGTTGTGGCCTCTCCCGTTGCGGAGCACAGGCTCCGGATGCGCAGGCCCAGCGGCCATGGCTCACGGGCCCAGCCGCTCCGCGGCATATGGGATCCTCCCAGACCGGGGCACGAACCCGTATCCCCTGCATCGGCAGGCGGACTCTTAACCACTGCGCCACCAGGGAGGCCCCTCTCATGGCATATTTTAAAATAACCGATAAAGAACTGCACAGTAGATGTTGTTAAATAAATGTTGTTTACTGATAACTAATGTTACCTTTTAGAATTCGTCAGCACAGAGCTGTGGTTGTTGGATGATTATAAGAAGGGAAAGGATGAACCTTAGTGATTGGGAAATACTTGATTGCCTTAGGTATATTCTTATAATAAGATAATTCATTTGTTTCTTTATCGAGGAAGTTGCATATATTTTGAAGATGTGAATGAAGAGAGTACAGTTAATTTAAATGGACTGGGAAAATTCAATTTTAATAGCTGTAGTAAAGCTATATATTTAGGAAAAATCTAAAAACAGTGACTACACCAGTGGAATTTGGGTTAGGAGATAAGAATCAAAGGAAAAATGGATCTTTCTTTTTTTTTCATTTTTTCTCCCTGTTGACTGCACAGTGCTCTTTGTTATTCAGTGTTTCTATAACCCTTGCCCAGAAATGTTCAGATACAAAGCATCATCTTTTAAAAACAATATCAAAACTATGGTCTCTGGATCTTGGAGATTAGTTCTTTACATGACCAACTCTTTGAAATGCTTTCATGTCTGATAAGTAGAATTTTGCTACTAAAATTTTCTTATTTTTGGCATATTTTTGGTGCCCTTTTAATATACCATAGGGAGGGTTCTCCAAAAGCTGACTTCAAGGCTTTGTCTAAGTCTCAGATCTGTATTAAAAATTGAGCAACGCTATAGGCTCATAAAACTTTAACCAGATTTAAAGTTTTGTGAATCATTTCTAATGGAGCTGATGGATCACACCAAATTGTCAAAAGACATGCTGACTTTATTAATGTGGTTTTCTAATTCCTTGGTGAAATAATACTTTACTTATAGAGAAGTACCTGCCTTATGATATTGACAAAATCAAAATGTAAAAAAAAAAAAAAGCCACTAAGCAGTCCAAATGGATGCCACAGTATTTATACACTATCCTTTGCATGTTCTTTACAGAAAACCCCTTAAGCAGTGGGTATAATAAGCTAATGCCAGCTAAATTTACTTTATTCTGTATGCAATAAAAAACTAGTCTACCCAAAAAATGTCACTGAAATCTGACTGTCTGAACATGTTTGTAAAACTATAGAAAGGGACAGTGGCTACACTGCTAAGGCTCTCTCATAACTTTACCATGGAAAAGATGATACGCTTTTCACTGTGTCTTCCACATTGTCATGTCAGTTATTTCTTCTTTTAAAAAATTAGCCCAATTTAAGAAGTACTTTGAAAAGCAAGATATGGAATGCTTTTAAGGTAAGTCTCTCATTACCTCTTATAAATTATTTTTGAACTTTTAAAGGAAATAGAGGCAAGACAGTTAAAAAAAAAGACACGTTAGCTGAGCTTTTAGTGAATAAAATATTTATTGAGACAGTACCAAATAAAAGGTTTCCACCTGTGAAACAATCTGTACAGGATTTGCTTACCTACAGAAACCTAACCGAGTTCCTCAGTTAAACTTGCCTTTGACGGTATCAGGAGAATTTCCTTGGTACAGCTTAGGTGATTAAAAAGGCAACCTCAGCTGAGATGTGGCAACCAAAAGAGCTTTTGTGATTTTAAGTTGCGTCAGTAGAGACAGTGCCCAGATCATAATAGTCCTTTGTGTGCTGACTTCTGTCCCGTGTTAAGAGAGTTTTGACAGATTAGTGTGCATCTATAAGGGGACAACCAGGATAGTGAAGGAACGTTTGTCACATCAGACAAGGAAAGAGTTATTTTCTTGTAGAAGAGAAAATGTAGAGAAGGAGGGACTCCTGCCTTCAGAAATTTGAAGGGCTATATGTATGTAGGAGAGGAATTAAAACTACTTGAAGGGACAGAGCTGGGATTGAAGGCAGTTGGTCACAGAGCAACATGTTTGAATTTGGCGTAAGGAAGTGTCCACTCAGCTGAAACTACACCTGGATTTGCTGCTACCTAGTAATGGCACCTGTTCTTACTTCAGGTGTCCAAGCAGAGGCTACTTGTATGTATTTGGGTTTGAATAGGGGTTTTTAGGATATCCTTCATGTTTGTTCCTTGAAAAAGTTGACATGGCAGAAAAATGGTACATATGTGCCCAGCTGTGCTGTTGAAAGCAGTGTTCGTCTTTAAGAATGTCTGTTAGTTGCTGTGAGCCTCGCTTTCCTCAGTGTACTGATAACTTTGTGATTGCAGAATATTCATTGGTATAAAGAAGTCATGCATCTTATTCCTTTGATTCTCACGCAGTGTCTGTGGGGTCACAGGGCGGGGACTGTCATCCCCATTTTAGAGGTCAGGAGACCATGGCTCAGCTCAGCTAGAGGAAATGACTCACCCTATGCGATACAGTCAGAGCTTGGATCACATCTGGCCTTTTGATTCCTGGTCCAGCATATTTACCATTTTTTACCACTCTAGAATGCCTTCTTGAGGTTCCTTCCAGCTTGAAATATTTAGGGCACTAATTATTTATAATGAAAAAGAGACTTTATTTTTCTCATCCGGCTTTTTAAGTTATTTAATTTTGTGTGTATTATATTCTGGATGTTATTCAGTAAAGAGGCATCTGTAAAAGCCTGTGTTTTCTCTCCGTGGGCTTTCCCGTCTGAGGACAGGGATTCTGTGGATTAGGATCATGAGATAGTATGTGGGGGAGATATAAGTAGATACGCTACGGTGATATATGTGTGTGTGTGTTTAAAGACACCAAAGCTGGGAAGAATTTTAGACTGAATACTTTGAAAAATCAACAGGAAAAAACCATCCCTTTGCTTAGAAACTGTAAATCATTAGCATTTCCTAGGGATGATCTTTGCTGATTTCTGAAAGTGTGTCTCTTTAGTTTAAATCTGACAACAGTGTGCTGTCAGAATTGATTATTTGAGCACACTTAGTTTTTTGTGGTCCTAAAGATATCATGAAGCCTGGGTAATTAAATACTGAAGGCAGGGCATCTGGCCTTACTTCAGTTAAAAATAATTGCCGAAAGAATGCCTGTAATTTAAATACAAAAATTTGATGACATTTTATCCTCTAAAGGCATCCATACTCTAAATCTTAGTTCTTAAAACCACCTTCTTTGAAAAGTCTTGTTGAAAGACAGAAAGGAAAATATATTTTCTTTAATAAATCAACATAACATATTGTGACTTCTAATTAAGGATATTATTTCTATATTTTTGGAACTGACTGTATTTCACTGCCATTAAATTTTACCATATGTTAAATAAAATTCCATTGGATACATTTTGCAATGTCTGGGGACCAATCTGGCTGATTAGCTTTGCTCTGGGAACCCTGATGTCCTGTATGTGTTGAGTGAAAGATTCAAAATAATTGAAGGAAAATAATAGAGTAACATTGTAGACCCTTCTACTGTGAAAATGAACCATCCAAGTAATAAATAAGCTTTTCTGTCTATAGTTGACACAATTTAACAGAGAAAATATTTAAATTTAAGGAAAGAAAAATTCTTTATATATTTGATTTGATTACATATTTCCATTTCTTTCATTTACATGTCAGGGTTTACTTTTGTTGAGCTGAATCTTTTTGTGATTTCTTCTGTCCTTTGCTGGGTGGGAAGACAAACTGTGACATATTTAAAGCTGCTGATGTTTAATCTGGAAAAAAAGACAGATCCATTGTAGCACATTGTCTCGGACCTTGAAAAAGGGTGTCAGTAGCATTTGACAGAGAGTAGAGCCTGCCAAGTTCCTGCGCAGTGATAATTTTCATTTAATATACAGCGACAAAGTCCTAGAGATATGAATGACTGGATTAAAGGGGGAAGGTTTTCATTTTCACATGAGGGTTTCTTTCCCTTTCCTACTTTAGCTAACTTATTTTTGTGTAACTGGCTTAGGAAGACTGTGCAGATCAGAGTTTGGGATTGAGATGGTTTTTACTGCAAGATGAGAATTTGACTTCTTTGTAGGGCCCAGGTATTCAGAAGATGATCCTCAGTAGGACAGTAACCAATACACTTCATTTCCATGAAAATTCAAATAGAATAAGATGGCATTTGGAAGACTAGGCTTTTTTTTTGTTTGTTTGTTTGTTTGTTTTTTTGCGGTACACGGGCCTCTCACCGTTGTGGCCTCTCCCGTTGCGGAGCACAGGCTCCGGATGCGCAGTCTCAGCGGCCATGGCTCACGGGCCCAGCCGCTCCGTGGCATGTGGGATCTTCCCGGACTGGGGCACGAACCCGTGTCCCCTGCATCGTCAGGCGGACTCTCAACGACTGCGCCACCAGGGAAGCCCTGGAAGACTAGTTTTGAAAGGAAAAACAATACACGTTGGCTGCAAACATCAGTTAGATGCTGCAACATGGTACTAAGGGGAATTTTGGATCTTCTTTATTCATTAATCTTTAAAAAATGTTCAATTTATTACCTCAGGGTTCAGTATCAAATTAAAATAGATAAATGGAGACTCTAATAATAGCCGTCTGTCTAGAGTTTTTTTGATTTGGTTTCTCTGGAAAGAGGAAAGATGGATTAGTTAATCCTTGGATGTCTTTTAGATATTTCAGTGAGGAGAGTGCCGGGGTTAGGGTAGGAAGATAAAAGTCATGTGAGCAGATAATCCAGCAGCTTCAGTGAAGTGTTGAAGACTGGAATGGAGGAGCGAGGAAAGGACCAGCCACTCGAAAGCTGGAGAAAACAGGTAGCCTGCAAAGACTGTGTAGGGACTTAAGAGTCACGTGGGTAAGGATGTTTAGAGTAAAATAAATGGGCAATGGCTCTGTTAATGAACAAAAAAAGTTATCTCAAATATGAATGTGTAGGCCACTGTAGTATATCATTAGAGTGTTGTTATGAGAGTATAAGCGATAATATATAAATTCAGATTATTGAAAGTGACAAATCTTGTAAGAATTTTAATAAAAAATTAAATTGTGCATGTCTCTTAAGCCAGAACATGATGTGAGAAGGTAATAGACAACCAGAAAGTGCATACATCTAATGGACTGGAAATGAGTTACTGAGTCATTCAACATAGCTGGAGCCAAAGGTCCTGGGGAAAAGCTGAAAAAATAAGGAACAAACAATGCCCCTGGTAAAATGGGCTTATTATAATAAGTCACAGAGGAATCTTTGTTGTGTTTCACATCTTTGAAGAAAGAATTTCAAATGTCAAACACATCTGATATGTATTGTACTTAATACTGGGTAACAAATGTATAACTAAGAAGAGCTATTAACCAGTTTCTGTAGGTAGTTCTCTCCTCTCAAATACAGTCTGCCATGGGCGAGCACGCTGGTGTTTCCCTACATAGAATTAGTTGGACTGTGTGGATTTCAACAACAGTTGTAGGTTTTAGATTTCAGTTCTGAGAAAATTTATCTTTCAGGTATCTAGTGGTGATGCTACCTGTTCTGCTTAATTTAGTTGTTTGTCAATATAAACAGTTTTGTTACTGTAGCTGTGGAGGAGCCTGGAAAGGAGACTTTATACCCAGATATTTAGAATTACCTTTTTACTCTGCTTAAAGACACTTGAACTGGTGTCCTCTTTGAGGAGGGGTTGTAGTGTCCTATTTTTCCCAGCAGTGTGGCTGGACATTTTTGGCATCACCCAGTGGGCAGTGAGGGTTCCGAGTTGATGGGTAAGCAGGAAGGCAGGACAGTTTTCAGGGGCCTCCCAAAGCAGATCTCAGCGTGAGATTGTTATTTAGTGAGAAATTCCCATAGCTTCACACCTAAACATACGAGATGTAAATATGAGGTATTTATAGTCCGACGTTCTTTTAGCGATTACAGTATTGAAAATTAAATCCCTGCTTTCCAGTGAGGGTCTGCCATTTATTAGAGAGATTTTTTTTTCTTTTGTGTTAAGCGGGCCTCTCACTGTTGTGGCCTCTCCCATTGCGGAGCACAGGCTCTGGACGCGCAGGCTCAGCGGCCATGGCTCACGGGACCAGCCGCTCCATGGCATGTGGGATCTTCCCAGACCGGGGCACAAACCCGTGTCCCCTACATCGTCAGGCGGACTCTCAACCACTGTGCCACCAGGGAAGCCCCTAGAGAGATTTTTAAATGATTATTGAGGATCCTTGGGCCCTTAAGAAAACAGGGATTGTTTGAGAAACATGGCAGATATAAGATACAAGGGGCAGGCTAACTGTATTTTTTCCCAGACAATATGCATTAGAATCTTGAATATCAGTCCTTGCAGTGCATGCAGCAGATGTTTTTATACAGCAGCTTTTGGGTAACTTGACCTGTAGGGGTGGCTTCTTGGTTTCCAGGTCAGTGCATGATCTGGCCTATGGCAGCCTGTCTGATCTCAACGCCCACCATGGCCTATGCCAGCCTGTCTGATCTCAATGCTCATCATTTTCTTGGTGCTCCTTCTGTTCCAGCCTCATGACCTTCTTGCTGTTCTTAATTTGTTTCCAACTCAGGGCCTTTCTGTTTGCCCTTTACTTGCTGTTCCCTCTAGCCTGGAACCACGCTTTCCTGAGCTCTCCCTTGGCCTGTGCCCTCCCTTCATTGAGGACTCTTTTCAGGTCATCTCACCAGAGAGGCTTTGCCTGATCAGCTCATCTGGAAGAGCCCTTCTCCCCTCACTCTGCATCCTCCTCTTATGCTTTAGTTGTCTTCATAGCACTTACCTTTACCTGAAGTTATATTCTGTGCTTGTTTGCTCTTAAGTGCTGTGAGGTCAGGCTTCATCTGTCTGTCTTGTTCACTGAAAGATTCCCAGTGCATTAGCAGTACTTGGCACCATGGTAGGGACTAAGTCAGTATTTGTTCAGTGAATGAATGATTGTCCAAATGTATCATGAAAATACGTACCTTATTAGGCTAGTTGTGCTTTACTTTATAAAATTTTGGAGGTCTGGAATTTGTTTTTTCCCACTCCAAGTCAGTGAAGGTCTAGTGTTTATATTTGTGTTACTTGGTGTTAGAGATGTGGAGTGCTAATCACTCATTGCTTCCCCCCCTCCTCTCCTTGATTCCAATTGAATATAAACACAAAATGAACATTGGGTAGAGATTGGTATATGTTTTATTAAACTGAGCAAGTGCCCAGGACCCTACAATGCAGAGATTTTGAGAAGCTAGATTCGAATCAACTTGGATTCAAGAATGCCCAGTGGAGTACTTGCTCCTGTGGCAGTTACCCTCCTCCCTTGATTGAGAGTTGAGTAAATCTGACCGGGAGGGTTTATGGCAAGAAATGAAAAACAGAGAGCCCACCTTCGTTCTCAGCAAGACATGAGCAGGCCATGAAAAGACAAAATTGAACTTGTTTTATTCATCCACTAGTTAAAAATGTGAATTGTGGCCCAGGGGATGTCAGATTCCACTGGTTAGATTAGCAAATTCTCCGCATATGGAAATGATTCCATAGGCAGGTGGAAAGAGAAATTGAAAGGATTTATCCAGCTCCACCCCTCCCACTTGGGGAACCAAGCAGCCCTGCCATCTTGGGTGGAAAGAAAGGGGATGGTTTGCAATTATAGTTATCCCCTGAACAATTGCATTTGTGACACATATATTAAAATACACCTACAAATAAATAATCTTGACCGGAAAAGAGCTATCAACACAGGAAGTTTCTGAGAGTTGATTGCAATTGTGAGTCATCCAGACATCTGCCAAATTAAAGTAAGCTCTGTTTGTACATATGTTTAAAGGGAAGAACGGATGTTAATCCAGCATCTATTCAACACCTGTTAATAAGAAAGGTAATACTTATGAAAAAATATCATGTTATTTTTAGTATGGGTAATCTATTTAGTATGGTTAATATTAACTTCAAGTATAAATTCAGGAGCTTTTATGTTTCAGGTTCGTGGGAGTAAGGGAGAAGTTCTGTACATTTTGGATGCTACCAACCCACGGCACTCCAACTGGCTTCGCTTTGTTCATGAGGCACCATCTCAGGAGCAGAAGAACTTGGCTGCCATTCAAGTGAGCTTATTTGCTTCTTATTTGTACTCTGTACTGCGAGGGGAATGAACTAATTTATAACTGTACTCCCTGTTTTAAATTTATTTCCCAATGACCTGCTTCAGATAACAGTAACTAACTCCTAAAAGCAGAGAAATCTCATCTAGGCAGCATGTGCAGGAAAGGGCAAGCCTAGCTGTAAATTGACACCAGATCACTCACTCTATGAGAATCCTTGAGGGAATGAATTACATCGGCTGATATTGTCCTTGGCGGATTCTGCTTTCAAGTTCTTTTAATTCACTCAGTGAATGTTTATTGATAGTTTTTCTGTTTGATGGTTTATTTGGCTCATAGCGCCATATTCTGTGTTATTGTTTAGGAAAGGCTTCATGGAGAAAGTTTATTTGGGTATATCCCTATGACTGTACTCTGAGCTTCTTGAGGGTATTGTATTACTCAGGGTTTTCAGAGAAACAGAACCAGGAGGATCTATGTATCTATATCTATATATCTATATCTATGATGTATAGCTATCCATCTGTCAGCCCGTCCATCCATCCATCCAGAGAGAGAAAGAGAGAGACTGAGAAAGAGGCTCATTGTAAGGAATTGGAGGCTGGCAAGTCCAAAATCTGCAGAGCCAACGTCCCACTTTGAGTCCAGAGGCAACAGGCTGCTGTAGAACAAGGAACAGCTGATGGTCTAGTTCAAGTCTGATGACTGGAAGGCTGCTGTAGAATCAGCAAGAGCTAGTGTCCCACTTGAAAGGCCGTCAGGCCTGAAGGGTGGATATTCCAGTTTAAAGGCCATCAGGCAAAAGAATTCTCTTTTACTTGGGGGAAGGAGACCCTTTTGTTCTTTTCAGGACTTCAACTGATTGGCCGAGACCCACCTACATTGTGGAGGGCAATCTACTTTACTCAAATTCATGCATTAAAATGTTAATCTCGGGGGCTTCCCTGGTGGCGCAGTGGTTGAGAGTCCGCCTGCCGATGCAGGGGACATGGGTTCGTGCCCCGGTCCGGGAAGATCCCACATGCCGCAGAGCGGTGGGCCCGTGAGCCATGGCCGCTGAGCCTGCACGTCCAGATCCTGTGCTCCGCAACGGGAGAGGCCACAACAGTGAGAGGCCCGCGTACCGCCAAAAAAAAAAACCAAAAAACAAAACGTTAATCTCATTCAAAAACACCCTCACAGAAAAAACAGAGTAATGTTTGAAAAACTGTCTGGGTGCCCTGTGGCCCAGTCAAGCTGACACATAAAATTAACTCTGCCAGGTAGGATCAATGTTTTCTTGAATTCTGTATCCCTATATCTTAGTATAGTGCTACACACAACATTAGTCTCTAATACAAACTGTGAGTTGAACTTCAGTGATCCCTCGGTGGAAATTAAGGGAAGAAGAGAAAAAGCCAAGGCAAGGAGTTTTTAGAGGGGCTCTATAATTAAAACTCACTGGACAGATCATTAAGAGAATAAAGAAACATTCTGTTGGGGAATTAACTTATCACATGTGAAAACTCAGCTCCTGAATCCTAAACTGCAGAAGAGGAAGCAAAGCTATGGTTGGCAGAAGCAAGAGGGAAGGGAAAAGAATAAGGGAAGTAACAATTCTTTGAGTATTTACCCATGTGCACTATTCTAGAAGCTTCATATATATTATGTCATTTATTCAAAACTCTGAGAGCTTATGCTGATTTCACTCAATTCCAAGTCTAAAACCAACAGGGGCAAGAGGGAAAATGCACAGAATTAGGTTTTAAAGTAACCAGAAAACACAGTCATTTAGAATATTTCATTTCCTGATGTTATCAGCTAACCAGATTTCTTCAGTAAAAATAAGTAGTGGATCACCAATGTGATTACTGTTTCTTTTTGTATGGATAAATGAGTGATGACTTACCAAAGGGCCACGTGGGGGATGGAAAATGGGATCTTTTGGCAGCCAGCTGTATTCAAGCCGCTTTTTAGATTGTTCATGACATGTGTTGATCCAATCACACATTTAAGTTCATCTCTTTTTTTTAATTTGTAGACATTATTTTTTTTCAAGTATTTTATATTTTTTAAGGTTTTCTGAGGCATACTCATCTCACAGGATCTTCAGTTATATCCTAATTTTAATTTACAGTCTCAGTTTAAGTGTTTCTTTGTAAATGTTAACAATATCAAAATTGCCTGTAGAACCATGAAACCTAATTTAGGCAAACCCATTGTTTTGTAGGTTCTTCATTATTGCGTTTTAGAGAATATTATTCTGTTTAAACTAGATTCTTTTCTTCTTATGCTTAAATAATGATTTTAAGCTTTTCTCAAATTCCTTTTTGGGCATTTCTTCCTATTGGCTGTTATTTCTGCAGCATCAGAGGCTCTCTCCATTTGCCCAAACTTTCAAGGTGTAATATGCTCAGCTTTGAGTTTTGCCCCAGAATCTCTCAGGTTATCCTGGTTGAAGAGTTCCCTTCAACTGTACATTTTGCTTATACTGAATTCTTTAGTTAACGGATTACTGTCAGTAAGTGTTTGTCTCCATCTTTCGCTACCCACATTTGCTACTCTATGCCCTGTTTATTTCATCATATTGTAGCCACCTACACTTCTCTCCTTTTTGGTAACCACGATTTCTAAGACTTACACAGTTTTCATGTTAATTCGGTGTATTCAGTGCAGTACTTTTCTTCCTCTATTTCAACTGTGTTTCTTTCCTTGAAAGCAAATAGGAATCTACAAAAGATGACTGTTGCAACTTTGGTACCCCAAGATGTTATTGTTTGACTTACTAATAGGGGGTGAAGTGGGAGTGGGATTAGAGTAGGACTCATAAACTAGCTAGAGGCTATGTGAAGTTTCACACTTGACTTTAATTAGAATCTATGACTGTTCAGAGGCCACTGTGAGAGTCTCTGGGTGCAGAAGTGATGATAGTGCCTTTAATTCCTTTTAACATGGTTTTGGCCTTTCCTAAGAGCGGGGTTGAGTGCGGTGCTACCATGTTTCTTGCCATGGAGCACAGTATGGATCTTTGCTAGCTCCCTTGAGGTAACGTCTTTCTTACTTGAACAGTAGCTGGAGAAGCTGATTGCTCAGGGTTCAAAATCACATCTGAGCTAGAGGCAGAGAGCTTAATATTTGGGTCACATGGCTGACAGTGATATCATCCTTCTGATTCGTTGGGATTATCTCCTGAGGACTGCGTTCCAGATACACTGAATTGGTAAGAGAAGATCATAATGTTTCCTGCAAAGCATTATGAATCACTTGCATTCCAAATTGCATCTGAAATTTTGGGTATTCAGGAAATATTTTATTTGAGCTGTATGTCCCAGGAGTGAAGTAAATGAGAAACATTTGTGGCTATGTGGCTTGCATGGTGGAAAACGTCAATACTTGGTCCAGTTTTTTTGGACAAAGGATTAAGAATTCGAGGTCTGTTTTGGAAGAGGATGGGAACTCTTTTTTGGAGACTCAGTTATACTTCTAGTTTTACAGTTTATTTGATTTTGGAAGACTTGCTATGGAAATGATGATTTAAATATCTAAATTACTGAAGAAGGGTCTCATAGGCTAACAATTCCTCCCACATGCGCACATTTCAGAATAATCAGTTGAACTGGATGTTCAGACCCATGAAAACTATTTCCAACTAAACCAGAAAATTTTAAACATGAACGATTTGGCTTAAAATGAACCAAGAGAATTCTTAAGCTCCATAAGAAACGGGTGATTCTTATTAAATGTTAATTTTATTATACTAAAGGAAAAAAATATGTAATACTTAAAAAGTAATTGAACTACTTAGTGTTTTGCAGGCTTTTGAAAATTTCTGATCTTTTGGTAGAAAACTATTTGTTTAAATACAGAATTATGTCATTTAAAGTTAAAACTTGAAATTCTATAGTCATTTCAGAACTAGAGTATTATATCTCATGTTCTTAAGACATGTGTCCAGATATAACTTTCCTGGGACTTTTCACAGTATATTATCTTATCAACGTAATGAAAGATGGCTTGTTCTAAAAAAAAAAAAAAAAAAAAAAAGGAGCATATGGAAGAATATTTGGGTCTTGGTCCACTACTCCGTGAGGGGTGCCAGGCTATGGGGATGGTCTAACTGAGTCTAGAGGGCACTGGGCTTTGAGCTGTGCTTGTGGTATCAACACAGCTCCACCCCGATTCTGGTGTCAGTTTGGTTTCCCCATTGCCAGGAAAGCTATTTTATTACATATTATTTGGTCTCATACCTGTGCCTTGTGAGAGGATGGACAGTCTTAGGCAGTTTATCCCAGAGTCTTTTCATTATGAAGAAGGGGGAGATCAAGTGTGGCTCTCCAAGGAGAGCAGCAACTTGCGTGTTTTTAGAGCTCAAATAGAACTTTCTCCATTGTCATCAAGCCACCAAGGTCAACAGGCTTATCAAATAGTGTTGATGCAGAATGGTACCAGCCAAACAGCCAACCAGAAGAAATCTCAAAAGGATTTATCACTTATACCCAAAATTATACATAGTTTCCTCTAATTCTGTTTCTTCCCTATTTCTATTTTTTCCCTATCAGATTTATACAAGTAGTAGTTCTACAATATTTTCTAGACTCTGTATGTTACAGAATTGTAAGGTGCAGCTCTCTAGCGATTTTCTTCAATAAAATATCAGTTAAGTAACTTGCAGGTCTGTCTTTTAATGGGTTATCTTCCAGTAAGGTACATATTTGTCTTTCACTAGGGTAAAAATTTAAACTAAATTAAAATCACAAGTAATTGATCCTATGAGGTTTTAACTACCAACCCTACTGTTGCCGTATGTTCCTGCAGGGAGTGGGGGAATTTTATTACATATCAGTTTATTATTTTCAATGAGGTTGTAGTTTATTGGTAGGGAAAGTGAATATGTATAGAGAGATCTTTAAGGTATATAGTGATACCTTGAAGGATGAGTTAATCTTAATAATGATGATGTTGGCAGCTAACCCTTTCTGCATGCTTACTATACACCAGTAAATGGTGATATGTATTAAAACCTTAATACTTACTCTGACATTATAATTATCATTTCCTTTGTCACATGAGGATACTGGCACACAGAGAATCTAAGTGACTTGTCTGAGCCACACAGCCTGGGGGTAGCTGGATAGGATTTGAACCCTGGTGAATTATCTCCCCTGTCTACTCTCTGAACCTCTGTGCTCTAATACCTTAGAGTTGAGATAAATTATAAAGGAGTAAAGTCAGATTTAAAAAACCTTCCAGGGGGAGTGATAAATTGGGAGATTGTGATTGACGTGTACACACTGCTATATATAAAATAGTTAACTAATAAGGCCCGACTGCATAGCACAGGGAACGCTACTCAATATTCTGCAATGACCTGTATGGGAAAAGAATCTAAAAAAGAGTGGGTATATGTATATGTATAACTAATTCACCTGAGACTAATACAACACCTGAGACTTTGCTGTACACCTGAGACTAATACAACATTGTAAATCAACTAACTATACTCCAATAAAAATTAAAAAAAAACTTCCATATATCTGAACTTGCTATTTAGATATTTTGAAACTGCTGAAAATTTGCAAAACAATTTAATTTTTTTTTTTTTTGTGGTATGTGGGCCTCTCACTGCTATGGCCTCTCCCACTGCGGAGCGCAGACCCCAGACGCACAGGCTCAGCGGCCACGGCTCAGGGGCCCAGCCTCTCCGTGGCACGCATGAACCCACGTCCCCTGCATCGGCACCACTGCGCCACCAGGGAAGCCCAAATTTTTTAAAATATATTTTAAAGTTATTTACATCACATACTCCTTGATCTTTTTTAAGTTCCCCAACTACCCATAATTCATTACAAAGCATTGCACCTTCTTCTCTTCATATAAAGGTGATGTCTAGGCAATATCTGTCCTGGCCTCTTTTTCCCTTTGGTTCCTTTCTTTTTATCTTAGCTGCTAGCTAATGTGTTAAAAATGAGATCAAGTTAACATTTAGATCTCTGAAATTTAAAAAAAGTAAAATTTCCGGGGTTTCCCTGGTGGCGCAGTGGTTGAGAGTCCGCCTGCTGATGCCGGGGACACGGGTTCATGCCCTGGTCCGGGAGGATCCCACATGCCACGGAGCGGCTAGGCCTGTGAGCCATGGCTGCTGAGCCTGCACGTCCGGAGCCTGTGCTCCGCAACGGGAGAGGCCACAACAGTGAGAGGCCCGTGTACTGCAAAAAAAAAAAAAAAAAAAAAAAAAAAAAGTAAAATTTCAGAATCAGAGCATGTCCGGTTGGGTATAGGGGAAATTTTCGAGTAGGTAGGATTTTCTTTGTCTCTAAATCCAGAAACCATACAGGAAGTTTTCTCAACTACCTCCATTGAAGACCATCCTGCTTCTCAGTGTCCTTGTGTCACCCAGCAATAAAGTAGAATGTGTTGTTGCCTTTTGATTTATCCGACGGTTCTATGAATCACTTTAGAGCTTTATTGGAGCTTGACTTTTGAGCTACTTTTTTTTGCATTGACAAACATTTCATTTCTTTTTTAAAAAATTTTTATTGGCGCATAGTTGATTTACAATGTTGTGTTAGTTTTCAGATGTACAGTAAAGTGAATCAGTTAGACATATACATGTATCCACTTTTTTTTTTTTTTTAGATTCTTTTCCCATACAGGCCATTACAGAGTATTGAGTGGAATTCCCTGTGCTCTACAGCAGGTTCTTATTCGTTATCTATTTTATATATAATAATGTGTCTATGTCAGTCCCAATCTCCCAATTTATCCTCCCCCACCCCGCCTGCTATCCCCTGGTAACTGTAAGTTTGTCTTCTACATCCATGCCTCTACTTCTATTCTGTAAATAAGTTCATTTGTACCCTTTTTTTTAAGATTCCACATATAAGTGATATCATATGATATTTTTCAGAACGATTTTTATCTAGCCTGTCTTATCTGTATGTATTTGTGGTTACATTAGTTATATATTTGCTGTGTAACAAATTTCGCCCACATTTTAACAGCTTAAAACAACAAACATTTATTATTCATACTTTTTCTGAGGGTCAGGAATTCAGGAGCAACTTAGCTGGGTGGTTCTGGAGTTCTGGCTCCGGGACTGTCACGAGGTTGCAGTCAGGTAGTCAGCTGGGGCTGTTTGGTCTCAGAAGACTTGATTAGATTTCACTTCCAAGTTCACTCACATAGCTATCAGCAGGAGGCTTCAGTTCTTCACAGTGTAAACCTTCCCTAGGACTCCTCACGACAGAGAGAAACAGCTTGCTTCTCTGAGAGTGATGTGAGAGAGAGAAAGCAGCAGTCTTTTATAACCTAATTTTGGAAATGACCTACCATACCATCATTTCTGTAGGATGCTGTTAGTCACACAGACCCAGACCAGCATGGTACAGTGCGGGAGGAGACTTCACAGGAGTGTGGATACCAGGAGGTGGGTCATCACTGGAGGCCGTCTTCAAGGCTGGCTACAGCAATGATCAGTGGGGGGAATGTGCTTTATAGAAGGATGGGGTAAGGTGAGAATCAATGACAAAACGAGGCCTTGATATAGAATCAGAAGGAATGCAGAACCCAGCCCAGTTCGGATACTGTTAAGGAAGGCCATTTTAAGCAGTACGTTCCTGACCCTTAACCTCACTGGCTGAGCAACTTATTTAACTCGTTCAGTCAACCGATAGCTCCCAAGCATCTGCTGTGTGCCAGGGCCTGTGCTCAACATTGGAGATATTATAGTTAAAAAGATGATCTAGTTCCTGTTTTCATAGCAGTAAAAATAATCTTTAAAACTCTGTTCCTTTTTGTGAATTAGTGGTAATAATACCTACCTCACTGGATTTTTGTGAGGATTATATTAAATGAGATAACATATGCAAAACCTCTGACCCCTATGTGCCAATATATGTTAGCAAGTATTTGCATTATCACTACCCCTGCCATGTCCATAGTTGTGGTCTTTATAGTTTTGTCTCTATGTAAAACAGAACGAAATCTGTTTTATTTCCTCTAAATTCCTCTCAAGGTAGCTAATATAATTCTAAGCATGTAGAAGACTTCTTGGTAAATATTCACCACTGACAGGACAACCTGCTGGATGGAATGATGGAACCATAAGGGGCCCGCTCCTGTCTGTGGCTGCAGACGCCTGGATCCCGGCTCCTGGGCACCTCGGTTGTTGGATGCACAGGGACACACGCGTCTGCTAAGGCCACTTGACCACTGTTTACTGTGACTTGACTGGCTGTGGCTGTGTGGCATGTCTTCCCTTTGGAAAGATAATTAGGACTTTATAGACACAAGAAATGTCCTGACGTAGAAGATGTCTTGTGCTGTGCAGAGACCTTTACTAGATACAGTGGTTTGGCAACCTTAGAGATAGCTTTGGGATCATTATGATGTTTGTGCTAAGACACTTTTCAGCTTTTTTAAAGAAGCAGATTTTGTGCAGGTTGGTTGTTTCCTAAAGAACACATCTACATTCTGCCTGCTCTCAGCTATCTTTCAGAATGGTGAATGCTGGATACTAGTGGGGAGCATTCCTAGAAATCATTTAAAAGGCTCATAATTTTGTAACCCAGCAAAGCATTAACCAAAAGGAAGCCAGAGGGCTGAAGAGTGTGTGTTTCCTAAGTGATTTGGGGACTTTGGTAACAGGGTGTTAGAGATAGTGAATGTATGAAATAGAAATTCTGTGAAATGATTCTTTGTGGAGGAAAAGGTTCTGAGTCTTATATTTAATATTTAATTTAAATTTATTATTATTATTCATTTAGAATTAAATTCTATTTAATATTGGATTTATAACTTAAAATTTAAGACTTAAAAAATATTTAATTAAAAATATTCCCCACACCACCAGAACAGAAACCCAAACCACGTAATATATCGATGGCCTCACTTAGAGAAATGATTTATTTACCTATGAATTTCTGTCACTAGTCTGAGTTCCTCAAGAACAGTCTGTGTCGGTTTTGTTTGTTTTCACACTGCCCACCCTGCATGGATGTGTCTAGTGGGGCCCAGTGGGTGCTTGCTCACGTGACTCCTCTGCTGACTTTTTCCGGAACTGGTACACCTAGTTAGTTGCATGCGCCTTGTCAACTTGGAAAACCCTTATGTCTATTTCCTTTGAAATGACCGAGAGCAAATGCTTCCACCTGAACTCTGGCCTGCAGTTTGCGTGCATGTGAGTATTTGGTCTGGCAGGGACACTTTCACTCTGTCCCTGCTGAGTATGTATGGTACATGTGTATACATCTCAGTCTACAGTGTAGGCATTTTTATCTCTTAGCCAGACGACTGTGCGGCCAATAGCACCTCATCATTATGTCAAGTCTTTTTACAGACATAACCACAGACAGTCCGAGTCTTAAATTCAGATACTCTGTTGAGTAACAACAGCTAGACAGTCCAGTCTGGACTAACTCAGAAACCTGGGATATAGAGGAATGAAATAGCAAAGGTTAATGGGACAGGAGGTCTTTGCTGTGAAGTGGTAGGGTTCTTTCAAATCACACTTAACAAATGTAATAATGAAAGATTGGTATTTGAGAATTAATCAACATTGCATTAAATACACTGGAACCAGCCTATGCCATTACAAAGTTTAAGAAGAGGTATGGTAGAAATTAAAAAGAAGAAAGTTTAAAATCTTTTAGTTGCTAAAAAATATAGTGAAAAGAAGAGGCAGTTGTTATTGATGCAGTGAAGCAAACAACATGAATACCCCATTTATCAGAGGAAGAAATTAAACTAATAAATATATATATTATATATATATTACATATATATTATCTATGAAATTTATTTTTAAGTGTTAAAACTAAAATCTAGACACCTAAAATTAAGTATACATACTACTTGTTTCTAGGCAAGATTTTTTTGTGTGTGAACATAAAGAAGGAAATGATTTGTTTTTGTTTTTCAAAATTGGAGATATACTTTATGATGTGTTTTAGATTTAATTTTTAATGATTGGTATTAAAATAGGTAATAAACTGCAAAGTGCCATCAATGTAATGCATATAACAGAAAACACTAGAATTAGCCACATTTTTTTATTTATCAGTGACAGTTGGGTTTTCTACGGAAATTTCTATTTAGAGAAAACTGCTCTATCCAGTTCATGAACAGATTCTCATAAAAGGTTCAGCCACTACTAGGCAATAAAAAGTAAAATATGAAGTTCCACATTCTATCATTGAACTGATAAAATATTCAAAAGAAGGTGTACAATTTCTCTTACAATTTATGTATCTTTCAATTAATGTAAGCTGCACAACCAAGTTACACTGTATTCAGCTAAGTATGTTAAATTCAAGATTTTGAGGAAACTGGCTCACAAAGCCTTAGGAGAAATGTTACCTTAGAACCTAATCTGATCATCCTTAACTGTGTCTTAGTCCTCTTTGGAAATCTCACATGATTCAAAAAAGACAGGTTGGGGAAAGGAGAAAGGACGACTGCTTACTGGGTTGTAGGCCACTGTCTGTGGTGCTTCATTGTGTCAAGAAGGAACAGAGTCCAGTGGAAGCGGAGTTCTGAGCTTGAGTATGGCCTTTCCTTTCACTTGGAACTCTGTATAACAGGAGTCTAGAAAGTAATTAAATGTATCATTATCATGACTGATTTATGTCAAAACTATACACACTTTTTATTACAGGGTCATCCTTCAGTATCCGTGGGAGATTGGTTCCAGGACCCCTATATATACTGAAATCTGTGGGTGCTCAAATCCCTTATGTATAAAATGGTGTAGTATAGTCAGCTCTGTGTATCCTCAGATGCAGAACCCATCGATGCAGGATACGGAGGGCCTACTGTACTTAATTAAATGGATCATCAATTGACTAATGTGTCTGTGATTTCTTAAGTTGGTATTTAATGAACATTTTTATTAAATTCACCTCAGTGCCCAGAGATTAAAGCAGCATTTCCTAGTTTCTTTTCCTGTGGTTAATTAAGTCCTTTGAGATATGGTTGTGTACACTTTATCGTGGTTTACACATCTGTCTATTCTATTAGTTTTTCAGACAGGAGACAGGAACAAAAAGGCACATGGTCATTCTTGCTGAGAATTTACCCTACTTTTCTTCAAGCAATAGCATGTAAAGCCAGCTAGGCTTTTGAGAGTTTTCCCTATGTGACTTAATTCTGTGCCCATTTCTAGACTTTGGAATGTAGTGTGCTTATATGTAGCTTTTATTTTTCTACTTTTTCAGATTTAAAATGCTTATTATCAAGCATTTATATGCTTGTATTAAACTTCTATAAATATATTCTGCTTTGTTTCAATTCAGTAGGACCAATGTCATGTTGTACATAAGGGAGATTCATAATAATCCCTTGAAATACTTTGCACCTTGCTGTTGGGTAACACATATGTTAATATTCTGTTGACATCATCTAAAACCCATAGGAAACCCCATTATATTTTTACCTCTAGAAAGTCAATCAGTAAGTGAAAATGAAACAAATAAAAACAGATTATCCATGCTTATGAAAGGAGATTTCAAACTGTGCGACTTTGGCCCATTATAAAAATTTGTAGAATTTTTGCATCAGCATTATTTCATTTGATTCCAACAGTTCCCCCCAAAATAGTAGTATTATACCCATTCTGCAGATGAAAAAGCTGAGCTCAAGTTTATAAAGCCTAGAAGTGGTAGAGCAGACCTTTCTGACCCAGTTAGTTGGACATGCCATTTTGGTATCCAGGTTCTCCCAGAGAGAGAGGGATGCTGAGCCCAATTTTTCTCTAGAAGACTCAGAGGAATACATGTACATTTTAAAGCAGTGACGAATATATACTTCAAATAATATTTCTTTTCGTTCACCATGCTGTACATTATATCCGTAAGACTTATTTCATAACTGGAAGTTCATACCTTTTGACCACCTTTACCCATTTAGTCATTAAATACATTTTTAATAAATGAAATTGCAGAGATGTTTACAACTGACCTATTGCCAAAATTAGTGAAATATGTAACTGTGAGACTTACAGGAGAAATCACAGGCAAAAGTTATTTGGGATTGAGTACACTTGATTTGGGGGTTCAGTAGTCAGGAGTATGCTTCTATAAAAGAATATAAGTAGCCTGTTTTAATGTGTGTAAATAGTTGAAAATTAAAAAGATGTCTAAGAAGATACATTTTTCATTTATTTTGGTGAATGTTAAGAAAAGTGATATAAATAATACTTACAGATTCTGCAACTTCTGACATCAAACATGCACACCTACTTACAGCCACGCCTGTTCTCTCTCCTTCCTCCCACATAGAGAAGGCTCCCTCCTCTTTCCTAAGAGCAGGCCTTCCACCCGTGTATCTCCTCCTGGTGAACACTTACATACTGTAGGTTATCCCTTTTCTCCATTTGATATTTACCCGCTCACACTCAACAGGATTCTTTTCGTTGGTTTTAAACATCATGTTTCTCTTTCTATTCAAAGTCTTTCCATCTTGATTCCATATTCCCTTCCTTTCTCCTTCCCTGAATTGTCCATATGCCGGGTCTCCGTTTTTCTCACCACCAGTGCCCTCAGCCCACACTGACCAGGCTTCTTCCTCCCTCAGCCTTCCAGTGGTTCTCTCTCAGGTCACCACTGCTCTCCAGGTCACTAAGCCACTCAAGGCTTTTTGCTAGATCTTTGCAGCAGCATTAGGTGTTGCTGACAAGTGCCTCCATCCTGAAACATCTCTTCCTTTGGCTTCTCCAAATCCACCTAGCATTCTAGCCAGCCTTTTTCTTTTTCTTTTTTTGCACCTTATACTTTTTGCCAGCTATTAAATGTCTGAGTCCCTTCCATTGCTTCGCACATGCATTTTCCCTTTGCTGGGTTCTTCCTATTTGTGTCCTTCGAATCCAAGCTAAGTTATCACATTACCAGGAAGCTGTCCCTTAACCCTGGAGGAGGTGAGCTCTCTCCGCTACATGCTCCAGTAGCACCATGTCCCTCTCTGCTCTCACACTTATCAAGTCATTTTCCATTTCTATGGTGGTTGATTCATGGCGGACTCCACTCCCAGTCTGTAAGCTCTTTGAGGGTAGGCACTGTATCTGTTTTATTTCACTACATTATACTTAGTCCTTGCATAGTTCTTGGTACGTAAAGTGCTCAGAAAATTCTTTTTTCAAATGAATTACTTATCTCTATCAGAAGTTTCATTTTAGTTAAAATAAAAACTCATATCTAGGTTAATATGTATTCTTTCACCAGAAGGTATTTCAAATGTACTTTAGTTTTTCATATAGATTCTATTGTAACAGTATAACAAACATCTTAAATTTTAAGTTTGATTTTATTAGCTAGGGTTCTCCAGGGAAACAGTGAATAGGATGTATGTGTGGGTATGTGTGTATATATATAAAGAGATTCCTTATAAGGAACTGGCTTACGTGATTGTGGAGGCTGACAAGTCCCAAGAGCTGCAGGATGAGTCAGCAAGCTGGAGACCAGGGGAAGCTGATGGCTGTAGTTCCAGTCTAAGTCTGAAGGTCTGAGAACGAGGATAATCAGTGGTGTAGTTCAAGTCTGAAGACCCTTAGGCTTGAGACACAGGAAGAGCCGATGTTTCAGCTTGAGTCCAAAGTCAGGAAAAAGCCAATGTCCCACTTTGAAGGCAGTCAGGCAGAAGGAAATTGCTCTTACTCCCTGACAGGTCAGCCTTTATTCTGTTCAAGCCTTCAACTGATTAGATGAGGCCCACCCACACTGTGCAGGGCAGTCTGCTTTACTTAGTCTACTGATTCACATGTTAAGGTCATCCAACAACACTCACACGGACACACCCAGAATAAGGTTTGACCACATATCTGGAAACGCTGTGGTCCAGCCAAGTTGACACATGAACTATACCATCACATTGATCAAATAAAAAAATATCTTACAGTTTTCTACTTTCAATCTTTTTTCTGTCACGTCAGCCTGTTGTGGTTGCCTTGTGATTTTCCTCAAATGTTGTAATTCACAGGGCATGTTTAATCTATGCCTAACTTTTCAGTACTTCCACGTGTTGAAGCTGCTTTTTCTGTCTGGTTTTCTGCAACTTTCCTGTAATGCCCAGTGTTCTAGCTAGGTTTGTTCTTTTCATAGCGCAAATATACCCTCTGTGGTGCTGTGACTTTGCTGATGTTGTTTTCCCTCCTTTAATAAACCCATTTTCTCAAGATCTTATCTTGTCCAAAACCCATCCAGCTTGTGAATTTCAAACACTGTTGTGAAATTACCTCCCAAAATTCTACAGCTGCTACTCTCTGTACAACTGTCTTGACCCTTTTTGCGCTTTATTGTAATTTAACCATTCTGTTCTGTTTCCACTGAGAACATTTAAAGTGCTTCAGGACAGGAACAAATACGGGTATTCTTGTGAATGTGAGTATTCTGCAGTACTGTGCACATTATGTGCTATAATAAATGTGTTGAATGAATATTCAGTTTCTTTAACAGGTTTCTGAATTAACTCTAGGTATGTTGAGTGGGGTATGCTTGGCCTGACTCTGGTCTTTCTAGGGAGCACATCTGCTTGTCTAATTTGTTCCCTTATTTCCCGTTGGTTGAAGTATTCGCACGTGTTGGCTAACTTTTGAATTCTTAAGAATTTGTTAGGGTTGGGAAATGGATTCTAGAACCCTTTTTGTAGTGAGTTTCACTTCCCTGAATGACATTCTTGCTTTTACTGTCTTATTAATTCAAAAGGAAATTGCATTTGTTTCCCTCTTACTTAGTTCAATTCAGCAGATCCTTTGTTGACACCCTTCCGTGAGCAAGGTGTGGCATCAGTATTGAGATTCATACAAAGAGGAATATACTAGAGTGCCTGCCCTCAGGGACCTGGGAGTCTTTGGGGAAGAGAGGAGACAGGAGAAGGGAGTGTGCTTAGCTAACGCTTATGCAGTTTAGAATGATGACTGTTTGGTGAATAATAATTTATATATAATACAGGTAAATAGTCCCTTCCCCGTGCGCTTTACAGCCCAGTTGGGGATACAGCTAAATAAATAGAGATCAAGGGTAAATACTTTGAGAGGGCCAGCTAGATGGTTAGGGAGGAACGTTTGGGGGACCTATAGCTCCGGCTTGCTTATATAATAATTTGGGTGAGACCCTGTTTTCTGATGTGATATGGACCAGTACTTGGTCAATTAATAGAAAAAGAATTATCATAGAATTGATATTTCAACCATTGTATTTTAACTTGTTTTAGAAATATACGTTTATTTGCCAGGTTTTGGATCTGTGACCAAATTCTTTTTGATTCTGCGTTTAGGTTCTCTCACTAGAGTTTGCTACCATATTTTTTTTCATAACCACTCTGTATAGTATCCAGTTTTACTAAAAGACACAAAGGTAAGGCTGTAAAAAAAACTGTCAAATTACACAAAGCAAAGCAATTATAAAAGATGAGAGGAAATCATAAAAATAGAAGGATTCTACACTCAGGTAGCTTTGCAAGTCTTTCCAAAACCTTCAGTTGATCTTCTTAGAAACTATTGATTTTTTTCTGACTCATATATTTTTGCTTTATGTAGTGTTTAGCTAAGTTACATAATTACAGTAACTTGTACTAGTGGCATAAACCGGTGTGGGAACAAACACAACTGACCCTTGGTACTCAAGCAAGCAAGTCAAGTGATGAGGACAGGAGTGTGCAGGCAAACCAGGGAGCAGGCTGCTGACTGAGAGGATGTGGCCTTGGGCATCATTCGGCAGATTTTAGGATATGCAGAGTGTCAGGTAAATCTGGGAATCAGTTAATTGAAGGTCAGTTAAAAGCATTTCCAATATAAAACAGAGCAAAAAAGGGAATGAAATGTTGCCATTTGCAGCAACATGGGTGGACTTGGATGGCATTATGCTAAGTGAAATAAGTCAGACAGAGAAAGACAAATACTGCATGTTATCACTTATATGTGGAATTGAAAAAAAAATACAACAAACTAGTGAATATAACAAAAAAGAAGCAGACTCAACAGATAAACCACAAACCTAGTGGTTACCAGTGGGGAGAGAAGGGGAGGGGTGGGGGAGTAGGAAGTATAAACTATTGGGTGTAAGATCGGCTCCAGGATGTATTGTACAACATGGGGAATGCAGCCAATATTTTATAATAACTGTAAATGGAAAGTAACCTTTAAACATAGTATATAAAAAATAGAGCAACTGTACTGTAGGAACACAATATGCCTTTTAATCCCTTGTATATAAAATAGCTACCCTATTCTCCATAGCATTATCTTATTCTAGAATTTTTTGGCCTGTCAATATTGATAACTTACCTTTAAATAAAGTAGCTGAGGTATAGTAGTTTTTGTTTTTTTTTTTCTGTGAAGAGCCAGTTTCTTAGGATCACATCACTTCTTTTCTATATAGCAAATTTTTCGTTTAATTCTTCTCATCTTTTCTCTTGACTTTTTTTCTCTATGATACCAGATTTGTTTCTTATGATGCTTCAAACATTACTATCTTTGCTTGAACTCCTCAAAGAAAGATACGTATATTTGTTAGTGATTTGTAATTGATACTCTTTGCTTATAGATTTGATTTTTTGTTTCATATAGTATCCCGTTCCTAGGAATCATATTAAATTTTTTTCTTGCTATGTGGCTAATTATGAGTTGTGATTAGAAAAGAGACAATTTTATTTGCATTTGTCTTCGTTTTTCTTATAGGAACTTTAATGCACTTTAAACATGAAATTAGCTTATCCTGCACTATTCACTATTTTAAATACTATTTACCTTGATTGCGAGATGTTTTCTTCTTACTCTCAAAATAATTTTTAAAAATGTTATTTTGCTTAAATTATTGTAGCAGTCAACTTTTGCCAAGAAGACTGCTCGAACAAACAACCCTAAACTCTTAGTGGTTTATAGCAATGAAGATTTATTTCTTGTGCACACAAATATGGGCTGCTGGAAGCTGCGATTCTATCCACAGCTCCACTCCACTTGGTGTCTGAAGGAACAGCCCTTATCAGGGACATGCATTTTCCTGACAGAGGGGAAAGAGCAGTGACCCAAACTGAAGGCTTTCCCTTGGACATGGTTCACTTTGCTTCTAATCACATTTCATGGGTCAGTGCAAGTCACCTGGTCAAACCTGATACAGCATGCCCCCCCCCTGCAGCACTCTGAGCCACATGGATGCTTAGCACTGTCCTCCTCCTGGGAGGGGAGTGGTGAATAAATTGGAATGCTATGATCTGTCATAATTATGTCTCATTTTAAGGATTTTTGGTTTTATTGTTAGTTCAAAATTAATAAATACAGTCAGTTAATTTTGCTGCGGAAATGATTTTTTTTCCTGATTTTTTAAGTTTTGTGTATGGAGCTCTATAGAAATGATGTTGAGACTGATACAGGATTTTAGTAAGGAAAGGTTAAGTGACAGGATATTAAATATGGAATTTTTACTATTTCATTATATTTTCTTTTCTCCACCTTCGTCACTTGTCTCCTACTTCTATTGATTATTGAGTAGAAGTCCAAACTTCCCCCGCCCCACACTGGTATAGATTGTTTGAATTTGTAAGACCAAGAGTTGTTTTGAAGATACTTCCTTTTGTGCTGATTACCCATTAGTCGTCTTAGCTAGATAATCTGGATTTTCGCAGCTTACTACCTTTTCAGTACAGTGAATTGGGCCTTTGCCAATTTAAAAATCGTGGTTTTTCTTACATAGTCCACATGTGGACAGCAGTCTGCCAACAAATAAACAAATACCAAGTTAAGTTACAGACAGATGCAGCTGAAATACCAAGTCACCCATGGCCTCTTCTGGAGTTATGTTTATTTGCACACAGTGAGGATTAGTATTTCTTTGCAAAACAAGAGACAGTTACTTTTGCTGTTTAGAAATAGCAGAACTGAACCTCAAATGCATGAGTTCAGGATATCTATCCTAGTGAGGCGTGGTACTTCAGAAGGGACAATGGGCAAATTGTCAGAGAAAGTTGAGGTTTATACATAATGTCGGATGTCGAAGGGAGATAGGAAATTTAGTTACATCTCCTAGATATCCAGGAGTAAATGTTTTGAGATAGTGGTAGAATCAGAAAGGATTAGACTGGAAGGCATGTTTAGTTTATTTGGTCCTAACTGTGGTCACGGTACAGAAGCAGTCACATTGACAAAATCTTACCAAGTGATGGCTTACATTATCTGATGTAATTTCCAAGGAGGGGCCCTCTAACCTCACAAGGTTGTATATTCCAGCTTTTCCTTGACAGCCCAGTTAAATGGGTCTCTCCATTCCATTCCTTCCCGTAGAGTGAGGCCCGAGAGGAAAAGCCGTGATCACATCAGCACGTAGGCGTACTTTTCCCTTCATATTCATTAACTCGGTTCTCATGAAGATGAGTTTATTTCACTTGTGCTTGAATCCAGCTCTGGTAGGAATGAGAGAGTGAAGTTCACCTCAGTCATTTTCCAGAGGTGATAGGAGACTTGTCTAAGGGGAAAGAGCCCAAGAGTGGGAAAGCCAAAGCTGTCTTTTGACGGGGTATTATTTTTTTCTGCTTTATGGTTGAGGAAATTGAGGCCCACAGGGATAAGGGAGATGCCTGCATAGCCGTAGAGTGGCAGAATAGTATCGGTTCCTAGATCCCACTATCCTCGTCCTCCTCCCTAGGCCTGGATTCTTGCTCTGGAGCAGGGGCTGGGATTCCTTTGCCCACGGACTGATTCCTGTGGTGGAACTTCCCGGTCGGTGTGCTAAGGTAAGCGAAGAATAGGTTCCTAGTGTGGTATGAGATATTGATGATAGTTTTTTTTTTCTTTTTTTTGCTGTACGTGGGCCTCTCACTGTTGTGGCCTCTCCCATTGCGGAGCACAGGCTCCAGACACGCAGGCTCAGCGGCCATGGCTCACGGGCCCAGCCGCTCCGCGGCATGTGGGATCCTCCCGGACCGGGACACGAACCCACGCCCCCCGCATCGGCAGGCGGACCCCCAACCACCGTGCCACCAGGGAAGCCCTGGTGATAGTATTTTTATTTACACTAAGTTAACGCATTCAAAATTCATGACAGTTGAATACGTCTGTTCATATGGCTATTCTTCTATACTTTCTGAATTCAGAAATGATTCTTTTAGTGCATACGAACTTTGGTGGAGCCCCGGCCTCAAGAGAATGCTCTGTAGTGGCCGTACCACATGGCACTACCTCTGACTTGCCTGTTGAATCATCCCAGTCAGATTATTGCTTTTTTCTGGATTTGTTTGTCTTCATTACATAAGTTTGTTTAGGAAACTCTGACACTCAGAATTCTCAGAGATGTTTTTGTGTGTGTAAATTTGCATGTAAATCTGAATTCCATAATACGTGATGTTATCACAGTGATGACTAATAAAATCCAAGCCACCACTATTTTTTTCTGCTTTCTTAAGAAACATTAGAAGTCTATGCTTTTGTTATTAGAATGCATTGGCTGTCCAGAGGAAGAGCTTTGCAAGTAGTTTATTACCTAAAATAAATTTTTTTCCATTGGGGATTTTGAATGGCTCTTACTTTGCAGATGTGTTGAAGAATAGAAATTAGCTTTAGGGAATTCCCTGGTGGTCCAGTGGTTGGGACTGTGTGCTTTCACTGCCGAGGGCCTGGGTTCGATCCCTGGTCTGGGAACTAGGATCCCACAGGCTGAGCTGTACGGCCACAAAAGAATAAAAAGAAAGAAAGAAAGAATAGTAATTAGCTTTAAAACGGCTGAATTGACTAATACTCTTAGGCCCCTGAGTGAAGGACCACATGAAAATACATTTATACATACAGAGAAGATACATTTAAAAAAAAAAAAAGGATTTACTCTTTTTTTTTTTCTTAATTTATTTAGGGCTGTGTTGGGTCTTCGTTTCTGTGCGAGGGCTTTCTCTAGTTGTGGCAAGCGGGGGCCACTCTTCATCGCGGTGCGCGGGCCTCTCACGGTCGCGGCCTCTCTCGCTGCGGAGCACAGGCTCCAGACGCGCAGGCTCTGTAGTTGTGGCTCACGGGCCCAGTTGCTCCTCAGCATGTGGGATCCCCCCAGACCAGGACTCGAACGCGTGTCCCCTGCACTGGCAGGCGGATTCCCAACCACTGCGCCACCAGGGAAGCCCCAGAAGATACATATTTAAAGCAAAAATGTGTAGTTGGTGTTTTAGTTTGAATCCTTAGGAAGAATTATTATTAAATAGAGTAACATCTGTGAACTCTTGAGGGAAAACTTCATCACCTTGTTCTCCTCTTTGACCCTTCTCCTCCTCCCACATTCCATATACAGTCTGTCAGGAAATGCTGTCAGCTTCTCTTCACATCACACTCAGAATCTGATTACTTCTCACCATCGCCACTGTTTCCCTGCCATAATCCTCCCATGTCACCACTGTCTGTGACCTGGACTACTGTAATAGCCTCCCACCAAAAGTAAACGAAGGCAAATATCAGTGAACTTTTTACTAGTAAGTGCTTTTCTTCTGTAGACACAAGCATATTAGTGTTCTCTTTTACTATGCATATTTGTAACATATTGAGCAACTATTATGAGTATAGCTTATGCTATGGGGATACATGGCAATTCTTGTTCACTTCCTTGAGGAAACCATCTTTGGGGAGACAAGAGGAACACATGAATGTCATTGAGCACATGAATTAAATGATGAAAACCACAGAAATAAATTACAGGTAAGTGTCCAATTGAAGAACTCCTGGAACCTACATGAATTTAGTCGATTAGAAAAGGTTTCATGGAGGGTGAACGTGAGCTGTGTCTCAGATGCTGCTGAGGAGTCGTAGCCGGGAGGCCAGGTGGCATCTTTGCAGTTGCACTAAGGAGGAATGAGTTCAGTGTTTTCTGAGAGGTAGTGTACCAGTTTGACTGAAGAACAGAAGGCAGGTTAACTTGAAGGAGAGTTGGGGATGAGAGAATGAAGTGTGGGTTTAGATTACCAGTTGGTAAGCCATTGGAGCCATATTTGGGACAGGACTGGTACCACATGCTGAGAATCCTGAGCTGTTGAATACTGTGGGAGGGGGCAGTAAATATTACTGTTTTTTTTTTTTGGCTGCACCGTGTGCCCTGTGGGATCTTAGTTCCCCAACCAGGGATTGAACCCGTGCCCCCTGCAGTGGAAGCACGGAGTTTTAACCACTGGATGCTAGAGAAGTCCCAGGAAATCTATTTTTTTTTTTTAAATTTTATTTATTTGTTTGTTTGTTTTGGCTGCGTTGGGTCTTTGTTGCTGCACACAGGCTTTCTCTAGTTGCGGTGAGTGGGGACCACTCTTCGTTGCGGGCTTCTCATTGTGGTGGCCTCTCCCGCCATGGAGCACAGACTCTAGGCACCACAGGCTTCAGTAGTTGTGGCGCACGGGCTCAGTTGCTCTGCGGCATGTGTGATTCTCCCAGACCAGGGCTCGAACCCGTGTCCCCTGCACTGGCAGGCAGATTCCCAAACACTGCGCCACCAGGGAAGTCCCAGGAAATCTTAAGGAGAGCTTAGAGTGTGCTTTGGAGAGCATGATGGGTGTAGCTAGAGTGACTCACTGTCCTGGCTTGCCCAGGACTCTCTCAGCACTGAAAACCGCATGTCATGGAAACCCCTCAGGGAAAGCAGATGGTTGGTCACTTAAGGTATAGTATAGATCAGACAAGCAATTGGTACCTGAGGTCCAAACCAGAGTAAAACATTAGCACATTAGCAAGTGAACAGAGCATGACAATCAGAAATCCAGAGCATTTCAGAGCTCTGGTAGGCAGGAAATGGAGTTGAATTATATTTTGGCTAACAGCAGTTCAGCCAAATGAAATTTAGCATTGTCATAGCAACTTAGCTTATGTGACAGTCTAATTGAAACAAATTTTGAAAAATAAATATTTTAATCACTGACTTTCAAGTTTTATTTAATAGTAATACTAATAATGATAGCAGTACTTATCATTAATGAATACTTAACTTGTGCCAGGCACCTTGCTATATTTTATAAATATTCTCACCTTTAATCCTCACAACCAGCCTGTGAGATAGGCAGCATTATTTTCTCCATTTTATAGGTGAGGAAATGGGTGGTTTGAGAGATTAAACTGTTTGCTCAGTTCCACAGCTAATTAATCATAGAAGGAGACTTGAACCCTGGCCATCCCAAAGCTCTTAGTTACTTTTTAGTACCAATTCCTGGTGTCACGGAACCTGGTTTGTTTATTATTTATTTTTTCCTTTTACTACAAAAATAATACTTGTTAACTCTAGAAAAATTGAAACCCGTGGGCTAGTAGGAGACTATGCAAAATACAGTTTCCTCTGTTTAAAAACAAAGTCTGTTGACACCTTTGTTCATATCTTTTTCTTTGGGGGACACATTGATATATGTTTTTTTCTATACAAATGACATTTGATAAATCTTTTAAAGCCAATTGTTAGGCATTTATTCTTTTTCAACTTATTTTGTTGGATGTTTAGGCTGTTGTAACTTTTTGATACTACAAACAGCTTACAGTAGACATAATTAGCTGAAGACAATATACAAATAAAATAAAGCAAAATGAAACAAGACTGGAAAACACAAAAAATTCATAATGATGGACAGTAATGCAGGAGATGCATAACAGTTGTAAAATCACTCTCAGTTGTATCTGGATCACCAATACAGTGAAAACCAGTGACTAAGGAATATTTGCTTTTGAACACACCATGATGTTGAACAGCTTTCTTTCAATTAAAGTTGAATTTTCAGCGAAGTCACCTAGAGCCCGTGACAAGAACCGTAAGCAGGACCCCAGCCCCCAAGCAAAGTCCCAGGAAGGCGCTTAATCCCTAAAATGTAAATGCAAGGAGTGATTCTGCTAGGAGGAACTGTGTTCAGGGGAATAAGCCACAAACCCAATGACCAGAAGCCATAGCTGAAATAAAGAGAAGTAAATGTAAGGATCAGAATATTAAAACAGTTATCAAAGCTGGAGGTCATGGCCAGCCTAATGACAACTGGGAGTTGATGCTCAGTCCCATAGTGTTGGGTCAACGCTGTTTAAATCCTTCTTGCCAAAGGGCAGGAGATTGGGCCTGGGATGAACCTACAGGTGGGGAAAATCACCTCAGAGAGTTTGAGAGAGCTCCAGGGATTAGAAATCTGGTAGGTTCTGACAATCAGAGGTTTTGAAGAAGGAGAATAATATAATGAAAGGTTGTTGAGTGATTAAATCAGTAAGGAAGCAATTTAACAGGATACTTCTTACAATAATTTTATTGTGGCAAATGAAAAGGAAGAGGCTCTTGGTCTGGGTAGTGGTAGGAATTATATGTAGAGAGATATCTAGATATCTCCATTTAGTAAATAGATTGGAGCAATACCTGTCATGATATTCCTCTTATCACATGTTTGGCATACAGATAGAACATGTACTTGATCCTTGGAGCTTGTAATGCAGCCATTACTTTTATTAAATTGAAGTTTTAACTGGTATGTTAAAATTTTCTTTTATTACAGAACCCCTAAATAGGCATGTTGTGTCTTATGATTGCCGTTTAAGTTAATGCTATCATGTTTTACAATTAAAAATTATTATCTTCTCTTGGTGCTATGAAGGTCATTCATTATAAAATGAATGACTAATATGCTGGAAAGACATTTCAGTTAACTTTCTTGGATATTGATCAGGTAACCACTGAGATTTATGATTATTTTCTGAAATCTTCATTAGGTGAGCTCTTTGTTGCTTTGGTGACTCTTTTAGCAAGTAGTTTCCAAAAACCTGGAAAGTGCCGCTTCTGAGTTAATTGAAAAAGAAATCTTTCTTTTTCTTTTTTTTTTTTTTTTGCCATATGCGGGCCTCTCACTGTTGTGGCCTCTCCCGTTGCGGAGCACAGGCTCTGGACGCACAGGCTCAGCAGCCATGGCTCACGGTCCTAGCTGCTCCGTGGCATGTGGGATCTTCCCGGACCGGGGCACAAACCCGCGTCCCCTGCATCGGCAGGCGGACTCTCAACCACTGTGCCACCAGGGAAGCCCAGAAATCTTTCTTTTGCTGAGTGTCCACATTAGTTTTTGTTTGTTTTTTTTGCATTAAAAGTAACAGTTGTATAGAAGTTAACTGTGTTTTTAATTAGAAATAACTTTCTGTGTTTCTGGAGGTATGAAATGCATGAACTTCCAAGAATGCTGTAAAATATTACAGGAACTTCATTTAATTAACTGCAGCTAATGGTTAAATGTGCTTCATTGCTTTGAACTTCTGAATCAGTCCTCCCTTACACAGTATTTGATAAATGTGATCATAATTTCTGTCTCATCCATGGAATTTTCTAATATTTATTGTTTTTAAAATTGCATTTTAAAATTGCAAAGTAATCTTTGTTGTAAGAAGAAACTAAAACAGTATTCAATATAGACTCCTACTTCTCCCAGCCTCAAAATCATAACTTTATAACAGTTTGATACATATTTTCCAGTTTTTCATGGGGTTCTGCTTGTGTATACATACATATATATACATGCATACATTCATTACAGATTTCTCCTCCTCCTCCTCTGTCTCTCCCTCCCTCACCTAGGTGCTATGATATTGCCAAAGGAGAGGAGGCTTTGTTCTGTGTTCTTTGCTTTATTGGATTTCACTCCTGGGTGGAGCATTTTGTCCTTCTTTCCCTCACTTGCCCACCGCAGTTCAGGTTATGCTTTGCTTCTCTTTATCCTCAGCAGCCAAGCTAGGAGCCCTCCCAGAACAAATCCTCAACTGTGTAAAAGACATCAATTCAGGGTGTTTCTCCTGGGGGCTGCCAGCTAAGCAGCCCCAATTCTGGCTTCCCTGGTAATTGGCCCCAGGCCCAGGGGGGCTTTTTGTATCATTGGTTCCAAGTATGAAGTTTCTCTGGGGTTTCCTTGGTTTATTCTTTGCTGCATTCCTCTTCTCAGTCTGTTATGGGTTGAGATTTCTTCTGTGTTAGCAACCCTGGCTAATTTCTTCTTCTAGAATTTTCTAAAAAATGGTGGTATGTTAAGGGTGGAACTTGCTTTCTTCTTTCTTCTGTCATTTTAGTGGGATTTAGGTACACGTTTTGAACCTCCCAGGTACCTAGTCTTTTTTCTATTCCCAGCCCAGCTTTTTGGAAATTCTTTCAGGGTTCATTTGCAATTCCTCTGGTTTGTGTTATAACTTGAAAGTTTTCTGCTTCTTTCAGTTTTGCATTTTATATTAATCATAATTAAATCATTGATATCTCATTGCTCTCTGTTTGGGTTCAGAAATGACACCATTACTTAACAGATTTATTTTCTACTGCATTTATGGACCTCCACAAGGTGTTACTGCATAAAGCCAATTAATGATGCAAAATTTAACTTTTAGAAATTTAAATAATTATCCTTATTTCATTTGATAGGTATAAATGTCACTATCTTTTTTTTTTTTTTAAGAGGTTATTTTTATTTTTTTTATTTTTTTTATTTTACAAATTTAATCAGTTATACATATACATATGTTCCCATATCCCCTCCCTTTTGCGTCTCCCTCCCACCCTCCCTATCCCACCCCTCCAGGCGGTCACAAAGAACCGAGCTGATCTCCCTGTGCTATGCGGCTGCTTCCCACTAGCTATCTACCTTACGTTTAGTAGTGTATATATGTCCATGCCGCTCTTTCACTTTGTCACAGCTTACCCTTCCCCCTCCCCATATCCTCAAGTCCATGCTCTAATAGGTCTGTGTCTTTATTCCTGTCTTACCCCTATGTTCTTGATGACATTTTTTTCTTAAATTCCATATATATGTGTCAGCATACAGTATTTGTCTTTCTCTTTCTGACTTACTTCACTCTGTATGACAGACTCTAGGTCCATCCACCTCATTACAAATAGCTCAATTTCATTTCTTTTTATGGCTGAGTAATATTCCATTGTATATATGTGCCACATCTTCTTTATCCATTCATCCGATGATGGACACTTAGGTTGTTTCCATCTCCGGGCTATTGTAAATAGGGCTGCTATGAACATTTTGGTACATGTCTCTTTTTGAATTATGGTTTTCTCAGGGTATATGCCCAGTAGTGGGATTGCTGGGTCATATGGTAGTTCTATTTGTAGTTTTTTAAGGAACCTCCATACCGTTCTCCATAGTGGCTGTACCAATTCACATTCCCACCAGCAGTGCAAGAGTGTTCCCTTTTTTCCACACCCTCTCCAGCATTTATTGTTTCTAGATTTTTTGATGATGGCCATTCTGACTGGTGTGAGATGATATCTCATTGTAGTTTTGATTTGCATTTCTCTAATGAGTAAAGATGTTGAGCATCCTTTCATGTGTTTGTTGGCTGTCTGTATATCTTCTGTGGAGAAATGTCTATTTAGGTCTTCTGCCCATTTTTGGATTGGGTTGTTTGTTTTTTTGCTATTGAGCTGCATGAGCTGCTTATAAATTTTGGAGATTAATCCTTTGTCAGTTGCTTCATTTGCAAATATTTTCTCCCATTCTGAGGGTTGTCTTTTCGTCTTGTTTATGGTTTCCTTTGCTGTGCAAAAGCTTTGAAGTTTCATTAGGTCCCATGTGTTTATTTTTGTCTTTATTTCCATTTCTCTAGGAGGTGGGTCAAAAAGGATCTTGCTGTGATTTATGTCATAGAGTGTTTTGCCTATGTTTTCCTCTAGGAGTTTGATAGTGTCTGGCCTTACATTTAGGTCTTTAATCCATTTTGAGCTAATTTTTGTGTATGGTGTTAGGGAGTGATCTAATCTCATACTTTTACATATCCCTGTCCAGTTTTCCCAGCACCACTTATTGAAGAGGCTGTCCTTTCTCCACTGTACATTCCTGCCTCCTTTATCAAAGATAAGGTGACCATATGTCCGTGGGTTTATCTCTGGGCTTTCTATCCTGTTCCATTGATCTATCTTTCTGTTTTTGTGCCAGTACCATACTGTCTTGATTACTGTAGCTTTGTAGTATAGTCTGAAGTCAGGGAGCCTGATTCCTCCAGCTCCGTTTTTCGTTCTCAAGATTGCTTTGGCTATTCGGGGTCTTTTGTGTTTCCATACAAATTGTGAAATTTTTTGTTCTAGTTCTGTGAAAAATGCCATTGGTAGTTTGATAGGGATTGCATTGAATCTGTAGATTGCTTTGGGTAGTAGAGTCATTTTCACAATGTTGATTCTTCCAATCCAAGAACATGGTACATCTCTCCATCTATTTGTATCATCTTTAATTTCTTTCATCAGTGTCTTATAATTTTCTGCATACAGGTCTTTTGTCTCCTTAGGTAGGTTTATTCCTAGATATTTTATTCTTTTTGTTGCAATGGTAAATGGGAGTGTTTCCTTGATTTCACTTTCAGATTTTTCATCATTAGTATATAGGAATGCCAGAGATTTCTGTGCATTAATTTTGTATCCTGCAACTTTACCAAATTCATTGATTAGCTCTAGTAGTTTTCTGGTAGCATCTTTAGGATTCTCTATGTATAGTATCATGTCATCTGCAAACAGTGACAGCTTTACTTCTTCTTTTCCCATTTGGATTCCTTTTATTTCCTTTTCTTCTCTGATTGCTGTGGCTAAAACTTCCAAAACTATGTTGAATAAGAGTGGTGAGAGTGGGCAACCTTGTCTTGTTCCTGATCTTAGTGGAAATGGTTTCAGTTTTTCACCATTGAGGACGATGCTGGCTGTGGGTTTGTCATATATGGCCTTTATTATGTTGAGGAAAGTTCCCTCTATGCCTACTTTCTGCAGGGTTTTTATCATAAATGGGTGTTGAATTTTGTCAAAAGCTTTCTCTGCATCTATTGAGATGATCATATGGTTTTTCTCCTTCAGTTTGTTAATATGGTGTATCACATTGATTGATTTGCGTATATTGAAGAATCCTTGCATTCCTGGAATAAACCCCACTTGATCATGGTGTATGATCCTTTTAATGTGCTGTTGGATTCTGTTTGCTAGTATTTTGTTGAGGATTTTTGCATCTATGTTCATCAGTGATATTGGCCTGTAGTTTTCTTTCTTTGTGACATCCTTGCCTGGTTTTGGTATCAAGGTGATGGTGGCCTCGTAGAATGAGTTTGGGAGTGTTCCTCCCTCTGCTATATTTTGGAAGAGTTTGAGAAGGATAGGTGTTAGCTCTTCTCTAAATGCTTGATAGAATTCGCCTGTGAAGCCATCTGGTCCTGGGCTTTTGTTTGTTGGAAGATTTTTAATCACAGTGCTTGTGATTGGTCTGTTCATATTTTCTATTTCTTCCTGATTCAGTCTTGGCAGGTTGTGCATTTCTAAGAATTTGTCCATTTCTTCCAGGTTGTCCATTTTATT
This sequence comes from Mesoplodon densirostris, assembly GCF_025265405.1. Lineage (NCBI taxonomy): Eukaryota > Metazoa > Chordata > Mammalia > Artiodactyla > Ziphiidae > Mesoplodon > Mesoplodon densirostris. The sequence continues at coordinate 86,560,545 of NC_082661.1, read as the reverse complement.
GGCATAGAGTTGCTTATAGTAATCTCTCATGATCTTTTGTATTTCTGCAGTGTCAGTTGTTACTTCTCCTTTTTCATTTCTAATTCTATTGATTTGAGTCTTCTCCCTTTTTTTCTTGATGAGTCTGGCTAATGGTTTACCAATTTTGTTTATCTTCTCAAAGAACCAGCTTTTAGTTTTATTGATCTTTGCTATCGTTTCCTTCATTTCTTTTTCATTTATTTCTGATCTGATTTTTATGATTTCTTTCCTTCTGCTAACTTTGGGATGTTTTTGTTCTTCTTTCTCTAATTGCTTTAGGTGCAAGGTTAGGTTGTTTATTCGAGATATTTCCTGTTTCTTAAGGTGGGATTGTATTGCCATAAACTTCCCTCTTAGAACTGCTTTTGCTGCATCCCATAGGTTTTGGGTCGTCGTGTCTCCATTGTCATTTGTTTCTAGGTATTTTTTTATTTCCTCTTTGATTTCTTCAGTGATCACTTCGTTATTAAGTAGTGTATTGTTTAGCCTCCATGTGTTTGTATGTTTTACAGCTCTTTTCCTGTAATTGATATCTAGTCTCATAGCATTGTGGTCGGAAAAGATACTTGATACAATTTCAATTTTCTTAAATTTACCAAGGCTTGATTTGTGACCCAAGATATGATCTATCCTGGAGAATGTTCCATGAGCACTTGAGAAAAATGTGTATTCTGTTGTTTTTGGATGGAATGTCCTATAAATATCAATTAAGTCCATCTTGTTTAATGTATCATTTAAAGCTTGTGTTTCCTTATTTATTTTCATTTTGGATGACCTGTCCATTGGTGAAAGTGGGGTGTTAAAGTCCCCTACTATGATTGTGTTACTGTCGATTACTCCTTTTATGGCTGTTAATATTTCCCTTATGTATTGAGGTGCTCCTATGTTTGGTGCATATATATTTACAATTGTTATATCTTCTTCTTGGATTGATCCCTTGATCATTATGTAGTGTCCTTCTTTGTCTCTTCTAGTAGTCTTTATTTTAAAGTCTATTTTGTCTGATATGAGAATTGCTACTCCAGCTTTCTTTTGGTTTCCATTTGCATGGAATATCTTTTTCCATCCCCTTATTTTCAGTCTGTATGTGTCTCTAGGTCTGAAGTGGGTCTCTTGTAGACAGCATATATATGGGTCTTGTTTTTGTATCCATTCAGCCAGTCTGTGTCTTTTGGTGGGAGCATTTAGTCCATTTACATTTAAGGTAATTATTGATATGTATGTTCCTATTCCCATTTTCTTAATTGTTTTGGGTTTGTTATTATAGGTCTTTTCCTTCTGTTGTGTTTCTTGCCTAGAGAAGTTCCTTTAGCATTTGTTGTAAAGCTGGTTTGGTGGTGCTGAACTCTCTCAGCTTTTGCTTGTCTGTAAAGGTTTTAATTTCTCCATCAAATCTGAATGAGATCCTTGCTGGGTAGAGTAATCTTGGTTGCAGGTTTTTCTCCTTCATCACTTTAAGTATGTCCTGCCACTCCCTTCTGGCTTGTAGAGTTTCTGCTGAGAGATCAGCTGTTATCCTGATGGGGATTCCCTTGTGTGTTATTTGTTGTTTTTCCCTTGCTGCTTTTAATATGATTTCTTTGTGTTTAATTTTTGACAGTTTGATTAATATGTGTCTTGGTGTATTTCTCCTTGGATTTATTCTGTATGGGACTCTCTGTGCCTCCTGGACTTGATTAACTATTTCCTTTCCCATATTAGGGAAGTTTTCAACTATAATCTCTTCAAATATTTTCTCAGTCCCTTTCTTTTTCTCTTCTTCTTCTGGAACCCCTATAATTCGAATGTTGGTGTGTTTAATGTTGTCCCAGAGGTCTCTGAGACTGTCCTCTGTTCTTTTCATTCTTTTTTCTTTATTTTGCTGTGCAGCAGTTATTTCCACTATTTTATCTTCCACCTCACTTATCCGTTCTTCTGCCTCAGTTATTCTGCTATTGATCCCATCTAGAGTATTTTTTATTTCATTTATTGTGTTTTTAATCGATGCTTGATTCGTCTTTAGTTCTTCTAGGTCCTTGTTAACTGTTTCTTGCATTTTGTCTATTCTATTTCCAAGATTTTGGATCATCTTTACCATCATTATTCTGAATTCTTTTTCAGATAGACTGCCTATTACCTCTTCATTTGTTAGGTCTGGTGGGTTTTTATCTTGCTCCTTCTCCTGCTGTGTGTTTTTCTGTTTTCTCATTTTGCTTATGTTACTGTGTTTGGGGTCTCCTTTTTGCAGGCTGCAGGTTCGTAGTTCCCGTTGTTTTTGGTGTCTGTCCCCAGTGGCTAAGGTTGGTTTAGTGGGTTGTGTAGGCTTCTTGGTGGAGGGGACTACTGCCTGTGTTCTGGTGGATGAGGCTGGATCTTGTCTTTCTGGTGGGCAGGTCCACGTCTGGTGGTGTGTTTTGGGATGTTTGCGGACTTTTTATGATTTGAGGCAGCCTCTCAGCTAATGGGTGGCGTTGTGTTCCTGTCTTGCTAGTTGTTTGGCATAGGGTGTCCAGCACTGTAGCTTGCTGGTCGTTGAGTGAAGCTGGGTGCTGGTGTTGAGATGGAGATCTCTGGAAGATTTTCGCCGTTTGATATTATGTGGAGCTGGGAGGTCTCTTGTGGACCAGTGTCCTGAAGTTCGCTCTCTCACCTCAGAGGCACAGCACTGACTCCTGGCTCCTCAATTTGGGATGATTTGTTGTCTATTCATGTATTCCACAGATGCAGGGTACATGAAGTTGATTGTGGAGCTTTAATCCGCTGCTTCTGAGGCTGCTGGGAGAGGTTTCCCTTTCTCTTCTTTGTTCTCACAGCTCCTGGGTCTCAGCTTTGGATTTGGCCCCGCCTCTGCGTGTAGGTCGCCGGAGGGCGTCTGTTCTTCGCTCAGACAGGACAGGGTTAAAGGAGCAGCCTCTTCGGGGACCCTGGCTCACTCAGGCCGGGCGGGAGGGAGGGGCACGGAGTGCGGGGCGAGCCTGCAGCGGCAGAGGTCGGCGTGACGTTGCACCAGCCCGAGGCGCGCCGTGCGTTCTCCCAGGGAAGCCGCCCCTGGATCCCGGGACCCCGGCAGTGGCAGGCTGCACAGGCTCCCGGAAGGGCGGTGTGGACAGTGACCTGCGCTCGCACACAGGCTTCTTGGAGGCGGCAGCAGCAGCCCCAGCGTCCCACGCCCGTCTCTGGGCTCCGCGCTTTCAGCCGCGACTCGCGCCCGTCTCTGGAGCTCCTTTATGCGGCGCTCTTAATCCCCTCTCCTCGCGCACCAGGAAACCAAGAGGGAAGAAAAAGTCTCCTGCCTCTTCGGCAGCTCCAGAGTTTTCCCGGACTCCCTCCCGGTTAGCTGTGGCACATTAGTCCCCTTCAGGCTGAGTTCTCGCCGCCAGCCCCAGTCCTCTCCCTGCGCTCTGACCGAAGCCCGAGCCTCAGCTCCAGCGCCGCCCGCCCCGGCGGGGGAGCAGACAAGCCTCTCGGGCTGGTGAGTGCCGCTCGGCACCGCTCCTCTGTGCGGGAATCTCTCTGCTTTGCCCTACCCAGGTATGTGGGGAGTTTCTTGCCTTTTGGGAGGTCTGGGGTCTTCTGCCAGCGTTCAGTAGGTGTTTTGTAGGAGTTGTTCTGTCACTATCTTTAATATATATTTGTAGTTTATTTGCCAGGTGACTAAATATTGTCAGTTTCCTTTTTCAGTGTTCAGATCAAGTATATATATAAAAAACGGAGTAGTGGGCTTCCCTGGTGGCGCAGTGATTGAGAGTCCGCCTGCCGATGCAGGGGACATGGGTTCATACCCCGGTCCGGGTAGATCCCACATGCCGCTGAGCGTCTGGACCCGTGAGCCATGGCCACTGAGGCTGTGCATCCGGAGCCTGTGCTCCGCAACGGGAGAGGCCACAGCAGTGAGAGGCCCGCGTACCGCAAAACAAACAAACAAACAAACAAAAAAAAAGGAGTACTAACTTTTCATGACCACATGATACTCAGTGTGTCTTAAAAATGATTTCTTAGTTACTATCAGAAACGAATGGTTTAGCTTTTTTTTATTATTGAGATATATTGGTCATATAACAGCATATATTTTAAATTTTGTCTCAGGAAGGAGAAAACATTTTCTATTTGGCAATTGAAGATATAGAAACAGATACAGAGCTTCTGATTGGCTACCTGGACAGTGACATGGAGGCCGATGAAGAAGAACAGCAAATTATGACAATGATCAAAGAAGAGGAAGGTAAAAATTCTAAAGGACAATCAACAACTGGCAGAAAAGGTATTACCTCTAATTGATGGTCCCAGAGAATGAAAATTGTAGGAGAAATAAAGTTTGAACTGTGCTTGATTATAATTGCAATATAATAGGGTGTTCTCAAAATAAAGTTAGTTTTTATCAGAACTCTCGGAGGATATTCAGTTGTGTGCCTCTCTTCCAGCAGGAAGGGAATGATGGGTTGGGGTGGGTGATGGATGTGCCCTGTAGGACTGCCAAGGTCAGCGGCAGCTCCCAGCTTTCACTGCTCTCACTGGTGGGTAGCTAGTAATGAGAATTTTTGTACCCTAGCCCCGAGTCTGCCATTCATCCATGTTATAATCAGGCAGGTCACTAACTCTGAGACTTTACTTTCTCATCTGCACATGGGGAAAGGTGAGTGCAGAGGTCCTGCTGGGCCCTGTGGGATTATTCCTGGGCCTCACTCTTAAGATCCTTTGAGAATCTGGAGCATCTGGAAATCTTTCTTTGTTCTGATCATAGAGGCCTACAGCATTGCTGGGTTATTCTAGTAGGGTAACCAAAAATATGTGATGACCATAGGTAGACTTGCTTAAATCAGCCCTGCAATCTAGGAGATAGATGTCACTTGTTTGTCATCTGCCAGGGAATGATCAGTTGTTATTAGGGCTTGTTTCTGTTATGTTGTGTTTTACTCCTGATGGGGTTTGAGGGAAATTTGAATGCTGTTAAGGGTGTTCACATTTTGTAAAAGGTTGATACTTACTATAGAGAATTTTTCCATTTTGCTTAACAAAGCCACTTCAGAAGTGACACTGGTTTCTTTAGTCACTGTGGTATTAATGTCTTTTATATGAATTTTCTATTCTAACTGTATCATTGTTGAAAAAGTATGAGTATTTCCCAGTATTGCCAGATTATGCTTTTGTTTCTTTATTTTAGTTGGAGTATTTAAAAGGAAGATGAGGACAGGCTATCTGTTTTGTCTTTCCAAATATGCATTATGCTGTTTGGAATGTCAGATTTGGGGTGATGGGAATTGTTTCTGTACTATTCTGTGTTTTCTTTATTTTTGTATTTATTTTCAACGTTGCCCCCAGGGTACGGTATTACTGTGTCCACTATTTTACCTTAAAAATAAGTCTCCTACTTATTACCACCCTGATTTTTCTTTATTTAGTTAACAAAATATCAATTTCTATTACTTTTGTAAGAAGAATCAACAGAAACTTACACAGATTCTTATAGGAATCGTGTGCTTATACTGTTGATATTTTTATTTTAGAATTCAGTTTTGTTTATAAAAGCAAAATATAAAACCCAAAAAACAAATTAAAAAAAACCCCAAAACAGAAGCAAAACCAGCCAAACAGTGATCAAAAGAAACAAAGAATCCACTCAAATGTCAAACAATGGAGAATTTGGTTAAATAAGTAAATTATGGTACCTTAAGTTTAAAAAATATTTGACTTGAGAAAATATTAAATGGAAAAAAGAGCGTTACATGAAATTGCATAAAAAGTGTGATCATAAAGTTTCTTGGACTGCGCATAAAATATGAATTCCCAAAAGACAACTCAGGCATGGAAATAGATTACAGCAGTTGTCTCTTCATGGTGGGGTTATTGGTGATTTTTATTCTCTTCATATTTTCTGCATGTTATCTAAATCTAACCTTGGGACTTCCCTGGCGGTCCAGTAGTTAAGACTTCTCCTTCCAGTGCAGGGGGTGCGGGTTCGATCCCTGGTTGGGGAGCTAAGATCCCATCTGCTTCGCAGCCAAAAAACTAAAACGTAAAACAGAAGCAATATGGTAACAAATTCAATAAAGACTTTAAAAATGGTCCACATCAAAAAAAATCTTTAAAAAAATTAATCTTATTTGATAATCAGAAAAAATATGTAATTTAAGTAGCACACTTTGAAAAATCTGGGTAGAGCCATGACAGTCCATATAGGACTGACAGCCAGAGAGACAGTGGAGGCTCACTCCACCTACTGTAATGAGTGCTGTTTTTATGACCTTGGCCTTTTTTCACATATATGTGAGATTCCCCTTGGTAATTCAACATAGTTCCCCTTGGTTGGGTTTTTCTCTTCTTGCAGCTAGAAGTGAACTCAAGATGACCCGTTTCAGGGAAGACTTTGGCGTTGCAATTCAACATTTGTTATAACTCTTTGATGTGAAAAGTTAATGTTACAGGGTAAATTAAAAATTGATTTTGATTTTGTATTAATTTGGTGAAACACAAGTTAAATGATTTAAAAAATAATGTATTGTTCTAGTAACACTTCCTATTATTTTTCATGGGCAACCTATTCATACTCATAGAGATAGTAAAAATTTATTAATCTGGTACCATTAAGCACAATTAATTTTGATTTTAAAATGAGGGCAAAACTGAGCAGTTCTTGGCTCTTCATTTTTGTCTAACAAATCTGCTTGCTTGTAAATATGCAGATCGCTTTGGCTGTAAAGAGGACTATGCCTGTCCCCAGTGTGAATCGAGTTTTACCAGTGAGGAAATTCTTGCTGAGCATCTTCAGACATTACACCAGAAACCCACAGAGGAGAAAGAATTTAAGTGCAAGAGCTGTGGGAAGAAATTCCCAGTTAAACAGGCTTTGCAAAGACAGTGCGTACATTCAAGAGTATATCTAAAATTATAAGCTGACATGTTGTTTAACTGTTTCATTCAGTTTGTCTTATAGTTTCTAACCTGTGTGTGTGTGTGATGGTGTGTGTATAGAAATTAAGCATTCTCTATTGTCACTGTCATAAACTTTTCGTACTATAGTACGTTGGTTTTTGAAACATTCTGATTATGAAGTTTAACAAGTAAACATTGTTTATGCTAATCAATCTTTGTCCATTTAATAACTTGCCATTAAATATTAAGCTCATTGGTGTACTAATTTGAAATCTGATATGCATAATTTAGCTAGTGCTTTGAGGTGGCAGATGAAGTTTCAGAGGTCTGCATTCGCTATTCCCTCTGAAATCTGTAAAAAAAAAAAAAAAAGAAAAGAAATAGTTTAAGAAATGGAGAGAGTTCAGAGTATGAAGAATACAGGGCCATTTTGGGAAGCACTGTTTATTTCCTAGCAATGTTGGAGAAATAATTTAAAGATGAATATGTACAAGATATGATGATGAAATGAATTAAATGGTCCCAATCATTGCTCTGCACCCTTTATTATTTTAAATATATTAACAGCATATTAAGTTATCCTCTTACTTAAGTATTTTACAGTATCATGAATTATTAAAAATGAGAAAGTGGATACATATATTTACAAACTTATTTTTAACAGAATGTCACCTTGCATATGAGCAAGAAATCTTTAACATAGGCTTAATGTTTCATTTTTTTTTTTTTTTTTTGCGGTATGCGGGCCTCTCACTGCTGTGGCCTCCCCCGTTGCGGAGCACAGGCTCCGGACGCGCAGGCTCCGGACGCGCAGGCTCAGCGGCCATGGCTCACGGGCCCAGCCGCTCCGCGGCATATGGGATCCTCCCAGACTGGGGCACGAACCCGTATCCCCTGCATCGGCAGGCGGACTCTCAACCACTTGCGCCACCAGGGAGGCCCAATGTTTCATTTTTTAATTCATTAAAGTAAAATTCTGAAACATCCTGTATTTCATATTAAGACAGTTTTCATATATGCATCCACTTTTGCTTATGAAATTTGAGATGAAAAATTTCTGTTCAAAACTTAAACTTAAAACTTGGAAATTCTCTTATACACTCTTTAAAAAACCAAGCAAGGGCTATATAGTTTTTAATGAATAGATTTTAAAACTGCATTCTAGTCAGCTTTTATTCAATTTAGTATTTTATATTCTACACCAAACTTTTGCTGAGCTGAGTCTTACAGTTAAACTGTAGGTGCTACTTAAAAGTTTAAAGGGCAAAAGGCAGAATGAAAAGAGAGATCATGAATGTGACTTTATTCAAAGTAGAGATATTTTCATAAGTTTTTGTCTTAGACTTCCAGTTTTTGTTTTTTTTCTGTTTCCCCTCAGTGTTCTTCAGTGCTCAGCAAAAAGCAGTCTGAAGGATTCTTCACGAAGTTTTCAGTGCTCTGTTTGCAATTCTTCCTTCAGTTCAGCATCAAGGTTTTGTATCTGAGTTATCAGATGGCTGTTATATAATTGCGGGTCATTATTGGCATGCATGCGCTTTCATGCTGCTTAGTGATTTAGTATCATATGGCTACAGAATTTCAGTGCTTTCCTTCCTACCTGCCTAGGTAACACTTGTAATGACCCTGAAACTCTACTGGGGAGCATGCATTACAAAAGCCAGCCTGGATGTTAGAAGTTTGTAGGTGTCTTCATTTCTTCTCCCTGTTTCCCATTCCTGGTTTTCTTGTAGTTTTGAGCAGCACCAGGAGACTTGCCGGGGAGATGCCAGGTTTGTGTGTAAGGCTGACAGCTGTGGAAAGAGACTGAAGAGCAAGGATGCCCTGAGAAGACACCAGGAAAACATCCACGCCGGTGAGAACTCATCAGAGGGTTGTTTTTAAAGGGGCTTCCTCTCCCCAGGCCACAGCGATCTGTTTTTAATTCTCACTCTTGAGGAGAGAGCTTGCTTTTCCATTGTATTTCACACAGATGTAGAGCTCTGGAAATGGAATTTTTTTCTTTCGCTGAGTGCTATTTCTTTTTGATTTCAGCAATATTCGTCATTTCTCCTATCTCTGAATTAATCATAACTGGAAACCTAATTTAGAATCTAGTTGTGCTTGGTAGCCAGATGCATTAAGAATTAATGTTTTAAATAATAATATTTTAGCATGTGAAATTTCTCTTTTACTAGATATATTTTAAAACGGTTAAGCGATGCCCTTCTGCCTTAATATTTTTACAGTAAAATTCCATTTTTAAAAATCCTTATATTTCTTCTATATTGGAGAAAATTACTGGCTACATTTTGACATGCTAATTGAATATATTTGGATTTATAAAGTAGCTACTATTTGAATTCCTTCTAATGGCTAGCTAAACAGTAAGACAAATAGAAAATTTGTCGCTTAGATTTCATCTGCTTAGCACATGGTAAATGTATTTTGACTTTAGGGATTGAATCTGTTGCACTAAATCGAACAGATGACTATTGTCAGAGTTAATGTTTTATTTCTTCAGTGTCTTTTCCTTAAAGGAAGCTGAGGTTCATGGCACTCCTCTTATCCTTCTGTACTTACATATTCCTCATGTGTTTGCTTTTGCTGTTGGCTTCTGGGTGGAAATGTCTTTCTGCATATGAGGAAAGTGTTATTTCTTTTCTCCTATCCTGTTTTTTCTCACATTCAGGAGAAAAGAATAACCGGTACTCAGTTTCTGTTTCCTATATTTGTTCATTGTCCAAAAAGTGTCTCTTTTAATGCTAGTTACAACTTCGCACCACCAGTTTGGGCTGCACACTCAGTACAAGCCATATTTGAAAGCTCAAGGTAGCAGAAGGTATGGGCTTATGAAATGTGGCTTCAGAATGGTGCACATCACTTGGACTTCACAGTGTTCTGATTTCTTTCTTTCCTTTTGAAGGATATAGAGAAGATGACATTTTTCTGAACTCTTTATACTTGGGCCTTTCCTATCTTTGCAAAAGGCAATCACAACTTTTTGATAGACCTGTCTCTTCCTAGTTTTTGTTTTTTTAAAGCTGTTATGTTTAAAATGCTGTTCTTAATTTTCTCCATCTTGTCTGCAATGTATTATAACAAATCTTTCATGTCATTTTTAAAGTTAACTTTGCTAACTAAGTAAAAAACCAGATGCACACTGAAACTCTGGAAACTTGCATTCTTGTTATTGGGCATGTGGTCTTCAGACTGTGCTAGAAGCATAATTTCTTTGAGGCTTCTTGTAGTTGGTCTTGGATATTAAAGTATTACTGATTCTGAAAACTTATGGTGATTTTGTAGGAAATAATTTATAAAAGGAAGTTTTTTATTTTTCTGTGTTATAGATCACATAAAATATGAAACTTACTGTATTTCAGCCAGAGATCACCATGCATACTTTTTGCTGGAATTGATACTCAACCAGTCATTCATAGCCCCTCTCTTGCTTCTTCCCTCATGTCTGTGAGCTACACAGACATTTGGGGAAAGAATATTCCATATTCAGAATAGCGAAAAAAGCAGTGTTCATACACGTGGTCGTAGAAGACTCTACTGTAGAAAGACAAAGGTATTCAAGGAAAGAGAAGATCTTGCAGCTTTTACCACTGACAATGACAAATGTTCCTTGTTAGATGATATGAATTGAAGATGCTGAGAAGAGAGAAGCTGAATTTTTAAATATGGATCACATTTTTCCATAGAAACTGTAGCATATGGTGGGTAGGTTCTCAGACTGGCTCCTAGAAGCACACTTAACCCACATAGTGCTGAAACGCGCAGTACTTAAGTGACTACGTATTCAGTACAGTTGTATTAATTTTCAGTGCATCTCCTACCTTTGTAAGTAATGTGTCCCTGACTGTTTTTGAAAGCTGAATCAGAAAGTCAAATGTCAGACTTAATCTGAATATAGTAAAACTAAAATGGTATAAAGTCTAGCTGTGGCTTTGTAGATGCTCTTGTCCTTGAACCTGGGGAAGCTTGTAGGGTGACCTTCCAGTTACTCAAGAGGAAACAGTGAAGGGTCTAACTTCCTTAATTCACCTTAACCATCTTTCTCTTTTGATTTCGATTCTGTGGATGCTGACATAGAGATTTTGTATTTATGGAAAATAACATTTATCTACATTCTCAGGCAAACAGTCATAAACTTTTCCCATGTTTCTTCTCTGAGGAACTAGGATTCCAGTCCTAGGATGAAGAATGGAAGCTATAGGAGGAGAGAAGAGATTGAAGAGTAGGGATGGGGGTTTGGTGTATTGCCTGTGATTCTAGCTGGAGGAGCCATGGCAGGAGTATTGGGATAAGGTGAAACAGGTGGTTGTGGAAATGTTGCTTCTCTTTCTCTTTTCTCCCTCAAGCCTGACCTACCTTCTGGGAAAGAATAAGGTTTAGTCTCAGAGAGCAGCTGATTGGAGGGATAAGCTAGGGAAATAGAGGATTGTGGATTAAAGGAGGGAAATACCAGCTGGTGCAAGCTGGAAAAGAGGGAATATTCTTTCTCAGTGGCCCCTCATATATAATAGATATGGATAGAGAATTGATGACCAAATGCATGCTGTCAAATGCATGCTGTCAGATATTCATTTTGCTTGGGAGAATTTTCTCGTTTAATAGCCATATTACTTGTCAATCACCAAGAACATTTTTTTGGCTATACTATTTGGCATGCTAAAAATAGTGCATTATATGAAATCCGTATCTTGAATGATAAGACAAAAATTAATATTTTCCTTTTTCTGAAAGTGTTCCTCTCTCGTAAACACAGTCTTTTAATAAAGTCATTTTGTAATCGTGTTTTCTACTGATTTTAGATTTCTTTCAAGAAAATAGAGAAGTAAGGTAGTGGATGAGATTGAGGTTTTGGCAGGAATAGCCATGGATTAGTCATTTTGGGGGCCAGGCAGTGGATACATGGTGGTTCATTTTATTATTTGTTTACTTTTTGAGTATTTGCAATCAATCAATTAAAAATTGAAAAACCATTCTGTGGTTATTTATGGTAGTGCAGATGATATTGTTGTTATATCATATTTGAAAATCTTGTTTTATTGAGTCTTGTTTTTATAACCACTGTGAAATTTTAAATTTGAAATGGTCTACTATAATTATAATCACTCTTTAAGAAGACAGAATTGAGCATTGTTTTGATTTGTAAAATAATATGAATGCCAATATGTTTTATTGTTCTTGATTTTACCTTATTCTGGTTTTTAACATTAATATGATAAATCATATGCTCTCAGATCTTGCAGGCTGATCAAGTCTAGTGCTGAAAAGAATAATCTGTGAATTCCATTTTTAAAAATCCAGCTGATTAAATCAAATATTATGTTAAAATTTAAAGCAAGTAGAAAAATCAACTTATGAGTTAATAAATACAGTTTTTCTTTTATGTACACATTTGATTAATTTTAATTTTTCATGGAAGTGTGCTTTTCTCTTTTAATACTAAATTAGTACATGGAAAGGTGAAAGGCCCATTTTATATATGTAGAAAGTGGTATACCAAGCTGAATATTCCTCAGATTTTGAAAGCGTTTAAAATGTAGCCTCTTCTTTATCTGAGTTTAATGGATATATCTACAACACTGAAAATTTTGGAGTTGTAAGTTAAGAAGATGAAATACCTGTTTAGAAATTATAAATCACCTACAAACACTGTATCTAATACTCCTCTTAATATTCTAATATAAATCATGGTGGTATTTTATTTTATTTTGTTTGTTGTTTTTGTTTAGGGGATCCTAAGAAAAAACTCATATGTTCAGTGTGCAATAAAAAGTGTTCTTCAGCATCAAGCCTGCAGGAACATAGGAAGGTCAGTAAGATAAAGACTAATGCTCATCATAGTGTAAGATCTTTTAGTCATTTATAGCGTTGGCCATGAAAATTTTTAGCTGATTTTTATATTGTAAAGACAGAGTTTTGTCATTAATTTAACTACTAACATATTCTAAAATGCAAGACTGGGGGCTTCCCTGGTGGTGCAGTGGTTGAGAGTCCGCCTGCCGATGCAGCAGGGAACACGGGTTCGTGCCCCAGTCCGGGAAGATCCCACATGCCGCGGAGCAGCTGGGCCCGTGAGCCATGGCCGCTGAGCCTGCGCATCCGGAGCCTGTGCTCCGCAACAGGAGAGGCCACAACAGTGAGAGGCCCGCGTACCGCAAAAAAAAAAAAAAAAAAAAAAAAAAAAAAATGCAAGACTGATATGCAGAAGAGTGAACTCTCGCAAAAGAATATTTTGAGTTGTTTATTATTGTTCAGAATTAGTAGAAATATTTCTCCAACACAATATTGTGTCTGACTGATACCTCATACTGGTTTCAAGCTTTCTCAGTAGCTGTTTGCTCAGGAAATACTATATATTTGAGGAAACCATATATTTTTGTGTATTTATAATATGCTCTGCAGTGACATTTAGCTTAAATTGATGCATATTATAGTTAAGTGTGGCAAAGCGAAGACAAAGAGCTGTATTATTTTGAAGAGCTAAAAATAATGTAGAAGAATGTCAGAGTGTGGTTAGCAGAAACGATTATGCAGTTGACCCTTGAACAACAGAGGTTTGAACTGTGCGGGTCCACTTATAGCAGATTTTTCCAGTAAATACATACTCCAGTACTACACGATCAGGGGTTGGTTGACGATGCAGATGCAGAGGGCCCACTGTAAAGTTACACAATTTTTCCACTGCAGGGAGAGATTGGGGGGTGGGAGTGGGGTGCAGTGGGTCCAACCCCCAAACCCCCTTGTTGCTCAAGGGCCAACTGTGTTAGGAGAAAATAAATTTAATACATTTTGCAATAAGCGTTAAATTTACTAAGTTGCTATTTTAATATGAAAGTTATCCTGAAAAGTAAATGACAGTTATTAACCCTAACAACATGAGCACTAGTTAATAGAATTTACAACGGAATAGAATTAAATTAAAATTTAGATTTTGTTCATAGTATGGCAGAGTCCAAAAATATATTTTATGTTATATTACAATAACAAAGATATAAATGATTATTTCCTGAGTTCATATATTATTTTTTCAGAATATCTAGGAGCATATAATATTGTCTTTTAGTCATTTAATACTAAAGAAGAGAGGAGATGGTACTAGTGAAAGTAAAATTTTACTTTTATTATGGTTTGTAAGTTGAATTTTGTCTCTTTGTGTGTCTCTGTATTCCAAAATAACTTGACAGGCCTTAAAATTCATATGATATTCAATGCTGTAGCTCCAAGCATGTGCTGTGGATTTAACCTGTAACATATAAGACAGTTGAATTGTTAAGATGTCTGAGGTTATATCCTACATGTTGAGTGATTATGATCCTTAGGGAGAAATAATGCAACAGCACTGGATAGGAGTGAAGACAGTGGATGTCACCTTCTTCTGTCCCTAACCCCCCATGTAACGTTGGGCCTGTGTTCTCTCATTTATGAAGTGTGACTTTGAACTGATCATTGTCTTTTAATTACTTCTCTTAAGTGCCATGAAACTACTTTTTTTTTTCTTTTCAGTTTCCATGTGGTTATTTTATCAGATTGTTTAAAAATATGGAGTACTTCAAGAATTTGCATGTAATTCTTGTTCAAGGACCATGCTAATCTTCTCTGTATCATTCCAAATTTAGTGCAAGTGTTGCTGAAGCAAGCACTGAAGCTACTTTTTAAGGGAAGTTTTGCACAAAACTCCAGTCCAGATGCTGCTGCTTTTACATCTCTCTTCCTCCCTTCTCATCACCCTTAAGGTTTCTGAAGCAGAACCTAGTCTGAGACAAAAAGATTAAATCCAGTTGAATAAACATTTAAAAAAATCCTCATACTTTTATAATTCTTTGATTTCCTTCCCTGATCTTAAGAAGTTGAAATTTAAGATATCTTACCAAATTTCAGATTTTCCCAAATAGACTATTTCAACAAAGTTGGTAGTGGGGCATATTTCTGAAAAGTGTTCTCTTTTCCATTTATTTTCTTCATAACATAAGAACTTTTCCCCCAGGGAATATCTTGGTAGATTTAAATCCTACCTGGTGGTGGTGGAATACAGCCATTCTGTTTCTGTAAATGTTAATAACTTAGTAGCTCAGTGCAGCTCTTCATTACAGCATTAATCCTCTGACTTAGCCTTTCTGAATCCACAGGCAGCTTTTACTGACTCCATTTTTGACTATTCTTATAGATGGATATGTCTAATGTCTAATAGAGTTTGGTTGTAGTATTTCACCTTGCCAGTAGATGGTGCTGTATGAATAGGTCAAATTTATATTATAGTCTAGAACAGTGTCTTACATTACTATGTACTGCCCTATATTACAATAAGATATATTATTATCCTTCCTGAAAATTACTTAATTTGGGACTTCAAATGATAAGTTATTACCATCCATGTCAATTTAATAAGCTGGACGTTTTACAAAAGGTGCTTTACTTAGCATTAGGCATTAATTAGTGTCATTTTCACTTTAAGTCTGATGGTTTTATTAAACTTTTTAGGAGTTCTGAGAATAGCTTTGGATTGAATTTTCCACTATAAATAAGATAGTCTATACAAAAATGCTTTCATGTATAGTAAATATTCTATTTTATAATTTTGATAATATCAATTTAATTCACCCTTTAAAAATGTTTCATGGGGCTTCCCTGGTGGCGCAGTGGTTGAGAGTCCGCCTGCCGATGCAGGGGACAGGGGTTCGTGCCCTGGTCCGGGAAGATCCCACATGCCGCGGAGTGGCTAGGCCCGTGAGCCATGGCCGGTGAGCCTGCACGTCCGGAGCCTGTGCTCCGCAACAGGAGAGGCCACAACAGTGAGAGGCCCGCGTACTGCAAAAAAAAAAAAAAAAAAAAAAAAAAAAAATGTTTCCTGTTTCAGAAGCCATGAGAGTTAAGTGAACAAATATGAGTATATTTTGCAGTAATTTATTTAACAGCTGCCATTTTTATATGGGTAAATAATTTAAAATTTGTATATACTGATTAAAATTTAACATTAAAAATGAAAATAAATGTTTTCATTTATGTATGTCTCAGAAGGCACATCATCATTTTTTAGAGTAGCTTATTATAAAAGATATATGTTACAGAGTTTAAGAATATAAATCTGTTCTTATTATCTTTAAATAAACATTACACCTCATATAATTGCTGTGAGGGTCTTTGATGATTGAAGATGTTGCCTTTAAAATTTCTTAGGCTGAAAGTTTTCCTGCTGTACTATGTGGTACTTGCCTTCCGAGTACTTGTGCGGATCTCACACTGTTTTCTGAGGAACCATAGAACTCTCTGGACCCTATATATCCCCTGATCAAGATTAGAAGCCACTGCATGTAAGCAGGGGAATAAGTCAGATTCTAGTGGAATGATATCTTTCTGCTCTGTCTTCTTTGTTTACCTTTTCTCTGTTACTCCCAGCTGAGTTTACTGACTCGGGAAGAATCAGACCTGACAGAAGCAGAAGGCAGGTTGGCAGCCTCAGACCTGTCATGTGGCTGGACATAGGCTTAAGGCACAGACTGCAGACCAGGGATCTGTGAGCCTTGCCCCAGCTTCCGTTTCCCTTCCTGGTGCCGTCTTTTCACCATTCCTGCCTTGAGTTCTTCTGTGGTCACTTAGATCAGGGGAGCCGTTTACCAGTCCTCCACTCTACTCATTGCTGTACCAGTTCAGGGTCTTCTGCCTTGACTTTCAGTCTGTAGTGGCCTTAGATATCCTGCAAGGATAACCACAGTATCTTGGCTTCCTGCAGAAGGACCTTTGCTTGTCTGGGGTTTAGTTTTGTGAGCACTACCTTTAATGAGGTTGAAACAAAAACAGGACCTCACCAAAACAATTTTTGAATCTTCAGCAAAACAGTATGATGCTCTTATTCATCGGTATGATCAACATTTCTAATATCAGGCTTCTTGCAACACATTCCTCTTAGAACTTTGTACATTGTTACTGATAATAAACTAAGCTTCTGCTTTTCACACCGCCTATTCAATTTCTCTGATTTAGTGTCTGGGAGGGAAAGAACTAAATTTAATATTAAACTGTAATATTTATTTAGCCAGTTGTTTGCTAAAGTTATGCTCCTCCCCCTTATTATAATTTTTAAATAAAACTAATAAAGGTTTTTATTGTGGTCCTCCCAGCCTGTGAGAATTTTGCGTTGAGCTAAATGCTTTTCAGAATCATATATCTCCTTGTCTTTAACATTAATTAATGTGTTGTTCTGTACTACATATATTTAAGTTTAAAGTAGTGTTGACTACTGTAAAGGGAATATTTTTACTGGCAAGTTACATATTTCCAAGTCTAAATTTGTGCATAACAGAGACTTAATATATACTAGGTATAATTTTTTACAGAGAGTATAAATTTATTATGCACTTTAAAAATAGGTCAGCTGTTTTTTAATGATATGTTTCTACTAGGTAACATGTTCATTGCATTTTCAATTTATGTAGGATAGTGTGAACAAATTAGGGCTGAATTATAATATATAGTTTGGATATTGCAGTAGCAACTGTCCACATGTTTATACTTTTACTTGAGCTCTATACAGTTTTTGGCTTTGATAGTTGACTTAACTGACAATTTAACCTTTTGCAGATTCATGAGATATTTGATTGTCAAGAATGTATGAAGAAATTCATTTCAGCTAATCAGCTAAAACGTCATATGATCACCCACTCAGGTAAAATACATATTTTTCCATTTGTATTGAAATCACTACAAAAGATTCACCTCGTCATTTTCAGGAGCTCTGAGAGTGGTAATCTGGAGACCTGGTTATTAGTTCCAGCTTGGCCATTGACCGGCCATGTGATTTTGAACAAGTTACTTAGCTTCTCTAGACCTCAGTTTGTTTCTGAAGCATATGTGGTTGGACTAAATGAAATTGAAGATCTTCAAACTCACCATTTAATTTGTTACCTACTCCTCCTTGAGCCTCAGTTTCTATATTCTTCATCTGTGAAAAGATATCCTACCTTTCAAAATTGCTGTTAAGTTTAAACGAAGTCATCTATGTACCATGCTAGCAGAGTGTCTGATATTTAGGAGCGATTCAACAATTATAGTTCCGACATTTCTAGTTATTTTCACATTCTGACTAAGGCATTAATAAATGTTAGTGAGAAATTTATAAATACATTTTGAGAATATAAGTTTTTAAAGCCATAGTTTCATTTTAAGCAAGTTTTAGTAATAGGTCTGTTACACATACTTAGAAAAATTCAGCTCTGAAAATAACTTTGCTTTATGAAGTCTCTTTTCTAGAGTTTAGAATGTCTGTACTTTGAGACCATTTAAGTCAGAATGTTTTTGAATAGCTACTTTATTTGGAGACAGATATAGATATTTTGGCAAATGAAAATGGAAGATCAAAAATGGTGGATCGAAAATAGAAGATCTGGTGGCCTTCAGATATGCTTTGTTTGAAAAAGTTGTCAACATTACATGAATATTGTATAAATGTGGATTTTACCCAACAACCTAAGTGTGTAGTTTCTGCTGAGAATTGGAAGCCCGGCCTGTGTGGGGTCTGTTGGCCCAGCAGGAGGCAGGTCTGTCCTTTACCTTCATCACTGTCAGGCCACTCACCCTTTGCATTCGGAGTTGTGACCCTGACTTGAACTCATACCAATCAGCAGATTTTTCATCTGGAGGTAGGATTTCTTCCTTGAATTTAAACTTCATCTTTATATCTAAGCTACTTTATACATTTAGTTTGCAAATAGGTCACTAAAAGAACAAACTGATGTTTCTTTTGTGGATAGGCTCACATATCTAACAGATGGATTGGGTAATAGATTGTTTCAGTTGTTTGGATCATGTTTTAGTTGACTTATCCATAAGAAGTAATACAAGGTAAGGCTGTTTTCCTTTTTATCCTTTACCTTTATATAGATATGAGATTGTCTCCACTCATTTTTCACAGAAAAACGACCCTATAATTGTGAGATTTGTAATAAATCTTTCAAGAGGCTCGATCAAGTGGGTGCTCACAAAGTAATACACAGTGAAGATAAACCTTACAAATGCAAGCTTTGTGGAAAGGGATTTGCCCACAGAAATGTTTACAAGAATCACAAGAAGGTAAAAGTTTATTAATATTGTTATAAATATATGTATTTTTGCTGATTTCCTGATATAATTACCAATTGTTTACCTCCAAAGAAGTTTTTGGATATCCGAGTCATGCTGTACATATGAAATAATTGGAGAAGATCTTGCTTCTGTTTTCTAACCACTCACTCGGGCCATAACCCCTGTGGCCTTATTTCCTATCTGTATTCTTTACTGACACTATTCTCCTCACAAGCAGAGTGTCATCCAGTGTTTTCCAGTGTTGCAGTAACTGCAAAGTCTTCTCTTCCTTCTTTCTATAAAGTTTGACACTCTTGCTCATGTTACCTTTTGGAAATCCTCTTCATCTATGGCACCATTTTAGTGACTCTGCTAGGTCTTCTGCCAGTTTCTCTGAATGCTGCTTTGTTCTCTGAACCCTCCCCCAGGGGGTTATCCTGGCTGCTTTGACTGTAGTAGGCCTCTTCTGTGTTCTCAATGTCAGCTATATCCATGAATTCTGGTACAAACTCTGTACTGATGATTTCCAAGTGATTTATTTTGTTAATCCCAGCTCTCAGACACACATTTGCCACTGCTTGTTTGATACATAACTGGGCACTTTTTGACCTAATGAATTTAGCACGCTCCAGATAACTTCACTTTTGGAAGTTTCTGTTAATTTCTGTTAAGGACAAAAGCATCTAATTATCCCTGTCTCTTTCTTTAATATTAGCCCCTTTTTAGAATTAGAAGCTAATTCTTCAAGATTATACCCTCTACGTTGCCTTATCACCGTCACAATCATCCATTGCTTTACCATTTCCACATCCTGATCATGGCTCATCTTTATCACTTTAATACCCATCTCATTCAGCTTCTTGTTACTTATCACTTCCCACTTATTCAGCTGACTAGATAAATCATCCCAAAGCACAACTCTATCACTCTTGTACTCTAATATTATAAGTAGATTTCCAGCACCTATTAATATATGATGCTTTACCCTGTCACTCGGAGTTCTCTACACCATGACCTCAGCTTCCTTTTCCAGCTTTGTATCCTCCTATTTTCTGCAAGAGACATATCAAAAACAACTCAGCGTGACCTCTCTAACTTCTCCCCTCCCTCCTTTCTAGCAGGACTCTCTTCAAGTTACAGTCTCTTAGTTTCGTCTATTGATTTTTGTTTGCATTTCCTACACTTTACTCAAGTTCTTGTATCAGAAAGTTAGTTTTATCTAATCTACTTTGTGTAGGTAATAAATAATGTTTGAATTGAATTCAGAAAATGTGTGCAAAGATATTCATTGTCTTAGAAGTGTATGTTTAAATTTGTGATGTGATAAATATTTGCTTATTGATTTTGGTATATTGTAGGATGCTATTAAACAACATATATATAAGGTATTTTCAAATAACTTGTTACCTTTTTATTTGCAATATTCCATTGGAATTATAGTTATTTCAGTATTTATTGGGACTTTACAAACACATCATTTTATCTCTTTAAATCATTTAAGAAGTTATGATATCAGTTTCAGCTTCAGTCTAAAAAGAAAAGAAAAGGCAGATTTACGAAAGAATAAACAGGATTGATTGATGGTGTACCAAATCATCTCTGCCTAATTTCTTGCTGATCGCCCTTATGTTTAACTCAAGCATTATATGTTCAGAGGCAGGACCACATTCATTACTGCTGCATTGGAATTACATGCCTATAAAAAATTATCTGGCTAGTTTCCTGCTAAGTCTCTGGAACCCTCTTGCTACTTTCTTTGATGAAACTGATCTACCCACATTTATGAGTTTTTCACAGTTTGACTTATGTTATATGCCATATGGGAATTTGACACAGGATCTTTGCACCATCTCTCATACCTTTAATCATAAATCATATGAAAGTAATAATGATGCCTTGGGAAGGATAGAAACAACGATGCCTGTAATTTCCAAAGTGGAAAGCACATTCAATCCTTCTGCTGTGGACAGTTGTGCTTCTCACTGTGTTATGATCCTAGTGTGTATTTGGTATGGTTACATGAAAATGTTTAAAATATTTTCCAAGAGTTATGGTGAAAAAAGCAAATCAACTTTTTCTTCCTTCATTATTCATTAGTGGCCAGTTCCAAACCTAAAAAGTAAGCATATGCAAGGAAAGCAGAAAAAAAACACTAAAAGTTAGACCCATCTTCATCATGTTGCATGACCAAAGGCTGTTATTTTAAATAAATTATTCTTTGGGGTTTTTGATTATGTAACTTGTGCATTTCTATTATAGTTATTTGGTTTATTTTGGGGTCAATTCTTTTAACATTTAAATTTGAAAAGGAAATACTTTTGTTGTGATTGGCAATAGGGCATGAAATATATATATATATTTTTTTGCGATACGTGGGCCTCTCACTGTTCTGGCCTCTCCGTTGCGGAGCACAGGCTCTGGACGCGCAGGCTCAGTGGCTGTGGCTCACGGGCCCAGCCGCTCCGCGGCATGTGGGATCTTCCTGGACCGGGGCACGAACCCATGTCCCTTGCATCGGCAGGCGGACTCTCAACCACTGCGCCACCAGGGAAGCCCCTAGGGTGTGAAATTTTGAAGGAGTGATTTCTGTTTCTTAAACGTAATTACTTGTTTCGTCATCTTGCCAGTTACACAAGCTCAATAGGTCAAAATTAGTTTTTCTTTTCCCTAATCCTTTCTGACAGTCATTTAACCTGATTCATAGTTGTATTTTTTAGGATCTAGTTAAATAAAGATTGCTTATCTGGATCCACCTATATTCTGTGATCCTTTAAATCACAATTGGACAGACATTTCAGAACCGCAGGAAACAGAAATTAGTTAATTAGTTTTCACCCTCCATTTTGTTCCCTGTCAGATTTAAAGCGAAGCCAAACTGAGATGTGTATAGTGCTCTTCTCCTCCTGTGATGGGTGTGGTGTCTAGATGGACTGAGCCATCTTGGATCCTGGAGCGGGCACTACTTGCTTGATGATGGGAATGAGTACAGAGAGGTTTTGTCCTGATTAAGTCATAAACAAGCTCCTGGGGGAAAGAGCTGTGTCTATTCAAATAAGAGACCTTTTTTCCTGACCTTTATATAACCTTCAAGGGATGAACATGAGAAGCCGATGAGGAACTCTGGTCATAACCTCTCCTAGGATAATTCCATTGGGTGTCCTCTACTAACACCTCATCCAGTGATTTCCAAATTCTGGGCCATGACCACTTTTTGGGTCTTGAAATAACTTACTGGGTCATTAATAGAATAGAATAGAACAGAACAGAATAGAAGAGACTATAATAAAAAATACAATAGAAAATATGAGAGTAAGGATCATTTAATGAAATAATACACATGTGTGCGTGTCTTCATGTATGTGTTAGATTTTGATATAAAAATTATCTTTTTGGTCATGATCAAACAGTTTGAAAGACACTGCAGGTCAGACTTTGTGCAGGTGAGATTTTATTAGACCTTAAAGAAAAGGACAGGTCTCTCTATAAAGAAATCAGGGATTAGGTTCTAAAACCATAATATATGGCATAAATTGTACGTAATAAAAAAAATCTTTGGCAATCTCTAAGAAAGGTGCCAAGTTGTAGATTGAAAGACAGTGGCTCAATAATTCCATCACAACCACTTTTTCCTTCAACTTTGCATCAGATTTCTCTTCTTCAGGTGGGTTGTAGGTGAAGTAGTGGGTGGTTCATTTAAGGTGTTACATGTCCAGAATTGCCTATTTTTGTGTTCTAGAAGCACATTCACAAGGATGAGATGCTCACACTAAGAGGTGCATGCATGTAGGAATTGAACCTGACAGAGGAAAGTAACAGATACAGATGTTTCTCTGAAGCTCATTTAGTTAATGGCAAATTGCTTACCCCGTTTCAGTTATTTTTCTTAGGTGGATGATGGGATGGCATCGTACAGTTTCTAATGTAAGCACCTTATTTCTCATACTAGACAGTAAACTTTGAAGATAGATGCTGTACTTTAATTCATGGCACCTATTGACCACATTGTGCTTTGAATGTGGCAGACATTTTCTGAATGAATAAAAATTCATGAAAAAATTATCCCAAATAAATGATTTAATGTTCTTAGTTAAATGGTAGTTATAATACGAGGAGTAATTTCTCTAAATCTGTATTTGCAATATGCATTGAAGCATTTTTCCCTTTCTGAGCACTCTCTTTCTTGACTTTATGAGCATATTAATGATCTAGTGATACACTGAAAAATCATTGTTGTATTCCTTCTGCACTGGGTTTATCAGCCTGAGATATCTAAGAACTCTTTAAACCTTTCATTTGAAGACACTGCACTGTTCTAATTTTCTGAACCCTTTCCTGGCTCTGAGTTAGATATTTCACATGTAGCTCACTTACTCCCAAATCAGTGATGGCCCTTTGTCCCCTGAGAAACTTTAATAGAAGAGCCTGCCTCCCAGCTTGCTTCTACTTCCTCCACTCCCCCAACCCCCAGATGATGATTGAAGAGCCATCAACTAAAGACTATGCCTTGGTGTTTCCCTGAACCACAGCATTGCTGTTGCTCTTCAGAGCTTTCTTCACCCCGGTTCCTGTGGGCACAGGGCCTTGCCTTCCAGATCTCTAGCCTCTGACTCTTGCCTTTGCCTTAAAGGTTCAGACTGGCTCTTACCTCCAGAACACTGCCTTTGTTGTTTGCTCTTTACCAGCCCAGCCCAACCCAGGGGTTGAGCTCACTTTACTTGACCCGCCTGATCAAGGGCACACCAGCAGCCTTCTTAAAACCACAAAGGGAAATGTTCTTTATTTTTTAATTAATTTGTTTTCCTTTTTTTTTCCTTTGTAGTAGACATCTTATGAAAACAAATCCCTAAAATCATACATGAATGCATGGGTAGTCAGTTATGCAGCTTAGGTTAGAATCCCTGGCACCAGCCACCTTTCCTTCTGCCTACCACGTTTCTAGGCCCCTTCCCAGTGAATAGCCTCTGGGCTTTCCCAAGTATATTAACAACTGTAGACGTTGTTGTACAAATTATTTGTTCATTATTACCACATCTACTACTATATTCAAAGGCAGGTGACCCTAGTAACTGGAGGATATTTTGTAGACTGAGTAAAACTCAGTTTTTATCCTCAGCATAATGCCGTTGACATACTTTTAAGTCACTGTAATGGGCTGGAATAGGGAAGATTAGAAATGGGAAGGTGCGAGCTGGAGGTGGTTGGGTGGCAGAGCTGGGAAGATGGGGGGTAGAAGGTGGGAAGGGTGACCAATGGAATGGAGGAGAGAGTGTGAGAAGAGACTCCAGAGTGTTAGGTTGGATGGGGTGCTTTCAAATGCTGTAAGTACAGAGCACCTCCTTCGTCACCCTAGTAAATCGTCAGGAACTTCCCCATTCCACACTGATGTTTCTGTGTAAGAGGATGTTCTTTTTGGGTGGAGCTTGGAGAAAAACACAAGATCTCAGCTACCCATCTGGGAGAAAAGTATATTTAAATGTAAATGGTTTTATGACACAGATGCCATTCAGGAACTTACTTCTTTGCCTTGACATTATGACCTGGAGAGTATTTCAGGTAGGTTCATATAAAGCTACTCATTTTTTATGACCATTACTATTTTGATACTTCAGTGAACATCCTTTTACATAAAACTTTGTAACTTTGCCAAGAGTATTTATGCAAATAGATCTTAGGTATGGAATTTATGGGTCAGATATTAAGTTTACTTTAAATTTTGATTGCTCCTGTCCAACTGCCTTCTGAAAAAGCTCTTATTTTCACTTAGTAGTGATGAAAGTGCTCCTTTACCTGTGCCATCACAAACATCTATGTTATCAGCCTTTTTTTTTTTTTCAGTCTGAGAAGTGAAAAGTGATATTTCATTGCATTTTAGCAATGGTGGGTGAAATTCTATTCTTATTATGTTTTTTTTTTTCCATTTTTCTTCTGAGAAATGCTTGTAGGTACTCTTTGTCCTTTTTCTACTGGCCTATTTGGCTGTTTTCTTATTGATTTCAAGGAGCTCTATAGATATTATGAATATCAATACTTTGCTGTTCTTGTTTCTAATATTTGTCCCCATCTATCAACTTGCATCTTTTGAATAAAGAAGTTTTACATTTTTATGTTTTCAAGTATGACATGGATTATGAGTTTTATGGCTTCTGAGTATTTATAGCTTCTGAGTTTTAAGTCTTATTTAGAAAACTTTCTTATTTCAAGATTATGCAAATACTCGTCAATGCTTTTAAAACTTATATTTCTTTTTTAATTGGTATTTTAATCCATCAATAATTTATTTTTAGTTATGGATTGAAATATTGATTCATACCACTGCTGTCACATTGTTGAATGCCTCTTGTATAAATCTATTTTTGGACTCCATTCTGTTCCATTTAATCTGTATTCCCTTGCAATATCAGACTATTTTAATAGTTGCGATTTATAATGTTTTTTAATATCTGTTGGACAAGGGTTCCTTTGTAGTTTTCCTTTTTCAAAATTCTTTTACATGGTGTTTTGGGAAGATTAATGTTAATAAGCAGATGTCTTATCACTGCTTCCTTTTTATCTTCCTGGAAATCAGTGTCATATATTAAAAAACAGCTCCTCTTCACAAAAATTCTTCGAATATACCCTTGCTCTTCTGAATGGTTTGGTTCAGAAATGTTCAGGATAGAAAAAGCAGGAAATAAAAACAGTTCATTTTCCTCTATTATCATTAAATTAATTCTCCATTACCAGTATATTTCTTATTTTTTTCATGTATTAAAACATGGTATTTAGTATAACATGGAGATCCTTCCCTTGTCCCTTTCATTTCTATTCTACTTGAAATTCTACCAAGTTTGTTTGACTCATTTCTCAGCCCAAAGGATCTATTAGAAGAAGACTAAGTGAAAGAGGATTGGGAAAAAAAAAAAAAAAAACTCAGGTTAGCCGTAGCCAGAAGACTTGGTGATGGTTTGTTACACCCAGAGAAGACAAAAAACTTTAAAAATAAACTGTGACTCATAGAGCATGGCAAATGGGGGAGATTTAGCATGAGGGCAGGAAGTGTACTTATGTGAACCCTCAATAGACAGGATAATGAATTTTAAATGATGTTGACAGTCTTAGTGAATAGATAGTATAAATTTGGAAGCTAAGTTAAAATAAATGGAAAATTATTACGTTTTTTAAAAAGAGACACTCTTCTCTCTTCTGTAACAATTTGTATAAAACTAGAAAATGCCACAAACCGGAACCAATGAAAACTAGAACTGTACAAATGAGAATTGTATGTTATAATTAAAATATGCTGACATGCAGTATTTTCAGTAAAAAATAAGCTTTGAACCTAATGTCCCGTATTGGGTGTTTTATATTTAAAATTAGAAACTAGAATCAGTTTAGAATCAGACTCTGATCTTTTTACTTTGTTTGCATCTGTATTATGTTGAAAATAGATTTGTTTAGTTTTTATAAGGGTTTCAATTGAGAAAATGTCCTCTGGCCATGTTGACACTTAGATAATTGGGTGGTGGTTTAAATACACACACACACACACACACACACACACACACACACACACACACAGACATTTTACTTTCTATCTATTCCAAATATTTGGAATCCTATTCTCATCCTATTTCCTATTGTCTGTTAATTTCTAGGGATTTATACTATAAGAAAACTATTTCCTGTTGAAGGACTGGTGTTAATTATTAGAGTAATTTTTGGATAGGACTGGAATTGATCCATTGTTGTTTGCTTGTCTGTTTGTAGTTTAGGAATCTGCACTCGTTTCTCTTTGGATGGCACATAAAGTTCAATGCAAGATTACCAATTTATTTAGCCCTCTTGCCTAGCAAACAAGTTATCCACTAAAGGAGCTAGTATAGCTGCCATGATGTGTTACCTATGACTTATAAAAATTAGGAGGCCTACTTTTATGCAGAAAATTCTGCTTCACATTATTATGATGCATCTGAAAACTTTATCTTCAGTAGTGAAGCTACAAGTGTCTGTTATCTGGACAGTTTGTGAAGGGACATGGTTGCTGTTTCCAGATATTCAAAGAGCTTCATTTGGAAGTGAGAATAAACTTGTTCTGTATGGCTCTAGACTAGCTGTAGTAAAAAGTGGCCACGCAGGGGCAGAACTTTTAAATTAATGGTCAAATCAGCTAGCCTGAAGAGTCATGTGTTGAAAACACTGTTTGCTACAGGCATCCTTGGTTACAAATATGAGATACCGTCTCTCAGCAGTATAGTAGAGGGGAAAGCCCCCTGAGTTGCCTTCCAAGGAAGACTTCATCTGAAAGCCTATGATTATTTCTTCTCTTAGCAAATTCCCTTTGCCTTGATCAGGGTATTACAGTTGGCCCTTTGTGTCTGCGGGTTCCACGTCCACAGACTCAACCAACCGCGAATGAAGAGTATTTGGAAGAAAAATTCCAGAAAGTTCCAAACAGCAGAACATGAATTTGCTGTGCACTGGCAACCATTTACATTGTATTAGGTATTATAAGTAATCTAGAGATGATTTAAAATATAAGAGAGGATGTGCATAGGTTATACGCAAATACTATGCCGTTTTTTTGTTTTGGGAGTATAATTGCTTTACAATGGCATATTAGTTTCTGTTGTATAATGAAGTAAATCAGCTATATGTATACCTATATCCCCTCCCTCTTGGACTTCCCTCCCACCCCCTCCTATCCCACTCATCTAGGTCGTTAACAGAGCACCGAACTGAGCCTCATGTGCTTTATAGTGTGTTCCCACTAGCTGAGCATCCTCGGATTTTGGTATCCTCTGAGGTCCTGAAACCAGTCTCCCACAGATATGGAGGAGGAGTGTCCTTAGGGCTGCGGGGACTTCAATAGTTGGCACCTTGAGGTTATGGTTTTGTACTAATGAGTTGTGGCTTTCAAGCAATGGAAAGGTTGGACTGGCTACTCAAGGCTGTACTCCATCTTCACTTCTCTGTGTAGCATGAGCTACCTTTTTCTGTTCTGAGCTTAAAGAAACTGATTTCTTTGGTATTTCTCCAGTTTCTATTCATTTTTGTGAGGAGGAGTCCTTTTAAGGTAAGCCAGTTGTAAGTCTGACAGTAAAAATTTAATCCACAGACCTTGTAAACAGCCAGATGACACACATTTTATAAAGCCTTAGGTTTATTATGTGACCCTGTGGGACAGTAATATACTTTTATACAGACTTCAATAATGAGATTTTTTTTTAAAGAATAGTTCTAACACATGTATCTCTGGAATATTTTTTCCAGTTTTATTTTATCTCTACTTATTTCCCCTGAATTTGTCATAGTTTCCTTGTTTTGCACATGACTGAAAGAAGAAATGTCATTTCAAGTAATATTGCTAACTGTGGAGCTATATATATTACTGATAGTCAAAGTTATTTTTAATTGTGAATGGGCCTGATGAAAATGCTAATCTGCTCTCATGAAATTAGTATTTGGTTTGGTTGGCTAGAAATGTGATAATTTGTTAACTATTGTAGAAAAATTATGTTGTAAACTTTCTGAAGCATTCTTGAGACATTTTACTAGTTGTTACATGTAGTTCAACACATTTTCTTGTGTATTTTCTACATCTGCAACAATAATCAGACATGGTGCATAAAATGATATATTTCATAGTGCTAGTTCGTGGACTAGTTCATTTGTTACATCAGCAGATGTTGGTGTCTCAGTGCTTGACATTTAAAAGGAGGGTGTTCTGGGGCCTCCCTGGTGGCGCAGTGGTTAAGAGTCCGCCTGCCGATGCAGGGGATACGAGTTCGTGCCCCGGTCTGGGAGGATCCCATATGCCGCGGAGCGGCTGGGCCCGTGAGCCATGGCTGCTGGGCCTGTGCATCCGGAGCCTGTGCTCCGCAACGGGAGAGGCCACAACAGTGAGAGGCCCACATACCGCAAAAAAAAAAAAAAAAAAAGGAGGGTGTTCTGGAGCTCAAGGATAATGTGATGAATAGGTCAGTGGAAAGTTTGGAACCCTGTAGAGATGAAAAATTGAAGGATAAGACACCCTTTAAGAGGGTTAATTTTATTTGGTATTTGTAAAATATGTCTTGGAGACAGAAGTCCTCTATCCACAACTTGAAGGTATTTCACTACCACCTTACTTAAATGAGATTGAATGCTGAGACTTTCACAAGTCATGCCATCACAACTCCGTGGTGTTGGGTGTTGGAATCTTTTTGACAAAGTATTTATTCACCTGGCTATGTACTAACAGCTTACTGCTTGAAACGTGCTACTGACTTCAGGTCAGTATCTAGAAGTTGTGGCTTTGGTTTGGTTAACATAGGTCTAAGTCATTATGCTGTCCCAAGTTCTTTAATCATCAAGCACCTAAATCATATCCACAAGTTGTTTTGTCCTAGATTTGGAAAAAGAGAAAGAATGGGTTAGGGTGGAATATATTTTTGGAAGATTAAAGCAACCCTGTATTCCAATTTGGATGCTCTAAAAATGAAAGAGTTTCTCTTTTTATAATGATATTATCTACTAATTGTAGAAAATTAAAACATCAAAGAAAGTTCTAGAGAACAAAGCAAAAACTCTGTCAAATACCACTGTCCACTTTACTGCGAAAACCCTCCTCAGTGTTTTGTAGAACATCTTCCTAGACCCTGTTCTATGTGAGTATGAATGTGCCATAAATGGTATTCTACTATATAATGCTTTGCATTCGGCTTTTGACACTTAAAATATGTTATGGAGACTTTTCCATATCAAAGAAAAAATATATTTAATAGTCACTAGAATTTAGTTAACTAGGTTTATAACTGTCAATGGGAATTAAAAAAAATACTTTAAAAAAAAATTGTGCAAGGGAATTCCCTGGCAGTCCAGTGGTTAGGACTCCATGCTGTCACTGCCAAGGGCATGGTTCAGTCCCTGGTCGGGGAACTAAGATTCCACATGCCGTGCAGCGCTGCCAAAAAAAAAAAAAAAAAAGTGCAAAAATTTGTCCGATACATTTCTATAAAAGGAATTGGTTAGTCAAGAGGTCTATGCGCAGTTATCATTTTGGTAAATAGAGCCACACTGCCCCTCAGAAAATTTACATTCCCAATTACCAGATGTGAGATTGCATGTTCTCACCCTTCAGGCAACACAGAATGATATCTTTTTCTTCACTTCTGCCAGTCTGATAGACCATAGATAGTATTTTGTTTTTAATTTTTCATTCTTTAATTGCATTTCATTCATGGCTTGAAGTATTAATACTGTACGTAATCTGACATCCCCAAGTTTTATAGCCAGTAATCCAGACTTGAAATATTCAACTGCCTGTTGACATCTCTTTTTTTTTTTTTTTTGACGGTACACGGGCCTCTCACTGTTGTGGCCTCTCCCGTTGCAGAGCACAGGCTCCGGACGTGCAGGCCTAGCAGCCATGGCTCATGGGCCCAGCCGCTCCGCTGCATGTGGGATCCTCCCGGACCGGGGCACGAACCCACGTCCCCTGCATCGGCAGGCGGACTCCCAACCACTGCGCCACCAGGGAAGCCCGACATCTCTTATTTTTTTTTTTTTTTTGCGGTACGCGGGCCTCTCACTGTTGTGGCCTCTCCCGTTGCGGAGCACAGGCTCCGGAAGCACAGGTTCAGTGGCCATGGCTCACAGGCCTAAGCCGCTCCGCGGCACGTGGGATCTTCCCGGACCGGGGCACGAACCCGTATCCCCTGCATTGGCAGGCGGACTCTCAACCACTGCGCCACCAGGGAAGCCCCCGACATCTCTTAATAGTCATCTGAACTTGTCCAAAATCGAATCCCTTATCTTTTACCCAAACTTGTTTCTTGCTTGCTCTTTCATATATTAGTTAATGGCTAATCCATCCTACCATTACTCAGGTCACAATTTTGGAGGCATGCTTGCTTCCTTCTTTCTGTGTCTTATGCTTCATATCCAGGTCTCTCTGCAAAACCTGTTCACTTTCATAATAGATCCAGAAGCCTCTGACTTTTCTTCACATTAGTGGCTCCCACCCTGGTATAGGTCTTAATCATCTCTTGCTTGGTTTATTGCTATTACTTCTCTAGTTTCTCTGCTTTCCCTTGTCTCCCTATATCCTGTTCTCAACACAGCCACCTTAGTGTCCTGTTAAATGCCAAGTGAATCATGCCTCTTATCTGCTTAAAACGCATTAGGGAGATTTTATATTTCTCTCAGTAAAAGACAAAATTCCTGCAATGGCCAACCAAGCCCTACATGATTTGCTTCTCCGATTTCTCCACCTCCTCCCATTTCTGTGCCACTTCCACTTAGTTCCTATCACGCTGGCCTCCGTGGAGTTTCCTGCCTAGATCACCCAGAGGGAAACCTGCCCCTGTTCCCCCAGTGCAATCAGATCTTCTCTCAACTGTCACCTTCTCAGCCAGAATTTCCTTGACCACCTGTTTAAAATTGCTACCCCATTCTCTGAAACATTTGCTGTCCTCTTTCCCTGCTTTATTTTTCTCTGTAGCATGTATCTGATATTTTATCATTTGTTGATTGTTCCTCTCTCTCTGCTAGAGTAAGAGCTCCACAATAGCAGAGACATTTGCCTTTTTTTCCCCACAACTATATCCCCAGAATATAAAATAGGACTGGCATGTAGCAGCATGAAGTGCATATCATAGACTTGGTGCAAAATAAATAATCAGTGAAATTTTAAGAGTGCTGTTTGGAGGAGAGTCCTTTTGCCCTTTTGGGGGAATTTTTATATTATTAATTTGCTATAACTCTTTATATTAGTAATTTTAAACTTTTGGTTTATGTTGCAAATATTTTCTGTGTCACCGAATATTTTTGCCTTGCAGTTTTAAATTTAATTCTCTCATCTGAGTACCCGGTTTTCTGCCATGCCTAGAAAGCCTTTTCCTACTCAAAAATTATTTAAATATTTACTCTTATTTTCTTGTATATTTAGTGTCTTATTCTTCACATTAAAAAAATATAGCTGAATTGAAATGGGATTTATCTCTTGTAATGGGTGGGGAATAGACACAACTTAATTTTTCCTGAATATCTATACAGTTGCCTCACAACCATTTACTAAACAATCCACTGTTCTTATACCAATTTGAAATGCCACATTTTCCTACTAAATGTTCATATATCTCTGGTAATGAAAGAAACCTACTCTTTGTTCTATTTTATTGATATGTTTATTCCCACCTATCATTTTAATATCTCTAACTAAATAGCACATTTGAATATCTGTAGTTTATCCTGAGTTTTAAATATTTGTTCCTACCATCCTTTTTCTATATTTTTCACAGTTGAAAACAGTCATGATAATCCCTTTCTCACTAACATTATGTTAATAGGTAATATATTTATATTTTTAATATTATAGTGTCCATTAGACTAAGAAAATGTATAAATCTGTATGCTGTGAATAAAGTGACTTTTCTTTAAATAATTCCCATTATTTTTATACCACAGTTATCATAACATAACCCATCAATTACATGATTTGCTTTATTTTAATAAGAGAACATAGTTCAGTTTTTTACATATTAGCATTTATGGGCATTGTTATCTCACCATCCGTGGTAGAATAGAATTTTATTTACTGATTTGTGCCAAATGGGTTAATACTGATGTGTAATGGAAAACAGGTGAAGTGAGTAAGCTGTTTTTACTGTTGTTTTTTGTTTTTGATTTTTAGATCTAGCAGGTGGATTTCTGTTGTTTGTTGTTTACACATATATTTTTGTCTGTCATGGATTAATAGTGCTTCCTATATCTATGCTGCAAGTTACTGAAACTTTTTGAGCCTTAGTTTTCTCATCTATAAAATGGAGACACTAATGGTATTTTATTTATCAAATTGCTATTAGAATTAAGTGAAATAATTCATGTGAAGTGTTTGGTGTAGCATTTGATCCAAAATAACTATTTAATTAATGAGACCTGGTGTTAATTATAACATGAGTAAATGTTCTAGTTTAATTTAGGGGAAAAGCAGCACCTAGGACTGAAAATTATTTGAAGTTAGTCAGTGAAGTTGAGGGAAAAGGGTGGAAACAGCCTCCATTTTACAGTTTCCTTTGTCTGTGTTGAAAATGTTGTACCAGCATAAAGTCTGTCCATTGATAAAGGAGGTTTAGTCTTTAGAGAAATTACGTATCATTTCACTCTGCAAAGTAGATTCTGAGAAATCTCAATGTGTATTGAGATTAGCATTTGAGATTATAGGAGCAGTTTCCTTTACTGTTTATCAAGTTTATAATTAATTAATGTGAGAAGTTAAAAATACAGTCATTTTTTCCCCATGAACTCAGCCTATTTGTGTTCCCAATTTTATGGGGGAAGAATGTCACCAGAAGGAACAGGATATTGTCCACCTTCCTGTCTTTCCTGGTCCCCATCATGAATCCAGGCTCCAATTATTGTAATGACTAGTTGATTCTAGAGAGTCCTGACTCACTGTTTCTTTCATCTGCAGACCCACTCTGAAGAGAGGCCTTTCCAATGTGAGGAGTGTAAAGCTTTGTTCCGGACCCCATTTTCTTTGCAGAGACACCTGCTCATACATAACAGTAAGTCACAATCCAGGCAGTTGAGGACCAAAGGAATTATATCATATTTTGTTCTTATAACCTTTGAGAATGTAGGCATCACAGAAGTGGACCTATAAGTAGTTATGTAATCTGCTTTTAAACTTAAAAAGGACTGATAACTGCCTTTCACCTTTTCGTCCTTTATCCTTGATTTATTTTCCCACAGTAAGATTAATCATTTTATGAGACATTTTATTTTATATCATTTTTTCCCACTATTAAAAGCTGTGTATAAAAACATGTTGAGTAAAGTGTCTTTGAAATTTGTTCTGAAACAGACGTTTTTGTTCCCTTTTAAATATAATGATTAAGGAAACATGCCTGACTCTTTAAAACATGCAGCTATCTGGCATGATTTTATTAGCTCACAGGCTTTTAAAATTGGAAAGGATCAGAGTAGACATCTAATTTAACCTCTTCATTGGAGGGGAATTGAGAAAATTGAGACTCAGAGAAGCATAGTGACATACTCAGGGTTGCACAGCACTGGGGGTAGCATCCAAGCCTGTTAGTCCAGTGTTTTCCATGCCTACTCCACTGCCTCTGATTTCTTACTTCTTCTTTTTTTTTTTTTTTTTTTGCGGTATGCGGGCCTCTCACTGTTGTGGCCTCCCCCGTTGCGGAGCACAGGCTCCGGACGCGCAGGCTCAGCGGCCATGGCTCACGGGCCCAGCCGCTCCGTGGCATATGGGATCCTACCAGACCGGGGCACAAACCCGTATCCCCTGCATCGGCAGGCGGACTCTCAACCACTTGCGCCACCAGGGAGGCCCCCTCTTACTTCTTTTGACAAGGGAATTTTTGGTGGGGGTAGGGGGGAGTTAAGTTATTCACATACATACCGTGAAGTCTGTCTAGCAGTTACACTGAGAGCTGATTTTAGAATACCACAGTTTTTAGCCATGTCACTTTATTCAGAGAAGAAATTGTAATTGCTAAACACAGCTTTAAAGTGGGTTCTGTGTTCAGATGTTGAAGTAACCAGAGATTTACTACTTTACTGTATCTAAAGTTAAATAAAAATGGTATAACATAAGTAATACATTTCTTTTAATTAGAATTGTTTAATCAGTAGAATATCCTCTAACGTGTAGTTCCTAATGCTTATTAAATTTTTAATATTTCTGAGGAAAGCAAAACAATCTTGACATTTGATTGTATGGATAAAATAGTATCTTGGAAGAAATTTTCTCTGGTCAAGTCAAAGTATCTAAAATGCAAAATAATAAAGACACTAAAGTTTTTATATTTATTGAGTGGTAATGATTGTGATGAAATGCATCTTTTCCTATAGGAAAGACAGTGCTGAGATCTCATGTCATTCTGTATTCACCTTACAGCTCTGGAGAAGTTGTTAGCACCACTTTCCATTTTCCTTATAAAGAAGAGCTATGCATTTAAGAAATCAAATATGTCATGTAACAGCAGGAATTTCCATCCCATTTCACTGTCATTTGATTAAGAAAATGGCTAAAATAGAGAGGACAAAAGGCTGGATCTTGTCTTATACAATAGGAAAGTTAAAACCCATTTAACTTCAAAACATGAGGATTGTTTTAGAAATTTACATCCGCACTGTGGCTCCAAATATGAAAAATAAGTTGTCCTAATTATTTTGGAAATTATTGTTATTTCCTAATACACTGAAAACCAAAAGGCAGGTTACTAGCTAGCTTCTTGGTTTTAAGATAGGGAAAAATCCTGATAAATTTAAAGTAAAGAAATCTGATAAAATCTCGTATCAGAATTTTAAAGTTCTGATAAACTTAAAACAAAAAAATCTGGAATTAGAATATGAAAGAAGAAAGGTATGGACTTCCTTGGTATAGCTTGAATAAGATTTTTGTACAGGAACCAATACTTTGATTCACTTAATAATTTAATGGAAATACTTTGATAGGAGCAATCGTGGAGAATTTTTTTCCAGTGCCTGAATAGGTTTGGTATTATTAACATTTACAATTTTATGTCACTTGTCCTTTTACTCTCACTGGTTATACGTTTTATACAAATATCAATAAAATCTTAAATACATCTAGAAAGATATATGAAGACAAACTAGGTGACAACAGTAACACCCTGCAACAAAAAAGCACAAAGGCAACATATAAACACAGCTCTCAGAATCTTTACAGTTCATGCATGGTTTGGTGTGACTTGGTTTCAAGTATCCAATTTCAGCAACTCAACAACTTCCTTAGAGACTTTAAGAGAATTTAAAGAGCCATACTTCTGTTTGAAAAGACAAAGGGAGGGTAATTTGCCTTTTCCTTTTTATTTTCGTTCTTCTTGTCATTCCTTCCTTAAATTTGGTGTGACGAAATAATAGGATCTTCACATTTCTAAATTTATGTTAGTTAAGTGGAGGGAAGGTAGAAGAGCTTGGTTGAAATTGAGGTCGTCTCTTATTCAGATGTAGAAAGTTACCTGCATATTTTGTCTCATAGTGAATATAATTTTTGAATCTGTGCTATTATAATTGTTCTCTAAAAAGGGAAAATATATGCAAATACTAGTCTGTCTTTATACAGGCTACATATGTTTTATATCTTTCTGGGAGATTCACTATCTTCTAATTGTGTACATTGATCACTTAAAATATATTTAAAATGGACTTTAGACATAGCATGGTATGAAAGTTTAAAAAGTCCTATAAACTCCCTAAACATAGCTTCTGGAGTTGCTTTCCTTCAAGCCGAGGCTATTTGATGGGAAGGTGAAAACCCTCCCAGGTACCCTCTCCAGGACGCATTTGGAAGATGCTGTGTCCCACCACGAGTTCCCTGCCCAGGAAAGAAAAGGGGCCTGAGGGCACTGCCAGGGGCCAGGTGGTGGAGGCCCCCCGCTGGACTCTAGGGTAGAGCCCCAGACCCCAACCCTAGAGCTGGGGGGCCCTTTGAGGGGCTCTAGGGTAGAAAAGGCCAGTTGCCACTCTGGGTCCCCCTGCCCCAATCCAACTGCCTCTTTGAGAGGCAGCCCCCAAACAGTCTGAGAGCCTGGAAGTTGAAGCCCTTCCCTAGCCATTTCACAGCAGACCAAGGACTGCATTAGGGGGCCTCCAGGCCAAGTTCCTGAGATAGTGGATTTGTAGCCCTCTCCTGTCCTGGGGTGAAGGATCTGCTCTGACGTCCGCCTTCAGGGGCTTCCTTCCAGTTTACTGCCTGTGAGCCAGTTCTGCCTCTGCCCCTGAAGGCCAGAGGGAGAACGGTGGGGTGAGGGGAGTTCAGAAGGGGCCCCAAAGGCAACTCACTCTGCAGAACAGAGACCTTTTGTCAAACTCAAGCCCCTGCCTTAGAAATACATACTTTTAAAGAAAATTCATAGGACCTTTAGAAAATTAGCGAATTCAATCCCCACATTTTCCAGTTAAAGGCACTGAGAATCTACGAAGGTTAAAGGACTCTCCCTCCCCCCACCTGATTCACACAGGGAATTAGCAAATATGGAACTGAACAGTTGTTGGAAAAATGACCTTTTATGGTTATGATAAATTGTTAGAGCTGTAAAGCTGAGTTTTTGGAGAAAACAGCAGTAAATCTGGTACATATGAGGGGGAGTTAACAGCACCCTGCTGTTGTGTCTGTGTTTCTCTTATTTGGCTTTTTCATTTCTAAGGTGAGAGGACTTTCAAGTGTCATCACTGTGATGCTACCTTTAAAAGGAAGGACACCTTAAATGTTCATGTCCAGGTGGTTCATGAAAGACACAAGAAGTATAGATGTGAGCTGTGTAATAAGGCATTTGTTACACCTTCAGTGCTTAGAAGTCATAAGAAAGTAAGTAGAAGCCTTCCATGAGTTTGAATGGGTTACGTATTTTAACCATACAGGCGTGTATGTTAATTATCATGTGATAATCAATTTTATATGAATTTATCAACATATTTACTCAAAATGACAAATAAGAAACCCATGAGTGATAGCAGCTCTTTAGCAAATGTCTGTTTTCTTCATTTTATCAGAAGAGAATATATTTGTCATATGAAAGCAAACCTAGATTCAGGTGTGGATGCTACACAGTCCTAAACTATGCTGATAGATGGGTCTTACAATGTACTCGATGAACGGGAGCTTTTCAACTTTATACATTTTTGGATTAACGTAGGTTCCTTTTTTAAAAGATATTGAGTAGAGCTTTAATAGTTTTATTTTTCAAAGCTAGTTCAGCTATCTATTGACAAGTTATTAGACTGACTTCTTCTAGGATTAGAGTGGTCCTTCTTTATCTTGCATCCCTAGGACCTAGGGAAATTCCTGGTACAGAACAGGGACTTGATAAGTATTTGCTGAACTCGAATAAAATGATGTTCATACTGACGGTGATCTGGAGATTATTTGTGTTATGCTAATTACCTCCAGCAAATCAACAGGTTATTTTTACTTGTTGATTAAATACATTTTAAGTATATTTTTTAAATAGCAAAATTCATATTATAACTAATGAAGTTGAAAGTTTTAATGTTGACTTCAGAAATGACTGTGAAGTGTGGTAGTTCTCTGCTGCTCGGCATGTCCTGCCTAGTGAATGTGAAGTGGCTTCTGTGTCATTATGACTTTTATTTTGGAACCTGTCCTTAATACAGCTGTTTCAAAAGAACTGGACTGAGTAACTTTCTTTTCTTGTATCTTTAATGCTGATTAATAATGATACTGTCTTCTCTTTTCAAAGCTCTGAATAGAATAATCTTTCAACTTTCTTTGATTGGATTACTTTTTCATGAATTTAATAGACTTTGGTTATGTTTTAATCAATGAGGGAAAGTATAGTGAATTTTCAAGAAAGATATAGTTGTTTGTCTGCAATAACAGATTATCATAGAATATATTTTGCAGTGCATTGTTCATTTTTGTCTCATACATTTATCCAATATTGTTCTCATAGTGATGTTTCCATGCTTTCTAACCATATTTAAGATTTTTTAGTGTTATACTTTCAATATCTTATAATACTAGCCAATCAAATTCTGTACCTAATAATAATATATATTTTTGAATTAAGCCAAAAAGAACACTTTAATTATTTTAATTAATATTGCCATAATATCCTTTAGTTTGAAACTTACATTACTGAAGTACTATAAGTAACTGAGTATAAGTAGGTGAACAATGAAATACTTATGTAGCAGCAAAAGAAATCCTGTGGATTTTATAAAGATACTACAAAGAACTTGGTAGTTTCCTGTTTGGAATAATCCCATGTTGTAATAATAGACATATACAATTCCTACACAACCTTATATTAATCAGGAAAGAATTGCCATATTTTGTCCCTTCTGTCAGGGAGTGAGAAGAACACAGGTCTGTTATATGTTAAAATGTTATACCGTTTCCTTTAAATTGAACCATAATGTGGACCATGGGAGTAACAGCTCTTACTGAGGTGTAAAGAATGTATAACTGTTTTGTATAAGAACTTGTAATGAAAATGGAAAGTTAAGTGCTGCCAATTGAAGAATCGAGATGTTTGTTGTAGACAGTATCACTGGCTAGTGTGGCTGTTGATTAGACTGTATTCCTCAAACTTGAATGTAATATAAATCTTTTTCAAGGGAAAAAAATCTAAAGGACACTGAAGTTGACTAAGATATTTCATTTATAACTCTTTTAAAAATTACAAATATGATAGTGTATATCCAAATATAGATTATAATTCAAATATGAAAATTTATAAATTAAATATCAACCAATAAGGTTATAAACCAATTATATTAAAGTTAACAATTGATTTAATATGGAAGATGAGAATGTTTTGCTAAGTTAGTGGTTCCTCGAGGTTGTCAGGTTCTGGCATAATTACCTCACCCTTTTTTCTCTATCCCAGCTAGCCTGTCTTTCCTTTCTGGGAACACATCATTTTTAAAAAACCTTTCCTGTTCTTTCTACATTAGCTCATGGCAATTCAAATAATAATACTTGCCAGTAATTTGCGTAAAAACAAAGGCAAACACAGGCCCTGGAAGTTCTGTTTTGTGACGGTGGTGGTAACCCAGATGATCCACTATATGCTTTTATTCATATTTAGGTTATCATTGAAGTTAACAATTCTAAAAAGGGTCTGAGAGAATGTGCAGGTATCTGAAGTAATTGCCTCCTTCTCCTAAGTTTGAAAACCAATGGGACTTGAAAAGTAGCTCTGCCGCCTAATTTATTGGAATGACCTATTTTGATGTTGGTAGAAACACTGGTCGCCTGATGAGATTGTGAGACAAGTTTAAAACACCTCATCTGCCTCCTTTTTTGGGAGAGGTCACTCTTTTTTTCTTTGAACTCTCTTAACATTGTATTGAAACTGGCTTTGGTGATACTCATTCCCCTTTTCTTGTGTGGTGGTTTTATGCCCAGGTTAAAGGTATTGAAGGCAGCAGTGATCTTTCAAATTGACTGTTCAGTTAACACCTGCTGAATTTAAAGATCAAATCAGATTTATATTCCTTTTTGCTTTGCAGTAAAATCAGTCCAGTCTGACAAACATAATGCAAGTAACAGATTACTTTATTGAGATTAATTCTGTCCTCAAGCGCTAAATACACACAAAGAATGTGAAAAATGCTTCGAAGGAAGTGTTTCTTGGCAGCAGTCAAGGGCAGCTGTAGCCCCATTTTGATTATGTGGTTTTGTTAACATATACTGGTTTTGTATAACTTAATCATTTTTAGATAGGGGCTCCATAAAGGCTTAAAATGTAAACTGCAGAGTTATTTTCAAATTAACACTAACGCATGATTCTTAGAGGTTTTTTTGAACCAGTGGGAATAACCATGATAAATTGTTTAAAATCTCATTGTGATATTAAATCATTTTAAAGGAACATAATCCTGGGAAAAAAAGGATTTACTGTTGTCAGAGGCACTTAATCATTTTAACCTCATTCTTTATATTTGTTCTCAACCTTTTTTATTCCTTTCCGTTTAGACACATACAGGAGAAAAGGAGAAAATCTGCCCATATTGTGGCCAGAAATTTGCCAGCAGTGGTACACTGAGAGTTCATATCCGTAGCCACACAGGTATGTAGATAAAAACAACATAGAGAAATCAAATTCTTCCAAGAGAAGGAGTTTATAATTTTACAAAATGACTCCAAGATTAAGAATTAATCTTGACTGTT
Organism: Mesoplodon densirostris; assembly: GCF_025265405.1. Taxonomy (NCBI): domain Eukaryota; kingdom Metazoa; phylum Chordata; class Mammalia; order Artiodactyla; family Ziphiidae; genus Mesoplodon; species Mesoplodon densirostris. The sequence continues at coordinate 86,519,975 of NC_082661.1, read as the reverse complement.
TTCTCTCTTGTAAAGTTTTATAGCATCTAGTTTCTTACTCTAGAAAAATTTTGAATAAGTACACTTTCCCAAACTAAGTTAAATGTGTAAAGTGGAAACTGATTAATGTTTGGTTGTGAAATAACTGTGATTTACTTTATATACTATTCTAATAGATGGAATAGGGTGTAGCAGTTTTATAGAAGGCTAAGGGCCTCCTCTTAAAAATCCCTCCTGTAACTCGCATCAAATGTGGCCCTTTAAAACGTAAAAAGTCCTTGGAATGTGGCTTGAATGCTGTAAGATTTTATTGGATGCAAGGGTGATGTGACCATAGTATCTGTTATGCCATGAATTGCTTCCTAAAGAGTTTTCTTCATTTCTTACAACTTCCTGTGTAATTTCTCCCATGAGAAAGGGCTGTGCCCTAGTGAAGGGTGAATGAACAGCTAAATATTCTTCAAAGAACTTTGTTTGGGTTTTATCTGTCATGTAGAGAAGTTCTTGAAAAGACTTGAAAGAATACTCTTAATTTTGATAGCCAGATTATTGTATGTGAATCTTAAGTGGTTCTCAGTAGCTGGACTGTGTTTGGTAAGCTGTGTAACTGGATTAAATTGCTGAAGTTTTTTATTCAAGAGCCGTAGTATTTGACTTTCTTCATCATTGTGTCCCTAGCTCCTAGCTCAGTGTTTAGCACAGTAACTGTGTTGTGAATGAAGAAATGTTAGTTTAAGCAGGTCAAAGAATAATACGGTGATTATTATACAAAGGTGGAGAAAAAAGGACAGCCATGCAGCATAATTTCTTATTTTGGAAATTTTCTGGCTAAAGCTGAAAAGCGTAGTTCAACTTTGTAGTTGTCATCTTAGAATAGCCTCTTAAATACTTTCAAATGAAACATATAACCAAGAACAGATCAAGCATTATACATGATGGCTGTGGAATAATGGGCATCCTAAAGAAGGAAAGGAGATCTTCTTGACTAGAAGTATCTAGAGAAAGTGAGCCTTTCAGGACAAAGTCCAATGTGTGTAGCAGAAACAGAACACAACAAAAAGAAAAGTAGAGAGAAGCAAAAAGAAAAGGGCAGCAGAGAATCATGCTGAGGACAGGTGGACTTAAAATAGCACCAGAGACTGTTAGCACCATGTCCTGATTGTACAGAAGAGGCAAGTAAATGATGAAGAGAGAGGAGAGAGAGCTCTGAAGTTCCAGGCCAGCCCCGAAACCTAACAATGTAGTCTTTGACGTCAGTGAGCACCACTCTCTTCTGTGTTTTGGGGGCCATGAGGAATTGTGGCAGACATGGTTAAGGGCGAGAGTGAAATCAACAGCCTTCCATTCTGGATCCGTAGTTCTTAGAAGACATCTTTGTGCCACCCTGAAAATGTAACTTACAATTTGCTCCGCAGATTTTATGTCTGTATGTGTGTGCTTGTGCGTATAATTTGTATATGGAAGGAGGGCCACTAGGGGATGGGGAAAGTGTATTATTTCTGTGTATCATAGTAATAAGTTTAGAGTAATGCCCTGAGACATTATCATGTAATTGAATTATGGTTGATATAGTGTGTTTTTAAAAGGCAGTGATTATTGTTCAGAATTCATTAAAACATGTATTTCAGCATAGAAAAGATGAATCCAATCATAGAACACTTGATTATTCAAAATAATTCCATCCTTGAGAATTCCATGTGCCTACATTTTATTTTACTTGTAGAGGATGGGCAGTGGAGAAGAATAAACTTAAACTAGTAATTTCTTCTAAAATTTGAATTATTATCCGCTACAAAGTTGCAATAATAATAAGATTTTTTTGAGCTCCAAGAATTCTCTGTGATAAAAATATTGATAAATGTATGTAGTTTTTTTTGTTGTCATGTTATGTTCTATAGTATCTGTAATCTATAGAATATTTTTTAAAATTCAAATCTTCTTTATATGATCTGGTTATTTAAATGTTGTACAGGTTCTGGTTTATTGGTTTCTGATCAAGAAAACTGGCCAGCTAAATTCAGACAACAGTGCTCAGGCACAGTCAGCCAACATATACATCTAAATAAGTAAAGTAAAAATATAAAGGTGGCTTATGTGTTTATGTATGTCCACACAAATAGTTGTATAATTATTTACAATTATTATTTACTTATAACTGGATTTTTCTGTTTAAAATCAGACTCATTTCATTTTCACATTTTACAATTCTTCTTTGAGTTATTATGATGTGAAGCCTATGTTTTTGGTGACAGTTGCCTGGCAACATGGCTGGGGCTGTATTTGAAGTGGTTGTGTCAAGCAACAGAGGTGACTACGGAGACCTGGCAGGTTGCCGGTATCTGGGCTTCCATAACAGTCCTGGCGTGGATTTCTTTTCCTGCATGGACTAATGCTGCTTTTGCTTCTCTTTTATTCACTTTGTCCTGTCCTCCAAATCATGTGCATCCATTTTCCCTTCCAAGCTGGAACCTGGCTCAGTGACCAAATGGGTTTATGTAGTTATTTTTCTTCTATAATGATAAAGCTTGCATTTCGAGTTCTATAAATTCACTTTTTCTCTCTTTATTATTTTTTCTTATGAAATCACGTGATTTAATTCAGCCTTTTCCCACACTAGGTTTAACGATTTATGTTCGTGCTATAGGGTAACACACGTACGGGGTCACAGCCTATTCTGTAGGAAACATTTAGTTATATACTGTTAGGGAGCATGCAGTGAAGTGGCGAGGACCCTGAGTGAAGATGGGGTGGGAAGGGTCAGGACAGACAGCTGATGCAGCCTCTGAGGAACAGGGCCCTCTGGATCATTGGTGCTCACGTTTTGGCCTCAACACTCCATATCATCTCAAAAATAATTGAGGACCCTGGGAAGCTTTCGTCTGTGTGGGTTGTGTCTGTAGCTGTTTCCTATATTAGAAATTAAAGCTGAGAACATTTAACAATATTTATTAATTTGTTAAAAATAACAATAAGAAACCCATTACATGTTAACATAAACAACATATTTTATAGAAAGTAGCTACATTTTTCTAATCAGAAATAATATTGTGAGACAGGAGACATTGTTTTACATTTCTGAAACTCTCTTTAATGTCTGGTCCAAGAGGAGACAGGTTCTCATGTCTGTTTCTTCATTCATCCTGCTGCAACGTGTTCTTTTGATTGCAGAATTTGAAGAAAATCTGGCCTCACATAGGTATGCAGTTGGAAGAGGAGAGTTCTTAACTAGCCTTTGTAAATAATTCTGGATATTATTTGTTACTACAGTAAAACTCAAAAAGTGGTAGTTTTTTTCTTCTTCTAAGTCTTGTGTTGTGGAACTTAAAATCATCTCCATGAACTTCTCTTATTCTGTCGCATTAAAATCCATTGGTGTGTCTTGCACTTTGAATGATCTTTTACCCATGCATGATTCTGTAACATGATGCACAGATCATTTGGAAAATATTGGCTCAGTGAGTTACGTGGATCCTCCACATGTGTTAATGTCATCACCGATCTCATTAGGCAAGTCTTAAGTATTTGGAAGCCTTCAAGCACATGGTAGCATGTACAGATTTTCCAACATTCTAAATTTTGCTTTGACTGCTCTAATTCTTATGTTTGGTAAGAAACACTTCCCTCCCTCCCTCCCTTCCTTCGTTCCTTCTTTCTTTTGAAATGACAGTCTTCTTTTATTTTCAAAAAATAAATGTTTACCAATACCAAATCTGAATAACCATATTTTGTATGTCAATCATTTTGTTTCAAGTAAAGATGGTATTCCATGAAAAAAAGCTGTTAAGTGAGCTCATGACTCAATCACACAAGTGCTTTTCCTTCAGACAACTTTAATATATCAATATGCATTACAAGTACTTATTTCCCATCTTATAACTAAGAATATGAAAATATCATACTCAAGAGTTAGGGTTTAATAAAATTAATAATTTTTACTTCATCAAGGACATTCTGTTCATGAAACCAGCATGTATTTCTGTTATGAGTGTGTGGCTGTGAAGATGCAGTGATGACTAGTACCATCAGATGCCACTGTCTTGATCTGCACCAAGGCCCAGCAGTTTTACCCACTGTTACTCGTGTACCATTAGTGCAAAATCAACACAGTGAAAAAGGAAAATAGCATAATAATATTATTGTGAAAGTAGTTTTGACCATGAAGACCTCATGAAAGAATCTTGGGGATCCCCAGGAGTGCACAGACCATATTTTGGGAAATAATGCTCTAGAAGGACCACCTAGCCAATGATAAATGCCTAGGAAAATAGGAGTGTGTGTGTGTGTGTGAGAGAGAGAGAGAGAGAGAGAGAGTGTGTGTGTTGGGGTCAGGTGAGGTAGAAGTTGCAGAGAAGAATGTGTTGCCTGTGCAGGTAAGGATCCAACTGACAGAGGCCATCCTGTTTAAATGACACCATTTCTCTCATTTGATTGCTCAGACTGGTTTGGTTCCAACTGTTACTCTGTCTTTTGTGATAAATTCTTAAGCTGCTGCTGCTGCTTCTACTGCTACTGCTACTGAAACATGTTAATTGTCATTGCCTTTGCTGGAATCTGGATTTTAAAAAGTCAGGTGATGAGTAGGAGGTGTGCCAACGGTGCACTTTTATAGGTACCGTTTGCTGTTGGGTTGGTATGTTATGTTTATGATTGTAAACAGAAAACCATTTAAAGCTTTCCAACTTTGGGCATATTTATAGGTATACTGCAGACCTTACCTCTCAAATTTGCCTGCCGATAGAACCTTTCTAAAAGGTTATCCTACCAGTAAGCTATTTCCTGCTATTTGAAATCCTTTAGTTGGGGTTTGGAGGAGTCTGAGTTATAGTGAGATTGCACAACTTTCCCCACCTAGAGAGTTGTCCTGCTCAGTAGGAGTGAGTCCCAATGTGTCGCCTCCTCTACCTTCCTCTGCCATGGGAGTCTCCTTCAGGTAATGGAAAGGGCAGCACTTCAGAAACAACCAATTTGAATTCAAATCCTGACCTCTGCTGCTTACTAGCCTTGCAGTTTTGAGCAAACTACTTAACCTCTCTGAATCCACTTTACCTCATAAGTCCTTTGTGGAGAATAAATTGAATCGTGTCTGTAAAATACTTAGTGCTGCTGGTTCATAGTATTAATAGATGGTCAGTTAATTGTCATAAGTATAATCTCTGAAAGTCTTCTGTAATATTCCCACTGAAGACTACTTTTCCAAAATTAAATGAATCATTGAATTGTATTCATTAACATTGGGTGGCAAGGCTTTATTGAATGATGTAGTTTCTTATCCTCCTTTTCTTTGGTTTTTCTTTCTTACAGGACATCATACTGAGAATTGTATGTTCAATATCTTTCCTTTTCTTTCTTTCAACTTTATCAAGATCTTAAATTGTTGAATATGCTGGAACTTTAATAACTTAGTTTATAAACATAATCTGGATTAACTATTGATAAGGAGCTAAGTTAACATCATGATGTCTGGCATAATCATGGAATTTTCTGAACATATTACCTTTGGAAAAATGCACTTTAGAGGGGTATGTTCCTGATTAACTAAGCCTTTCTTTTTAATAAGTATTTAATAAAGGGGAACTCAGCTGGAAAAATTATTTTTGGTAGTATTTTAAAATCTGAACTATTGTATGCCTCACTACTTTCTTTATTGAAATTAAACCATAATGACCTCCAGAATAATTTTTCACAAATTAATTGACCATATGACATCAAAACTTGTCCTTGGCTTTTAAAATTATTACTACCTTCTTTATTAAACATAAACCCTAAGTATGCTTGATTACTAAGTCCAAAAAGGCAGTAAGGTTTGTTTAAAAAATATTGTCCTGTTCCTTGAAGAACTGTTTATAAATAGCAAAAAATTGGAGATTGAGCCCGCATATCCAACATTCAGGAGATTGGTTATATAAATTATGGTATATCTATAAATTGGGATATTATATAGACAATAAAAATGATTGTATAAATATATATTAACATGTAAAGAAATGAGAACGATAAGTTACAAAATAAAATAGTATATTTTTGTAAGGATAAAACATTGTTATATTAAGGTCTTAAAGGTTAAATAGTAAATTAGTAACTGGTTATTTCTGTGTATTGTGAATATGGATAGTTTGAATTTTCTTCATGATTTTCTGTGTTTTCTAATTTTTCTATAATAATTTTCTTGTACAATAAAAATATTTAAAGTATATTAATCTTATATTATGATTATGCAGGTAACTGTTACTATCAGAACATTCCTGCTAAATTACTTAGGTGGGACATGTCTTTGCATCTTACTGTCAAATGGGCCAGCAAGAAGAAGTACGTAGAAAAATATATGTTGAAGAGAGACAAATGAGAATAAGAAAGCAAATATGGTAATATTAAGCCCAAGTGAGGGTATATAGTGTTCATTGCACTATTTTTCTAATTTTTCTTCATGTTTGAAAATTTTCATAATTAAAAGTGGGAGTGCATTATTTCAATGAGAACAATGGGATGGACACAGATGCCAGCCAAGTGCAGCTGAGATCTGTCTCCTGAACATCCAGCTTCATAGCTCATGTCTTGTGTACAGCTCCCTCAGAGCCTAGTTCTTTCAGCAGGGAAGACTACATTCTTTAAACAAAACAGACTTTTGTTGTTTGGTTTTTGCTTACAGTTATACTGCTCAGAGAGAACTCAGATTCTTCTGAAGAAGCAGAGTACCATTACTTCATGCTTAGCCATCTTGAAAAAGGAATTCCATGAAATTTGCACTTCTCATGGATTATTCAGGAGTTTTTTTTGAAATACTTTGGAAAGCATATGTATTATTTTATAAAAGAAGGTGTAAAGAATTGATGAGGCTCACCCAGTCAAGCTATTATCCTACTTAAAACTTTTCATTGGTTTCCCCTTACCTTGTGCAAATGAACATCCCTTGCACTTGACATCCCAGGCTCCTTTACTGGGCTTCTTTCACTCCCCTCCAGTCTCCAATTAAATGTTACTTTCTCCCTGATGTGTTACCTGCCCATCGTTTCACTCCCCTCTTATTAGGTTGGCATGCTCTATGGTGTACTTCTCTCCACACAGCACCCTTCAGATGCTGGCACTTCTTCAGCAGTTTGTAGATTCTTGATTGCTTAGAGCTGTGCCCATATCTGATTTCTTACGTGTTTCCTATTCAGAGCACTACCTGGCATAGAGAAAGACCTGAGTGAATGTTTCTTGAATAAGTAAAAGTATCTACAAGTAGATTGCAGTACCTGTAGGATAGTGGGAAGGGTACTGGCTTCATAGTGAGAAGTCCCAGATCTGAATCCAAATTTAATTGACCATAGAACCATTTTTTTCATATAATACCCACAAAAGTGTGTGGAATTCACTTCGAGAAATGTTAGCATCAAAGAGTAAAATTGCTGAACTCCTCAATCTATCAGCTGGGCCTACTCACAATGTAGTAAGCTTTTGCTTTCCTTTCCATTCTTCACCTCTTTGTTTCATCATGCAATTGGTGGGAAACAGATTGTATAACAAATAATAGTCAGCAACATGGTTCAAGACCTAGCTCACCAATGCATATAAAATTACCACACTTCACTAAAGGAACAAAGAACAATATTTAGCCAACCAGCACTCAAATTTACTGTGACTCCTTTCAGCTTGGAATTGCCTAGTTTTTTAAATTGTCATTAGAAAAAACAGAGAGGAATACTAGCCCTGACAAATTGCCCATCCATTTTGTTTGATGAATCAATTCTATAGCAACTAGAATGATTACAAACAATTGTGTGGTATATTATAGTCTCTTGCACTATGTAGCCTCTCATCTACTAGAGATTTTGAGGGTTCCCATTGTTTGGTATATATGAATGTCTCTTCTCAGTTATGATATTATACTTACTTTATCTGTTCCCTCACTAGATTCTAAGCTGAAGGGCAGGGCAGATCTGGCTCAGGTTTTTAATCAAGTTAATTGAAGGAGGGAACCTTTCTCAAATATTTTCTAAGTTAATCCTTTCATAGTCAGTGTGATGGGTTTCCAATATCATTCTCATTTTCTAGGTAAAGAAGCTCAGATTCAGAGAAGCAAATGACCTATCCAAAGTAATAAGATCCAAATCTTTTTACTTCAAATTCTGTTTTATTTTTGTGTTCTCTTCTTTTTTTTTTTTTTTTTTTTTTTTTTTTTTTGCTACACGGTTACATAGCTGCTACATAGTTGTTATTAGTACCACAAAAATTACAAAAATTTTATAACTTTTCCAGTATAAAAGATGAGTGAAATTCTGAAAGTATTATATTATTTCTGTAGTATGAAAATTTTATGCTTTAGAGCCAAATGAAAGGTGTTTTGGTGTTTTGATTTTTTTTTTTTTAAGCAGCATTTACTTGGTCATTTACTTCTGACTCATTTTTATAGTGGACAGTAACACAGAGAAAATGATTAAGTTTAGTTTCACCAGATTCTTTTTTTTTTTTAATTGACTTTGTTTTTAGGGCAGTTTTAGGTTCACGGCAAAATTGAGAGGAAGGTACAGAGATTTCCCCATCTACTTCCTCCCCCATGCATATGTAATTTCCCCTACTATCAATATTCCTAACCAGACTGGTATGTTTGCTATAATTGACGAACCTACGTTGACACATTATAATCACCCAAAGTCCATAGTTTACCTTATGGTTCAGTGTTGGTGTTGCACATTCTGTGGGTTTGGACAAATGTGTAATGACATGTATCCACCATTATTATATCATCCAGAGTATTTTCACTGCTTTAAAAATCCACTTAGTTTTGTGTGTTCATCTCACAATTCTCAACCCCTGGCAACCACTGATCTTCTTACTTTCTGCATAGTTTTTTGTTTTCCAGAATGTCATATAGTTGGACAGATTACTTCTTTTATTTCTGGGAAATGATTATTAATTGATAGTTGAGCCTTTCAGTGAGATGGATGTACATTTGAATACACTGCAATGTGATGAGATTTTTATAGAGGTAATAGTCTTTTCATCATTTTCCCATTATGTTGAAGGAGTCAGTTTCACTTTGTTTTTATGGTATTCAAACTGTACGTCAATATCTGGGGAAGTCAGTTTTCTTTTTTGTGACATCAAATAACACTAAGCTTATGAAGAAGAAATATGATTTCAGTTTATGTTTCTTTCTTCCAGTTTGCCATTTGGTATCTCTCATCGTGTCCTATTTGGTATAGTGACAGTACTGCTTTGTGTAGTGTTAAATGCAGTTTTCTTCGTGTTAACTTTCTTACAGCAGGCTTTATTTTATTGACTCATGGCTGTGGTCATTCTGTAAGGCGTGATCACTTAGCTGTTGGATTACTACCCGTCTTTTAGTGCTGGGAGGGATCTTCTTATTTATGTCTCTGTTGTCTTTTTTTGTTAATAGTGTTTAAAAACTACATTTTAAAAATCTCTCCAATTCTTTCGTGTTTCGATTGATTTTTTTCCTTTACTACTTTAAATAACCAACCAGTTGTATCCTTGATTCACCCTCTTTCTTCTTTGTCTACCGCCTCTCTGTCTTCTATTCCCATTGCTGCCATATCGTACTGCTAGGGTGAAGTATGGCAAACTCTGGTTTTTCCATTAACATTGAAAATATTATTTGTCACAAACCTTGTATCTACCTTCTAAAGTCCACTCATTCTTCATAATTAGGTGATTAGAGTAAGGACGTGCGTGGCAAGTGTGCACAAGACATCTGCTTGTATAGATTATTAAAATATAATAGTCTTCACTTTTAGAAGAGAAAGGAACTTCAGAAGTTTTCTAGTTCAAGCCTTTTAATTGAACTAATGCCCAGAAAAATACAATGATTTGCTAAGGTTACATAACTTATATGTGGTTCTTCTAGAACTAAACTAAGGCTTAAACTTTTTCCAGTATATCACATTGCTGGTATTTTTATTTCTTCTTCTTTACCATGCCTCCTAACCTTTACTGTTACTCTCGAGCTCACCCTAGAATTATGTAAATTCCTTCCATAATGCATAACATTAGATGATATTATCATGTTGATAAACAACCAATTGAGGATAATAATCTCGACTTGGAAGCTTGAGGGTATGTAGTTTGTTACTTATGGTTTAACTGAGGTCTTTTAACTCTAGGTATGGAGAAACTTCTGCACCACAGAATCAACCGTCTATGATACCATATTATTTTATACCTGGTTTATATCCAGAGTCAGATTCTAGAGTCAGATTACAGGTTTTCAAGTTGCATTTTATTGATTTCCTCTTTGTATGAGCTATCATAAATTGCTTAACCTCTTCAAAGCTTAGTTTCCTCACCTGAAAAACAGGTGTAATAAAAGCACCAACTTCGTAGCTTTGTTTCAAGGAACAACTGAACGTGTAGGCAAAGAACTCTGTACAGTGCCTAGCATGGTGTAGTAAACATGCTATAATGTGAGCTGTTGCTGCCAGCTGTGCTGTGTGTTTTGTTTTTGTTATTCCTACTTGTATTTAATCACAGGTATTCATACTCCCTTAATATAAGGTCTGACCCTCTAGTCCCAGTGTCATCATCATCATCTTTTTTATAACCTTTAGCAGCAGCGTATAGATCACCTCTAGAACACTGATGAGGGTTTGCTGTCAAACAGGCTGGTTTGGGGTGAGTGAGGGTGCATGGACTGTGTGTTGCCATCATCGTTAGTGAAGGTGAATGTTTAGGGCTGTGCCTGGCAGGCAGCTCTGTAATTTATCATCCAGTTTCCTATGTTGGAATGACAGAGATGGCACTCTGCGGGTCAGCTGAAATAGTAGAGCATGTTCTCCCGTTGGTTTATAGCTTCTTAGGGTCAGTGAGAGCTGGGGTTAATTCCACAAGGGAATCCATGGACTGTGACATGAATTCCATCAGTCGTTCATAAATTATGAAAGAAATTCTAGGAACTGCTTTTGGGGTTTTAAAGCTCTGGGCCAGAAGGTTAATTACTTGCCTACAGTTCCAACCAACTTTCCGTGTTAATAGATACCGGCTGTGTTGGCCCTTCTGTTCTAGGCTTGCTTGCACACTGTTATTTGAATGTAGTAATAAATCACTGTCTTAGGAAATATTTAATTTTTTGGTAACTACCTGTGATCATCTTAGAAATAAAGAATTGGTATATCATGGTTTGATTATACTTGGATTTTAGCCACTGTTTTTCTTTCTTCTCTAATAGTTTTTCTAAAGGAATTTTTTCATTCTTTGTAGAATATTTGTCCAAAGTGAATACAAACAGTAGCTAAGTAACTATAAGGCAACAATTACAATTAGTCATAAACAAAAATAAACAATTAACAGTCATTGTAAACACAAATGAAAATTTAAACATGTCTTTTCACATTTTTATAATTAGATAACCCCTATATTTTGAGAGGGAATTTATTTTGCTATCTTTATTTTCTGAGGGGTTAATTACTAACGTTAGGTCAAATCACATATTCTTTTACCCACAGGTAATCTAAGAGTTAACAGAATAGTTGAGTATAGAATCTGCATAGAAATAGAAGATTTCCTCTATCCCCGCATCATACTTCAGAGATTGAGATTGAGAGCTTCAGATTTTCCCTAAGAAGTCTTACTCGTGGGTAGAGTCTTGAACTCTATGTATGATTCTTATTTTTTCAGTGTGATTTTGATACTTCAGATAATTTCTGATCAACCACATCAGTGGAATAAACATTTTTTCCTCTTTTCTGTATTTATCTCTTCCCTGGTTGACTTTGGGCTAGTAACAAGCATATATAACAACTTAAGAGGGAGAGACATTCATTTTGACTTTCATTGGTAATGTGATTATCTTTTCTTTTTACTTTTTTCGAAAATATCAAAGGCCCTAGTTTTTTAATGCAAAAATTATAATGCTTATGTCAAGGTTAGTCATAGCCTGGGATATGGGGCACATAGGGAAGAGTGAGGGAGTGACATTGTCTTGGAATATAGTGTGATGAACAATCATCAAATGAATTAATAGTACAGTCACAGGGACCATGATAAGATGGATCATTTAAAATTTATCATCATTTATGTAACTATTTTTATCTTTTTTTTTTTTTTTGATCTACTGGGATCCTCAAAAACAGAAGTGGCCTATGCAATGATTTTCATTATTGAAACTGTATTTCAGCAGCTTTATTGGTAAATTATTAGCTAATATTATCAATAGCTGCTTCTTTTAAATCTGGAACACAGCATTTTTTGTTTTTTTTTTTTTTTAGTTTAGGAAAACTGAAGGAGATTTGATTGCCTCTGATATGTGCGTTCTCCTACCATTGCTACCATGTTTCCCCCCAAGAACAGCTTCTCTGTGTGTTGTTTTTCTGTAGTTCTGAATTGTGCCTCAGGCCTGGGGAAGGTTTTATAGCTTTTCTAGGTTTTGGATAAGAGACTAGTTTTCTGGGTTTCTTGCTGCTCACGGATTTATACTCTGCTTCTTCCTTGCTGGCCCTGTGAGCAGGAAGACCCCTCTGTGTGCAGGCACCTAAGGTTTAACTGCTTCATCACTGCATGACCACTCTTCACAAACTGTGCTCGTAAATACTGGGTTAAATAAAACTTCTGGTAGAAATTCCTAAAAACGGAAGACTACTGGGTGAAAAGATTAATGATTTTCCCACCAAAATCTGACTCCCTAACAGCAAAACCAGATCAGTGATTACCTTATTTTACTTACCAACCTTACTGTAAAGTGTCTCTTCACATAGCAGTGTGGAGAACTCATGTAGGAGTTTTTCTTTCTGGTCAGAACCTTTAAAACTCCCTCAGTGTCTGGATTGTGCTGAGGTTTCTCCTATTAAACAATCCACTTTGCTTCTGTCAGCACCCATATCAAGGACCTGAGGAAGGTGTCTTGCTCCCTTCAGACAAAATGACATGTAATGCGTGTCATTTACATACCTGGTTGGCCCAAGCCAGGGCATCCTGCGTAGGAAACCTTTTACTTTCTCTTCCTAGTTAACTGTTGTCCTTTCATATTCTGCATCTCATATCCTGTTTTGTCTGCATCAGTAAAACTGTTTTTTGTTTTGCCATCCACCTATAAGTAGGTCTGGCTCTTTATTATTTCAGACTAGAAAGTTAGTGGGCACATGGCTCTCCTATTTTTCTTCTTCCCAGGGAACCTCACCTCACTTGATTTGGCATCTTTTCAGAGATGAGGGTGGATACCGTAACTGAAGACTCTTAAGGAAAATAATGCATCTTTTACTGTTTTGGAGCTCCATAGAAACTTGCATTTTTTAAAAAAGACTCAATTTGTTTTGATCCAGGTGGCCAAAGCAAAGGTCCCCTCAGTCACCTTTTGATTTTTACATTTTATGGCCCACTTCCTTACAGTAGTAAACTCTTTAAACTTTTAAAAGTAGAATATCTCTGTAAATGTAAAGTTCAGATTTTGTTGTCTTTTTTTTTTGAAGATGGCAAGTGAAATGCCACAGGATTTGTTGAATAGTATTCCAAGACTAACAACGTGGGGTTCAGTGAGGTCAGTGGGGGTGTCGTGACTCTCTGTGGGGTTCAGTGAGGTCAGTGGGGGTGGGTGTCATGACTCTTTTTGCTGCAGAAGAAAAGTATTTCAGTTCATAGCAAGTTGCCAAGAATGAACTTGAGCTGCTCCCATTAGCCAGCATAGCATTTCGCTTCTCTCTGTGGTGCGCTGCTAATTTATTAGACGCTCCATAGGTTGAGGGGTCTGGAATGGTGGAATTGGAAAAAACGATTGGGTAGTGCTTACACAATTATATTTTTGGTTTAATTTTCATTTAGAATGAATGACTTTGATGTTTTGTAACAGTTTCCTTAGTCCACAATAGCAGAATAAGCCAGTCCCATGATATTTGTGAAAATCAAATATAAAGTTCTAAGCAATTCCTGTATAATATATATATTTTGAAGTTCAACCATGTGGAACCATCTTAGAGTATTTTTCATGAAACATACACTTCTGAGGTTTGCTTTTTCATTTGAAAGTGGCCATGTCCAAAACTTAATTTTAGAAAACTCAAAGTAAAAATTAAAACTATGGCTCCAAAATCCTTAAACATTATGTAATTTAGCTATTTAAACATTATTTAATTTGGATTAATCGAAAATAAGAGTCTGACCTTATTCCATCTTAAATTGCATTTTCTCTGTATGTACATTTTTTCATATTTTCAGAGATTTATGGGAGTTCCCTGAAATCTATATAGGTTTTTAAAAATATACTAACAGAATAAAAGTTAAAATTATTAAAATGCTTTCTGGAAATAGTCTGTTTTTATTTTAATCAAAATGTCTTAAAACATACATTATGTAGTAAACTTTTCCACTTGTTTAAAAATCTCTCAAAGTATAGGGCTCATTGGCCATACGCTTTTTAAAAAATTGTGGTAAAGGGACTTCCCTGGTGGTCCAGTAGTTAAGACTTCGCTTTCCAGTACAGGGGGTGTGGGTTCGATCCCTGGTCGGGGAGCTAAGATCCCATATGCCTCGTGGCCAAAAAACCAAAACATAAAACAGAAGCAATACTGTAACAAATTCAATAAAGACTTTAAAAATGGACCACATCAAAAAAAAAAACTTAAAAAAAATTGATTACAGTCAATATTACTAAGTTTTTTGCATTCAGGGTGTTTAGTGGTATGAAATGATATTTGATTTCTGAGCTTCTGATAGAGTGATCAAGTTCATATCTAAAATTAAATCCATGGTCTAAATTTAAGAATATCAAGATGTCTAACATAGGTATATCAAAGTTTGCAATATTTTTCTTTAGTAATTTCATGTTGTGTAAACATAGATCTTTAGAAAGGATTTGTTCAAGGTGGACGTTGGGGTGATTACATGACAGTAGCTGGATGTTCAGTGGTTTGGTGGCTTTAAGATCTTTCCTTTTATCATGAAGATTCATGCTAACCTGAATTCCCTTCACACATTTTTAAGATATTGTTTTAATATTAGTATGTTAATCCTTTAGTGAGGCCTGGAATTCTTCTGATGTGTTTAATTATATTGCACAAAATAATGGTAAAATCAATAAATTATAATACTAATGGCATATATTAAACTAGAATCAGATTTTTTTCCTATTGTTTTTGCCCATACTTGCCAGTGGATGGTTGTGGTCATAATGCATTTTCTTTGTAAAAGACTCAAGGTAACTTATTTGGGGACCAGCTAGACTCTGGTAAAGTCTTACATGTGGCACCCAGATGTACCCTTTCATTACCACCAGCTGCCTTTGGAAGGCTATCTGCAATTTTCTGGAGCTCTTTTCTGAATATCCACACAGCCCCTCTTGCATATTTCAAATACTTTTAAGCTTCTTCTGTCTCAGCTGTGCCAGCAGTGAGAATTTGGAGGCACCTATTTCAAGTCCAGTAAGCTAAAATGCTTCTAATTCAATGTTTAAGGGTTACAAAAAAGTGTGCTTGAATTGGCATCTAGGTACTACATTCATTCGATTCTTTTGCCTTTCCTAATGACCTTTTCCTGAGTCCTTTTCCTGTGCACTCCCACCAGAGGTCTTTCTTTTTTTTTTTTTTTTTTTTTTTTGCGGTACACGGGCCTCTCACTGTTGTGGCCTCTCCCTTTGCGGAGCACAGGCTCGGACGCGCAGGCTCAGCGGCCATGGCTCATGGGCCCAGTCGCTCCGCGGCATGTGGGATCTTCCCAGACCAGGGCACGAACCCGTGTCCCCTGCATCGGCAGGCGGACTCTCAACCACTGCGCCACCAGGGAAGCCCCAGAGGTCTTTCTTAAACCTATCTCCTTGTTTTATTTTCTTCCTACAGTGTCAGCATCTGGAATTATCTTATGTTTTTTTCTTAATGTTTACTTGTCTTTCTTATTACACTAGTAAAACTGAAGAGGCAGTGATTTTGTGAATCTATTCGCAACTGCATTCCCAAAGCCCAGGACAGTAACTAGAAGATGGTATGTGCCCAAACAATATCTATTTAATGAATGAATAAATTAGCTTCATGGACTACCTACTTTGTGGCACCTTGTAAAATCAGCTTAAAATCATCCTTCTACAGTTGTCATCATGTTTCTGTATGTTCCTTGATGTTTTTGAAGAAAACACAAGTGGACTTTAATGATATTCAGTGTCAGAACATAATTTAAAGAAAGAAGCAGATGCAAAGAACTCATCTGTTTTCCTTAGTTAAATGAGAAATATTTTTCTATTAAGTACACTTCAATATTATTTATGGTACTATGCTTATTGAATCTAACTACTGGTAGCTAAATCTCATAGTGTAGTATGGGATATTTAGCAGTACTGTTTTTCCCTTCTAAATGTTGAAGGTGGTTACCTATATGTAGTTCTCAAGGCATAGTTTAATATTATGTCAGTATTTGCATCCGCTTGGGATCTGCTTTGAGATATAACATACATTCCTAACCTGCCCCTGACTTTTTCCTGATGAGCTTTGGTAACTAAAAGAATGCCTGGGTGTACCAGTCAGAAAGATCTGGTTAATGTCAGCTGTAATTGCAAGAAGCAGAGTTTTTGTCAGTAACTTTAGGAAGTCTAACCTAATTTATATAAAATACTAGCCATATTATTAATTTATGTCATGGTATAAGAGTTAAAGATTAAGGGTTAAAATTCTGATTCCACTATTTAATAGCTATGTCATCTTGAGCAAATCACTTATCTTTTCTGTGCCTGCTTTCCTCATTTGTAAACTAGAGATATGAGTTCCTAGATCATAATGTTGTTACAGGAAATAAAATTACTAATATACCTTAAGTATTCTGAACCGTAGAACAGAGCCTACTGGTAGGCTCTGTGTGTTTCAGCTATTGCTTATATTATTTCCATTTACATTGGTTTTTAAGCTCAATTTTTTTAGCTAGTTTTACGATTAATTTTCATGTTAGTTAGAATTTGAACATTGCTGTGAGCCTATGCAAAATGTAAACGGTCAGTATCTAAATCTACCAGATATTTAAAAGTAATCATTACTTGGATTTGCACCATATTGTACATCAGAACCTATGTACTGGCAGTGTTCAATCAAGAAAAAAGATCTGTGTTCTTAGAGTTAACTCAAGAAAATTCCTGTTCATACCAAGATAATTTTATATGTAGACAAAAATATTTCCTGGAAACTTACTCATCACAATAACTTGCACTAATGAGGGAAAATATCACATGCATAATGTGAAAAAAAACCCTAAGAATATCAGCTTGTCTTTAATATGCAAATTAGACAAATAACTTTACTGTTTATCAGCATGTTGACTTATACACGTAACCTTCAGCTTTAGATTGTGTTAGGACAGCAGGTAGCTTTGTCCTCAGAGTCTAAGAGAGGCAGGCTTGCCCTAAACATGCTCCAGCCAAAAGGGTAGAGAGGGTAGCAGCTTAATGTAGCCTAGGCTCATTTGCAAACCTCATACTCTAGTTTTCAAATAACTTCTGTTTACTAAAGCCATTTACCCAGTGACATCCTTTAAAACTGGAGTTACATCCTGGGGTAGTGGAATGAATGAGTGGAGTGGGACTTACCCAAGTTTCCCAAACCTATCACCTCGGTATCGCTGGATCTCAGGGTTGGAATGGGGATGGGGTGGAAACACTGGCCGTCTAGAGCACCAGTTTCTCTCCTGAGCAGTCTACACAGGCCTCGCAGACCGCAGACAGACAGACAGACATCAGTGAAGATAATAATCGCCTCCATTATGAGCAGGGTGATTGTATGAGTGTGCTAGGACTGTAACAAAGCACCACAGAGTGGCTTAAACAACAAAAATTTGTTGTCCCGCTGTTCAGGAGGCTAGGTGTTGGCAGGACTGTGCTCCCTCTGAAGGCTCCAGGGAAGGATCTGTTCCAGGCTTTTCTTCCGGCTTCTGGTAGTTCCTTGCTGTGGCAGCATAACTCCACTCTTCACCTGGCATTCTCCCTGTGTTTGTCTGTCTCTCCAAGGCCATGTTCTTAAAAGGACACCAGCCATATAAGATTAGGGACCCAGGGTACTCTAGTAACATTTCCAACAGCCTATTTCCAGATACAGTCATATGCTGAGGTACTGGGGTTAGGACTGCAACATGTGAATTTGGGGGGTACAATTCAATCCGTAATAGGTGACCATGTTTTTATTGTCCCGGTTGGGTCACACGTGTAAGCGGAAGGGAGTGCTACTTGTCGTGTGGTAATTGGCATAGAGACTGCTTTAAACAAACCTGAATGTTTGGTGCCATTTTTCAGAGGTTCAGTGAGGTTTCATGACTTCCCCAGAGTTACACCTAGGAGAGGATGAGCAGTATTCAAACTCAGAACAATCAGATTCTAAAAGAGGAGAAGGGCTTCCCTGGTGGAGCAGTGGTTGCAGGGGACACGGGTTCGTGCCCCGGTCCGGGAAGATCCCACATGCTGCAGAGCGGCTGGGCCCGTGAGCCAAGGCCGCTGAGCCTGCACGTCCGGAGCCTGTGCTCCTCAACGGGAGAGGCCACAGCAGTGAGAGGATCGCGTACCGTAAAAAAAAAGAAAAAAAAAAAAAAAAAAAGAGGAGAAAAAGCTCATGTCTGTAGTGGAAATTTCTGTGTTATGACACCAGGTAAAATAGGGAATGAATTTGTTATGCTCCATTCTCTAAAATTCCTTAGTATTATCTATATTTCTCTCCTTGCTTAATCAGTTTTGGCAATCATGAAAGAAAATAATAATTCAATATACTACATTAGGTTTAATTAATATATAACCTGATGACTGTAAATCTTTGATTTTTTTTTTTTGCTGGCTATTCTATTGGTCTTTGGAGAGTAATATCACACATAAAGCTCTGTGATACAAAGAGAATAGCTGTGAATATTAAATTAATTTATGAAACAACTTTTCATGTCAACCACTTTACTGTTTGTTTATCATGCTTCATCTATTATCTAGATTGATTTGATTGTTAATAGATAAATAGGAATTAAACATTTTAGCATTCTTCTTATCACTAATGTAAAACATCTACTTTGAAAATCTAAAAAATTACTTTGCTTTCCATACTTTATGAAGAAGAAAATAAAAAATTATCTGGACTTGTATGATGCAGGAGTTATCTCCATGAGCATTAGCATCTTGCTGTTCTCTTCCCGTTCTTTTTCTCTGTGTGTGCATGGTTGAAGGTTAATGATTAAGGAATCAATTAATAATCGTTCCTGCTACTACTCCTTCTGCAGCTGATGCTCTTACTACTACTCCTGCTGCTGATGCCGTGAATATTATTTTCATTCTTGCCATCACCTTCAAGGGAAAAAGTTCTAGAAATATCAGAGAAGTGATATTAATATGACTTAAGAGGTTAGAGGTAGGGAGAAGTGAGTAAAAAAAGGGTATCTTGAATGGCTGTTTAAGTTTCTTTTTTGGTAGCTGGATGATTGTGGTATAACTAATCAGGACAGGATGTACAGGACACATAGGATCAGAGTCTAAAGCTCACGAATGCTGAATTTGAGTTGTTTTTGAGATATCCAAATGAAGATACCGGGTGGGTTTATGGATATCTCAAGACAGAGGTTCAACAGAGAGATTTGGAGTGAAGACAAACACATATTATCGACTTAAGGTTAAAATAAAATCATATTTTCATAGTTTTTCAAATAAATTGGACTCTAAGCCTTTGTTTTGTGTGTGTGTGAAAAGCCACACCTTCCCAGTTCACAACCATACTAAGATAAAGAATCCAGGTCGATTTACTTAGTGCAAAAGTTGATTTTGTCTCCCAGAAGAAATTGGCAAGTCTGGATAGTTCATTAAAGAGTCCTATTCTCGTTAGTGTTAGCATTGTTATGTTTAGGTTTTTGTTTTTGTTTTTTCTATCTTGGGTGGTTGTCATTCTCTCACAGTGCCCACTTCAGAGAGAGTTCAAAGGGAGTGACCTGGATGCTCCTCAAGGAGAGGCTGGGTATGTTGCTGAGCTGGGAGCTCTGCCCCAGTTGCTTCCATGTGATGTTACTGCCAACAGCACAGGGTTCAGAGAACAGGGCAAGGCCCCCTGTGCCATGCAACCTCCAGGCCCAGGAACGTGGCTGGACATTTTGTGAAGCAACTGGGGAGAGGTCAGGGAAGGCCATGATGAAAAGTGACCATTGGCTTGAGCCACTAGGAGCTCATTGCTGACCTGATGGCGTTTGCTGGCATAACTCAAGTAATATGTGATTGAACGAGAATGAGAATCAAATGGGATGTGAGAGAGCAGAGGATCGGCACACTGCTTGTCAAAAGGCCTGTCTCTGAGGAGAAGGAAATGAAAGAATCAATAAATGAAAGAATCAGTAAATGAAGGAATCAGTAAGTGAGTGATTCTGAGTTACTGTCCATTCTGAATAATTAGGCTTTGACCAGTGGGCAGCTTCAGATTCCTCCTGGACATTAAATTTTGTTATATTTTTGTCAGCTTACAGTAGAATTTTTTAGAAAGTGTGATGTGTATGAGTATGCTTGCTTTTCTTAAAAAAATGGTTTGGCTGTTTTCTAAATAATAATCTCTAGATATAACCTCTACTCAGTTATAACAGGAAATGGTTCTGTTTAACATATACCAATTTTATGAAGTTCTTTTAAACTCATCTCCTTAACTGAGATAGACTCTGAAATCTTTTTTTTTTAAACAGCTTTATTGAGGAATAATTCACATATCATACAATCTACCTAAAGTGTGCAATATATTGTTTTTAGTATATTCATAGATATGTGCAGCCATCCCTACAGTCAATTTTAGGACATTTTCATCTCCCTAAAAAGAAACACTTTACCCATTAGCTATCACTTCTGTGTTTCCCATCTCCACCCCCAGCTCTAGACAACCACTAATCTACTTTCTGTCCCTATTGTGGACTTCCATATGAATGGAATCATATAATATGTGGCCTTTTGTGTCTGGCTTCTTTCACTTAGGATAATGGCTTTTTTTTAAAATGTCTTTATTGGAGTATAATTGCTTTACAATGGTGTGTTAGTTTCTACTGTATAACAAAGTGAATCAGCTATACGTATACATATATCCGTATATCCCCTCCCTCTTGCATCTCCCTCTATGTGGACACAAAGCACCGAGCTGATCTCCCTGTGCTATGCTGCTGCTTCCTACTAGCTATCTGTTTTACATTTGGTAGTGTATATATGTCCATGATACTCTCTCACTTCGTCCCAGCTTACCCTTCCCCCTCCCCGTGTCCTCAAGTCCATTCTGTACATCTATGTCTTTATTCCTGTCCTGCCCTGAGGTTCTTCAGAACCTTTTTTTTTTTTTTTTTAGATTCCATATATATGTGTTAGCATACGGTATTTTTTTTTCTCTGACTTACTTCACTCTGTGTGACAGGCTCTAGATCCATCCACCTCACTACAAATAACTCAATTTTGTTTCTTTTTATGGCTGAGTAATATTCCATTGTATATATGTGCCACATCTTCTTTATCCATTCATCTGTCGATGGACGCTTAGGTTGCTTCCATGTCCTGGCTATTGTAATTAGTGCTGCAATGAAAAATGTGGTACATGACTCTTTTTGAATATGGTTTTCTCAGGGTATATGCCCAGTAGACTTGCTGGGTTATATGGTAGTTCTATTTTTAGATACTAAGGAACCTCCATACTGTCCTCCATACTGGCTGTATCAATTTAAACTCCCACCAACAGTGCAAGAGGGTTCCCTTTTCTCCACACCCTCTCCAGTATTTATTGTTTGTAGATTTTTTGATGATGGCCATTCTGACTGGTGTGAAGTGATACCTCATTGTAGTTTTGATTTGCATTTCTCTAATAATTAGTGATGTTGAGCATCCTTTCATGTATTTGTTGGCAATCTGTATATCTTCTTTGGAGAAATGTCTATTTAGATCTTCTGCCCATTTTTGGATTGGGTTGTTTTTTTAACATAGAGCTGCATGAGCTGCTTGTAAATTTTGGAGATTAATCCTTTGTCAGTTGCTTTGTTCACAAATATTTTCTCCCATTGTGAGGGTTGTCTTTGCGTCTTGTTCATGGTTTCCTTTGCTGTGCAAAAGCTTTTAATTTTCATTGGGTCCCATTTGTTTATCTTTGTTTTTATTTCCATTCCTCTAGGAGGTGGGTCAAAAAGGATCTTGCTGTGATTTTTGTCATAGAGCGTTCTGCTTATGTTTTCCTCTAAGAGTTTTACAGTGTCTGGCCTTACATTTAGGTCTTTAATCCATTTTGAGTTTATTTTTGTGTATGGTGTTAGGCAGTGTTCTCATTTCATTCTTCTACATGTAACTGTCCGGTTTTCCCAGCACCACTTACTAAAGAAGCTGTCTTTTCTCCATTGTGTGTTCTTGCCTTCTTTGTCAAAGATAAGGTGACCATATGTGCATGGGTTTATCTCTGAGCTTTCTATCCTGTTCCATTGATCTACATTTCTGTTTTTGTGACAGTACCATACTCTCTTTATTACTGTAGCTTTGTAGTATAGTCTGAAGTCAGGGAGCCTGCTTTCTCCAGATCCATTTTTCAATATCAAGATTGCTTTGGCTCTTCAGGGTCTTTTGTGTTTCCATACAAAGTGCGAAATTTTTTGTTCTAGTTCTGTGAAAAATGCCATTGGTAGTTTGATAGGGATTGCACTGAATCTGTAGACGGCTTTGGGAAGTCTGGTCTTTTTCACAGTGTTGATTCTTCTAATCCAAGAACATGATATCTCTCCATCTGTTTGTATCATCTTTAATTTCTTTCATCAGTGTCTTAGGGTTTTCTGGATACAGGTCTTTTGTCTCCTTAGGTAGGTTTATCCCTAGGTATTTTATTCTTTTTGTTGCAGTGGTAAATGGGAGTGTTTCCCTAATTTCTCTTTTAGATTTTTCATCATTAGTGTATAGGAATGCAAGAGATTTCTGTACATTAATTTTGTGTCCTGCTACTCTATCAAATTTATTCAGTACCTCTAGTAGTTTTCTGGTACCATCTTTAAGATTCTCTATGTATAGTATCATGTCATGTGCAAACAGTGACAGTTTTACTCCTTCTTTTCCAATTTGGATTCTGTTAATTTCTTGTTTTTCTCTGATTGCTGTGGCTAAAAATTCCAACACTATGTTGAATAATAGTGGTGAGAGTGGGCAACCTTGTCTTGTTCCTGATCTTAGAGGAAATGGTTTCAGTTTTTCACGATTGAGAATGATGTTGGCTGTGGGCTTGTCATATATGGCCTTTATTATGTTGAGGTAGGTTCCCTCGATGCCTACTTTATGGAGTGTTTTTATCATAAATGGGTGTTGAATTTTGTCGAAATGTTTTTCTGCATCTATTGAGATTGTCATATGGTCTTTCTCCTTCAGTTCGTTAATATGGCGTATCACGTTGGTTGATTTGCTTATATTGAAGAATCCTTGCATTCCTGGGAGAAACCCCACTTGATCATGGTGTATGATCCTTTTAATGTGCTGTTGTATTCTGTTTGCTAGTATTTTGTTGAGGATTTTTGCATCTGTGTTCATCAGTGATATTGGCTATAGTTTGTGACATCTTTGTCTGATTTTTGTATCAGGGTGATGGTGGCCTCGTAGAATGAGTTTGGGAGTGTTCCTCTCTCTGCTGTATTTGGAAGAGTTTGAGGAGGATAGGTGTTACCTCTTCTCTAAATGTTTGATAGAATTTGCTTGTGAAGCCATCTGGTCCTGGACTTCTGTTTGTTGCAAGATTTTTAATCACAGTTTCAATTTCAGTGCTTGTGATTGGTCTGTTTATATTTTCTATTCTTCTTGGTTCAGTCTTGGAAGGTTGTGCTTTTCTAAGAATGTGTCCATTTCTTCCAGGCTGTCCATTTTATTGGCATATAGTTGCTTATAGTAATCTCTCATGATCGTTTGTATTTCTGCAGTGTCCATTGTTACTTCTCCTTTTTCATTTCTACTTCTATTGATTTGAGTCTTCTCCCTTTTTCTTGATGAGTCTGGCTAATGGTTTATCAATGTTGTTTATCTTCTCAAAGACTCAGCTTTTAGTTTTATTGATCTTTGCTATCGTTTCCTTCATTTATTTTTCATTTATTTCTGATCTGATCTTTATGATTTCTTTCCTTCTGCTAACATTGGTGTTTTTTGTTGTTGTTCTTCTTCTTTCTCTACTTGCTGTAGGTGTAAGGTTAAGTTGTTTCTTTGAGATGTTTCTTGTTTCTTGAGATAGGATTGTATTGCTATAAACTTCCCTCTTAGAACTTCTTTCGCAGCATTCCATAGGTTTTGGGTTGTTGTGTTTTCATTGTCAATATTTTGTAGGTATTTTTTTATTTCATCTTTGATTTCTTCAGTGATCTCTTGGTTATTTAGTAGTGTATTGTTTAGCCTCCATGTGTTTGTATTTTTTACAGATTTTTTCCTGTAATTGATCTCTAGTCTCATAGCATTGTGCTCAGAAAAGATACTTTATATGATTTCAGTATTCTTAAATTTACCTAGTCTTGATTTGTGACCCAAGATATGATGTATCCTGGAGAATGTTCTATGAGCACTTGAGAAGCAAGTGTATTCTCTTGTTTTTGGATGGAATATCCTATAACTATCAATTAAGTCCATCTTGTTTAATGTATCATTTAAAGCTTGTGTTTCCTTATTTATTTTCATTTTGAATGATCTGTCCATTGGTGAAAGTGGGGTGTTAAAGTCCCCTACTATGATTGTGTTACTGTCGATTTCCCCTTTTATGGATGTTAGCATTTGCCTTATGTATTGAGGTGCTCCTATGTTGTGGTCATAAATACTTAAAATTGTTATATCTTCTTCTTGGATTGATCTGTTGATCATTATGTAGTGTCCTTCTTTGTCTCTTGTAATAGTCTTTATTTTAAAGTCTATTTTGTCTGATATGAGAATTGTTACTCCAGCTTTCTTTTGATTTCCATTTGCATGGAATTTCTTTTTTCTTCCCCTCACTTTCAGTCTGTATGTGTCCTTAGGTCGAAGTGGGTCTCCTATAGACAGCATATATACAGGTCTTGTTTTTGTATCCATTCATCCAGGCTGTGTCTTTTGGTTGGAGCATTTAATCCATTTACATTTAAGGTAGTTATCGATATGTATGTTCCTATTACCATTTTCTTAATTGTTTTGGGTTTGTTATTGTAGGTCTTTTCCTTCTCTTGTGTTTCCCACTTAGAGAAGTTCCTTTAGCATTTGTTGTAAAGCTGGTTTGGTGGTGCTGAATTCCCGTTTCTTTTGCTTGTCTGTAATGGTTTTAATTTCTCCGTTGGATCTGAATGAGATCCTTGCTGGATAGAATAATGTTGGTTGTAGGTTTTCTCCTTTCATCACTTTAAATATGTCCTGCCACTTCCTCCTGACTTGCAGACGTTTTCCTCAAAGATCAGCTCTAACCTTATGGGGATTCCCTTGTATATTATTTGTTTCTTTTCCCTTGCTGCTTGTAGTTTTTCTTTGTATTTAATTTTTGATAGTTTGATTAATGTATGTCTTGGCGTGTTTCTCCTTAGATTTATCCTGTATGGGACTCTCTGCCCTTCCTGGACTTGATTGACTATTTCCTTTCCCATAATACAGAAGTTTTCAACTATAATCTCTTCAAATATTTTCTCACTCTCTTTTTTTTTCCTCTTCTTCTTCTGGGACCCCTATAATTCAAATGTTGGTGCATTTAATGTTGTCCAGAGGTCTCTGAGACTGTCCTCAATTATTTTCATTCTTTTTTCTTTATTCTGCTCTGCGATAGTTATTTTCACTATTTTATCTTCCAGGTCACTTATCCATTCTTTGGCCTCAGTCATTCTGCTATTGATTCCTTCAAGAGAATTTTTAATTTCATTGATTGTGTTGTTCATCTTTGTTTGTTTGCTCTCTAGTTCTTCTAGGTCCTTGTTAAACATTTCTTGTATTTTCTCCATTCTGTTTCCAAGATTTCGGATCACCTTTAGTATCATTACTCTGAATTCTTTTTCAGGTAGACTGCCTATTTCCTCTTCATTTGTTTGGTCTGGTGGGTTTTTACCTTGCTCCTTCATGTGCTGTGTATTTCTCTCTTTTCTCATTTTGCTTAACTTACTGTGTTTGGGGTCTCCTTTTCGCAGGCTGCAGGTTCGTAGTTCCCATTGTTTTTGGTGTCTCCCTGCAGTGGGTGAGGTTGGTTCAGCGGGCTGTGTAGGCTTCCTGGTGGAGGGGACTAGTGCCTGTGTTCTGGAGTATGAGGCTGGATCTTGTCTTTCTGGTGGGCAGGACCACGTCTGACGATGTGTTTTGGGGTGTCTGTGGACTTATTATGATTTTAGGCAGCCTCTCTGCTAATGGGTGGGGTTATGTTCTGGTCTTGCTAGTTGTTTGGCATAGGGTATCCAGCACTGTAGCTTGCTGGTCATTGAGTGGAGTGGGCTGTTAGCATTGAGATGGAGATCTCTGGGAGAGCTTTCACCGTTTGATATTACGTAGATCTGGGAGGTCTCTGGTGGACCAGTGTCCTGAACTCGGCTCTTCCACCTCAGAGGCTCAGGCCGGACACCAGGCCGGAGCACCAAGACCCTGTCAGCCACATGGTGTATAGCACAGGCAACTCTTCTCGGGGCTCCGTGATGATCTGCTAGTATTGGTAGGCCTCCTGCAGACGCAGGGGATGTCTGTGGCTCACCGCAGGGACAAGGACACTGGCAGCAGAAGTTCTGGGAGGTCCTCCTTGGCATGAGCCCTCCCGGAGTCTGCCATTAGCCCCACAAAAGAGCCTTTAGCCTCTGAAATCTTTTTTAAAAAACAAAGTATCAGTGAAACAGTGTTCCCTATAATGTGCAGTATAGTGACAGAACAAATTGACTGATACAAAATCTTTTTAACAGATTCTTAAAATTAGGAGATTTAATTTGGGCCCAAATATTAAAAGGAAAATGGAGCGAGCCTGAATGTTGCTTGTTTCTGAGTGCTGGAATTGCTCTGGGCTCACAGCCTCTCCGCAGGAGGGAAAGCCTCCTCCACCACCCTGAACTGCCCCAGGTGTTGGTCCTGCTGTGCCTGAGCCTTTTCTTGGCAATGCAGGAGTGTTTGTGGTGGCCAGGATCTGGTGCGGGAGGAGTGACAGTACATGCCTGCTTTGCTGCTTTAGATTTTTCTGACGGGAAGCTTTCCTTTATCTTGTAGGTGAGCGTCCCTATCAATGCCCTTACTGTGAAAAAGGATTCAGTAAAAATGACGGGCTGAAGATGCACATTCGTACTCACACCAGGGTAAGATTATATTCTCTCTCATTAATATTTATTATAAAATCCATACTTATTTTGAAAAGTTTTAACTTTACTTGAGAAAATAAATGCGGTATATCCAAAATCATATGTTTATATTTATGATGAACATTTGGGAATAATTTTTTTAGACACAACAGTGAAAGAAACAGAAATTGCAACTCCCAAACCATCCCCATTCTTTGAATTGTGAACCAGTTTTTAGGAGTGATAGGAATTATAAATGACAAACTGCCAAGTAAATAGAATGTAGCATTTTAATACTGAAAAATATAAGGATGCTGTCTGGCAGAGGATTTGCCAGTAATGCAAATGCCAGCACTTCTTTTTTTTTTTTTTTCTTTTTCGGTATGCGGGCCTCTCACTGTTGTGGCCTCTCCCGTTGCGGAGCACAGGCTCCGGACGCGCAGGCTCAGCGGCCATGGCTCACGGGCCCAGCCGCTCCGCGGCATGTGGGATCTTCCCAGACCGGGGCACGAACCCGTATCCCCTGCATCGGCAGGCGGACTCTTAACCACTGCGCCACCAGGGAGGCCCATGCCAGCACTTCTTGAACAGAGGTGCGCCTGTCAGCATGTGGCCATTAATTAATGCATATGAGCAAGTATATTTGCCAGCAAGACATTGGAAATAATCTGAATTATCATGGGAGGTGACAAACGAGGAAGGACAGCTTCCTGCTCTGCAGGGCGTGCCTGGTGCTGACTTTCCTCCTTTTTTCCGAGGAAACCCTTTGTGCCTCTGCTGTCAGCACCTCTCACTGGACTGTTGTCATTCTGTTATTTATGGCTTTTTCAGACTCAAGCATCTGCCTCACATGCTAGAAAAATAAATGAGTGGCTCACCTTCCACGCAGCTACATTTCTTACCTCACTGTTCCGTTTAGGACACAATTAGATACTTTACGTGAACTTTCCACTTGAAAATTTGATGTTTTTAAATAGCTCTTCTTTATTTTGCTCTTTCCCATCTTTTCGCTGCATTACCTTTCACACAGCTCTATTCAGCTTGGTCTTTTAAAAGTGCTTATGGTCTGTATGTAAATGCCGTATTTTTTTGAATTTTAAGAGACATGCCTGATCCCCTTAAGAGCAATTCTAATTTAGACTTCTCCTGGATTTCGCTTTTTACCTGAGCTGTAAAATGAAACTTTAGAGAAAACCCGTAATAATAATACCTTTCCAGTGTAATAATATGCTAGCTTTCCACTTCAGTTCTGTAGGCCGTAAAAGATAACCTCTGAGGTCCTGTTAAGAAAATACTCCTCTTTGTGGTGGAGGAGAGAGGAGGCTTCTGTGTTCATTAGAGCAAGTCCACATTGCGTTT
This sequence comes from Mesoplodon densirostris, assembly GCF_025265405.1. NCBI lineage: Eukaryota > Metazoa > Chordata > Mammalia > Artiodactyla > Ziphiidae > Mesoplodon > Mesoplodon densirostris. The sequence continues at coordinate 86,491,514 of NC_082661.1, read as the reverse complement.
CTCATATGATATAAAATGTCATATTCATAGTAATGGATATTAGGAGCTGGAGTAATGGCTAAATATAAAATTCCTTCATAGACCATAAAGGATTAGACAAATGTTACTGTTCACAACATGACTTAAATGTACATACTCAAAATATTTATTTCACAGCGAGCCCTATTAAAGAGGTTTAAGTTAGTTTAGTTTAGGAGGTTGTTTTATGTGTGTGCAGTTGTCACAGTAGTGCCAATAATGTGTTTTAAAGATATCACCCTACAGGCAAAGGAGCCCTGGTTTCTCTTATCAAAACTCATGAGGTTAACCAAAATCTGGTAGTCTATAATTATACCTCAGAAGAGGCTGTTCAGATTACTGCAGAGAAAAAATTACCTTTTGTGTTTTCTCAAGAAAGGGTGATATGATATTTCCAATTCACCTATTTTGGCTTTTACTTTGTTTTAATATAAAGTTTATTAATGAGAATAATACTAATAGTTAAATACAAAGGCCACTAAATCACATGCCAGGTACGATAGTCTAGAAGTTCACATTTATTAATTCATGTAAGCCTCACAACAATTCATTAATGCGTTTAACAATTCACTTAAGCCTCTACGAGGTAGGTCTTATTATGATCTCTTCTTTAAAAATGAGAAACTGAGGCACAAGCAAGTGAGTAGCAGAGTCGAGCTTGGAACCCAGGTAGTCTGGCTTCAGAGACCACCCCCTCACTTACTGTGCACACGCTACATGCCTTTTATTCAATTAATTCAATTAAATATTTTCTCATTCCACTGACTCTGATATACCTTCCTGTATATTTTCAAACTAAGCAAACTGCAGTAATGAACCCAGAAGTTCATTTAAAATTTATTTAAAAGTCTCATGTTCCTTTGAATATTTGGGCCTTGAGTCCAGGATCCCGGAATGCCTCAGGGTGTCCAGGTTCTGGTGGTATCTTTTTAGCAGCTCTCAGGCACTGACTTCACAAAAAGAAAACAAATCCCAGCCTGTGACTAAGGGAACACCAGAGAAGGCCTCGACTAGAAGCCCCAAGATTTTAGACAGAATCCCATACAATTAGTAGAGAGTACTAGCAAAGGAAGAGGGTAAAGAGATACAAAGAGGCCTTTTGGGTTTTGCTTCAAACCCTTTTAAATTTTTTCTTTTTCACTCATTATTTATACAGACTGCATCATTTTGAAATCCTATTTCCTAAGCATTACAGATATTCTTAGCATATCAGTGCAACTTTTCAAAAGCTAGTTAAGGTTATTAGCTAATGCAATCAAATTAACATCAAGAACCAAAAGAGACTTTTTAAAAAGCATTGTAGGGGCTTCCCTGGCGGCGCAGTGGTTGGGAGTCCGCCTGCCGATGCAGAGGACACGGGTTCGTGCCCTGGTCCGGGAGGATCCCACGTGCCGCGGAGCGGCTGGGCCCGTGAGCCATGGCCGCTGAGCCTGCACGTCCGGAGCCTGTGCTCCGCAGCGGGAGAGGCCACAGCAGTGAGAGGCCCGCGTACCGCAAAAAAAAAAAAAAAAAAAAAAAAAAAAAGCATTGTAGAGGAACAGTCTCTGAAAGCTTATATTTTTCCAATATTTGGGTTTGTAAGACTCAATTCAAAAGATAACATTACGTTTCGACTGTAACACTTTTCAGCTTCAATCTTTTATTCACCTTACATTTAGTATTTAGATAGCTCGAACTCCAGACATTTTTTTTTGTCCTTATATCAAAAGCTTTTAATTCCATTACAGCAACAACTGTATCATTCAGCAGGTTGCGTCTTTGAGAAGTTTTGGTGAGACAACACAAAATTGCCTGCCACGCCAGCCCCCCAGATTTGCATTCTGTGAAACTGCACAGACGCCTTAGGGAAGGAACACAGAGTCCTTCATTTTGGGACTTATTTATTGGATCCAGCAAGGGCCCCAAGTGTGGGAGATGATTTTGCTAAAATCTAAATTTTGCTCAAAGGCTAAACAATCGTTAGTCTTTCACGGAGAGGCCAGGACTCAAGGCGAGGGCAGGTAATTTATTCATTTCCTACAATATATTCTCTTTATTTTTGGTTTCCAGCACTTAGACTATGATGTACTAGATATGTCCCTCTTTATTCATCCTGCTTATATTTCTGGCTTATTATTACTAAATTTGGGAAACTTCGCAGCTTTTTTCCCCAAATATTTCTTTGGTCCCATTCTATTTCTCTTTTTCTAATAAGGTGCCAGTTACATATGTTAGAATGTTTGATATTGTCCCATAGCTCTTGGTAGTTCTGTTCTGTTTGTCTCTTTGTATCTTTGTGTTTCTAATTTCTAATTTCTCTTGGAGGGTTTTCAGTTTCACTGATTCTTTCCTCTACTGTGCTCAGTCTGCACATTGAAGGATTTCATCTTTGATATCATCATGTTTTTCATTTCTAATATTTCCATTTGGCTTTTTAAAAATAGCTTCCATGTCTCTGTTGCAGTTGCCCATTTGTTCATGCATGTTGTTCACCTTATTACTGGATTCTTTGACAATATTAATTATAGTTATTGAAATTCTCAGGTAGTTCCACCATCTGGACCATCTTCCAGTCTTGTGTCCTCTATTCTGTCTCTTGGTAACGGGTTGAGGGAGGGTTTGCTTTTTGTGCGTCACACAGAATTTTGATTGAATGCCTATTATTGTGTGTGAAAGAATAGTATAGATTGAGGTAAATACTATTTATGCCTGGAAGTAGGCACACCTCTTCTTCTGCCAGGCCCTTGATACGAGAGGTTGAGCTAATCCAGTAAGTAGTTACGCTGGCTTTGGGTTATGTTGTTGCTATAGTTACCTTAGGCCTTCATCTCCTCCCCCGGTGGTCTGCCATTTCCATGATCGTAGTGGGAGGCCTGGAGGGCCAGGGGATTCCACAGTAGTTCTGCTCCATCATCAGGTTTTAGCAGACCCTGCATGTCTTTGCCACAGAAGTGGTCTTTGCCTTTGCCTGTCGGCTGGTGCTTGTTACTCAGCACTAGACTTGAGTGGGGCAGGGGGTAGGCTTGGTGTGAGCTTCAGTGAGGGTGTTAGCCTTGTGAGCAGTTCCTTATCTCTCTCTGTAGGTTCTCTCCTCATCTACCTTCTCGTTTGGGTGATGAAGGAAACAGCTTGGGGAAGGAGTAGGGCCTCTTTAGGGTGGGGTTGGACAGGTGTCTTAGTCTGGACACTGTGGCTTCAACCAAGACTTATAAAACAGCCTCAGTTGATAATATTAATTTTCCCAGGACTTTTAGGCTTGGAGATGCTCCAGACATAGTTCCAGGACCATCCACCCCCCCACCCCATCTCAGTTGTCTTTTGTCTAAAAGGTCTTCTTGACCACCCTAAACTATATCTGAGGTATAAATGTCACTTCTTAACTCTTTATGTGTCATATCTCAAGTCCATTTTAGTACATTATACTTAGGAACTATAGATCACGTGAAAATCATGGACCTCAGGTTTATATTGTTAAGACACATCGAGCGAAAACACTTGCTGTCAGTGAGTTAACATAAGTGCTCATAAGTATCCATTTTGTAAACATTAAGTTCAAAGAAATTGTTTTTTGTAACCTGTTACCACAGAAAGCTTCATGTCCTGTTTAATCACTTTTGATGTTCAACATGGAAAACACCTGGACCAATTAGAAAGTTATTTCGGAAACCTTGCCTTTGGAACACCAGTTAAAACACCCAATTGGCTTACACAGGTTTCAGGGTTCTAGGATCACAGCTGAGTCTCCAGCCTTGTTTGTAGGAACAACCAGATTAGTTATTAAAAATATTAAAATGGAATTAATTGCCAGTGGGTAAAAGTAATGGCAAGTCTCTTATGTCATTTTTATATTTTGTTAATTTTCTTTCGTGAAACTTCCTGTCCCTGATCCTTAGGCAGTTCAGATTTTTGGCGGGTTTACAAATGTGTGCACATTGCACTTTCTTTAGACACCTTGTAGTGAGACCCTGGGTCTCCAAGGCCAGACTGGAGTGGGTGTCTTGGACATCAGGCAGTTCTGGATTTATCTGGAGGCTTTGGGGCGGTACAACGTTGTAGCAACTTGTAAAGTATGCAAAAATTCAGACCAGAGCATCCAGCTGGTGAATCATGTGGGAGCAATGTAAGCTTGATGTTGAAGGAAAAAGAAGAGAGTTAATTTCTTATGGGTGAAGATGGAGGAGGAGGAGGATTGAGCAGTGGATGTCAAGGGGAAGAAGAGGCAAGAAGGAGCTCCCTAGCTCCAGGAGCATGGGATAGAATTTCTCAAGGTAGCCTTGGTTAAGAACAGAACGAGGTCTTTTAAGGAAGAGAGTCAGCTTGGAATCCTCATGAACACATTATGAGGCATGCCTAAAAGACTTAGGAGACAGATGCAGAAGCAAGTCTGCTGAATCAGGTAGCGGGTAGGCGAGTTGATTCCAGAAATGCTAGAGAGAGGGTGGTGTTTGAGCTGAGCTCTGAGGACGGTGGAGGGAGGGTATGCTGGGCACATGTAACCACATGGACAAAGTGAGAGCAGTACGTACAGACCCAGTTAGGGTGGCCTGTCCCCTGGAACCAAGTCCGAGGATGCACGTTGAAGTCTGACTGCAGCTGAGACAGGCTAGCACCGAGGAGTTGGTCTGAATCCTGGAAACATATCTTGTTTTGAGTGGTGTGTCTTACTTTGAGGGGTGGGTCACATCGTCGGCTCTCTTTTTGAAAGGTTGCTCTGAAGTCATCCTTGAGAGTGAACTGAGGCAGGACTGGAGGCGGGGGCCCCGAGGCAGACATGCTGGAAGCGGCTGAACGAGACAGAGCACCCACACCAGGCAGCCTTGGGATTTGAAAGGAGGGAACTTGCATGAGAGACACCTTTGAAAGAGTCTCGACAAAGTCTGGGCGTGTAGTACACGTAGGTGGTGAAAAGTAGGGAGGGGGCTGAACCTGAGATCTTAGAAGGGGCGCTTTGGGGGATGGGGAGGTCCCACAGACAGGAAGAGTAGGTAGTCGATTTAGAGAGAGAGAAAGTGGAGGAGAGGAAGGTGTTGCCGGGTCCATACTTGTGCAGGCTAAGTACATGAAGAACATGCTCAGCTATTTCTGTTTGTTTTTTGGGTTTTCTTGCGGTACGCGGGCCTCTCACTGTTGTGGCCTCTCCCGTTGCGGAGCACAGGCTCCGGACACGCAGGCTCAGCGGCCATGGCTCACGGGCCCAGCCGTTCCACGGCATGTGGGATCTTTCCAGACCGGGGCACGAACCCGTGTCCCCTGCATCGGCAGGCGGACTCTCAACCACTGCGCCACCAGGGAAGCCCGCTATTTCTGTTTTTATATCTAGGTAAGAGGAAGAGATTTTTAAAAATTCAATAATTTTTTAGTTTATTACAATTTTAGAGAAAACTGAATTTTTTTAATTTTTGTTTTTCTAAACATCATCTTTTGTGATGTAGGGACAAGAGGATCTGGCTCATTGCCATTATTTGAAAACATCTTTAATTTCGTTTTGGAATTAATCTTTTATTGTTTCTAGAACCCACATATTGCTTGGGGGATTTTGTATGGCCTGCAAATGAATCGTTTAAGATAAATGGCTTTAAGATACCATTGTATTTTATTTGGCTCAGAAAACATACCTGCATGAAATGGAACATGCTTATTCTATCGCAGTAAGCTCCCTTTTCTCTGTAAAAGGGAAAGTGAGACCATTTGAAAAATAACTTTCTTTCCAGGGACTGACATCGTCCTTTTCGCCCTTTCTTTCCCCTTTTTCTCTGTGGAAATTCTTCCTGATGGCCATCAACCCCCTTGGCAGAGTGCCTCCCCTTCTTATTCTCTGTGCAGCTCTGCTCTTGAGCTAGTCAGCTCTCTTTAAAATCACCAGCAAAGAACGTTTTCAGCTTCTTGGTTAGGAATACTGTTTTGGCATGCCAAATGATGGTCCTAAAAGTAGGACTTCGGGTCCAGGCATTCTAGGATCTGAGGAGTGGTTCCCTGAATTTCCCTAGGTTTTGAAAGTAAGAGGTGAAAACTTAAGATAAGTTGGATCTCATATGCTTGACAAATTTATTGGGTAGGTACATTATCCTATAGGAAAAAAGACAAAAGTCTTACGTGGAATGAAATTCTGTTTCACTGTATTTAGGGTTATAAGAGTAGAGTTCCCCTGATGTGTGGAATTGAACTGGACCTAGGCATCAAGTGTGATTTTTCTGCAGAGTTTTTTTTAATAGTACTTACATTTTCATTGAGTATTTTTGTGCCTAACTTGATTTTTAGAAGGAAAAAATAAAGCTGGGATTATCCATCTAAAGCATAATGTGCATTAGTTGGAATAATGGTGTGGTAAGGTAGCCTCCGAGATGGTTGCCCTCAGTTTCTTCCCTCCCCATATGCATGTGCTGCTCTTTACATCAACAGGTAGAGCCTAACTTGCCTTCCTTTGAATCTGGGTTGGCCACAATGACTTGCTTGACCAATAGAGTGCAGCAGAGGTGATATTCTAGGACTTCTGAGACTAGGTAGTAAGAAACCTTGCAGTTTTTGCCTACATCTCTTGGAACCAACCACCATGCTGTGAGGACCCGAGGTCACGTGGAGAGGCCACAGAAAGGCGCTCCGCAAACAGCCGACAGGAACTGCCAGCCATGTGAGTAAGCCATTTTGGAAACCTAGGTGACTTCAGCTGCACCCAACTGACTGCAACTTCAACAAAGATTCTAAGAGAGAACTTTGCCTGTGTAACAGTCAATCCACAGTCAATCCACAAACCCAGTGGATTTGGGTTTGTGGATTGACTCCCACAAAAAAATACCCCCCCGTCAGTCCATAAAACCATAAGAAATAATAACTTGTTTTAGGTCACTTAAGTTTTGAGGTGGCTTATTATGCAGCAGTAGATAACTTGACAAGGGCTAAATATTACATAATGCTGAATAAGTACAATTTTAATTGTGAAATATGCTCCAACTCTTTATTAAGGTCATTGACATTTCTGGACTAAGTGTTAAAATGAGCACTTGCAGAGGTTAGCTGTTGTATCACAATATCATCACTTAGCAATGGGAGCCATATTTTGTAATTGGAAAAATATAATTCTTAAAATTCAGTTTAAAAAATGATACAGTTGTTCAGAAAGGCATACACTGTTCTGAAAAAGGATTTGAGAGACCTAGAAACATGAACTGTAAGGCTCTCATGATACTTATGTGCTATTTAATTCATAGATCCAAAGTCTGGTGGCAAGTTTGCTTATGTAACCCTGAAATATGTATAAGTGAGCTAAATTAAGAGGTTTCTTTTCAGTAATAGGCCTTATAATTGGTGTGGCAATGGGATGGCTGAAGTGATGAGACCCATTGCCATTATAACATTTTCTCTTTCATACTTTTTAGAAAGGTAAATGGACAACCAAAGAGTCCCAAACTAGGTTATCTATCAGTATTACAAGCAGGAATGATCCCTGTTTCGGGGCCTTTGGTGTGTAATTCTTGCCTTTGGGGCTGGGGTCTGGCAAACTCAATTAGGTGTGGTCTCCGTTCAGAGGTAATGGTCATGAGTAGACTGTTACTTGCGTCATTTCCTGTTCAGGACTTTCTATTTGATTTGGCTACTTTCTGATTGCAGCTGTTTAAAATACACAAACCTCTGTTTTTGAATTTAACAAATTGTTACAATTTGTTTATATGCTTCTCCTTTCTAGACCTTCACTTTCATATGGACAGGAATTTTACACCTCTTTTTCCTCAGCATCTGTGTGTGCCTGACACCTAGTGGGTTATTGAATTTTTTGAATGAATGCAGTTAAATTATATCAATAGTAAACTATATTAAATTTACCAAATTAACTCAGCAAATATATAGGTAAATAATATATATGAATTCATTCATTCATTTACTCGACAAATATTTATTAAATGACTACAGCATGCTGTAAACTGAGACTATAGCAATAAACAGATTAGACATTGTCCCTACCCTCAGTGGAGCTTGAAGTCTGTTTATCGTAATAAGAGTAATTCTTACTTAATCTGCAATGCCTTCTCATACTCAGAAGGTCTGAGAAGACGAGTGTCTTCAGCAGATATTTGTGATGTGTCCGTCATGTGCCAGAAACTGCTGTGTCACAGGCCATGTCTGTGTCCATCAGGAAAGATGAACGCTAAAATCGTTATTTTAAGTAATAAATAAAATTAAGTGTGCAAAGTGGTGGAGAGGGACATACTGGGTCCCAAGTGTGTAAGCAGGCACTAAGCCTGGTCCTGAGATCCTGGCATCTTTGATGTGGCGCTTTCCTGCCTCACGGCAGTCCTCCTCCGTTGTGTTGGTTTTCTTCTGTTATATGTGCATCTCCACGTTTGCTCACATTACAGTGAGTAAAAGCCAGTTCTCTCTGTCTAGGCAGGAATGGGTCCCTGTATACCTTTTGCTCTGTGCTTGATGTACCTTGTTTGTGTATACTGGGCCCACTTTCCCCTGCCTGCCTTCTTGGACTGTTCTTGTCATCTGGCTTTAAAGACTTTGTTCTGAGAAGTCTGTTTGCCGAAGAGGGAAGCTGGAGGTCTGTGGTCCTATGATGGAGCCATTCCCACCCTTTTTATCTGCCCTGACACACCTGGCAAAGGAAGCTCAGGTGGCCTATGCACCTCAGGCCATAGTGTGGGCTACGTACAGTGCTTCAGGCTCCAGCCTGAGCCCCTGCTGCTTATTTGCTCACTGAAGACAGCATCTGGTATGGACACGAATGATCTCATTATTAGGGGATAACATTAAAATTCATCTCATTTGTAGAAAAGGAAGTAGATCATTTGTAAACTGTAGTACTTTATTATTAATGAGAAATCACTTTACCGCTATCTATAGTATATCACTGTGCCAAGGCTTTGAGGTTGTGCCAGTTGATCTAAAGATTGTCCCTTTTAGAGCCGAGGATACAGGATAATTCATTTATTCTGCAACTCTTTATTAAGCCTACTATGTGCCAGGACTGTACTAGGTCCCTGGGATAACATGGTTGACTGTCTAGTACAAGGTGCCTAGGAGTTTCAGGTCCTTTCATGTGATGGATCGTGGTATATAGAGAGGGTGTAATAAAAAAAAGAGGCTTCCAGCGTGAGCAGAGGACAGATGATGAAGGTTCTCTGGATGCTGGATGAAAGTATTTAGAATTTACCCTCAGGGCTGTTGAGAAGTCCTGAAAGGTCAGGGCCTCAGAGTTTTGGCCTTTTCAGGCCCTTCTAAGTACTTTGTTTGTAGCTGATTACTGGCCAGTACCAGCCCTGCTCTGACTGTCAGGTGCCCTTGGTCTTAAATGTTCGAGGTCTCTGTTCCATGGTCATGGTTCCTGGGACTCTCCTTAGCCTGCTGATCCCTTTTGACTACTTTGCCCAGGGAGTTTTGGGCAGGGACAGTGGGCTGCTTCCAGTTAAGCCATCCCTGGAGAAACAGTAAAAGCCTTTTCCAGTGGCCTTTTTCTAGTCTACGTTTGGTCTTCCTTTTTTCCCACTGCTTTAGAGCAAGGAGTAAAACATCTGCCTAAAATCAAATGACTCTACCACCCATCCCCCCCTCCAAACCTGACAGAAGAGCTGTTTTCAGCATTTTAAGTGATCCACTCTTTTCTGCTCCAGTAGGGTAAAGTAACACAAATACATATATCACATGAGTGATATATGAGCCTTTTTTCCCCCATCTGTCACATAACCCTGAGGGACTATTAACACAGCTAGGAAACATGATGTTTTAACTGAGGTATTGGTGAGGCTTTGAGTTCATTATCATTTGAGCTTATGGGTAATGTAAAATTCAGGCAGAATTTCATTTGAAGGGATTTTTTAAAATAAACTTATTTATTTGTTTTTATCTTTAGCTGTGTTGGGTCTTCGTTGCTGCGCATGGGCTTTCTCTAGTTGCGGCAGGCGGGGGCTACTCTTTGTTGCAGTGCGCGGGCTTCTCTTGCAGTGGCGGAGCACAGGCTCTAGGCACGCGGGCTTCAGTAGTTGTGGCACGTGGGCTCAGTAGTTGTGGCTCACGGGCTCTAGAGCGCAGGCTCAGTAGTTGTGGCGCACGGGCTTAGTTGCTCCGTGGCATGTGGGATCTTGCCAGATCAGGGCTCGAACCCGTGTCCCCTACCTTGGCAGGCGGGTTCTTAACCACTGAGCCACCAGGGAAGCCCTGAAGGGATTACTTATGGAATATTTGGTTAACTGATTTATAATGCTGTTATCCTGAACAGTAGGAATAAAATCAGATCCCTGTGTTTTAAGTTGCAAAGACTTACAATGACATATGGCCTTTCTTGATTATCTCACATAATGTCTTAAAAATTGAAAACAAAAGAATTTATCTTAAAGCACTCTATGACAGTTTCTATTTAACTTTTCTTAACAATGACTTCAAACAGTTGTTGCATAGAGAACTTCTAATTAAATAAGGAATTTTTGACAGATGTGGTATGTTTCATATTGTAACTCTTAAGATTTAGAAGAGCATACATTTAGTCTCAGTTGCCCTTTTAAGTTATGTGCTGTATATTCAAGGAAGGGTTAAGAAAAAGGGTTAGCTCTTAAGTATTCTGGGGGAAACGATGATCAGCTAGAGCATAAGAAGCCCTGTGAGAGAAGTATTCCAAGGGTGTTATAAACACACAGAGGAGGAGTACCTGCTTCACCAGGGGAGAAGGGTACGGGCAAGGAAAGGTGTCAGGAGAAACATCGATGAGAGTTTAGTCTGTAGGACTAGAAAGCTCACTCTTGAAGACTCCATGGAATGAAAAAAAAAAAAGGCAGAGCAACAGAAGATTCTCCGAAAGGAAACCAAGAAGGAGCAGCCAACGAGGCCGAAGGAGAACCAGGGGAAAAGAGGTGACACCAGAGCTCCAGGAGAGGAAGAGATTTAGCATTTCAGGGAAGAATCACATGTCCTATCTTCCCCTTGGAGTTCCATGACCTATAAGCATACTACAGGTTGGAAAGTCCAGCAGTAAAGATAGTTCATGTATTGTTTGTTTAAGCTAGCATTTACCAAGATAATTTGAGCAGAGACAATGAATGTGTGTGTGTGTGTGTGTGTGTGTGTGTGTGTGTGTGTGTGTTAGTGTTACATCTCATGGAGGGTTGTGTTCTACAAAACACTATTTAGGAAATCTTGGTCTAATTCATCCCATGATTGGCTGCCACAGTAATACTTACAAAGGTCAACTTTGATGTGTCTCAGTTACTAAAGAAAACAAAAATGAAAACAAACTGACAGTGGCTCCTCATTGCCTATAGACTGGCACCCATACTGGCCTGAGGTGCCCTGTCCCTCCTGGCCATGCCACCCCCCGCCCCTTGTCCAGCCCCTCTTTCCTTGAGTACACAGACACACAGTATTGAGAGCATGTCCTTCTCTCACAGCTCACCATGTTTTTCTGCATCTGCTTTAATATTTCTTGAGGGTACAAATAAAATAATCCTGTTCTCTGGCCTCTCCCCTTCCTGTGGAGATTTTAGCTCCCTTTAAAACTCCTGATCAGGCATCAGTTTCTCCACAGCCTTCCCTGCCACCCCTGCCATGGACATACTTTATTGATACATTAATTATACTATATTAAATCAGTTTTTTTCACTTTCATATCATAGTTTTCCTTTTCTTCTTTTTTCCTTAGCACTCATTTCATTTATTCATTCAGTAATTCAGCAATGTAACTGTATGTCTTTTAATTTTCTACTTATCCTTATTGGTGTTTATATATCTTTTCTGTAAAAACGGAAACTTTCTAAATAGTAGGAACTCATTAGATACTTGTTGAACTGATCATTACGTGTCAGCTAATCATAAGTGTAAGTCATGGGGCTTTAAGTCAGTGGCGTTTTAGTCCAACTGTCTTTTCCTCTCTCCTGGCACCCACAGTGGAAACCCGACACGTTGGCTAAGGGCTCCTGGATCCGCCTGAACTGTGCCTGGGAGGGCTGGGCTGGGGCAGAGTGCTGTCAGAGAACGTCACCTCTGTAATAATAATGCAGTTGTTTCAGGGATGTCTGCTGAACTCCTTCATGAACTCGGTATATCAACAAGGGGTGTATGTAGAGCAGTCTGCAGATTTAGCTAAAATAAAACTCTATAAATATTTAGCATTTAAGCTGATGGCTGCTTTGCCACCACTATATTATCTTTAGACTTTAATAACATACTTCAGGAGTTAAAGGAAAGTACATACTGTCAGAAATGTGTAAAGAGAATTTTTCTTTGTTTTTAGGATAGACAGTATACAACTAATTTTTAAAAGAAATGAGGCCATTAGTTTTAGAAAAGTAATATATTTCTATACTATTTTCTCTCTGAAAGAGAATTTTATATTCATCTTGCACTCTATTCAGGGAGTTTTAATTACTAAAGTATCATAAGAATCTTGAAATAAAGGACTGTCTATTTATATGAAGGTCCCATTAATGGAGTTCAAGAACAATGCCATATTGAGGCTCATACATAATTTCCTTTCTTTATAAAATCACCTCATTTATATTGTCATGATTTGTGTGCCTTTTTCAATTTTGAATTACATTATTCATAAGTATATTTTCATAATACATAGAAGAAAGCAGGTTGATATAATATATAAAATACCCTTATTGAATTCCTATTATGGGCTAAGCATTATGATAAGCAAAATCCTATGAAATAGGTATAGTATCTCATGTTACAAATGTGGGAAGTGAGGCTTGAGAGATGAGGTAGCTCGTCCAGAGTCATACAACTAATAGTGGGCAGCACGAAGATTGGAAATCAGATCTCTTTATTGCTAAAGACCTTATTCTTTATTAGTACGTATATGGCTACCAAGATGTTCTAAAGGATTATGTTCCATATTGCATGAACCAGTCTTTTACAAAAATTCTAAGAATAGTGTTGTTGACTTCTCCAGTTCAGAAAAAACTCATGGCTGCTCCTAAGTCCACTGGACTCCTCCCCTCCCAGCCCCCCTTGCAAGGTCCCCAGGATTCATGTTATATAGTGTCTTGCTGGAGAATGCTCCACAATGACTGTCACAAAGGCACCCCTCATAGAAAATTATTCAACAGTACCAGTATGACCTTTATAGGCGTTTTCCCTTCACTTGCATTTTAAACTATTTTCAAGAAAATATTGTTAATATTTTGAAAGCCACCAGGGAGAGATACTTCATGTGCCTTGTAATCCATTTAAATAAGTGAAATTTCAGTGTAGGGAGATTTACTCCTCACGTCTTATGTAAATCCCTCATGTTGCAGTTTCTCTGCATCATTGGAAATTAAAACAGCATTTTCAATGTCAGAAACTTTCAGATCTTTGAAGATGGCTATTTTAGGTATAATATTTTTCCAGGAAGATACATCTCAGCCAAGACCGACTCCCAAGGTCACATAGCAAGTTGATAACAAGATCAGCGGTCAGGACACGTGAACTATGGCTTTGGAGGACCCGTCAGGCTGGTCAGTCATGCTGCCTTCATCTCCAGGAGGTTTTGAATATTTTTTAAACGCTTTGATTTCAGTATTTAGGATAGAAGTCTGTTGTTTCTGATTCAATTTAAATTATCATGTGGATGTTCCCTTTTTCTCCCTAAAAGAAGCTTTATTCTTTGATTTTTTTCACTCTAAAAGAGGCAGTTAGTGGTTTTAAGAACATGAATATCATTTACAATTTGACTAACCCAGACCATATTTATGTTAAAGTAAAAATCTGCTTATCCTGAGAAACATTGAGGCTCTGGCTATCTCCTTTTTCACTTTCCCAAGACTAAGTCCTTATGCTCTATATAAATCATCGTTCATTAGAGAGAAAATCACCTCCTTGTGGGGTCCTAGATGCATAGCTTCTAGGTGGGCTTTTGCTCCACTGCTTTTGACGACTATTTAGATGTGCTACTTTAACATTTTTTATTGAACATTTTAACATGAATTTAAACATGTAAAATTCCATTCTTTACCTTCAATTCTTATCTCATTTTTAGTTCTGTTCTCAATTGTAAATTATTATTTTTTGTCACAGATTTGGCTCTTTTCCAGTCAAATCTTATTTCTTGTGTCTGTCTTCTATTTAGTTGATCTCCTTGTTGTGGGAAATCTGTCTAATGTGAATGCTTCCCTTTCTTGTGACCTCAGTTCTTCTAGGAAGTATTTAAGTACAAATATTAAAAGGTTAATGCCATGCCTGTAATGCAACACTGAGCAGAGTATGTATGTGGTGGTGTATCTTGCTTGGTGAGAAAGTGAAAGAGGAATTTGTACAAGTTCTGTGATGTCATGTCCTTGCAAAATGAAAGCAGGCATTAACTCAAAGAAAAAAACCAATTGGTCTTTTTCATTTTTATGAATATTTGGACATTATTAAATGTAACTCAGTGTTCTCTGAAATCATTATTGTATGGAAACAGAAACAGAAAGAATATATATATTTATATTTAACATTACATGTGATATAAATATATAATTACATAATTGTATAATATATAACTTATCCAGAAAAATATAACTGATACATAATTTTTATAATTTTATAAATACATAAAAATAAATATAGGGTATTTATAATTTTAGAAATCTATAAGATATCTAAAAATATATCATATTTTTTCAATTTAGGTTCCTCTATAATTATATGCTCAAGATTGTAAATAGAAATAACAGGAACCAGAATTGAGAGAAGTTTCTCAAGTACAATTTTGTCACTAAATGCTATTTATATGTTAATGTTTATAGTATAAGATTTTAAAGACATATCAGACAAATGGATTGTGTTCCTAGGTTTTCTTTTGTACAACTCTGATTTATAGTGATAATGGTGGTGCTGATTGCCTGTGGCCTTGATGCTGGATTGTAACAGATACGTAGTGTAGATTACTGATTTGAGATTTGGTGTTCTGGAAATCATGAAGCAGGAGGAATGGGCAAGAGGCTTTGGGGACTGGTAATCAGATCTGAAACCTTTGACTCCAGGGTCAGTGGCTGAGCTAGGGCAAGTTGTGAGTGACATAAACCACTCGTCTGAGGATTGATGCTTATAATGATGGAAAACCGATGGTCTGAGGTTCCTCAGTGGTACTTTCAGAGTATAAAGTACTTTCTGCCTCAGCAAAAAGTGAAGACAGGGCCTCCCTGGTGGCGCAAGTGGTTGAGAGTCCGCCTGCCGATGCAGGGGATACGGGTTCGTGCCCCGGTCTGGGAGGATCCCATATGCCGCGGAGCGGCTGGGCCCGTGAGCCATGGCCGCTGAGCCTGCGCGTCCGGAGCCTGCGCGTCCGGAGCCTGTGCTCCGCGACGGGGGAGGCCACAACAGTGAGAGGCCCGCATACCGCAAAAAAAAAAAAAAAAAAAAACAAAAAAAAAAAAAGTGAAGACATTTGAGAACCTTCTTAAGCTTTAGCACTACCCTTGAGGCTTCTCTGAGTGCCTGGCCTCTGAGCCCTAAAGCCTATGGTACTGGACTTGACCCAGGTCTCAAATATCCCAGAATATTCATACCAGAGGCAGGCTGGATCCCAGCCCCAAAACTCAGCACATCAGTGCGGGAAATTCTAGAGGTTTTCCCAGGACTAGTCTCAATAAGCATTACAGTGTATTAATTTGAATTCCACTTAAGTCAAACTTTTGTTATTACCATATACATCATATCTATATGTATACATACCATGTATATACATATACCTTTCTTATGCATGTAGTTTGCTGTTGCAGCTACTCCTTGTATTCAGTGAATGAACATATTTGGTTCACTGTGCCAGTATAAGTTAAAATGAACATTTTGCTAGAATGGATGTGCCTGACTGCTTTGGATCTTATATGTGTATATTTGGCTTTGTAGAGGCAACAGAAGTGAAGGAACTAAAATTAACGTGTGTTTTTAGACATGCAAGCAGTGTACCAAATCATTGCAAAAAATGACATTCTATCTACACTATAGTCTTCAACATGCGGGACAGTTTATCACCAAGTAATATATGACTGAATGCCTGAATTTTGAATTTTTTAAATATTAAATTCTGTTTATATTTCCCCATTGGCAGGACATAAGTGAGTTCTCCAACATCTGTCCTTTTAAGAGCTGAGATGTCTGTTCCTTCTTATGCAATACTGGGCTTAGAGCCTCAGGGATCTACGCTACTACCCCTCCCCAACCTCATTTTTGTGTCTTGGGATGGCCAGTGTATGTTTTCATCCCTTTCTGAAAAGAGGTCTTTGGAGATTGGTTGTGTACTTTATTTGATAGGAAAGAAACACATGCACTCACTGAACTCTCCCTGAGCATGTGGACCTCATTGTGGCCTAGGTCCTTTCTGTGCAAACTAAGAATTATGTTAACTGACTCTTCTGCCAAGTGTATTATTTATGTTGATTTGACTTAGACAATATCTGGCTACTATAGAAAAACCATTGCCACTGCACTAAAAGAGAGAGAACAGATTTCTAAGAAATTGTACTGGCAGTTCTTTTCTTACATGTCAGTATATTCTGAAGGGACTGGTATCTCTAAATCAAGAGGTAAATGTAAAGAATTAAATCAGTAAAACAAGATCAATATGCAAAAGAAAGGCTCAGAATTGAGATCTGTGATTCCATCAGGTTTCTTGTGTCTTGGAATTTAGTAAAAACAAGGAAATTGCCTCAATTAAGTCTTTTCTTTTGCATAATATATTCTGAGAGAATGAATTGGACAATTTCTGAGTAACAGTTCATCTCTGTCAAAATGTTCTTCCTTTAACAAAACAATAAAACAAAAACCACCTTCTTGAGGGAAGAGCGTTTTGTTTGGCCAGAGCAAAAACTTGGCACTTCACCCTGAAGTACTGCTTTTCTTCATCCTCCTGCCACCAGTACCCTTAACTTATGCCCGCTGGGATGGAAGCCACTCTTCTTGGTGGGGGTCATCAGTGCTTTCCCTGGTAGCTGAGTCCATCCTGCCAATGAGAGTGTAGACTATGGCTCTTTATACACGGGGTGAGAGAACAGGAGAGAGGATGAGGGGGAGTTTAGGCAGGGCTTGTGTTAGCAGTCTCTTTCCTATTTAGTCTGTTGCTCTCTCAAGTGATGGCTGAGCGAATTTACAGGGACGATGCATATAGTTGCCTAGATGGTATCTAAATGGGACATGACGATGGGCTGTTATTCCTAAATTCAGGTGGTGCTGCTTAATAGAGAAACCAACTTGGCATTATCTTGCTCTTTGCCCCACAGTGAGGGGTTTCCTGGAATGTGGGACTTTTAGGGCTAAAGCCAGGCTAATCAGGGGTAAATGGGAACAGTTGGTCATACTAGTCATGGTTTTTGAGATCAATTATTGAGAAGTCCCTTCACAAGGAACATATTGAACCAAAACAATCAGAAGCTACTATTAGTTAAAAAGTTCACCACTACTACCAAAAAAAGCAGAATCTGATTTGTTACTGGCTACTGTTGATGACTGTAGGTTATTACTTTTAGGGGTAGGAATGGTATTTTGCAGAAGCTATGAAGTGTACATCAGCCTGCTGGAGTCTGTGTAGTAGCAGCACAGATGACAAAAAGTTTTCCCAAAAAAAACCCTCACCCATTTGTAAAAGAAGATTGAGCTCAAATTTACTCACTGAACAAAACTATATCAGATGAAAAGGGTAAAGAGTGGAGATGCTAATTTTATGAATTTCTTCCTTTTTTAACATTTTAGGCTGACCTACTTTTTGTCAAAACATTTTATGACTTGAGCACATTCAGATATAGCAAGATCTCTGCCAGGACAACTATGGAATTCTCACCTGTGCAAATAGACAGGCTGTTTTTTTCAGCATCTTTGAGGTTTGAAAGGGGCAGGTTTATGCTACTAGCTCCTTGCCATCTGTGCAGTGTGTTGATTCAGAGATGTAATTTATATTGATGATATGATTTCCTCTGACTTCTGCCCACTCCTTGCTGGGTTTGTTTCACCTGTTGACATGAACTTGGCTGAAATGACTGCTCTGTTGGCTCTTGAAATGGGTGAATTAGTTGCATGTGTGATAGCACCTTTCTGCTGTGTTCTTATTATTTTCAAAATTGTGTAATGGGATAAGTATGTTATTCCTTTAGAATTAGATACCTTTTTCTAAGGCTCTGCATTTATGTAATTCCTTTCTTCTAGAGGCCTCTGAATAAACCTTATGGTTTTATTCAAGATGGATTACACTTGCCACCATCACATATATCAGAAAGCATGCTTGTTATTTTTGGAAGTAGGCAAGTTGAATTAAATCAGTTCTCTGTGGACTGATTGGATCTGCCTCTTAAATGTAGTCTGTGACTGTATTGAGTTCGCATTCACATCATTCTCTGTACCCCTATGTTATGCCCCCTAAATCGACAGGGATATTTGGTATGTGCTGAATACCATATTTCAAGTTGTGTAGCCACAAAAACTCAGGTTGATGGACAAGTACACCTCAACTCCGTCTACTCCATCTGCCCTGTCTTTGCTTTGCCGACCTGTTGGAATCTTCTTGAGGATAAAGACCACATTTTAGACCTTGTTGTGTTTCCCACAGTTCCTAACACAATGTCTTGCTCAATATGCATGGGGACTTTTGCTGATAAATTCACCCTCAATTACATCATCATCTAATCATGGGAATTGTCTTGATTGCTGTCAGCTCACTTGTAAATAGAGCTTGAAACATTTAAATTAATTGGTTTGGAAGCTTAAAATACTAGTTCAAATGTAGGAAAGGACCTTTTTAGAGGAAGTGGTGAATATTTTTCTTCCTAAATTTGCCTTTGGTGGTGGATTACTGTGTCTGAGACTCTATATTTCTTAGGAACATTGGTAAATAGAGACCCCTGGAACACGCAAAAACAGAATTAGGCTGTCTTAGACTTGTAAGACTTACTTTGATTTTCAGTAGCAAATTTTGGGGATACAAACAAACAAAAATGTTGAAGACAATATGTGACAAACGAGTAAGGCAGTTGCATTACCAGCCTGTGCTCTCATAACTGACAATTTGTTTCTCATAATTGACTTCCATTTAGATTGTTATTTGAAACTCAGCATTTTTGCCTTGGACACTGTATTTATGTCTTGTGTGTGTGTGTGTGTGTGTGTGTGTGTATGTATATATATCCTCTATATTTTTAATCATAT
The DNA here is from genome assembly GCF_025265405.1 of Mesoplodon densirostris. Lineage (NCBI taxonomy): Eukaryota > Metazoa > Chordata > Mammalia > Artiodactyla > Ziphiidae > Mesoplodon > Mesoplodon densirostris. The sequence continues at coordinate 86,472,431 of NC_082661.1, read as the reverse complement.
TTATTTCCCTTCTGTTTCTTTCCTTTATTTTTGCATTATAATTTGCATATAATCTTAAAGTTTACTTTATAATTTTTAAGATGGTGAACATAAGTTTTTCCTTATTATAAAATTTTCCTGTTCATATGATTAGTCTTCTCTTACATGATTTTTGAGGGGAAAAACGCTAAACAGTTATTATGCAGAGAAAGAGTTTCCCTTTGGGTAATTTAAACAATAACACTCTTTCACTTAACCAGCATTCCTTTTCTTCTAAAGATTCTTACAATGCACAGATCTCATATTGTTCTCAGAATTCTTATCAGCAAATATATTTTCAGCTCCTTTTGAGCTCCCTTCATGTGTATAAGAAAAACACTGCTGTCTAAAAGAACACTCACTTCCATTTTTAGAGCTGGGGGTTCTTAGACTGTGTTGAACATTAAAAATGATAATAGCCAGCTACTGACTTCGAGTTTCTTGTTCATTATTATTTAGTTATATAGTGTTATGCTTCAGTCTGAGCTAGACGTACTCTCTGTCACTAGAATAGAGCTGCCGGAATATGACGTGATGGTCGGGAAGATGTAGAAGGCAGAATGCTTTCATAGCTACATAACCGAAAGCCTAACTTAAAATGGCTTAAACTGTGGTATTTATTAAGTCCCATAACAAGACTTTCAGAGGTAGGGCCAGCCTGGGGTTGGTTATGCAGTGGCTCAACAGGGTCTTCCGTGGCCCAGGTCCTTTCATCTCTCCTGCCGTCCTCAGTCAGTCCCTCGGCAGCTGCTCGGGCATCATCTCTGTACGTGGTTGGCCTCACCAGGCAGAGGAGGCCTTTTCCTGAATGCCCTGTGGACTTACTTTCTCTTCAGTAACCACAGACGTGTCATATGCTCCAGTCTAAACCCATCACTGCAAAAGAAATGGAGTTTCCGTCATTGGCTTAGCCTAGCAGTTTCTAAACGGGTCTGCATATTAGAATCTCCTGGAGAATCCCAGGCCACACCCCAGAGCAGTGCAGTCACACTCTCTGGGGGATGCGTCACCGGCATGAGCAGTTTTTGAAGCTCCCCAGGTGATTCCATGGGCAGGCAGGTTTGGGGGCCAAGGCTGAGCCTGATCAAGGTTCCCTCTCTTGGCTGGGCTCTGGAGTTAACCTGTTTCAGAGTGCTTGACCAAGGGAGTGGTATGCATGGGGAGGAAGCCACAGGTCACCACAGACCCCAGCCCTGGAGTAAGAGTGCCTTATTTTGAGTTCCGCCCTCTCTACCTGATTGTATAAACCTTGGAAATATTTTTAAATTAATGTTTCTTCATCTGCTGAGTGAAAATAACCATACCAATTCGCAGCATTGCTTAACAATTAAATGGGGGAAAAATATCCTTAAAAGTTCCTAACACTTTGCCAGCCATGAAGTAGGCAGTCTGTTAACATGCACCAGAGTGCCCTGGTGGTAAAGCATAAGTAATAGTAAGAGAAGGGGAGATAGAAGTTATTGCTGCTGTTGTTGTAATTATTACTATTGCAGTTATTACTTGAGAGGATGGTGGACCAGATCATAAGTTCTTACTGATCTGTTCTGGTTGCACATTAGAAGAAGCACCTTGGGAGCTTTTAAGAAACCAATGCCTGGCCACACCTAGACCAGATAAATCAGTCTCTGTGGGGTGGGACCCATCATCAATATTTTTAAAAAAAGATTCCCAGGTGATTTTAATGTGCAGGCAGGTATGAAATCCACTGGGCTAGAGCTTAGGAGAGTGAAAGTATGAGGAAAATTTTGGTTAGGTTGGTTTATCTGTTCCAAATGGACCAGTTTATGTCACCCCTGTGGCCGCAAGAAAACAAGGTTTTTGAGCTAGTTTGAGCAATTCTTTGCTTGGTTTATGCCAGACAAGCTCTTCTATCACCTCTGTGCTCTCAGTGATAGTACTTTCTTCCAGCCATGCCACTTACACACATTATTTTATGGGCCTCAAGAGTGGATTAACTAAAAAGTGACGGAGTGCTTCCTTGTTTCTATTTAAAGTCTATACATCCCTTAAATTTAAAAATTATATTCTACTTACTGGGCTTATTTTTAGTTTTCTGAATGTGAATTGTGCAGTACATTTTCCTAGTTTACACAATGTGTGTTTTCCAATTAGCTACAATGCAAGACCAATTATGGATGTCTTGTGTAGAAACCTGCTCTAAATTTTCTCGTAGCTTTCTGTAGGCTTCCCTAAGAGTAAAAATTTTTAGGTGCGTTGTTTACTAGGCCTTGGGTATGTTTTGTCATATGTTGAAAGATCACACCAGCTATAAAAATAAGACGGTGAATAAAAAGCCACAAAAGCTATAAACATCTGTAAAAGAAGTTTCCTAGGCGAGGCTGCTCGTCAGAGGGAAACTCAGTGCCTTTTGATGGTGTGCAGCTGGCGGCACGTGCACTTTCAGAAACGGGGCCATTAGGGGGAGCTGTCAGATATATGGCCTGCCGTCCTGTGGGCCGTAGACCTGTCCGCTGGGCTGTATGTAACAGCAGCCCATGGGGCCACCTTCACAAACCGTCCTCTAAATGCCACCCGTAATTCTGTTGCCAAGTGGATGTTTTATAGAAACAGGTTGTCATCTTTTGGTCACAAAGCCAGCATTACCAAGAGAATTAGTTGGCTCCTAGGAAAAATCTGGAAATTTCAGCATGGGCTTCACAGTCTCTGCCACACTGAGAAGCACACGTCAAGGCTGAGCTGTGGTCAGGGCCACTGCACGACGCTGCCTGGAGCTTTCTTTTCCTCTCAGAGGATCTGTCATGTGGAGTCCCACGTGAGGTCAGATACTGACCCAGTTACACAAGACCACCTCTTCTCTGCGAGGCACGTTTGAGCGAACAAGCTGGGCATGCTGGGCTGGGAGAGAGGAGCTGGGTTTCGGGACTCTGCTGCTGGCCAGGCCATGTCTCGGGGCTTACGACAGGGCTGGTCCCAGGAGCACCAGGTCACCTCTGAGAAGCCATTTCTGAGACAGTGTTTCTGACATCTGAGATGGCTTAATTTTTACCAAGTCCATCTTCCTGATATCAAAAAGGGTCCCTCTATAAAAAGACAGGATCTTTCAAGCAGAATGGTGATGTTTTAAGTTTTAAAATAACATGAAAGCAAAAAATAATAATAACAAAGCAATTTTTAAAAAATCTTTTTACTTTTTATAAAAAAAAATTCAAACCTACAGAAGCAGAGAGAATAGGATAATGAATCTCCATGTACCCTCACCCAGGTTCTTCCTCCATTTATAACCTCCCTACCACCTCCAGCCATAAAACTTAGAATTTTTAGATGTAATATTAAAATGATATTTAATTCAAGGTTTAGGTGTAATTATAGTTTAGAATTTGTTCACCTAGATAATGATGAAACTGAATCATGGACATCCTGTGATCAGACATTTTTATTCTAGACCAGTGCTATTCAAAGTATGGCTGAAAAAACAGTACCAGCCCACAGACTCTTTGTTTCTGGTCTGTGATGAAATAAGTACGAAAATTGTGAGGAAGTGTTAAGAACTTTTATAGCATTCTGACTTTGCTGCACATCTAAATGCGCGACCATTTTTTTTTTTTAGTAATTCATTTTAAATATATTTTAGAAAAGCATCAGTCAGCAGCACATTGAGAAAAGCAGTCTTTCACTACAGATGGTTCCAGAAGCACTCTTCTGTACAGTGCTTTTGCCATTTTGCCACTCAGGATACATTTGGTAACATGCGGAGATATTTTGAGTAGTCACAACTTGAGTGGAGGTGCTATTGATACCTACTGGGTGCATGGGATAGCCCCCCTCCCAACCAAAGAAAGAATGATCTGGCCCTAGATATCATAGTACTGAGGCTGAGGAACCCTGCTCCGCGTCACAGCGGAGCTCTGTGCCTTGTCTCAGGAACGTTTGGCAAATGAGTCTTGCCAAGGTGCAGACTAGAAAGAGGCTGAGACTGTCTGTATATGATCTTGCCTTACACTTGAGGTGCCATATTCCACTTTGGAAATTAGTGAGACATTCTGCAGATGGAAAAGTCTGAGGGTTAAAGGACATTGCCCAAAATCCTTTAAAAATATAAAAATATAATGTAGCCCTTTTAGTTACAAGTTGCTCATTTCATCTCTGCCGAAGTTTGTAGTATGTCCAACAGGAGAAAGTCAACCACTACTGTAGCAGCTGAGTAAATGGGAAACTAAAACCTTACAAAATTTTTGTTTATTTAGAAATTTCATATTTAAGAAATGTATAACTTAACAAAATGAAATTCATGCATTTCAGAAACTCACAATTTGCATTTAAGAAATTCATGAACCTCTGCTTCATGAGATGTTTTGGATTTTCTTTTAAACTTAGAAATAGGAAATGATCATCTAGTAAAAGCCTTTGTTTTTCTGAACTCTATTAGGGTAAATATTAATAGCTATAAAATAACCTTAATCTAGAAAATGTAATCAAGTGAAATTAATTTGTACCAAAAGATAACTTTTAATTCTAACACACTGTGTGTGTGAGAGAGAGTGTCAGAGATACTTGTGTCTACATCTGTTTCCTCTTTAGTGAGTTTCTTCTCTCAAATTGTACTTGATACCCAGGTTGCTCACATGGAAATTATTTCATTAACAGCACAGACACTCTTGGTCTCGTTACAGCTTTGAGCAAGACAAATAGAGAAAAGGTTTGTCCACCAAGTGAACAAACTTTCATTTAAGTTATAATAACCAAGTGTTTCACTCACAAGTTGAACCCAGTCATAAGCAAACCGTGTTTATGTATATTCAGAATACCACAGGCTCTGACAGTCTTTACCATACTCACTAGCCTGCCTGTGTTCTTTTAATTGCTTTACTAACTTTCCTTTCTTAATTGTATTGAGGTCAGGCTACCACTGCCGTGAAAGAACATTTATTAACCATCATTCCATGACTTCCTGACACCATTTACACTGACCTCTGACTACACGGGAAAATGCTCATTTGTGATATTTTCTTTTTCTATTTGATTGTGGCCTAGCATGAAAACACTCATTTTCTCAGTTTCCCATTTTCTCAGCTGCTACAGTAGTGGTTGACTTTCTCCTGTTGGACATACTACAAACTTTGGCAGAGATGAAATGGGCAGCTTGTAACTAAAAGGGCTACATTACATTTTTATATTTTTAAAGGATTTGGGGCAATGTCCTTTAACCCTCATAGGGAACCTTTGGATTATGTATCTACAGCATGTGGTTAATCTGCCCATGATCCATCCTTGTCTTTGGTAGTCTGTGTAATGGGGGACGTGCTTCTTTACCTCCTGGCAAGCAATTCTTAACTAAACTACGAGAAAGCCTCCAATAAATTTCTATTTCAAAGAATTTCAACATTTAGACCCCTCCAAGATTTATAAACAATGTGATTTTTTCTACAGAGCCCTCTGAAATGATTTTGAAATTTAGTTATTCAGTTTATGTTGGCAAGAAATATAGCATTTGAAGTTTCTGTTCCTTTAATAGATGGGCACTAGCACAAAAATATGACTTTTTATTAGCTACATCACAAGGTGCAGGGCATAAGAGCTCTCTAAATCCTACCTTCTGAATGAATTCTGCCAAATGCTGTTTGATTAAAGCTAGGCTGATTAGACTGCTGATGAATTCTGCCTTTGGTAGATTACACAGTTTAACTGACAAATAGATTGCCTCCATTTCATAATAGCTCCCCAGTTATGATGACAAAGGACAAGCTATTTGTCAGTTAAACTGTATAATCATTCAGAAACAGAATTCATCAAGAACCTAATCATTTTGTCTCTAGTTAAATCCAGCTAATGAGTTAAAATGTGTAATTTATACTATGCATTCCATTCTGAAACAGTTACAGACAATTTCCATGATACTTCATTGAATCAGATTTTGTGCCCAGTTTAAAGATTTCATAATGGAGGGAAAGATAGTGGAAGAGAAGTAGTGAAGTTAGGATGCGATTCATGTTAAGATGACGGACGATATTGTGTTCTTTGTGGGGGAGTGGTGTTGGGGCTTTGGAAGTCCAGCAGTATCCAGACATGTTTGCAGTCCAGCCACAGCGGCCTGCAGGCTGTTTTCCAGTGTGTCCTTGGGAAGGTAGTAGATAGCTCAGCCACAGTAAGAAGTCTATTATGGCTTCCTAAGCTTTCTCTGTCACGTGGTCCCTTGCTGTGTCAGTCACTGATTACCTAACCACCATCATCTTCAGTGAACCTTAATGCAAGGATAGGCAGTGCAGATCAGAACTGAAGTTCTCGTGAACCCTTGCACACAAGCATGGATTCTTCTGGATTGCTAAGTTAAGACTGAGTATACTCAGGAATGTTCTAGAGGCAGCAAAGATTTTTTTCACAATTTTCAGAGAAGGGAACAGGAACAGGTGCAGGTGTCTTTGTAATAATATGCTCTGTACCACTCAGCTTACTCTCTGTGCCCGACTGTGTTTACCATGTGAAGGGTGCTATTTCTTTAATATGGCTGATTAGGGGTAATGGAAGAAATTAGTCAGGAAGGGGGATGAGAGTTTCCGTTCTGAGAAAGAAAATGCATGTATGTCCTCCTATTTCAGTTCATTTGATATTCTTTTTATTTTTATATTTTATTTTTGGCTGTGTTGGGTCTTTATTTCTGTGCAAGGGCTTTCTCTACTTGCGGCAAGCGGGGGCCACTTATCATCGTGGTGCGTGGGCCTCTCACTATCGCGACCTCTCTTGTTGCGGATATTTGATGTTCTTATATTTGAGATGAGTGACCTGTGACCTCCTGGCTCTTCCTCTGGCATGAAAGCTTTTTCTGGAGCAGGAATTCTCTAATACTTGATTTGGCAACATTCACTATGAATTGGAATCCCTTCCAGGGTGGGCATTAAAGGTCCTTCCAAGGAGCACTGTAAGGCAGTCTGACCAATATGTGTCATGAATTATATCCCTCCTTTCAGGATCTTCAGGAAAAGTATGGACTCTTTGAATAAGAACTAGTGATGAAGGAGACAGACAGCCCTTGAGGGATAAACATAGCTTCTTCTTACGATACTTTGCCATGGCGTAAGCACTTGGAGAACCCTTCTTTCTAGACTGACAGGGAAATGTGATTTTGGGGTCCTTTGTGAGCTTATCTGAGAGCAAAAACCCCAGGGAATTCCTGGCTACAAATGGTTCTTGGTAAACAAGAGAGAGTCCAGGCAAATACAGAGCTACTTAATCAAATGGGTCCCTCTTCCAACGGTGATTCTCAAACTTTCTGAAGTGGAGGGACCTTTCTAACATTATAAATTTCACCCCCCACTTTCCTGCCAACATCCACATAGAAATACGTGATGGCTGTTGCACTTTTAGTGTCTTATAGGAGAAAATAATTAAGTGAAAGTGATATAATTCAGTGGCATTCGTAAATGAATATATTGAGTTAATCACCAATAGGATCTGTAAACATTTGAAAATATCACTATGTGGGTGAGTGTATGTGTGTGTATAAGACATTATTTATTCAATCCAAGCCAATGCATAACATATTTGAGACTTCAAACCTCTGGTGATAACTGCAAAGCCCCTGTGATCCACCAGAATCTCCATATACTGGCTGGGAACCTCTCAGTATCCATAGGGCCATCTCTAGGATGCTTACTGAGACAGTATCTCCTATGAGGAAATTTAGGAATGAGTGAGAGGGATGGTCTTAATCAGTGATGGTCAGAACTTGCTTTTCACTGCCTTCTCTTCCCTGAAACTTCTCTTAGGATGTTATTCAGCTAGTGGGTCCTGTCTTAGGTGGTTCTCTGCCAGACATTTACCTGTCATTGGCAGCTGCCACAGTGATGTGCCTCTCACTTCTTTACAAGATCTCGTTTTATAGATAGATAAATTGCAGGGAGAAAAGCTTTCCTTTTTTTTTCTTCTCATATACATTGTATTGATATGTTTTATATGCTTTAAAAAATGAAGTTACATGAAACATTTGGATATAATAAAAGCTTAATAAACAGTCACAGGAATTCCCAGAAATTTTCTGATCTAAATACTTAGAACTACATTTTCCTTTTAAAGTTTTTTTTTTAAACTAGGCGGTATTTGAAGAAATAATAGATGCTAAGAATAATGCAACATGTGAAAAGAGATTGTGTTTATTCAGAAAGGCCATAAACATCGTATTTTGTAGACTGCCAGTAAAACGCAATTACTTTTTTCCTGTTGATTGTGAACAGTCAATTAAAATACATTTTTCATGTCCTGAATATTATACATACAATTACTTCCATTTCTGGCAATATGGTAGACTCCATTTCCTGGAAAAGATACCCCATACAATGCTATCAGTGCTGGATAAAATATCTGAATGTGTAAAAAACAAGTAACAGTGATCTCCAGGACCCAACAAACAAAACTGAAACCCAACTCCAGAGTGGTGAGGTCAAGTTGAGGATGCAGCACCTTGCAGGGTGTTTACAGTTTCGGTAAACTCAAGACTTGGTTTTTAATGGTGATGGAAAAGGAGACAAGCTCTGGGTTCAGGTTAAAGGGCAAGATGGAACCACATCCCCCCATAATTCTGGGACCCCAGAAAGACTATGCTCAAAATGAAATCAGAGGCTAGAAGTAATCTACTTTTGGCAAAATGTAGAAATGCTTGGGATGTTTAACTGTCTTGAAGTAATTGCTGGCTAGAGAAAGAGTTCTCCTTAGAGTTTGTAACCACAGTCCTTCCCTCAAGTGTGTTTGGAGTTCAGCCTTAAAATGCTTGCCTGACCAGAAAACCCTCTGGCAAGAAGTAAACCTAAAATGGTCTTTGATTGATAGCATCCTGGAGTGCCTGGCAGAAGCAAACACAAATGCTGTCTGGAGGGACTTACCCTCAACCTGGGGGTCACAGGAGTTTAACAGATAAAGACCACCAAACATGAGTTCATGATTTCAAATTCCAGAAACACCCAAGGAAACAAGAGCCATGAGCAGGAGACAGGAGAAACCACAAATAGCAGAACTAGACTTCCACAAAGCACATAAGATAATGATTTATCAGATGAAGAAAGTTGTATAAATTGCCTAGAATATTTTTAAATAGGCATAAGCCGCATGAATAGAAAGTAAGATTGTATCAAAAATTTAAGCATAATTGATAAGAACCAAATATAAAGTTCTAGAAATTAAAAATACAGTACAGGAAATTAAAAACTCAAGTGATCCTATTAGGTAGCAAGTTATTCATACCTGAATTGAATTGATCAACTGATCCTAAAGAAATTACATAGAGTGCAATACAAAGAGATGGAAATGGCAAAGGCAGGTTAAGAGACATGAAAAATAGAAAGATCTAATTGGGGTTGTAGGCTTTCATTCAATGACAAATGAGAAGCAAAGCCACTTTCAGTCAAAATCAGAATTTACTATCAACAGATCCTTGGAAATTCAAGTATGTAAGAAAGCATGAAAAGTAAAGAAATTGTTAAAGTGTGTAGGGCTAAACCACACTGATTGTATAAAATAATAATGATTCCATACCGGGCATTAAAAATCAAGATACAAATGAAATACTGCTACACATAACATGTAAGAGCATTCTACAGAGCATGTTAATTAATACGGGGTAAAATAAATAACTTTAATTGTGTTAAATGTACATGGTAAAAAAAATTTTAAGGATAACCAGTAAAAGGATAGAAATAGAGTTTGTAAGTTCTATAATAATGCAGGGGGGAAAGGAAATCCAAAACATGAAAGAAAATATAGGGGAAAAAACCTTAGAAAACAAGCAAGATAAAAGCAGTACACAAAATAAAATGTTAGAAATTTATGTACACAAAATTAAATGTTAGAAATTTATTTAAATATATTATTAATAATGATAAATATACTATTGTATTTTATTTATTATAATGGTAATTAAATTCTATTATAACAATAAAATTTTTAAATGATAATAAATATTAAAAAGCAAAGTTCACTATCCTAAGAAAAGTGCCATTGGTTTGGGTTAAAAAAATTGAGTCGGGCTTCCCTGGTGGCGCAGTGGTTGAGAGTCCGCCTGCCGATGCAGGGGACACGGGTTCGTGCCCCGATCCCGGAGGATCCCACATGCCGCGGGGCGGCTGGGCCCGCGAGCCATGGCCGCGGGGCCTGTGTGTCCGGAGCCTGTGCTCCGCAACGGGAGAGGCCACAGCAGTGAGAGGCCCACGTACAGCAAAAAAAAAAAAAAAAAAAAATTGAGTCGTATGCTGTTTACAACAGACGCTTATCATACCTAAGGATATATAGACTGTTTGAAAGTAAAGAGATGAATATACCAGGCAAATCCTAATTTTATTTTTTACCTCTTTTTTTAAACTGAGATATAGTTGACATGTAACATTGTATAAGTTTAAAGCATGCAACCTGTTGATTTGATACATTTGTATATTATAGTATGATTACATCATAGTGTTAGCTAACACCTTCATCATGTCATGTAATTATCATTTCTTTTTTTCAGTGAGAACATTTAGGATCTAAGCTTTTAGCAACTTTTAGCATCTGCATACTACAGTGCAGTTGACTATATTCACAATGCTGTGCATTAGATCTCCAGAACTTACTCATCTTCTAACTGCAAATTTGTGCCCTTTGACCAACATCTCAACAAGTCTCCCAAATCCCAGCAGATACTAATTTTAAAAAGCTTTTATAGCTATATTAAGACCAAATTAATTTTAAGGTAAAAAGGATGATTACAGAAGAAGAAGGTCATTTCAAAATGACAAAAGGTCCTATTTTCCAGGAGTAGAATGGTTTTAAACTTACATATACTCACCGTGTACCTAATGAGAGTTTCAAAATTTGTAAACTACAGTGATAAAATTATAAGGATATACTAGATATTGGAGTGTAAAATGGTTTATTCACTTTGTAGAGCTACTTGGCCATTCCTAGAAAAGTTGAAGGTGCAGCAGTTCCACTTCTAGATATACGTGCCGTAGGGAGTTATGCTCATCTATGTTCAGGTATACATTTACAAGAATATTCAGAACAACATTATTTGTAAGAGTGAAAACTTGGGAAAAACTTAACTATCCATCACTGGAGAATGTAGCCATTGAATGTAATACTATACTCACTAAGAATGAATGAACCGGAGCTCATGTTCACAAGAATGTTCCATTTCTTAAGCTAGCCGATGGGTACACATATGTGTGTTTGATTGTTTACATACCGTTTTGTAGGTCTGAAAATTTTCATATCTTTTAAATACGAAGGAGAAAATATAACTAGAACTTGTCTACGTTAACATGAAATATAAAACATATATACACACTACCTCAATTCAAAGTGTCTATAACAATATTTTTGAAGCTACATTTGAAAAAACACTGCAGTTTTACTTTAAACAAATCTGTTTATCAATGCACTATTTAGTAATTAGTGGCCTGCTGTTTTGATGAAACAATGTTAATTTATTTTGCAATTTATTCCAAGCTAAAAAGATGGTGATGTAAGTTCCTGGTATCAAAGATGGCTAAGGAATGTGGATAATTTTTTCCTTTGCCTATGGATATATTTCTTTTCCTTAAGAGTCTATGACCAGCTGTAAAAAAATGCCTCATTTTAAAGAGTAATTTAGATTTTATAAAAGAACATCCTACCTAGGAAAAAAGATTGGACAATAGAAATGCTAACACATATATATGGAATCTAAAAAAAAAAAAAAGCTTCTGAAGAACCTAGGGCCAGGACAGGAATAAAGACGCAGAGGTAGAGAATGGATTTGAGGACACAGGGAGGGGGAAGTGTAAGCTGGGATGAAGTGAGGGAGTGGCATGGACATATATACACTACCAAATGTAAAATAGATAGCTAGTGGGAAGCAGCCACATAGCACAGGGAGATCAGCTCGGTGCTTTGTGACCATCTAGAGGGGTGGGTTAGGGAGGGTGGGAGGGAGACACAAGAGGGAGGAGATATGGGGATATATGTGTATGTATAGCTGATTCGCTTTGTTATACAGCAGAAATTAACACACCATTGTAAAGCGATTATGCTCCAATAAAGATGTTAAAAAAAAAAGGAAATGAAAATACTTAAAGCACAGTTGAGCTCTAACTTCTTAAATTTACCCCCAAAATCTGTTGAACATTTGGTTCTGAGCTTTCATTCCCAGGAATCCCTTGGAGACAGTGAACAGTTTGCACCATCTAAACCAGGGGTCCCAAACTGTCTTGCTCCATGAAGCCTTTATTGCAGGCACTTCGAAACCAAAAGAAAACATAAGTTCAGTTCAGTAAGTAGTTAGATCACAGAAATCATGCAGAATCTCCCTTTGCACAGATAGGGCTGCATCGAAAGAAATGTTGTGCAATCTAGTGTTGGAACTGTGAACCACCTGGTAGTTTTAAGACTACCCAAGAGATTTTGAGTACTCCTGTTTTCCCCTGAAAATTTAAAATAATTCATGACACCACTATGAATGTGCTGCAGCACCTTGCAGAACTAGATAAAACACCCTCCCACGTACACCTTCATAAGGAGGGCTCTGCATTCACTCGAATTCATGGTCTCTTTTCACTGACTGCAGGAGAAGCCATACAAGTGCTCAGAGTGCAGCAAGGCCTTCAGCCAGAAGCGAGGCCTGGATGAGCACAAGAGGACGCACACCGGAGAAAAGCCTTTTCAGTGTGATGTGAGTTTGGCTTCCCTTTTCTTTCCCTAGTGTCCTCCAGTAACCTCTGGTAACAGGAGATATGTATGTGTGTGTGGGTGTATCCATGCATCTATTTGTGCATGTATGAGAGAGAGAGAGAGAGAGAGAGAGTGTGTGTGTGTGTGTGTGTGTGTGCGCGTGCGCGTGCTTTACAGTGCTGATCTGTGTCATTAATGTCTTGTGCTCTTTATACCTTTTGATTGCATAATCCATGTAACCACGTTGTAGCAATGTTTTTTATCCTAGTTTACTGGCAGCAAATGAACTCTGATTTTCTTTAAGACATGGCTGTACCCTTTTTTAATGCAATTGAGTTGTTCTTCCAAGGTATAAATACATGATGATTCAAGACAGCTTTCATATGTCTGTCCAAGTCTTTGACAGGTTAATGATAGTTAAACCAGAGGTTTAACTGGTTATAGATATTATTTATTTTGTTAAAGCCAAACAGTGAATTTCTAAAATATGCATAAACTCCTTTGTTTAAAAAACGCCACTGCTAATTGTTTAGATTTTCTGCTTATGACATTTGAAGTGAAATGAAATTATCAACATGGTTCACACTGTTAATGAAAGGACAGAAATACTACCATTGTCAGTAAAATTAATTGGATCCTTGTTTAATTTAGAGAAAAATGGTTCATCGATGAACAGCATCACCATTCTGTGTAAGATTGACAGTTGACAGAAAATTGACACAGGTGTTAGGGAAAGCACTTACTCGTTCTTATTTCTAACACAAAAATAGCAAAAAAAAAAAAAAGTATTAATGTAGCTCAATGTAAGAAGAAACAAAGTTGTAATCTGTGAAATTGCATAGTACATAGTTCTCTTTAAATGTTGAGGGAAACTTGAGTACTCAGTCCCCTTGGCATATCCCAAAGGATAAAGGATGGAGTAAGCAGTCCATATGAAAGGAAACTCACAAACATAAGATGTTTTCCTTGTCTTTCCATGAAACTTTGGTGGTAAGGTTAAGGCAACAACGTACTCCCAGTGGGCCTACTCATAATACCTTTATCAACAGTGAACTTCTTTAAGGAGAGAACTACTTGTAGAGAAAGAAATGTATACATGGAGAGCTCTATCCTGAACTGGAGGTACAACCAGTTTCATAATTTAATGGATTGAATGTTCAATCCATTGGTGCTTTTATTGGAAGCATTTTCATAAAAGCAAAACTTTTTTTGGATTATTTAATTGCACAACTACACAAATAAGTGATGGGAGATAAAAATTAAATATTAACTGTGTATGGACATCTTCCTTCCATCATGTTCTACCTGACTTTTATTTATGCTGAATATTTTTGTGGACTGCTTCCTTACATAGACTGGACCATGATGTTATTTTTCAAAAATTATGTTACAAGCATGATTTTTTCTATCTACTTCTATCCCATTTACTTCTGTCAGATGTTCAAATCTCTCTGAGCCTTACCTGTAGTCCGGACTGGTCTGTTGAGGAGAGATCCAAGTTTAATGCCTCCAAAACTTCCCTGAAATGCAGCCTGGTCAGGGAACTGGCTGTCTGTTCCAAAATCTTATTCTCTTAACCTACCCATTCCAGATAGAAGTCATCCTTTCTCACCCCACTTCCAGTCTATCTCCTTCCTAAATAGTTCTCAAATCCATTACTTCCTCTCAGTTTCCATTCTTACTAGCAGTGCGTAGCCTGAACCCTCACCTTACTACATCCAATTTCCAGTGTATGTGTTCTCCACCCCACCAAGGTGATTTTTTAAAAATCGAAATGAAATTCACATAACATAAAATTAACCACTTTAAAGTGAACAATTCAGTGACATTTAGTACATTGACGGTGATGTGCAGCCATCACCTCTGATTCCAAAACAGTTTTGTCATCCCCAAATAAAGTTCCATACCCGTTAAACAGTTACCCCTCACTCTCCCCAGACCCTGGCAGGCACTAGTCTGCTTTCATTTCTATAGATTTACCTATTCTGGATATTTAATATAAATGAATCATACAATATGTGACCTTTTGTGACTGGCTTCTTTCACTTAGCACAATGTTTTCAAGGATAATCTCCATTTCAGCTTGTATCAGTACACCATTACTTTTTATGGATGAATGATACTCCATTTTATGTATACAACACAATTTATCTGTTCATCAGCTGATGAACATTTGGGTTGTTTCTACCTCGTGGCTATTGTGAACAGTGCTGAGACAAACGTGTATACAAGTTTTAAGTACCTGTTTTCAGTTCTTTTGGGTATATACCTAGGAGTGGAATTGCTGTGTCCATATAGTGATTCTATGTTTGACTTTTTTTTTTTTTTTTGCGGTATGCGGGCCTCTCACTGTTGTGGCCTCTCCCGTTGTGGAGCACAGGCTCCAGACGTGCAGGCTCAGTGGCCATGGCTCACAGGCCTAGCCGCTCCACAGAATATGGGATCTTCCTGGACTGGGGCACGAACCCGTATCCTCTGCATTGGCAGGCAGACTCTCAACCACTGAGCCACCAGGGAGGCCCTGTGTTTGACTTTTTGAGGAACTGCCATACTACTTTTCACAGTAGCTGTACCATTTTATATTCCCACCAGGAATGCATGAGGATTCCAATTTCTCCTCATCCTTGTAAACACTTATTATTTTCTGTTTTTTAAAATTATAGTCATCTTAGTGGATGTGAAGTGGTATATCATTGTCATTTTGATTTACATTTCCCAGATGATTAATGATGTTGAACATCTCTCCATGTACTTGTTTGTCAGCCATTTGTGTATCTTCTTTGGAGGAATGTCTGTTCAAGTCCTTTGCCCATTTTAAAATTGTGTTGCTTATCTCTGTTGTTGAGTGTGAGATACTGGATACTAGACCCTTATCAGATATGATTGCAAATATTTTCTTTCATTCTATATGTTCTCTTTTTGCTTTCTTGATAATGTCCTTTGATACACAGAACTTTTCAGTCTTGATGAAGTTTAATTTACCCATTTTCTCCTTCTCATCATGCATTTGGTGTCATATCTAAGAATCTATTGCCAAATTCGAGGTCATAAAGATTTACCCTTATATTTTTTTCTAAGAGCTTTATAGTTTTAGCTCTTACATTTAGGCCTTTGTTCCTTTTTGAGTTGATTTTTTGTATATGGTGTGAGTTAGAGGTCCATTCTTTTGCATTTTTTCAGTCTTTTACCATTGAATATGATGGTAGATGTGAGTTTTTTATGAATGTCCTTTATTGTGTTGAGGAGGTTCTCTTCTAGTTCTCTGAATATTTTTATCAAGACAGGGTTTTGAATCTTGTCAAATGCTTTTCTGAATCACTTGGAATTACCATTTTTTCCCTTTTGTGCTGTTAATGTGGTGTGGTACATTGTTTGATTTCTTTTTATGTTGAACTACCATTACAGTCCTGGGATAAGTGCCACTTGTTCATGGCTTATAATCCACTTAACATGATCTTGGATTCAGCTTGTTAGAGTTTTTTGTTTTATTTTGTCTTGTTTTTTTTGTTTGTTCATTTGAAGATTTTTTTCATATATATTCATAGGGGTATTAGTCTGTAGTTTTCTTTCATTGTAATATCTTTGTCTGGCTTTGGTATCAAGGTCATGCTGGCATCACAGAATTAGGAAGTGTTCCCTCCTTTTCTGTTTTTGGGAAGAGTTTGAGAGGATTGGTGTTAATTCTTCTTTAAATGTTTGTTAGAACTCATCAATGAAACCATTGAGTTCTGGACTTTTCTATGTTGGGAGGTTTTTCGATTCAATTTCTGTACTTGTTATAGGTCTTCTGAATTTTTCTGTTTCTTGAGTCTGTTTTGATAATTTGTGTATTTCTAGGAATTTGTCCATGACAACTAGGTTATCTAATTTGTTGACATACAGTTCATAGTGTTCTCTTATAATCGTTTTTATTTCTTTGGGTTTGGTAGTAATATCACAATGTGACTTTTTTGAGTGGCATTTGAGCAAAATTGTAAAGAAGAAACTGATACATATCCATTTCAGTTCTTTACAATTTTGCTCAAATGCCACCTCACTCATCAACACTACTCTAACACCTTAGGCCCAGTCATTCCATGCTATGCAGCTCCCCCAGCATGCCATACCTATTCAACTTTAAATATCTTTAGCTACTATACATATGGTAGATGACTTCCAAATCTTTCTTTCCCTGCCTAGATTTCTCTTTGAACTCTAGACAGATATTGTGAGGTGCCTATGAGACATCTCCCCTGTATTCCAGACTGAAATCATGATCTCCCAGCCTTCTCAATCTCTCAACATGTTTCCTTTAACTACCCATCTCTCTGAGAACTCCACTGTCTCCAAATAGCCCAAGCCAAAGGTCTGAGCCTCATGCCAGACACCTCTCTTTCCCTGAGCCATGACCAATAGCATCATCTAGTTGAGCTTCTGTAGTTAGAAAGACACAGTGATCCATGGTTTGTATATAGTCTCTGATTTCACTACAGTCCAGAAATATGTAGGTGTTATTAACACCTATAGGAAGCAATTGAGTCTCCCTGGGGTTGAATGACTTGCCTATCATTCACTGCTTATAACTGGCCAAATCAGGATTCCAGGGATCAAACCCATGCAGCTTCCTCTTAGCCCCAGTAATTCCTGACCCTCTTTGCTTGTCTGTATTTCTCAAACCTATCACCTTCTCTAAATTTCCATTGCCACCTTCACTTCTCTCTTTCTGTCACTCCCTACATCCAGTGCAGTAGCAAATCTGATTGGCTTTGTATGTAAGTTGAGAATGTGAACACTTCTTACACCTCCACAACTAACAACCTAGTCTGCTGGAACAACACAATAGCTTTTTAATTGATCTCCCTCCTTCCATCTTTGCTCTTTATAGTCTGTCCTCAACTGGCCACCCACAGTGATCTTTCTAAAACCCGAGTCAGATTTTACGTATGTGTGTGTAGACTACACATGTATTACATTACTCTCATTGGCTCAAACCCTCAACGACCGTCCATCTCATTTAGAGTGAAAACCAGAGCTGTGACAGAGTCTGGAAGTGGCCACGTGACCTGCACCCCCCGCCCTTGTGCCCCAGCCTCTCTGGCTTCACCACCCCCTCTGCCTCACTCCGGCCACATGGCTTCCTTGCTGTTCTTTCAGACGCACTGAGCACACTCCTGTGAATAGGTCTTTGTATTTGCCGTTTCCCCAGCCTGGAACGCCCTTCTCAGGTATCTTTATGATCTGTTCCTGTGCTTCTGTCAGTTCTCGGCTCAAATTTCTTTCTCTCTTATTTCCATTACTTTCTTAACCCTCACCCCATAGTCGTCTTCTCCTTCACTGTACTTATATCCACCTGAAATATTACATATTTGTTTGTTTAATTATTTATCATTTATTATAAGCTCCATGACAACAGAGTTTTTCGTTATTGTTCATTGCTGTATTCCCAGCCCTAGAACAGTGCCTGGCATATAAGAAGCAGTCAGAGAATATTTTAAAGGAATGAATAAATGAATCAATGACCACTGTCTTTGTTTAGGTCCAAATCATTTCTGGCTTGGTGTGGAACATTGTTTGGCCTCCCTGATTCCAGTTGTGTACTCTCTAGCTTGCTAACTAAATTATACTTCAGTTTCAGTCTCTTCTTCAAGTCCCACCGCTTGCAGAATATACATCCTTCCAATTTCTTATTATGATTATCAGGGTCTCTAGGATTTGGCTCCAGCCTTCTAACTTCCTTTTCAAGTTACTCCCCTAACAGTGTCTCATCTTCAGCCTTAGTGAACAGTTTTCATTCCCCACCTGAACCTTGCTCTTCACTCCTCTGTACCTTTGTACATCTTCTTCCTTCTTCCTGGAATGTCACTCCCCAACTTAGGACGTGATAACCCTTGTGCATCCAGGAAGAGTCATCGCACCCTCCTGTGTGCCTCTCTTGGCATTATGTTCATGGAATTACAAGTATCTCTCCTAACACTGTGGACTCCACTAAGGCAGGGCAGAGTGCTCTTTGTCATTGTTCTCCTTACTGAAGTGGTAGACACATTGTATGTGATAAATATTTGTTAACTGAAGATGTCTATATAAAATTCTAACATTATCTCCAAGGACTTTCTATTAAACATGCTGTTTCCCTTTATCTTAAGACAAAATCAGTTTACCTCTAGCCTAGAGAAGGAATAAAATATTTTCCCATTTTTTGGGAATGTGAATTAATACTAAGTTGGAGTAGGCTGAAGGGTTGTATAAGAATCACATGTGGAAAGAAAGAAAAGGAAGCATCTCTGTTGCACTATTGGAACTCCTTGCTCTTCCCTATTTTTAAAATGACTATAAAAGACCTTACATTTGGCTGATTTATACAGAGCATCAGTTTGAAGTCTCTTAATGACTGTATTTAAGTTCATGAAAACATAGCTTTTAATGTCTAGGTAGTCAGTTTCACAGCCGTGACATCAGCTACTCTGCTGACACTTAATCCTCTGCCTTGGCCCTCGTTCAACAATCTGTTGGATTGTTCCAATCCCATGTCCTGTTGGAGCTTCTCGAACTCCTTAATTCTGAGCCGTGATCAGTGACTTCAGCATCCTGCTCAACTTCCTTTCCATTTCTCCAGCTTGCCGCTGCCGTAATTTTCCCATGGTGACTATGTAAATGGACTTGAACTTCGTATCCCTCACAACACACTGGTGAGCTGAACTGTCTGAGAACCTCCTTTATTTTTTCAAAGAGATTTTTATTTCTTAAAAATGGTGTCAGCGAGGCAAATGGAAGAAAGTATAGTGGGCTCACATATCTCTGTTTGAAGTGAGAGACTTTTTTAATAGTTGGCCCTTGGGGGGTGGTATAGACTCTAAACCCAGACTGTCTGGGTTTAAATCCTGGAAACCACTTCCTCATTCTGTGACCTTGGGCAACCTGCTTGAGACAGAAGTGTGTGTGTCAATTTCCTTCTGTGAAATGGGGATAATACTTAAAAGGGTGGTTGTGAGGATTGAACAAGCTAATGTTTAGAAATTGCTAAGGGTCATTACTGGCACACGGTGAAAGCTGATGTCAGCCCTAAGACCTAGTCCCTGTGCCAGAAATAAATAACTGTAATAAAACAGTGAACAAGACGCCATGTCCCCTGCCCTCATAGAACTCACATTCTTGTGAAGTACAGACTTAAACAAATAAACCTGAATAGATGTCTCATTGCATTTTATGATAAAGATTGGGAAAGGAAAAAATGGGGTGGGCTATGAAAGAGTAGTTAAGGAAGAATTCTCTGAGAAAGTGACTCTAAGTAACCTAGAAGATGAAGAGGAGCCATGGGGGAAAGAGCATTCTAGGCTCAGGGAACAGAATAAATCAAGGCCTGTAAGTGGGAAAGAGCATGCAGTGTTAGGGGAAGTAAAAAGGCAGGGGGAGCTGGAGCCCAGGGAGAGAGGAAGAGAGGGGTGCAAGGTAAAGTTGGAGAGCAAACTGGTAGCCTTTCAGCCACATTAAGGAATTTATTTCGAATCTAATTTCAACAGGAAGCCATTGAAGAGTTTGGTACCTGTTGTTCTTTTGACATGAGGTTTAGAGAAGGAGCCAGGAAAATAGAAAATAGGGAATAAATTTTAATTCTATCTTACGTATGATCACAAACTTTCATTTATACTTATAAAAACAATTTAGAGTTTCTTTTACTTGAAAATAATTTCTAAAGACACCTTCTTTGGTTTCTCCAGAGTTATTCCACAGCCTTTGGGTTACTTATATTGCTCACAGGGATTGTATCTATCAATTATCTATCTACCTTTCCCTTTCTTTCTTTCTTTAGTTCAAGAGATACTAATGGAATGACTACCCTTGCCTTCCTGTTCCTTAGGACTAGTAAGGAGAGACATTAAAAAGCACACAAATAATTAGTTACACTCGAGGTAAGTGTTACAAAGGAAAAGTAAAGGCTACTATGAGAGCATTTAACAGAAGACTTCTGTCAGAAAGATCATACAGGCCTCCCTGAGGAATGCATAGGAGGCAGCTAGAAAGAGAAGGGAGAAAGTACTGAGGCAGGAAGGCTGTGGTATCTTCAACAGCCTACACTAAAGCTGATTAGTTGGGCTAGAGTTTAGGAGTTTCCCTTAAAGTAAGTAAGGATCCAGTAAGGACCCATGGAACAATTTTATGTAGTAAAATGACATTTATACTTTTAAAAATCCCTCCACCTGTGGGGTGGAGCATGGACAGAAGGGGATAAGGATGGATGCAGAGAGATTCAGATAGTATTTATCACCTGGGTCCTTTTGACAGTGTACAATTGTCCATACATTACAGGGAATTTGCATCTCCTCTCCTATATAAAATGCATGGAGCAACCCCCATTCTTCAGGACAGTTACACAACTCCCCTAGTTCCAAACATTTCCTGAGGGGAGGGGAAACTGTACCACCCCTTTGAGAACCACTGACACTGGCTATTGCAATAATCTAGGCTTTGGTTTCCAGAGTGGGGAGCTGCATATCCCAGGAGGCCTAGGAGACATCCATTGGGAAACGGGAAGGAAAGACTACAGTTTTGATCCCTGCTTATTGTGTATTTTAAAACTAAGAACAAAATTAAACTTTATTATCATTGAATAGCAGGCTTGACTTTGGTGCCCTCTATTATTTTGGTGCCCTGTTAACAGCTGGTTTCTTGTGATGTACAGTACTAAATGTGATCTGAGGGAAGAGTGGCAATTCCGTGGTGATGCAGGTTGTCACTTG
Organism: Mesoplodon densirostris; assembly: GCF_025265405.1. Taxonomy (NCBI): domain Eukaryota; kingdom Metazoa; phylum Chordata; class Mammalia; order Artiodactyla; family Ziphiidae; genus Mesoplodon; species Mesoplodon densirostris. The sequence continues at coordinate 86,451,072 of NC_082661.1, read as the reverse complement.
TTTGTTTTCCGTGCTTGCAAGGATTGTGATTTATGTGTTCCCAGTTAAGTGGAGATATGGATTCTGTTATCTGTTTTTAAATAAAATAATCTTGTATAAAAGAGTCCTTTACAGAAACTACAGATTGAAAATAATATTAATAATACAGACACAAGGCAACAAAAAGAAAACAACAGTTAATATTACTAGTCAGCAGCAAATTTAGATGAAAAAAATGACACCATCATATCTGGAAAAAAGTAAACCAAAAAACTGAAATTATCCAGAAGACATTTGAAATATTTATGTGTCTACATTTTTGTTAAAAATGACTTCAACCCTAAATATCATATCTTAGATGTTGCCTAATGAAAATATGAAGTCATAATTATTAATACAAAAATGTTTATTTCATCTTTTTCACATTCTCTTAAAAGTTTGTCTCTAATAATATAACTTATAAATACCTTAGTACACTTGGTATATTTTATTTAAAAATACAGACAATAGGTGCATGCTGAAACGTTTTCTTATTGCCGGAGAAGCACTGGTCTAGGCAGGTAATGGTTTTCACTCAGGTTGTGGCAGCACAGATGGAGACAATTAAATGTCTTCTAGAAATGTGTACAGGGAAGAAGTGGTAATTGACTAAATGAGGTGGGGATGAGGGAGACATTGGATCAAGGCTGACTGCCAGATTTCCAGCAAGTATCAGATGGATGGCACATTTTTGTTTTGAGAATTAGATTTGGGAGACAAAGAGTCTTTTTTTTTAATTGAAGTATAGTTGATATACAATGTTATATAAGTTACAGGTGTACAATTTGTGATTCACAATTTTTAAAGGTTATATTCCATTTGTAGTTATTATAAAATATTTGCAATATTTCCTGTGTTGTATAGTATATCTTTGTAGCTTTTTTTTTTTTTTTTTTTTTTTTGCTGTACGTGGGCCTCTCACTGTTGTGGCCTCTCCCGTTGTGGAGCACAGGCTCTGGACGCGCAGGCTCAGCGGCCATGGCTCACGGGCCCAGCTGCTCTGCGGCATGTGGGATCTTCCCGGACCAGGGCACGAACCCGCGTCCCCTGCAATGGCAGGCGGACTCTCAACCACTGCGCCACCAGGGAAGCCCTGTAGCTTAATTTATACCCTATAATTTATACTTCTTAATCCCTTACCACTATATTGCCCCTCTCTCCTTCCCTCTCCCCACTGGTAACCACAGTTTGTTCTCTGAGTCTGCTTCTCTTTTGTCATATTCACTAGTTTGTTGTATTTTTTCGATTCCAGTTCAGCTTTAGACTTACTGAGTTTGCAACACCAGTGAGCTATCCAGCAGGCATTTAGATCCTCCACTGTGCAGATCAGGAGAGAGGACTGGGATCAGAGATAAGATATTGGCGAGTATCTCCATATAAACAGTAACAAAGAGCATGACTATGATTAAGATCACCAGGGGAGAAAACACCTAATGAATGAAGAAGTGGGCTAAGGAACAGGCACTGAGATCTAGACTTCAAGGTTAGGGTGGAGGAGGAGCCTGTACAGGAAAATGGCGGGGGGGGGGGGGGGGGGGGGAAATAGCCAGAAAAATAGAAGGAAAACAAGGAGAACAGGTCCTTATGGAAACTGAATGAAAGGCAGGAGGGAAGTGGCCAGGTATGTCAAATGATACTGAAACTTCATGTTAAATGAGGATTCAGGAGTCCGCATTCCATTTAGCCATGTGGAGGTAGTTGGTGACCTATCAAAGCTGTTTAGGGAGTTACAGCACTTGACGCCTAAGTGTGATGGCAGTGGGCTTGAGGCATGCATGGAAGATGAGGATGTAGAACCTTCACTCAGCCAACGGTATTTTTTGCATTCCAAAGTAACATTTGGAAGTTTGTTTCCTTTTTTGTTCTAGAAAAATTAGGAAATACAGAAGGGAATAAAGACAGAAATAAAATGATGCCAAATTTCTCAACTGATGTCAACTAATATTAACATTAATCTCTTGATATTTTCCTCCAATACTTATTTGTACAGATAGTTACCATCTTTATTTCAGTATTGTAAATTGTGCATTAATCTTATTCTGTTTTCTTCCCTTTACATTTTCCCTTGCCTTTTTTGACATGTTTTTTTAAGTATGATCTTTTTTTAACAGCTGAGAAGTATCTCTTCATATCGTTATATCAAAATGAATATACTCAGTAACTTTGGGCAAATAAGTTATTTGTAATACTCCACTTCAATAAATAATTCTGGGATGAACATCTTGTATTTACATCTTTGACTGGGAGTATCATACTGGTAGTACTCCTGGTTCTTTTAAGGCTTGTGAAAATACTAATAGTAATAATCTCTGTCCGTCCAAGGTGCTTTTGAGGAAGGGCTACTCAGTACCGTTGCACTGTCATCAGCACCATTTTCTACACTTAGGCACATTCCAATCCCCCTTGTAAAATTATGTTTGGGTGTGTGTGTTGTTTTAAGTACATTTCTTGAAAATAGCATGTGTTTGCATTTTCCATTTTACTGTAATTTCAGAGCCTTTAAGGGTACTCAGTATTTTATATCACTTATCATAACTCATGTATTATATAGTCTGTCATTGTATTTTATGCTCTTTCATGTTCCTTGGTCTTTCCTTTTTATCCCAATTTTTACTGCATGACGTGAACTTACCTGGCTTTGTTTTTCAGTGACTTTAAAGGTATATAGTTTGTTTTAAATTATGATTGTAAAACTTATGTTTACAAAGGTATTTCACAAGAAAAATGTCCTTTCCTCAGATTGATTGGAAACATTATGTTTGTCATGGAAAATTATTGTTTGCTTTAAGATCATTTGTATATTGCAGGGAGCTGCTACTCTTTATAGTAGCTGTGTTCTCTCTCGGACCCCACATGTGGTAGCTGTTGTAGTCTCTTCTTTCCAACCTGCTGATGATTCTTTTTGCCAGAGAAGATGAAAGAGAAAAACTAGGCACTAACATTTATTGAGTGTCTTCAGTACAACATCCATTTGCGTAGATTACCTCATTTAATCTTAGTATTAATTCTGTGAGATAATGATTATTGTGATCATTTTATAGGTGAGGGAACTGAAGTTAAAAGGCATAGTTTGTTCATTTAAACTTCCTTAGGAAGTGATAGAATCAGGTTGAAACTTGGTTAGTTAATTCAACAAATACTTATTTAGTGCTACTCTATAGGCACTGTCTTATCCCTTAGGATATATGAGTGAATAAAATATATGAAGATTCTCTGCCTTCATGGATCTGAGGTCAGGGTGCCAGAGTAGTTGGGTTTTTAGTGAGGGCCTTCTTCCTGGTTATGCCTCACATGGCCTTCCTTGGTGTGTGCATGCAGAGAGAGAGAGAGGGAGAATCTGTGTCGCTTCCCATTTTTATAAGGGCATTAATCCCATCACTCCATCCTCATGAGCTCATCTAACCCTAATTATCTCACAGTGGCTGCACCTCAAACACCATCACATTAAGGATTAGGGCTTTAACTTATGAATTTTGAGGGGACACAAACATTCAGTCCATAGCAAAGGACACAAACATTCAGTCCATAGCAAAGGACACAAACATTCAGTAGCAAACATAGAGTAGCAAACTCTAAAACTTATTTTCTTTATGTCACACTATGCTACTAATGTGTAATTCAAAATACATTATTATTGGATTACTCCTTCTCCTCACCAAACTGGGGGCTTGCCCTTCTGTGTTTCTTGTTGCTGAGAATGTAAAATCCCCCTTCTTCCATAAAGAGAGAGTGAATTTTTTATTTGCTTTTGTATTTTCACATGCTTCACCTCATTCAGAACTTCAGCTTTCTTTCCAGTATTTTTACAAGGCTTTACCTCTCCCATTATATTCACTATGTTTTTCAGGGAATTTTCACATTATTTAAGTACTTTATTTTATCATGCATGTGCTTTTGAAGCATTTCATGTAAATGGAATTTTTGTGAATAACACCAAACTTTGAATGAAAATTTGGTATTATAAAAGAATTCCATTTCAGTTTTATTTTTGAATAACTATGCCTCACATCTTCTGGGTTAATTTAATATTTTAAATTATTGGGCTGTTTAATGTCTGTTGAGTCAGGTGGCAATGTCGCAGAGCTTACCTGAAGAAAATGTGAAGTATTTCTAATTGGAAATAAAGAACTGGAATAGTGGATAACGAACTTCTGCTTAGGATGCTTAAAGCAGTGTTAACCTTTTACTTCACACATGGGTCCAAATTGAAGATCACTGGTGAGACATGTCTTGTGCTATTTATGCCATATACTAGAAAGGTGCCCTCTAGATCAAGGCATTTTGTTTAAGAGGTTTAACATGAAATTGTTAATACAGTGAATTATGGGGAGAAAGATACTGTTTCCAGGGAGTTGTGTCTTTAGAGATGTTTAAAAATATAGTAGCTGGGGGAAGGGAGAGTGGTTGGGATGCAGAGGACACACATTAAATGCAAACAACTCTTGGAACTATAATTAATTTTCTTTACCTTTTACCTTGGATGTTAAGTTCCATTTATTTCAAGAGCACTTTTGTTCTTAGGCCTGTCAGTATATACTTGATAATAAGAATTTGCATATTGTATTTTGTGTAAGTGATAACTTGATGTATCTTCAGATTTTTCAGTATAATATGATTGGTATTTTTGGGTCTTTTCTAGGTTTGTGACTTGGCTTTTAGCCTGAAGAAAATGCTGATCCGACACAAGATGACTCATAATCCCAATCGTCCACTGGCAGAATGCCAGTTTTGCCATAAGAAGTTTACAAGGAATGACTACCTCAAAGTGCACATGGACAATATCCATGGAGAGGCTGACAGCTAATGGTAGCTGTAAAGGAATTAAGCCATTCAGAAGGGCTCCTAATACGAAACCCAGATTTCTCTCAGCTGATTAGCGTAGCAGAAGTAGCGAAAAGTAATCCACTGGTCTCATAGTTCTTATTTGCCTACCTTTAGAGTCCGTAGATACATATGCAAAAAAAAAAAAAAATCCTACTTTTGTCAAGAAATGGTACAAATGGAAAAAAATAACTTTATAGCCTTCCAAAATACTACTTGTGTTATATCTTATAAAAATGGAAAAAGGAGCCATGGCTCTTCTTGGCCATCTCTTTATAGTGAAGTTTATTAACATACTCCGTATTAGGCATTTTTTATTTTATTGTTATCCTTGTGTGTGTATGTGTGTCTGTGTGTGTGTGCATTGGTGATGCTGGTTATTGCAACTGGTTATTACTAGTTTAGCCAGAAAGAGATTAAGATTTCCAAGATACTTCACTGCAGATAAAGAATAAGGGGCAAGAGTTTTCAAAGTCTCAAGCATGATAACAGGATAAAACTTGCTAAAACTTGCGAAAACAGGCCAAAAGTTGATCTTATTTAATAAATAGCTCCTTATAACAGATCAGTTTAAAATAAAGAGGTATTTAAGAACTAAAACATTGATTGAAATGTTGCTCATTTTAGACAATTCTCAGGAAACATTATTTCCTCTCATCATTCATAGGCTGACATTCATGGTCTAGATAAGATCAACACAAAAATGACCATAACACTTAAATATTTATCAGGCTGATCCTCCTGAGTTCATACTAGTGAGTTTTAGAAATTAACAATACATAAATATATATAACTAAAAATGGAAACAAAATAGGTTCTCATTATCTGTTGACTGACAGGGTAACAGGACGGTAGGTGTATTACAATATTAGTCATGATACACCTGGCCCTTTACCCTCTCATTTCATAAAAGTGCACAGAACATGTTAGTGCAGACATAACAGAGTTCTCAGAGCATTTACGTTATGTTTCACAAAAGACATTTTTCAGAATCTTGGCAGTAGATGATTCTGAAACACTTCTGAATTACTCTCAATCCTATATAATTAGGAATCCAGAATAAAAAACGTAAACCTGGCAATTGTTATAATTGAAATTATCACTGATGCTTAAGGGGAATTGAAGCAAGAAGCATAATTTCTTCCTTTAGGTTATATTTCAATTAAATACTTGAGAGCAACATACAATGAACAGCTTGTTTTGGGAGAAGATATGATAAAATGTAATAGTGTTGTCAAAGCAGTGTAGAAGAATCCAAAAACCAGAAAAAAATTAAAATGAAGCCCAATTCATGAACTTTCCCTATTTGGAGACCATTCAAAAGAGAGAGGAAGTATAATTTTAAGGAAGTTTTTTAGTTTTAATGATTTCTGGAGAAAGGTTATCTGAAGACAGTTCTTTGAAGTCAGGAATCTTGTTTTAGAATTATATTTATGCTCAGTTGCAGTTTTAAAAAGAAACATAAAGATTCGTTATAGATGTTTAAACTCTGTGAAAATACTAAATTTGAGATTCACCAGAGACAATTTAAAAAAATATAAATGCCCACATTATAATTTAGAAGATATCTAATAAGTATGGCTATATGTAGCATTTGTTCTGAAATTATAGACTGTATTTTATACAAGTAGATTTTGGTCTTGTTTCTTCTCACTGTGTCATTTGTTTCAGTGGTATATTTTTAGATCTAAAGTGTTTTCAGTTTAACATGACAGTGTGCTTAATACCATTTGAATATAAAAGGACAGCTGTAAAATTTAGTAGTGTGTATTATTTAAACACATTCTGCTCATTCCTTTGGATGCTGCCTTCTCTGTATGGGATGCTTCATAGCCCGATTATGTGATGAATGTGAAACTTGAAAGGAAGCCAAATACCAATTTTGTGTAATCTCAGTGACTCACAATTTACAGGGCTGCTGAGGAAATTACCCTCAAAACCATGTTATGTGCATGCTGCGGAGTGAGCTGATGAGGATGAGGTGCTGGACCTGATCAGGCTGAAGGTTTGTAGTCAAGCAAAACTTTAGAAAATGGTGTGGAGAGCCCTACTGGTACGTCATCCTTTCTTTTCAAAGCACTGAAACCAAAACAGGTCCTTAAAAGACTATTTGCATGCTGTCCCCTTTTATCCAGAAGATGATTGATTATTTATAAGCATTTCAGATATATTAGTATTTGTATCCTGGAACTTTTAAATCACTTAGCAATAACAAAAAGATAAGAAGTGATTTGGTTTAATTGAGAAATTAAGAGCATAAATAAGACAATCATAGAGGGAAAGACTTGGAGGCAAGCTGGAGTGCAGGTACTCACTTTGAAGTATCTTTCTCTTCTTTTCTGCTGTAGAAGGTTATGGCTCCTGTACTATCTTGGGAAAAGGCCAAACTCTTACCCTGAAGTCAGGGCTAAATAATTTTGAAAGATATTCAATAATACGGGTAGGTTCAGATATGCTTTTATATCTTTGTATATTAACATTCAAGATGTTTGTATATCTAGAATTCCTTTTTGCTTTACAATCACTGGCTTCTATTTTTTTTTCCATTCCTTTTTTTTCTTTGGTGGGGGGAGGTAGTTGTTGGCTATACCGAACACTTTGTTGATTAATCATGATTAACAGTTGCAGCATAAACGTATTCATTGGTGATTCATTCTTGGGTTTACACAGGATAGTTAAAATGCTACTTCTACGAAACATTTTCTATATCCGTTGTGTGTGTGTGTGTGTGTGTGTGTGTGTATGCAGAGGATCCTTTTATGAAATGCTTATATGCAAATACATTACTTTGTTCAAAACTCTTCTGTCTTATTTGGCAGCCAACTCATTGGATAAGTGTGAATATGGATCACAGAAGGTCTTATAACCTTAGTTTTTGCAATCAATTTTATGTGCTGCTGCCTCTCCCAAAGCTGAAAAGGAGGGAGGAAAAGAGGCTAGGTACTGGAAATATTCATTTTTTCCTTCACAAATCTAAATGTTGCTTGTGAAAACTTATCTTGGGGTTGTGAATATATGGAGATGGGTAGGTAGGAGGAAACGTGTCTATTTGAAACCCTAAGATTTTATCATTAAAATGAGGTTTATTTGCATGTACATATATAAATGCAGTATTTGTGAATATAGCAGAACTTCAATAGCATTTTTATTTTATTATCAATCTATAAGCTATATAATCACTACCACAGTTGGTGTTAGCATTGTAGTTTACTACAGGACTGTAACTAGCACAGTTCTATCGTAAAATCCAAATGAACATTTTAAAGTTGTTTTTGATGAAAGAAGAAAACATAATTGCCGTTACTCCCAGACCTCCTGTTTTATAGTTTATTTCTAAGCATTTCTAGATCTGGAAAGTATCTCTACAGTTAAGCCGAGTTGATTTCAGGGCCACAAGAGAGAACACTGTCTTTAATTCTCATCTCATTCTTGGTCAAACATAAATGCCGTGTGAAAAGCAACATTACTAATAAAAGAAACTTGACTTATAATATTATTTCTGATATTCACAAATATAATTTAAGGATGATTAAAGTTATGGCTAATGTTTTAGGTGTTCCTTTTTTTAAAAGTGGTGTTTCATCATTTTGGTGTTGTCTCAATCTTGTGAGGTTTCCCTGATACAAAAAAATATCATCATCATCATGGTGATTCTCCAAGTAGCAGATTTAGAAATGATACACTCATTTAACTTTGATCTGTCAGAATTCATTTAACTAGCTGAGGCACTAGTTCTTTGGAATTTTCGTAGCCTTAACTATCTTGGGCTCAAAACTGTGTTATTACTGCTGTTTGTTAATTTGTTGTATGACAGAATAAAAAATGAAGTCTGGAGCCTTCAGTCTGGGCCATGTCAGAATATTCTAGATTTCCTAGGCCCATGGACTAGTACAGAATGCAGAGGGGATCTGATACCAGAATGGTGCTGCTGATCCAGTGTCAAAGTTTACTTTCTACGTTTTTTTAAAAAAATGCTTAATACTGTAAAACAGCATATATAAAAATGTTTATATTTGTTATAAAATAGGCTTCCTAAATACTTGGTATATTTAACTTCCTAACCCTGCAAACATTGAGGCACTTAGAGTAAGTTTTTATGCCACCTTGGCATATTCCATAGCAAAAGGAAACTAAGATTTTAGGTAGTATTGACCATTCCTGTGCTGAAAATTGAGAAGGGACGTGGGACCACTGAAACTTGATGATCTAAATTAATGTAAAGGAGTTTACATAGAATATCACTGTTTCTGACAAGGAACACTGTAGACATACTAGGAATTACGTAGTAAGTACACACACACAAAATGCATTTACCTCTGCAAAATAATATAAAAATGAAAAGAATTCCAGCTTGTAGTGGACACCTCATTTTAAAATCTTGTCTTCTTGGAGAACAATAATGCTCTATTCCTTAAAGTTAATTTCATGTGACATCTTTTACATAATGTTTTGACTGGCATACCTTTCCCCCCCATTCTTCTACTACAGACTATTCTTAGAGTATATGTACATTTTGGATGTGTTTCTAATAAAGGACTTACGGTAAGATTTCACATTTTTATCCTCTGAAATTGCTGTGTGCTTTTCATTCTGTGATGATGAATCTGTTCTGCCTTTTCTAGTCTCATCTAGCCTTCATATGGCACACTGGGCTTGTATTGGAGTCTGTACTAAGGGAGAAGTTTGTTCTTTACACCTAACATATGAAATTCATCATCACCAATGTGTAAATCTGATAAAAGCCTGACATTGTAGACATAATTCAAGACCCTCCTTTGTATAGTTCTTGCTGACCCATGGTAGCTGCTGATGCACAACTTGAAACAAAAGAGATTCCTTAAAAAGTACTCCTGGGGCTTTGATACCATGGACGCAAGTATAACTGCTGAAATCTGAATGAATACACCACCATTACTGGGATTTAGTTGTTGAAACAATATGTCCTTTGTTCATTTTTTAATATTTGATAAAGCAACCCATCAAAAGGGAAGTACGTTTGACCTCCAACTCGATATTTGTTTTTCCTTTCTAAAGTAAGTATTAGCACCTGGAGAGCTGAAACTGTCTTTGATGAACAAAAGAAAGTCTGAAACTAATTTTTATGAAATTGAAGCAAACCGTACAGTTTCCTATGCTAAGTAGGAACATAAAAGCATGGGGAACAAAATCACAAATGATTGATTCTAAAACTTTTCTTTAAATTGGCAGATTGTTGAGTCTTTTATGGAATATTACATACAGTAATTAGAAATTCTGAAAAATTAAATTTTGTGGAAATTAACCAGTCACTACTTTTGACTGTCTTAAATCTAGTTTTATTATTGAAATGTAGGAAATCTTCTGACGTTACTTTCTGGTAGTCAGGTTTAGCACATAATAACTGTTCACAGGTCACCTTCTACCTGGTAAATACACCACTATCTCCAGAATGTAACAAAGTAAAGCAGTGTCCAGTGCAACACCCTTCAGTGTCACTTTCAGCCTTTACTGCTCTTCTCACGTGGAATCCATTTCTTTTGCAGTTTCAGCTGCTGCATAACTTCGTGTAGTCTCCAGTTTCACCGTCAGCTGGGTCCTGAGAGTGACAAGTTGGTATTGTTCCCAGACTCAAATTATGATATTTAGGATAGTAAGTTGTATCCTTTCTGTCCTGACTATAAAATATGAAATTGGGGCAGACGAATTTAGTTGATTGAGGTATTATTAGACTAAGTATGTGAGTTGAGCCAATTGGCTTTATACTGTGGAACACTATTCCATAGTTTTCTAAGTTGCAGATCTTACCCCTAATTGTGCCGGCTCTGTAAAGGGCATGCATCTTGTTTCGACTACAGATACTGAGAGAGAGTCATGAGGATAAAAGAGGAATTCCACATGTATGTCCTACAGACGGGAGTACAACAATACCCTTCTAAAAATGGGTAGGTTTGAATTAAAATTTCAGGTAAGAGTATTGCAATGTAAGAGCTCAAACGTCTTTCCTAAGGCTTATATATGATAAAGTTTAGATCCACCTTCCATCTCATGCCTTCTCTTCTCTTACTGGAGATCAGTCACATCACACTTACACAACACCACTCTGAGTTTTATACATATGTAGAAAAAGATGGGATCTTCTAAATGTCTGACACATTAAGTACTCCTTTAAAGGAGTTATTTATAACTTATGTACGTACCTGTGATGGTGCATATTTATATTGATATTCAATGAGTAAGTTAAAACCAATGTTCAGTTAGACCAAAATTAGCTGAGTCAGAAAGATAAGGAAAATATATCTTGGGGAGGGGGACAAAAGTCATTGAATTTGAGATGAGTGTTACATATAGTTAATAATTAGAGACATTTTCAACAGCTTATTTAAGTATTAAATTAATAGCCTATTTCCACATTTCTTGTATATTTCATCTTCTTTATAAATAATATTTTTAGCTTGGTTCCTGGATGGTCTATTGCAAATGCACACACATATCATGGGGAATTTAAAATACACACACAAAATTGAAATGAACAGTACATAACCAAATTTCATGTTTTAATCAGACAATAAGATAATTTATAGCCACAAAATATCCTATACACTCCTGCTTTAAGTGAGGAAGTACTTTAACAAGGTATAGTGTAACAAATCACTGAGAATTTAGTTACAAAATATATTTTACCTGAAATTCGAAGTTATATAAATCCACAATTCTCTCATACTTAAAAAGAGGGAAGGAAAGAAGAAAGGGGAAGGGAAGGGAGAAAGGATAGAAAGTAAGGGATTAAACCTATTTTAGACAAGGAAAAAAATCAAGAGGTGAAAACAACTGTTTTCCCATTTGAAAGGGAAGGAGGGACATAAGAAAAAGGGTTGAAGGATCATAAATTTGGAAAGATAAACTAACATTTATCAGCTGAATTATGTCAATTTCCTTAACAGTAAAATGGATTTATTAGTATCTGCTTGGTTTTGTTGTGAGAAGTAAGTCAGAAAATGCATATATTTCTTCAAAGTGTTGTGAGAAATAAGTCAGAAAATGCATATATTTCTGCAAAGGATGCCTGGCACATAACGAGTTCAAATAAATAATATTACCCTAGTATTCCTCCAGGTAAATCCCTTATATATATGCTATTCAGAAACTTCCACTACTCCCCAACATGCCAGCTCATACCTTAAAGCAAACTTGTCACAAGCCATATTAGACAAGTTTTAAATTGTGTATCACTGACATAATTATGGTGACAGAAGCATTTCATTTAAGAATGTTTTTGAAAATTCTTAAATACTATGTCAGTTTAGAATATCATACTTTTAGAAATGACCTGTTCTTTTAACTTAAGCATAAAAATAAAATTTTTGTTAATTCCTAGATTATCAGGTATTTTTTTGTTCTGCTTAAACTACATTTTACTATTATCTTAAAGCACAATCTAATCAATAATTTTGATTTTATACTTGAGCTACCTACCTCTCCACTAACAAAGTAGTAGTACCCAAGTGTTCAAGGGGAACAACCCTATTATATTGTTCATATTTTCAATGCCATAGCTCACATCAAAATGAAACTCTGCTATAATATCAAATGACAAAAACTGGGTGATTCCATATAAATTTTAGGATTATTTGTTCTAGTTCTGTGAAAAATACCGTGAGTAATTTGATAAGAATCACATTAAATCTGTAGATTGCTTTGGGTAGTATGGCCATTTTAAAAATATTCTTCCAATCGAAGACCATGGGATATCTTTCCATTTCTTTGAATCATCTTCAATTTCCTTTATTAATGTTTTATAGTTCTCAGTGTATAAGTCTTTCATCTCCTTAGTCAGGTTTATTCCTACGTATTTTACTTACAGGGGTGGGATTTTAAAAAGTATTGTTTTTTACATTCCCTTTCTGATATCTCATTGTTAGTGTAAAGAAAGTCAACCGATTTCTGTATGTTAATCTTGTGTCCTGCCACCCTGCTGAATTTGTTTATCAGTTCTAGTAGTTTTTGTGTGGAGTTTTTAGGGTTTTCTCTATATAGTATCATGTCATCTGTATAAAATGACAATTTTATCTCTTCCCTTCCAATTTGAATACCATTTATTTATTTTTCTTGTCTGATTGCTGTGGCTAGGACTTCCAATACTATGTTGAATAGAAGTGATGACACTAGGCATCCTTGTCTTGTTTCAGATTTTAGTAAGAAGGCTTTCAGATTTTCACCATTGAATGTGATGTTAGCTGTGGGTTTGTCATAAACAGCTTTTATTATGTTGAGATATGGTCCCTCTATACCTCCTTTGGTAAGAGCTTTTTTTTTTAATCTTTATTGGAGTATAATTGCTTTACAATGGTGTGTTAGTTTCTGCTTTATAACAAAGTGAATCAGTTATACATATGTTCCCATATCTCTTCCCTCTTGTGTCTCCTACCCTCCCACCCTCCCTATCCAACCGCTCTAGGTGGTCCAAAAGCACCAAGCTGATCTCCCTGTGCCATGCGGCTGCTTCCCACTAGCTATCTATCTTACATTTGGTAGTGTATAAATGTCCATGCCACTCTCACACTTTGTCACAGCTTACCCTTCCCTCTCCCCATATCCTCAAGTCCATTCTCTAGTAGGTCTGTGTCTTTATTCCTGTCTTACCCCTAGGTTCTTCATGACTTTTTTTTTTCTTAGATTCCATATATATGTGTTAGCATACGATATTTGTCCTTCCCTTTATGGCTTACTTCACTCTGTAGGACAGAGTCTAGGTCCATCCACCTCACTACAAATAACTCAATTCCGTTTCTTTTTATGGCTGAGTAATATTCCATTGTATTTATTTGCCACATCTTCTTTATCCATTCATCCGATGATGGACACTTAGGTTGTTTCCATCTCTGGGCTATTGTGAATAGAGCTGCAATGAACATTTTGGTACATGTCTCTTTTTGAATTATGGTTTTCTCAGGGTATATGCCCAGTAGTGGGATTGCTGGGTCATATGGTAGTTCTATTTGTAGTTTTTTAAGGAACCTCCATACTGTTCTCCATAGTGGCTGTACCAATTCACGTTCCCACCAGCAGTGCAAGAGTGTTCCCTCTTCTCCACACCCTCTCCAGCATTTATTGTTTGTAGATTTCTTTATGATGGCCATTCTGACTGGTGTGAGATGATATCTCATTGTAGTTTTGATTTGCATTTCTCTAATGATTAATGATGTTGAGCATTCTTTCATGTGTTTGTTGGCAGTCTGTATATCTTCTTTGGAGAAATGCCTATTTAAGTCTTCTGCCCATTTTTGGATTGGGTTGTTTGTTTTTTTTGTTGTTGAGCTGCATGAGCTGCTTGTAAATTTTGGAGGTTAATCCTTTGTCAGTTGCTTCATTTGCAAATATTTTCTCCCATTCTGAGGGTTGTCTTTTGGTCTTGTTTATGGTTTCCTTTGCTGTGCAAAATCTTTGAAGTTTCATTAGGTCCCATTTGTTTATTTTTGTTTTTATTTCCATTTCTCTAGGAGGTGGGTCAAAAAGGATCTTGCTGTGATTTATGTCATACAGTGTTCTGCCTATGTTTTCCTCGAAGAGTTTGACAGTTTCTGGCCTTACATTTAGGTCTTTAATCCATTTTGAGCTTATTTTTGTGTATGGTGTTAGGGAGTGTTCTACTCTCATACTTTTACATGTACCTGTCCAGTTTTCCCAGCACCACTTATTGAAGAGGCTGTCCTTTCTCCACTATACATTCCTGCCTCCTTTATCAAAGATAAGGTGACCATATGTGCGTGGGTTTATCTCTGGGCTTTCTATCCTGTTCCATTGATCTATCTTTCTGTTTTTGTGCCAGTACCATACTGTCTTCATTACTGTAGCTTTGTAGTATAGTCTGAAGTCAGGGAGCCTGATTCCTCCAGCTCCGTTTTTCTTTCTCAAGATTGCTTTGGCTCTTCGGGATCTTTTGTATTTCCATACAAATGGTGAAATTTTTTGTTCTACTTCTGTGAAAAATGCCAGTGGTAGTTTGATAGGGATTGCATTGAATCTGTAGATTGCTTTGGGTAGTAGAGTCTTTTTCACAGTGTTGATTCTTCCAATCCAAGAACATGGTATATCTCTCCATCTATTTGTATCATCTTTAATTTCTTTCATCAGTGTCTTATAATTTTCTGCATACAGGTCTTTCGTCTCCTTAGGTAGGTTTATTCCTAGATATTTTATTCTTTTTGTTGCAGTGGTAAATGGGAGTGTTTTCTTGATTTCACTTTCAGATTTTTCATCATTAGTGTATAGGAATGATAGAGATTTCTGTGCATTAATTTTGCATCCTGCTACTTTACCAAATTCATTGATTAGCTCTAGTAGTTTTCTGGTAGCATCTTTAGGATTCTCTATGTATAGTATCATGTCATCTGCAAACAGTGACAGCTTTACTTCTTCTTTTCCGATTTGGATTCCTTTTATTTCCTTTTCTTCTCTGATTGCTGTGGCTAAAACTTCCAAAACTATGTTGAGTAAGAGTGGGGAGAGTGGGTAACCTTGTCTTGTTCCTGATCTTAGTGGAAATAGTTTCAGTTTTTCACCATAGAGGACGATGTTGGCTGTGGGTTTGTCATATATGGCCTTTATTATGTTGAGGAAAGTTCCCTCTATGCCTACTTTCTGCAGGGTTTTTATCATAAATGGGTGTTGAATTTTGTCAAAAGCTTTCTCTGCATCTATTGAGATGACCATATGGTTTTTCTCCTTCAATTTGTTAATATGGTGTATCACATTGATTGATTTGCGTACATTGAAGAATCCTTGCATTCCTGGAATAAACCCCACTTGATCATGGTGTATGATCCTTTTAATGTGCTGTTGGATTTTGTTTCCTAGTATTTTGTTGAGGATGTTTGCATCTATGTTCATCAGTGATATTGGCCTGCAGTTTTCTTTCTTACATCCTTGTCTGGTTTTGGTATCAGGGCAATGGTGACCTCGTAGAATGAGTTTGGGAGTGTTCCTCCCTCTGCTATATTTTGGAAGGATAGGTCTATTCATATTTTCTGTTTCTTCCTGATTCAGTCTTGGCACGTTGTGCATTTCTAAGAATGTGTCCATTTCTTCCAGGTTGTCCATTTTATTGGCATAGAGTTGCTTGTAGTACTTTCTCATGATCTTTTGTATTTCTGCAGTGTCAGTTGTTACTTCTCCTTTTTCATTTCTAATTCTATTGATTTGAGTCTTCTCCCTTTTTTTCTTGATGAGTCTGGCTAATGGTTTATCAATTTTGTTTATCTTCTCAAAGAACCAGCTTTTAGTTTTATTGATCTTTGCTATCATTTCCTTCATTTATTTTTCATTTATATCTGATCTGATCTTTATGATTTCTTTCCTTCTGCTAACTTTGGGATATTTTTGTTCTTCTTTCTCTAATTGCTTTAGGTGCAAGGTCAGGTTGTTTATTCGAGATGTTTCCTGTTTCTTAAGGTAGGATTACATTGCTATAAACTTACATCTTAGAACTGCTTTTGCTGCATCCCATAGGTTTTGCGTCATCGTGACTCCATTGTCATTTGTTTTTAGGTATTTTTTAATTTCTTCTTTGATTTCTTCAGTGATCACTTCGTTATTAAGTAGTGTATTGTTTAGCCTCCATGTGTTTGTATTTTTTACAGATCTTTTTCTGTAATTGATATCTAGTCTTATAGTTTTGTGGTCGGAAAAGATACTTGATACAATTTCAATTTTCTTAAATTTACCAAGGCTTGATTTGTGACCCAAGATAGATCTATCCTGGAGAATGTTCCATGAGTACTTGAGAAGAATGTGTATTCTGTTGTTTTTGGATGGAATGTCCTATAAATATCAATTAAGTCCATCTTGTTCAATGTATCATTTAAAGCTTGTGTTTCCTTATTTATTTTCAATTTGGATGGTCTGTCCATTGGTGAAAGTGGGGTGTTAAAGTCCCCTACTATGAATGTGTTACTGTCGATTTCCCCTTTTATGGCTGTTAGTATTTGCCTTATGTATTGGGGTGCTCCTATGTTGAGTGCATAAATGTTTACAATTGTTATATCTTCTTCTTGGATCGATCCCTTGATCATTATGTAGTGGCCTTCTTTTCTCTTCTAATACTCTTTATTTTAAAGTCTATTTTGTCTGATATGAGAATTGCTACTCCAGCTTTTTTTTGGTTTCCATTTGCATGGAATATTTTTCCATCCCCTCACTTTCAGTCTGCATGTGTCTCTAGGTCTGAAGTGGGTCTCTTGTAGACAGCATATATATGGGTCTTGTTTTTGTATCCATTCAGCCACTCTGTGACTTTTGGTGGGTGCATTTAATCCATTTACATTTAAGGCAATTGTTCACATGTATGTTCCTATTACCATTTTGTTAATTGTTTCGGGTTTGTTATTGTATGTCTTTTCCTTCTCTTGTGTTTCTTGACTAGAGAAGATCCTTTAGCATTTTTTGCAAAGCTGGTTTGGTGGTGCTGAACTCTCTCAGCTTTTGCTTGTCTGTAAAGGTTTTAATTTCTCCATCAAATCTGAATGAGATCCTTGCTGGGTAGAGTAATCTTGGTTGTAGGTTTTTTTCCTTCATCACTTTAAATATGTCCTGCCAGTCCCTTCTGGCTTGCAGAGTTTCTGCTGAAAGATCAGCTGTTAACCTTATGGGGATTCCCTTGTGTGTTATTTGTTGTTTTTCCCTTGCTGCTTTTAATATTTTTTCTTTGTATTTAATTTTGACAGTTTGATGAATATGTTTCTTGGCGTGTTTCTCCTGTGATTTATCCTGTATGGGACTCCCTGTGTTTCCTGGACTTGATTAACTCTTTCCTTTCCCATATTAGACAAGTTTTCAACTATAATCTCTTCACATATTTTCTCAGTCCCTTTCTTTTACTCTTCTTCTTCTGGAACCCCTATAATTCGAATGGTGGTGCATTTAATGTTGTCCCAGAGGTCTCTGAGACTGTCCTCCATTCTTTTCATTCTTTTTTCTTTATTCTCCTCTGCAGTAGTTATTTCCACTATTTTATCTTCCATGTCACTTATCCGTTCTTCTGCCTCAGTTATTCTGCTATTGATCCCTTCTAGAGTATTTTTATTTTCATTTATTGTATTGTACATCGTTGCTTGTTTTCATCTTTAGTTCTTCTAGGTCCTTGTTAAATGTTTCTTGCTTTTTCTCTATTCTATTTCCAAGATTATGGATCATCTTTACTATCATTATTCTGAATTATTTTTCAGGTAGACTGCCTATTTCCTCTTCATTTATTAGGTCTGGTGGGTTTTTATCTTGCTCCTTCAACTGCTGTGTGTTCTTCTGTCTTCTCATTTTGCTTATCTTACTGTGTTTGGGGTCTTCTTTTCGCAGGCTGCAGGTTTGTAGTTCCCGTTGTTTTTGGTGTCTGTCTCCATTGGCTAAGGTTGGTTCAGTGGGTTGTGTAGGCTTCCTGGTGGAGGGGACTAGTGCCTGTGTTCTGGCGGATGAGGCTGGATCTTGTCTTTCTGGTGGGCAGGTCCACGTTGGTGGTGTGTTTTGGGGTGTCTGTGGCCTTATTATGATTTTAGGCAGCCTCTCTGCTAATGGGTGGGGTTGTGTTCCTGTCTAGCTAGTTGTTTGGTATAGGGTGTCCAGCACTGTAGCTTGCTGGTCATTGAGTGAAGCTGGGTGCTGGTGTTGAGATGGAGATCTCTGGGAGATTTTCGCCGTTTGATATTATGTGGACCTGGGAGGTCTCTTGTGGATCAGTGTCCTGAAGTTGGCTCTCCCACCTCAGAGGCACAGCACTGACTCCTGGCTGCAGCACCAAGAGCCTTTCATCCACACGGCTCTGAGTCAGCAGTGGTTTTCTCTATCAGTGAGGTTTTTCTTAGGACCCCACGTCCCTCGTGCTGACTTAGTCTGCTGAAGGAGGTCTCATAGCTGAAGTCACACACTCCTAAAGGCCAGGAGAAAGGGACAGATAGCTCCAATTCCAGCCGGAGAGATGGGAGAGGCGCGAGCATGGAAGAAATAGGAAAGAAGTGGTAAGAATTTTTATCATGAATAGATGTTGAGTTTTGTCAAATGCTTTTTCTGCACCTATTGAGATGAACATGTGATTTTTGTCTTTTGTTTATGTGGTGTATCACATTGACTGATTTGCAGATGTTGAACCATCCTTGTGAATGTGGGATGAATCCCACTTGATCATGGAGTATGATATTTTTTGTGTGTTGTTTTCGGTTTCCTAATATTTTGTTGAGAATTTTTGCATCTATATTCATCAAAGATATTGGCCTCTAATTTTTTTGGTGGTGTCTTTGGTTTTGGTATTAGGGTGATGGTGGCTTCATAGAATGTCTTTGGGAGTGTTCCCTCCTCTTCAGTTTTTTGGAAGAGTTTGAGAAGGATTGGTATAAGTTCTTTCTATGTTTGGTAGAATTAATCTGTGAAGCCATCTGGTCCTGGAGTTTTGTTTTTAGAGAATTTTTAAATTACAGATTCTACTTCACTTCTAGTGATTGGTCTGTTCAAAATATCTGTTTTTTCCTGATTCAATTTTTGTGGGCTCTGTGTTTCTAGAAACCTGTCCATTTCTTCTAGGTTGTCAAATTTGTTGGCATATAATTGTTCATAGTAGTCCCTATGATTTTTTCTATTTCTCGTTATCAGTTATTATGTTCCTTTTTCATTTCTTATTTTATTTGGATTCTCTCTCTTTTCTTGGTGAGCATGGCCAGAGTTTGTCAATCTTCTTTACTCTTTCAAAGAACCAGCTCTTGGCTTTATTGATTTTTTCTATTTTTAAAAATCTATTTTATTTATTTCCTCTCTGATTTTATTTCCTTTTTTCTGACTTTAGGTTTTGTTTGTTCTTCTTTTTCTAATTCTTTTAAGTGGTAGGTTAGGTTGTTTACTTGAGACTTTTCTTGTTTTGTGAAGAAGGCCTCTATTGCTATGAACTTCCCTCTAAGAACTGCTTGCACTGCATCCCAAAGATTTTGTATGGTTGTGTTTTCATTGTCATTTGTCTCAACGTATCTTTTAATTTCTTCTTTGATTTCATTGTTGACCCACTGGTTTTTCAGTAGCATGTTGTTTGGTCTCCATGTAATTGTTTTTTTTTCTCATTTCTTGTTCTGCGGTTGATATCTAGTTTCATGCCATTGTGTTCAGAAAAGATGCTTGAGATAATTTCTGTACTCTTAAATTTGTTGAGTCCTGTTTTGTTCCCTGGTATGTTGTCAGTCTTAGAGAACGTTCCATGTGCACTTGGAAAGAATGTGTATTTGGGGGGGGGGGTTCTTTTTGGGATGTAACGTCCGGAAAATAGCAATTAAGTCTGTTCTACTGTATCATTTAGGATCTCTGTTGCCTTATTTTCTGTCTACAAGATCTGTCCATTGATGTGAGTGTGGTGTTAAAGCCTCCTACTATTATTGTATTCCTGTCAATTTCTCCCTTTATGTCTGTTAGTATTTGTTTTTTGTATTTGGGTGCTCCAATATTAGGTGCATATATGTTGATGATTGTAAAATCCTACTCTTGTATTGATCCTTTTATCATTATGTAGTGTCCTTCTTTATGGCCTTTGTTTCAAAGTCTGTTTTGTATGATAATGAGTATTGTGCCCTGCTTTCTTGTCATTTTCATTTGCATGAACTGTCTTTTTCCATCCTGTCTTTCAATCTGTTTGTGTCCTTCACCCTAAAGTGGGTCTCTTGTAGGTAGCATATCATATGCTCTTGTTTTTTAATGCAATCTGCCACTCTGTGTATTTTTTTTATGTTATAATGGAGTATAGTTGATTAACAATGTGTAACTTACAGGTGTACACTAAAGTGATTCAGTTATACATATACATGTATCTATTCTTTTTCAGATTCTTTCCCATTTACGTTATAACAGAGTATTGAGCAAAGTTCCCTGTGCTATACACTAGTTCCCTGTTAGTTATCTGTTTTAAATATAGCAGTGTGTACATGTCAATCCCAAATTCCAAATCTGTCCCTCCCCCCACCCTTCCCCCCAAGTAACTAAAAGTTCATCATCTGTGTCTGTTGTCTCTTTCTGTTTTATAAATAAGTTCATTTGTATCATTTTTTTTAGATTCTGCATATAAATAATATCATATGATATTTATCTTTCTCTGTCAGACTTATTTCACTTAGTATGATAATCTCCAGGTCCATCCATGTTGCTGCAAATGGCATTATTTCATTTTTTTAAAAAATGCCTGAGTAATATTCCATGGTATATATGTACCACATCTTCTTTATCCATTCATCCATCAATGGACATTTAGGTTGCTTCCATGTCTTGGCTACTGTAAACAGTGCTACAATGAATATTAGGGTGCATGTTTCCTTTCCAACTATCTTTTTCTCTGTATACATGCCCAGCAGTGGGATTGCTGGATCATATGGTAGCTTTTAGTTTCTTAAGGAACCTCCAAACTGTACTCCATAGTGACTACACCAATTTACATTACCACCAACAGTGTAGGAGGTTTCCTTCTTCTCCACACCCTCTCTAATATTTATTGTTTGTAAACTTCTTTTTGATGATTGATAGCCATCTGACTGGTGTGTAGTTTTGATTTGCATTTCTCTAATAGTTAGTGATGTTGAGCATCTTTTCATGTGCCTGTTGGCCATCTGTTTGTCTTCTTTGGATAAATGGTTATACAGGTCTTCTGCCCATTTTTTGATTGGGTTTTTTCTTTTTTTTATATTGAGCCACATGAGCTGTTTTTAATTTTGGAGATTAATCCCTTGTTGGTTACATTGTTTGCAAATATTTTCTCCCATTCTGTGGGTTGTCTTTTCTTTTTATTTATGGTTTGCTTTGCTGTGCAAAAGGTTTTGAGTCTGGCTAAAGGGTTATCAATTTTGTTTATCTTTTCAATGAACCAGCTTTTAGTTTCATTGATCTTTTCTATTGTTTTATTTCTATTTCATTTATTTCTGCTCTGATCTTATGATTTCTTTCCTTCTATTAACTTTGGGTTTTGTTTGTTCTTCTTTCTCTAGTTGCTTTAGCTGTAAGGTTAGGTTGATTATTTGCGATTATTCTTGTTTGTTTCCTGAGGTAAGAATGTATTGTTATATACCTCCCTCTTAGAACTGCTTTTGCTGCATCCTATAGGTTTAGGATCTTCGTGTTTTCGTTTTCATTTGTCCCTAGGTATTTTTTGATTTCCTCTTTGATTTCTTTGGTGATCCATTGGTTGTTTAGTTTAGTAACATATTGTTTACCCTCCATGTGTTCGTGTGTTTTACAGTTTTTTTTTCTTGTAGTTGATTTGTAACCTCATAGGGTTGTGGTCAAAAAAGATGCTTCATAAGATTTCAGTTTTCTTAAATTACCGAGGCTTGATTTGTGGCCCAGCATGTGAACAGTTCTGGAGAATGTTCCATGTGCACTTGAGAAGAATGTGTACTCTGCTGCTTTTGGATGGAATGCTCTATAAATACCAGTGAAGTCCATCTAGTCTAATGTGCCATTTAAGGCCTGTGTTTCCTTATCAATTTTTCTGTCTGGATGATCTGTCCATTGATGATAGTGGGGTGTTAAATTCCCCAACCATTATTGTGTTACTGTCTATTTCTCCCTGTTAGCCTGTTATAGTATTTGCCTCATATATTGAGGTGCTTCTATGTTGGGTCCATATGTATTTACAGTTGTACCTTCTTTTTGGATTAATCCCTTGATCATTATGTAGTGTCCTTCTTTGTTGTAACAGTCTTTATTTTAAACTCTATTTTGTCTGATATGAGTATTGTTACTCCAGCTATCTTTTGATTTCCACACATATATGCTGTCTACAAGAGACCCACTTCAGATCTAGGGACAGATACAGACGGAAAGTGGGGGGATGGAAAAAGCTATTCCATGCAGATGGAAATCAAAAGGAAAAATCCACAGTAACACAATAATGGTTGGGGAATTTAACACCCCACTATCATCAGTGGACAGATCATCCAGACAGAAAAATCAATAAGGAAACAGGCCTTAAATGACACCTCAGACCAGATGGACTTCACTGATATTCATAGACCAAAAGCAGCAGAGTACACATTCTTCTCAAGTGCACATGGAACATTCTCCAGGATTGCTCACATGCTGGGCCACAAATCGAGCCTCAGTAAATTTAAGGAAACAAATCATATCAAACATCTTTTCTGACCACAACCCTATGAGGCTGGAAATTAACTACAAGGAAAAAATAACTGTAAAAATCACAAACACGTGGAGGATAAACAGTATGTTACTAAACAGCCAGTGGGTCACCAAAGAAATCAAAGAGGAAATCAAAAAATACCTAGAGACAAAACGAAAACACGATGATCCTAAACCTACGGGATGCAGCAAAAGCAGTTCTAAGAGGGAAATTTACAGCAATACAGTCTTACCTCAGGAAAGAAAAATCTCAAACAACCTTACTACACCTAAAGCACCTAGAGAAAGAAGTACAAGCAAAACCCAAACTTAGCAGAAGGAAAGAAATCATAAAGATCAGAGCAGAAATAAATGAAATAGAAAGAAAACAATAGAAAAGATCAATGAAACTAAAAGCTGGTTCTTTGAGAAGATAAGCAAAATTGATAAACCTTCAGGCAGACTCATCAAGAAAAAAAGGGAGATGACTCAAATCAAGAAAATTAGAAATGAAAAAAGAACTTACAATTGACAACACAGAAATACAAAGGATCATAAGAGATTACTACAAGCAACTATATACCAATAAAATGGACAACCTGGAAGAAATGAACAAATTCTTAGAAAGGTACAATCTCCTAAGACTGAATCAGAAAGAAACAGAAAATATGAACAAACAATCACAAGTATGAGATTGAAACTGTGCTTTAAAAACTCCCAACAAACAAAAGTCCAGGACCAGATGGCTTCACGGGTGAACTTTTATCAAATATTTAGAGAATGGCTAATGCCTATCCTTCTGAAACAGTTCCAAAAAATTGCAGGGGAAATAAAACTCCCAAACTCATTCTGTGAGGCCACCATCACCTTGATACCAAAACTAGACAAAAATACCACACACAAAAAAAGAAAATTTCAGGCCAGTATCACTGATGAACATAGTTGCAAAAATCCTGAACAAAATACTAGCAAACGGAATCCAACGATATATTAAAATGCTCATACAACATTCTCAAGTGGGATTTATCCTAGAAATGCAAGGATTTTTCAATAACTGCAAATCCATCAGTGTGATATACCACATTAACAAATTGAAGAATTAAAACCATATGATCATCTCAATAGATACAGAAAAAGCTTTTGACAAAATTCAACACCATTTATTTATGATAAAAACTCTCCAGAAAATTGGCATAGAGGGAACATACATCAACATAATAAAGGCCATATATGACAAACCCACAGCTAACATCATACTCAATGGTGAAAGCCTGAAAACATTTCCTCCAAGATCAGGAACAAGAAAAGGATGTGCACTCTTGCCACTATTATTCAACATAGTTTTGGAAGTCCTAGCCACAGCAATCAGAGAAGAAAAAGAAATAAAAGGAATTCAAATTGGAAAAGAAGTAAAACTGTCACTGTTTGCAGATGACACGATCCTATACATAGAAAATCCTAAAGATGCCACCAGAAAACTACTAGAGCTCATCAATAAACTCAGTAATGCAGGATAGAAAATAAATACACAGAAATCTCTTGCATTTCTATACACTAACAAACAATGAAAGATCAGAAAGAGCAATTTAGGAAACAATCTCATTTACCATCGCATCAAAAAGAATAAAATACCTAGGTATAAACCTACCTAAGGAGGCAAAAGACCTGTACTCTGAAAACTATAAGATGCTGATGAAAGAAATCAAAGATGACACAAATAGATGGAAAGATATACCATGTTTTTGTATTGGAAGAATCAGTATTGTCAAAATGACTACACTACCCAAGGCAATCTACAGATTCAGTGCAATCCCTATTAAATTACCAAGGGCATTTTTCACAGGACTAGAACAAAAAATTGTTATATTTGTATGGAAGCACAAAAGACCCTGAACAGCCAAAGCAATCCTGAGGATGAAAAATGGAGCTGGAGGAATTAGGCTCCCTGGCTTCAGACTGTACTACAAAGTAAAGTCATCAAAACAGTGTGGCAGTGGCACAAAAACAAATATAAATTAATAGAACAGGATAGAAAGCTCAGAAATAACCCAAGCGCCTATGCTCAATTAATCTATGACAAAGGAGGCAAGAACACACAGTGGAGAAAACAAGTCTCTTCAATAAGTGGTGCTAGGAAAACTGGACAGCTACATGTAAAAGAATGACATTAGAACACTCCCTAACACCATACACAAAAATAAATTCAAAATAGATTAAAGACCTAAGTCTAAGATGAGGTACTATAAAACTCTTAGAGGAAAACATAGGCAGAACACTCTTTGACATAAATCGCAGCATTATCTTTTTTGATCAGTCTCCTAGAGTAATGTAAATAAAAACAAAAATAAACAAATGGGACCTAATTATATTTAAAAGCTTTTGCACAGCAAAGGAAACCATAAAAGAAATGAAAAGACAGCCCACCGAATGGGAGAAAATATTTGCAAATGAAGCAACCAGGGGATTAATCTCCAAAATATACTAACAGTTCATGCAGCTTAATATCAACAAAACAACTCAATCAAAAAATGGGCAGAAGTTCTAAATAGACATTTCTACAAAGAAGACATACAGATGGCCAAAAAGCCTATGAAAAGATGCTCAAGATCGCTAATTATTAGAGAAATGCAAACCAAAACCACAATGAGGTATCACCTCACACTGGTCAGAATGGCCATCATGAAAAAGTCTACAAACAATAAATGCTGGAGAGGGTGTGTAGAATAGGGAACCCTACTACATTGTTGGTGGGAATGCAAATTGGTACAACTATTTTGGAAAACAGTCTGGAGGTTTCTCAAGAAACTAAAAACAGAGCTACCATATGATTCAGCAATCCCATTTCTGGGCATATCTGTGGAGAAAACCATAATTCGGAAAAATACATGCACCCCAGTGTTCATTGCAGCACTTTTTACAATAGTGAAGACATGGATGCAACCTAAATGGCCATCAACAGATGAATGGATAAAGAAGATATGGTACATATATACAATGGAATACTACTCAGCCATAAAAAAGAATGAAATAATGCCATTTGCAGCAACATGGATGGACCTAGAGATTACCATACTAAGTGGAAGTAAGACAGAGAAAGGAGATTTCATATGATACCTCTTATATGTGGAATCTAAAAAAATGACACAAATGGGAATTCCCTGGCTGTCCAGTGGTTAGGACTCTGTGCTTCCAGTGCCAAGGGCCTGGGTTCAATCTCTGGTTGGGGAGCTAAGATCCCACAGGCCACGTGGCATGGCCAAGAAAAAAAAATGATACAAATGAACTTATTTACAAAACAGAAACAGACTCACGGACGTTGAAAACAAACTTATGGTTACCAAAGGGAAATGTAATAGGGAGGGATAAATTAAGAGTTTGGTATTAACATGTACACACTATATAAAATAGATAATCAACAAGGAACTACTGTGTAGCACAGGGAACTCAATATTCTGTTATAATCTATTGGAAAAGAATCTGAAAAAGAATGGATATGTGTATATGTATAACTAAATCACTTTGCTGTACAACTGAAATTAACACAAAATTGTAAATCAACTATACTCTAATATAAAATAAAAATTTAAAAATGAAAACATGTAGAGAGACCCAACTGACTCAAATGAATCCAACCCCTAGCCAACCTGTCAGCTAATGGTGGTCACATGGTTGAGCCCACACAAGTCCAGCAGCAGAAACACCTCAGAGTAACCACAAAATAGAAATAATAAACAGTAGTTTCTTTTTTAAAGATATTCTGTTTTGGGTGGTGTGTTATGCAGCAATAGATGACTAACACTGTCCCCTTGACAACATTGAGAAGAACCACAAATATAAAGAACAAACGTATTATGGGTTTTCCAAAATTTTTATCCTCCAGTGAGTGTTTAAGTCTTTATTATTTTATTTAAAATTTACAAAGGTGACTCCACAGCTGGACTGCAGTCTGGAGGTATGTCCTCTAGCTGTGCATGTGTGTGACTGTGTGTGTGTGTGTGTGTGTGCACTTGGAAAGTTTTATACAGACATGTCCTAAGAGAGCTTTAAATAAGTATAACCATTTTCTTAGGTTCTTATCCTTGGAAAAATTATAATATTCTTAAAATGAATTTCACTTACTGTTATTTCAGAGAACTGAAGGTTTAAAAGTATCTTTTAAAACAACTGATGAGACCCAGCCTAAAGAGGTTGGCTCAAACTATTTTTAATATCCTTTCCATGTGCTATATGACAGTAGATTTTACAGCTTGTGAGAATTTGGGTAAGGAAAATTTATCTTGCAATGTTTAAAAGAGGAAGCCCTTAACTGTTTCTCACTAAGAAAATTCCAAATGCTAAAGTCAAAATTTTTTACTTAATTTACCAATTAATTAGTAAAGAAAAAGAGATCTTCAGGGTATCTTGACTTCTAATATGGAGGTTCCATAGAAAACATACTCAGTTCTAGAGCAACTAGCACTATGCAGCTCACCTTGCCTGTGAGTTGAGCAATTGCTTTATCCCCATGTCCAGAGGACAATCTTCAGCACAGACTTGTCCAAGACTTCCTGCTGACCTATCAACCTGAATATACACGAATTACAAACTTCTCTGATATTCCATTTGTAAGTTTTACAGTTTTTAAACAATAACTATTTAATTAGTGACTAAGAGATACTTACAAATATGATTGGCAGTTTGGGGGATAACCTGCAGTTTGAAGAAGTCAAGAAATCCCAAATGGCCTGTTAGCCCTGGGGGTTTTGCTTACTGCAGAGCTATAGTGTGTAGTGCTCCAGTTGTGTCCCATCTGCACTTGGCATTTAATTCTGAAATGGATCATACTCATTAGTGCTTATATTTCTCTTTCTCTACTTTCCTTTATTTGCCAAAGACCTGGTTGTGACCAAAATGGAAGTTAAACTAGTTCCATTTTACTCTGGACTAACCTTAATTCCTCAAGTGTGACTTAAATATATCTATTCAGATATAAGTGTGAATGAGTATAATGTTATTATCATATAGGTATGCAGTGTTAACAATGGGAGACAGCAGTGGCAGAGATTTCCAAAATATAATAAATTCAAAAAGACCTTTTACATTTTGCCACATGAAAAAATGCTCAACATCACTAATTATTAGAGAAATGCAAATCAAAACTATAATGATATCAACTCACAATGGTCAGAATGGCCATCATCAAAAAATCTACAAAAAATAAATGCTGGAGAGGGTGTGGAAAAATGGGAGCCCTCTTGCACTGTTGGTGGGAATGTTGATTGATACAGCCACTATGGAGAACAGCATGGAGGTTCCTTAAAAAACTACAAATAGAACTACCATATGACCCAGCAACCCCACTCCTGGGCATATACCCTGAGAAAACCATAATTCAAAAAAGATAAATGTACCCTAATGCTCACTGCAGCACTATTTACAATAGCCAGGACATGGAAACAATCTAAATGTCCATCAACAGAGGAATGGGTAAAGAAGATGTGGTACATATATACAATGGAATATTACTCAGCCATAAAAAGGAACAAAATTGGGTCATTTTTAGAGATGTGGGTGGACCTAGAGAGGGTCATACAGAGTGAAGTAAGAGAAAAAACAAATACCGTATGCTAACACATATATATGGAATCTGAAAAAAATTGTTATAGATTATCTTATTTACAAAGCAGAAATAGAGATACAGATGTAGAGAACAAACGTATGGATACCAAGGGGGAAAGGCAGGGTGGGATGAATTGGGAGATTGGGATAGACATATATACACTATTGATACTATGTATAAAACAGATAACTAATGAGAACCTACCATATAGCACAGGGAACTTTACTCAGTGCTCTGTGGTGACCCAAATGGGAAGAAAATCCAAAAAAGAGGGATATATGTATATGTATAGCTGATTCATTTTGCTGTACAGTAGAAACTTAACACAACATTGTAAAGCAACTATACTCCAATAAAAATTTAACCAAGAAAAGACCTTTACATTTTGCAATGTAAATTTCTATCTTTGGATGCAATTGGATACAGCAAAATTAACTTAAGTGGGAATGGAAGGAGCAGATCCCCAGAAGCTGAGTTAAGGTTCAGGGATGGGATATCAGCAGCTAACGTAGCAAAGATTGTAAGGTCGTGTAGACAATGTCCTGCTTAAATGAGATAAGAACAGGAGTTCAGTACTTTAGATTCAACAGATATCATATAAGTCTTGAGACTCTGTGCTAATCTCTAGCCTAGGACATGCCGGATATCACAGTCTCTGGGACCTGCTACAACCTAAGAACCTGCACACGTGGAGACCACAGTGTCTGACTGTTGTTCAGAACATTCAGCTGTCAAACGTTGTAGATACTGCAGTTGCTGCAACTGACACCTTCCAATGGATGATTCTTTTGGTTCATGGACCCTCAAGAGTATCCGTGTCATGCATTTTTAGACAATGCCCCTGGTGCAAGTTTTCCAAACAACTAAATACTCTACGATATTTTCATCCCTAAGGTGCTCTCGACTTTCTTTTTCCTAATACAGGTCATGTCACTCACCAACAACCATCCCTAGGCTCTGCCGTGTACTGCCCTAACCTTTCTCCTATATCTTCTGACACTGCCTCTTTGTTTCCAGCATGCTCTCCTATAGCATCCAGTTTTCTCTGAGTGTTTACTTCACCTTCCAATTTTACTGAAACATGTCTCAAATGATGGATGCTTTTTCTCTTATGTCTCTCAGACCTCAGAGTCAGTAGGTGGGACTGGTGCCAAGGGATGCAAGTTTGGCTTAACATTCGAAAATCAATGAAACTCACAATATTAACAAGTAAAAAAAAAATGATATGATAATTTCAGTAGACACTCAGTAGACAGCAAAGCATTTGACAAAATTCAACATCAATATCTGATAAAATTCTTGGCAAACTTGAAATAGAAGGAGAGTTCCTCAACCTGATACAGATCATAAGCAAAAATCAACAGCTAGCATCATACTTCATGGTGAAAGACAGAATGCTTTCCCCTGAGATTAGCAAGAAGATAGAATGTCTAAACACTTCTAGTCAATACTGTACTGGAGGTTCTAGTCAGTGTTATTTGCAGACAGTATGGTCATCTATATAGAAAATCTGATAGAATCTACAAAAAAACAACTCACTAATTGCGCTTAGCAAGGTTGTAGGATACAAGATCATTATACAAAAATCAATTCTATTTCCACACACTAAGAACGAATAACCAGAAACTGAAATAAAACTAAACAAAATCATTTAAAACAGTATCAAAAATACAAAGTACTTTGGGATAAACCTAATAAAAGATGTGCAAGATCTGAAAACTATGAAACACTGCTAGAGAAATCTTAAATACCCCAATAAATGAAGAAATATGCTTTGTTCATGAGTTGGAAGGCTCAACATTGCTAAAATGGCAGTTCTTCCTAAATTGATCTATAGATTCAACATAATCCAAAAATTCCAGAAGGGTTTTTTTTTTTTAGAAGTCAGTAAGGTGATTCTAAAATTCATATAGAAATGCAAATGATCAGGAATAGTTGGAGCATTCTTGAAAAAGTTAAAAAATGGAAGACTTACCCTAATTTCAAGCTATAGTAGTTAAGACAATACAGTTTTGACATAAGTGTTAGTTAAACAGATCAACAGAAAAAAAGAAAGGGCACAAATATACGGACAATTGCTTTCCAATAAAGGTGAAAAGGAAATTCAGCGAAGAAAGGGTTGTCTTTTCATCAAATAGCACTAGAACAATTGGATACCCACATAGGCTCATGTTGAGTAGGAGCACAAATGCAGCCTGAGCCAGAGATGTGCTGTGCTGGTGACTGAAAGGCCATGAACAGCACTGCCATCTTCAATCTGATTTTGAGAAATGGTGAGCAACTCCTGGAGAACTTCAGAACAAAGAACAAAATGAAACAATCATATCTCAAATGGTAGCAGCTATGTTCCTGGAAAATTCAGTATGTATTAAAACTGCAAAATGATTTATATGAGATAAAATTAGGCTCAGAATAGTGTGTGGTCCATAATGTACATTCAATAAAGAGTTATTGAATGAACTAAATAAGGGCTGTTTTTGAATTTTAACCTCTTGTCGCACCCTTTCCATTTTTAATTTTAAACTTTCTCAAAGGAAAGGGTGAAATGCTTCAAATCTCATCCATTTATTCAGGGGTATATTTTGCTCTGGGAAATTTAACTAAATATCCAAGACTCCCCAAACTTACCTCTCCTCTAAAATATAAGCTGTAGGAAAAATTACTGCTGATCCTGAGCCATAGCTCTGGGAAAACTGCAGGGAGACAGTATTTCTCTCTTCCACTAAAGATAGCACATTTCGAAATAGCGGGAAGCCTTCATATTAAATTTGATTTACTAGCTTTCATTGTAATTAATCTACTCACATGTTGTCGAGAGTTTGTCCTCAGCCTCTTCCTGCTACAAGCCCATGGTCAGTTGCAATTTGTCCAGCTGCCTACTGCAGGAAGTCAGAATCATTAACAAACCTCAGTGTTTCAAATAAAATTTCCCCTAGAATAGCAACTGTATCAGCTTGAATATCAACTATAATTATTCTGATTACCTTATTTTCCATCCTGAAAAATCTTTGAGAACACTTTTCACTATTTCTTTGTCATTTCAGTACAATAACCAGATTCAATCAAACCAAATCCACGAAAATCCTGAGAAATAAGTTTTATTGCTGAGAAGGACATTTGTTGCATCTTAAGGGGGCACCACCAATTCTGAAAATAGCACAAACACCTAGCAAAACACAAAGGTTCCCTATAGCGTGAAGTCACCCATGCCTAGGGCATGGGGTGGTCTTGGAGGGCTCTGGATACACACGTTGGCAACAGTAAACATCTACACCGGGCTGCAAAGTATAAGATCTTTATCTATTTTTTTATAAACCTTCCATTTTCCAACAAGGATTTGGGTGGCTTAGAAAGGATTTTATCTGTGGAAATGTTTGATGGAAGTTAGTTAAGAGTATTAAGTGACTGGAAACCTCAAAAAGCCTGGGATGGACAATAATTCTGCATGCAACATCTGCTGGATAATGTGGGCTTTTCTTGTTTCAAAAAGATGCAAGTAAAAAGGTTCCATTCTAAGAGGCTTCCCGTCAGTGAATAAACTCCCATTATTCTCCTCTATACATCAATTTTTAATTTCCACTGATATTTTTATCTTATTTTGTCTATTAGTTGTCAGTTTCTTTTAAAGGTAAAGCAATCTACATTCTTCTGATTCTGGTGGGTACAGGATTCAGCATTTACATGTAAATAGGTTCAAGCTAGTAGATCTTTGCATTTTATATACTACTGAAGAGAACAGAACTTAATTAGGTCTCCCTTTCACATGCTTCACAGCTTGTCTCTTTACTAAATCACTGCTTTTGCCATTTGCTTATATGTCATACTTCTGCCATCTTCGGTGTTTCTTTCCAGCCCATAGTGAGACATTTACTCTAGCTTTGATGAGGTACAGCCAGTGGGGCTTGTTGGTTGGTCAACACTTTGGACAAAACAGACGGGAAAGCAAAGAAGTGTGTAACATAAGATATGCAGAAATTTGGATTGCTCTAATTAATCATGGTTCACAGTTGACAAAATATGACAATAATTTATGTGACCCTTAGAGAAACAATCTGGAACTTTAGCGCCCTGGGAAATCTTTTTCATTTTTGCTCAGCTACTACTGAATTAAGGTATGTTATAAACTGCTACTCAGAAGGGCACTTCATAGTCAGAGTTTCCAGGACAAATCCCATACCATAAGACATCCCCCAAATCCATTCTTCTGGCTTCTCACCACATGCAGGGTTGAATCACCTACTGTAATAAGCACGATCCCCAAATAAAAGATGAGCGTGCCAATGCAGTGCATTTTGCCAATGTAGACAGCCTTCATAAGTCAATCAGATCTCTAGGAGGTTTATTTGTTAGGTTGAAATGTCTAAACTAGTTGCCTGTCTTGGAAAAATTTGATGGTGTATGTATTCCTTTCACTGGCTCTGCAGCCATAGGACTGGCAGCCTCTGCTCTTTAACGTGTGGCCTCCCCTCGAATGATGATGTAACTACTGGTCAGGCATTTTTCTTCCTATAAAAGGTGGGAGCTTATACATAGACGTACACCTCCAAGTTCCTTACCTCAGTAAGGCAGAGATCCCTGTGTAATGCAGTACAAGATCTCCAGAGCAAGCACAAACATAAGAAACATGATTCACTGGGGTTCCAAGAAAATATTACGATTTCTATTGATAGCTGATCTTAACTGTAAAAAAGAAAAAGCCTAATTCATTTTCAGTACAGAGACTGACACTAGTCTCCTTACTCAGTTCATATATCGGCAAGTCCCATCATATAAAGTAGGTAAGGTGAGAGTTCCACATCCTGGAGAGATTATCCTTGGATTCTCACACATTTGCTTTCAGCGTATTGCCAGGCATTGTAGTTAAACAGATTGATGGATTACCTAGTTTTGATTACTGCACAAAATAAACACATGCCTTAAAAAAGTTCTATAAATAAATCATGGATTAACAACAATACCAATAATGCAAGTAGAAACAACCAACAAGGAAAAGGAATGCTAACACCTATTTCTACTATTATCTCTTTGTCAACCACATAACAAGATAAGGACAATGATTATCTAATCAGATCTTCTGAGATAATGGCCACAGCAATTTGAAATATTCAAGATGACTATTTGAAATCAGGATTTACATCTACTGTCATTAACTATAGTTAATAAATTAAAGTTTAAATACTGTATTTCAAATTTAACTCCTCTTTAAGATTCATATTCTCATGTTTTATAATGTATATAATATATTAATATGGTAGGATATGTATGTGTTTTGTGAATGAATGAAAATGTATTGAGTATACATATTAAAAATGTTTAAGAGAGGGGGCTTCCCTGGTGGTGCAGTGGTTGAGAGTCTGCCTGCCGATACAGGGGACACGGGTTCGTGCCCGGGTCCGGGAAGATCCCACATGCCACAGAGCAGCTGGGCCCGTGAGCCATGGCCGCTGAGCCTGCGCATTCAGAGCCTGTGCTCTGCAACGGGAGAGGCCACAACGGTGAGAGGCCCGCGAACCGCAAAAAAAAAAAAAAAAAAAAAAAGTTTAAGAGATTGAGGGCACATTCAATATAGATTTTTTTCATATTCAAACTAAAGTGTAGTCAAGTATGAAAAATTGGTGAGATTCTAATTACTCAAGGTGTATAGCTCTAAAGTTATATATTTTTTTTAGTAAAAATTTAAACCTAATTACAATTAAGTGGTTTTTCTTTTTTTCAAGCTTGGAAACCTAAGATACTTTATAAGGATAGTCAGATTGAACACAGGTAATCACTAGTGGAGTGTCTTAACATTAACTTAATAACTTATCTAAGAGTAGAGGGAGGACCCCATTTTCCACACAGAAACTTTATACTATCTTCAAACCAAAACTAAACCAAAATCTATAATCAACAGAACATTAAAACTAAGCCTTTTAATGTGAACTTGGGTGGATGTGATCTAGGAATGGAGTGAGATACATTGTAATGTGGTGCCCACTGGACCAAACTATCACCCTAACTTCATCACTGGGTAATAACAATGCTGTCACCTGCAAGCATGCCATAAAATTAAGGTGAGTAGTAGCTGTAACCTCTACCTCCTGGGCACTTTCTAATGTTAAAGCTCATTTTACCCTCACATTAGACAAGGAAGTAGCCGCTATTGTGTGCATTATACAGATGAGGAAACTGATGTTTAAAGTGATAGATTTCACAAGCCAATAAATGTCAGCAAAATATTGGAATCCATTATTAGAGATTTCGTTCCATCAGAAGCAGAAGCAGATGTGAAATTCAGGGAAACAAATATTCCTTCAATATGACAGAGTCCAAAAGAATTTTGTCTGTCAAATATTCGAATGGGGGTGCTCCCAGAGAATGACTTTTTTCTTTCTAGAGATGGATGTGATGGATAATTTCTATTTAGTGATTTTTCTAGAGGGGGATTCAGATGTTGGATAGGGCTTAGGAGTAGATGTTGTTTTTCACTGTCCTCACTCTATGATACAATAATTTTATCCCACAAAACCTTTTTTGAAGCTTCAACGTTTTCTGGAGCTAAGGGGGATTATGTTTATTATTATATTTATTATTATAACCACTCACACCAATATACAAAAATAGCCTAAGACAAAATTATAATGGATTGGCTAATTCACAATTTAAAAGGGTATTCATTTGCTATGTAGCTTTGACAAAAAAGTTCATTGTTTCCTTCCCTTTGAAGCTCAGGAACTAGTTATTGCCATGATAATTAGGAATAATGCACCTAGAGCAGGTAAAGGACTGAATGTGATTCTGTGTTCTACCTTTATAAATAGCTCTAAAAAAGTAGGCACTTTTTTTTCAAGTTATGAGGATGCAGTTGTCATATTTAAAATTATACAAGATTTTTCTATACACATTTATACATAACAGTATAGTTTTATTACATATACATACAGGTAGGTTAATACATAATATATACACACATTCAAACATATAACACATATGCCTTTATAAAATCATAAGGACTAAAAACAATCTATCAAGAACTTTGAAGGGTCTAAAATTTTACCCTACTTGCAAGGTAACAAATTAACCTACCAGTTTCATGGATGCTGGCAGAAGATCCAAGACTCCTGGGTCTGAAACAAAAGATAGTTTATTACTCATAGTAATAGCAATAGCCAAAGTATCACAATTTTTCCACCAATTCCTGACCCCCAAGACATATGGGACAATGCAAAGAAGGCCAGGTGACACTTTCTTCTGCATGTGCACTAAGCTGTATTAGGAAAGAGGATCCCTGAGTTTAGGGGAAGCAAATCTTTTATAACAGGCAGTAACATTGTTTTTATTGTACTGGACAGTAATCAAAACCCTGCCCTTTCCTCAGGAGGGAGCACAATTTCTCTCTTCCAAGGCTGTTTGCTACACTAATATCCTTGAAGAGATATTCCAGAACAAAGGGAACAAAGGGAGTCAGTGCCTCTGTTCATAAGACATGTGGAAATGCAGGAGATGCATGGAGAATTGTCTGCCAACACCACCAGAAATACTTATTGCCAGCATTTGGTTTGAGAAAGGGCACATGGCACAGTGCTTGTGAAAATCATCTGGCCTTTGATCCAGTAATGGCCAAACATAACATTAAGACAAGGCAAATGTATGGACTTTTCCACATCACATTTGCTGGAAAGCACGTTTCCTATTCAGGAGTCGCTCTGACACACTTGACACTGGAGAGCATCACAACTGGACTTGTGTCTGCATAGCTTGCTGTCAACCTGCCTTCTGAGCCCCCGCAGAATGGTGAGTAGTGGAGCATTAAATACCAACAATCTGGGTATCAGAAGGGCTTAATCTTTTTAAGCTCCACAGGGATCTGGGTGAGCATCAAAATAAGCACACTAAATGTGACTTCCACTGACTCTTTAGGCAAAAACGGCTAAAACAGCAGTGAGAGCATCCGAGGCTCAGGAGTGTTTGTCTTATAAATGGCATATTAAGACATCTTCCTCTAAGGCAGCAACATGGGAAAGTCAGTGCCAGACTCCCCAGCAGGCTGCCATGCACTCCCTCAGGGCACCAGCAAACGGGAACTAAATGGAAACAGTCTGAAAAGCCCACATTCAATGAATTTATCCACGAATTTACAGAGATCTAGAATTGAAGTATTTTCAATTTTTGGCTTATATTGTACTCTTGTGATATTTTTAAAAATACTCTTTTACTCGAGTTACATAGTATGGTGGTGGTTAGGTGCTGCAGGGCATAATTTTTTTTTTTTTTTTTTCAATTCTTATGGTCTCTGAATATGGCCCAGAGTCCTGTGGAGGGAGCATAAGTTCTGAACTGTCCAGGATTTGAATCCTGATTCTAGGCAAGTTACTTATCCTTCAGTTTCCTCACTGATAAGTACAAATAATTATTTATTCATATAGGACTGTTGTGAAGATTTAAAGAAAAAGCTCATTTAAAACACTCAGTATAATAAAAACAAATGTATATAACAAAACAGAAACAGATTCACAGATATAGGAACAAACTAGTGGTTGCCAGTAGAAAGAGGGATGAGGGACTATGAAATTAAGAGGTACAAACTACTATGTATAAAATAGATAATCATCAGGCTTCCCTGGTGGCGCAGTGGTTGAGAGTCCGCCTGCCAATGCAGGGGACGCGGTTCGTGCCCCGGTCCAGGAAGATCCCACATGCCGTGGAGCAGCTGGGCCCGTGAGCCATGGCCGCTGAGCCTGCGCGTCCGGAGCCTGTGCTCCGCAACGGGAGAGGCCACAACAGTGAGAGGCCCGTGTACCGCAAAAAAAAAAAAAAAAGTAATAAAAAAATAGATAATCATCAAAGATATATTGTACAGCACAGGAAATATACCTATTATTTTGTAATAACTTTAAATGGAGTATAATCTATAAGAATATTGAATTGGTATGTTGCACACATAAAACTAATATATTAATAATGTTTTAAACCAACTATTCTTCAATAAACAAGGGAAAAAAAGTCAGTGACAAACTTGAAGTATGCTAAAGAACCAGTTCTAATTTTTTTTCTGAAAACGGTAAATAGAGAAAGAATCAAGTATTCCACCTGCTTTTACTATACAACCTCAGGATAACCAAATATCCTGAGGTTTATTTTTATAAAATTATCCCAGCTAACAAATAACAGAGAAAGAATTAGAAGATCACCATTTTGCAAACCTCCAATAAAATAATGGATCTAGATAGGTAAATAATCAATGGCTATTAACATCACACAAAGAAAAGTGTACACTATGTGCCTCCTGTTGGAATTATGAAATACATTCTATGAAGTATTTTTTGCCAAAGCATCGACCTAAGTCAAATCAAGATTCTGCATATAACTCAGTTTATGGGAAATACAGTGGTAGAAGAACATGTTAAATATTACCATAGAGTTGGCAATCAACAAAATCCAGAATGTGAGAAATACTACAGAACATCACTAGTGACTCTATTTCTTTACAAATAAATTGTAAGGAAAACAAAAAGGGAGGAGACGCTATAGTTTAAAAAAGATCTGAGAAACATAAAATGTAATGTGTGGATGTTGTTTGAATCTTGATTCAAAAAAATACTGTAAAAACAAATTTATGAGATAATTAGGAATATTTGACACTGGGCTTTTTTGTTTGTTTGTTTTTGTTTTTTTTTTGCAGTACGCGGGCCTCTCACTGTTGTGGCCTCTCCCGTTGTGGAGCACAGGCTCCGGATGCACAGGCTCAGTGGTCATGGCTCACGGGCGCAGCCGCTCCACGGCATGTGGGATCTTCCCGGACCGGGGCACGAACCCGTGTCCCCTGCATTGACAGGCAGACTCTCAACCACTGCGCCACCAGGGAAGCCCCTGGGTTTTTTTATATGGAGAAATTATTACAAATATTCATGTAGATTAAAAAAACAGTATAGAGTATAACACATCGTCAATACTTAAGATAGCCTTATGGGGTGGCCCGATACCCATAGCCTGCCTTTTGTTTGAATTTGAGCCACTAATTCTGTGGAGCTATAGGCTTTTATGTCAGTGGCCATGCCAACTAAATACTCAGATTGCCCAACTTAGACTAAGCTCGGGGAAAACAATAGTTGATAAAAACTGCCAGAGTCACTTCCTCTCCTGAAACTATAAACTTCTGTTATAGTGCTGTGTTTATGTTGTAATCGTCTGTGTAGTGAGTGCGGGGAGGAGAAGTCATTTGAGAGGAGCTGTGGTAGCCCCTGAGGTATGAGATACACACAGAAATGTGCTGATGAACCGAAATCCATGAGGTGTCCCTTGGTGTCAGCTGTACCCCATCAGCAGCAAAGATGTGTGCATGTATGTTTGTGATTAGCAAAAATGCTTTAATGTGGATATAATTACCATATGCCCCACAGATGAAATAACGTCTCTAGCCCACATTATCTGCCCACATTTACAGTACAATCTAAACAGCGTTAAGTACTGTGGTTTATTTCATCAACACAGGCCCTTCTCTCTGAACACAGACCCACTTCCAGCTCTTCACTGGGTGAGTGGAGTTTGTAAACTCCTCTTTTATAGTCCCATGCAGCCTTCCACTTTAAAATATGCCTTTGTTTGAACAATTACTGTTGTTTGTATTTTATTTTAAATCCCCATGTGGAAAAATATGCTTAGATACAGCTTACTGGACATGTTTTCGAAAGATGCATTAATAAGAGAAATGTGATTCAAGTGTGTCAATGCAGGCTTATTTGGAAGATGGTTCTGATTAACTAAGTACAATATCCTACATATGTTATGTGGCATGAAAATGTATTCCATTTTATTCTGAATGTTATGATATTTGATTCATTTTTGTCAAATAATGAAGTAAATAATGTCAAATAATGAAGTAAAATAAGACATGAATGATATCATCTGTTTTACAATATTAATATTTCTTCAATAATCACCTCTGAAGATATAGTTAAAAGGTCTGTTGTCAAATTTATTAACACATTCTTCACCTAAAACTGGTACAGCTGACTCAAAATGGGAAATATTTTTTCTATGTACTTTAAAAAATTCTACAGCCATACATGTTTCAATGCCTTGCACTAAGTCAGTGTTCAAATGATGAATCAATGAATGAGGATCCAGAATAATGGTTAATATCCTACTATTATGCTACATATAACACATCATAATATGAAACATTTCTCTGGAACTTCCCCCAATTTTTCTTCTTGGTGGTTTAAATATTTATGATATTCCTACATCATTTTGCCTCATCTTCTTCCTTTCTTCCCCTTTATTTCCTTATTTGCTTTTCCATTCACTCTTCCATCCCTCCATAGCTTCACACCCTCTTTTACTCTCTTTCTCCCTCCTTCTCTGTCTTCATTCCTGATTTCTTCCCTCTCTCACTTCTCCTCTTATTTATAAATTCTTTCAGGGCAAGGATCACAGTTGATAAGTATCCAAGACTGCCTATTTATATTTTACTTACAGACACTACAAGTGATGACTACCTGTGGTTTTATATTATCCATGTGTCTATTAATTCCATTATTCTAAGTAACACAAGGTTGACTCACCTGACTATGGACCTGAATCTTGCCTAGGACAACTTATGGAAATAATTTGAAAAGTTAGGCATTTAATTCTAATATTCTATTAGTGGATTTGAGAAATAAGAAAATCTCTTTGCAGTAATAAATCAATCAACAATACCCCCTTTGGGCTGAAATATGAATCTTTGCAAAGCCCAAAGTCATAAAGGAATACCCTTGGGCTTAAGTTTTACTGTTTAAGATGAATGCCAAACACTGTCTACATTTATGATATTGCAGGGAGAGCTTGCTTTGGTTACACATGATGTTTGAACGTGGAATCAGACTTAATTAGGTGACAGTATTGATGTAATTTTATTTTTATTGAGTAAAAACATACATTATCTCTAGTTTCTTACCCTTATTCGTGAGATCCATCAGGAAGTGTTCAGTAGTAATAACACCAAGTTGAAATCGTCTATGAAGAACTGCAGGTTGCCCCCTAACATGACCACCAGAACTCATATTTTCTTTTATATTGAATTTTATAAAGTTTATTTGGCTGTAATATCCTAATTCCAGTATGAATTTTTCCTACATAGTTCTTTACAAATGTTTTTAAGGAAAGGACCTCCAAGGAAATTAAATTCAATTTAGGAAGTACTTACCAAGAACATATTTGTAGTCAGGTTATAAAAGTGACACTGGGGGGGTGGAGTCAAGATGGCAGACTAGGAAGATATGGAGCTCGCAGCTCCGCACAACTAGGGAAACTACCCGGCACTGGTGGGGGACCACGTACACCTAAGGGGACTGGAGGAATCCCCCATGCACGAGGTAGGACATGGTGGGGAGAAGTGGAGGTGGGACAGGATTGGCAGCCCTGAGGGGTGGCTGGGGGAGGGGAGGGATTCCCACGCCCAGAGGGGTCCACCCATGGTTAGGAGATCAATGGACACAGGGGGAGACCCTCAGGAGGGCAGAGGATTGGAAGGGATTGCTGCCAGCGTTTCCCCTGCCCACTGGGCCCCGGGGAGCCTGCTGAGGTCTGGGGCCTGATCCTCTGCCCACCTAGGCCCCCTCCAGCCACGTGGGTCCTGAGGGAGTGGGAGGGAGGGAGGCGAGAGGAAAAGTAAAGGCCAGACTGACTGGATGGGGCCCCTGAGAGGCAGCTGAAGGAGGGGAAGGATTCCCACACCTGGAGGGGCCCACCCATGGTTAGGGGATCCACACAGACAGGGGAGACCCTTGGAAAAGTGGAGGATCAGAAAGGAATGTGGCCAGCAGTTCTCCTGCCCACTTGGGCCCCGGGGAGCCTGCTGAGGTCCCTCAGGCAGCACTGAGCCTAAGCCCTGCCCAGGCACCCCTACCCAGGGCCTTACCTCTACACACAACACTGTGAGACTCCCTCTGACCCTGCTGGGCCTAAGCCCCGCCCAAACACCCCCACCCAGGGCCTTACATCCTAACTCTGCACTCTGAGGCCCCCCTCCTGTGGTACTGCCTTTCCCTGCTGCTGCATGGGTCCTGAGCCTAGACCACACACCTGCCCTAAATCCTGTCCCTGCCTAAGCTCAGCTCCTGCCTAAGCTCTGCCTCCCCAGAGCCGAGGGCTTTTCCAGTCTTTTTTTTTTTTTTTTTTTTTTTTAGATTGTGGTTCTATTTTACCTTATTGTTGTTGATTCATTTACCTTTTTACTTTTTCTAATAAATTTCTTATTTTTCTAATTTTATTTTATTCTTTATACTTTGTTATTGTTCTTCTACTTTTGGCTTGTTCCCCCCCACGCCCCACCTTTTTTTCTTTTTTCTGTTGTGGTTCTGTTTTGCCTTCTACTAGTTGTTTCACTTATATTTTTATTTTTCCTAATATATTTTTTATCTTTCTAATTTTAGTTTATTTTTTATTCTTTGTTATTGTACTGCTCCTTTCTCTTTTTTTTTTTCTTTTCTTTTGTTGTGCCATGTGGCTTGCGGGATTCTTGGTTCCCAGGCCAGGGGTCGGGCCTGAGATCCTGTGGTGGGAGCTCCAAGTCAAAACCGCTGGACTAACAGAGAACCTCAGGCCCCAGGGAACATTCATTGGAGTGAGGCCTCCCAGAGGTCCTCATCTCAGCACCAAGATCGGCTCTACCCAACTGCCTGCAAACTCCTGTGCTGACCCCTCAGGCCAACAACCAGTAACAGGAATAGAGCCCCATACATCAAAAAAAATGAGATGACAAAAACATATGTCACAGACGAAGGAGCAAGGTAAAAACCTATAAGACCAAATAAATGAAGAGGAAATAGGCAACCTACCTGAAAAAGAATTCAGAGTACTGATATTAAAGATGATCAAAAAACTCAGAAATAGAACAGAGGCATGGATCGAGAAAATACAAGAAATGTTTAACAAAGATGTAGAAGAACTAAAGAGCAAACGATAAACAACACAATAATTGAAATGAAAAATACACTAAAAGGAATCAGTAGTAGAATAACTGAGGCAGAAAGAGTGAGTAAGTGAGCTGGAAGATAAAATGGTGGAAATAACTGCCGAGGAGCTGAATAAAGAAAAAAGAATGAAAAGAATTGAGGACAGTCTCAGAGAGCTCTGAGACAATATTAAACACATCAATATTCAAATTATAGGGGTCCCAGAAGAAGAAGAGAAAGAGAAAGGGTCTGAGAAAATATTTGAAGACATTATAGTCAAAAACTTCCCAAACATGGGAAAAGAAATAGCCACCCAAGTCGAGGAAGTGCAGTGAGTCCCATATAGGATAAACCCTAGGAGAAACAGACCAAGACATATATTAATCAAACTAACAAAAATTAAATTCAAAGAAAAAATATTAAAAGCACCAAGGGAAAAGCAACAAATAACATGCAAGGGAATCCCCATAAGGTTATCAGCTGATTTTTCAGCAGAAACTCTGCAGGCCAGAAGGGAGTGGCAGGATATGTTTAAAGTGATGAAAGGGAAAAACCTACAACCAAGATTATCCAGTAAGGGTCTCATTCAGATTCGACAGAGAAATCAAAAGCTTTACAGACAAGCAAAAGCTAAGAGAATTCAGCACCAACAAACCAGCTTTACAACAAATGCTAAAGGAACTTCTCTAGGCACGAAACACAAGAGAAGAAAAAGACCCGCAAAACAATTAAGAAAATGGTAATAGGAACATACATATCGAAAAAAAATCACCTTGAATGTAAATGGATTAAATGCTCCAACCAAAAGACACAGACTGGCTGAATGGATACAAAAACAAGACCCATATATATGCTGTCTACAAGAGATCCACTTCAGACCTAGGGACGCATACAGACTGAAAGCGAGGGAGTGGAAAAAGATATTCCATGCAAATGGAAATCAAATGAAAGCTGGAGTAGTGATACTCATATGAGACAAATAAAGACTGTTAAAATAAGGAAGGACACTACATAATGATCAAGGGATCAATTGAAGAAGAAAACTTAACAATTATATTTATGCACCCAACATAGGAACACCTCAATACATAAGGTAAATGTTAACAGCCATAAAAGGGGAAATCGA
This sequence comes from Mesoplodon densirostris, assembly GCF_025265405.1. Taxonomy (NCBI): domain Eukaryota; kingdom Metazoa; phylum Chordata; class Mammalia; order Artiodactyla; family Ziphiidae; genus Mesoplodon; species Mesoplodon densirostris. The sequence goes on along the minus strand of NC_082661.1, from coordinate 86,407,493 downwards.
CAGTAACATAATGATAGTGGGGACTTTAACACCCCAACTACACCAGTGGACAGATCATCCAGAGAGAAAATAAATAAGGAAACACAAGTTTTAAATGACACAACAGACCAGATAGACTTAATTGGTATTTATAGGACATTCCACCTGAAAGCAGAAGAATACACTTTCTTCTCAAGTGCACACAGAACGTTCTCCAGGACAGATCACACCTTGGGTCACAAATCAAGCCTCAGAAAACTTAAGAAAATTGAAATCATGTCAAGCATCTTTTCTGACCACGATGCTATGAGATTAGAAATCAATTGCAGGAAAAAAAAATGTAAAAAAAAAACACATGGAGGCTAAACAATATGCTACTAAATAACCATGAGATCACTGAAGAAATCAAAGAGGAAATCAAAAAATACCTAGAAACAAACGACAACAAAAACATGATGATCCAAACCCTATGGGATGCAGCAAAAGCAGTTCTAAGACAGAAGTTTATAGCAATTCAATCTCACCTCAAAAAGGAAGAAAAATCTCAAATAAACAATCTAACTTTATACCTAAAGCAACTAGAAAAAGAAGAACAAAGAAAACTCTGTTAGTAGAGGAACGAAACCATAAAGATTAGAGAAGAAATAAATGAAACAGAAACGAAGAAGATAATAGCAAAGATCAATAAAACGAAAAGTTGGTTCTTTGAGAGGATAAACAAAATTGATAAACCTTTAGCCAAACTCATCAATAAAAAAAGGGACAGGACTCAAATCAATAAAATTAGAAATGAAAAAGGAGAAATTACAACTGACACTGCAGAAATTAGAACACTGCCTAACACCATACACAAAAATAAACTCAAAAGGGATTAAAGACCTAAATGTAAGACCAGACACTATAAAACTCTTAGAGGAAAACATAGGAAAAACACTCTGTGACATAAATCACAGCAAGATCTTTTGTGACCCACCTCCTAGAGTAGTGGAAATAAAAACAAAAATAAGCAAATGGGACCTAATGAAAGTTAAAAGCTTTTGCACAACAAAGGAAACCATAGGCAAGATGAAAAGACAACCCATGGAATGGGAGATAATATTTGCAAATGAAGCAACAGAGAAAGGATTAATCTCCATAATATACAAGCAGCTCATGCAGCTCAATATCAAAAAAACAAACAACCCAATCAAAAAATGGGCAGAGACCTAAATAGACATTTCTCCAAAGAAGACATATCGATGGCCAAGAGGCACATGAAAAGATGCTCAACGTCACTAATTATTAGACAAATGCAAATCAAAACTACAATGAGGTATCACCTCACACTGGTCAGAAAGGCCATCATCAAAAAATCTACAAACAAATGCTGGAGAGGGTGTGGAGAAAAGGGAACCCTCTTGCACTGTTGGTGGGAACATAAATTGGTACAGCCACTGTGGAGAGCAGTATGGAGGTTCCTTAAAAAACTAAAAATAGAACTACCATATGACTCAGCAATCCCACTCCTGGGTATATACCCTGAGGAAACCATAATTCAAAAAGACACATGTATCCCAATGTTCACTGCAGCACTGTTTACAGTAGCCAGGACATGGAAGCAACCTAAGCATCCACTGACACATGAATGGATAAAGAAGATGTGGTACATATATATAATGGAATATTACTCGGCCATAAAAAGGAACAAAATTGGGTCATTCGTAGAGATATGGATGGACCTAGAGTCTGTCATAGAGAGTGAAATAAGTCTGAAAGAGAAAAACAAATATTGTATATTAACGCACATATGTGGAATCTAGAAAATTGGTACAGATGAACCTATTTTCAGGGCAGAAAAAAACACAGATGTAGAGAATGGACATGTGGACATGGGGTGGGCAGGAAGGGGAGTGTGGGATGAATTGGGTGATTAGGTTTGACATAAATACACTACCATGTGTAAAACAGATAGCTAGTGGTAACCTGCTGTATAGAACAGGGAGCTCAGCTCAGTGCTCTGTGATGACCTGGATGGATGGGATGGGGTGGGGGAGGGATGTCCAGGAGGGAGGGGATATGTGTATACATAGAGCTGATTCACTTCATTGTACAGCAGAAACTAACACAACATTGTAAAGCAATTATACTCCAATAAAAAACATAAATGAATAAAAATAAAATAGGGGCAAAAAGAAAAAAATAAATAAAAGTGACACTGGAAAGAAGATGATGAACTAGGAAGTTTCAGTCCCTTGTTCCCTGACCAAGAAAATGAGATAACAACAATATAAGGACCAAAATATGCTTGTGAGAACTCTAGAGACCAACTGAGAAACTACAGGACCCAGGCCAATGTTTCACCAAGAAGGGATTCTAGTGAAAGGGGCACTGTAACTTCCACCTTGGTCTTTTAGATCCTCAGCTCTGGGGGAAGCCAGCCCCCATGTTGTCAACACGGTCAAGCAACCCTGTGGACAGGTCTAGGTGGAGAGGAACTGAGACCTCCTGCCAATAGCCACTGAGTGAGTCAATGGTGAGTGAGTCATCCTGTAAGTGGATTCTCCAACCCCAGTCAAGCCTTCAGATGACTGCAGCCTCAAATGATATCTGATGGCAAACTCATGAGAGACCTAAAGCCAAAACTGTCTAGCCACATTGCTCTCAAACTCCTGACTCATAGAAACCATGAGAATACATTATGTAAGACACTAAATTTTAGACTAATTTGTTATACAACAATAGATAACTGCTAGATAACAATAGATAACTGTATTCCCCCCCCCCCAATTCATATCTTGAAGTCCTAACTCTCTACCTCAAAATGTGACTTTATTTGGAGACAGATCTTTACAGAGTAATCAAGTTAAAATCAGGTCATTAGGGTGGGCCTAATAAGACTGATCTCCTTGTAAAAAGGGAAAATTTGGACACAAACATGTACACAGGGAGAATAATACTATGTGGAGTTGAAGACAGAGATTAGGGTGATGCTTCTATAAGCCAAGGAACAGCAAAGATTGGCAGCAAACCATAAGAAGCTAGGTGAGAGGCATGGAACAGATTCCCTCTCACAGTGCTCAGAAGGAAGCAACTCTGCCAATGCCTTGATTTCAGATATCTAGCCTCCGGAACTGTGAGGCAATATGTTTATGTTGTTTAGTTAAAAAAAAAAAAAGACACCAAATATTATGTATTGATACTAATATCCTCATCTTTTTAAACTCTCCTCATACTGAAGATGCTGATAGCCTAGAAACTACATTTCCCAGGTTCCCTTGAAAGTAGGTTCCATAAGTTCTGACAATGAGAAGCACTCCCAGAGGTCTACAGAGCAGATGAGTAGGATGAGGCATAATTCTCCTAGTGGCTGCTGTAGTCAGGTATATGGGCTTCCGCATGGGGCCTTGGTGGGTGCATGGAATTTGGTGTCTTCCTGAGAATTGTCCACTTTGATACTACCTGCAATTGAGGTCACTGGTGGTGGTTCTCCTGTGATCTCTGCTGTTTTGAGTTGGCTAAAAGTGGCACCCCTGACCTTCACTCACCAAGTCTCTCAACCTCTGAGTTGTGCAAGTCTCTGTATCCTTTTATTTAAGCACTTCCTGTTGAATCCATCTAGAATGGTCCAGTTTTACTGACCAGTCCCTGACTGGTCAGGGCAAAGGACACGCATTGCCATTGTCCTTTAAGATCAGGAAAAATGAGAAACACTAAGCATTACGATATGAGGCTGAAGAGTATAAACGGCATATGAGTGCTATAAACAAATTGCTAAGAAGCTTCAATTCTAGAAAATATATCTGTTAGTGGAAATCAGCAGAAAGTTCATGAATAACTTATCTGTGGAGAGCCTTGTAAGATGGGAGGTTCTGATGAATAGGTAGGGAATTGGGGTTGTAAAATGCTTCAGGTGTATATAGTATTGAGTAAATGACTTATTAAATAAATAAATGATTACTTTGTTCTAGGTCTAGGAATTGTTAGCTATGTCATGTCAGTTAATTAAGCAAACAACCTTCCATCTGTAAAATGGAGATAATAACCCCTACCTAGTAGAACTGTTGTGAAAATAAGAGATAAGGCCTACAACACCAAGCACAGGGTGAGTACTGAACAATTAGTAGCCATGGCAGGAGGTGAAAGGCACCATTCTAAATAAAAGAAGTAGCGGCAGTAGTGATATGGAGGAAGGACCTCGTATATTAGGAAAATAGGGTCTGGCAAGCTTGGCAGGGAACACACTGGGAGCAGAAGATGAATCTGTTACTATTGGTGGTATCATGTTTTATCTGATCTCTTCTTTGCTCAATATATCCTCATGGTGATCATTAACGTCGCAGTGATCAATAAACATTTGTATCTTAATTTCATTCTAGGACTGTGGCAGCAGATTCAAGAGTTTTCCCAAAAATCTTCCAGTGGACTGCTGATAGGAAAATGAAAGTTCCTGTTCAAAATCAGCATGATTTTGATTAATCTCAGCAGTTAATAGCATTAAAAAGACCTCTTAGACAGTCTTTATTACAATTTTCCATATAATCAGCATACATGATGTAAAACATAAAAACACAAAGAGAAGTGAGATTTTATGTATTTTGTGACTCACAAACTGATTTAACAAAATATGCCAAACTAAAAGCGGTATGGAAGTAAAGCAATATTAGCAAAAGTTAATATTTTATAATATCTTATAAAAATATGTGGCATATAAAGTTTTGTATTTCTCTTTAAATTTCCTCCACATATTTATTTTCACTAATTCTCACCAATTTTTCTTAAAGATTATGTTAATTATTTAATGTAGTTATGGTCAAACGGGTATTCAGAACTAATTTAGTATATTTATAAAAACAAAAGCCTTAGGGTGATGGGTTTCAGGTAAGTCTTCAGCAAATAGGCTCCTACTTTCAACTGAAGGAGGGGTAGAGCCCCTTCCCTTTCGTCTTTGGCTTCTAAGTTTCTTCTAGCTTTGATCGCTGCTGACCATCACAAATAACACGTCACGTGTACTATCATTACTGTCACCCTCCCTAACAAATATTGTTCTTAATTTTCTGTGTAAGACCTTGCAAAAAACAAATGATTTTAATTGTTAAAAGTATACATATCCATTTTAACCATGAATTAACTACCTTCTCTAAATAACAATATTGTTAATATTAACAGTAGATTTCTTAAAATGATATGTCCCTAATTTATCCTTTACTTTTTGGGGAGGTGGAGTAATTCATCTAAACATTTTAATTATTTGTGTGTAATGACAATGAGATACTCAGAAATATATCTTATTCATCACAGAGCAACATGAATGTTAAAATACCAACTGCTTAGTGAATCATTATTTTCTAAAAGTTTATTGGTGGATGTCTAATCTTTAACAGAATATTTTGGAATATGGGTTACAAATAGCTCTTTATAATTTGGACCACATAAATGACTATCAGTTAATAGCTAAAATACTAAATATACTATATTGAGAAACAAAGGAAATTAAATGCAGCAATGTCTCACATGTTCAGCATTTTGGGAGAAATTATATAAGTGAATTTTCTAGGATTAGTATGATTACTTTTTTAAGGAATCAATTGAAAAATGGTAACTGTTTTTATTTTTTCAGATTCTTAAATATTATATACTAAAACCATGGTCAGAATCATGCTAAATTCTAATATAAAACAATTCTGCCTATTCCCAGGATCAGTCTTCTGCTGACAGTTTGACTCTTAAGACAGCTGCACACTTGTGATCCACTGCTTCTAAGTTGCTATGATTTGAGAACCAAATTTCCAATATTGTTTGAATTAAGTATAAAAAAGGAATCAATGTGTTTTGAATGAGGGCCTGAAGGCTCTTGTAGGGAGGCTGGAATATAAGTAAATTATGTTATGATATACCCTAAAATATATATCATTTAGGTTATAGTCATTCAGTATGCAATTTTAGCACTGTGATGTATCTGCCCTTCTGTTGACCCAGAGCTGTCTTCCGCCCCACTATCCTTCTTATTTCTTGGTACTCTTCTGAATTTTGCAAATCTTTTAGACAACCGGGTTGTGCGTGTGTGTGTGTGTGTGTGTGTGTGTGTGTGTGTGTGTAAAGTACAGTGAGCTGTTGCATGTGTTTATACGTATGTGTGTACAGTGAGTGTCCATTGAAATATTTCAATTTACCATTTTATTCTCAGTTCTCCTACCAAGTATATTAAATATTTTACTATTTGTCATAAAATGATGTTATGGCACATGGACTCTAAGATTTAATACACTGTTTTTTGAAAAGGTTGAAATCTAGTATCCTGAGTCTCAAATATTACAGAAACTTTAAACAGTTTAGATTAGTTGGAGAAGGCTGGGGCATTTCTCAGAATATTATGTGCCTATATTACTCCTTAAGAAATGGACTTTCTGGGTAATGGCTGCAACACTTGACTCTGTTATATATCACACGAAGACTAAATAATTGAAAGTGAAGGAACCTGACCCTGGAAATAACAAAGACAAATTAGACAGAAGGTACTGATTTCTGATGTAACAGATGGCCACCTGATGGAACTGTTTTTATTTACAGAAAGTGAAGCCAAAGTACTTTATTTTTCAGAGGTACTTTTTAACAGCCCAACTATTAGATGAATATAGTTTTTAAAAGATTCAAAGCAAATGTTACTAGTCATTTGGAGTCTGGATATCCTAGTTCACAGGGTCACTTCTAAAACTTATATCTAGCCCTCTGATCAATGGATGTTGGCTCTGTATGTTTGGGGGAAAAAAGAACTCAGAGTGGCAGAATCACAAGCATCCTTTAACCTCAAAAGAGTAAACAGATTATTAAATATTCTACATCTTTTCCCTTCTCTTCCCAGGACGTAGTTATAAACACCAATATGTTCTTCTAAAAAATAATTTACCAGACTTAAGGCTTAATCTTCTGATTTTTCAAGGGAAGACAGAAGTCCAGATTTCATATATATTCCTCTTATTTTAAAACATTACCAATTTAAAGATTTTACAGCACTTCTTGGGCCAAGCAAAATAAATCCATAGGTTGGATACAGCCCATGACATGCCAATTTTTACCTATTTTCTTCTTAAGGATCTCAAGCCAAAATGAATACTCAAGTAAGTTCTCATGTAATAGCAAAAGGTTGTTTTAAATGTTTTTGAAATTATATCCAGAGGCAATGGCAACACAGCCTAGTGCTTTACAGCTCAGACTATGGAGTGAATTAGTCCAGGATGTAATCCAGGCTTTGCCACTCAGCTATGTGACCTTAAGGAAGGTCACTTAGGAAGTGCAAAGTTTCTAAGGAATTTCTTTGAGGAATAAATAATACTACATGTAAAGTGCTAGGGGCTGGCATATAGTGAGCACTTAATATGTATTAGTGACTTCAGTTATCAGACTAACTACAAACAAAAACGGTTAACATGCAGAAGTCCTGCAAAAGAAAGCATTTTAATTTAACAAGTTAGATTTTCTTTTTAATTAAGTGTTTTAAAATTGGGAACAAGCTATTCTCTGTTCTCTTTCTTCTCACTTGTAGTTTATTTTCTGACACCCATACTGGGGCTAGTTTAGAAACTGATGTAAACTCTGGGACATAAAGTTCCAGCTGACAACTCCTTGATGTGATTTAAGTTGATGGAGTAGTGCAATTAATGATGCCTAAATGGTTTAATGAGTTATGTGAGAAAATGAGTAACATCTTGCTATTATAGCAATCTCGAGTGCCAAGTGTAACGTGTTAATACGTTTAACTGTGAATGGACAATCAATGAATGAGAAACAGATATACTCTTCTGTTCTACTGTTGAAAGTTACAAAACATCATCTTTCTTCAAAAACTAAATTCCAGGCACACTGTATCATTTCTGGAAAATGATAGCTTGGCTTTCTGTAGAGAGACGTTTACTCCAATTTGATCTTCTAAAAATCCAAGCGCAAAAACCAAGATAAAGTGAAGCCTAAATGATCATGTTTAGGGATCTCATATGGTTTTATAAGTAAAACAACAACCGCGACAACAAAAACTGACTCTGGTAAATACAAGGAAGCTGAACTAAGCGGAGCTGATGCTATGTGATCCAGAAGTAACATCAGGAATTAACAATGAATGGAAGAAAAACCATCCAGATAATATTTGCTGTTTTCTTTCAACCTGCCTGGCTAAGGAATGTGGGTTAAATCTGCCCTGTCACATGTGCTGGAAGCACAAAGGGACGTTTCTCTGATATTCACTGTGAAGACCCGGTAGAGCCATGGGAGGGAAACTCACAAAAATGCGGGGCCCTCCTGCAGGTGCAAATTCTCAGACTGGCCACATTGAGCCTGTAGCAATTCATTAATTACAGTTCAGGTTTCCCTACCTTGGCACTCGTTCCTATGGAGGTGTCTGCTGGTGGGTTTCTGCTCTGGTACATAGTGATTCTATCTACCTGTGTGTCTCTCCAATTTGGGGAGCAGTGGTTTTTCCCCATGACCTCACTTCTCTGATGGATCTAAGAAGAGTTGCTGTTTTTTCAGTTTGTTCCGCTTTTTATTTGTTGTTAGGATGGAATGGCAACTCCTAAACTCTTTCCATGCTGGACCAGAAACCGTAAGCTTACGTAATCTCTTTTACCTTTGTGAAGATCAACAGCTGAATTTTCAAGATATAAAATAGTATCAAAATTTCCAGTTGGGATTTTTTTAGCACAACAAGAGATTATTCTTCACTGTGCATATGTAGAAGTAATAGTGTGTATTATTAATATTCATGTAATTTAAGGAATGAGGACATTTCTTAAAGTCAGGTGAGCCCAGCAGCAATCCGTTTTAAAACAGAAGTGGAAAACCCTGAATTGTGCTGGATCAGGTGCAGAAGGTGCAAATAAGTAGCACAGAGAGTGCTGTAGACCATTTCACCCGCCACTGCTGCTCCAGCAACTCTGCCTCAGCTCATTTGCACAGCTAAGGTGGTGCCCCTATGATCAGCTAAAGGGGGAGGGAAAAGCCTGAGTTTGGTTGACCAGTGACTGTAATATATAATATACGGAGGTAAATGAAAAATAGAATGCTGTTGCTCTACAGACTTACTCAAGGAAAGACTGGGGTGAGGGGAAGTTTCCCAAAGGCAGTGCTTCAGACAGTGCAGCTGCTCAGCTGAGAGAAATGGTCGGATATAGACATATAAACCAAATCAGAGGTAGTTTCAACTGGCTTAGCTGGTTGGTCAATGGTCTGGACACACCAAGATTGGAATATTGCAGATAGGGAAAGCTAGGGGAGAGGCATGTGGATGTGATCAAGACCAGTCTTCCTTTATTGGTCCAAGGAAGGTACTTCCACCTGCTTTTAGTGTTGGCAGGTAAAAGCTCACGGTTCCCTCCTTTGCCAGAGAACTGACCTCTGCCAAAAGGTTGCTGCTTTAACCTAAGTGTCCATCGACAGATGAATGGATAAAGAAGATGTGGCACATATATACAATGGAGTATTACTCAGCCATAAAAAGAAACAAAATTATTTGTAAGGAGGTGGATGGACCTAGAGTCTGTCATACAGAGTGAAGTAAGTCAGAAAGAGAAAAACAAATACCGTATGCTAACATATATATATGGAATCTAAAAAAAAAAAATGCTTCTGAAGAACCTAGGGGCAGGACAGCAATAAAGACGCAGAGGTAGAGAATGGACCTGAGGACGCGGGGAGGGGGAAGGGTAAGCTGGGACGAAGTGAGAGAGTGGCATTGACATATACACACTACCAAATGTAAAATAGATAGCTAGTGGGAAGCAGCCACATAGCACAGGGAGATCAGCTTGGTGTTTTGTGACCACCTAGAGGGGTGGGATAGGGAGGGTGGGAGGGAGACGCAAGAGGGAGGAGATATGGGGATATATGTATACGTATAGCTGATTCACTTTGTTATACAGCAGAAACTAACACAACATTGTAAAGCAATTATACTCCAATAAAGATGTTAAAAAAAAAAAAAAAAAAGGTTGCTGCTTTGCCTGGGAGGTTTACACTCCCCCTGTCCTCTGTGGGGAAGCCTTAAAACCAATGACTAATTTACATGGAAGTGAGTAAGTCAACTCCCTTGACTAAAGGAGGAAGCAATAATGGAGTGTGAGTTATGCTCCAGAGCTCCCCATGGGATCAGAGCGCTGGTAGATTCCAGCTGAGAACGTATTCTGTTTAGACTGTCACTCTGCCTTGTCCTGCTTCTCTCATTCCACTTCTCTTGAGAGCACTCCTTCAGTAAATCACACACGCACAAATACTTGCCTGTGGCTCTGACTCTTAACTGAGTGAGAGAGAGAGAGAATCAAGCACGATACCAAGAACTCTGGTTTGGGCAGCTGTGAGATTGTATTAAATGACAGTATTAAAATGACAAAGACTGGGAGAAGAACAGATATGGAATGAAGGAGAAATCAAAGTTTAGATTTGTCACATGTTACTTTTTGGACTGTCGAGTAGTTACATTTGGATTGTCAAGTAGTCTGATATGTGGATCTAGAGTTTAGAAGAAATGTTTGGGCTACAGAAGTAAAATTGGAAGTGACTGGCACAGTTTTCAGAGACAATCTCCTTGCAAAATTTATATAGAGGGAAGAGGAATTTCATCATGTGAAAGTTAGAAGTTAGGTGAAGTAGAAGGTTTTAAAAAGTCTAAGACGAAGCAGCCAGAGAGGGAGAAAGAAAACCGGAAGGGCATGTTGTCGTGCAAGCCCAGTGAGGAATGCCATGTGAAACAAGGGACATTTGCAACACTGTCATGATGCTGACATGTTAAATTAAGTGTGATGAGTACAGAATAATACAACCTGGCTTCTGTAGTAAAGAGGTTTTTGAAATTTCTTGAAAGAGAAATTTCATCGAAGTGATAGGAGACAGAAATGAGATTGGAGTGAGTTGGATTGTGTAAGTGGCGAGCCTGGGGGAAGCTTGTTGGTTGAAGGCTCTTCAGGGAAGTCTGGTTGTGAAGAGTGGCAGAGGGAAAGGACTATAGCTGGGATGATTGGTGTGGTCAAGTGAGGCAATTTTTTAGAGTGGAAATACTACTTTAATAATAACTAATAGCCATAGCTTTCCTACTATGTGCTTGACATGTAATAACATTTAATCCTCAGAACAACACTTTAAGGTACACTGTTATTATTAATCCTACCTATAAGTGAGGGAGTTTAGCCAGATAGTTAACAGTGAATCCAGGTCTGAAGCTGAGCAGTCTGACTCCTGGGCCCAGGCTCTAACCTCCATGTTATTCTCAAATATCAGACAATGTATATTGATGGGGATGACCTAGTAGAGAAGGAGAGATTAATGATGAAGAAATATACAGATGATCAGAAAGGTGATGTATGTAGGAATGTAGGAGACGAGACTGTTATAATAGACTAAGGACCTGTTCTCAGTTTTAATAAGAGGAACAAATATAGGTGCATATACTTAAGTAGGTTGTAGTTTTGGTGACGGGAAGATAAGGGTCTGAGGATTTTTATTTTCTCAGATCATAAACTGAGACTGAAGGTCAGAGGAGGACAGATGGAGTTTTCATGAAAATGAGAGGATACAAGGAAAGGTTTTAGTTACCCATCTCATAGGACAGGAAATATTGCAGGCTTTCCAAATAGTATTAAGAATGAATTTAGGGACTTCCCTGGTGGCGCAGTGGTTGAGAATCTGCCTGCCAATGCAGGGGACATGGGTTCGAGCCCTGGTCTGGGAAGATCCCACATGCCACGGAGCCACTAGGCCCGTGAGCCACAACTATTGAGCCTGCGCGTCTGGACCCTGTGCTCCGCAACGAGAGGCCGCGACAGTGAGAGGCCCGCACACTGCGATGAAGAGTGGCCCCCGCTCACCACAAATAGAGAAAGCTCTCACACAGAAACGAAGACCCAACACAGCCAAAATAAATAAATAAATTTATTTAAAAAAAGAATGAATTTAGAATGAAACCGGTCTACCCTCCTGTGCCCTTTCCACCAGCTATATTTAACTATTGAGAAGGTTGGTGGTTGACTGTTTCCAGAGTTGGAATGTTGGTAAGCTAGCACTGTGGAGGGAGAGATGGGCAAGCGAGTTGCAGGTGTTTGCAATAGATTGATTATAGCAAATGGCCATAGACTCTGCTCTGGATAAGAATGGAAGAGAAGATACGAGACAGTTGATGCACAGTGAAAAAAAACTGACTTAAAGAATGGTCATAATAGGGAAATCTGAGCAAGCAAACACGATACAGGTTGTGATGAGAAAATAAGAAACTGGACTGAAAGATCTTTAATGGAAGTGGTTTGGACTCATGGTCCAGGGTGTGACCATGAGAGTGGAAGCCTGAGATGAAAGGTAGGAGGAAAAGGCCAGTGGATTTTAGAAGGACCTGAAACTGAGAGGACACAGCAAATGTGAGGCAAAGGACCAGGTACTAGAGTGTTTCATTTAGGCTCACTTTTATGCCACCTAATGCTGATGGAAGGAATAGTGTTCTAGAAGCTACAGTACCGCCAACTCTATGGGAACCTCAGACCTTGACTCCTTTATTTGACTGCCTATGCCCCTCCCTCCTAATGGTTTAAATTTCATGACATCTCCCAACCACATCTTCCTCAGGTAAGAGGAAGACCTTGCCTTTCCTTTCTGTGCATCTCTGGCAGCCCCAATTTCTACTCTGGAAATTTAAGTCTGATCACCTGTGTAATAACCCTCTTTTAGGAATGTTCTCTTTATTTTGCACAGCAACACTTTGAGTTATTAATTATTACACATGTTTTATAGTTGAGAAAACTGAGGTTTAGATAACGTTAAGTAGCTTGCTGTTTTATTTTCTGTAAAGATCATCCAGACTTACAGGTGTTCTGTTTCCAAAACATTTGAAAACCACTAATCCAGAAAATATAGCTGCTGTAAGAAAAATGGTGTTTAGACTAAATCCAAGAATAATCAGTTGATAGACTAAAGTCCATGTTACTCATGGTGTTATTAATATTTTGTTCTTAATATTTCTAATTACTCATATCTAATCATACTGATATGGTGATAATCAGTTTGACAGTCTAAGGTCCATGTTATTCATAGTCAATGTTATTATTATTTTTAATAATGCCAGTGTAAAACATAGTTGCAAATTCTGAGGCATTGCTTCCATCTATAGGTGGGATCTGTGTTTGTTCCCCTTGAATCTGGAGGCTTCTGACTCACTTACAACCAATAGAATGCAGCATGTAGCAAAAATGACACTGTGTGACTTCTGAAGCTGTACTGATGTATTCGTTTTCTATTGCTGCTGGAACAAATCACAATAAACTTGAGGGCTTAAGACAACATAAATGTATTATCTTACAGTTCACAAGGTCAGAAATCTAAAATCAAATTCACTGGGCTGGGGTCAGTATTTTCTCCGAAAGTTCTAGGGTAGAATCAGTTTTCTATTGTAGAATCTGTTTCCCTGCCTTTTCTAGCTTCTAGAGTCATCTATACTCCTTGGCTCAGGGTCCCTTCTTCTGTGTTCAAAGCACATCACTCCAACCTCTGCCTCCATCATCTCATCCCCTTTATCCACCTCTGATCTCTTGCCTCCCTGATAAAAACCTTCGTGATTACATTTAGCACCTACCTAGATAATCCAGGGTAATCTCCCCAAATCAGAATTCTTAACTAACCACATCTGTAAATTTTCTTTTTCCATGTTAAAGTAATGTAGTCACAGGTTATGGGGATTAGGATGTGAGCATCTTTCTGGGGCCATTATTCAATTGGAAAAGGTCATGCAGATTCCACAAGGTTTTCTTGACATTCTTATGTAAGAGGTAAGACCATTAAGCTTGAAAAGTCACCCGTGGGTGTGGCAGACAACAGCCTAGCTGAGCTTGGAGCTGACTGCCAGTACCAGCTGGCCAGCCAGGTGAGGAAGCCATCTTGCATGTTCTGCCCATTTAAACTTTCGGATAACTGCATCCCCAGGCAACATCGGACTGCCACCGTGTGTTCTTAGAATTCAGTGAGTTTGTACCAGCGATGTGCTTTGAACATTACGTGACTTAAGGCTAGTTCATAAAAGATGACACAGCTTCTGCTTGGTTCTCTGTGGACTCTCACTCTTGGAACTCTACTGCCACACTGTAAAGAAGCCCAAACCATCCCACAAGGAGAGACCACATGGAGAGGTTACGTGTGGGTGTTTGAACTTGGGGCTGCCAGTGATGCATGGAAATGAGTCCCAGCTGACAGTCAGCATTAACCATGGGACGTAGGAGTGAAGACACTTCCAAATGAATGCAGCCAAGTCACACCCAACCATCACGTCTCCCCAGCTGAACCCCAGATACCATGGAGCAGAGACAAGCCAGCCTCAATGTGTCCTACCTAAATTGCCACCCTACACAATCCATAAGCCACTACGTTTGGAGGGTTTTTGTTTGTTTGCTTTTTTTCACATAGCAATAGTTGTTATTACATGGAAAATAAACTCAGGACATTAAATCAAAGCATTTTTTTCAATCAACTCTTTCCCAACCCAATAAGAGAATAATTAAAAACAATAGGGAAATAAAATACTACATTACCTAATATCTGTGTAAATATAATACCCATTTTGCCCTTGAATGTTATAATATTGAATATTTACAGCCTTAAATACTGAATATTGTAAAAATTATAAGTGTACCTAAAGACTTTGCAATGAATATTTTATGGTCACTACTTGTATGCAAGGACAATTATATCAACTAGATTTATGGCCTTGGTCTGACTATCACAGGAACACATAACTTATTTGCTTCCCTTTCTCTGTTATGTTTCACACGGACAAAAGTCACATTTATCTCAGAAGTTAAGTTGCTTATTAACATCACTGCACTGCTGGGATTTTTAAAAATTAAGAACGGTCAGGGGTAGAGCAGTGTTAATGTTAAAATTTTTTCTCCCCTTTTGAAGCACATACACTCTAAAAATTGTTTCTCTTAATATTAGCTTTAAAAGATACTTCATCATGTTTCCTTTTGAACTTTGGGAAGCAAAACAAAAAAACCCAATAATCTGCTCTTGATGGTTTCTTCTTTTAGATCCCTCAGGCCACTTCTAAAAATCTCCAAATAGCTTTGCAAAAACATTCTCTTGTTAGCAAATATTAATGTTATTGATATCAAAAGCATTAATATATCAAAAATATTATATAATAGATAATAGCATTTGTTGCAGAAATTAGCTTCTCCCAGCCTTAGGGGAAAAGAACACGGTGATAACACTAATACACACTGACATGAATGGTGTTAGGATTACATCATATGATGTACTGGGAGGTACTTGTAAAGTATATGCTAAGGCTGTCATTATTACTCTTGTGATTTAATCTTTCAAAATGCAATATTATGTGCCCCCTAGTGTTAATAAGGATAATCAACTCTCACTTGTCTTATGTAATATTGTTCACCATGTCTTCGTGTGTGTTTAAAATCCACATTGGGCATAGGTACAAGAGTAATATAGGAAATCCAAGTAAGAAAATAAGTAAAAAATACATTATTTGTCAGCAAGGAATCAAGTGTTGTCTGAACGTTTTTTAAGTACAAAAATATTTAACTTTGCCATCACTCCCTAAGCCACAATAACATATTATACTTTTTCAGTATTTCAAATAAATTTTAAACAAATTCACTCTTACCAGTGATGAAAAGAGAGAGGAGAGGGGATTCAGAGTTTTAGAATCCTCACTGAAGGAACACCAACCAAAGGTGTCTTCATTACCAGAAATGTAGGTACGGAGAGATCACCAAATATGAGTGGCAAATATGTGGATAGAAAATAGCTGATTATTTCGGACACAGTCTTTCTCTTGGCTAAGTATAATGCTTCTTGTTAGAGAACGAGAGGAAAATGTATTTTCAAGAAATAATATACTGAAGATTTTTAGTGGCTACCCAAAAATAGCAAGCTGGCTTTCCATTTATGGAAATGTATTTATTTAGAGAATAAACAACAGATTAATTACATACACACAAATGCATATATTGTGCATTTATACTATTGTTTTAGTCAGCTTGGGCTGCCGTAATACAATACCATAGACTGGGTAGATTAAAAAATAAACATTTACTTCTCACAGTTCTGGATGCTGGAAGTCTGTGATCAGGATGCCAACAGAGTCAGGTTCTGGTGAGAGCCCTCCTGCGAATGGCTGCCTTTATGCTGTGTCCTCACATGGTGGACAGAGAGTGAGAACCCTGGTCTCTTCTTATTCTAAGGACACTAATGCCATCATGGAGTCCCCACCCTCATGACCTCATCTAAACCTAATTACCTCTCAAAGGCCGCACCTCCAAATGCAACCACATTGAGGTCTAAGGCTTCCACATATGAATTTTGGGAGAACGCAAACATTCAACCCCTAACAACTATGTACTACCTTTTAAAAAATGAATTAACAATTGCTCCTTCCATCTTGCCATCTATTTTAATTTATATATCTAGTATCTATTTTGGGCTAGGCATCAACCCAGAACTCTAGTGCTTCTGCTATAGAAAACAGAGAATGCAGAGCACATTTTTTTTTTTTTTTACAGTATTAAAGTCATGATTAAGAATGGAAGGGAGCACGTTATGTCATTTTTTGCTTTTTGGTTTTAGGTTATTTTTAGATACCAAAGTTTATGTAATCTTTTCTGTAGTGGAGGTTAGCACTGTACTTCTACTGTTTTCAGAGACTGCAGAGGGGAACATAATTACCTAATTATTCACAAGCTGCCTGTAGGTAATACTCAAGTTGGCTGAAGGCAGAAACCTGGTAGCCTGGGATTTGGCCTCTCTGATATCTGACCCTGTCTCCAGACCCTCCCCGCTCCACTCACACACAACCTCTGTTTGTTAGCTTTGGGTCAGTATATGACTCACCAGTCTTTAGAGTCATTTTGTTGCTGAAGGAAATGGCAGAGTGGTTAGAAAAAGCTATCAAAGTTTGCATGACTTCACTGAAAGTTTCTAGTGAACCTGCTCCATTAAGGGGATTGACCACTTACTGGTAGAGTGAGATGATGAAGGTTTTCAGAGGCTGGCATTATTCTTTTATTACCAGGCCTTCCTTGGCAAAGTTTACAATCCAGTGTCAAAACTTCACTCTCTTTTACCCTCTAGTCATTACAATGGGACCCCATCTGTGAATTCATTATCAACTACTGATGAGTATCAGAGCTGAGCTGAAAAACTGGACTCATTTATCTCTTAGAGACGTGCAACTGTATTGTGGTTTGTCCTTAACAGCTTTCAGAATCAGTTTAAAAAAAAAGGAACAACTAACAAGGTATTAGGCAAAAGCTTAACTTTTAAAAGTAGACACCTTCACTCCTATTTCACTATGAGTTCTTATGTGATTTCTTTTTAATATAAAGGATAATTTTTAAATGTTTCTGGGCAGAGGGAAAATACTTCAGAATTTACATCAATTGAATAAAATTTCACATTATTCAATTAATGCTTATAATATAATATTTTAATGACAATAACAGGTAACATTTAAAGAGCACTTCATATAGATAGCCATGTTATTGAGAACTTTACATGCATTATCTCTTGAATGAAATTTGTAGCATACTCAGATTCCTGTTTATAAATAGATCTTGTATGTATGTGTGTATTTTTCCTAACAGTGTGATATACCATATATCTTTAAGGGTACATGAAAAATATGTTTACATTTTGGAAATAACTGTGAAGTGAACACCCATATAATTACTAATAAGGAAAAGAAAGAACATTGCCACTGCCATTATCTAATTGATATATCCCCACAGATAAATACACCTAGACTTTAGTGATGATAATTCCTTTGCTTTTTATAATTTGACATATAGCTGATTTACAATGTGTTAGTTTCAGGTACACAGCACAGTGACTGTGATATACACATACACACACATTTTTTTTTCTTTTTTCAGATTATTTTCTCTTATGGGTTATTATACAATATTGAGTATAGTTCCCTCTGCTACACAGTATGTTCTTGTTGTTTATCTATTTTATATATAGCAGTGTGTATATGTTAATCCCAACCTCCTAATTTATTTCTCCCTCCCCCTTTCCCCTCTGGTAACCATAAGTTTGTTTTCTATGTGAGTCTCTTTCTGTTTTGTAAATAAGTTCATTTGTGTATTTTGTATTCTTTTCTTTTTGGATTCCACATTTAAGTGATATCATTTGATGTTTGCCTTTCTCTGGCTTACTTCACTTAGTATGATAATCTCTAGGTCCATCCATGTTGCTGCAAATGGCATTATGTCATTCTTTTTATGGCTGAGTAATATTCCATTGCATATATGTACCACATCTTCTTTATCCATTCCTCTACTGATGGACATTTAGGTTGCTTGATGTCTTGGCTATTGTAAATATCCATTACTTTTTAAAAACCATCCTATACATACATTTCCCCATCATGCTTATTGTCCATTTTTGAGCATTATATTAGTAAAATCATACTGCGAGTTTTCTTTTGCATCTTCTCTGTTCTGAACATTATGTTTGTGAGATAAAGCCATATTATTGCAAGAAGCTGAAGTTTATTTATAGTAAGTAAGTTCCATTATGTGATTATGACATAATTTATTACCCATCTGACTACTGATGAAATTTGGGTTGTTCCTAGCCTGGACTCTTGAAGACTAATGTATGAACTGTGAACATCTTTGAGCAGGTACCTGGGGAAACAAATGTGTTTGTCTAGAGCAGTGGTTTTCAGATTTTAGCATCAGAACCAGTTAGCTAATTTAATACAAATTGAAGGGTCCCTCCCACAAGAGTTCTGATTCAGTTGATCTGGGGTAGGGCCTGACAATTTGCATTTCTAACAAGTTCCCAGGTCATGTTGATGATGTGGTCCTGGAGGTCACACTAGATCCTCATCTAGGGTGTAAAATAAGGACTTGAATTGCTCAATCAGAGGATAAAAGTATCTTCAATATTATAAAATTATCCCAAACAGGAAGGATATACCATGTTCTTGGATTGGAAGAATGAATATTGTCAAAATGACTATACTACCCAAAGCAATCTACAGATTCAATGCAATTGCTATCAAATTACCAATGGCATTTTTCACAGAACTAGAACAAAAAATTCTAAAATTTACATGGAAACACAAAAGACCCTGGATAGCCAAAGCAATCCTGAGAAAAGAAAAATGGAATTGGAGGAATCAGACTCCATAAATTCAGACTATACTACAAGCCTACAGTAATCAAAACAATATGGTACTGGCACAAAAACAGAAATATAGATCAATGAAACAGGATAGAAAGCCCAGAAATAAATTCACACACCTGTGGTCACCTAATCTATGACAAAGGAAGCAAGAATATACATTTGAGAAAAGACAGGCTCTTCAGTAAGTGTTGCTGGGAAAACTGGACAGCCACATGTAAACAAATGAAATTAGAACACTCTCTAACACCATACACAAAAATTAACTCAAACTGGATCAAAGATGTAAATGTAAGGCTGGACACTATATAACTCCTAGAGGAAAACATAGGCAGAAAACTCCCTGATGTTAATCGCAGCAATATCGTTTTTGATCTACCTCCTCCAGTAAAAAAATTAAAACCAAAATAAACAAATGGGACCTAATTAAACTTAAAAGCTTCTGCACAGCAAAGGAAACCATAAACAAAACAAAAAGACAACCCAAAAAATGGGAGAAAATATTTGCAAACGAAGCAACTGACAAGGGATTAATCTCCAAAATATACAAACAGCTCATGCAGCTCTATGTCAAAAAACCAAAAAATGCAATCAAAAAACAGGCAGAGGATCTAAATAGACATCTCTCTAAAAAAGACATACAGATGACCAAAAAGCACATGAAAAGATACTCAACATCACTAATTATTAGAGACATGCAAATCAAAACTACAATGTGGTATCACCTCACACCGGTCAGAATGGCCAACATCAAAAAATCTACAAACAAATAAATGCTGGAGAGGGTGTGGAGAAAAGGGTACCCTCCTACACTGCTGGTGGGAATGTAAATTGTTACAACCACTGTGGAGAAAATATGGAGGTTCCTTAAAAAACTAAAAATAGAACTACCATATGATCCAGCGATCCCACTCCTGGGCATATATCTGGAGAAAACCATAATCCAAAAGGATTGCATGCAACCCAATGTTCATTGCAGCACTGTCTGCAATAGTCAGGACATGGAAGCAACCTAAATGTCCATCAACAGAGGAATGGATAAAGAAAATGTGGTACATATATGCAGTGGAATATTAGCAATAAAAAATAATGAAATAATGCCATTTGCAGCAACATGGATGGACCTAGAGATTATCATACTAAGTAAAGTAAGCCAGACAGAGAAAGGCAAACATCAAATGATATCCCTTATATGTGGCATCTAAAAAAAAAAAAGATACAAATGAACTTATTTACAAAACAGAAAGAGACTCACATAGAAAAGAAACTTATGGTTACCAAAGGGGAAAGGGGGAGGGAGGGGTAAATTGGGAGACTGGGATTGACATACATACACTACTACACATAAAATAGATAACTAACAAGGACCTACTGTATAGCACTGGGAACTCTACTCAATACTCTGTAATGGGAAAAGAATCTAAAAAAGAGTGGCTACATGTATATGTATAACTGATTCACTCTTCTATACAGCAGAAACTAACACAACACTGTAAATCACCTATACTCTAATAAAAATTAAAAAAGAATTATCCCAAATATTTTCCCAAAGTGCCTAGACCACTTTCTATTCCATCAGGAGAGAATGTGCAATCCCACTGAGTTCATCTAAGACTGATTTGTTCATCTTCTTGTGTTTGCTAATATGATGGGTTCCTAATAGTATCTTATTGTGACTTTAATTTTCTTTTTCCTATTAATGAGGTTGAGTGCATTTTAATATACTTATTGGCCACTTGGATTTGTCTTTTGTCAAGTGCCTGCTCAATCTTTTCCTCAGTTTTCCACCATGGTGTCTGTCTCTTCTTCTGCTTTGTAGGAATTCTTTATTCTTAACAGTAGTCTTTGTTAGTTACACATATTACAAATATCTTCTCCCCCTCTGGGATTAATCTTTTTATTCACTTTATAGCACATCTTAATAACTTCAAGTTTTACTTTTTTTTTTTTTTTTTTTTTTGCGCTACACGGGCCTCTCACTGTTGTGGCCTCTCCCGTTGTGGAGCACAGGCTCTGGACACGCAGGCTCAGCGACCATGGCTCACGGGCCCAGCCACTCTGTGGCATGTGGGATCTTCTCGGACCGGGGCACGAACCTGTGTCCCCTGCATCGGCAGGCGGACTCTCAACCACTGCGCCACCAGGGAAGCCCCTGGGGCTGATTTTTAAATGGTTTAATCTTTTAAGAAATGAGAATGGATAAAGAAGATGTGGCACATATATACAATGGAATACTACTCAGCCATAAAAAGAAACGAAATTGAGTTATTTGTAGTGAGGTGGATGGACCTAGAGTCTGTCATACAGAGTGAAGTAAGTCAGAAGGAGAAAGACAAATACCGTATGCTAACACATATATATGGAATCTAAGAAAAAAAATGTCATGAAGAACCTAGGAGTAAGATGGGAATAAAGACACAGACCTACTAGAGAATGGACTTGAGGATATGGGGAGGGGGAAGGGTAAGCTGTGACAAAGCGAGAGAGTGGCATAGACATATATACACTACCAAACGTAAAACAGATAGCTAGTGGGAAGCAGCTGCATAGCATAGGGAGATCAGCTCAGTGCTTTGTGACCACCTAGAGGGGTGGGATAGGGACGGTGGGAGGGAGGGAGACGCAAGAGGGAAGAGATATGGGAACATATGTATATGTATAACTGATTCACTTTGTTATAAAGCAGAAACTAACACACCATTGTAAAGCAATTATACTCCAATAAGGATGTTAAAAAAAATCAATATGAAACAAAATACTGTGAAGATGCCAATCCTAACAGTAGAAGGAAGAGTTTTATCTTCGTACATCAAACCACCTGGACTAAATCCGTGACAACAGAGGAAGAACAAACTTCAGAGTTTACCTTTGAAGCCTTTGGCTTAGAAGTTGTGCAGGTTTTGTGTTATCTTTGCTTTGCCATAACAGTAACTCTTGAATATGCTTTTATATATTAAATTGTCAAGATTTAAAAGCTCTGAGAAGAAAATGTCTATAAAATATCATGCAATTGCCACAAATCTGGTCCAATTTGGGAATCACTTTCTAAACATACTTTCTAGAGAGTAAGAAAACCAGGGTTAGACAGAAATGTTTAATGTGTTTTCACTATGTTAAAGTATGTCATTGTTGTTTTCTAAGGAATAATCCGCCCCACCCCACCCTCAGCTTTACTGGCTATTTCTTTGACTTTTTTTATTTGGTGGAAATAAACTGATATTCCTCAAATATGAAAAAAAAAGAAATGAGTAGTCATAAGGTTTTATTTTTAATGGCTTAATCAAATGACATGATCAGAGTTATGTTCTAGAAATTTTTCTAGAGACACAAAATGGTAGACAAATTGACTACTTGAATTTTGTAGGAATAGGTCAGGTGAGAAATAATGAAGGCCTGAACTAAAAGAACAGTAGAAATGAGAGTAGAGAGAGATTCAAGACATATCCTGAAGGTGCCAATGAATGAGAAATAGTGAATTGTCAGATATGGAACACAGGGAGAAGAAAGAACCCATGATACACATTCAGTTTTCTCGTTCAGGTGCTGTTAGTACTAAAGCTATTCACCAAGATAGAGGAAGGACATAGGTCGAGAAAAATCTGAGGGGAAAAGAATAAGTTCATTTTTTAATACACTGAGGTTGAGCTTGGCAGGAGATGTGTGGGTATAAAGAAGTTTATGAGACGGTCTGCTGATTGAATGTATGGATTTGGGCCATTGGAATTGATATCACTCGTAATGAGAGTGGAGAAATTTACCAAGGATCAGTTCTTGAGAACAGCAACAACATTATCCCATCAGGGTGGCATATTTCAATTTATTCTACTATACAAATCTTATTTTTTAGGGTCCTCTTTGTAATTTGGAATGCCCACGTAAAGATCTTACAGAGTCGAGGGAATATTTCTCAAATTTTTCTCAAATGTGCCTATGTGTGACCTGGAGATCTTGAAAAAAATGCAGGTTCCTATTCAATTAGTCTGGAGTGGGGCTGAAATTCTGCATTTTTAGTGAGTTCCCAGATGATGCTTGTCCATGGACTACTCTCTGAGTGGCATGTTTATATCCAGCATTCTTAGCTCATCATGTTTCTAATTAAGTGACATTTACCATTGTCCGTAACAGGCAGTAGCTGAGTAAGTCTGAAGAAACCACATAAATTAAAAACCTCTTTAAAAATCTCCTGTATCTTAATAATATCCAGGTTATACATCCCACCATAAGGATGAGCAAAGAAATAAATCCTCAGCAGTCTTGACCTTTGCTCCCTGTCTAAAAGCCAAAAGTGAAGAATATGAATTCTCCCAGACAGGCCAAGGTGTATGTGTCCACATGTGTTAGGTGCCTTTGACCTAACAGCTGTCACTAAGTACATCCAATGCTCAGGAAATAGCAGGGTAAGTGGCTGAATAGTCAACAAGGCTAAAAGTCAAGAGTAGGTACAGAAATTGATGTAGAGTGATTTCTGCCACTGGAACTTAACTGGCTGTGTATTCCTCTTCTCTAATCAGAAGCAGCTTCCCTTCTAACTATACCGGATATTCTGTTTACTCACTTTGTACTTTAGTAGCAAGTGTCCTTTAGTGAAAACTTCATTTCCCAGCATATCTTCAGGGATTGCCATTAGACTGGTAACAGATTATCACCATCTGTTGGTGATTATTTCCACGATGTAACTGCCTGGTGTAACAGATGTGTCCTCTTTCACCAGCAGAGCAACACCTTGAAAGAACTAGGGTAGTCTCAAGAGGAGTTGCAAGAATTGCAGCTGGGCGTAGCTAATCCATATTAAAACAGCCTGAGGGCTTCTACTTCTACTCTATGTGTATATATATATATTTTACAATAGGGAGAATATAAAGTTTTTTCCCACATTTTTGTTTTTAGGAATCTGAAACAGATTAAAGAACAATAACAACAAAGAAAACCAATGCCATTATTTTTGAAAGACTTAACAACCTCCTCATTTATTGTGTTTCCACTTTAATCGTATCTGATCTTTAAAATGATATACTTATGGCTTCAGTACCCTTATAATTAGGGTAAATTCACAAAGCAGAAATATAAACATGTTGTAAATATGAAACATGAGCTGTTAAACCAGCAAAAGCCCGCTTGGAGACATAGATATTAAGGGTAATGTTTGGAATGTGACTGTAGCTTAAATAAGAAATATTTATATAGCATCTAAATAACTGCACTAGAACTATTAATTCATATCCACTGATTTAAAGTGCATTCACTGAGTGTCCAGTGATATGCCTGTTCTAGGTATGGAAGATATTGTAGGCATGAAGAAAAACGGTGAAATATCTGCCTTCATGTAGCTTTATGTTTTCATTGTAGGAGGCAGACAAGCTATCAAGTAAAATATGTAATATGTTGGTTATAAGTGCTGTGGAGAAAAATAAGTGATACGAGTTAAGAAGTGTTGATGCGAAGGGAGTGCTTCCCTTATTTAAAATACGTACTTATTTTAAATAAGGTGAATTGTATTTCTGGACAGTCACCTGTACCTATATTTTAGAGTTATTTAAGAAACATTTCAAAGGCATTATTTAGGATATAGAAATGATCATTTTAGATGATGGTGGTAATATACTGCTTTTTGGTTAAAGGATGGAAAGGAATAGAATTATTTGTTCCCTAGAACAATGTTAATGCACACAGTAGCATAAGCTACAAACAATACGCTGAGGAGGTGTCCAAGGTACTGAGCTCGTGGCAATTTCCAGAAGAGGCAGCCTCCAGGTTCTCCTTGCAACCAGACTGTGAGATTGCCTAAGTTACTCAGCTTCATCCTCTCTCTGGAGTGGAAGCCACTAGAAACATCACCAAACTTTTTGCAAACTTTATTTTCTAATACTTAAGAAAACTCTTAATGAGTAATCTTTTTTTTTCTTTACACTTTGGTCACTGAAAATGTGATAATGCATTATTCTCTAAAAAATTCTGCTTTCTGAAATTAAATTTCAACTTAAAGTAGAAGACATTCAGAGTGAGATAAAAATAGGTTCAAATTCTGACTATATCATTTCGTATACAGGTGACTTTGGCAGATGATTTAATGCAGCTGAGATTCTGCATACTTCATAGGATGTTAAGAATTAATAAAATAATGTGTATAAAGCACCTCTTGCTGCACCTGGACTATACTAATTGCTCTTAAAATGTTAGTTTTTTCCTCTTCTCTACTGTTGAGACAGTTCTCCATGGTCCTCTAGTATTTCTGCACATCTTTTAAGCACAGACAATGACAGCCTTTTATTCTGGATTATTTTTTCAAGGATGTTGGTATAATGCAGTCTTGAAAGTTACAGTGTTTCCTTCCAGAGCAAAGAGAGAACATACTTACTATCTAGTATAATAAACATAATATCTCCTTCAGGAGAAAAAGCTGGGCAGGCTTGCTTTTAGCCTGTTGTAAAATATTAGGGTTTCCTAAACGTGGAGTTTCTCTTCTGTACCATGACCTACTGCATGTAGCCTTGATGCATGCATATGGCTCTTGTTGCATTGTTTTGTGGGAAATGAGGCTCAGAAAACTGGTGTAAAAGTGATGATACTCTAGCTACCGCTACTGTTGTTAATAATAAACTTTCCTTTGTTTCTGACATGGGATTCTCATGTTTTCTGCCACATTCATGTAACGGTGGTAGGCTAATTGGTTAGCTTCCAAGTAAGGTAATTTCTTCTCAGACCATTCACATTTATTGACACCTAAACTTCTCTACTCTACAGGTTCTCTGTCATACACAGCAACATTCTAGTTGCATAATTTAAGCCACTTCCTTATTTGGTTTTCAAGCTTAATTATTATAATGGAAATCAGAGAATTTAAATGTTTCAGCTTTAAATATAAAAGTTAGACTTCACAAAAATAAACAAATGACCTAATCAAACTTAGAAGCTTTTGTACAGCAAAGGAAACCATAAAAAAAATGAACAGACAACCTAAAGACTGGGAGAAAATATTTGCAAATGATGTGACTGACAGGAGCTTAATTCCCAAAATGTACAAACAGCTCATACAACTCAACAACTACAACAAAAAACAACCTAATTGAAAAATGGGCAGAAGACCTAAATAGACATTTCTCCAAAGAAGACATACAGATGGCCAACAGGCACATAACAAGATGCTCAACATCGCTAATTATTAGAAAAATGCAAATCAAAACTACAGTGAGGTGCCACTTCACACTGGTCAGAATGGCCATTATTAAAAATCTACAAATAACAAATGCTGGAGAGGGTTTGGAGAAAAGGGAACCCTCTTACACTGTTGGTGGGAATGTAAATTGGTGCAGCAACTATGGAGAACAGTATGGAAGTTCCTTAAAAAACTAAAAATAGAGCCACCATATGATGCAGCAATCCCACTCCTGGGCATACATCTGGAGAAAACCATGGTTTGAAAGGATACGTGCTCCCCAATGTTCACTGCAGCACTGTTTACTATAGCCAAGATATGGAAACAACCTAAATGTCCATTGACAGATGAATGGATAAAGAAGATGTGAGATATATATATATATATATATATATATATATATATATATATTATTATACGTATATATATATATTATACATATATACACACACATACATACACACACACAATGGAATACAACCCAGCCATAAAAAAGAATGAAATAGTGCTATTTGCAGCAACATGGATGGAACTAGAGATTACCATATTAAGTAAATCAGAAAGAGAAAGATGAATACCATATGATATGACTTATATGTGGAATCTAAAATATGACACAAATGAATTTATCTACGAAACAGAAACAGACTCACAGATGTAGAGAACAGACTTGTGGTTGCCAAGGGGGGTGTGGTGAGGAAGGAATGAAGTAGGAGTTTGGGATTAGCAGATACACACTATTATATATAGGATGGATAAATAACAGGTCTTACTGTATAGCACAGGGACCTATATTCAATATCCTGTGATAAACCATAATGGAAAAGAATATGAAAAAGAATGTGTGTGTGTGTGTGTATGTGTGTGTATATATATATATATATATATATATATATATATATATATATAATACATATAACATATATATAACTAACCACTTTGCTGTACAGCAGAAATTAACACAACATTGTAAATCAACTATATTTCAAGAAAATAAATTTTAAAAAGGTTAGACTTTAGTTTTTAAATGGTATATCTCATGCAGGCTCTGTTGCTGTCTCTCTTAACTTCTCATTAAAATGATTATGAAGACAAAGACAATGATGAAAATGTTCATAATAAACACAAGAAGCAGTAATCCACCCATTGCGAGAATCTAAAAATGTTCAACAACAAATTTATTGGAAGGAGATTGCACAGGGTAATGTGTATCCCACAAGGAGCCCATATTTCCAGAACAATGAGAAACTGACTTAAAGATTTTAGAAATCCTGTCATTCTTTCAATGTTTATCTACTGGCTCAGAAATACAAAGGTTATACCAACCAGGAGAGTGAAAAGAATCCCTTTAATGTGTGGGTTCTGCTTTCTGGAGAGTGTCAGAGTGGTGCTTCTTTTATTCTACACCACTGCTCCACAATTCTGTTTTTCTACCTACATGCAATAAGACTTCTGGACAGGAAGTCTGTGTGGAGGTCAAAGGTAGGGATGAGAACTGAGGCAGAGGGAAGGCTGATGGTAATGATTTATGTGTTTAAAACATAGAACAGATCTAGGAAGAGGCCTTGTAGGAGTTTAGACTAGGGATTTGATGTTATCAGATACTGGTCTCTTTACTGTGTTGACAGGCAGCCGGGGAAGGAGCAGATTTTGTTTAGGGCAGAAGAGCCATGGCAGTTGAAAAGAAGGTAGATATCAGTGATCTAACGAGGGGCTACACACATTCACTTGCATAAAGGTAATAGAGTGTTTCTCTGATCAATCAGAACAAATTCATATCTTTGAAAACATTTCAATATAAGAATCAGGAAAAAATGTTATAAAATTATTTAGTACTCTTAATAGGATAACAGAAGATATTGGAGCAGAAAGCCATGCAAGAAATCACAGAGTAAAAATATAAGTTGTATGAAGGCAAGGATCACTGACTCATTACTACTGTTTTCATAATTTTACTTAATAAATATTGCTGAATGATGAATAAGATAAGAAGGCAGATGGATGAGAGAAAAAATATTTCTAGGTAAATAAATGTAGAGATAAAAATTGGCAGTAAGAAAAGAACAAAAATTGGAATAGCTATTGAAGGTAAGAACAAAAGCACACTGGACTAGCAATTCTCATATCAGAAAATAGACTTTAAAATAAAGACTACTGCAAGAGACAAAGAGGGACACTACATAATGATCAGGGGATCAATCCAACAAGAAGACATAACAATTGTAAATATTTATGCACCCAACATAGGAGCACTTCAATACATGATCATCTTTCACCAATGGACAGATCATCCAAAATGAAAATAAATAAGGAAACATAAGCTTTAAATGAAACATTAAATAACATGGACTTAATTGATATTTATAGGATATTCCATCCAAAAACAACAGAATACACTTTCTTCTCAAGAGCTTATGGAGCATTCTCCAGGACAGGCCATATCTTGGGTCACAAATCAAGCCTTGGTAAATTTAAGAAAATTGATATAGTATTAAGTATCTTTCCTGACCACAATGCTATGAGACTAGATATCAATCACAGGAAAAAGACTGTAAAAAATACAAACACATGGAGGCTAAACAATACACTACTTAATAACGAAGTGATCACTGAAGAAATCAAAGAGGAAATAAAAAAATATCTAGAAACAAATGACAATGAAAACACGATGACCCAAAACCTATGGGATGCTGCGAAAGCAGTTCTAAGAGGGAAGTTTATGTCAATACAATCCTACTTCAAGAAACAAGAAACATCTCAAATAAACAACCTAACCTTACAGCTAAAGCAGTTAGAGAAAGAAGAATAAGAAAAAAACCCCAAAGTTAGCAGAAGGAAAGAAATCATAAAGATCACATCAGAAATAAAGGAAAAAGAAATGAAGGAAATAATAGCAAAGATCAATAAAACTGAAAGCTGGTTCTTTGAGAAGATAAACAAAATTGATAAACTATTAGCCAGATGCATCAAGAAAAAAAGGGAGAAGACTCAAATCAACAGAATTAGAAATGAAAAAGGAGAAGTAACAACTGACACTGCAGAAATACAAAGGATCATGAGAGATTACAACAAGCAACTATATGCCAATAAAATGGACAACCTGGAAGAAATGGACATATTCTTAGCAAAGCACAACCTTCTGAGACTGAACCAGGAAGAAATAGAAAATATAAACAGACCAATCACAAGCACTGAGATTGTGATTAAAAATCTTCCAACAAACAAAAGCCCAGGACCAGATGGCTTCCCAGGTGAATTCTATCAAATATTTAGAGAATAGCTAACACCTATCCTTCTCAAACTCTTCCAAAATACAGCAGGGGAGGAATAACTCCCAAACTCATTCTACAAGGCCACCATCACCCTGATACCAAAACCAGACAAAGATGTCACACACACAAAAAAAAACTACAGGCCAATATCACTGATGAACATAGATGCAAAAATTCTTAACAAAATACTAGCAAACAGAATCCAACAGCACATTAAAAGGATCATACACCATGATCAATTAATTAATTAATTAATCCCAGGAATGCAAGGATGCTTCAATATACACAAATCAATCAACGTGATACACCACATTAACAAATTAAAGGATAAAAACCATACAATAATCTCAATAGATGTAGAAAAAGCTTTTGACAAAATTCCACACCCATTTATAATAAAAACTCTCCCGAAAGTAGGCATAGAGGGAACTTTCCTCAACATAATAAAGGCCATATATGACAAACCCACAGCCAACATCATTCTCAATATTGAAAAACGGAAACCATTTCTTCTAAGATCAGGAACGAGACAAGGTTGCCCACTTTCACCACTATTATTCAACATAGTTTTGGAAGTTTTAGCCACAGCAATCAGAGAAGAAAAAGAAATAAAAGGAATCCAAATCAGAAAAGAAGAAGTAAAACTGTCACCGTTTGCAGATGACATGATACTATACATAGAAAATCCTAAAGATGCTACCAGAAAACTACTAGAGCTAATCAATGAATTTGGTAGAGTAGCAGGACACAAAATTAATGCACAGAAATTTCTTGCATTCCTATACACTAATGATGAAAAATCAGAAAGAAAAATTAAGGAAACTCTCCCATTTACCACTGCAACAAAGAGAATAAAATACCTAGGAATAAACTTACCTAAGGAGACAAAAGACCTGTATGCAGAAAATTATGACACTAATGAAAGAAATTAAAGATGACACAAATAGATGGAGAGATATACCATGTTCTTAGATTGGAAGAGTCCACATTTTGAAAATGACTATACTTTCCAAAGCAAACTACAGATTCAGTGCAATCCCTACCAAACTACCAATGGCATTTTTCACAGAACTAGAAGAAAAACATTTCATAATTTGTATGGAAACACAAAATACCCCAAATAGCCAAAGCAATCTTGAGAAAGGAAAACGGAGCTGGAGGAATCAGACTCCCTGACTTCAGACGATACTACAAAGCTACAATAATCAAGAGAGTATGGTACTGCCACAAAAACAGAAATAAAGATCAATGGAACAGGATAGAAAGCCCAGAGATAAACCCATGCACATATGGTCACCTTATCTTTCACAAAGGAGGCAAGAGTATACAGTGGAGAAATGACAGCCTCTTCAATAAGTGGTGCTGGGAAAACTGGACAGCTACATGTACAAGAATGAAACTAAAACACTCCCTAACACCATACACAAAAATAAACTCAAAATGGATTAAAGACCTAAATGTAAGGCCAGACACTATAAAACTCTTAGAGGAAAACATAGGCAGAACACTCTATGACATAAATCACAGCGAGACCCTTTTTGACCCACCTCGTAGAGAAATGGAAGTAAAAACAAAAATAAACAAATGGGACGCAATGAAACTTAAAAGCTTTTACACAGCAAAGGAAACCATAAACAAGACAAAAAGACAACCCTCAGAATGTGAGAAAGTATTTGCAAATGAAGCAACTGACAAAGGATTAATCTCCAAAATATACAAGCTGCTCATGTAGCTCAATATCAAAAAAAGAAACAACCCAATCCAAAAATGGGCAGAAGACCTAAATAGACATTTCTCCAAAGAAGTTATACAGATTGCCAACAAACACATGAAAGGATGCTCAACATCACTAATCATTAGAGAAATGCAAATCAAAACTACAATGAGGGGCTTCCCTGGTGGCGCAGTGGTTGAGAGTCCTCCTGCCAATGCAGGGGACACGGGTTCGTGCCCTGGTCCTGGAGGATCCCACATGCTGCGGAGCGGCTGGGCCTGTGAGCCATGGCCGCTGAGCCTGTGCGTCCGGAGCCTGTGCTCCACAACGGGACAGGCCACAACAGTGAGAGGCCCGTGTACTGCAAAAAAAAGAACACAAACAAAAACTACAATGAGGTATCACCTCACACCAGTTAGAATGGCCATCATTCAAAAATCTAAAAACAGTATATGCTGGAGAGGGTGTGGGAAAAGGGAACCCTCTTGCACTGTTGGTGGGAATGTAAATTGATACAGCTGTTGTGGACAACAGTATAGAGGTTGAAAAACTAAAAATAGAACTACCATATGACCCAGCAATCCCACTACTGGGCATATACCCTGAGAAAACCATAATTCAAAGGAGTCATGTACCAGAATGTTCATTGCAGCACTATTTACAATAGCCAGGACATGGAAGCAACCTAAGTGTCCACCGACAGATAAATGGATAAAGAAGATGTGGCATATATATACAATGGAATATTACTCAGCCATGAAAAGGAATGAAACTGAGTTATTTGTAATGAGGTGGATGCACCTAGAGTCTGTCATACAGAGTGAAGTAAGTTAGAAAGCAAAAAACAAATACTGTATGCCAACACATATATATGGAATCTAAAAAAAAAAATGCTTCTGAAAAACCTAGGGGCAGGACAGGAATAAAGACGCAGATGTAGAGAATGGACTTGATACTTTGGGTTGGGGGGAATGGTAAGCTGGGATGAAGTGAGAGAGTGGCATTGACATATATGCACTACCAAATGTAAAACAGATAGCTAGTGGGAAGCAGCTGCATCGCACAGGGAGATCATCTCGGTGCTTTGTGATCACCTAGAGGGGTGGGATAAGGAGGGTGGGAGGGAGACGCAAGAGGGAGGGGATATGGGGATATATGTATACATATAGTTGATTCACTCTGTTATACAGCAGAAACTAATACAACATTGTAAAGCAATTATACTCCAATAAAGATGTTTAAAAAAAAAAAGAACCAAGGTTAAAGCTATACTGTGTTAATGATCAACTTTAATGCATATGAATAAATGTATACTTTGTGAGGTTTAAATAAATACATATGTAAGTTAAAAAAAAGAACAAAAGCACAAATCAAAGACCTAAAAATTGGCAAATGAACAAAATTCTCTAAAATTTATATTAAAGTGTTCTTATAACACTTAAAATTTAACCTACAATAATTAAAATATGATACAGAACTTTTAATTCTAGGAGAAGATAAACCAAAGATAATATGTTTGACATAAAATAATTTTTTAAATAAGCAAGGGAACATGATTTGTGTGTTAAGGAACAATCTGTCTAGTAAGAGACAAATATAGAAAGCATGATACAATATGATAATTGCCATATGATAGTGTCAGCTTAATATGGTAGAGAAATTGGTGTAGTACTGTCTGAAGAGGCAAAAGGTAAACTGTCCTTGAAGTATAAACAGGATTTCATGATGGGAGGATATTCCAAAGAATGTAAACACATTCCGAATAAATTTCAAGGATATAGGATATTTAGGAAATAGTAAGTAGTTTGAGTATAGATGTAAGAAAAATGCAGGAAAATATTCTATTAGAGAAATAGCAATGTTCTTTCTCTTTTCAATATAAATATTTATATATGTATATATATGTACATATTTAATTTTTTGCAGATGTGCAGGGAGTTAGCCATTTTGCTTTCAGAGAGTGTAATGTGATATAACTTTCACTGTTGCCTTGAATATGTATTCAAATATATTTTTT
Organism: Mesoplodon densirostris; assembly: GCF_025265405.1. NCBI lineage: Eukaryota > Metazoa > Chordata > Mammalia > Artiodactyla > Ziphiidae > Mesoplodon > Mesoplodon densirostris. The sequence goes on along the minus strand of NC_082661.1, from coordinate 86,374,209 downwards.
AGTGAAGTATAGTTGATTTTCAAATATTTTGTTATTCTATTTTTTTACATTTTATTTCATCAAATAATTTAAATAGGAACACTTCTTACACTTCTTGCAAAGTATAATGAAGAAACCATCTTTCATGTTGGAGAGATCTGGCATCCAATCCACGTGTAGCAGATGCTGACTTTGATCAAGGCACCGTGCTTATGTAAAGCATGCTGCGTAACAGCCTGCAATTATGATGCTCTTAAAATCATTTGAGTTTTGGAAATTACTCTGTGACTTAGAAATTTTGATTTAAGCCTATGTAGTATAGCACTGAGCCTGGCACACAGAGAAGGGACTGAATAAGTGTTATTCCCATAATTATGTGTGTGTGTGTGTGTGTGTGTGTGTTCTACACTGTCTACCACAGATCCCTTTTAGTAGTGAGATTTCTGGAAATATTATTATTTAGGTTAAATTAATGTCAATGGAAAAAGAGGCTTTAAATGATAGTTAAGAAGGCAGATTTTGGAGCCAGAATGCCTAGATCTGAATCTTGGCTCTGCCACTGATGAGCCATATGACCATGTTGCTTTATCTCTCTGTTTCCCCATCAGTATAATGAGGATAATCAATACTTACCTCATAAGGTGGTCATATATTAAAAGAGTTAATATATGCAGAGCACTTGGAAAAGTGCCTGGAACAGGCAAACACTTAAATGTTAGCTAATGTAATTATTGAAAAGCTAGGATATGCTTTTGATGGTGGTTTCTCAAATGCATCTTATATAAAGAAGAGATAAACATGTTGCTGTATGTGATTATGACAGAAGTGTGTCATCCTCATTATCAAAAAGGTCTATATTATCTTACTGTGATTAGGTCTAAATTTAAATTTCTACAGTCAGAACAGAATAAGCTCTTCAAAGTCCAAAGTTAGTTTGAAAGCCATCTTAATCATATAACATGTCTATCCAAAATTGAAGAGCTGTTGATATTTGTTTCCTTATCTGAAAAATAGTCACAATAATATCTACTTCTATGTTTGATGTTGATCTGATAGAATTAAATATGATAACGTACTCAACGTGATGACCTTATGCCTAACTTAATATTCTATTAGCTATTGTTACTATCACCATTTTCAAATGGTCTCTCAACTTATTTCCTTACAGGTCTGCTTAACATTTGTGAATAATTGTGAGACTATGGCTGTTGAATCTAAGAGTCAAGACTTTAACTGTTTCCTGTTGTAATCTAGTATAGCACCAATGCAATCAGGGGCACTTCTTTTGCCCTTTGATGAGGCTGGGCTATAAAATCCTTAAATATACTAATAACAGGAGGAAAATATTTTTCAGAGTCTGACTTTCTGCTCCTAATATTTATTTCTTTTGAAACAAGAGAAGAGACAGGTCCTTGATTAATTTATTATTGTCTGATAGTTATTTAAAACAGTGCTTTCATGTTTCTATTTCTCACATTTAACTTACTGCTTTTTCCATTTTTTCCCGAAACTGTTCAGTTGGATAGTAGAGCTAAATTCTTAACTTGATGATAGTTGTAATTTTCAGGTGTAAAACTTTTGCATCTATTACAAATCAGACTAGTGGCTGTTTTCTTCTCACAGTCCCAGTTTTAGTCTATTTATCTTCGCAGGTTTTATTGTTTCCTCTATATGGTAAATATTTTACACTACGGTGTATAATTTTGGAATCCTTTTATTTAATTCACCTGAAGTGTTTGACATTATTTGATTTTAACTATATAAGATTAACACAATGAAACTCCTTTTATAACAATTTTTCCATCAAAAATCCAGAATTGTCACTTACAAAGCAGCCCTATTGATGTCTTTGTAGGCAGTTTTTCAGTCAAGTCCTATATTTCCAAATTAGTCCTGCTATTAAAAGTAAAACCTCTTTTACTGCAAATGTGTAACATTAAAAAAGCATCTATACTATGACCAAAATATCTAGTTCCAACTCAAGAAAAGCACTGACAGTTCTCATTAGGAGTATTTTTTTTTTATGTTATACAATTTCTCAGTGGAAGGACACATAAAAATATACAGCTGAAATGTTTATTCAGGCTCATAATTCATGCAAAAAATCTTGCTGAGAAAATCAAGAAAATATATTTCCCCTCCCATTTTTGTAATTTAGCTCTATTTGAATAGTTTGAAGATAGGTTTAAAAAATCACTTGTGGAATAAGAATAAATTTGGAAAAGCAGAATTTAAAATATGCTTTTCTCTCTTTTTAAATAATGAAGTGATAGTGCTGTTACCATGAAGAACCAAGAAAACATTTGTTTTAGCACATCATATGATACAAGGGGGTGATTGCAGGAAAGTAGGAGAGGTGAATGTTCCCAGAGCAGAAGCTCCACTTGCACTTAGAGAAAGAATCTGCTGTGAACCGTCTGCTGGTACGGGTTGAGGAGAGGGCTTGGAACATCAAGAGCTACTAACTTACTGTTTCCAATATTCGGTTTCTTCAAAGTGAAGAGGTTTCAATACAATAATAGTAGGTCAACACTGCTTTTACAGACATTATTAAAACATAATCTCAAACTCAAGAAAACTTTTATGTAAATGATTTTTTAACCCCCCCAAATTTAAAATTCAACTCTATTTTTATTAGATGGGATCCTGGCTAGTTTCCACTTCCTGAGGTTTTTTTTTATTCTGTGTTTATTTTTAAGACTAATTATCCTCACCTACATAAACTTCCTGGTTTTCAGAATATATAATTGGCTGGTCAATGTCTCTGTTCTCCAGATGACAGTTACCTAACATGCATCATCAAAGGGAACCAAAATTCAGACCAGATGACATCTACTCAAGAGTACAGGAGGAACCGAAGCATTAAATTGTGGCAGTACTAGCCAACATGTGTAGCTCATCATTGCAGACAAGTGCTCAGCCAATGGAGTTGTGTGTTGTCATTGTGACCCATAACTGTTGGAAGAGTTCCAGAAATGACATAAGGAATTCTGCATAGAGCAGGTGGGCACCCAAGGTATGTTAAATGAATGTATGACTTAGGAAGTTGAATAAGTTACAGACTGGCATAATTTGGATACATAGTAAATTAAAAAGATTACTTGTATTTACGTTCTCATTATTTAGAAATTGATCTGGAGCTTATACAAAGAAATTGGATTTAAAGTGCTGTAAGCAATTAACTGTCAGACAAGATTTGCCTTTTTTTATCACAAATTCAGAATTCCAGGATAATTTTTGTCTTTTTTACATAAAGGGAAATAATGGTAATTGTATACCTTAAAGGAAATAACAAAATCTTTAATAGTTGTCTGTTAAAAAGTAAAATGATAAGGTAGCACCAGGAGATACACATTGGCAGGAGATATTCCTATACCTTCAATATGAATCATCTGAATAAAAGAAAATTTCACATCCCTTTAGATTTCACAAGCTCAAGGAAATGTGAAATATTTGACATTTTCACCTTAGTGTTTTCACACATAAAAGAGACACCTTTCAAGGGTAAGTAGCAAACTTGCTTTTCCTGTTGAAAGCTAGTTTTGCAACTCAAAGGGCAAATAAGGAAAAAATGTTGCTCTAGAATTTTCTGAAACGCTACAACTCACACATGCAGTAAACTCCTGTTCTACTCACGATGTCTGCACGTGGCCCAAGTCAGAATCTTAGTTGCTGAATTGCTGAGAATTTAGAAATTATCCCTTCTAACCAGTCTACCATATAGTTGAAAATCAGAAAAGGTGTAAAACTTGTGCATTGACAGAGTTCAATTCTTTCAGTCTTAGTTACTACACATTTAGTTGTCACTTAAGTTTTAACTGGCTAAAATTAGGCCCATTATTTTCATTGAAACTATGCAAAGTTTTTATTCTGCAGCAGCTACTTCATTCACTCTGGTTGTGACACTTTGTAAATGAAAGTCAAGGTAACTTTTGCATATATGCATATTACTATTTAAAAATAAATTCAGAGGCAAGATGAGGCTGAGATTTGTGGCCTATTAGATGTTGAAGATAGAAAATTTGGTGCATTTCAAAGCAAGAGCTAGGTCCTGTGGGAGCATAAAAGGCACTTAAGGAAGCAGTGAAAAAGGGCTAGAAAACTGTAGAAGGCCTTCAACACCAGAGAGAGGAGGATATATTTAAAACATTAGTCAGCAAGGAATGACGATAGGGATTTGAGAATGTAGAGATTATGTTTAGTGTGGTGGTGTCAGGGAGAGCATTTTGGCAGCAGTGGGTAGAATAGAATGCACAGGAAGGAGACAGGGATAGGAAATGTTGTACTGACTGTGTAGGGCTTCCACATCAGGCACTGATTTCTGACAGACTGGCATTTGGAATGCAAGCTGAGTAAGCATAAGTTCCAACTTCCCGTTTCTAACAGGACTTGAGCACCAACCACATCCTATCCCGTAGAGGCACCACCAGCAGCTGCTTGGTATCCACTCCCCAGGGTTCCGAGCTCTGGCTCCACAGGCTCCGTGTCTCAGTTCCTGCAGTTCCAGCAGCAGCCAGGTGGCTCCCCTCCCCAGAGGTCTGAGCACCAACTCTATGATAATCTCTCCCTGAAGCTCCTTGGCTCTAATACTCCCAATCTCTGCCTTTTTGTTCCCTTAGACCTAGTTGGAGCTGTCTCTGCAGTTATCATTTCTGGATGACCTCAGTATCCTCTTGGTGCTTTTTTAGGCCTTCAGAGCATGTGTAAGCTGATCTCTACACTAAATCCCTTTACTGCAACACCTTAGTGCAGTTTCCATTTTTCTGCTGGAACCTGACTGATAGAATGAGGGTGAGCAGTGTATAATCTATGTAGACAACATGGCAGGAGCATTGGAACATAGAAGTGTGGGCATGGTCAGGGAAGATAAGTAGTTAGATGTGATTACACCACACAGCTGAACATGAGATGTCCTGAAAATTATGCTGGGAAAAATTAGGGTGGAATTTTAGTAACATATTAAGTGTCTATATACAAACAAAACTGACTTCTGTAACATGCATCATCCATTCCAATAACTTCCTCAGGAACACACTGATCTAGTCTAATTTTTTAAATGTGATAGGCTTTAAAAATATATGGAGTGGGCTTCCCTGGTGGCGCAGTGGTTGATAATCAGCCTGCCAATGCAGGGGACACGGGTTCGAGCCCTGGCCTGGGAGAATCCCACATGCCGCGGAGCAACTGGGCCTGTGAGCCACAACTACTGAGCCTGCACTCCGCAGCGAGAGGCCGCAATAGTGAGAGGCCCGCGCACCGCGATGAAGAGTGGCCCCCGCTTGCCACAACTAGAGAAAGCCCTCACACAGAAATGAAGACCCAACATAGCCATAAATAAATAAATAAATAAATTTAAAATATATATATATATATGGAGTGCTTGCTTCGGCAGCACATATACTAAAATTGGAACGATACAGAGAAGGTTAGCATGGCCACTGCGCAAGGATGACATGCAAATTCGTGAAGCATTCCATATTTTTGATATTAATAATAAAGAAATGGCATTTGTTGAGTGTTAAAAAAAAAATATATATATATATATGGAGACTCTTAAGCTTCCCCATCGGGTTAAGTGGCCTATATACAGAGGCATCCAGGGAGATGTCTAGGGGCTGACGGGTATGGTTCAGAGCCTCATGAAAGCAATCTGAACTAGAAGTATGTGGTTTGGAATCATCAGTACACAGATGACAACTGAATTTATGGAGGTTACTGAGGTAACCCAGAAAGAAGGCAGAGCGTGAGAGAACATAATGCTTATGGCAAAACATGAGAAGAAGCAACAGTTTCCATGATTTTTCGATAGGGCCCCTGTGCTTTAAACAAATCAATCTGATGTCTGACTCTCACGTTCCATTTACTACTTCCTGCTTATATCCCTGGAATTAGTTGCCTATTTTCAAGCAACCCTTATTGAGATGACAACATGGGATAGTAAACTAGGCTTGGGCTTTATGTCCAAAGTCTTGAGGTTGACATAAAGACATAAAGTCAAAAATTCAGCTTCGTAATAGTTAGGATCTCTTTAACCTCTTGGGTTCTCTGTTTTCTTCTCTGTAACATTAATAAGGATATTAATCATTAATAACGATTTCATCTCAGGGCTGTTGTGGGCATTAATAGTCATACAACAAGCAGTTGTTGGTCAGCTGCTAAAGGCCAGTTGCAAAAAAAATTTTTAATAAAAATTTTTTTTTAAAGGGGGACTTCTCTGGTGGTCCAGTGGTTAAGGCTCTTCTCTTCCCCTGCAGGGGGCATGGGTTTGATCCCTGGTTGGGGCATTAAGATCCCACATAGTGCATGGCACGGCCAAAAAAAAAAAAATGCCAGTTGCTGCTTGGTTGTCACTATGGGTAAAAGAGGAAAAAGAGCTTACAGACCAATGGGGGAGACAGACACATTATGAGGTGAATATAATGTAGTATATACAGTGAAGCAATAGAGAAGGTATGAGGCTCAGCGGCAGGGAAGGATTCATAGACAGGCTTTAGCTGTTCAGGCTGAATCCTGAGGAAAATATGGGAATCAGCAGAATGGAAACAGAATAGTATACTATTTGGAATTTAATATCAGGTGTTTAGTAAAGGAGTTTATGTTCTTCCCTTTTACTACCTCCTTCTAGTCCTGGTCAAAAGTCAATTGTTTCAGAAAGACTGCCTGAGCTTCCTGGCTTCCTTTGTACTTCCATTTAATCCTCTATTCTATTTGACTTGAACACACATTAACTGTACTCTTTTTATCATTTTACTTTTGTGGATATAAGTGATAATTGGTCTTATATTTTAGTAGGTGCCCTATTTTGTCTTTTTAAATAGAAGAAACTTACTGGGAAAATTATTTTTAGTATTCTTTTGATGTCTGTAACAGTGTTCAACATACAGTCAACCCCTGAAAATTTTTTTCAATTCTTTTTGTCATATAAATAGCAGGCAATGAAAAGATAGCTACAAAATGATTCTTAATACATATCCATTTTGCTCTTACATAAATCATAGAGAAGGATAAAAACCAGGTGGCAGCGACATGAAGACCCCTGAGGACGGGACAAGAACAGCCTCCGCAGCGTGGCTGGAAGTGACATGTGAGTGCAGAGTGGAGGAGAGATGCTGAGATGAGACAGTCAGGACAACCTCTATAGACAACTCTTTCTAGAGGTTTTGCTGTGAAGGTAGCAGAGGAATGTGGTGGCACTTAAGGGGAAATAAAGGGGTTGGAAGGGAGCTGTTATCATTTTTTAAATAATAGGAAGTCCCCAGAACATGGCTGCATATTCATGGGAAAGTTCCAGTAGAAAGGGGAAATCGATGATGGAGGAGAAAGCCCTGAGGCTTCGGGCAAACATCTTTTCCCTCTTCTCTAAAACTGAAGGCCACCAAACCATTTTAGCAGTTCTATGAGTCTTCATTCTTTTGGTTTTTTGGGGGAGTCACTATCCCATAACTGATATGACTATATCACTATTATAATATTAGAATTCAGATATAATTTTGTTCCTAACTGAACATGGAGTAAACAGGTAATAGAATGTTACTCTGATTTTATATTGGTAGCTGTATCTGTCTCAAATCATTAAATTTTTGCTCAATGAAATCTCTTGGACATATAAAACATGACAGACCTTTCAGTATAGGTGACTCAAGAAATTTATATCTAAGGGGAGAATATTTTCAGCGATAACTCAGGCAGGGTTCTTTTTTACTGCATAGTGAAGGAGAGCTATGTGACCAGCTCATGTCTACAGGAATCACTGGACGGGCTTTCATCTCATCACTACATGAAATCGGCAGTGTACCCTACTTTTCAGGAAAGTGTTACATAATCTGTGAAAAGGGGCAAGTCCCTTGACTTTATGGTAAGACAGGGCATGCATTTTTTTCATCCATGGAAGGGCAGGCTGGCTGTCACATCTTTTACTTGACTGAAAGCCAGTGTTGTGTCTGCAGATTTTTCTGTGTAGGTGACTCCAACTCTTTTACCACCTTATACAGCAAGAGACTAGGAACTCAGTGTGTACATCTTAGACATGAAACAGGATCTGCTTGACCCCTGAAGAGAGGGAGAGGAGTTTATTTGTCTGATCCCTTTGGCCTCCCTCTGTTCTGTTTTGGGAACTCTGATTGTTACAGGGTGTTCTCCAAACCACACTCACCTTCGCCCCCAAATTGTGCTTCACAAAAGACCGATGCAAAGCAACACCTTTGAAAATGTCCTCATGTGATCAGTGGTTTCAATTTGGAATCTGGTCCTGGTTTATGGAAGAGATGAGAAGGAAAATTCTCCTGTCCTGGGGATTTTGTATGTTTTTTCAGTCTCTTAGATTTTTTTCCCCTTAAAATGTGGTTGTGAAAAGCAGATGTTCAGTAAAGCTCAAGGTCTTAGAAATATTCATCATTGCATGGTAACTCAATACCTCAGGGTAGACACTATCTGTAGTGGCAAAATAGATCTTTTTTCCCATGCCTACCATGGAATTGTAGCCATTGAAATGGTGCAAAATATGGCCTCTGAATTTAGCCTACATTCAAATCCATTTATTGTTTGAAGAAATCATGCAATGCCAATTAAGTGGTTTTTTAATCTTTCATGAATCAACTGCATATTTATTTTGCTGACTAGACAGATTCAGATAACAACACCCAAAATTAAATTTGTGCCCTAAATATCACAAAATGGATACCAAGGTCTCCTTAAAAACTTGCTGAGATCCCAACTTCGCTTCTAATAGCAGTGTTCAATGTCCGGCATTTGGCAACACATAGTGAAAAGTCATTGTAACTGCTATTTTGGTGTAGCATCGTGGAGAACTACAAATGCCCAGAATATCGATTACAGCCCATTGTTGTAAGGTGACCTTGAACCTCATTTAAAGAGTTGCACATATTCAAAGTTTCTCACCTACCAGAAACTTCCAAAACTTGGAGTGTTTGTTCAAATTATTCTTCTAGTAATAACAATGTATTGAAACCACTTTTATTTTCTGACATTTGTCTGTGTAAGGCATGTGATTCATTACATTGGTTTTATACCGAAGAAATAAATTTGGAACATTTTGTTACAGCAGAAGCTGATATTCATAACTGGTTTCTTGAATACCAGGCAACTAATCAGTCATGGATATATTAACAGGCTATTCATGCTTTTCTTATTTTCACTCTGAAGTAAATAAAGAGAGGCCCTTTGGCTGGGACGTCATTCAATATTATAATGATACAGTGTTGATAATAATTTCTACTGGGGAAATATAGTATCTGTCTTTACATTCATCAAAGTAATAAATAAGCAAAGTTCCAGCTTATATACAATCTTTCCTCAGTTTGCCGCTTTCTGACAATTGCTTTGAAAGTTAATTGGAACTGCCTAAATTATAGCCAGCGTATCATTCCCTAAGAACAGCACATAACTGGGAAATACTTTACCAGAAAAGCAGAATGTTTATTCCACTGGCTAGATTTGGCACTGTACTCCTATGGCTGCAAGTCAAGTCTTTTTTGAGCAACCCAGGCTCCCTTCCTCCCCTCCCTCCCCTCCTCCACATTCCATCTTAAGTTTGTGCATTGAGCATTGTAGTTCTACACTAATGAAGTATATTTGAGAGCTATTTCTGGTCTCTAATTTTAGCAGTATTACATTGACTATTTGCAAAATGCATAACAACCAAGATAGTGCCTCCTCCCAGAATGTGTTCAGTCTGTGATCCCTCACCTGACTTTACTTATCAACCAAAGAGTACTGGCCTGTGAAGAGTGTCCCTTTTAGTCATAATCATCTACAGTGAATCATTAACATATAGTTTCGGGCTAAACTAGCAGTGATCCTTTTTGATGCTTACATATGCCACAGAGAAATGAGGGCCATGTGTATTCCATGCTACACGCTGATAAGTACTTGAGGTGTGTGGGCAGCGGGGAATGGGAGGGGCTGTAACCAATGGAAAGAGGGACAAAAAGAGTCACAGAGGCACGAAGTGAGTGCCTTGTGTGGGTCTGATTTCATAGAATAATCAATCTTAACCTTTTTCTGTGCATCAGTCTTTTGAGATTCTAATTAAAGCTGTGATTAATTCTTTAGATAAAAGCAAATATGCACATATACAAGTTGTTTTGCATAAAATTTCTAACAGTTGCTAGGTCTCCTGAAATCTCAGGTTAAGAGTTCCCACTGGGACCAATGGTGTTTCAGAGCAGAAAATAGTTGGACCTCATTATATTAAACTGGTGGGAATCTCAAAGAAAGAAAGATAATTAGATAGTAGTGAGGGGAAGAACTAAAAGGGTTCATGTAAAACGAAAAACAATGGGATTGAAGCAAGAAGTAATGGCAAGATTTAATGTGAAATAGAGCTACAGAGAAATTATCTGGAAGACTTATTATCTTATGGGGAATTAAACTGTTGGGAAATTTGTTCAGAAGACCTGGGATGCTTTCAGAACTTGCTCTAAAAGAGATATAATTTTGACAGATCTTGAGGGTTCTTGGCAGAAGCTCAGAAGGTTCCCCAGGATGCTGGAGCTGCTGACATCAGAATCAGCAGGGCTGTGGCCACTCTTGATAAAACAGAGTTTGTTAAGGAAAGAGAAACTTTATGTCACTTTGGCTTTGGCATCTACTGAGAGAGTGAAAGAGGGGGACTGGAGTTTAGATTACAAGGGAAGTTGTGTTTGAGCCACAGAGGAAAACAAGTAGTTTCCAGTGTTCAAGTGTTAGCTGTTCAGTGTAAAGGGACACATGGTGGGCAGAGGGTGGGGTCCTCAGTTGGACTGAGGGCAGGACATTATTTGAAAAGAGTGTACCTATGCCCTGATGCTGATTTGGTGATACCAGAATTAAGCCCTAGCTCTGAATTTACCACGACCTAGCGCTGTGAATTTGAGTAAGTTATCTTACATCTCTGGATCTCTTTTTCTTGCTCAGAAAAAGGGCCACAGGAGGCCTAAATGATCCCTAAGCTTCCTTCCAACTCTAGAAGTCTCTGGTTATTGCAGAGAATGGAAATCAATGGGAAGAAGAGCCACAATGCTTCAACAATGCTTTACTTATTTTCAAAAAGACCTCTCTTTTATGCCTACTCTGATGCTTTCGGTGTGTTGATTAATAATTTTAAGTAGATTAACACCATCGATTTCATGAAATACAAGAATCTCAATTTTCCTAGGTAAATCTTGACAATTATATGTTTCTACCAGCAGCTGGAAATCAGCAGTTTTAGTTAACTTTTAAAAAAGCCAATATTGCATTTATTTACTCTATTTGCTGTGTGGAAACTTAACCACTGCCAGCTTCAGCCACAGAACTTTCTACAAGAAGAAGTTGTGGTTTCTAGATGAGAGTAAGTGAATAGCGTTTTCCGAGGCTGCTTCAGGGAGCGTCTGAGATATCTCAGCATATTTCGCATCTTGGCACAGTGAACCTGTTATGAATTCTCTGGGCTTGGCTGCCAGTCTCCTACCCCAATTATTACCTTCTTATTTTGGCAGACAAGAATGGCTGGGAACTTGTGTGGGATGAAAGAGTTGGTTCCAGTGGTCTTGGCAGTGCCTCAAGTCTCCTGTTGGGTAGGTTCTCGCAGAATGAGGCTGGAAGCACCACTTAGAGCATCTGATTCTAACCTCTGCAGTAAGCAAACACCCATTCTTATATTCATCAACTGGAGCCTGCATTAGGTAGGACATTGCTCAGGCCACACTTTGCAAGCCTGTCAGTCCATGAGTCTTGTATAAAATGGTATAGATAATTGTCCTATAATATTTTAAATAGGAAAGGATTATTTGTCATGATTGCTAAAAAACTATTTTTGAGAAGGCATAGCATCTGAGATCCTTTAATTCAAGGGGGACAAACACTAAAAGCCACATGAATTCAGACTAAAACAAGAGATGTGAATCCATTTTACTCTCTACAGGACAGATGCCATTTAGAGCAGTGCCCAACCTGGATTTTCTGGGTCTTTGAGTAGTTGAAAGTGCAGAGTTATTTAACAATATCTGTTATTCAGTATGAATTGTGATTATTAACTTCAGTCTGATTAAATAAAAGTATTAGCTCTCTAATGTGGAAGGTCTACACAATTGTTTTTTAAAGGAAATCCCCATACTCCTAAAACCATTAGTGCCAGTTGCCATATTTAAAATGTGTTAATAAATAGACAAACAGAAAGACATTTGGAAGACAATTAACAGGGTGAGCCTAGCTTAATATACTAGAAAGAGCACTGGATCTTGTGTTAGAATACTTGCATTCCAGCCTCAGCTTTATGACCCAATATGTGCCTGATCTTGAGGAACTTACTTTAAAATATAAATACTTATTATATATTTCTATAAAATAGATAGCATCTGAAAATGGATAGCCTACTATAGTGGGCAAAATTCTAAGAGGCTCTCTATGACTTCCACTCCCTGGCACATATACCCCATATAATCCCCTCCTCTTGAGTCTTGGTGGCACCTGTGAATAAGAGGGAATATTACTCTCATAATTATTGATATTATATGTTCTATGTAAAAGATGAAGGGATTGTAATGATGTAATAATGGTAATCTTGGGAAGGGGATAATGATTGGAAGAAAGCATTATGCAACTCGTAGTTGCAGACAGTGTTCTCTTTCTTCATCTAGATACTGGCTATTTGGCTGTACAGTTTATTAAAATTCACAGAACTACACTATGTGTACTTTCTGAATGTTTATTGTGCTTCAGTGAAACATTAAAGCATTTATATGTATTTTTAAAAGCTTTTTTGTTTTAGACTATTAAAAATTAAAATTATCTAAATAATAAAAACTTATATAAAATTATTTAAATAAAGCTGACATTAATTTATTTTGAAAATTTACTTAAATTTTATTAAATATTTTGATTAAAGTAACACTACTCACAATTTTAGAGTTCAATGTTCACCTAGTTGCCATTTAAAGGATTTTATGCTTCATGTATTTTATATCTAGTTCCACATATATTTAAATTTAACAGTAAAATGATTTGTAGAGTACTACAAACTGTTCTTCAGCCACCATCTGCAGCTGATATGAGTTCTCTGCTAATTCATGAGTAGTTGCAAAACCACAAATTGAAACACACAAAAAAGTTAGGACAGATGTTTGACACTACTAGAAAATGATACTTCATTATTCAAGAATTGACTAAAAAGACTTTAAAATAGAGACTGTTACAAGAGACACTACATAATGATCAAAGGATAAAGCCAAGAAGAAGATATAACACTTATAACTATAAACACACCCATCATAGGAGCACCTCAATATATAAGGCAAATACTAACAGCCATAAAAGGAGAAATCTACAGTAACACAGTAATAGTGGGGGACTTTAACAACCAACTTTCATCAATGGACAGATCATCCAGACAGAAAATCAATAAGGAAACACAGGCCTTACATGACACATTAGACCAGATGGGCTTAATTGATATTTATAAAGCATTCCATCCAAAAGGAGCAGAATACACATTCTTCTCAAGTGCACATGGAACATTCTCCAGGATAGATCACATCTTGGGTCACAAATCAAGCCTCGGTAAATTTAAGAAAATTGAAATCATATCAAGCATCTTTTCTGACCACAACACTATAAGATTAGAAATCAACTACAAGAAAAAAAAACTGTAAGAAACAGGTACACATGGAGGCTAAACAATATGCTACTAAAACCCCAATGGATCAGTGAAGAAATCAAAGAGGAAATTAAAAAATTCTTAGAGACAAATGAACACGAAAGAACGATGATTCAAAACCTATGGGATGCAGCAAAAGCTGTTCTAAGAGGGAAGTTTATAGCAATATAATATTACCTCGGGAAACAAGAAAATTTTTAAATAAACAACTTAAACTTACACCTAAAGCAACTAGAGAAGGAATAACAAACCACACCCGAAGTTAGTAGAAGGAAAGAAATCGTAAAGATCAGAGCAGAAATAAGTGAAATAGAGATGAAGAAAGCAATAGAAAAGATCAACGAAACTAAAAGCTGCTTCTTCGAAAAGATAAACAAAATTGATAAAACTTTAGTGAGACTCATCAAGAAAAAGAGGGAGAGGGCCCAGATCAATAGAATTAGAAATGAAAAAGGAAAAGTTACAATGGACACCACAGAAATGCAAACGGATCATAAGAGACTACTACAAGCAACTATATGCCACTAAAATGGACAATCTAAGAGAAATGGACAAATTCCTAGAAAGGTACAATCTCCCAAGACTGAACCAGGAGGAAATGGAAAATATGAACAGACCAAAAACAAGTACTGAAATGTTGAAACTGTGATTTAAAACTCCCAACAAACAAAAGTCTATGACCCGATAGCTTCACAGGGGAATTCTACCAAATATTTAGAGAAGAGTTAACACCTATCCTTCTGAAACTATCCCAAAAAATTGTAGAGGAAGGAACACTCCCAAACTCATCCTATGAGGCCACCATCACCCTAATACCCAAAACAGACAAAGATAGCACACAAAAAAGAAAATTACAGGCCAATATCTGATGAACATAGACGCAAAAATCCTCAACAAAATACTAACAAACTGAATCCAACAATACATTAAAAGGATTGTACACCATAATCAAATGGGACTTATCTCAGGGATTCAAGGATTTTTTAACATCCACAAATCAATCAGTGTGATACACCATATCAACAAATTGAAGAATAAAAATCATATGATTGGGACTTCCCTGGTGGTGCAGTGGTTAAGAATCTGCCTGCCAATGTAGGGGACATGGGTTCGAGCCCTGGTCCAGGAAGATCCCACATGCCGCTAAGCAGCTAAGCCCGTGTGCCACAACTACAAAGCCTGCACTCTAGAGCCTGTGAGCCACAACTACTGAGCCTGTGTGCCACAACTACTGATGCCTGTGTGCCTAGATCCTGTGCTCCGCAACAAGAGAAGCCACCACAATGAGAAGCCCGCACACCACAACAAAGAGAAAGCCTGTGCATGGCCACGAAGACCCAATACAGCCAAAAATAAAATAAATTAATTAAAGAAAAAAAAAAAAGAAGTGGAATATGCCCCAGAGTTCAGATGGTTTTACACTCAGACAAACTCATTAGTAAATTCTACCAAATACTGAAGGAAGAGATACCAATTCTATATAAACTTCCAAAAGACAGAAGAGGAGGAGACATAGCCAAACATTCTGAGTCTCAAATTAGCCACACACTAAAAGCAGATAAAACAGTACAAGGAAATTAAAGACTAATATTCCTCATTAAATGGACATATAATAATCCTTAATCAAATATTAGAAAATATAGCAATAGTAAAACAGGATAACACACCATACTCTAGTGGGTTTTTCTCAGGAAAGCAAGGTTGTTTCATTTTAAAATCAGTCTATATAATTAACAAACTAAAAAAATTTATCACTTTAGGTGAAGAAAAAGTATTTGACATAATTGAACATCCATTAACTCATGCATCCTAATCGGTGACATATAATTTCACTTTGTTTCATTACTGATAATGTTCTCCTTGGTCCAGTTTTTTTCAAACAAAGGTTCTCTGAGAGAATTAACCCCTAATATTCTAAGGCTGGGCTTGGCAAATTTTTTCTGTAAATGGCCAGATAGTAATAATTTAGGCCATTGTAACATGAAAGAGCCATAGATAACGTGTAAACAAATAACTGGTTACCTTTCAGTAAAATTCTATTAATGGATGATGAGATTTGAATTTCATATAATATTCACATATCACAGAATCGTCTTTTTTTTTCTTTTAACTTTTTTTTGACCATTTAAAAATGTAAGAAGTCATTCTTGGCTCATGATAAATACCAAAAAAAGAGAGCTGGCTGGATTTGTCCTGCAGGCTGTATTTTACCAAGCCCTGCTCTAAGACATTCCTTGTATGTAGTGAATTCATTTATTTCTTATGCATTTAGAATGTACCATTCTTGGAGGAATTGAGAAAATAATCACCCAAATGTGTGTTCTTTGACTCAAATGTGGTATCCTGATTGAGAAAGGCTGTATTGTGTCACCACGTTTCTCTACTGTAAGTTACTCTTCACTGCTTTGCAAAGTGTGTTTTGTGGAGAGAGGTACTTTGAGCTATGTAAATATCCCTTTACATTAAAAAAAACTTTCAATTTATTCATTTATTTTTTTATATTTGTAAGGACTTGAGATTTCCTATTTTATCCAATGAATTATACTCTGTTATCATTTACTTTGATGCTTAAATTTTCCTGATTTGGCCAGGTGGAGACCATTCATGCTGGCTCCAGTTTCTTCTGGACATGTCCCCATCATTCTTTTGAACATTTCCTTTCTGGAAACAAGATCTTCTAGACTTATCTTACTGAGGCTTGCTGCTCCAGCCCTGAAATTAGCCAATTTTTCCCTAAAAGCTTGAGTTCTTTTTACTGGAGAGTGGGATTTAAGAACTAGATGTGTTCATTATTATTGGGGTGTCGCTGTACCCAGCCCTGTCAGTGGTGGAAAGGTATGTATGCATGCTCACACATACACATAGTTACCTCTACATTGATGTTGCTATTTATTTACCTATTGAAAGCTATGTGATTATACCACATTTAATACTACACGGTTTGTGCTAGTTTTCTCCTTTTCTATATCTGACTTTTCAGACAGTGAGAAACGTGGCTCGCATTAACCAATTCCCTTATTTGTCACCAATCCCTCAAATCTGTTACCCCCAACTTTCCCATGGGGACACCCTTCTCACCCTGCTGTCTCCCCATGCCAGGATGCTCCTCTGCATGAATGCCCTTTTCACCCCTCTTGGGCTCCTTCACTCCATGTTGGTCCACAGGACACTCTCCTCACCTTTGTTGCAGTTTGACACCCCGTATTGGATTGCCTTATGTATGTATTCCCTTCTTGAGTAGCTCAGGCTCTGTCTCCCATGTGTGCCCCTGCCCTGGCGGAAAGAATCTCCTCATAAAGCTCAGCACCCCCTATCTATGTGTCCTTACTCTTTATTCTGCTTCGGCTCTGACACCCAGTCTGCTCTGCCCACATATATGGGTACCTTGAACACTCTAGTCTCCATGTCAAATGCCCTCCCACGAGCCCTTCTCACCTGCATAGTCCTGACACTCCAGTCCAGGCCACCCCTCCTGGAGAAGGCTTCCCTCTATGGCTCTGACATCCTGCACTAGGCCACCTCTTATGGAGATGCCCTCTTTAACCAGCTCAGGCTCTGAATCTCCATGCCAATCTTCAACTTCCTGTAGGTATGGACACCTTGCTTGGGTTCTGTGACCTGATGCTGGAACACCTCCCATGTGTGGAAAGACTTCTTCCCCCATATAGGCTCCTATATCACATGGCAGGCTGCCCTCAGGTGTGGATGCCTCCGTACACTGCTTAGTTCTAACACTGTGTGCCAGCCTGCACCCACACCTGAATGCCCTCTTCACCCTACTTGGGACCTGACACCCTGCATGACAGCCCTACTATGGGAGTGGACCCTTCACCCTGCTTGGGTTCTAACACTCTGTATTCCCCTTGTCTGTGGGACTACCATGTTGACCCTACTGAGGCTACAAAACCCTATTCTGAGCTACTGCAACACCCATGCACTGCTGGCACAGTGACCTATGGTGGTAGGAAGAATAATGGCTCCCCAAATATGTCCACATCCTAATGTGTTAATATGTTAGGGAACACGGCAAAGGGGAATTAAGGTTGTTAAACAGGTGACCTTGATATGGGAAGATTATCCTGGATTATCCAAGTGGGCTCAATCTAATCAAAAAGGTCATCATAACTAGAGGAAGGCAGGAGAGAGAGAACTTAAGAGATGGCAGCATAAGAATCATTCAGCCCAACATGGCTGGGTTGAAGATGGAAAAGGATCATTCACAAGGAGTGCAGGCAGTCGCTAGGAGCTGGAAATGATAAAGAAATGGATTTTCTATTAGAGCTTTTGGAAAGGAATGCAGTCCTGCTGATACCTTGATTTTAGCCCAGTGGGACCCATCTTGGACTTCTGAGTTCCATAACTGTAAGATGATAAATTCGTGTTGTTTGTAACCAGTGTGTTTGTGGTAATTTGTTATGGCAGCGATAGAAAACTAATACTTACATGCTCTGCCTCACCTAATGGTGTTAGGACTGAATTGTTAAGGAAAAGAAGAGAAGAGGAAGAAGAAAATATCATAACCCAATTAAATATTATAATAATATAAATATAAAATATGAATATGAATTGTAACAGATCAAGGCAATGGAAGGCTATTTTTTCTGAGCTATTTCTGGGGCAGGAGGGGCCTCACAACATTGCTCAAATCACACTTCCTAAGTCACTAGTCTCTTTGCTATGTAGTGTATGAGGCTGCACATCATCACACACCACAACCCAGGACGGGACACTGTCACAGTCAGAATCTCTCTTTCACGTGTAGGATAAACATCCTTAGGCATGCTGAGGGAGAGAAAATGTCCTCAAATATAAAAAGGAATCACCATTTGCACAACATCATTCAATGTGTACAGAGTTTCTGTTTATATTAGCCCATTGAATCCTCATAACGAACTCTCCCCATTTTGTCTTATGATTAGTTCTGAGGCTCAGAGATACTAAAACATTTGTCCAAGCGCCGGTACGTTATCAAAACTGAAGAAGCACAATAGTGTTCTGATTTTGAGATCAGAGCTCCTTTTCTCTACTGTGATATCCCAGTCACCCACTTTAGAGATTTCACCTGTTCATCTCTTGCAGATTCACTTCCTACAATGTTTCTATAACTCTTATTTATTTGTATATTTAATTTGTATGTTCTTTTACATGAATACAGAACTGAAAGAACTAAGAAAGTACAAACATGGTTCTTAATGATAGGAATTTAGTGTTTTTTAGACTAAAATTATACTCTTTGCCCGTTATGCAGATGCCTTTTCATTTTTAGTGCTCGGAAGAGAATATGGTATACATTATGTCCTTAAATTCTGCTAAAAGGAAAAAACTATAATTTTTCAAAGCAATTGTATGGCCACCCTGTGGCTTTCCCATTAAAAGACTATTGAAAGGCAATTTAATTCAGTTTAGCTGCAGTTGAGCATCTTAATAGTTACAATAAAGAAAGTCATAAGGATGTTTATCGTCTCTGCATAATCTCAAAGCTCCCTCTAGAATTTTAGGGAAAAATTTTAAATTAGCAGTTTACTTTCAAGTTTTCTTTTGGGGGAAGGCTCAGTGTACCCTAAAACATGTCTCCATAGTTTTGCAAAATATATTTTAGTTGATAAGGAATTACTAAGTGTGAAGAAACATACATCCAATATCCCTGAACGTGTAAAATTGTGCTTCTTTTTTCCCCCAATTGAGGTACAAAGTTAAATTGGGAAAATTTTTATAATGGTAACGTTATTTTTTAAGAAAAGTAACTTATTACAGTACTGGAGGGGATGAGAGATAATAGAATACCACTTTAATGAATAATCCCATAATAGCCATTTTATAACAAAGCTATTTCTGTATCCAAAATGCCTGTAATAGCACAATATTGCTGATATGGGAATTACACTTTCTGTCTAAAAGAGAAATTAAATATAAACAGGTACATTTTTTTAAGTTTTTTTTTTTGATGTGGACCATTTTTAAAGTCTTTATTGAATTTGTTACAATATTGCTTCTGTTTTATGTTTTGGTTTTTTGGCCGCCAGGCATGTGAGATCTTAGCTCCCCGACCAGGGATCGAACTCGCACCCCCCGCATTGGAAGGTGAAGTCTCAACCACTGGACTGCCAGGTAAGTCCCTAAATATATATTTTTTTATCCCAATTAGTTTTGAAGCAATTTTATAGAAATGGAGACCTTCAAGCATCCTTTATTGTACATGATATTAATAAATATAAAGAGACCATCAGATTACATAATTGGAACTTTGTAGTTTGCTATTAGGCATTGAAGAAATTGTCTTAGGCACAGAGCTTCTCCCTGAGTGCCATGAAGCCTGATCTTAATGGCTAATTTGTCTTGAGCTGTTCAGGAAACCAAATTCAGACAAATCTGTTTTCTATTGAAAAATAATATGTTAATTTACAATGAGAAAGATAATTATCAAACATGGATCTAAATTACTAGATTTGCTTCCTTTTTTTGAGAAATTATACAAAAATTAGAAGATGATTCAATTAATATAGAATTAGAATAAAGAATGTAGGATGATAGTTAAGAATAATTTGGCAAGCTGTGAATATCCCAGTAAGCCATTCTTCTCAGTTACAGAGAAATATTTGCCAATGGCACTGCAAGCTGCTGATGCCTGCTGAAAAAACTAGAGCTAGCAAGTACCTATATAAATTGCTAAATTCTTAGTTTTAACCTCTCTTTTACTAGAAAGTTAGAATATAACAACACATTTTTCTAACATATTATGATAATTTAAAAAAATACAGCAAAATTAAAAGAATTTTACAGTAAACAGCAAAATACTCACCACTGAGAGTATACCACTAATATTTTGCTATACTTTGTTTTATCACAGCTCTATCCACATACCCATCCTTATAACTATTCAGACAAAAAAGAATATATACTGTATGACACTAATTATATAAATTTTTAAAGTACAGGCTAAGCTAATCTACGATGTTAGAAGTCAGGATACTGTATATGCTAGGTGGAGAAGAGGCACTGGAAGGGGCCATAAGAAAACTTTTGGGGTATGACAGTATTTTGTTTCTTTTTTACTTATTATTTTATTTTATTTTTTGGCTGTGCTGGGTCTTTGTTGCTGCACACAGGCTTTCTCTAGTTGTGCCGAGCGGGGGCTACTCTTCATTGCAGTGTGCAAGCTTCTCACTGTGGTGGCTTCTCTTGTTGCAGAGCACAGGCTCTAGGTATGCGGGCTTCAGTAGCTGTGGCACACGGGCTTCAGTAGTTGTGGCTCACGGGCTCTAGAGCGCAGGCTCAGTAGTTGTGGCGCATAGTTAGTTGCTCCATGGCATGTGGGATCTTCCCAGACCAGGGCTTGAACCCGTGTCCCCTGCATTGGCAGGAGGATTCTTAACCACACACCACCAGGGAAGCCCTAGTGTTTTGGTTCTTGATGTTGGTTTCACAGGGGTGTTCAATTTGTGAAAATTCATTGAGTGCATATGTATGATTTGTGCAGTTTTCTGAATGTTTGTTATAATTCAACAAGAAGTCAATACAAAACAAAACTATTATAAAGCAATTAAACTCATACAATAAAATTCAGAGATTATAAATGGATAGAATCCAAACAGAAAAAAAATCTAATATATCCTGCTTATAAGAGAGATGCTCAAAGTAACCTAAAACTGAGAACTGGAAATAAGATGGTGAAAAGAGATGAACAAAATACTGATCAAAAGAAAACTAGTACATTTATTTTTCTAGCAATTAGTCTGGCTTATACAGGATTAGATATTCTAAATTTATGTTAGCCTACATACCCACACACAGATATACACATACAATAACACACACATGTAATTTATTGATAAGTCAAGTAGATTAAAAATTGGTAAAGAAATCAAGGGGAACAGCCAGTAGAGACTATGCGTTCTTCGCAAACATGAATTTACAAAATGATCACATATTAGACCATAAAACAAGTATGTCAATTGATCTCAAATATTCAGTAAAAGAAAGATCACATTCCTTGACCACAATACAAATGAATTTCACAAATCCCAATTTTAAATCACCGGAACAGGTCTCTATTCAGAATACCATATACTTGTTCAATCAACTGCCCACTCAGCATAATCACTCGAATGATAAATAGACATCTCATACAGAGGCTGGCTAAAAGCAAACACCTAACTTCCCCACCAGACCCACTCCACTCATAGGTTTCCCTGTCTTCAGGTTCTTAGGCCAAAAGATTTAGAATCATTCTTGTCTCCTCTTTCTCTCACCTACATCCAGTGTGTGAAGAAATCCTGAGGACTCTACTTTTAAAAAATACATCCCAGATAGTCCTAGTTCTCATCATCTACACTGCAACTGCCCTAGTGTAAGCCACCATCTTCTATCACATTACCTTCTAACTGGTCTACCCTTGTCCCACTCTGGTCTATTTTTAACACTGTAGCCAACACGATCCTTTATATGGCAAGTTGGATCCTGTCACCACTTGTCAAAACCCTGCAGTGCCTTCCTACTTCATTTAAAAGAAAAGCTTTACAATGGTCTATAAGGCTCTCACAGTCTTCCCCTCCATTACCCCTCCAATCTCCTATCCTACTACTCCTACAGTGCTCACTCCACGGTCCAGCCCCTTTGCTGGTTCCTAGAATGCATCAAGCATGCACCCTCTTAGGCCTTATGTTCTAGTTCTTCCCTCTACCTAGAACTCTCTTCTTCCAGAAACACCTTTGGTGAATTATCTCACCATCTTCAAGTCTTTCCTAAAATTTCTCCTTCTTACTGAGACTCCATTACAAACCTATTTAATATCGCATGTTTGGGACTTCCCTGGTGGTCCAGTCGTTAAGACTTCACCTTCCAGTGTGGGGGGTGTGGGTTCGATCCCTGGTCAGGGAGCTAGGATGCCACATGCCTCCCAGCCAAAAAAACCAAAACATGAAACAGAGGCAATACTGTAACAGATTCAATAAAGACTGTAAAAACTGTCCATATCAAAAAAAATCTAAACAAACAAAAAAATAATATTGCATGTTTCCCCTCATCCCCGGGCCCTGTGGTATTCCTGATTCCATGAACCTGAGTTAATTATCTTTTAAAATTGCATTTACCACCTGCTAACATATTATATATTTGACATATTTATCATATATTTATTTTTTATTATGTGTCTCCCTCCACTGGAATAAAGGGAGGAATCTTTTCTGGTTTATGCACTAATGGCCCAGACAGTGTCTGGCACATAGCAGATGTTCTGTATGGATTTGCTGAATACCACAACTTGTGAGATACAGCTAAAACACTCAACAAACCAGTTATGGCCTACATGCTTATTTTAGGGAAGAAACAGAGGAAATAAACAAGCTGAGTGTGTAACGCTGTGGTTTCCAGCTCAGATTCAGACCCAATTTTCCTGGTTATCTTTGCTTGGACATTCTCCAGACACCTAAAATCATCACATCCAAAAGAGAAATCATCATCTTCAAACTATTCTTGTATTCCTTAAATTGTGACTAGAACCAGTATTCACAGTGATTTATGCTGGAAGCTTATAGAAACATTCTTGACTCTACCCTCTCCCTGACCCATCCATACAAACAATGAACACTATTTGAAATTTGCATTCTTAAACAACTCTCAAATCCACTTATATTTTCATACAAATATGTCCGAGAACCAAGATCCACTCACAGCATTTGTCACCTGTTTTGCTCACTGCCTTTGTAACTGTTCTTGACTCCAACCCAAATCTCCACCTTAATCCATTCTCTACATGGTAACTGCTATGGGCTAAATTTTGTCCCCTCAAATTCATATGTGAACTCTTAATCTCCAGTGCCTCAGAGTGTGAACTTATTTGGAGATAGGGTCTTTATAGAAGTAAGTTAAAATGAGGTCATTAGGGTGGGCCCCAATCCAATATGACCAGTGTCTTTATAAAGAGGGAACTGGACACAGAACCATCACAGAGGGAAGACGATATGAAGAGACACAGGGAGTAGATGGCCATCTACAAGGCAAAGAGAGAGACCTGGAACAGATCCTTCCCTCACAACCCTCAGAAGGTACCAACTCAGCCAACACCTTGGTTTTCACTTCTAGCCTCCAGAAATGTGAGAAAATAAATTTCTGTTGTTTAAGCCACTTGGTCCATGGTATTTTGTTATAGCAACCCCAGCAAACTAACACAGTAGCCAATAATTATTTTTAAAATGTATTTTGAATATCTTTAAATTATTTAATAGCTTCTAACTGTTGTTACAAAAATACAAAGACTTTGTCCTTAATGTGATTTCCAGCACCCAGCATCTCATTTCTACTTCTCTCCCCCATCCTCCTGTGTTTCTCCTACCTCCCTGCACCCAGGGTCTCTAACAGCAGGACCAGAAACCACCACAGGGATAGAGGGTGAAAAAATTTTTTCGATAGATGTGAACCCTTTTTCCACTGAGCAGCTTTCCATTTCATCAAACAAACTGTCAAACTAAATGAATATCTGAACATCGTATCTCAAATAATAATCTGAAGGACAAACAGTTCACATTCATAAAGATTTTCTCCTTCTACAATGTGATCGCAAGATTCCTTAAAGCAGCAGGCTCTCAAGGGGTTGTTTACAGGTCATGGTGTAGTTTACAGGTGAAAAACCTAAAGACTGAAGTGCACTAAGACACTGCTGATTAAGGGTCAACTGGAAATTAAAGTTACGCAAACATGTAATTATAAGAAGTAATAAACAATCAGACGCATGTGCTTTAAAAGGTTTTAAACCAAACATAAAGCTAAAACACTAACCTCTTGTACAGTCTAGTTAAGATGACAGACTGCCAGCCACCATGCCACCCACTTACCCTCATCCCTCTGAACACCCCATCTACAAATGTTTGCACATGCTGCATCTTCTGCCTATAATGCAACAGTCTTCTCTCTACCATGTCACCCCCATACCACCTAGATATTCTTAGTTTTCCTCCTTTCTCCAGGTGTCTTGGTGGGACACTTCTGTGTCTTGGTTAGCTATCAATCATTTCTTAATCAAATATTCCCCGAAGATCTACTTAAGTGTCAGGCATGTGACAGGGGCTTGGGATAGCGTGATGAAAATAGACATGGTGCTGCTTTGGAAAGCTTAGAGACTAGTGGTGGAGTCGGGAAAACAGAGTAAGTAAACCAAATAAAGGGAATCCAGTTGACTCTTGAACAACGTGGAGGGTTTGGGGGAGCCCACTCTGCGCAGTCCGAAATCCACATGTAACTTGCAGTCAGCACTCCACATGTGTGGTTCCTCCGTATTCACGGTTCTGAATGCATGGATTCAAGCAATCGTGGATTGGATAGTACTGCAGAATCTACTACTGAAAAACATCTGAGTATGAGTGGACCCCGTGGTTCAAACCCATGTTGTCCAGAGGTTAACTGTATTCAGTGACTGTGATCAGTGTGGCCTGTTAACAGCCAATGAGGATGTTGCAATAGAAGCTGAGATTTGAAAGTTTAGTAGCATGGGAAGATGCCAGCAATTAGAAATGTTCGAGGGAGAATACTCTAAATTAATAAATTAAGGATTAATTAGATTATTATAAATGTATATATTACAAATTCTTTAATTATTAATCTAAATAAATTTAGGATTTATTAGAATAAAAGTGGTATTTAAAACCACAGGATTGGATGAGATCAGCTATGAAAGGAATATATATCTATGAAGAGAGACAGAGAAGAGAGAGGGGGAAGAGAGGAAGAGGGGATAAGTGAAGAGTGCCAAAGAGTAAACCTTGAGGAAAACTCACATTCAGAGGTTGGGAAGAAGAGAAAGAACTAGCAAAGAAATCTGAGGTAAAGTGTTCTCAGAGGCAGGAGAAAATCAAGAGACCATGATGTCACAGACAAGAGGATTTTTCAATAGGGAATGAGTGTTCTGCTATGTCATATACAACTGAGAATTTGTGTAAGATGCAGACAGAAAATTACCCGGTAAATTTGGTAATGTGGGGGTCATCAGTTGTCTTGACAAGTGCCCTTTCTTATGAATTGATGGGATGGAAACTGGATACAAGTTGGTTGAAGAAGGAACAAGAGATAAACACAATATTTTTAAAAGCTTGGCTGTGAAGAGGGGCAGAGAAAACTGATTTTTGCTAAGGGTTTCTCCTAAGTGCCTGCATGGAATACCATAAATCCATCCTGAGCCACAACATGCTCTGTGTAAATGCCTCCTTCCTCCCTCCCTCCCTCCCTCCCTCCCTTCCTTCCTCCCTTCCTCCTTCCTTCCTTCCTTCCTCCTTCCCTTCCTTCCTTCCTCCCTCCCTTCCTCCCTCCCTCCCTTCCTTCCTCCCTCCCTTCCTTCCTTCCTCCCTCCCTCCTTTCCTTCCACAAATGTATTTTGGATTAGACATTGTTCCATACACTGTGTAGAATTAAACTATAGATGCGGATCTATATCTATCAGTTTCACAGATGCATCTCAAGTCCTTAGCACAATACCTCTCATGTAATGAGTGCTCAGTGAGTTCTCTGCTGCTTGGCAGTTGGCATTTTGAACAGAATAGCGGGCACTGAGGATCACTGTGCTCAGCATGCTGTTGACAGCCATGCTCGGGAGGCGTGGCCTCCTGATTCTAAGCCTGAAGAAGGCCTGGTTCCTTTTCTTCCTGAGGCTGGATTATACAATATTCCCCTGGATCCTCTGAGATAAGCCCATGAATTACCGTTTTGCTTAAAGTGGTCTAAATCAGATCAACTCACTTAAAACTAAAAGGGCAATTTCCTCCATTTGAATTGTGGAGTAAATTAGGTATTCTTAGCCTGAGGTTCATATATAGTCTGGAAAGGTCCAGATCAGCAAAGAGGCACAGAAATTAAGAGACCTGCTTAAGGTCACTGAATGACTGAGGGGCTGACCCAGGACACAGCCAAGGAGTCCAGCTCCAGACGCCTTGTTCCTGACCACGAGCTGTGCTGAGGCAAAACTCTAAGAACTGAAGCAATACGTGCCACAACATGTGTCTTCAGGCCCACTTTAGGGAGCCATTCAGAAAACGCGATCCTGCAGCAGCACCACGCAGCTCATCATTCAGCCCAGCTGGTTTAACCAGGCTTAGCATTTACAGTGCCTGGAAGTGAGTCCTTGAAAGAATTCTTCTGAGTATTTATTCTATTCCAGTGCTTTTGACAAACATTGAGTAGCACTTTGTACTAAGTTGTATTCAGTAGCAAGTGCCTGGAGTGGGACTATTTTCTTATTGTCAGCTAAAAACACACCCATAAGCCTTCTCAGATATTTGTGTAGATTTTTGGAAATGCGCAAAAAGGCTAAGTGAATGCCTGAAGACTACTCCAAGATTCTTCTTTGAAAGGTATTTTCAGTCAACTTCGGTGAGCAAATGAACGGGTTTAACTTCTACTCCATAAGAGCATGGCTGCAAAACCCATGCACATATGCAGATTAGAATGCTGCTGCTTTTAAGATTATTGCTTTCAGGCATAGTAAGTTAAAAAGGGATAAACCCGGGCAGTATTTGTCATTGCAAAATATGTTTTTAAGCAGGACACCTTGATTGCTACCCCAGTGTAAATTGAGTATCTGCCTAAATTTTATTTAAAAAATTAAGTAGCCACATTCTAACAGCAGAGGAACAAGATGGGAGGAAAGGCATTAGTGTTGGTTGGTGGGAAAAAGGTGTGTTACTTTTTGCCTTTCTTCTCCCTGTGTCCCACAGTGTGACAGTTTCTTAGGGCTTCTTCCAAAGCTTTTCCTCATACTCTTAACAGCCATCATTTCACATAGTACTGGAGCATTCTGTTAATTCAGCACAAGTACTGAGAATATTTTCAGATGCAACCATCCATCTTTCCCTTCCTGGCCAACTACTTTTGTGTAGCAATGGCTTTGCCTTTACTGAGGTTTGGATACAACAAAATTTAATTACATTCAAGCCAATTCAAATGTGATTCTACTTGCAAACATCTTCTGGGATGTTGGTGTAAAAAGAAATAATTCAAAAATCATATAAACATGGTGGACATTCTAATATAGAAGTTGTTTCCTGCAAGTTCCCTTATAATTGTTTGTCATGTATATATTTTTTTCTTTGCCAGAAATTGGTGCTACTGACAAAGGTAATAAGCACAGAAGGAAATGTTCATGTAGTTCTAGAATTCATGTCTTATAGAAGCTTAGAGTAAATATAACTTCTTTCTTACTGATCAAAATCTACAGAACACATTTAAGTCTTAGAAAAGCTCTGATCATGAAGACAAGTAGAGACTGTAGGTCAGGGAAATATACTGGTGAAATCTGTAGGACACATTCCACCTTCCCAGAAAACCAGAAAAAAATCTTGTGTCCAGACCTTGTTCATCTAGTATTTAGGTACACTTCCCTGCAAATTTTAAGCATGTTGGAATGACAGAGAGTGCGGCTGCACATGGAAGGCTATTTTCCCCTCCTAGTTTTGTATGTATCTGCATTAAGAACCTGAAGGGGTTATACGGATACTCTTTTCCCTCAGTGATTCACAAGGAAGCATGACTATACTCTAGAGCTTAAAGAGACGCTAAAGGTAAGGATACAGTATTTATTTAAAAAATAGAATTTCAAACATTCTTATGAAGAAATACAGATGATATTTTCACTATGAAGTGCCAAGCAAGTTTCACAAAGAGAAATGTGTGCAGTGTCTTTAAAATGGTTACTTCAGCTCACATCCTCCTGGGGACCCCCTATTCTACTTGGAATTACCCCTAAGACCAGGTGTTCAGTTTTCATATCGAACACTTCATTCCATAAGGGTTTCCATAATTTTCTTTTGCCAAGTGAGTTGATCTTTCACTCATATTTCCACAGATGTGAGATAATATCAAATGGTAAGAAAAATAAAACCAAGTGGTCTCTAGAAGTGGATATGATTTTTATAATCATGAGAAGTACAATATATGTTTAATACTCCAATATTTCTTTGAGTTCACTTTTCAGTGTAAGCTCACATATGTGTTCAAAGATTAGATGATGTCATTTAGCTAGAGGGGAAAATGACAGGTGTGTTCACTGATACTATAAAGGTACAAAATGATAAAAAAAAATAATTACTTACTTAAATCCTGTCTTTTAGAAGATATATATCAGAATAAATGAAGAAAAAAATATGTTACATCATTGCCTGTTATTTTACTCATGAGGTATCATAGCATTCATTTTTAAGTAGATGCATCCTCTTTTAAATAGGGAAAACTGAAGAAAAAAAGTAAAAGATACTTTGACTAGATTTTGCCACAGAGAGTTCACCTGTGTTTCCATAGTGGCTCGGAGGTAGACCTACAATGTTAGAAAACATCAGTGACCTCTCTTGGCATTAGTGAATTGCAAAAGATGGTTCTGTACCATGCAGTCGGAGCACTGTGTGATATGTAATTGTAGAAGATAATTTAGAAGACTGCATTTCCTTTGATTAATGGTATCATTATAGGTGGATGAAGTGTGGAACTTTAATCAAAATACTTTTGTAATGGGAGCAAAATGCTGTGTCTATGGAATTAATCCAGTAGTGCCCATCAAGTGAATATTACTGATGCCACTGTGACTCATGGCTGTGTCCTCAGGCTAATAATGGTCATATCTAAGTTTGAAATTTTTTCTCCTTAAACTTTAGCTGCTCTGAAATGCTTGCCATTTCTTGAATGTGTTCACTTTGTTCCTGATGCTTTCTACCTGCTGGTAGTTTTCTCTCCCTCCAAAAAGACAATCCCAATTAAATGACCTGTGCATCTCATGCATATTTCCTTATTCTAAATGTCATATCGTCTCTCAGCCTATTCCTGAGGCTTCTTAGTTCCCACCATCTCATGTCCTATGAAGAATTAGGCAACATGCAATAGTGGAAAGAGTATGGGGTCTGAAGCTTGACAGACCCAGCTTGGAATTCTCACTCTACCACTTTCTAGCTATGTGATATTGGTCAAGTTCCAAGATTTCCATGAGCTCAATTTCTATCAGCCCGAATGGCTGTAAAAATTCAATGAGATTTTTGCATGTAAAATGATTGCACAATGCCTGGAATGCAACAGGAATTCAACCCAACCCTGCTTTACCTCTGCTCTTCCATTAGTAACTCATCTATACCTATATTGTGATATTTATCCCATTGAATCATGATTGTACTTTCCTGAAATGCAACATCCTTGAAGGCAAGGACTATGTAGTGTTTATATACCCACCGCCTCACACAACCTCTGCACATATTAGGCCCTCAGAACTTGTGGTCTGAATAAACAATCATAATCTACTGCTCACATGCAAGCATGAGGATATTAACTATTACAAGGCTACATGCCTGTAAATAAATGAGGAGAAAAGTTCAATGTTTTATCAATAATTACCTTCTCTGTGTTAGGGGAGCAATTAGAGGCCTTAAGGCTGATGGGAAACCATGGTGCTAAATTTTGAAATTGAAGATGTGCTTTACAAATCATTTACTCTGATCTCCAAATTGTACTCAAATGAAAGCTCCTCCACAACCTCAGTTGAATCAGGCAGCTGACAAGAATAAGGCTATCCCACAGCCTCATTTTCTGTGAGAGAAAATATAGAAAACAAAGTATGGTTCATTGCTAAGGGGGTCTAATGTGTTATTGATAGGAACATATTCTCGATAGGAAAAGTTTGTGACCAGTGAAACTACACACGCTCATCAAATTTGAGAGCATAATTGTAAAACCACACATATAAGCTGCACATTTAAAACAAATATTGGTTAGAAGGCTATGTTATACTGATTATTGCTAAAATAGAAGACACAGACTATATAAAATACTTTTACTGAGGAGTACCAGAATAGAAATCAGGAATCAGGATTGGTGTTCATTCACTCATTAATTTAAAAAAATAATCAGTATTTATTAAGTACCTACTATATTCACATAATGCTAGAGTTGAAGATAAAATGTTTGAAGAAGGCATAGGTGTTGTTCTCACATAGTTTGTGTTCTAATGGTGGAGTCAGACAATGTGCTGGCAAACAAATAAATGAAGACAGTAATTGTAGGTTGTAGAAAGACTTTCATAAGATTAAAAGTGCTATGAGGGACTTCCCTGGCGGTCCAGTGGTTAGGACTCTGCGTTTTCACTGCCGAGGGCGCCGGGTTCGGTCCCTGGTCAGGGAACTAAGATCCCACAGGCTGCGTGGCACTGACCAACAAAACAAAACACAAAAACTCAAAGGTGTTTATTCAAAAAGTGCTATGATCGGTATGAAGTTGGAAGAATCTATTCATAGAGGGCGTCTCTGAGAAGTTGACTTTGAAAAGCTGATAACTGAATAAACTAGTCACAACAACAGTGGGAGTGACGGGGTGTTTTCCATATCTTGGACACAGAAAGGACTAAGGCTTGGAATAATGTTCTCTCAGTGGCCAGAGGGCCAGCATGTCTGGAGCATAACGAACAAAGGCAGGGTAGCACCAGATGGGTTTAGAGAGAGGTATGTAGAGGCCAGTTATGCAGTACCATATAGGCTATGGTAAGAAGAAAGAGTTTTATTTTAGGTGTGAAAACGAAAAAGGGAAATCTTTTGAACAAAGGAGTAATTTATTCATTTTAAAGAGATCACTCTGGCGTCGGTGTGGTGACAACGGGATTAGAAGCCAGAGACCAGAGAAAGGCGGGCACGGCTCTCACTGCGATGAAGGGTTGGATGGAGGTGACTGGCAGGGAGAGGCAGAAGAGACAATGGATTTGAGATGCTCTCAGAGGTAACAGACAGGGATTGTTGCTGAGGAGCATACAGGAAAGGGAGACTAGCCGGAGCAACAAGACGGATGGTGAGGTTATTTCCTGAGGCAGAGCACACAAGGAGAGCAGCCGTGTTGGAGGAAGTGGGTAGAACATGAGAGTTCTGTCTCCATCAAGTCTGAGAAGTGTATGTACATAACTAGGCATTTAGGTTTCAAAATCAGTCTAAGAGAAGCGGTTCTGGGCTGGAGTTCCAAATGTGTGTGTCATCAGAACACATATGGTCATGAAAGCCATGATAATAAAGGGAGAAGAAAGCCAAGGACTCCAAGATCGGGCAGTAGAAGTGGAGCCATCAAAGAATACTGAGGAACAGAAAGCCATGAAAGTGTCCGGCTGAGGAATCCAAAACAGGTGACTTGGTTTCAACAAGAAGGAAATGCGAGTAACAGAAATCCAGATCCCTATGATGAAAAGATTCTGAGCTGTAAACAGCTTGAGTTACATGGAGCAAATAGACCTAAGCAGCTTTTGAAGGTTTCGTGCTATGTATGATCAGGGTGCTGAAGAAGAGAAAATTGGAGGTGCCATTGCCTTTAAAAAGAGTCTAGATGAGGAGTGTAAATTAATTTCCTTCTAGACAATTCTTAACAGAACAGAGAAAATGGCCCTGTAAATATTTTGCCACATTAAAAATATTAAACTACGTAGATAATAATATTAATAACAGAGATCTTTTGACCTATTGACCTTGTTGCACCATTAGAGAGTTGACCTTTGGCCAGAACTTTTCTATGTCTAGGGGTGATTTTAAATTACCCAACAAATCATTTCAAATACCACACAGTCTTGCTAACAGACAGGGTTTGAGCATTCCACATAAAAGATTGCCAGAGCTGACTTCTGAAACTACGAAACCTTTTTCCAAAGCATTGACTCCTGGCAGTACCTGTGCTTTTGTGAGCCTAAGGCTAAATTTCTGGAACATGAGATGCAAAGGCATAAGAAAGACAAACAGTATCAAACTACATGACACTTCAGAATTCGCTCTGATGATTCTCAAATCACAATTTTGATAATTGAATTGAGGATTTCACTGGCAAGTGACTTGTTATATAAATGATTCCAAGCCAAGGTAGATCCTGTGACTCCTGATTCCTGCTCTTATGCTATAAACACCCCATCTTCATTATTATTTCATTATTAAAATACAATTGCAATCGCATGGAAGAAAAGCCTAGAGGACTCAGAGATCTTCAGCCTGACTTGTGAACTCTTAATATTTTTTTCTGTTGATCAGGCCCCCACAAAACTCCTTTTGTTTTTCAACAGACTGATCTTAAAAATTAACCCACCTTCAGAAGGCTGCTGAAAATTGACACAGTTCTTTTTAACAGGTAAGACATTTTCTTCAGACAAGAGGTGGTAAAACTTTGTAAGTGCACTTGGCAATTCTTCCCAAGAATATTTAAGTGTTCCACAAAAGGCAAAAAGTGTTAAAATGAAAGATTTGTTTCAATTCACTGCCAGCAGATAAAGTTGTTTCACTGAAGTGTATTTAAGGTATGAAAGCAATGAAATTTACAATGAAAATCTTTAAGGTAAAACCTAAAATTTTCAATGGGCAAACTTTCTTCTCTGGGGTGGGGGAGAGCTGATTATTATAAATTTGAAGACAGCCTCAAAAGAGTGAGCTGGGGAAGGGCGAGTACTTTCCACGGAGTCAACTTTGGAACAGGTGTGCATAGTAACATGCATTCGATTGTGCAACCAGGCCTACATCTATGCTGCAAAGCCAGGAAATTCTGGGTGGACGGACAATGCTTCCAGGTAGCTTTTGTTCTTTAGGACATCACTAGTGGAACCAAATTGAAGGCAGGTTCCTGGATATCAGCTGGTTCTGCTTCCACTTTTCTTTGAGCAGAAAACACAGGTTTAGCTTCAGTTTCTCAGACAAACCCCTAGATGACTGCTGAAGGGGCACAACTCAATATGACTCAGAACCCACACAAAACTTGAATATTCACATTGGTCTTATTCGACTTCTGTGAATCTTAGAAAAATATAAAAGGGCACTATACACCATATAATTTTCTTGCTATACAACAGGTTAAGTAAAATCGACAGCAAGTTAAATAAAATCACATAATATAAATAAAATTACATGTGAATAAAATTCATTAAGAGAAAAACTTGTAGTAGATGAAAAGGGAAATTTTACATCAAGATTGTATGGGGCTTGGGGTGTCTTTAAGTTCTTTATTCCATAGGTAATGAAGGATAATGAAACGCCTTTAGGCAGGGAGTGACATAATTAAATTATGAATGGGAAAATCCATCAAATGTGGCATCCTGGGTAAGTAAAAAAGTGGGCAAAGACTATCTCAGCTAACTAAACTTTGGATGGGGAAGGACTGCAACCTGGTCTCAAGTGTGTCTAGAACCAAGGACACTAGCTTTGTTAATCATGCTCCACCTCTCATGTCGTCCTCACTTAACAAAACAGCTTTATTTTCTCTTACAGTAGATGTATGGACAGGTGGGCGATATAGGGCAGTGGAACATGTTGGCAGAATATTCTGGCCTTGTATTTTCAGTTTCATAATTAGAAAGGAAAGAAGCCTTCTTCCTGTAGTTACCTTTTGAACACGTGTGGGGAAGGACTCCAACTGCCCCACTGTGTGAAGCTGTCACTCCTCAAGGTGTCACTCTGGTCAGAAAGTCAGCCTGATCTACTCACTAAAACTGTAGAGTGACAGATGAATGGTACATGGCAGCGGTCTCCAACCTTTCTGGCACCAGGTACCGGTTTCGTGGAAGACAATTTTTTCCATGGACTTGGGGGTGGGGGGTGGGTGAGGGGTTGGCGGGGGTATGGCTTAGGCGGTAATGAGAGTGATGGTTCAGGCAGTAACACAAGCAGTGGGGAGTGATGGGGAGAAGCAGATGAAGCTTCGCTCACTCGCCCACCGCTCACCTCCTGCTGTGCGGCCCGCTTCCTAACAGGCCGCGGACCAGGACCAGTCCATGGCCCAGAGGTTGGGAAACCCTGGTATATGGGCTGTTTTCCTCAAAAAAGGGCAACTATTACTGGAATAATGAAGGATGAGATAATAATAATTACTGTTGTAGCTACCGTCTGAACTTATAAAGTGAAAGAGATGAAGAAATCCCAGGACTCATGTTTAGGTAGGTCCTAGGTGACAAAGAGGCTGGAGGTACCTATACCAGAGGACATGGGAGGAGGGAAAAAAAAGAAGAAAAAAGATTAAGCATCATGATTAACTGACCTTGAAACATGTTGAATGCCAATGCCAAAGTGGACAGAAAGGAAGTATCCATAAGGATCTGGAATTTGGAGAAGTTGGCAGAGTTAGAGATCTGGAGGACAGAAAAAGTTTAAGCTGTGAAAGGAGACAAAAATCACCTAAGCAGAAAATATGCATCAAAGACCATAGAACAGAAGAAAGTATAGTGACTACAAAAGCACTCAAAGGGCAGAAGAAAAGTTAAAATCATTCAGTGGCTGAGGAGAAGACTTGCTCAACCCAATTAAATTCAGCAGAACCCGAGGAGAATTAGGACTGTAAATGGCGAACACAAATTCAGCAACTAGGAAGGCTATATTGTTGAATTTCAACAGAGCAATTTTAGTAGGGGAGTTTTCAGCTGGAAGCTAGGTTGCTTTTGTTTGAGAAAAGGCTGAGAAATAAGGTAGAAAACACAGCGAATTTAATGTATTCTTTTAAGCTATTTATCAAGGATCACAATTTGTATTAGTTTATGTTTTTCATAATAAATAACTTGGGGTTAAATCTCAAATATGACCAAGTTCTTCCAAAAAAATAAAAGGAAAATTGCTAGCATGTAGCAATTTTTAATTCTAGAGTAATAATTAAATAACATCAGTGTACGTGTCCTAATTAAAAATTCAGTTAAGTAAAATCTACTTATCGATTTTAATTATCAGGCTTATTATTTATATTAAAGAAACGTATCAGATAAATATAGACTTTGTTTTTTCCTATTTTCTTTACTTAAGAAAAAAACTTCTGTGTGTAAACCCTTTGCTTGGGTTTGGAGAATATGCTACTGCTGGAGTCTTGGTAAGAGATGGACTGTATTAGTTTGCCTGTGATGGGGCTTACAGAGTACCACAAACTGGGTGGTTTAAACAACAGAAAAAAATCACCTTACAGCTCTGGAGGCTAGAAATCTGAGACCAAGGTATTAGCAGAGAGGTTCCTTCCGAGGGCCATGAGGAGGAATCCGTTACATGCTTCTCCTCTTACTATAGTGGTTTGCTGGGACTCTCTGGCATTCCTTGGTTTGTAGATGCATCACCCCAATCTCTGTCTTAATGTTCACCTGGCATTCTCCCTGTGTGCCTCTCTATCTCCAAATTTCTTCTTTTTATAAGGACACCACTCATATTGGATTAGGGGTCCATTTTACTCCAGTATGATCTCATTTTAACTGATTACATCTGCAATGACCCTATTTCCAAATAAGGTCACATTCTGAGGTACTAAGCAACGTATGAATTTGGGGAGGTGGGGAGAGGATGTGGTTCAACACATAACCCATTAGAGCTTTGCCTGGCAATATGAAGTTGGTCTCCTCAAACCCATATGAGGTACCTTCTCTCTTTGAGCCTGAGCCAAGTAATGCCAGGAAGCAGAACTAGATATTGCTATGGCAGACACTTCTATGCTAGTATTCTAGAGAAGCAGAGGTAATGAGGTTGAGAGTAGAGGGGCTCTGTGGGGAGGATACAGTGGCAGCTGCACCACGGGCAGCATTTGACTGTGCTTGTGTTCTTGGTGACCAAGTCTCCCTTTGATCCTTCCTGGTCCCTTAACCTTATTTGCCAACATGTCTCCAAATTTGTTAGTTAACTGAATTTTTTCCAATAAATTTATTTAATTCCAATTAGTCAGAGTTGATTTCTGTTGTATATAACCAAGAAACTTGTCAAGGACATATACATCATCATATTGCACATCTTTGAGGTTCATCATATATTACAAAATGAGACAGTCATTCAATGGTATAAGTTCACAAAATTCTTTAA
The DNA here is from genome assembly GCF_025265405.1 of Mesoplodon densirostris. NCBI lineage: Eukaryota > Metazoa > Chordata > Mammalia > Artiodactyla > Ziphiidae > Mesoplodon > Mesoplodon densirostris. The sequence goes on along the minus strand of NC_082661.1, from coordinate 86,337,819 downwards.
ATGGCTTTCTAAGGTTAAACAGCCATTTTAATGAACTAATTCTCATTGTACTTGAACTAAAATGGTTTTGCTTTTAATTGCATTTAAGGTAAACTAACATGTGTCTGAGTAAATGAGTCCTTGGTTATGATTAGGAAATATCTCATTTAATTTAATACCAATTGTTTTCAACTTCATGTAAAGTTATTGAATCAATATGACTTACTTTCATTCTTTTTTTCTTGTTAGAATTTAACAATACTTTCAATTCTTTTTGCTTAAAAACATTTATCTTCTAATCAACTATTAATTTAAATACCAGATCTTAAGTTAAAATACACACACCCTTAGCAAATAGCAATTGTTTTAAATTTAAATTTTTTTCATATTCCAAAAAAATGTTATTGATTGTAGTTGATAAAAATAGTGGACAGGTGAGATTTCTATAGTATTTCAAGATAATATTTCTATTTATTTAATTTATTTACAATATTATTTTTCAGAGATAACCTTAAGATGTATTGATTGGAGCTTACAGAATGCATTTGAAATTGTAATGTGGTTATTTAAAAATTGACTATATTAATGTTGAAACATCTTTCTCTCCAATACAGAAAATTCACTGTTGAAGAAGTATGCTATTACTCCTTGCTGAGATAGATAAGGGAAGGAAAAAAGTATCTTATTCACTCTTTTAAAATTATTATTATAGTTCACATATGAGGTAAGGAATTTATAAAAGGAAACACTAAGTATCACATTTCATGTCAATTCTGTGATATAAATCAGTTGTATTTGTAGATTCAAAGCCACGCTTGAAAAAGATCTCAGGAGCTAAAGGGCTGATGACCCTATAAACTGTAAAATGTGTTAACAGCAATAAATTCCAATTCCTTGGTTCAAAGGGCATTTGATTATATTCTGTACTGTCAGGGTCACTCCCGTCAAGAGCTCATCTTGGAATGATAAACAAGGCAGGCCTGTAATGTACACCAGAGAGTGACAAGAAGCACCTGTCGCTACAAGTTTTGAGACAAAACCGTAGGGCTTGCAGACAGCTGTGCTATCCATGAGCAAGTCCACTCCCAGGCTCAACAACAGTCAGGAGAAAATCCCCCAGTCGGTCCAGACTGCAACGTCACAGTCTTTGTTTGCAATGTTACATCTTTGAATTTTATGAATCCTTTTGAATTGAAAATTATGTCAACTAAAGTCTATCTTCATAAATTTTCTTTGTATACCCTAAAGAGCTATTGATCCCAAATGATTTTAATTGGTGTATACATTTTAATGTATTTTCATAAATGCTATATAAATAAATGTTACTATTCGATTGACAGAAGAACATGGATTATGATACATTTTAATGACTTGTCATGGATTTTTTATTAGTATGATTTTTAAATAGTCTAAAAATTTGATAGGCAGATCTTTAATAGGGAAAATTTCTGCCTTAATTGAAATTTTTCTAGCCTAGAATGTTTTATTTTTGTCATTTATGTCTAATCATGCATACCTCTCATAAAGAAACCCACAACAAAACAGACTGTCCTCTAAAATGATTTTCAAGGTGATTAACTGAAATACATTTTTTAAATCTTAGATTCTTATTTTTAACACTTGGTACTTGTGCTGGTTTGTTATCTAAGGAATATTTATTGAGCATTTGGTCTTACTATTGGAACATATGTAGGAAATGGTTTCTTCTTTCTTGATATTTATATTCTAGAGAAAACCAGTGTAACCATATCTAAAGACTGTGGTATTTTGTTGGTTTGTTTATATCTATCTTGTTCTAAAAAATAATTTGAAGCAGATCTGACATTCTTGAAAAGTTTATTTCTATTTCTTTGGTCTGATTCAGAGAGCATTACATTACAATCTAAAAAGCAATTTCATATTCTGGTCTAAAAAATTTATCTTGACAAAATTATTCTTTTAACTTAGAGGATTCAAGTTCCTGTTGCTGTTACATTTTGGCATAAACTATTAAACTAACTTTCAAACTTACAATTTTCATTGAAAATGCTTCTTTTCAAATGACATATTAGTGGGGAAAAAGCCCTTACATTTTACTAATTCATTATTAAGTCCATTAGAGGGTCAACCATTCAATAATTATTTTCATGTTTTGTAATACATAGTATGGAGTTGGATTTTAAGTGTTATGAACTGCTAATTTCTAAAAGATGACTTTCAAGTCATGAGATAGATATAATAAGCTGCATCAAGAAATTCTGTGAGGGCTTCCCTGGTGGCGCAGTGGTTGAGAGTCTGCCTGCTGATGCCGGAAACACGGGTTCATGCCCCGGTCCGGGAAGGTCCCATATACCGTGGAGCGGCTAGGCCCGTGAGCCATGGCCACTGAGCCTGCACGCCCGGAGCCTGTGCTCTGCAACAGGAGAGGCCACAACAGTGAGAGGCCCGCGTACCGCAAAAAAAAAAAAAAAAAAGAAAGAAAATCTGTGAACCAATTTAATAATTAGAATTTTTAAGGTTTTAAATAAAATTAAATAAGTATTACATATTTAATATCAAACACTGTTTATGCTCAAATAAAACAGGATAAGCATGAAAATTATAAGTTAGTATTCTTTATGTATTTATGTTGACAAAGCTAAATAATTATTTATTTACTGTCACATGTTTTTTTTTTTTTTTTTTGCGGTATGTGGGCCTCTCACTGTTGTGGCCTCTCCCATTGCAGAGCACAGGCTCCGGACGTGCAGGCTCAGAGGCCATGGCTCATGGACCCAGCCGTTCCACGGCATGTGGGATCTTCCCAGACCGGGGCACGAACCCATGTCCTCTGCATCGGCAGGCGGACTCTCAACCACTGCGCCACCAGGGAAGCCCACATGTTCTATCTTGATTACAGCTATCAAGACTATGACTAAGATAAAATATAGTAGAAATATTATACTAAGTTTATTATACTAAAATATTCTAGAAAAAAATTTTATTCCAAATCTTGTTTTTCTTATAGGAAGGCAATCTCAACTGACAGTGGCATACTCCCATACCTAACATTAAAGAGTAAAATCTTGCTCTAATAAATGTTTACTCAGTGAATACAACATTGCTGCATTGTTATGATTATTTCATGGAGTGTTAGTCTATTTTTATTTCAGTATACTTTAGACACTGAGAATACTCATGGTGTTCTTGATATGTGAAAAGATGATACCCACAATTCATGAAATTTAGACACTGACTTTACCCTATATTTTATGATAAAACTTATTAACAGAAACTAGTCGTGTTCTTTCTTCTAGTGAAGAGTATTTAAATCTAATCCTTTCTAATGCATGCATTAATGGCCCAAGAAAAGTAGAGGCATATTCTCTTTCAATTTTATAGAATTTATTTGTGATTTCTCATTGTTTTCTAATTGTTACTATAAAGCTCTTATTTGAGTATGGTATTGAATTTCATTTTTTAAAACATCTTTATTGGAGTATAATTGCTTTACAATGGTGTGTTAGTTTGTGCTTTATAACAAAGTGAATCAGCTATACATATACATATGTTCCCATATCTCTTCCCTCTTGTGTCTCCCTCCCACCCTTGAATTTGATTTTTTAATGTTTTTGTTCCTTGTCAGCAGTTTCTCAAAAGTCAGATCATTATGTTCCTTTGGTAGATTTTGAAAGAGGGCAGCTGTCATCCATGGCAAATCACCAGACAACATTAACTATGCCAGGTGAGAATAATTACAAACGTGTGTGTCAGATACGTGTAGGAAATGTAGAATCAGTGCAAGCATGGATCACATTCCTCTCCTTTCACAAAGATCCATTTTCTCTGTTTCATGTAAATGGTGCATTCACTAGGATTGCTTCTGTCACATGCAATGCTTACCATGTTTCTGGCATTCAGTGGACACTGAAATAGTAATAAAAGAGTAGAACTTTTTCGGTTTGAATGTAGTGGCTCAGCAGAAGTTTTCAAACAGCCTCTCACAATACGTATATTCAAACCATGTTTTTTTGGACAGTGTTTAAAATGGCTATTTTGAATCTCATCAAATAACCTTTAAAATTTTTTGAAAAAATTGAAAACCAGCATTTCTGTCTCCCACCAAAATAAATGACTCTCTCTTTCTGCTTGGTCCTTGCAATGTAACAATCACCTCCCCTGCAGCAAGGGTTTATAATGCCTGCAATATACAGCTGTGGTCTACAGATGAATTTCTCATCATGTTCAGTCATAATAGGTGTAAAAAACCTAATTTTGGGCAATTTGTCATTGGAGAAAGTGAAAATAGTTTATATTAATGAAAGAAATGATGAGATACTTCCCACGTGTTCTGCAGACCATGGAGTTGTATGAAAGTCTTGTAAAAGGAACATGAGCATATCCAGATATAGTTCGATGCGGCAGTAAGACCACAGCTATCAATATTTAAAGAAAGCCTGTCTGGAGACAGTCATGCCAAGCACCTGAATTCACTTTAATGGTGGAAGTGGACACATATGTTTAGGGAGTTCAAATCCTTTATGAGTAACACTCACTTATGATATATAGACGGAATGCAAAACTATGGATTTTTTTTTCTTTTAGCAATGTGGTTGTTCTGAAAGATATGCTTTACACATCCTTTTGAATGTAGTAACACTTTTATTTAGAAATGCTTAGAATCTGCTTTCCAGTATGGCATTGAACATAAGTGGAATTGATGCCTTCATAGAAGCTGGCAGGTGTAGGTGTTTCTATTTTTTTTAATTAAAAAAATTAGGAACATTAACTGACTAATACTGAACATTGAAATAGTGTTTCTCTTGACAAACTTGGTTGGAAGGCTCTCATCACCTTTGGACAGACTCATTCCCAGGAGCACCTGTATTGTCATCAGTCAGCCCTCAGTATCTGTGGGGGGTGGAGGGGGGTGGAGGTTGGATCCAGGACCCCAACGGATACCAAAATCCGTGAATGCTCAAGTCCCTTACAGTTGGCCCTCTGTATCCGTGGGCTTAGCACCCCTGGATACTGAGGGCTGACTATATTTATACCTCATTCTCATTAAAAAAAATAAGATGATAAAGTGAATGGTATTTAATGGTAGAGTAACATGATTTAAAGTTAATCACTAATTGCAGATTGAATGGGCTTATTCATTTTATAATGAATAGATATGGAAATTGACTAAATACCCAACAGTGTTAGATTCAGAACATCTCTGGACATAAACATATGCATGCTATTCTATGCACAATTCCTGTTTTTCACTTTATAACAAAATTCAAAAATGAACTGAAATATGTAAATGACTATGAAGGGGATGACAAAGTACATTATAATGGATAAAATCATCATTTATATCTGAGATATATATATACTTTTTCAGAAACTAGATGGTGATAAATGACACCTTTTATTCTGATTTTTTGCTAAATTAATCATAGTAAGTTCCCAGAATATATACTTGGGTTTTTATATCCCTACCGTTATAAACCAAATAATTTAATTTTTTTTAACTGTTGAATATACTCATACATCATAATGTATCAGGAATAAAATATAAACATTTAAGCTCAAACTACATTATAAAAAGTAATAGACAAAGCACAGTTATTAAACTATGTTCACTGGGTCTATAAACTACAGTTTCCTAAATTTCTTCTCTAGCCTCATATAACCCATCATCATCTTTAGAGACTGATAAAATAATTTAATGTTCTTTATTCTCTCCAAATATTTCCTAACTAGATAATTTTGACTTGTGTTTTGTTTTGCTTTTATTTTTGTTTTCTATTACCTCAATTTTGGCAATGAAACAACTCATTGAAAACCTGGGGAACACAGAAATTAGGCCTGTGAGATTTGTGGAATCTAATATAGTCTCGCTGCAGGGGATTTTAATGCGTAAATCCTAAATGCAGCGAAGAGGTGACAGGTCCCTAAAGGTTAATATTTGAATGGATTTCAATTTTAAAAATACCAGTTTCCCCTCAAAATCTATAAACGCCTTGGCAGCACCATAGTCTATGCATGGGGACAATAAAGTGAAACTAAAAAAGCAAACCATACAACTCGGATACTTGTGTACAATTTGGATAATTATGGATAATTTTCTTTCTTGATCACCTTGGGTATGTTACAAAGACATGGTTGAAAATTTCCTCTCTTATCTAAACCCCCAAAGTACCTACAGAAAAACAGCTTTTTGAATTTGAAACTCACTTCTAAGTGTTATGGTAGCTCTGGCCGGGTGTGCATGCCATGGTCTATGACCGTTTTTCCCCATGGAACCACGTTTATGCTTTCCCCACGTTAATGCTTTCCCCACGGAACCACTCAGTGATCTTTCCATGTAGCTGGAATGCAGCAGTATTTATTTTCTTCCCATTTTGTTCTTTGCTTCTCAGATCTTAAAACTAACGTCTGAGGAAATCTTGAGATATGTCAAGAAAGAAAAATAAAATAAAATCATGACTATAGATTAGTTAAAAGGGAGGAATAAAACAGTGTGCAAATACGTAATTTTTAGTACAAAAAAGTTAGAAAAAACAAAATGAAATTGATCATATTAATATCCAGTTCAACTGAATATCAGACACAAAATAACTATGCCCCATAGGAGCACCAAACTGTAAAATTATTACCAACTGGAAATGATAGAATCCTATTACTTAAGTAATTGAAAACCAGAAAATTCTAGGAAGTTGTGTGGGTGAGAAAGCTGGCCAAAAATATAATATTTTTGTCTTCTGTGTATCACATAATGGCATGCACTTCAGTTTTTAAAAAAAGAATAGAACAGAGAGACTGTGAAAAGTGTTCAAATTATTACTCTTCTAAAATACTGGAGTAGAGATATCTTTTGAATATTAGGTAATTCTCTTCTTATTGTTACTGTAAGTAATTACCTAAAGAGTAGAAACTAAATTTAAGGAAAAGAGACTGATAATTTCCACTATCTATTTAATAATTTCCCTTTTGTTATTTTCACTTTGAATTTGAAGCAAAGTCCATAAATCACTTTAATGTCTATATTTATGGCTGGCAATACGCAGACCATGTGGGACAGGGCAGGGGGCCAGAGGCTCAATGTTGAGCTCTCATAATGATTCATGAAGGAATGTTCATCTTTGGTGTAACTTAGGAATTTAGGGACAAGCAGAGCCTCTACAGGCAGGGCTTCAAGCAGATCAATGTTACACCAAGGTCATAATGATAAAAATTAAAATAGTGGCAGGAAAAGTTTAGAATTGAAAACTGTGGGAGAAGTTAGAGAAAATGAAAGAACACTAGGTTCGTATTTACAAAGGCTGTGTTAGAGCGGCTGTGCTTATAGTCAATGGGAATGGAGGAGTAAACGATCCTCCAGCTGTACAATTCACTCACACCAAAGGTTGTATTGACAAGTGTTTCAGAGACCCAGAGACCCTTAAAAACGGAGCCATTTGGTGGAATTACAAAATGGTACAGCCACTTTGGAAAACAGTTTGGCAGTTCCTCAAAAGGTGAAGCATAGTTTTACGACATAATACAGCGATTCCATCCTGGGCATATTCTCCCAAGAGAAATGAAGATACATCCACACAAAGACTTGTACATGAATATTTGTAGCAGCATTATTCATAATAGCTAAAATGTGGAAACAACACAAATGTCCATCAACTGAAGAACAGATAAACAAAATGTGATATATCTATACAACAGCCATAAAAAGGGAGTAAGTACTGATTCATGCTACAATATGAATGAACCTTGAAAACATGCTAAATGAAAGAAACCAGTTACAAAAGGCCACATATTGTATGATTCCACCAATAGGAGATGTCCAGACCAGACAGAAGTTGCATTAGCAGCTGCCAGGGGCTGGAGAGGCAGGGAATAGGGAATGACTGCTAATAAGTATTGGGCTTCTTTTGGGGGATGATGAACATCTTCTGAAAACAGACAGTGATGATAGCTGCAAAACTCTGTGAATTCATTAAATATCACTGAATTGTAAACTTGAAAATCACAACGAATACACATCTCAATGGGAAAAGGTCTTATATTACAGTGAAAAGTGGTTGTAGCAGATCTCTGAGTTTAGTTCTTTCATTTTAAAAAAAAACAGAGGATTACAAATAAGTTGTAAATATATTTCTACTTTTTTTTTTTTTTTTTTTTTTCGGTATGCGGGCCTCTCACTGCCGTGGCCTCCCCCGTTGCGGAGCACAGGCTCCGGACGCGCAGGCCCAGTGGCCATGGCTCACGGGCCCAGCCGCTCCGCGGCATATGGGATCCTCCCAGACCGGGGCACGAACCCATATCCCCTGCATCGGCAGGCGGACTCTCAACCACTGCGCCACCAGGGAGGCCCTATATTTCTACTTTTAACATCCCATAATTCTGTGCTATGATTGGTGATATTTCTCAGTAAAGTACGCTATAATTAATGTGACTAAATGGAAAAAAATAATTGCCTGTGAGAAGAAATATAAAAAATGCCATAAGAACACAATATGCCAAGCACAAGAATTACTATACTCCATGTGGAGATACTCACAGCTTAAATTACACAAATGCTGCAACAGTTATGTACTCAGAAGCATGTGATAAAGGGAATGAGTTTAAACTGAAAACAGTGATGGGAAAATGAAAAGTATGTTATATAATGATCATGATGGAATTTAATAACCCAATTTTTGAACGTGAAGGCAAAGGAACTATGTTTTATCCTAGATTGGGACCAGGAAGTGATGCAGGAAGCAACTGTGGGTGAATTACTAAGAAATACTGATGAGTGTATGACAAATGTCAATATTCTACTAATGCAAGGAGGAATCCAAAGGAATTCAGTTGTGATTATGCAATTTTAGAAATGAGAACAGAAAATGTGGGCGATGGTTGTGGGAGAAAAGTGAAATTGAAAAATAAAACGACAAAGGGAAAGCTTAAAAACTATTCAGAATGCTTCAGAGGAGGTATAAGAAAAATTTCAAAACAGCCCAGGGACCTGAAAAATAACCAAACAGAGTCAACTGGGAAAGCAAAATAGGCCAAATATGATGAAAAAGGCAGATTTTATAAAATGTGGAAAGGAATAAAATCAAAGTAAACAAGAATGTTTACCAAAGTATCACATATGATGCAAAGCTGGACACAGCTGGATCAAAAACAAAAACATTAAAAAACCACTTTGGAAAAAATTTTGTTTTTGTTTTGTTTTTGCTGAACAGTATTCTACTGTATGCATATAACACAATTTATCTACTCTTTTAGTGACATTGGGGTGGTTTTTGGATTGGAATTGTTATGAAAATATCCTTTATGCCTATTTGGTTTAAATTATTTTCATGGATATATATTTTCATTTTTCTTGGGATATAACCTTCTAGACCTAGGATTCTATTTCTTATAGGGAAGGTATATTATTAACTTTATAAAAATTGTCAAATGTTTTTCTAAGGTGGCTTGTCATTTTACTTTATGACCAGAAATATATTGGTGCTCCAGTCGCTCTACATGCTCACCATATATAATTTTGCCAATCTTTATAATTGTACCCATTTTTGTGAGGGTGAAGTGGCAAATTATTATGGTTTTAACTGTATATGCTTGATAGCTAATGAGGATAAGCAACTTTTCAAATGTTTATTGAACATTTGTATATCTTCTCTGATGAAGTGTCTGTTCAAGTATTTGCCCATATTTTAATGGGTTACTGTCTTTACATTATAGATTTATAGATGCATTGTATAAGTTCCAAGTATAAGAACTGCATATTTCTATATAACTCTCTTTATACATATTTTGTCATATGTGTGTGCTGCAAGAATTATCTCCCAGTTTATGACTACTTTTCATTTTCTTAGCAGTAGTTTTGGTGAGAAGAGCATCACATTGGTAAATATTAATTTACCAATTTTTAGTTTTATGGCTATTGTTTTCTGAAAGTTGCCTTAAAAAATCTTTGCCTCCTCCAAGTTCATGAAAATATTCTCCTATATTTTCTTCTAGAAACTTTATAATATTAGCTTTTATGTTTAGATCTATGATTGCCTCAAATTAATTTTTATTATGGTATAAAGTAGAGGTCCACTCAATTTTTAAATATGTTTTCCAGTTGTTTCTGCACCATTTCCTGTGAGACTTTTGTTTTCCTTTGAATTGCCTTGTAAATTTTGTTGAACTGATTGTTGATGGGTAGATATATGTCTAAGGTCTCTATTCTGTTCCATTATTCTATATGGCTACCCTTAGGTCAATACTACATTGTCTTAATTATTGTAGCTTTATGGTAAGTCTTGAAATAAGGTAGCATAAACCCTCCAACTTTGTTTTCTGTTTTAAAAATGCTTTGGCAAAAAATAAAATAACATAAATACTATTTGTGTCCCTCCTCCTCCAAAAAAAGAATGCTTTGGCTATACTAGGTCCTTCACATGTCTATATAAATTTTAGTATCAGCTTGCCATTTTATTTTTAAAGATTGGAAATTTTACTGGAGTTGGGATCCAAACAATATTAATCCTTCCATTCTATGAACATGGTATATATCATCATTTATTTGTGTCTCCTTTAGTTTCTCCCAGAATTGTTTCATAAATATAAGCAAGATGTTTTAGGATGTCTTTTGTTACATTTATTCCTAAGTGTTATTAAATAAAGTAAAAGTTTAAGAAATTGCTGTTTTTTTTTTTTTTTTGCAAGAGTATTTCATAGAAAAGAAGGTGTTTTTTTCCAGCCAAACAAACATGATTTCCAGTTGTCTTTCTTTCTGTGATATTAGCAGCTGTGTTGAATTGCCTCTTGTCAACTTGGCAGCATCACTACACTTTTCTAAAGCTGGGAACTCTACTTTCCAGAGCACTCTTTCCTGAATGATTCCCCATAGGATTTGCAAATGAGAAAAACTCATGCATGATTTGAAAGATGAAAGTAAAACAAAAGTTATTTTGGTGATTTTGGCAGCCAGGCATGAATCCACAATGACCTAGCAATCATAGTATCCAGACATAGCACTATCACAGATCTCTCATGAACTTGTACTTCATGATCATGACACATGCAGCAATTTCTTGGACTTTTTCAAGAGCTCTATGTTTCTCTCCTACTTTCAATCACTGCTTTAGATTGATGTAATTTATTATTGTTTTTCTGACTTTATGGATGCAACCTTCCAGATCTTCAATTTCCTTGTTTAAGTTTACATTAATGTAAACACTAATTCCTATATTAAAACTTTTATTTCTGTAATATTTAACTAGTTCTGTTTTCCTGGCTGAATTCAGACTGATAATAGCAACTAATCATGATAACTTCCTAGATTTATTAATTAAAGGTTGATAAATGGAGATATACTAATTCTTTTTTCATGTACTAATTAGAAAACTTCTGTAAAGAGAAACTTCCACTCATTATCTTTTTTGGTTACCCTGAGATATTATTTTCAGAGAAAAGGCAAGATAAACACTTGATTCTTTTTACTTTCCATTTTCATTTTATCAGTTGCTATTTTATATACCAGTTTGCTAAATGAATTGGTTTTTTAGCATACATCAAAATTGACTTTTTAAAAATTGACTTTGGGAAATAATTTCTGTTTCTTCCCAGTGTATTGAATTTTTTATTTCAGATAAATTTTGAAGTCCTAGATTTTTAAAAATATTTTAATCTCTGCTGAGATCCCATATCTGTTCACTCACTGTGACAATATTTCTCTTTAAATCCTTAAACTATATTTATAATAGTTGCATTAAAGTATTTTTATGCTAATTCTAACATCTGGACCATGTTGTGGTCTATTCTATTGACTACATGCTTTAGTATCATTATAAATCCATGTATTTAAATATATTAGGTGTGCTTCTGTTCACTGTAGTCATCATCATTATTGATGCTTAAATTACTTCAAGTTCAGAGAGCAGGTGCTTCTTCAAGCTGCTTCCTGGATCCTGTGACAAGATTATCCAGATTGATACTGTACATTACTTGCCCACAACCAGAAAGCACACATTTCTCCAAGAAACTCTGATTCTCTCTAGGGAGTGATGGTATTTGGAAACCAAACCTATAATATATCCCCAGGGGCTTCCTGCTACTGTTTTGTTGCATGTTTCTAGGATGTTATCAGTGGATACATCTAAAAGATAAGTGGGTTTTTTAAATTGATAAAATGCATCATAAGTTTAATACCCTTCCAGTTCAAATTCAGGGTTATAAGATTTTAATTAACTCCATAGATCTTAAATATCTATCTTCTTCTTGCATGCACACTGGAAAAGACTGAGTTTTCAATGTCACAAACATAATTACTCATTTTCTTTATCGTATGTTGAAAGACAAACAATAGTCTTAGAACAGAAATATCAACCCTCTTATGAAAAACATACTCACTAAAAGCAGTGTAAAATTATTTGCATATTTCATTTTGTTCTTAAGTTATATCCCACCAGGAACATACAGTCAAATGATTGCTTTTAAAAGTCACTTGGTATAATTTCAGTTCAAAGCTGACATGAATGTATTAATTAGAAAATATTAAACTCATTTTCCAAACATTTCAAGACAATGTTCTGACATGATTAAATTTAATTGTCAGAGGTAAAAATCTATTATTTTACAAAAACATTTTAATTCACTGTACTGGAACATAGCACAGTTTCCATTTGCTTGAGATGAAAAGTTTCCCTAATATGTTATTATAAAAATGTTTAAGCATGCAGAAAAGTTGAAGGAATTGCATATGGACATCCATATACCAACCACATAGACTCTACAATTACATTGTTATATTTGCTTTGTTACATATCTATTGCTCTATCCAAACTTCTGTTCCCTAATCAATTCATCTTTTTAAATTTATTTCAAAGTATACTTTTCCCCTAAATTCTTCAAAATATGTATCATTAACTGTTGTTCACTATTTGCTTATAGCTCTTTTTAAAAAGTAAAACTTGCATATAATGTAATTCACAAATCTAATGTGTATCATTTTCTGAGTTTTGACAAATGAAAACACCTGTGCAACTTCAACCTTTACCAGGATATGGATGAGTGTTCACATGCAAAAGCACCAGTATTTCAGAAAATAATTTCTTGTTTTTTGAATTGTATAGTGCCTGTGGGAATTCTCTAATCCAAGTTCATAAAATAAATATCCAGAAGGCAAACCTAAAATTAGTTTGTGGCTAAATATTTCCATGGATTGTCTGAATACCTGTGTTAATTTAAAATACGCTTACATTTTATAGTTGTCTTCTGAGCAACACTGTGCCATTTTCAGTGTGGAAGTCACTTAGAGAGTAAACAGAGATCATTAACACACAGTAATCTGGTAATGTAATGAATATGCCTAGCTATGATTGTCATTTAAACTGAAGAGCTGACTAGGACACTAGAATTTAAGCAGTCTGGACTAGTGTTCTGTTGACACTAAACTCCTGGGAATGGTCTGCAAATTTTGTATGTTGTAAGGGGGTTGCAGCAGGGGTGAAAAGAGAAAAAGTATGCTGTGATGCTGTGTTTTAGCAAAAGGATAGTATTACCAAAAAAAAGTTTAGAAAAGTAACAGGTAGATATTTATTATTATTAATACACTTTTCAAACAAGTACTTTGAAAACAAAATATGGGATAAATTGTACAAATTCTTTTGAGAGCAGAGAGAGATTTCTGTTTTTAACAAATAGGAACACTTTCTATCCCTTTATGGTGCTGCACAGTCAGTAGGTAATTATGTATTAGGAAGTGTGTGCCATCATGAACATGAGGAGAAAGGCATATCTAGTGAAAGCATATTCATTTCTCTACCTAATTTATCTGATGATTATAAGATGTTATATGGCCTTTAGAAGGGGCAATTTGTTTCTCTTTATCCTGACCGTTAACCAATGCCATAGGAAAGCTTTAGAGTAGAGCAAAGACCATCTCATAGGAAAAGAATTAAATTGTACATATAAAGTGAAATCTTATTAAAGAAAACCACAATCACAAATCTTTCAGTACACATACCATAGTAAAGTGAAGATCTATTGCGTTTTCAAGAATGTTGGAAAACATACCAGCTTATTATTTATCCAATAACTACTGGGAATCAAAGCACAGGAAGCATGTTTCTTCATTTGGCTTCCTCTAAAGCAGAGCCTAAGATAAGAATTTGAGTGCATGTCCCGTATGTTCACAGCAGAACTATTTACAATAGCCAAGACATGGAAACAACCAAAATGTCCATCGACAGATGAATGGATAGAGAAGATGTGGCGTGTATATATTTATACACACACACACATGCGTGTGCACACACACAATGTAATACTACTCAGCCATAAAACAGAATGAAATAATGCCATTTGCAGCAACATGGATGGACCTAGAGATTATCATACTAAGTGAAGTAAGCCAGACAGAAAATGACAAATACCATATGATATCACTTATAAGTGGACTCTAAAATATCACACAAATGAACTTATCTACAAAACAGAAACAGATTCACAGACATAGAAAACAGACTTGTGGTTACCAAGGGGGAAGGAGGCTGAGGGAGGAATGGATTGGGAATTTGGGATTAGCAGTTGCAAACTATTATATATAGAATGGATAAACAACAAGGTCCTACTGTATAGCACAGGGAGCTATATTCAATATCCTCTAATAAACCATAATGGAAAATAATATGAAAAAGAATATATATAGGTATAACTGAATTATTTTGCTGCACAGCAGAAATTAACACAACATTGTAAATCAACTATACTCCTATTAGAAAAAAGAATTTGGGTGAATATCACTTATTGAAGGAATGCTTTCAGGAAATGGAAAAGCAGGGAAGCCAGACTGGCCAGGGGAAGAAGCTGAGCGAAGATACGGTCTCAGGTAGCTCTGGAGGATATTATACCGCAGAGTTGATTCCACCTTAAGGACTGAGGGGACCAACTTTTGTAAACCAGTCAAGTCAGGCTACTTCAACATGTGGGGAAATATTGGGCTGGTCAAACAATTCGTTCAGGTTTTTCCATAAGATGTTATGGAAAAAACCAAACGAACTTTTTGGCCAACCCAATATAACATTCTTGGTGAGGTTGCTTCTGTGTAGCCAAGGGAAATTCTACCAAGAAGGGGAAGCTTTGAGCAGTTAACAGCCAACACTCACAATGATGGGGGCTGTTTGTAACCAGCTGGTAATGGGATGCGGCCAAGCCACCAGCAG
The DNA here is from genome assembly GCF_025265405.1 of Mesoplodon densirostris. Classification (NCBI taxonomy): domain Eukaryota; kingdom Metazoa; phylum Chordata; class Mammalia; order Artiodactyla; family Ziphiidae; genus Mesoplodon; species Mesoplodon densirostris. The sequence goes on along the minus strand of NC_082661.1, from coordinate 86,322,691 downwards.
AGCCCATTGACAGCATGGAAACAAAAGAATTATTATAAAAGGATTATTTTTACAATCTCCTATTTCTGAAGTCACATCTTTATAATTTTATTGAGGAAAAGTTTGCTATAGATCTTGGTCCTTGGTGATAGTATGACCTCTTGGTTTTCAAACAATTCATCAGTATGTCAAGGTGGAGTTTATAATGAATGAATCCACACACAGAAATCTTGGTGGCAAATTGTGAATAGTGGTGGCCCTCACTTATTTATGTGGCTCTCATTTATTTATTTATTTATTTGTTTATTGCTGGTGCCTAATCACTTAAAATATATAAATTGAATTGTAATATTATCATACCCATTGATTAATGTAGTAATGAATTACAAAAACCTAAGGAAATGTATGGATAAAGTCATGATGCTTTATTATTATGAATATATAGATTTAGTTGACACTTACATTTTGGAATTACATTTAATCCAAAAAGATCAGGTCCAAAATATTCTAGGTCAAAGATAGTCTACTATCCTTTCTCCTCCCTTGAAATTTATAGTTGAACAGGTGATATATTCAGACAAATTATTATGTTATATGAGATGTATACAGAGAGAGAGATTAGGAGAATTCAAAAACTTTTTCACAGAAAGGGAACCCTCCTACACTGTTGGTGGGAATGTAAGTTGGTGCAGCCACTGTGGAAAAAAGTATGTAGTTTCCTCAGAAAACTAAAAACAGAATTACCGTATGATCCAGCAATCCCACTCCTGGGCATATATCCAGACAAAACTATAATTCAAAATAGATACATGCGCCCCTGTGATCACAGCGGCACTATTCACAATAGCCAAGACATGGAAACAACCTAAATGTCCATCAACAGATGAATGGACAAAGAAGATATGGTACATATATACAATGGAATACTGTTCAGCCATAAAAAAGAATGAAATAATGCCATTTGCAGCAACAATGGATGCAACTAGAGATTATCATACTAAGTGAAGTAAGTCAGAAAGAGAAAGACAAATACCATATGATAGCACTTATATGTGGAATCTAAAATATGACACAAATGAACCTATCTACGAAACAGAAAAGAATTATGGATATAGAGAATAGACAGGTGGTTGCCAAGGGAAAGGGGGTTGGGAGAGGGATGGATCAGGAGTTCAGGATTAGCAGAAGCAAACTGGTAATATATAGAATGGATAAGTGACAAGGTCCTACTGTATAGCACAGGGAACTATATTCAATATCTTCTAATAAACCATAATGGAAAAGAATATGAAAAAGAATATATATATATGTGTATAACGGAAGCAGTTTGCTACACAGCAATAATTAACACAACACTGTAAATCAACTATACTTTAATAAAAAAAATATAGCCACCTCAAAAAAATTTTTTTCACAGGGTGAAAAACATTTGAGCTGAGATTTGAAGGATTACACTCTAGGGAGACGGAAAAGCATGTGTGAAGACATGGCACAAGACAGTATAGGGCTCTCCTGTGTTAGCTGGAAGTTATTTAGTTTGAATGGTGGGTAAAATTTGAAAGGGGATGAAGGTAGGCATGTAGTTAGGAACTAGAGCATAAGGGCCCTGTGCTCCATAACAGAGTTTAAATATTATTCTAAGGCCATAGGAAGGCACTGAAGAATTTTAAACCACAGAGTGATACAGTCATATTCATGTGCTAGGTTGGGATGTGTTTGCCTTGTTTGTATGCTCTCTAGTAAAACACCTTGGGTACCAGGTATAATCAGTTCAGTCAATTCTCTTATCTTACTTTCTAAAGAGATTACATCTTTTTAAAAAGATTTTTCAGCAACAGGGATTATTGTTTAAATATTTACAAGTAATAATCTATTGAAAAAGTTTAATTTCTTACAAAACCCTGCATTCAGTATTCCCAGATCTCTTTACTGTCTTGCATTTATATGTCAGATTTCCCCCATCAATAGTTTTCTGAAAGTTCTGAATTATTTGCTAAATTGTGTGTTAAAAGGTGCTTTTAAAGGTTTCCTCCCTCCCTCCCCTCACTGCAAAACTTAGTTTTCTGAATGTGGAATCTAGGTGAAGTTTTCTCCACTTTGATTATAGGATTGCTGTCTCCTCAGTGTGAAAACTTTAAGGTTGACTATGAAATGAGAGGTCCCTGAAGACTTTCCTTGCTTCATGACACTGAGAGTGTTTTGTACAGTCTGAATCCACACATGTATCACACATGTACAGCAGTACCACAAGTACTGCTCTATGAAGAAAGGATTTCTCATGATTCTCTATTGAATCACTTCTCCAGGATGAATTATCTGGTATTCCTCTAGAGCCTTCATCCTCTTACATCCTGTTTTAGTGGTTATTCCTTCACTGAGTTTTCTTATGCACATCAAGCCTGGTGCTTGGCTGAATGTTTGTTCACAGTGATTACAGACCTAGGGGTTCTCCCAAGTGGAGTTTGCTTACGTTCTTTAACCATGAATTATAAATTAAAGCACTCCTGCATTGATTAGAGACCTGGGTTCTCCCCTGTCCAAGATTCCATACACTTCACTCCTTAATGTTTTACTTCTGACAAGAAGGAAAAGCATGATTACTAGGAAAAGAATATTATGAAATGTCAAAATAGACATGAATACAAAGCCCTATGAAGTTCACATCAGCACTTTTTCAAGTTATTATATTAAAAGCATGAAGTGGATTTAAGGTAGGCTTGACACTTTTTAATGAGATACAATAGAATAAAATACCAGAAAGCATAATCTGAGTAAGGCTAAGTATTCCTTCATAAAACTGGTTTCAGTTATATAGAAGTTTATGTGTACATGCAAGTGTGTGTGTATACTGGGTCACAATGTAGATTGTATTTTATGCTTGGGATTGTGACAACGGAACTCGGAAGCCACTGGTCAGAGAAGTGACGGTGTGAGTACACAGCAGCTAGCTCTGAGTGTAGCTCTGGGTTACTTCTTACCAACTCTCATTTTTCTCTTTAAGGCCTTGTCTTTCTGGGGATCCCACACAGCATTATTCTATTTGGGTATTAAGGAAAGAGTAAGAAATTTTCAGTGTCTTTTCTCAAGCAAACTTTCGTAGTAGAGCTGAAGGAAATCCCAGCTCCTCTAAGAGTTTAGCTTTATATTTGGGACAAGCTTCTTAATCTCCTCAGCTATAAAATAAGGATAATAAAATAAGACCATAAAGTACCCATAGTTCTTTGAATAAGATAATAAAAATAAGGTACTAAGCACAGTGCCTGGCACATGGTGAGTAATCAATAAATATTGGTTAATAATGTTATAATTTTTATTATTTTACATGAAATGGTTAGACAACTTCCACATTAAAATAATAATTTACTTGCTTCCCTGGATATATCAGGGAAAAAAAAAAAACCTAGAAGGTTAAAATAAAAATCTCTGAAACTACTGAAAACTCCAAGAAGACAACTGATGAATATAAATATGTAAACTATGCTGGTCTAGTAACTTTGGGACTTCCACTATACTTTCATCATTCCATGTTACAATTTTTCAATCTAAAATTGTAGCTAAAATCAGTAGGTAACAAGTTGGAATCCAGGGTTTAGTAGTTTGTCCTTTCACTTCTTGCCAGTATTAAAACTAATGGTAAGTCATGTGAGTTGCACAGTATTCTCTCCCAAGGCATCTAGTTGTGTGAAAAATTTAATTATTTGTGGGAACCATTTACTAGCAGAATCACGTATTCATTTACTTCATCTATGCATATAACCTTTCTTTATTTCTGGGAAAATATTCACCTGGATCATTTTTCATATAAACTTGTATTTATTTTTTATCAGGAACAAGTAGCATTCAAGATATGTCTTAACTGTATATCTATAGGTATTCTTAGCATTGCTGTTCAGATTTCTGTGAAGAGTTAATAAAGTCTGGTTTTGTACCAGGAGACCAATATATTTGCTGAGGTTATAAACCTTGGTCTACCTTTTCCAGGTACCATGATCAAAACAAGATGGCTCACTTCAAAATATGCTTTATAAACTAAATGATGAATTTGTGTACAGACAGAAAGGGAAATAAAAGCAGGGAGTGAATTGTAAAAATTGATTCACACAGTAAATTTTTTAATACCAGATGCTTAAAAAACATTTTGGCTGTTTCATTTTGCACATTACTTTTGGCCTCATTATTTCAATTTTAATTTGTGTTTGAAGTCCAGTGGACAGGGAGGGACTCTGTTTGCAAAGCACCTAGCACAAATTGCCAACACTCTGTAAATGACCTACTGCTGACCTCTGTAAGAAAAGCTGAACTAGCAACTAAAAGCACATGCAAGAAAGATACTAGCAGCCCATCTGGGGAAGAAAAAGGTGCTTAGTTGCTTTTTTTTTTTTTTTTTTTCCTTTCTTTTTTTTCCCCTGCAACAGATCACAATGTACTCCTACTTAAAAAGAAAGAAAAACACTATCAACAAAAGCTTCTCCATCTGTTAGCATTTTCCTTCCACTAATGCCCTTTGAGATTAAATGTGTGGGAGGAATCAAGGCTAGATGCACTGTCCTGACTGATAATTGTAAAGGAGGGCATTTTCTGCTCAAGCAGTTTTTTGAAAAATCAATAACATAAGACTTTATGATAAGTATCCACTGAGTTTCATCTGCGAAAGGGACATAACGTCTTCTTAGGAAATAAGTGTTATATGCACATTAGTGAAGAGATGATTCGTAGTTAATTAGGTATAAAAAAGTGGAATACATGTGTGCTGTCTCTATTCTGAGAAAATAAAACCTTTAAAACGATTGTCATAAAGCTGTGCAACAATGAGTTGCTCAAAACTCAATAACGTGCTGGCTTAAACTACCCCCAAAATACAAGGTTGGAAAGTTAAGATCCATGGTAGAGATATAACTTTATAAGTTATAAGCTATAATTTTAAGTTTACTTTTTAGTGAAGTAAGATTTTTCTCACGCTTAATTGAAAATGTCTCCACTATATTTCAAAAATCATTAAAATAAACAGAATTTCAAATGGAATTAGTTTACTTAGAAAGTTCCACAACAAGCTATTATGTTGAACAGCTGAGGAATGAAAGAAAACACTGCATGTGGCAGGCACCAAGTTAGAGATCAATCTTCCGGGACTGAAAGGAGACGCTTCTTTCTTTATTATTCATGTGAATATTCACGAGGTCTCTGACTGGCACAATTTGATGGTGCTACTAGGACCATGCCTCTCACATTATCCTCATCTTTCCCAACTAGAAAGGAATCACAGGGACACCCCTCATATGTATGGGGGATCGTTTAGCAACTAATGAGGAGAGATACTGAACCACAAGGAGCTTTGGACCCTAAATATTTTGTTTATTCTCCTGATAGTTTTCAGGAAGGTCAGGACTAATTCTTTCCTGAGATCTTCTTCCCTTACTGAACTGAGAAAAGTTGCAGAAACTAAAAGGGTTCAGGGGATCTCTAGGAGATGTTTGGAAAAAAAAAAAAAAAGAGAGAGGGTTCTCCCTTACGGCCACAATCAAGACTTCATAGAATAGATAGGTAGGCATTGAAATGTAAGGAAACTGCTATCTATCCTACTCAAAGAAGATAGGTTGGGATGCACGTAATTCTGTTTATGTGATAGAATGTGCTGGTATGAGATTAAGGCAGTTTAGAACTCTCTATGTGAATCAAATGAAACACACACATACACAAAACCTTTCACTACATTTTCATTCATCCTTCCTCCTTCCATGGGAATCCCCCCTCAAATGAGCCTAGGGGATGACAAATTGGAGTGATTGCCCTAGGTCTTGCTCTTTGCCTCCCATTCTTCAACCCCTTAAAAGGACCAGGCATCTGAGGTTAGAATAGAATTACTGAATTGGATAAAGGAGAAAGAGAGGCAGAAAGTCTATTGTCACCAGTCAGCACCGAAAAATTACCTAAGGTACACAAAGCCCTCAAACAACATGCACTGGTCTGCAGCTGGCCCTGCTTTTACTGATATCCCTAAAACATTTACATACATGATTGTAATGTGATAACTTTCTTTCATTTTTTGTTCAGTGTTACTATTGAGGTACATTTTCAGATTTCATTTGTCTGAAAAAATAGAGGGTCAAAGCACATAGTAATTTGCCCCCAAACCTCACACTTTCTCACGGATGATATGATCACCTCCATTGTCCTCATGGATTCTACGGTACCCAGAAATATTAATGCAGGTGGGCTCTTTGATGTATACTTATAGATGTCTATTAACTTATCTCAAATAAGTATACTTAGTTAATGCAACAATTATTACTCTAATGTCTACTAAGTACCAAGTTCTTTGCTTGGGATGGGCAAACAGTAATAAAATGCATAGTCTGCTCTCAACCAGAGGGTCGTTTGGTGGGAAGCTTTATTAGTTTATCTGAGAAACATTTTAGTGCCGTAAGTTCCGTGATAGATATATTCGGTTGGCCAAAAAGTTCGTTTGGGATCCAAACGAAATTTTTGGCCAATCCAATATAAAATATGTACAGAAGTAAGAGCTAAGAAATTATGACTATAAAAGGATTGAAGGACAATAATAATTAGAGTAACAACTGAGTTTTAACGTAAAGAAACATAACAAATCTTTGGTTTCTTTAGCACTATTTATGCTATCAATAGTCTTATCTTCAAATACAAAAGTTACTTTTGTGTGCAATTTGACTGTGTATCTGGAGATACCCCAATGTGTACTTACATCATGAAAAACTTCCCAGAAATTTCATTGGATGTTCAAGATAGTAGGGCAGACAAAATACAATGGATGAAATAGAGAGTCATTTTAGGTCTGAAAAAAATTTCATAAGACTCTTACTCCTTCCCAAGGCACTACAGTGAAAGTACATTTTTTTCTGCTAAAGCATAGCATAAAAAACTGAGAGAAAATGACTGGATTTGGATTGCCTATACAATATTAAAGAGCTAAGTAATATTCCTCAATACCCTTTCTTCTGATCATTCCAAGTTTCTAGAATGTATATTAAGGCAGTTTTATTCCCTCAGAAGTTATTTTATCTTAAGCAACAACTTGCTAGTGGTCAATAATAAATAGTGCATCAGGCTGAATACTTTCTAATAATTTTACTTGAAAAGAAGATACTAGTGACACAACTTTCCTGTGTAGTAGATAAGGAATGGTTGTCATGTTCACACCTGCTACATGTCTTGAGTTTCTTAATAATCTCTTCTATTCGTGGGGATTAAAGTTTTTTCTATTCTAAGATCTTCTGTTGCATCAGGGATGACCAACCACTGCTATTAATTCTGGAGGGCATTGTGAACTAGATGTAGATTTGGTTTTGTGAGGATAAAAAATGTGAGATGTCCTCATGGAAGCCCATAACTTCAATCTTGTAATGGTCCAGATCGTGTTTGTAGGTGATGAACATTACTCATTTATTTACTCAGAAATTAAAATATTTACTCAGAATATTTGAATTTCTTCATAATTTGTTGGTGTTCATTCAAAGTTAGATTTTATTTTATTTTTTATTTTTTTGCAGTACGTGGGCCTCTCACTGTGTGGCCTCTCCCATTGCGGAGCACAGGCTCCGGACGCGCAGGCTCAGCGGCCATGGCCCACGGGCCTAGCCGCTCTGCAACATGCGGGATCCTCCCAGACCGGGGCACGAACCCGCGTCCCCTGCACCGGCAGGTGGACACCCAACCACTGCGCCACCAGGGAAGCCCCAAAGTTAGATTTTAGATAGGCTGTATTATTGGCTGTGATGCTCAAAGCTTTTAACAAGTGAGAATTGATATTTGCTGCCAAGCTATCTTGTTAACACCATTTTCACTTTGTTCTGCTTTTCTATTTATCAAGTCTTTATTGTAGTATTTGAAAACAAGATGTCAAAGTTTATTTAAAATAATGTGTATTTCTAAAATGAAATCTAACACTTTTATCTCTAGATCAGTTATTTATTGGCTGCAAAATTATTCTGAATGACTGCAAATACATCTTTATCAAAAATGCTTGCATTTTCATAGGCAAAATAAACATAAAATACATTAAAACAATATTAATGATCTTTATGAATTCTATTTTATGCATATGGATATGTTAAAAGGAATGTAGAACCTAGAAACATAAGATTATACTGTTGAATAGACACTGAAAAATACAGACTAAATAAACACAAATTATTCCATGCCTGGGTTTTTCCATTTACATAAAGAATGATTTTGTTTTTGTAAACATATCTATTTATGTAACTCATCATTTCTACCACCTATTATAGTAATAAATATTTTCAGTATAAACCACATGCTTAATTACATATAAATAATAGTTTGCAAGAATTTCCAGTGGGGGAAATGCCTAATGTACAAAGAACAGACACTGACTTTCAAGGTTTTAGGAGTAATATGTTCTTAGAGTCAAAAGCTGTTATTGTGTATCAAATTCTCTGGAAACAGAATACGCTATTCCAATTTCAACATCTTTCACAAATGAAAAAAATAATTGATACAATAACTAGTATTGAAACTCAGAAATAATCATGAGGGTCTGAATAGAAGACTATTTTCATTGAACCAGGGCAAATTTTTGAATGAGAAAAAAGTGACAACCAAATATTTTTAGCACACAAGAAACTATCATTATTATAAGTTTTTCAGACAGCTATTAATCTATTTCTTTATGAATTTCAGTGAGAACCTTTTTGTGCGTTGGGTTTTACTGGTATACTGCTTTGTAATGAGAGTTTACTAATTCTTTGCAGAGTTCTGACCTGAGTGCTCTTTGGTGTGACATAGAATAAGGGCCCTTTTCATAAATTTAGAGATTATAGAATATTCGTAAGTGAATATATACCTATTTAAATGACACAATTATGACAAGAGCAATAATAGCTCCTGTGGGCCATATTTAAGCAATTGCACTTGTATTACTGCATCTCAGCCTAGGTAAGCTAGACCAAACCCCTAGAAAGTGTTTTATGTTATGGCTAATCCTATAATCATAAATATCAAAAAACTGAAAAGGAAGGAATGCTTCCGAACTCATTCCATGAGGCCAGCATCACCCTGATACCAAAACCAGACAAAGGTACCACAAAAAGGGAAACTACAAGCCAATATCCCTGATGAACATAGACACAAAAATCTTCAGTCGAATATGAGCAAACTGAATTCAACAATACATTAAAAGGATCATATACCATGATCAAGTGGGATTTATCCCAGGGATACAATATCCAGGGTAGTTCAATATCCACAAATCAATATGCAATACACCACATTAATAAGCTGAAGAATAAAAATCATATGATTACCTCAATAGATGCAGAAAAAGCTTTTGACAAAATTCAACACCCATTTATGATAAAAAAAACTCTCAACAAAATGGGTATAGAGGGAACATATCTCACACATAATAAAGGCCATATATGACACACCCACAGCCAACATCAAACGGAACAGTGAAAAGCTGAAAGCATTTCCTCCAAGATCAGGAACAAGACAAGGATGTCAACTATAACCAGAAGACCCTAGTTACCGCATAACAAAATGTAAATAGTTGGATCATTTTTGATCCCAAGGGTTTTTTTGGCTTTTACTTAAGCATAGCTAATGCCCTGAAATGTCATATCAAATGAGGAAATAAATGTAAATATTCTGATCACTAGCCTCCTGACTTGATTCTAATGTTATTTCCTTATATAAGACTTATAAAAAGGCAGAAAGTGGAAATGTGAGAAGTAGAATGAATGGTTCAGTGCAAGGAACACACTGGAATAAGATCCCAGATACCTCTCTTCTGGCCCTGAAGACCCTTTCTGGGTCTCTGTTCTCCCATCTAGAAAACATGGGGGTTCACCTCCATGGGCACTTCTAACTCTAATTGTCCATGAGTTTCTGAAGTACACCCAGGAAGGAGTAACCCTTGTCAGAGTGCATGCAGGTCCCTGGCCTCGCCTTTCCCTGTGTTTCTTGAGTTATCCTGAACATGACTTCTCATTCATCCAGTAAGCAAGTGTCATCTGACAAAGGGAAATTTGCTTCCGATTTTGCTCACATCTGAAAGGAATTTTTCCTGGTAGAAAGGTTATGTCTATACCCTGCAAAGCATTTCACTTCTCTCTGTATCCCAGATCTTGTATTATTTTATTTATATGTGAAAAGTTATGATTCTGTCTTTTGACATGAGAAAAATCTCTTGAGATAATGAAGGAAAAAAATCCTGAATTACCAAAGTCAGCCAACGAAGTGAGAAAAAAAATAATCATATATCCAAAAAATAAAAGTGAAGTGGACATAGAAATCACACTGAATGCTGGCTGCTACAGAACTTTTGTCTCTTAGATTTATATTTAGCCAACATCTATTCTAAGTAAGATAGTAAAATTTTAAAACTCAGTCTTAAGTCACACGTCACTTAGGAGGAAAAAGCCAAGCAAAGCCATGATTATGGCATACTATTTTGGATGTTAAATCTCACTCCAGAATTCGTACAATCTCACATTTTGAAAAATAAAATGTGACGACTTCACATCTCTCTCCACTTTAGGATTATACACAAAACTGAGAAACAAATTTAGACTAATGAAGATAACACTAAAAGGAGGGGATCATGCAATTTGCACAGATAAGCTTTCTCAGGAAAAAGTAACTTTTCCCATCATATTCCAACAGATATTAGTGAAGTTATGTAGTTGTAGTTTATTCATAACTCCACTAATTTTCATGACTCACTGTATACTAGAGAAAATAATAAAACTGTATAATTTCTCCACTGATGTCTTTAACCAATGAAGTCCTATGAAATGTTTTAGTTGGATTTTATAGTTCTTAAATTCTCTGGCTTTAAAAAGCAAAGAATCCCTGAATTTCCTAATTTATAAATTGGGAATATAATTTCTACCTTGATGAGTTGTTGTGAAATTTGAAAGTAATTTTTAAATGTCATAGTATCTTGTACATGGTGGGTGCTATAAATTGTAGCATGAATATGGAAGTGTGTGCTGTGTGTGTTTGTGAGATGTGTGTGTGTGCCTATTTCACAGAATGTTTTGTGTCATTATTGGCATTAATAAGCTTTTGACTGCTTCCTGCTTTACCTCAAGTAGTACGGACATTCTTCAACCAGCATTGGGTAAAAAGATCTGAGCAGAATGATTATATCAGATTGTTTTTGAATTTACTTTGCTTATACTGTCTGTGGGGTGTAAGAGATGACCTATTACTAGTTTACATTCATTTTTTATCCTTCTCCCCACAAAGGTCCTCTTAGAATCTCTCTTCTTCATTTGAAATGGGTATAAGTAATCAGGATGTTTACATACATATATCTTTTGGTGGTAGTCTAAGTACTTTTGTCAAAATATTTGGAAATGTTACTTCCTTTTTAAAAATGTTCAGATAATAAACTAGGAGTTCCTAATCACCTCTGCCCAACTTCTCATAAAAATACTGAGACATATAAAAAAAAACAAAAAAAGGTAATAGACAAGGGACTAAAGATAAGAAATGGCAATAAAATAAATTCCTTAATCAATTACCACCATTTGCATTGCATTGTTGGCAGTGAAAAATGAGAAACATATTTCAGAACTACACTTTATAAGATGAACAGGCAACATGGAAAGGAAGGAAGGAAAGAAAGAAGGAAGGGAGGAGGGAAAAGAAAAGGAAAGAAAAGGAAAAAGGAGGGAAAAGAAAAGAAAAGAAGAAAAAGAAAACAAGGATGAAAAAATGTCCAGTGATGTGCGGGTTCACCTGTATTACTGCACCTGGTCAAGGAAATACAGACTGCACTACCCAGAAAAAGAAACAATTATTGACTAACTGCAAAGGATCTCCCATCTAAGCCCCCAGAGTCAGAGTCTAGAACATCTCCTCCTATATTTTTGAGCCATGAACTCAAATACTTAAAAGGGACAAGAAAATAATATAAATAACTGAAATGGCTAGACTTTCACAGTGGAAAGACAAAGACAGTCATCACTTTTACAGAGTACTGATCAGGTCCATTCATTATCCAAGAAAAAACAAAATTTTAGGAAGAATCTCCATTCTCTTGGCCTGAGGATTTATGTGATAAGGTTTCACCTAGAACAGTAACATTCTTCACTTCACTCTCTCCATTCACTTGTATCTTTACAAGAGACTGGTTAGCCTCAGAGGGTGAAATAAGCTCCTATACTGTTCTCCTTTAGGATGTGTTACCTACACACACTTGTATTCGAGCTTGCTCTAAATTGTGCAGTTAGCTTACCTGGGCAAGTCTGTCTGGGAGACCTGTACCTGCTTAGCAATGCCATGACTGAGGAATGTCCGTCTAATTCAGGCATGCAGTATTACTAAGCCTGTCTCCTTAGCTGATCCCTTTCTTCCTGTTTCGCTCTTGTGCCTACATTTCAGCTAGCTCTAAATTGAGGAGAGTTATAATGTTTATTGTCCCTCTAAAATCCTAATAAAACCAAAAAACCAGTAAAAATGATGAGTGTTTAATAAGATGACCTAATAAGATTGTTCACATATTAATAATATATGTATCCATGTGCATACATATTTATGCATTACCAATAATCTGTTAGGAAATTAAAATAGGAAACATCCCACTCACAATGGTAATAAAAATGCACAGTGTCCAGAAGTTACCCCAAAATGGAATGTATGAAATATTTATATGAAATAAACCATTAAAATTTATCAAAACCTATAAAAGTATCAAATCTACTTGTTCTTAATCTTTCATTGATATTGCTTTATTCCACTATATATAATAGTAGACTAATAATAACAATATTATCACTAACAATATTACGACTAAATACATTGAAGATGGCTTTTCAGATGTTTATGCCGTTAGGTTATATCCCGCTAGTCACATTTCTGTGTTTTAAAGTTTTTGTTTTTACCTAGTCAAATTTATAGGTTTTTTTTTAAACATCTTTATTGGAATATAATTGCTTTACAATGGTGTGTTAGTTTCTGCTTTATAACAAAGTGAATCAGTTATACATATACATATGTCCCCATATCTCTTCCCTCTTACATCTCCCTCCCTCCCACCCTCCCTATCCCACCCCTATAGATGGTCAAAAAGCACCGAGCTATAGATCTCTTTCTTTCTTTAATGCCCCTAGCTTTGGGGTCTTAGAATATTTTTCCTACGTACTTAAAGTTTATAAAGAATTTCATCCATGTGTCTCTTTATAATTTGTATATGTTCCTTTTATTCATTTGTATGAGCCAGAAACAGATCCAAATTGGTCCTTTGCCATATGGTTTTCCAGTCATCCCAACACCATTTTCCTCCCACTGATAAAGACACCATTTTAATATTTTCTAACTTAGCATATACAATTTGGCTTATTTTTGGATTTTAAAAATTATTTTCCATTACTATGCATGTATTATTATTGCACTACACAGTTTTGATTATACAGGCTTTAATATACATATAATATCATATGTCTAGAAGTCCTCCTCATTTCTAGCAATTGCTCTTCCTTCCTGCATTTTTATTCTTCTAAATAAATTCATAATTTGCTTGGCTGGCTCCAAAAATGATAGTGTTTTTACTGGAATATTGTTAAATTATAATTTTTTTTTTTTTTTTTTTTTTTTTGCAGTACGTGGGCCTCTCACTGTTGTGGCCTCTCCCATTGCGGAGCACAGGCTCCAGACATGCAGGCTCAGCGGCCATGGCTCATGGGCCTAGCCGCTCCGTGGCATGTGGGATATTCCCAGACCGGGGCACGAACCCATGTCCCCTGCATCGGCAGGCGGACTCTCAACCACTGCGCCACCAGGGGAGCCCACTACAAATTTTTAAAGACATTATTTAGGAGGTTGATTGAATGTATGAAACAACCTCACTGCAAGAGGTGAGGAAAAGTGGTTGACCTAAGGATCTTTGGAAATGAGAAGAGGCTATAAGACTAAAGGCATAAGAAATTGCACAGGAGCTCTGTGTTCTAATTGATCACATGTGTCTCATGGGGGTACAAGTTAAAAATACTGACACTTCTTTGCATGTATATTATAATTGAATAAACAAATAAGTAGCAGGTGATGGGAGCTGGTTTCTCACAGTTGGAGTGGGAGTTTACAGATAAGAAAGGGGAGGAGACTGGAATAATCCATTTGGTAATGGATGAGATTTAGAGACATCAGTATAAAACTCAGGATTAGCTTAATATAGATACAGATAATTAGAAACATATAGAAAAATTTATAGATAAGTGTATGTACATGGTTCAGTATAAACATATACTTTCTTGCTCTGTCAGATGAGAAGGCCTAGAAACAATGATGCCCCACTAGCAATGAGCATATCTAGTGCCCAGATCCTAGTTTCTAATACCATTTTCCAAGAAAAAGTACCAGAGCTTTTTTGCGAAATGATTGATTCTAGGACTGGGACTGGATATATACAAAATGAGCCTGGAACATCTTACAGTGTCAGATAATATGGAAGTGCTCTAAAAAGAAAGAAAGAAACAAACAGAAAACTCAACAATGATGGGAATATGTCAGAAGGTCATAGGAACCAAATGAAAAAGCTCCCCAGTGGACAAACTTAGAACCAGTTGAGCAAAAAATTGAAGAAAGGAGTATTGCATGTAACTCAAAGTAAAAAATAAATATACATGAGTCCACACTGATGTAAATAAATGATTATATATAAATAATAATTAAATGAAAAGAGAACAGACAAATCACCATGATTATATATAAATAATAATTAAATGAAAAGAGAACAGACAAATCACCATGATTATATATAAATAATAATTAAATGAAAAGAGAACAGACAAATCACCATGATTATATATAAATAATAATTAAATGAAAAGAGAATAGACAAATCACCAATGTAGAATTATAAATAATTTAGATATTCTGCCCTCAGAGGTGAAGGGTATGGGGTGATGAAAGTGTTCTGGGTATTATTATACACAGATGGGATTTTCTCTGACTGCCTTTTATATCTACCACTTTATAGTGAATCCTTGTTATCTCCTTATGTCTGATTTTCTCTGATTCGCTTCCTTTTCATCTTCTATTTTCTTTATGATGCTACCCTGTCTACTGGCTCTTTTGTTCCTTCTAATTTTGTTTTCATTCCTGAAATGATTTTTTCCTTTCACTTCTTATTTTTTTCCTGAGATCTGTTAGCACTATTTCATGTTTTCTGCTGTCCAATCATTCTCGTGTTTTTCTAATTCAGCAATATACAATTTTTCATAGCTTATATTGGTTTCCTAAAACTTGTTAATTCCTTTAGCTATATTTGAAATACTGTATTACACTTTTATCTATGCTGTAGGCACATTTTTTCTGACATGTCTTTTCCATCTGTAGGAGTGTTTTCTGGCTCATTATTTTCAGGATTGTAATCCCATTAGCAATTTCTGGGGTCCTTGCCTCTCAGAGCCTTTTGATCTCATTTTGTCTTCTTTCCTATTTCTCATTTTTATTTTTATACCATATAGATATTGTTGCTCTTGGTGTTCTGGCCCAGCCAAATATTTCTCAGTATGTGGGATACCCTGTCACTTGCTTTGGTTGAATATATTTAAAATGATTTTCGTTTGCTCTTTTTGTTAACTTAATTTCTCTGTTTATTGGTTACTCTGGGAGATTGAAAAATCTATGCTCCTCTACTGCTGTTATCTAACCTGTCTGTCCAAATTTTTTTAAATGATACCATATCATTGGCTGAGATCCCTGGACCTGAATCAGGTATCAGAAAATACATTAGGTCAGTCAAACCAGGTAGGAGCACAAACAAGGCTGCTCAGCAAACATGGGGCTCATAAATTTAACCTTTCTTTTATTTTCAGAATATTTTAAACTTGGTTCAGTGTCAGTCTCAGAGGGAGAAGGGCACTAGAAGGGAGAACATACATATTTTTAAATGTATCAATATATCTATTTATAATTATATAAATGGGGTGCTTAAAGGTCAACATCATTACCAAAAGAAAACCTAAGCAAAGAGCATGAGGCCTCGTTATACTTATTTATGACTTAGGACTGTGTATGTGTGTGCATTCACATATGTGTGTGTTTCCTTCCAAAGAGAAGGTACCTGAGAAGAGAAGGCACTAGCTCTAAAAATAGTATATTTTAAAGTGTGAAGCTTCAAAGGTTGTTAGCATTACAGCTTTAGCAGTTTCTCACCCCTAAGAGGAGGCAGTGCAATCTCCTGCTCCGCCACCCTGAGCCTTGACCTGTATATACCCCACTGGCATCATCAGTACAAAAAGGAGTTTGCTTCCTCTGCTGTATCTGAGTGACTTCTCCTGCAAGGTGACATGGTGACAAGAGCCCTGTGACTCACCATGTGCTGTAGCTTATTTTACTTCCAAATGGATTTGGTTGAAGACTATAGATGATTTGGAAAAAAAAAAAAATCCAAGGAGAATGTGTTAGTCCTGCTGGGCCCCTTTAGTGGTGCTATTACTCAAACTCTGTCCAATTCCAAGTTATCAATTCCTGTTCAGCACAGTCTCTCACTAAAATGATATAATTCTTCATATGTCACTCAAACGTCATTTGAAACATAAAATGATCAAAGTATAAAACCAAAGTATAAATGGTAATAGAATCAGAACTTAAAGAAATAAAATCAATCTACTGAAGATCAAACAAATGAACTTTTTATGATTTGACTCAGAACTAAATTTAACTTGTGACTACCCTGTTGCATTGTATTTAATAACTGAAATCAAATTGAAATAATTATTCTAAAATATTATCTCAATATAGAGTTGTTATTGGTGATCATTTCACAATGTGAATCATTATATTGTACACCTGAAACTAATACAATGCTTTATGTCAATTATACCTCAATAATAGAATATATAAAGAATTACTAAAGGAAACTTGAGGACTTTGGCTGCCCCAGAATAAATAGGGGATGGTGATTAAGAAAATTTAATTGAGACTCTGCACTCCCCACAAGTTGATTTCTCACTTTTCCTTTCTTGTTAAAGACTACAGTCTCATTTTGGAATTTTTTTTTTTTTTTTTTTGTGGTGCCGGTGCTGTAGATGTTAGATCAATGCTGGCATGAAGCATAATGAAGGGTTATTCTTGGTTAAAGTTTGCAGCCATTGTGCTGAATAAACTTAATAATAATACTGGCTGTGGTAGGCAGAATAATGGCCCCACAAAAATGTCAAAATATTAATCCCAGAAACCTGTGAATATGATACCTTATGTGGAAAAAGGTACTTTGAGATGGGGACACTAAGGTGAAGGAACTTGAGATAGAAAGATTACTCTGGATTTGGATTACAGACCAGTCTAGTCACAAGAGTCCTTAAATGTGGAGAATATTTCCCAGCAGCAGAGACCCAAAGACATGGCAGTGTGACATGAGAGGAACTCACTCACCACTGGTGGCTTTGAGGATGGTGGAAGAGGGCTACCCAGAAGGAATACAGCCAGCCCCTAGACTTTCCCTTAAAGCCTCCAGAAAGGAATGCATCCTTGGCTCTATCTTGGCTGTAGCCCAGTGAGGTCTATGTCACAGTTCTAGCTACAGAACTAAATAACTTGTTTTTTTTTAAGCCACTAAATTTGTTTTTTAACATCTTTATTGGAGTATAATTGCTTTACAATGGTGTGTTAGTTTCTGCTGTATAACACAGTGAATCAGCTATACATATACATATATCCCCATATCCCCTCCCTCTTGCGTCTCCCTCCCACCCTCCCTGTCCCACCTCTCTAGGTGGTCACAAAGCACCAAGCTGATCCCTGTGCTATGCGGCTGCTTCCTGCTAGCTATGTATTTTACGTTTAGTAGTGTATATATGTCCATGCCACTTCTCACTTTGTCCCAGCTCACCCTTCCCCCTCCCTGTGTCCTCAAGTCCATCTCTAGTAGGTCTGCATCTTTATTCTTGTCCTGCTCCTAGGTTCTTCATGACCATTTTTTAAATTCTTTTTTAGATTCCATATATATGTGTTAGCCTATGGTATTTGTTTTTCTCTTTCTGACTTACTTCACTCTGTATGACAGACTCTAGATCCATCCACCTCACTACAAATAACTCAATTTGTTTCTTTTTATGGCTGAGTAATATTCCATTGTATATATGTGCCACATCTTCTTTATCCATTCATCAGTTGATGGACACTTAGGTTGCTTCCATGTCCTAAGCCACTAAATTTGTGGTAATTTGTTTGAAACTGATAGAACCTAATACAGTGGCTAACATTGCTTGAGCACCTCCTGGTACCAGCCACGATATTTATGCATTTACATGGCTTATTTACTTCTCACTACATATGAGGAAACAGAATTAGAGAGGTTAAGGAACTTTCGTAAGATTACACAGAAAGGAATGGTAGAGTGGGAATTCCAGTTCATAATCTCTGTTTCACAGTCTGAACTCTTAGCTACCCTCTTGTCCAGCCTCTCAACATCTTGCACGGGAGTTCTATGTGTAAAGAGTGTTACCTGGACGGTTAAGGTCCCTTGAATTTCCTCTGGTAATAATTCACGGAAATAACAGTGCAATGTTGTTTTACCCCAGGCTTACCATCATTCAGAGTAGATTTTTAATTAATTAATTCTGAGCTAAGGAGAGACTTTATTCAAAAGGATTATTGCAAGGAGGGGAGTGAGACTATTGCATTAGGGAGAATGCTCTCAGATCTCAGAGCATAAGATCTGCAAGCTTCTCCAAAAACATTTATTTTTCATTAAGGGAAAGAGTAATGGAATACTGTATCAATTACTTAAAAATCAATGATGCATTTAAAGAGAAGATGGATCCGAAATTTTTCTGCAGAAAACAAATTGAAACTATTAGAAATGCTGGAAAATTTCTTTGAAACCTCTTCTTAAAAGCATGAAAGATAATAAAGAACCACCTGATCAAAATCTAAACGAAGGCAGATTTTTTGATGATGGCCATTCTGAGTGGTGTGAGGTGAAACCTCATTGTAGTTTTGATTTGCATTTCTCTAATAATTAGTGACGTTGAGCATCTTTTCATGTGCCTCGTAGCCATTGATGTAAAAAATCTACAAACAATATACTTGGAAAGGGTGTGGAGAAAGGGAACCCTCCTACACTGTTGGTGATAATGTAAACTGGTACCGCCACTATGGAGAAGAGTATGGAGGTTCCTTTAAAAACTAAAAACAGAGCTACCATATCAGTAATCCCCCTCCTGGGCATATATACAGAGAAAATCATAGTTCGGAAAGGATACATGCACCTGAAGGTTCATTGCAGCATTGTTTAGAATAGCCAGGACATGGAAGCAGCCTAAATGCCCATCAACAGATTAATGCATAAAGAAAACATGGCACATATATACAATGGAATATTACTCAGCCATAAAAAGAATGAAATAATGCCATCTGCAGAGACATGAATGGACCTAGAGATTGTCATACTGAGTGAAGCAAGTCAGACAAAGACAAGTATTACATGATATTGCATATATGTGGAATCTAAAAAGAATGGTACAAATGAACCTATTTACAAAACAGAAATAGAGTCACAGATGTAGAAAACAAACTTATGGTTACCAAGGGGAAAAGGGGGAGGGAGGGGTAAATTGGGAGATTGGGAATGACATATACACACTACTATATATAAAATGGATAACTAATAAAGACCTACACTACAGCACAAGGAACTCTATTCAATACTCTGTAATGACCTATATGGGAATAGAATCTAAAAAAGAGTGGATACATTTACATGTATAACTGATACTTTGCTATACAGCAGAAACTAACACAACATTATAAATCAACTATACTCCAATAAAACTTGATTAAAAAAAATAAAGGGCCGAGTGCAAAATGGAAAAAAAAAAATCTAAACAAAGGCAGAGACTTGAATTGGGGGCACTGAACCTGCTTTGGTCTGAGGGTTTTCCACAAACGTGGAAAATCTCAGCTTTGGCTTGGATGACTTTGTAGGACTTAAGAGGTTCTGGAGACAGAATTCAAAGTCTCAGATCTTTCCAAATTGGGGTTCCACATAAAGCTGGGTTCCTGACCCCCTGGGGACTACAAGGTAAGTTTTCTTGGCATTGAGAAGAACAGAAAGTGGAAAACAAAGCTCCACTGAGAAAGTGCAACCCAAAGCTCAAGCTGGTTCCAGTACAGACTCGCAGCACAAACCCACATCCCCTGAGTGGTGCAAACCTTCCAGTCAGGAACTTGGTTTAAATGGCCTTGAACTAGGGGCTTGCCAGATACGTTTACAAATTCTCCTTGGAGAAATATACCCTCATCTTAGCTTCTCCTGCAATCCCCTGCATCTTAGATAATAGTGCTTTGATTCTTCCAGTTACCTAGGCCAAAAATCTCAGTATCAACCTTGACAATTCTGTCTCTCACACCTCCCATCCAGTCTGTTAGTAAATCCTATTTACCTTTCCAATACTCTACAATATCTCTCTGTTGGAATATTGCAATCATCCTCTCAGTTGTGTCCTTGCTTCTGTCTTTGTCTCCCTAGGAACTATTTTCAGTATAGCAGTCAGAGCCAGCCTGTTAAAATGTAAGTCATGTAATTCCTATGCTCAAAACACTTTAGATGATTCTTACCTCACCCAGAGGAAAAACACACATCTTTGAAATGACCTCCAGGGCCTCAAACTTCTGCTCCCTTCACTTTTCTGCCCTCATTTCCTGCTACTCTTCTCTGTGCTCCATGTAGCAGATGCTGTCAGTACCCTACTCACAACTCTCTAGTTTACCCTGTCAGGACACACAGGCCCAACTTCACATGCCAGTGCCTGTATTTCTCTGCCTGAGGTTTTTTTCTTGCCGGTGGAAACCAGCTGTCCACAATGAGGCTGGTGGGAAATGCCAGGAATTAATACCCCCTGGGAGCAGCCCCCAGCCAGAGACTGACAGGAATTATTAAATAAATATCCCAGCTCTCTGGCTTCAGTTTTACTCGGTCTCCCAGAGGCAACTCTTCGGGATTAAGCTCCCCCACCCACAGAATTAGCAGCATGAAAACACACCCTTTCTTCCCTCACTTCCTGTCTCTCTACCAGTGGACCTGAATGCTTATCTCAATTCAAAATAAAATACCTAGTCAATCAGCAGAACTGTTCCTTTCTGTTTCTTGAGTATTCCAGGCCTGCCCTAGCCTCAAGGTTGCTGAATTTGGTGTTCCTACTCTCTTGTCTGGAGTGCTACCCCCCAGAAATACCCAGGGCCATTTACTGCACATCTTTCAATGAGGCCTTCCCTGGCCATCCTACCTGTGATCCTTTCAATCATTTCATTTCCTTTTCTTACCTAAATTAATTATTATTTCCATCAACACACATCACAATCTAACTAATAAAATAACTGTGAGCATGAACCTTACGTGGTGTATAACTGACTTCTTTATTGGCTCTTCTTTCACTGGAATATAAGCTCCCTGAGCAATGAGAATAAATCACCTGTCACATAGTAAGTGTTAAATAAATATTTGTTCACTGCATGACAGAATCAAAATAAATAATATTCCTAGGAAAATTAATAGCTCAGAGGAAGAAAAATACCCAAGCATAAAAGCAACAGAAATACCATGAGTGAGAGGCAACAGAAACAAAGGATGCAGAGATATCTACAAAGAGTTTAGTGTGAAATTATCACAGAAATAACATTTGTTTGCTATGTTTAATTAAAAAAATATGAGATGAGTCATATCTGGAGCTGGAAACTATAAAAGTAACTAAACAGATATGAAATTAATTTCTTCAGATTAAAAATAAACTATAAAAGCTTAATGTGTTTATCAGCATGTTAGATTCAGTTGAAGAGAAAATTAATGAAATGTAATATAAGTCAAAATATATTTTTCTAGAGGCCAGCACAAAAAGATATGAGATATGTGAAAAGAGATTAAAGACTCAATGCATAAAGTGAGAAAGTCTAGTATACATCTAACACAAACTTCAGAGGACAGGAAAGGGAAAATTTAGAGTCCTGTGTAGGGGGAAATAATGGAGTAAATGATAGCAGACTTACCCTCATGCTGTTCACAAGTATATAGAACTAGACAAAATAAAAGAGGTAACTTTTCAGATACTGGAAAACAGGCTGCATGGGTCTAAGATCCCTGGGAGAAGGGAAGCATGCATGATGACCTTATAATCACCCAGCTATCAGTCTGGTGTCAACTTCTGGTCTGTTGCTCAGGGAGGTGAGCCTCAGGAGAGCACAGCTTTCTCCCTGGGCTGAGGAGTCATGGGAGGGACTGTGCAGCTGCAAAGGTGCCTGGAATTTGTTGGGTACCAGAGAATAGGAAGCTGCTCAAAGAAGGGATTCCAAAAATCAGCATAGGGGTCATCGTTACTTTATGTCTAAGTTTTGACTTTGCTTAGTTTGACTAAGTTTTCATACACAGACAACGCAAGACCCCAAGAGGCCTTGCAGACAAGAGCTACAAGGAAGCTGCTTCTGGAGGCTGCACAGTGCTGACTGAGGAGTTCCAAATAGGTAGAGTCGAGAGGCTGCTGAACACCCTGAGTATTCAACTGAGACCCTGGAAAGGCAATGCCTCAGGAGGAGGACCACTCTACCCCTAGATTAAGAGCTAATCTAAACCTGGTCTGACAAAATGTTAAAATCAGCTCTTGAAAGGATCAAGCTGATTAACCAGCAAATTAACTGACTGTCCAAAAAAAAAGTACAATACTTTAGTGTTAAGATTCTTGATTCTTGGGATTGGTTCAAGATGGAGTAGAAGGACGTGTGCTCACTCCCTCTTGCAAGAGCACTGAATCACAACTACCTGGTGAACAATCATCAACAGGAAGACACTGGAACTCACCGAAGAAGATACCCCACATCCAAAGACAAAGGAGAAGCCGCAGTGAGACGGTAAGAGGGGCACAATCACAATAAAATCAAATCCCATAACCACTGGGTGGGTGACTCACAAACTGGAGAACAATTATACCACAGAAGTTCACCCACTGGAGTGAAGATTCTGAGCCCCACGTCAGGCTTCCACCTGGGGTCCAACAACGGGAGTAGGAACTCCCAGAGAATCAGACTTTGAAGGCTAGAGGGATTTGATTGCAGGACTTCAACAGGACTGGGGGAAACAGAGACTCTTGGAGGGCACACACAAAGTAATGTATGCATCAGGACCCAGGGAGAAGGAACAGAGATCCCATAGGAGACTGAACTAGACATACCTGTTAGTGTTGGAGAGTCTCCTGCAGAGGTGGGGGGTGGCTGTGGCTCACCATAGGGACAAGAACACTGGCAGCAGAAGTTCTGGGAAGTATTCCTTGGCATCAGCCCTCCCTGAGTCTTCCATTAGCCCCACCAAAGAGCCTGTAGCCTGCAGTGCTGGGTCACCTCAGGCCAAACAACCAAAAGGGAGGGAACTCAGTGCCACCCATCAGCAGACAAGTGGATTAAAGTTTTACTGAGCTCTGCCCACCAGAGCAACACACAGCACTACCCACCACCAGTCACTCTTATCAGGAAGCTTGCACAAGCCTCTTAGATAGCTTCATCCACCAGAGGGCATAAAGCAGAATCAAGAACTACAATCCTGCAGCATGTGGAACAAAAACCACATTCACAGAAAGACAGACAAAATGAAAAGGCAGAGGACTATGTTCCAGATGAAGGAACAAAATAAACCACCCCCCCAAAAATTAAATGAAGTGGAGATAGGCAACCTTCCAGAAAAAGAATTCAGAATAATGAGATTGAAGATGATCCAGGACCTCAGAAAAAGAATGGAGGCAAAGATCAAGAAGATGCAAGAAATGTTTAACAAAGACCTAGAAGAATTAACAAAGACCTAGAAGAATTAAAGAACAAACAAACAGAGATGAACAATACAATAACGGAAAGGAAAAATACACCAGAAAGAATCAATAGCAGAATAACTGAGGCAGAAGAATGGATAAGTGACCTGGAAGATGGAATAGTGGAATTCACTGCCACGGAACAGAATAAAGAAAAAAGAATGAAAAGAAATGAAGACAGCCTAAGAGATGTCTGGGACAACATTAAATGGACCAACATTTGTATAATAGGGGTCCCAGAAGGAGAAGAGAGAGAGAAAGGACCTGAGAAAATATGTGAAGAGTTGATAGTCGAAAATTTCTGTAACATGGGAAAGGAAATAGCCACCCAAGTCCAGGAAGCGCAGAGAGTCCCAGGCAGCATAAACCCAAGGAGAAACATGTTGGGACACATAGTAATCACATTGACAAAAATTAAAGACAAAGAAAAATTATTAAAAGCTACAAGGGAAAAATGACAAATAACATACAAGGGAACTCCCATAAGGTTAACAGCTGATTTCTCAGCAGAAACTCTACAAGCCAGAAGGGAGTGGCATGACATATTTAAAGTGATGAAAGGGAAGAACCTACAACCAAGACTACACTACCTGGCAAGGATCTCATTCAGATTTGACAGAGAAATCAAAAGCTTTACAGACAAGCAAAAGCTAAGAGAATGTAGCATCACCAAACCAGCTCTATAACAAATGCTAAAGGAACTTCTATGAGTGGGAAACATAAGAGAACAAAAGGACATACAAAAACAAACCCACAACAATTAAGAAAATGTTAACAGGAACATACATATCGATAAGTACCTTAAATGTGAATGGATTAAAAACTCCAACCAAAAGACAGAGGCTCACTGAATGGATACAAAAACAAGACCCATATATATGCTATGTACACGAGACCCACTTCAGACCCAGGGACACATACAGATTGAAAGTGAGGGGATGGAAAAAGATAGTCCCTGCAAATGTAAATCAAAAGAAAGCTGGAGTAGCAATACTCATATCAGATAAGACAGACTCTAAAATAAAGAATGTGGGGCTTCCCTGGTGGCACAGTGGTTAAGAATCTGCCTGCCAATGCAAGGGACATGGGTTCAAGCCTGGTCCGGGAAGATCCCACATGCCATGTAGCAACTCTGCCCGTGCGCCAAAACTACTGAGCCTGCGCTGTAGAGCCTATGAGCCATAACTACTGAGCCCACGAGCCACAACTACTAAGCCTGTGCACCTAGAGCCCATGCTCCACAACAAGAGAAGCCACCACAGTGAGAAGCCTGTGCACCACAAAGAAGAGTAGCCCCCACTCGCTGCAGCAAGAGAAAGCCCATGCACAGCAAAGAAGACCCAACACAGTCAAAAATAATAAATAAATTAAATAAAGAAAGAAAAATAAAATAAAATAAAATAAAGAATGTTACAAGAGACAAGGAAGGACACTACATAATGATGAAGGGATCAATCAAAGAAGAAGACTTAACAATTATAAATGTACGTGCAACCCAATATAGGAGCACCTCAATACATAAGGCAAATGTTAACAGCTATAAAAGAGGAAATGAGCAGTAACACAATAATAGTGGGGGACTTTAACACCTCACTTAAACCAATGGACAGATCATCCAAACAGAAAATGAATAAGGGAACACAAGCTTTAAAAGACACAACAGACCAGATAGATTTAACTGATATTTATAGGACATTCCATCCGAAAAGAGCAGATTACACTTTCTTCTCAAGTGCACATGGAACATTCTCCAGGACAGATCACATCTTGGGTCACAAATCAAGCCTCGGTAAATTTAAGAAAATTGAAATTTTAAACAAGCATCTTTTCCAACCATAATGCTATGAGATTAGAAATCAATTACAGGAAAAAAAACATAAAAAACACAAACAAACGGAGGCTAAACAATACATTACTAAATAACCAAGAGATCACTGACAAAATCAAAGAGGAAATTAAAAAATACCTAGAGACAAATGACAATGAGAAAACGATGATCCAAAACCTATGGGATGCAGCAAAAGCAGTTCTAAGAGTGAAGTTTATAGGAATACAATTCTACCTCGAGAAACAAGAAAACTCTCAAACAATCTAACCTTACACCTGAAGGAACTAGAGCAAGAAAAACAAACAAAACACAAAGTTAGTAGAAGGAAAGAAATCATAAAGAACAGAGCAGAAATAGAAACAAAGAAAACAATAGAAAAGATCAAAGAAACTAAAAGATGGTTCTTTGACAACATAAACAAAATTGATAAACCTTTAGCCAGACTCATCAAGAAAAAGAGAGGACTCAAATCAATAAAATTAGAAATGAAAAATAAATTACAACAGACACTGCAAATACAAAGCACCGTAAGTGACTACTATAAGCAGCTCTACGCCAATAAAGTGGACAACCTGGAAGAAATGGACAAATTCTTAGAACGGTATAACCTTCCAAGACTGAACCGGGGAGAAATAGAAAATATAAACAGACCAAATGCAAGTAATGAAATTGAAACTGTGATTAAAAATCTTCCAACAGGGCCTCCCTGGTGGCGCAAGTGGTTGAGAGTCCGCCTGCTGATGCAGGGGATGCGGGTTCGTGCCCCGGTCTGGGAGGATCCCATGTGCCACGGAGCGGCTGGGCCCGTGAGCCATGGCCGCTGAGCCTGCGCGTCCGGAGCCTGCGCGTCCAGAGCCTGTGCTCCGCAACGGGGGAGGCCACAACAGTGAGAGGCCCGCATACCGCAAAAAAAAAAAAAAAATCTTCCAACAAATAAAAGTCCAGGACCAGGTGGCTTCACAGGTGAATTCTGTCAAACATTTAGAGAAGAGCTAACACCCATCCTTCTCAAACCCTTCCAAAAAAATTGCAGTGAAAGGAACACTCCCAAACTCATTCTACGAGGCCACCATCACCTTGATACCAAAACCAAAGATACGACTAAAAAAGAAAATTACAGACCAATATCACTGATGAATATAGATGCAAAAATCCTCACCAAAATACTAGTAAACAGAATCCAACAATACATTAAAAGGATCATACATCATGATCAAGTGGGATTTATCCCAGGGATTCAATGATTCATCAATATACACAAATCGATCAATGTGATATACCATATTAACAAACTGAAGAAAAAAAACCATATGATAGTGGGGGACCTTCAAGATGGCAGAGGAGTAAGACGTGGAGGTCACCTTCCTCCCGACAAATACATCAAAAATATATCTACATGTGGAACAACTCCTACAAAACACCTACTGAATGCTGGCAGAAGACCTCAGACTTCCCAAAAGTCAAGAAGCACCCCACGTACCTGGGTAGGGCAAAAGAAAAAAGGAAAAACAGAGACAAAATAACAGGGATGGGTCCTGCACCTCTGGGAGGTAGCTGTGAAGCAGGAAAAGTTTCCACACACTAGGAGACGGGGGGAGGGCAGGGGAGAAGCTTTGGGGCCACAGAGGAGAGCGCAGCAACAGGGGTGCAGAGGGCAAAGCAGAGAGATTCCCACAAAGAGGATTGGTGCTGACCAGCACTCACCAGCCTGAGAGGCTTCTCTGCTCACCCACTGGGGTGGGTCGGGTTGGGAGCTGAGGCTTGGGTTTCAGAGGTCAGATACCAGGGAAAGGACTGGGGTTGGCTGCATGAACACAGCCTGAAGGGGGCTAGTGCCCCATAGCTAGCGAGGAGGCAGTCTGGGAAAGGTCTGGAAATGCCTAAGAGGCAAGATACCATTGTTTCAGGGTGCGCAAGAAGAGGAGATTCAGAGCACCGACTAAATGAGCTCCAGAGATGGATGTGAGCCACGGCTATCAGCTCAGACACCCAACACGGGCATGAAACGCTAATGCTGCTGCTGCAGCCACCAAGAATCCTGTGTGCAAGCACAGGTCACTATCCACACCTGCCCTGGGAAGCTGTACAACACATCACTTCCAGGGACAATTTCCCCCAGGGGAACACATGGTGCGTCTCAGGCTGTTGCAACATAACACTGAGCTCTAATGCTGCAGGCTCTCCCACATTCCAATTATAACTACCATAACCCTCCCTCCCCTTGCATGAGTGAGCCAGAGCCCTATAATCAGCCGCTGCTTTAACTCTGTCCTGTCTCAGCAAGAATAGAAGGCTGAGGGCAAACGACATGCAGAGGCAGGTCCAAAACCAAAGGTGCACCCCAGGAACTGTGCAAACAAAGAACAGAAAGGAAAATTTCTCCGTGCAGCCTCAGGGAGCAGTGGATTAAATCTCCACAATCAACTTGAGGTGCACTGCATCTGTGGAATATGTGAATAGACAACGAATCAACCCAAAATTGAGGCGGTGGATTTTGGGAGCAACTGCAGACTTGGGGTTTGCTGTCTGCGACTGACTTTTTTCTGATTTTTATTTTTATCTTAGTAAAGTTTTTAGTGCTTGTTATCATCAGTGGATTTATTTATTGATTTGGTTGGACTCTTCATTTTTTCAATACTTTTTTATTTAACAATTTTTTTAATTTTGATTATTTTATTTTATTTTTTTATTTTTAAATATTTTAAATAATTTTTTTTTCTTTCTTTTTTTTCTTCCTTTTCTTCTGAGCTGCGTGGCTGACAGGGTATTGGTGCTCTGGCTTGGTGTCAGGTCTGAGCCTCTGAGGTGGGAGAACTGAGTTCAGGACATTGGACCACCAGAGACTTCCCGGCCCCACATAATATCAATCAGCAAGAGCTCTCCAAGAGATCTCTGTCTCAATGCTAAGACCCAGCTCCACTCAACAGCCAGCAAGCTCCAGTGCTGGATGCCCCACACCAAACAACTAGCAAAAGAGGAACACAACACCACCCATCAGCAGAGAGGCTGCCTAAAATCATACTAAGTTCACAGACACACCAAAACACACCACTGGACACGGTCCTGCTCACCAGAAAGACAAGATCCAGCCTCATCCACCATAACACGGGCACTAATCCCCTCCACCAGGAAGCCTACACAAGCAACTGGATCAACCTTAACTACTGGAGGCAGAAACCAAAAACAATGGGAACTACGAACCTGCAGCCTACAAAAAGGAGACTCCAAACACAGTAAGTTAAACAAAATGAGAAGAGAAATATGCAGCAGATGAATGAGTAAAGTAAAAATGCACGAGACCAAACAAATGAAGAGGAAATACGCAGTCTACCTGAAAAAGAATTCAGAGTAATGAGAGTAAAGATGATCCAAAATCTTGGAGATAGAATGGAGAAAATACAACAAATGCTTAACAAGGACCTAGAAGAACTAAAGAGCAAACAAACAATGATGAACAACACAATAAATGAAATTAAAAATTCTCTACAAGGAATAGATAGCAGAATAACTGAGGCAGAAGAATGGATAAGTGACCTGGAAGATAAAACAGTGGAAATAACTACCGCAGAGCAGAATAAAGAAAAAAGAATGAAAAGAATTGAGGACAGTCTCAGAGACCTCTGGGACAACATTAAATGCACCAACATTCGCATTACAGGGGTCCCAGAAAGAGAAAAGAAAAAAAGGGTCAGAGAAAATATTTGAAGATATTATAGTTGAAAACTTCCTTAACATGGGAAAGGAAATAGTCAATTAATTACAGGAAGTGCAGAGAGTCCCATACAGGAAAAATCAAAGGAGAAACATGCCAAGACACTTATTAATCAAACTATCAAAAATTAAATACAAAGAAAAAATATTAAAAGCAGCAAAGGAAAAGCAACAAAAACATACAAGGGAAATCCCATAAGGTTAACAGCTGATGTTTCAGCAGAAACTCTGCAAGCCACAAGGGAGTGGCAGGACATATTTAAAGTGATGAAAGGGAAAAACCTACAACCAACGTTACTCTACCCAGCAAGGATCTCTTTCAGATTTGACGGAGAAATTAAAACCTTTACAGACAAGCAAAAGGTAAGAGAATTCAGTACCACCAAACCAGCTTTACAACAAATGCTAAAGGAACTTCTCTAGGCAGGAAACTCAAGACAAGAAAAGACCTACAAAAACAAATGGAAAACAATTAAGAAAATGGTAATAGGAACATATGGATTGATAATTACCTTAAATGTAAATGGATTAAATGTTCCAGCCAAAACACATAGACAGGCTGAATGGATACAAAAACGAGACCTGTATATATACTGTCTACAAGAGAGCCATTTCAGACCTAGGGACATATACAGACTGAAAGTGATATTCCATGCAAATAGAAATCAAAAGAAAGCTGGAGTAGCAATTCTCATATAAGACAAAATAGATTTTAAAATAAAGACTACTGAAAGTGACAAAGAAGACACTATATAATGATGAAGGGATCAATCCTAGAACAAGGCATAACAATTGTAAATATTTATGCACCCAACATAGCACCTCAATACATAAGAGAAATGCTAACAGCCATAAAAGGGGAAATCAACAGTAACACAATCATAGTAGAGGACTTTAACACCCTACTTTCACCAATGGACAGATCATCCAATATGAAAATAAATAAGGAAACACAAGCTTTAAATGACACATTAAGCAAGATGGACTTAATTGATATTTATAGGACATTCCATCCAAAAACAACAGAATACACTTTCTTCTCAACTGCTCATGGAACATTCTCCACGATAGATATCTTGGGTCACAAATCAAGCCTTGGTAAATTTAAGAAAATTGAAAGCACATCAAGTATCTTCTCCTACCACAATGCTATGAGACTAGACATCAATTACAGGAAAATAACTGTAAAATACAAACACATGGATGCTAAACAATACATTACTAAATAACCAAGAGATCACTGAAGAAATCAAAGAGGAAGTAAAAAAATACCTATAAACAAATGACAATGAAAACACGATGACCCAAAACGTATGGGATGCAACAAAAGCAGTTTTAAGAGGGAAGTTTTTAGGAATACAATCCTACCTCAAGAAACAAGAAAAATCTCAAATAAACAACCTAACTTTACATGTAAAGCAATTAGAGAAAGAACAAAAAAAACCCCAAAGTTAGCAGAAGGAAACAAATCATAAAGATCAGATCAGAAATAAATGAAGAAGAAATGAAGGAAACAACAGCAAATATCAATAAAACTAAAGGTTGGTTCTTTGAGAAGATAAATAAATTTGATAAATCACTAGCCAGACTCATCAAGAAAAAAAGGGAGGAGACTCAAATCAACACAATTAGAAATGAAAGAGGAAAAGTAACAACTGACACTGCAGAAATACAAAGAATTATAGGAGAATACTACAAGCAACTATATGCCAATAAAATGGACAATCTGGAAGAAATGGACAAATTCTTAGAAAAACACAACCTTCTGAGACTGAACCAGGAAGAAATAGAAAATATAAACAGACCAATCACAAGCACTGAAAATGAAACTGTGATTAAAAATCTTCCAACAAACAAAAGCCCAGGACCAGATGGCTTTACAGGTGAATTCTATCAAACATTCACAGAAGAGCTGACACCTATCCTTCTCAAACTCTTTCAAAATATAGCAGAGGGAGGAATGCTCCCAAACTCATTCTATGAGGCCACTATCACACTGATATCAAAACCAAAGATGTCACAAAAAAGGGAAACTACAGTCCAATACACTGATGAACATAGATGCAAAAATCCTCAACAAAATACTAGCAAAGAGAATCCAACAGCATGTTAAAAGGATCATATACCATGATCAAGTGGCATTTTTCCCAGGAATGCAAGGCATCTTCAATATATACAAATCAATCAATGTGATACTCCATATTAACAAACTGAAGGATAAAACCACATGATCATCTCAATAGATAAAACAAAGCTTTTGACAAAATTCAACACCCATTTATGATAAGAACCCTGCAGAAAGTAGGCACAGAGGGAACTTACCTCAACATAATAAAGGCCATATATGAAAAACCCAAAGCCAACATCATTCTCAACGGTGAAAAACTGAAACCATTTCCTCTAAAATCAGGAACAAGACAAGGATGCCCACTCTCACCTCTCTTATTCAACATAGTTTTGGAAGTTTTAGCCACAGCAATCAGAGAAGAAAAAGAAATAAAAGGAATCCAAATCAGAAAAGAAAAAGTAAAGTTGTCACTGTTTGCAGATGACATGATACTATACATAGAGAATCCTAAAGATGTTACCAGAAAACTACTGGAGCTAATCAATGAATTTGGTAAGGTTGCAGGATACAAAATTAATGCACAGAAATCTCTTGCATTTGTATACACTCATGATGAAAAATCAGAAAGAGAAATTAAGGAAACACTCCCATTTACCACTGCAAGCAAAATAATACAATACCTGGGAATAAACCTACCCAAGGGGGTAAAAGACCTGTATTCAGAAAACTATAAGACACGGATGAAAGAAATTAAAGATGATACAAACAGATGGAGAGATATACCATGTTCTTGGATTGGAAAAATCAACATTGTGAAAACGACTATACTAACCAAAGCAATCTACAGATTCAATACAATCCCTATCAAACTACCAATGGCATTTTTCACAAAACTTGAACAAAAAATTTCACAGTTTGTATGGAAACATAAAAGACCCTGAATAGCCAAAGCAGGCTTGAGAAAGAAAAATGGAGCTGGAGGAATCAGGCTCCCTGACTTAAGACTAAACTACAAAGCTACAGTAATCAAGACAGTATTGTACTGGCACAAAAACAGAAATACAGATCAATGGAACAGGATAGAAAGCCCAGAGATAAACCCACACACATATGGTCACCTTATCTTTGATAAAGGAGGCAAGAGTATACAATGGAGAAAATACAGGCTATTCAATAAGTGCTGCTGGGAATACTGGACAGCTACATGTGAAAGAATGAAATTAGAACACTCCCTAACACGATATACAAAAGTAAACTCAAAATGGATGAAAGACCTAAATGTAAGGCCAGACACTATAAAACTCTCAGAGGAAAATATAGGAAGAACACTCTTTGACATAAATCACAGCAAGATCTTTTTTGAACCACCTCCTAGAGTAATGGAAATAAATACAAAAATAAACAAATGGGACCTAATAAAAATTAAAAGCTTTTGCACTCAAAGGAAGCTATAAAGAAGACGAAAAGACAACCCTCAGAATGGGAGAAAATATTTGCAAACGAAGTAACCAACAAAGGATTAATCTCCAAAATATACAAATAGCTCATGCAGCTCAATATTAAAAAAACAAACAACCCAATCAAAAAATGGACAGAAGACCTAAATAGACATTTCTCCAAGGAATACATACAGATGTCCAAGAGACACATGACAAGTTGCTGAACATTTCTAATTATTAGAGAAATGCAAATCAAAACTACAATGAGGTATCACCTCACACCAGTTAGAATGGGCATCATCAGAAAATCTACAAACAACAAATGCTGGAGAGGGTGTAAAGAAAAGGGAACCCTCTTGCACTGTTGGTGGGAATGTAAATTGATACAGCCGCTGTGGAGAACAGTATAGAGGTTCCTTAAAAAACTAAAAATAGAACTACCATGTGACCCAGCTATCCCACTTCTGGACATATACCCTGAGAAAACCATAATTCAAAAAGATACATGCACCCCAATATTCACTGCAGCACTGTTTACAATAGCCAAGTCATGAAAGCAACCTAAATGCTCATTGACAGATGAGTGGATAAAGAAGATGTGGTACATATATACAATGGAATATTATTCAGCCATAAAAAAGAACAAAATTGGGTCATTTGTAGAGATGTGGTTGGACCTAGAGACTGTCACACAGGCTGAACTAAGTCAAAAAGAAAAATAAATATTGTACATTAACTCATATATGTGGAATCTAGAAAAATGGTATAGATGAAACGGTTTGCAAGGCAGAAATAGAGACACAAGTCCGCCTGCCGATGCAGGGGATACGGGTTCGTGCCCCGGTCTGGGAGGATCCCATATGCCGCGGAGCAGCTGGGCCCGTGAGCCATGGCCGCTGGGCCTGCGCGTCCGGAGCCTGTGCTCCGCAACGGGAGAGGCCACAACAGTGAGAGGCCCGCATACCGCAAAAAAAAAAAAAAAGAAATAGAGACACAGATGTAGAGAACAAACGTATGGACACCAAGGTGGGAAAGCGGGTGTGGTAGTGGTGGTCTTGGTGGGATGAATTGGGAGATTGGGATTCACATACATAAACCAATATGTATAAAATAGATAACTAATAAGAACCTGCTGTATAAAAAAAATAAAATTAAAAAAAAGGATTCTTGAATCTTGATCTTTTATTAACTTGGGATTTTGATGTTTAAGGGAACTTCTGTGTATGTAAATGTTTACAGTTGTATTTACCATAGTGTGATACTTTTATATGTCATGCCTATACAGTTTTCCTATTACCATTGTGTTGCTATGTATAAGATGTGTCTCTTGTAAGGTGTTTGAAATACTGAAGAGATTCTGAGTTATCTCACTAGTAATTTTTTTTTTTTTTTTTTTTTTTGTGGTATGCAGGCCTCTCACTGTTGTGGCCTCTCCCACTGCAGAGCACAGGCTCCGGATGTGTAGGCTCAGCAGCCATGGCTCACGGGCCTAGCTGCTCTGTGGCATGTGGGATCTTCCTAGACCGGGGCACGAACCCGTGTCCCCTGCATCGGCAGGCGGACTCTCAACCACTGCGCTACCAGGGAAGCCCCTCACTAGTAATTTGATTTATTAGATATATAAAGATTATTTAATGCCTTGGAAGATAGTGCTTGTTAAGTTTGTAATGCTGCACTATCCAAGTTTTGAAGAATCAGAGAAAATTGGTATGACATGTTCCTAGTGCATGGTATGTACAATGTGATATC
This sequence comes from Mesoplodon densirostris, assembly GCF_025265405.1. Lineage (NCBI taxonomy): Eukaryota > Metazoa > Chordata > Mammalia > Artiodactyla > Ziphiidae > Mesoplodon > Mesoplodon densirostris. Next base: position 86,288,125 of record NC_082661.1, on the reverse strand, counting down.
ATTTACCTACCAAATTAATAAATTATCAAACAATGAAATAATCAAATTTTAATAATATCAATGCAAACAAGAATACACTCTGATGAGAATTCTACATACTTTTGGTAAAAACAGGAATTGACACAATCTTTCTGCAAATATGTTTGGTCATATACATTCAAGACGTTTACATATTTGTACCATTTGACCCAATAATTCTAAGGAAATAATCAAAGAGGTATCTTTTTAATTGTTAATTGTAGTCATTTTCATAATGATTAAAATTGTGAGCAATCAAAATAGTTAAGACAAAGCTAAATAATTTATGGTATAAATTAAAGTCAAATTTTATGTGAGGGTTAGTTTCTAATGTCAACAATTAAGAATTCTGGAACATTCAGAATTACCCTTGCTGTAAAAGAGATTTGTGTACCACACCTTATTAATTCCAATGTGGCCACTTTCTTTCCATAATGTAACAGATTGTTATTTCCCAGTTTTAGGGGTTTTTTTTGTCCCTCTCCCTTTAATGTCTTTATTTATTTATTTATTGGCTCTCCAGAATCTTTATTTTAATATTTTAATGTATTAAAAGGAGGTGCAGAAAATTATATTCAATATGTATAGTTTGATATTTTTATTGAATATATCTGCCATATAACAGTGTATAGATTTAAGGCATATTATGTTAATTTGATACATTAATATACTGTAATATGATTGCCATTATAGTGACATTTAACACCTCTATCACATTACATAATTACCCTTTCTTTTTAGTGGTTGGAATAATTAAGTTCTAGTCTCTTAGCAAGCTTGATGATTCTAGTATAATACTGTACTATTTCATAATACTGTGCATTAGATCTCTGGTTTATTTACTACTCATTGCAAGTTTATACCCTTAAATAACATCTATCTTATGTCTTCTTTTCCCAGCCCCTAGTAACTACCATTTATTCTCTGTCTTTATGATTTTGGCTTTTTTAGATTCCACACATAAGTGATATCATAGAGTACTTGTCTTTCTATGTCTGATTTATCTCACTTAGAGTAATGTGCTCAAGATCCATCTATGTTGTTGCAAGTGGCTGGATGTCCTCCTTCTCCTGGTGGAATAATATTCCACTCTGTGTGTGTGTGTGTGTGTGTACAGCTTCTTCTTTATCCATTCATTCACTGATGGGCATTTAAGTTGTCTCCATATTTTGTGTGTGTGTGTGTGTGTGTGTGTGTGTGTGTCTACAGCTTCTTCTTTATCCATTCATTCACTGATGGGCATTTAAGTTGTCTCCATATTGTGTGTGTGTGTGTGTGTGTGTGTGTCTACAGCTTCTTCTTTATCCATTCATTCACTGATGGGCATTTAAGTTGCCTCCATATTTTGGCTATTGTGAATAATGCTGCAATAAACATGGGAATGCATAAATCTCTTTGAAATCCAGTTTTCAGTTCCTTTGGGTGTATACCCAGAAGCGGAATTTTTGGAATGAATGGTAGATCTATTTCTAATTTTTTGAGAATCCTCCACATTGTTTTCCACAGTGGCTACATCAATTTACTTCCCATCAACAGTACACAAGTGTTCCCTTTTCATCACATCTTTGTCAGCCTTTATTGTTTCTTGTCTTCTTGATGATAGCCATTCTGATTACAATGTCTTTAAATCTGCATTCCATTGGGTCTAGTTTTTTATTTTCTTTATTGTAAATTTTATTAATTTTTTTATCTTAGTATTTAAAACACTCAACCTTTTATTCTTTTTTTTTTTTTTTTTCATGATTCACCGAAAAGCTTTTATTCAAAACCCCAGGGCGGGCCGGGGTGGGGAAGGTTCAGTCCTGTTGCTTGGTTCGGGAGGCCTCGGCATTGGCCTGGAGCACAGCCCCCGGGGATGGGTAAGGGCGCTGCTGGAAGAGGGGCCCGGCTGCTGTCGTGTCTGCACCCGTCTTGGCCTCATTCCGCTTGGGGAGTCCTGTTGACCACGTGCCCCGGGGTGCATCTGAGTACGAGCTGGGGTCCATGGGGTCTAATTCTTCATCCTTCCGGCTTGCCACCTTCTTGTTCTTGGGGTAGGGAGCCAGATCCTCCCGGCGATGGTGGTGCCGTTCTTTGCCCTCTTCCCGGTCCACCTTGTCATACCTGTGGTCCCGGTCCCGATCCCTGTCCCGCTCTCTCTCTCTCTCCACCTTGTCATAACCACGCTGCCGGTCTCTGTCAGACTTCTCGTGGCTCCGTTCTGACTTCTCATGGCTGCGATCCGACTTCTCATGACCTTGGTCCGATTTCTCGTGGCCCCGGTCCGATTTCTCATGGCTCCGATCCAACTTCTCCTCAGCATCTGCATTACTGCTCCTGAGCTTCTTGGCAGATTTGGAAACAATGGAGTTGGGATCATGTGGGGACAGCCAGGATACGAGGTCTGTGTCTGCATTCCAGTAGTAAGGGAGCCCGCAGGAAGGGTCAAACACCTTGTACCAGCTTGGTGGCAGGCCCTCCAACCGGGTAGCCTCATAGTCCACAGGATCATCATCATAGTCCTCGGCAATGATCGCTTCCTCTGGTTCGGGCTCCAGATGTTTGAGAATGCCTCTCTTGGCCAAGCGGGTCTGCAGCGCAACGGGCAGCGGCATAGCGGATAGCAGACAGACCTTGCTGGCCAATGAGAGTGCGCCTTGGTCTGACCTCTGGCAAAATGACCCAATCATTGCCCTGGAATAGGTGGAACGCTCGGTCGCCTGTGAGCATTTACGGTGGGGGTGTGGCCCAGCCGGTGTCAGACTGCGTGGCCGGACGTCGGCGCCATGGAGGAGTACACTTGGGAGCCTTGGTACGGCGAGGGGCGCAGGCCTCGGGACTGTTGCTGGGGCACCACGGCCAGCGGTGGGAGGCAGGCGGGGGAGGCACTGGCCACACAGCACCACGTCCCAGACTCCAACCTTTTATTCTTGATACTTAATTATTTTAACTATCTTGTTAAATTGAATTGTATTCTTTTATGACTTATTTTTATTTAACTGCTTAAAATATAAACTTTATATGACTCTACAATTTCCCCTTCCTACTCTTTTTTTTTTTTTTGTGGTACGCAGGCCTCCCACTGCTGCGGCCTCTCCCGTTGCGGAGCACAGGCTCCGGACACGCAGGCCCAGCGGCCATGGCTCACGGGCCCAGCCGCTGCGTGGCATGTGGGATCCTCCCGGACCGGGGCACGAACCCGCGTCCCCTGCATCGGCAGGCAGACTCTCAACCACTGCGCCACCAGGGAAGGCCCCCTTCCTACTCTTTTATATCCCTTGTTTTACGAGTTGTTTTTAGAACTGCCAATAGGCAGACCTATGCATGGAGGTTGTGGTAAGAGGAAGTCCAAACCACTGGCCAGGGGTTTGGATGTCTTCTTGTTTAAGCTGTTCCTGCTCTTAGCATCCTCCTAATGGTTAGCCCAGGATTACTAAAGACATGTTTCCAAAAAACGGTTGACTTCTTGCCAATCTTCTGAGATGGAACTCATGTCACTTGATAGGTCTCATGTCTTTTAACTGACAAGGTAGAGCCCAAGCCCTAGAATCTGTTACTATGCACCTGCCCACACCCTGCCACAAGAAACATCCAACTGCTTGATATTTGGAGAAAAGTCTTCTTAAAAAGCAGAACACTGTAGCTAGAGGATGCAACCAACAACCAAAATGGGCATGAAATCAATCAGCTTTGAGTCTGGGAACTATAAGGACCTGGTGAAAGGCAGGAGAAAAGAAAAGAACAGTTTCCTTTTCAACTTTACATTGAATGTAGGAATGACAATGTTGTCACGGTAAAGTCTGCCACACCAGGAACATACAACTTTGATTAGAAGACAAATAACTAGCCATAACATTCAGGAGGCATGAGTTTCATTTGTTTAAAAAGCAATAACATTTGGACTACATAAACTTGGACTGAGTCCTATTTAACATTCTCCACAACTTTACTGCACAGCGATGGCAATATTTCCCAAATCAATTTTAAATTCACCTACAGAGCCTCAATTATGTTGCTGAGGCATTAATTTTAATCCTTAATTTCCCTTAGAATGCAATGTTCCTCATACTAAGAAAATTTTTGATTTGTGATATTACAAAAATAAAGATAAAACAGAATCAACCTTTGCTGTTTTTCTCACTTCATTTGGAATTGCTGTAAGACTATTTTTGCTGAAATACTTCCTAGTTATCCAAATATATGGGCAAATGTGTGAATATGAAGGATATGAAGGGATATGAAGAATGAAAGTTGTATTACCCGGGTCATCATGTCCAAGCAAAATTCTCATTGATCCTTATGAAATGGATGGAGAAGACCAGCTTTCTTTGATGTCGTGTTGTTCCTCCTCAGTTATGACTTTGGCAGCGTAAAAGGAAGGATAGAAGAGGTAATTCTGCTTCACAAGTGTTTCTGCTTCCACACTTAACCCTCACACCCATTTTTTCCTTTTGGATCCTTGGTTTTTTGGCTGCCAAGAATATAAATTTCATAACCACTGAAAACATAAACCCCATTCTGTAGTTCATTCAAATTTAATGAAAAATAATTAAATAAAAGTTTTATTTTCTTACCCAAAATTTATTAACTTGAAGGTGACAGAGACAGTAGGATTTGTGGAAAACATGAAAGAAAAAGGGAGTGATGGAATGTGGAATTAGTATATAATGTAAACAAAATAAAACTGGAAAATCTTAGGTATTTTTATTCTTTATGAAATTCTTTCATTTTGTTTTCCTTCTAAATCACTTATAGGGGCTTTTTGTCTGCTAAATATTCAAACAGAGAAAAATATTTTTGAAAACAATCAAAATGAATTTTCAGAACTACATTATCTTTCTTTTCTTTCAAAATAAAACTAGTCTTTCAGGCTATTTTTCTAATTACAAAACAATACCTGGCCAGAATATATTTAGATTGTGAACATTTGTGACAACAGAAAGGCAGAAAAAAAGCAGTGAAAATTACTCATACTCTCTCTATCAAAATGTAACTATTGCTAGCATTTTTGCATATATTTTTCCAGATTTCCTTCTATGTGTCTGTATGTTTACCAAAAATAAGATGACATTATAAATGTTCTTTTTTAGTCTTATGTTTTCATGTAATAATATATGGTGATTATATTTTCATTCAATGACCACAGAGTTACATTAACATTTTTAAAGGTTGCAAAATATTATGCAGTATAGATGCTGTATAAATTATTTAAATAATCACTAACTGATAGACTGTTAGGTTGTTTCTTAATATTTACTATTATTAGTTAGTAGCCATTATCATATTGTAAACTGCTTGGCTGAATATTAATAAACAGATTTATCTAAAACTCAGAATAAATCAGTGAAAATTATGACCATGCTGGCAACCATAAATGTTAACTACATGAGGTCGTTAGTCCCAAAGATTCACTGTTATTAGATACCACTTTGTAAGTTTTTCACCTATTCATCCACTCAATAAGTATTTATTGACTAGAAGAATTACCAGGCCCAGCACTAGGCACTGGGGATTCATGAATAAATAAGACAGTGATAGTCTCGGTCTGAAGAGGCTTACATTCTAGAGGGTAGAGACAATCAATAAATATGTACATAAATAAGAGCTAGAGATTTGACAAGTGCTTTGAATGAAATGAACGGGGTGACATAATAGATTTTAATTGCAGAGGTCTACTAAGCTAAGATGGCCAGGATCAAGCTCTTTGATGAGCTGGTATTTAGTAGATACTTGAATAATGAAAAGCAACCAGACATTCAAAGAATGAGAAGAGAGGGAAGGAGAAAACAGCAAGTACAAAAGCCCTGTGTAGTAAAAAGCCTGGCATGGAATATGAAACAAGGCAGATTTGAACACAGCTGAGGTGTAGCAAGAAGGTATGGCATGACATGAATTTGGACCAGATGGCCTTCCTGATTGGTAAGGACTTCTTGACTAAGCTACATTGTTGGATTTTATTATAAGTGCTAACAAAAATCTTGGAAGGATTTTAAGCAGGGCAGTTGATTTAATGTGAATTAACTTTTCAAAGGGTCACCTGCCCACTCTGTGGGAAACAGATCATGGGGAGAAGAAAAGAAGGTGAGAGAGTATATACAGAAGGACATTTTAACAGTACAAGTCCAGAGAAAGACATAATTTGAAAAGATACATGCACCCCAATGTTCATAGCAGCACTATTTACAACAGCCAAGACACAGAAGCAACCTAAATGTCCAGCGACAGATGAACGGATAAAGAAGATGTGGTATACACACACACACACACACACACACACACACACACACAATGGAATAGTACTCAGCCATAAAAAAGAATGAAATAATGCCATTTGCAGCAACGTGGGTGGACCCAGAGATTTTCATACTAAGTAAAGTAAGTCAGGTAGAGAAAGACAAATATCATATGATATCACTTATATATGGAATCTAAAAAAATGGTACAAAGGAACTTATTTACAAAACAGAAACAGACTCACATACATAGTAAACAGACTTATGGTTATCAAAGGGGAAAGATGTGGGGAGGGATAAATTAGGAGTTTGGGATTAAAATATACACTACTATATGTAACATAGATAACCAACAAGTACCTACTATATAGTACAGGGAACTATACTCAATATTTTGTAATAACCTATAAGGGAAAAAATCTGAAAAAAATAGATACATATGTACGTATAACTGAATCACTTTGCTGTACACCTGAAACTAACATGACATTGTAAATCAACTATAGTTCAATAAAAAAAGGAAAAGCATGAAAAAAAAAAGCAGTACAAGAAAACTAAGATACTTTGGATAGGTGTGGGCAAAATTTGTAGAGGCAAGTGGCCATTTTAAGATATGTTTTAGCAGGAGAAGTACAGGAATTGCTGATGGATTAGAGATGAGAGATGAGAAAAAGAAAGGAAAGAATTACTCATATACTTTTCGCTTCAGCAGGTGGGTAAATAGAGCAATTTATTGACAAGGGAGAGGCTGGGGAGAGAAGACATTTTGAGGCTACATTTAACTGGGATCCAACAGTCAGGACTTCATGGGCAAATTAAAATGGTCATGGAGCTCAAAAGGTTTACATTTAGATGGCAATTAATGGCAAAATGGATGAGATCTCCTATGGAAAAAATGTAGAGTGTGAAGAAATCTCAGGAACCAACCATGGGGCATTTCAAATTTTAGCAACGAGACTGAAAGAGAGGAGACAGCAAAGAGTTAGAGAAGGAGAAGTAAATGAGGTGGAAGAAACGCCAGCATGCAGTATCATGGAAGTTAAGAGAGGAGAGAGTTTCAAGGCGGGAGTGTGTGGTCAACAGTGACACGGGAGGCTGAGTGAGATGAGGATAGGCTCATGTTTACAGATTTGGCAGCAAAATTAGGTCCACCATGAAAAAAACCTGACTGCAGTTGAAGAGTGAACAGAAAACTTTTTCTGGCATTAGAGTGGAATAAATACAAAGAAAACCCCTTCCTGATATAGCACATATGAAAACTATGTGCAACATATTTGAATAAGATTTTGAATAAAAACCAACACCTGTTTAATGCATGGCTGAGTGACAGGAAGCAAGGCGATTTCTCAACGGCCAGAAATTATATGAAGCTAAAACAGGCAGTTGGTCTGGGGGATTTGCCAACCCTGAGAACTTAAGTGTCCCAAATGGGCAATTTCATTCATTTTTTCCTCTATTCCTTTGTGCACTGTGACCTTTACATTTTTTTCCTTAGATACTATGGTGTGTCCATGGAGTTCCCTGGGCTCTGGCGAGATCTCCTTCCACATTAGATCCCCACACTCATCATTCCAAATCACATTCAGGGAAGCACTGTCCCCCTCTAATATGTACAGATTTTCTAAGTGAAAAACCATAGGGGAATTTGGACAATCTGGTGAATATTAAGGCAAAAGAGAAGTAGTCCAAATGTTAAAAAATAAGTCCACTGCAGTCAATAAGTAAAAAATATATCTCTAACTGACCAAAAACATCAGCATAGATGTAAAATTCTAAAATATTTAGCAAACCAAATCCAAAAATGTATATGAGGTAATATTGTTAGCACATTGGGTTTATTTCAGGTATGCAAAATTGCTCCAGTTAGTATATCTATTAATAAAATTCATTGCAAGGACACATTAAAAGGAAAATTTGTATGATCATTTCAACAGATACAGGAAAAATTAGTTAAAATTCAACTTAAAATTCCACTCCTTGAGTTTTAGCTAGGCACATGGGCTGCCAGCTAGAGACTGCATTTTCCAGTATCCCTTGTAGATAGCAGTGATCATATGACTAAGTTCTTACCAACAGAATGTGAGCAGATGTGATGTGAGTAACCTCTGGGTCTTGCCCTTGTAATGAATGAGGTTTCCAGTCCTCCCTCCCCTCTTCTAGCTTCTGTTCTACCCAGATGTACCATATTCCCAGACTTATTCTTAGCTCACCATAAAATTAGAGCCACTCCAGGTATCTCTTAATTTTCTGTTTTATATTGTCATTGTGGGTGTTCTTTATCTGTACTAATAAATTCTAAGCTTCCTGAAACAGAGTTTTACTTGTTCACCTTTATATTCTTTTAGAACCAGACATAAAAGTTAGTTCACAAATAGTATTTTTAAATATATATGTAATTGCCCTCAACTTTGTTGGCTTGTTTCTGCTGCTAGCTAAATGTGGTGCTATTTAACTGAGGCAAATTCTTACTAAGCTAAAAAATTAAGCCACAATTTTGAAAATTTGAGTCCATTTGAATCCTCATGTTACACTTAATTGCAGAGATTTAATAACTATTTGTCTCCCCGTGGAAGAAAAATAGCCTGAAGCCGTTGGAAGCCAGAGCTAGAATGTCAAGAGCTGAGAGATTTTCTTTGCTGAATTTTCCTGTACTCAACTATTACATTCTTCTAACACATAACAGGTAGATAATATAAATTTTTCATTTCTTGGCATTCCTAGACTAAATTATAAAGAGAGCCTACATCAATTTAGGATAAGTTTTCATAAATGTTTTGGAATTTATAAATATATAAAAAGATGAGGTGCTTCTCTATTTCTAGAATCAATAAGCAACAATTATTTATTGGATAATTACTAGTAGTGATAAGACCTTCAATAATTTTTTAAAGCTCTCTATACATGAATTCTTCATTTTCAAAAAGGTTTTGAACTAGATAATTGCTAAGATTCTTTCAGTTATTAAAAAAACTATTTTGTTATTGAAAAGTATTTGTAAAAAAGTGTAACAGTGGGTGTCTTTAAATATAGTTACTGTTAGAGCCATCTAGGCTAGCATCTTTAACGAAACAAAGGTGTATGAGTCTACCTGAGTTTGGATGGGACTTTACCATGTGGCAAAGCATTAGGTATTGACAGAGGGGAAAGCTGAGAATGAACTAGGTGGAGATGGATAGATTAAAACTTGGCTGCAGAGAATTTTCTAGTATTGGAAAAAAGGTAGTCATGAGAATAAAAAATACATGCAGTGAATGATTCAATACAAGTCAACAAGTATCTATTGAACACCTACAATAAGTCATGCACTGGGTTACATCAGTGAACAAAACAAAGATCCCTGCTCTCATGGAGCTACAAGCAAGTGGGACGATGTTTTCACCTTTTGGAAGACCTCAGTCAGATGAGTCACATGAGTGACTCATGAGGAAGGTGAAGAAGTAACAGGTACCAACAATGAGGAATTGGTTCTTGAATTCATTACAGCAGGAGAGACAGCTGTAACAGAAATAGCAACTGTTTTGTTGAGGGACAAGACTTTAGATACAAGGTCACATGAAATGACATGTGCCTAAGTTGTGTGCATGTGTAGAACCTTGCGGAGCACGGAAACATTCATAACAGTTATAAGAAGAATAGTTGGTGTGTGATTTATGGAAAATAGAAAAGTTTGTCATGTGGGGTCTGATGACTAGGGTTCCAGGTCGTGATCTACTTTCTCTCCCACCCTGCCAACCCGCAGCCTCCTTAAGGCACTACCTATATTTCAGAAGCAGGATGGGCCAAATAACATTTGGGACCAGGTCTCGTACACCCTCATTTGCTACTAGACATAGGATGGGATATTTTAACATGGTACATACTTTGTATTGGAGCAATTTTATAAGAATATCAATACATGGTGGGTTCCTGAGGCCCACTGTGCATCATGCTCTGCTGCAATTTGTTTCCTACACAGAAATGTGGACGGATAGGCTCTGCATCTAGTAAACAAAAATAATAGACTTGGAAGTGAAGGGAGGGATATCTGCCACCATACTTCAACCCTCCCACCCAGCTGGGTGAAGCCTGGAGCTTACTTCCCTGCCATCTTCCTCAATATCTGACAGTGCAGCCACTAATTGATTCATAGTTGTAGCCTGCATGCTGTGTCTCTGTCTTCTGTGCTAGAGGAAGGTACAGTAGGTTATTTTCCACATGGCACTACTTAGCATCATGTAGCCAGATAGTGTTTCAATCCAAAGGCATCCAGAGATGTATATGAGGAAACACACAGTCTAGGAATTATGTAAACGAAATGTAGAAGATTTTAGTCTTGATATAAAGTACATTGGGAGTTTCAATATGTCTTAGCTCAGGCTCTCTTAACTATTTCATGCAATCCATTTATTTAAAAAACATGATTTTTCTTAACATATCACTAGAATACTTTTATATGCATCAGTATTCAGTCCCTTTTCATTCTTGCATTATTCTTGTTAGGTTGATCATGATCCAGAGAGAGAATAAATTATTTAAGCAATGTGCTCATGTTGAAAGTAGTAGGGGCCGGGGAGGAGGTCCTAATCTGTCTTCAGGAGTGAAGGATGTATTTCTGCCTTTTTTTTTTTTTTTTTTTTTTTTGGTCTTGTTCCCTTTCCAGCAAGTCCTGGCATTGAAACCCTGTGACATTTCCCAATTCAGTTTAGTTTGGGGCCTTTCCTGTTCTGGAATTGCCAGATATTGTTGTCTGACACATCTTTGAACCTGAACTGAGCCAGAAAATTAGGGTCCTGAAAGCAGAGTCCAAGTGAAGGAACTGATTCAATACAACCTGGCTGGGAGTCCAAGTGGCACAGCTGGAGCAACCTCATACGGGCCAGGTGGGTGACTTTTGCCAGTGCATAAAATCCTCTTGCAATGCAAGCTCAAAATAGCAAATTTTAAGCAGATATTTTGAATGAAAAATGGCCCTAATAATTGTATAAGCAAAGGATGAATAACAACAACAATAATGTCTTACATTTATGTAGCACCTGGCATCTTTCAAGTGTATTTATGGATACATTTCTGTGTGCTACCAGAGCAGTTGTACATTATGGATTTATACCAGAACACTAGGGGTTTGCCTGGTTCCACTTGTTTTTATTCAAGAAGCATCAGAAGTTAGACACAATTTGAATAGATTCAAGACAAAAGATCATGCATACAATGAAGTGGAAATTAGTATAATCAGAAGGCATGGCTTCTGTTATGATTGTCATCAACATTATTAATCATTTTAATTCAGGCGCTATACCTCCTTATGTCCATGTTGCACCTACCAGGTCAGGCCAATATCAGCCACAGGGGGCTGCACAGTTGTTTAGGAAGCCTAGATATTGTCCACAAAGGGCCTCTAGGTACTGTTGGCAGGTTGTGCAGCTCTGCAGTTTGTGTATCCAACAAGCCTAAGGGGAGTTAGTCATATCTGCAAACAGGCAGATCTGAGACACACGAGAGAAGACTGTGGATTGGGTTTAGCTGAGCATGCTCAGCTCTTTCTCTTAAATTTATCAAACAGATAAATCATTCTTTCTCTCTTGGAGCAAAATGAACAAGGAGGCAGGGAGAAGCTGGATGGATTCCTTTCACTTTTCCTTCCCAGAGAGAGACTGGAAATTTCTCCCATTTTATGAAAACAGGAGGAGTGGGAAATACATAAGCTACACTGCTTTAGCAACCATATTTGTTTGGTAACTATGTATACTTGTTTACTTAAGCTGAGGTTATTTTGCTATATGATCATTAGTTTCCATTAGTCAACTTCACTAATTATGTTTGAATGTGTGTTCTGAGAGTCATAGCAGGAACGTAGATTCAGTTACTCACTTTGTAAAGTGTTACTTATAATCAAGCCATAGACTAGCCACGTGATGCAGAGGTGTAGATGGCCATTCAATACAATCTCATCCACCATTTGGTTGTTTCCAGAAATTCCACCAAGAAAACCTATTCTTTTTTTCTTTTAATAACACTATCATCTTGCTTAGGAAATCGATTTTCGTATGCTAATGAACTTTGTAAAGCTCCACAGTAGGGTTTAGTGTACAGTGTTTACCAATATATTTCATCAGTGTCTCAAGTGAGCGAAAAGTTACAAAATTGGTATTATTTCTCAGATAACAAATCACTTTTCTTCAAAATAAAACTATGAGCCAAATCTGTCTTATAAACTTGAAAATCATTCTTTCACCTCGTGGACATTAACGTTTAATTTTTACAAAATACACTGTACACACACAATTAATTAAAACCCACTGTGACATTGTTGGGGCATAAAATTAACAGGTTTAATAGTTTTCCAAAGTTTCAAAGAGTGCTATGTTCTTGTTTTACTTATAAAACAACATGATATATTGGAATTAGATGATATGCATATACATGAAATTAAACAAAAACAGGAAAAAAGTCAAGCCAAAATTTTGGCACAGCTTCAGAATTCTTTTCCTAATTAAAATTAAGTTGTCCCATGTAAGCATATGCAACTATTTATTAACATCATGCCATGATGTAATGTCTCTTATTTTCTATATTCAGTTCAACACACTTGTGTTTCTGATGTGTTATTTTTATTGCTATGACTAAGAGGCAAAGTTTATTGAATGTTCTAAGCAAATTCCTTTTTTTTCCTCTCAGTGTTTCTTCATAGACTTTATTCATAAGATATAAGGATTTTTCATATTATGAACTAGAAATATTTTTAAATTATATTTGACTGCCAGTTTATATTGCCTTCCTCTGATAGTGGATTATGGATGTAAGAAGTATGAATGAAAAAGATTAGTTTCAAATAAACTAACTTTGGCACTGGCTGAAGCCTGAAGCCTAATATCAGAGAAGTGGTGAGCATGGCTATCATGAAGATTTTAGAGTTGAGGCCAAGGACATATAAAAGAAATCAGAAAGGTGATTCTTACTGACTACAGATAATAAAAAGTAATATTTATTAAGAATGTACAGCATGCCACACACTTTTCTAACACTTTATCATGTTTAACCATTTGATCTGCATAACAACACTCTAAGGTAGGCACTAATATTAATTAATCCCATTTATAGATGGCAAAAGTGGAGATTCCAAGAGATAAGTTATGTTTCCCAGGCTCTCTTAGTATGCGGTAAAGCCAGGATTCATACACAAGCAGTGCAATTAAAAGAAAGAAAAGAAGGAAGGAACAGAGGGAGGGAGGGAGGGAGGAAGAGAGGGAGGGAGGTAGAGAGGGAGGAAGGAAGGAAAAAAGAAAAGGGAAGAAAATGAAATTAAAGACATATGGGTTTGGAAAGAGAGAAGAAAAACTTTATTTACACATGACATGATACTATTAGTGAAACTCCCAAGATATTCATAAAGAACTACTAGCAAGTTGCAGGATACATGATCAATGCAAAAAATTATTATTTTTCTATATTCTAGTAATGAAAAATCCAAAAATAATTCCATTTATAATAGCATCAAAAAGAATTTGGGGATAAATTTAACAAAAGAAGCACAACACTTTTACACTGAAAACCACAAAACATTGCTGACACAAATTAAACAAGATCTACATAGATGGAGAAATAATATGTATTCATGATTAGAATACTCAATATTACCAAGGTGTCAATTCTATGAAAATTAATATACACATTTAACACAATTCCTATCAAAAAGCTAGCAGTGTGTTTTGTTGTTGGCAAAATGGACAAACTGATCCTAATATGCCTGGAAATATGAAGGACCCTGAATAGCCAAAATAATTTTGAAAAAGAACAAAGCTGGAAGACTTACACTACCTGATTTCAAAACTTACCATAAAGTCATAGTAATTATGACAATAGAGTAAGTCCCCTACATACGAACCTTCAAGTTGCGAACTTTCAAAGACACAAATGTGCCCCTGTATGCCAGCTGTTGTATTGTACTACTGTACTTTTCAAGGTACTGTACTGTAAGATTAAAAATGTTTTCTTTGGGACTTCCTTGGTGGCAGAGAGGTTAAGAATACGCCTGCCAATGCAGGGGACACAGGTTTGAGCACTGGTCCGGGAACATCCCACATACCATGGAGCAACTAAGCCCACATGCCACAACTACTGAGCTGGGGTACAACAACTACTGAAGCCCACACGCCTAGAGCCTGTGCTCCACAACAAGAAGCCACCGTAATGAGTAGCCCACGCACCGCAAAAAAGAGTAGCCTCCACCCGCCGCAACTAAAGAAAGCCTGTGTGCAGCAACGAATACCCAATGCAGCCAAAAATAAATAAATAAATAAATTTAAGAAAAGTTTTCTTTATTTTTTGTTAGTTTTTAATGTATTATTTATGTGAAAAACATTACAAACCTATTAAAGTACAGTACTATACAGCCAACTGTGTTAGTTGGGTACCTAGGCTAACTCTGTTGGACTGACAAACAAATTGGACTTATGAACATGTTCTCGGAATGGAACTCATTCATATTTAGGTGACTTACTGTATAGTACTGACAGATAGATCAATGAAACATAAACGATGGTCCAAAATAAATTCCTATATTTATTATCAGTTGATTTCAACGAAGGTGTCAAGAAAACTCAATGGGTAAGGGACAAAGTTCCTTTTCAAAACTTGTTTCTGCTCCTAGAAGTGAACATAGGCAAAACATTCTCTGACATAAGTCATACCAATGTTTTCTTAGGTCAGTCTACCAAAGCAATAGAAAAAAAAACAAAAGCAAACAAATGGGACCTAATCAAACTTATAAGCTTTTGCAAAAGAAACCATAAACAAAATGAAAAGACAACCTACAGACAAGGAGAAAATATTTGCAAATGATGTGACTAACAAGGGCTTAATTTCCAAAACATACAAACAGCTCATACAACTCAATATCAAAAAAAAAAAAAACCAAATGACCCAATTAGAAAATGGGCAGAAGACCTAAATAGACATTTCTCCAAAGAAGACATACAGATAGCCAATAGGCAAATATAGAGATGCTCAACACTGCTAATTATTAGAGAAATGCAAATCAAAACTACAATGAGGTACCACCCAACACGGGTCAGAATGGCTATCATTAAAAAGTCTACAAATAACAAATACTGGAGAGGGTGTAAAGAAAGGGAACCCTCCTATACTGTCAGTGGGAATGTAAATTGGCACAGCCACTATGGAGAATATTATGGAGGATCCTCAGAAAACTAGAGCTGCTGTATGATTCAGCAATCCCACTCCCGGGCATATATCTGGACAAAATTATAATTCAAAAAGATACATGCACCCCAATGTTCATCGCAGCACTATTTACAATAGCCAAGACATGAAAATAACCTAAATGTCCATTGATAAATGAATGGATAAAGAAGATGTGTATATATGTGTATACAAATGCACACACACACACACACAATCACAATATTACTCAGCCATAAAAAAGAATGAAATAACACCATTTGCAGCTACATGGTTGGACTACAGATTATCATACTAAGCAAAGTAATTCAGGAAGAGAAAGACAAATGCCATATGATATCATTTACACATGGAATCTAAAATATGACACAGAAGAACTTATATACAAAATGGAAATGAAATTACAGACATAGAGAACAGACTTGTGGTTGCCAAGGGGGAGGGGGGCAGGGGAGGGATGGATTGAGAGTTTGGGACTAGCAGGTGCAAACTATTATATATAGAAGGGATAAACAACAAGGTCCTATTGTATAGCACAGGGAACTATAAACCATGATGGAAAAGAATATGAAAAGAATATACAGGGAACTATACTCAACATTATAAATCAACTATACTTCAATTAAAAAACTTTCAAAAAGTTTTAATAAAAATAAAAATTGTTTTTTAATTGATATCCAATTGGCCCAGCTCCATTTGTTGAAAAGATTATTCTTTTCTGTAACTAAAATTATTTCAAAATCAAAAGAAAAGACAAACCAAACATTACTTAAGATTTTCAGATCTGTTTCTCCTGTGATGTCTGAGGCCAGGCACTGTGGAGTATGTTCATATCTGAATATACCCTCTGCCCCCGTACTTTCATTTTACAATGCTTTGCTAGAGAGTTGCTATAGTGACATTAAGCAGAGAGCTTTTACAGCTTGTTTATATGCTGTTGGGAAAGGGAGAAAGGGATATGGATGCTGTGGGAGAGAGGAGATGATTACAGTAGCAGGTTTTGAGTATGTGAGGGGGGTGGGACCCAATGAAGAAGTGAAAGCATTGTTACTAGATAGGAGCACACACAGTTCACTGTGCCACTGTAATGGAAGGAAGGGAATGCAGGAACATCAGAAGATATGGTGCTGGGAGGGATGAAGTGACTCTTTTTTTGCTATCTTTTTACTCAGTGAAAGAAAAGGCAAGTTCTAAGTGTGTTGATGATTTGTCCTCCTGGAGAATGAAACAGTCAACTGACTATGGAAATGTAGAAAAATTGCTCAGACCTGGTGAATTACTTAAGGTTTGCTGTCATAAATTTAAAGCACATCCAGTCAGCACAATATAATGCTCATGAAGCAGATGGGATCTGCACAAGCAGCTCTGTGGTTTTGCTACTCCAGTGTGATGGAGAGGAAAGGGAGCAAAGGAATTGAGGATGTGCTAAGGAGTGGTCATTATGATGGGTTATGGAACCCAAGCTCAGTAACAGAGAAAATGAAAAAGAGTTAGACATTGAAAAAATTGTTGAATCACACAATTGAACATTCATAGCTTGAAAACTCATCCTACTATAATGACCTACAAATTGTGGAGGAGATAATTTTTTAAATGCAAAATTGTGCTCAAAACATGTATAAACAATCCACAGATGCCAAAAATGAAAAGCTGAAACCAGAATGGTAAGACAGCATGAAGCCAGGATATACTGTGGATATTTCAAACCAAATGCCTTAAGTTTCAATGACCATATTTGGGAATGGGAGACAAGTCATTGTTGGGATTGAAACTTAGACCACCACATGAAGTTAGAAGTTTTCATTGACTACATTCTCATTAAAAGATCAACTGGCGGGGAGGAGCTTCAAGATGGTGGAAGGGTAAGAGATGGAGATCACCTTCCTCCCCACAAATACATCAGAAATACATCTACATGTGGAAAAACTCCTACAAAACACCTACTAAATGCTGGCAGAAGACCTCAGACTTCCCAAAAGGCAAGAAACTCCCCACGTACCTGGGTAGGTTAAAAAAAAAAACAAAAAACAGAGACAAAAGAATAGGGACAGGACCTGCACCAGTGGGAGGGAGCTGTGAAGGAGGAAAGGTTTCCACACACTAGGAAGCCCCTTCGCAGGCGGAGACCGCGGGTGGCGGAGGGGGGAAGCTTCGGAGCCACAGAGGAGAGCACAGCCAAAGGGGTGCAGAGGGCAAGGCGGAGAGATTCCCGCACAGAGGATCGTTGCCGACCAGCACTCACCAGACCGAGAGGCTTGTCTGCTCACCCGCTGGGGCGGGTGGGGCTGGGAGCTGAGGCTCAGGTTTTGGAGGTCGGATCGCAGGGAGGGAAAATAAATAAGGAAACACAAGCTTTAAATGATACATTAAACAAGATGGACTTAATTGATATATATAGGACATTCCACCCAAAAACAA
The DNA here is from genome assembly GCF_025265405.1 of Mesoplodon densirostris. Taxonomy (NCBI): domain Eukaryota; kingdom Metazoa; phylum Chordata; class Mammalia; order Artiodactyla; family Ziphiidae; genus Mesoplodon; species Mesoplodon densirostris. Next base: position 86,270,300 of record NC_082661.1, on the reverse strand, counting down.
CAGAATACACTTTCTTCTCAAGTGCTCATGGAACATTCTCCATGATAGATCATATCTTTGGTCACAAATCAAGCCTTGGTAAATTTTAAAAAATTGAAATCATATCAAGTATCTTTTCTGACCACAATGCTATGAGACTAGATAACAATTACAAGAAAAAATCTGTAAAAAATACAAACACATGGAGGCTAAACAATACACTACTTAATAACGAAGTGCTCACTGAAGAAATCAAAGAGGAAATCAAGAAATACCTAGGAACAAATGACAATGAAAACACAATGACCCCAAACCTATGGAATGCTGCGAAAGCAGTTCTAAGAGGGAAGTTTATAGCAATAAAATCCTATCTTAAGAAACAAGAAACATCTCAAAGAAACAACCTAACCTTACACCTAAAACAATTAGAGAAAGAAGAAGAACAACAAAAAAAAAAACAAAGTTAGCAGAAGGAAAGAAATCATAAAGGTCAGATCAGAAATAAATGAAAAAGAAATCAAGGAAATGATAGCAAAGATCAATAAAACTAAAAGCGGGTTCTTTGATAAGACACATAATATTGATAAACCATTAGCCAGACTCATCAATAAAAAAAGGGAGAAGACTGAAATCAATAGAATTAGAAATGAAAAAGGAGAAGTAACAACTGACACAGCAGAAATACAAAGGATCATGAGACATTACTACAAGCAACTATATGTCAATAAAATGGACAACCTGGAAGAAATGGACAAATTCTTAGATATGCACAACCTTCTGAGACTGAATCAGGAAGAAATAGAAAATATGAACAGACCAATCACAAGCACTGAAATTGAAACTGTGATTAAAAATCTTCCAACAAACAAAAGCCCAGGACCACATGGCTTCACAGGCGAGTTCTATCAAACATTTAGACAAGAGCTAACACCTATCCTTCTCAAACTCTTCCAAAATGCAGCAGAAGGAGGAACACTCCCAAACTCATTCTATGAGGCCACCATCACGCTGATACCAAAACCAGACAGGGATGTCACAAAGAAAGAAAATTACAGGCCAATATCACTGATGAACATAGATGCAAAAATCCTCAACAAAATACTAGCAAACAGAATCCAACAGCACATTAAAAGGATCATACACCATGATAAAGTGGGGTTTATCCCAGGAATGCAAGGATGCTTCAATATATGTAAAGCAATCAATGTGATATATCATAATAACAAATTGAAGGAGAAAAACCATATCATCTCAATAGATGCAGAGAAAGCTTCTGACAAAATTCAACACCCATTTATGATAAAAATCCTCCAGAAAGCAGGCATAGAAGGAACTTACCTCAACATAATAAAGGCCATATATGACAACCCCACAGCCAACATCGTCCTCAATGGTGAAAAACTGAAACCATTTCCACTAAGATCAGGAAGAAGACTAGGTTGCCCACTCTCACCACTATTATTCAACATAGTTTTAGAAGTTTTAGCCACAGCAATCAGAGAAGAAGAAGAAATAAAAGGAATCCAAATCGGAAAAGAAGTAAAGTTGTCACTGTTTTCAGGTGACATCATACTATACATAGAGAATCCTAAAGATGCTACCAGAAAACTACTAGAGCTAATCAATGAATTTGGTAAAGTAGCAGGATACAAAATTATTGCACAGAAATCTCTTGCATTCCTATACACTAACTATGAAAAATCTGAAAGTGAAATTAAGAAAACACTCCCATTTACCACTGCAACAAAAAGAATAAAATATCTAGGAATAAACCTACCTAAGGAGACAAAAGACCTGTATGCAGAAAATTATAAGACACTGATGAAAGAAATTAAAGATGACACAAATAGATGGAGAGATATACCATGCTTCTGGATTGGAAGAATCAACATTGTGAAAATGACTATACTACCCAAAGTAATCTACAGATTCAATGCAATCCCTATCGAACTACCAATGTCATTCTTCGCAGAACTAGAACAAAAAATCTCACAATTTGTATGGAAGCACAAAAGAGCCCGAATAGCCAAAGCAATTTTGAGAAAGACAAATGGAGCTGGAGGAATCAGGGTCCCTGAATTCAGACTATACTACAAAGCTACAGTAATCAAGACAGTATGGTAGGGCTTCCCTGGTGGCACAGGGGTTGAGAATCTGCCTGCCAATGCAGGGGACATGGGTTCGAGCCCTGGTTTGGGAAGATCCCACATGCCGTGGAGCAACTGGGCCCGTGAGCCACAACTACTGAGCCTGTGCGTCTGGAGCCCATGCTCCACAACAAGAGAGGCCGCGACAGTGAGAGGCCTGCGCACCGCAATGAAGAGTGGCCCTGCAGGCCGCAACTAGAGAAAGGCCTCGCACAGAAACAAAGACCCAACACAGCCAAAATAAATAAATTAATTAATTAAAAAAAAACAGAAATATAGATCAATGGAATATGATAGAAAGCATAGAGATAAACCCATGCACATATGGTCACCTTATCTTTCACAAAGGAGGCAAGAATATACAGTGGAGAAAAGACAGCCTCTTCAATAAGTGGTGCTGGGAAAACTGGACAGCTATATGTAAAGGAATGAAATTAGAACACTCCCTAACACCATACACAAAAATAAACTCAAAATGGATTAAAGACCTAAATGTAAAGCCAAACACTATCAAACTCTTAGAGGAAAACATAGGCAGAACACTCTATGACATAAATCACAGCAAGATCCTTTTTGACCCACCTCCTAGAGAAATGGAAATAAAAACAAAAATAAACAAATGGGACCTAATGAAACTTAAAAGCTTTTGCACAGCAAAGGGAACCATAAAGAAGACAACCCTCAGAATGGGGAAAATATTTGCAAAAGAAGCAACTGACAAAGGATTAATCTCCAAAATTTACAAGCAGCTCATGCAGCTCAATATCAAAAAGACAAACAACCCAATCCAAAAATGGGCAGAAGATATAAATAGACATTTTTCCAAAGAAGATATACAGATTGCCAACAAACAGATGAAAGGATGCTCAACATCACTAATCATTAGAGAAATGCAAATCAAAACGTCAGTGAGATATCATCTCACACTGGACAGTGTGGCCATCATCCAAAAATCTACAAACAATAAATGCTGGAGAGGGTGTGGAGAAAATGGGACCCTCTTGCACTGTTGGTGGGAATGTAAATTGATACAGCCACTATTGAGAACAGTATGGAGGTTCCTTAAAAAACTAAAAATAGAACTACCATACGACTCAGCAATCCTAGTACTGGCCATATACCCTGAGAAAACCATAATTCAAAACGAGTCATGTACCACAATGTTCATTGCAGCTCTATTTACAATAGCCAGAATATGGAAGTAACCTAAGTGTCCATCAACAGATGAATGGATAAAGAAGATATGGCACGTATATACAATGGAATACTACTCAGCCATAGAAAGAAATGAAATTCAGTTCTTTGTAGTAAGGTGGATGGAACCAGAGTCTGTCATATAGAGTGAAGTAAGTCAGAAAGAGAAAAACAAATACTGTGTGTTAACACATATATATGGAATCTAAGAAAAAAAAAAGGTTATGAAGAACCTTGGGGCAGGATGGGAATAAAGATGCAGACTTACTAGAGAATGGACTTGATTATAAGGGGAGGTGGAAGGGTAAGCTGGGACAAAGTGAGAGTATGGCTGTATATATATACACTACCAAATGTAAAATAGACAGCTAGTGGGAAGCAGCCGAATAGCACAGGGAGATCAGCTCAGTGCTTTGTGACCACCTAGAGTGGTGGGATAGGGAGGGTGGGAGGGAGGGAGACGCAAAAGGGAAGAGATATGGGGATATATGTGTATGTATAACTGATTCACTTTGTTATAAAGCAGAAACTAACACCCAATTGTAAAGCAACTATTCTCCAATAAAAATGTTAAAAAACAAAACAAAAAAGGTCAACTGGCATAATATATATAAATAATAGATAAATAAATATTTAGAAATAATAAAAAATAATTAAAAATATGATTTTTACTTGGATTGGAAAATGAATTCGTAACTTAGATCTATCTAAATAATCACTCAATATCAATGATAACATAAAGACATTTTTAGATCAACAAAAACAGAGATGTTTGCTATTCACTTCAAGAATACAGAAAATATACCCAGAAAAAAATACGAAATACTGGAAAAAATGGTGAAGAAAAATTAAGTGCATGGTAAATATAAAGAAAAATTGCTGGATACACCAAAAATAGTAACATCCATGGTGGGGGCAGTTAAAACAGGATACAATTAAAATGTTAAAAAGCAACAACAGGAACACTGTTGGAAGGTGACTTGTTTTTATTTTTTGGAAAAAGGGTAGAGACTCTGATTAAATTTAGACCTCAGTAAATTAAATGTGTTGTTAAAATCTCAAAGATCAACTGCAGTATAAAGCTTTTAAAAGGGTAGAGACAAAAGGACATTAAGAGCTTAATCTGAAAGAAGGCAAAAGAGAAATGAGATGCATATAAAAGGAACAAAAAGAAAGCACAGAAGGGGATAATTCCAAATATGTTAGTATTAACAATAAATGTAAATGAATCAAACTAGTTAGGTATGATTAAGATACATATTAATAAAACATGTCATATCATTTCTAAGACATCCTCCTAAAATAAAGACACAGATATTTTGAAAGTAGAAAAATTGAACAAAGATACATATATCATGCAAATATTAACTAAAAGAAATTATGGTGGCTACATTAAAATCAGACAATGTAGTCATTAAAGTGAAAGGAATTATTAAGGAAAAAGAGATTACTACCTATTGTTGCTGTTCCTAAAAATGAAGATGAGACAATCAGTGAAGAGAAAAACTGTAAGGCTTGGCAAACATTTCAGATGAGTCCTTTAGAGGTACAGCAGGTAGAACTGTCTGATAGTAAGTACATCAGAGGAGTTAAAGTTTTGAACGAGGGCATGTATCAATGAAGGAAGGCAAGGAGGCATGTATCTGTCTTTAAAGCCCACAATCTTCAGAGTGGGCAAGGAAAAAGAAGATATTGCTTGAGAGGACTATACATGAAGCACTATTCTTAGGGGATGAGCAAACTTCAGTCTAACCATAACTGAAAAAATTTATATATGAGATTTTTTAAAAGTGAAAATAACATTATAATTTTAGTGTTTTTTTTTTAAACCTTAGGCTTAGGAAAATGACAAACTGAAAGAAAGAAGGAACATTCTCAGAAAAAGGAAAGCCAGATTTACTAAATAAATTTTTACATAAACCAACTGAAGTTACTTAGGAACATGAATTTCATGTTTTGAAATGCTATTAGGACAGCAATACTGGATACACTTTCCTCAAGGCATTTTTGAGAGCTACTTCTCGGTGTGAAAGAGACTTCAGATTTAAGAAGAAAATAGTGATTTGTTCTAAAATATTTTTAAAATGTTTTCTTCTTGAATTAAAAAAAATACAGACATCCTTTGTAAGACACCATATTTGATTAATTTACTAATATTAGAATAATTGCTGTTCAATGTGAAGACATTAGAAATGGAGTGGTAAATATATATTTAACCCTAGCACATGAAAAATTAATTATATGTTCTTTAAATTTTCTCCAAAACTGAAAAAACTGAAATATAAATGCCAAAAATAATCTAAACAAGAATTGATTCCCAAACTTTATATTTTGCTTCATTTCATGTATATATATTTTTTGTCTAAGTATAGAGATTAGATTCTGATTTTATTCTGAAAGACCACAATAATAAAAGAGTTAAAAACCAAGCAAAATGAGCTTATGGGAGGCTAGGCAGTTTTCAGATTTCAGTTTATGCATTAATTCACCAGTGGTCTTTGATAATTATAAAATAACTCTGAATAATTTTTTGCTGAATTACGTAGATGATATTTTTAATTGCACCAATCTTTATGGCTTATTATCCTAAATGTAACCCAGAAACACAAGCTAAGTTATCACAAGGGAAATAACATAGCTAAAAGTATTAAAAAAATCAAGTCAGGGCTTCCCTGGTGGCGCAGTGGTTGAGAGTCCGCCTGCCGATGCAGGGGACACGGGTTCGTGCCCTGGTCCGGGAAGATCCCACATGCCGTGGAGTGGCTGGGCCCGTGAGCCATGGCCGCTGAGCCTGAGCGTCCGGAGCCTGTGCTCCGCAACGGGAGAGGCCACAACAGTGAGAGGCCCGTATACCGCAAAAAAAAAAAAAAAAAAAATCAAGTCATTCAACTTACGTGAACATAGCTCAAAAGGAAATGAATACCTTATTTTGAAATGAGAGGAATTATCATTCATACTTAGGGACATGATTTATTTTCTATTTAGTGAAGTATTAACAGCCAAACATTAAAATAAATATTTTTCAACTCAGTCAACTTAATTATTATATTGGTATCTGATTTCACATACAGTACTTCATTAAAACTTTTGATAAAAAGCATACATGTTGTTTTTAAACATGGTTTAAGACAATTTAAAAAGTTCTATGACCCACAATGCCACACTTTCAGTGCTTTAGATCAATATAACACTCTCAAAAATCTACATTTTACCTCTTTACAAGAAGTCCAGAAATTTTTTTCTCCATGCAAGCAAACAACTCTAATGTTTATATTCTCTAAGAAGACTTTACTAATTAGAAGAGAGCATTTTCCTGTATCCCTAATCCTTGGGCCAGAATAATACTTTAGAAGCATTAACATATGTTGATCTTTCCCATGGGAAAATTATAACAAGGTTGAATATAGATTAAGAAAAACAAATTTCCTGGTTTTATTTTTCTTTAAAAGTCTAAGTTCTCAGACTTTCTTTTCTAATTAGGATTAGAAAGTCTCAAGAGACAATTGCTCCCACCTTAAAATACAAAGGTTAGATAATCTCAAAATGCTGGATATTGCTAAACTATCAGCTAGTTTAGCATGGAAAGAAAGCTAATCCAGTTGATTTATAGAAAATAATGAACTCTTACTAGGAAAGAGAAGCCAACTGCTACAATCATCTTTAAGGGAGCAATAAGATCAGGGAAGTCCACTATATGTGGAGGTAAGGAAAAACTAGCAGAACTTCAATGGATGCATATGGATTAGATTGAGGGATTGGAATCTCAGGGAGTACCAGCCACAGAGGAGGTATGAACCCACCACTGACACTCTCCTATGGACCAAACAAATTAATGAAGTTTGTTTTCCAAAGACTGGAAGCAGAGCAGAGGAAATGAAATATTGTCTCTTGGGGTACACAGGTATCTTCCAAGTGTAATACAGCAACCTGCTGAAAGAAGAGAGAAGGTCAAGAGACCTGAGAGAAATCCTTCAAGGTATAATAGGTCTTCACAGAAAACTATGGTTGTGACAAAGGAGCTGAATTTTTAAAGGATTTTGGAGTGTACAGAATTAAAATATAGGACAAAAAGAGCACAAAGGGTAAATGTAATTATCTGTTATAAAGTTCTTACAATGGTTGTGAAATAGTATAAAATATATTATTTGAAATATATAGCATATTATTTGAAGTATATTACATATAATATAGAGTATAGTATTTGATATACTATATACATAAAGAGATGTAGCTAAAAGTCAATATGAGACATAGAACTGAATACAAAAAAATTAGTCACCAAAATGATTCTAGGAACAGAAAAACAAAGAAGGAAAGGATAAATGGACTTTTAAGAGAAAAGGTAGACTGAACACAATACTAGCAATACTATATTAAATGAATTTTCCTATTAAAAGGTAGAGATTTCCAGGCTCAACAAAAATACAAAAAACAAATAAATGATATTTATAAGAAAAATATTTTAAATGTAGAAATGTTGCAGACAGAACCCTAAAGTTCTGTCAAACCCTAAAGTTTGTAATAGACAAAACCCTATGATTCCTGTCTCCTGGTGTTCATACCTTTATGTGATCCATTCTCCTTGACTGTGGGTTTGATTTGCTTCCAAACCATAGAATACAGCAAAGATGCTGTATATAGAAGATTTTTTAAAACACTATCTAATTGATATTTATATACTATATATAGGTATTTATAATAGCATTTCTAAATGAACATGGAACATTCACAAAGATAGACCATACTATAGATTTAAAGCATGTCTTAGTACATTGCAAAGAATGGGAGACACATAGAGTAGGCTTTCTTTTCACAATGGTAATTAATTAGAAGTTAAACACAATATATTATCTATAAAATCTCCAAATATTTGTAAATTAAGCAGCACATTTCTAAATAAGCCATAAGGCAAATGAGAAATCAAACAAGCAGCTGGAACATTTTAAACTAACTGATAACTAAATAATAATGAAAGTGTACAGCAAAATATGTGGCATACAGCTAAGGCAGTATTTTTAAAAGTTATAATTTTAAATGACTATGTTAGAAAGAAAGAAGGTGTAAAATCATTGTACGTATCTCTTTCTTTTTTAAAAAAATATTTATTTATCTATGTATTTTTGGCTGCATTAGGTCTTCGTTGCTGCATGCGGGCTTTCTCTAGTTGCGGTGAGTGGGGGCTACTCTTTGTTGTGGTGTATGGGCTTCTCATTGTGGAGGCTTCTCTTGTTGCGGAGCACAGGCTCTAGGCATGTGGGCTTCAGTAGTTGTGGCACACGGGCTCAGTAGTTGCCGCTCGTGGGCTCTAGAGCACAGGCTCAGTAGTTATGGCCCACGGGCTTTGTTGCTCTGTGGCATGTGGGATCTTCCTGGTCCAGGGCTGGAACCCGTGTCCCCTGCATTGGCAGGCGGATTCTTAACCACTGCACCACCTGGAAAGTCCCTGTATCTCTTTCTTAAGAAGTAAATAAAAGCAAAAACAAATTCCAGCAAATTAAACCCAAGGTAAGCAGAAAAAAGAAAATAATGGTATTGAAAGTAGACTTAATGAAATAGAAAATAGACCAACAATTAAAGAAAATCAATAAATCAAAAATTTGTTCTATGAAAAATAATGCAATTGTTAAATATCTAACAAGACTGATAAAGAATTGTTAATGTCAAGAATAAATAAAGGAGGGCTTCCCTGGTGGTGCAGTGGTTGAGAGTCCGCCTGCCGATGCAGGAGACATGGGTTCGTGCCCCGGTCTGGGAAGATCCCACATGCCACGGAGTGGCTGGGCCCGTGAGCCATGGCCGCTGAGCCTGCACGTCCGGAGCCCGTGCTCCACAACGGGAGAGGCCACAACAGTGAGAGGCCCGCGTATCACACACACAAAAAAAGAATAAATAAAGGAAATCATTATAGACATTAAAAGAATAGTAAGGGAATATTACGAACATCTTTATACTAATGAATTTTGCAATATCTAAAGTGGAAAAATCATATGAAAGAAACAAATTACTAAACCAATATAAAAAGAAACAGAAAGCTTGGATATCTCTATATGTTGTAAAGAAGTTAAATTTGTTATTAAAGAGTTTCCTCAAAGAAAACTCCAGGTCTAAATGGTCTCAGTGGTGAATCCTATCTATCAAACTTTTAAGAAAGAAACACCACCAATCTTGAACAAACTCTTTCAGGAAATAGAGGAGAGTACGTTTTTCAACTCATTTTATATGTAAGGCTTAACATACCAAATCACGTAAAGATATTTAAAGAATTACAAACCAATATGCCTCATGAATATAGACGCAAAAATCCTTAACAAAATATTAGCAAATCAAATTCAGCAATACATAAAAAGATGATACATAATTCCCAAGTAGGTTTTATTCTAGGAATTCAAGGTCAGTTTAACATTTAAAAATTAATCATTGAAATTCCCCAGCTTAACAGAATAAAGAACAACCATGTGATTATTTCCAGAAATAACTGTGACTGGGGTATAGCTGCAAAATGTGTCCAGACAAATAAAAGCATAGACAGCCTCTCAGAACTCTGGAGGCCCAAGTGTGGATCAAAGCAGAAGAATGGTCCTCAGTCCCTCAGATGTAGAATCAAAGTAGCAAGATGAATGAGACATTGGACCTGAGGAGGTCCTCCTACATGGGTGGAATGAGTAGTGATAATGTGGCAAATATCCATGAACAAAAGGCTAAGGATGGATGGATATCCCAAATAGCAGATGATACCTCCAATATCTTGATGCACTGTAAAGCCGAGGAACTCAGCCACAGCTCCTACAAAAGTTGGGATGGAACCTCAGTTTTATTGCGATTAATATCCACTTCCCTCAGCAAGAAAAGGAGATTATAATTATGCTAGATATTTTGGTGATAAATTAGTGATGGGGACATAGAAACTAATCAAGTGTAAAAAAAAGTGATTATCAGCAGAAATGACAAAAATTTGAACAAGATAGGAAATGTCAATGTAACATCCCACATGGTGTAATGGTGAAAATATTTACACAGTCATAAAAAGGACACCAAAAATTATAAGGTGATTACATTGAAAGGATGAATAGATACATGTTTGTGTTTGTGTGTGTGTGACTGTGTTTATCTTTCCATTGTAGTAAGTCAGTAGATTATATTTTTATCAGGAAATCAAAAAAATAGCAGTATATTCATGTTGAGTTGGTTCCCTCCCCTTTTTTTTCTGCAGGAATTGGAAGCTGCTTTTTAAAACTCTGTACATGTGTAATTTTGATAAAATGTTGCAGTAATATATCAGTATTATGATGGAATTTACACATTCATTAAATACTTTTGAAGGACAGTATTAATGGCATATAAAAATACATGAATGCCTATACATATCTGCTTTAATAAAACACCAGAGTAATATACATTAACATTTAATTGTGGTTATTTTGAGTAATAAACTTTTTTTCTGTAGTTTCCAGATTTTTAATAATGGACACTTTTTAAGACACTTTTGGGTGTTTCCCCTTAACTTTTTGTCAGAGGTTGCATATTTCTAAATATCCCTTCAACATACACACATGCACATGTACACACATGCACCACTCTGGTTTAGGAATCTAAACCAGTTTCTATCTGTGGGAAGGGAAGGCGATTGACGTAATCCTTAGCAGAACCACAGAGAGGAGGTTTATTTTTAGAGGGCTGAGAGTCAGTTCTCAGAGGGGAAGCACAGTCTCTGTGTCACTGTCACAGAGCAAGACCATACATGGGAGACACATGGAGATGTCTCCTCAGCCTGATTGAGCCTGAGAAAGACAAGGGAGTTCAGAAAGCTTATTTGGCAAACAGCTTCAGCTAGTTCAAACCCAACTGCACAAGCTCCTATCCATGGTGTGCTGAAAGCTGTCAATAGTCAGTAAAACAGAGTAAATTCTGTTAAAAGAGGCTACCTTTATGTTCATTACTGATTTTCTTGAAAACCAAGAGCAAGTGACTCTATCCTAGACCCCAAAAGCATAACCATTTAAGCATAACACTGACATATATATATGAGGAGAAAAAAAAAATCAAAGGATTATTTTCAAGGTGCAAAGTTACCGAAGTTATTTGTTGTAGTCTTATGACTACAAATGTTCGTTATTGTAATTTTTTGTTACTATATTTCCCCCTGGAGAGATCTAAGAATATAAGGCTTACTATGTTTAATGGCAGATGTCTACAAGAAAGGAATCAAAAGTAGGCACCACAAGACCTGAGAGGAGGGAGGTGAGGAGTTGGCCAGCAGTGGGATTAAAAGAGCCAGAGACACTTAAACCATTGTCAAGAATGGTCCATTTCTGTGTCAAAAATGAATTGGTCCTTGGAAGTCTGCTTTAAAAATAACTCAGTGATCAATAATCATTCTGATAATCTTTTTATTTCTTTCAAACCAAAAAGAGCAACTGATCACTTTGTAACTAAAGTAAGGTTTTTAGCAATGGAAACTAGAAACAGCCTCCTTTTCATTTGTTTGCTCTGAAGATGTGATTCTGAAGCAAGAACAAGAAATTGGTTTTTGTCTCATGTTCCTGAAACATTTTCTGTTGAGTAAAATTAACTCAAAAGGATGTCAAACAGCAATTCTGACCGCAACCCTGACTTAAATGAATGAATATGTTGTACGCTTGACATCTAACACTGAATTCCACTAGTCCTCACACCATTCTCCATTTAAAAAGACAACATCTGACTGTTTCTTGGAGTGACGGCAAATTCCACTTGGACACCTGTGTGCCAGATGTGTGTAGCTATACATGCACCCTGCCTGCAATATTTACCACAAACTACTTTTACCCTTTTTCTGAATTGAGAAGTAGAGCCATCAGAAAGCACCACAACTTTAAAATGTTTTTCCTCATTACTCTTTCATCTTGTCATTCACATGTTTTCAGTTTTCCTTCTAACTCTATTTTTACATAACAGCACTTATTCCAAATCCAGAAGTCATTTCTCTTTTCCTCATTAAAGAAATTGAGAACTGGGGATTAACTGTGGCATTTAAATTTTATTTTTATTTTTAAGATGTATGCAGTGACTAATGGAGGGGTACCACGCTTCATTCTCCCGCTGGGTCAAACACAGGCAAGAGAACAGATAGATTTTTGAAGTCCTAGTGAATCTACTCCAAATCTACTCAAAGTATTAGACCATATCTATGTTTAAACATTATTTAATAGAAATAATCAGTTTTTCATGTTAAATGAGGGGTTGCTCTTTCTCACAGGTCTGTGTTTCAGCCTGGAAGGAAAAGTCACGCAGCAGATGGGCATTAAAAAGGAAAGATCAAAGGGTGACATCATTGGAACTCAAGGTCTAGGAGTGGAGGGCCAGGTGGATACCAGAAGGATAAAGTTAATATATTTTGCTGCTACCAAAAGGCAGGAAGACCAGAGCAAACACAGCTACATATGCAGAAATCCTCTATCAGCTGTTGGTAATTTGTTTGGATTATCCCAAATGGCTTGCTTAAATCCATCTCATATAATATTACCATGTGAATTCATGGTAGTCCTTGTAACAAATCAATGTGCTAAGTTTTAAAATGAGCTGTGAATCACATGTCAAAGGCATTTAGGTAATATTGCTAGATAAGTCTCTTATAGATTACCAAGGACTAATTTTAGCACTATGTAATTCCATGGGTTTCATTTTCAATATAAATATTAAATTTATTATTAATAGATAATAATAAAAACCCTTTTGTTGAACACAGTGCTGGGTGCTAGTTTAAGTACTTAACATGCATTATGTCACTTGACATTCACAACAGTTTTACATGGGAGGTACTAATATTATACCCATTTTGAAGATATGAAAAAAAACGACTGAAAGTTTGAGTCGTTCCCTAAGATAATCCAGTTAGGAAACTGTGACATGAAAACCTAGGCTCTTTGACTCTGGATATCTGTAAGCACACTTGAAGGATTTGGACTGCCATTGTAGTTCAATGAGGTTTGCATGAAATTTGTCTTATTAGTAGGTAGCAAGTTTTGCTTCTTGACGATTATTATATACAAATTTCATCAAAGTTATATTTGACCCAAGTAGAAAAATAGATTGCCTCCAGGCTCTTTGTATGTATTATTCTATTTTTTTCTTCACTCTAATATAATATCAATAATATCCTGTTAGATTTAAATTCTGATCCTTCCACTATCATGGGTTAGAGCCACTAAACTATTTAGGGAAGGTCCCCAAGTCACTTCATTCTTAAGAAATGTGATTTAACTAGAGAAACCTGCACATGTGTCCTAATAATTCATTACATGTTGGAACAATATAGGCAGACAGACTTTATGTAAGTAAATTCTGATATATTAATAATAGAAGTAGAAATTAGAACTTTCTAATCACTTCATTCAATTATTGAACTGTCCTCATAGATACCGTACTTTCTTTTAAGTAGAATCCTTTCTGTGCTAAACGAAAGTACAAATAAAAATAATTTCAGATGAGCAGTCATTCTTCAATTATATATTATCAGTTTGCCTCTCATGTGATACTTGTAAATCTAACATAAAATGTGTGCTACATAAGGAGATATACTTTGAAATTCAGAACTAATAGTGCAAAAGAGGCACATCAGATTGCTGGGATCAACCCCCAGGGTTTCTGATTTAGTAGGACTGGAGTGGGATCTGGGAATTAATATTTCCTGCAAGTTCCCAGGTGATGCAGGTGCTGCTGGTTTGGGACCATACCTTGAGAATCACTCACTGGTTTAGAGTATTGGAAAAACACCTTCTATGATCTGAGGGGAAGTCTGCCTTGGGTCTTGTCTCCCCTCTAATGCTTCCCATAGTTTTCGTTTTTATTTTTGTTTGGTCCCTTTTGGCAGCTTTTTTCCTCCTCAAACCTCACTGATTCATCTCTTTCTGTTAATTTCGGAGATGGGTTGTCACTCATTTAGTCCAGTCTTTTCCTCTATTAGCAGTATATTAAATTAGGGGATGGGGGAAAACCCTCACTGTAGACTAATCTCAGGATAAAATAGCCACAATCAGACGCTGCCAAATTCAAACTCACACATTCTCAGTAAAGCCCCGACCCTGGAAACTGGATCAGAACCCCCGCCTCTACCCTTTCTTTGTTCCTTGTACTCTTTCTTTATTGAACATACCATGATTCTAAATGATATGCTTCAGTGATCATTTTATTTCTTAGCTCCTGCATTAAGCCTGTGAAGCCCAGGAAGGCAAGATTCCTGTTTGGTTTTCTTTTCCTTTAGGTTAGGGCCTAAAAATGTGCCTAACAAATAGTTAACACTCAGCATATACTAGTTTGACTGAAGGCACAGTTGATGTTGTACAAGGATCTCTTAGAATGGGGAGCATGGAAATAGTGATGCATTTTTTTTCATTGCTTACTCATAAATTTACATAATCTCTTAAACCATGCCAATACACATATTGAAAATCTGGGACAAGTACACACATTTGGGAAGCTATTCTCATTAACAAATACAGCATCATATTGTGATGGCAGCTGAGAATGCTCCTCTGATGAGAAGAACCAATCATGTTTTTATAGCTGCCTGCTCTGCATGGTCTCCCTTAGACCTATATTAACCTCTTAAGATTTATGTGAACCCATTTTTCCTGTTACACCTTGTTTCCCAACTGAGTTACTGGATTTGAGCTGTGTATGTAAGTTCTTTTTCTGCTTCTATTCTTATAGTGGGGTATTTATCACTAAGGCTTTCTAGTTAATTTTTCCCAGTTTCTCTGTTCTAAGTTTTTTACTGCTACTTGTCTTTCACTGGTATTTTCCTTGATAATTTACCTTTCTTCTTTGTCTTCCACTTAACAAGCATGCCTCCTTCAACTATCACGGATTTCTCAAGAATCTTCTCCTTTCATAAGGAACATAAAGCAATGTGCAAAATGTCAGGGGCCTAACAAAGTCCAACAGTAAGGTTAGGTCACAATGGAGAAGAAGACCTTTCAGATCAAACACACCAATGTTCCCAAGCTGCAGTGAGTAATGGCTTCATCCTTATGAAACACTCCCTCTTGCCTTAAATAGCCTACATTTATTGAGTTTCTCTTAGTCAGAATTTGAGGAAAGGAATGTTTTAAATTTACTTTTCT
The DNA here is from genome assembly GCF_025265405.1 of Mesoplodon densirostris. Classification (NCBI taxonomy): domain Eukaryota; kingdom Metazoa; phylum Chordata; class Mammalia; order Artiodactyla; family Ziphiidae; genus Mesoplodon; species Mesoplodon densirostris. Next base: position 86,254,879 of record NC_082661.1, on the reverse strand, counting down.
TCATCTTATGCAATGATTCTCAGGGAAGACTCCCAATTAATGGCTTCACTTTGTAAAATAACCAGAAAGCATTAAAGGATAGAATCGTCCTGGAAAATTTCATTGTTATGTAAATGTCTATACACAATCATTGAAAATACAGAATTTCTGGAACCTCTAACCTGCAATGGTTTTATGGCATTAAAACTAAATTTGTAAAAGTTTTTATAAAATGAATAATGATTATGGAGGGAAAAAAATGTTTCCTTGGCCAACCCATGTTACTTAACTGCCAACTGGATATATAGTGCTGCAGCTGATGAAACCTCACACTTTAAATGAATGCATGAATGTCTGTGGTTTGACCATGCTTTTTAAAATGACATTTATGAAGACTTAACTTCACAAAATATAGTCCTTAACCTATTCCTGTGCATTTTGTCAAGCTTACAATGTAAAGAAAAAAAAAAAAGGAATATTTCCATTATTACCACTGCATTGACACTGAAATGTCTAAAGTCTAAAAAACATGAGGAACATTTATCAAAACATTCCCAAATTCACTGATATGATTAGCAATTAATTTAAATTGATAAACTTTCAATCTTACACATGAACCTTGAGTGGGAGTTCCTGACAGTGCCTATTGATAAACATATTGCTTTTTTTCCTTCAAATAACATATGCTAAAGTAATTGATTTTCTTAAAGAATTTTCTCTTATTTGTTAGTTTGTATTTCTATTTTCTCATTGTTTAAAATAAAAAGTAAATTTTATACCACTCTTTTATCTGAGTTTTTTTTTTTTTTTTTTTTTGATGACCTGGTATTGGAAACTTGATATCATTTGTTGGTCATGGAAGTTTGCACCTATAGTTCAGGGAAAGGAGTCCCATCTCAATGTGATAATTCTATTATCAGAAATATTTCTATGGTAAGTTTTATAGAAAGTGATGCCTTTGAACATCAGCAAATATTTGTAGAAGTGACACAGGTGTTTCAAAATAGATATATACATTTCATCTCTCTTTTGCTAGACTGGGAGAAATAGACCCTGGACTGGACTGATGGTAATCCTGAACAGTGTCATGTACAATGTTTATATGACACAACTCAGAAACCAAGGAACATTTCTAAAATGAGAAGTGCTGTCAGTACTTAAAAACTGGGGTAGATTATCAATCATTTTATCATATTATCATTTCATCTTGCTAGAGTAGTTATAGATTTCTTCACTTCCTTATACATACCCTCTCATCTAATTCTCTTGATTCGAACCAGGATCCACAAACATGTCTAATGTTCTACTCAAGCCTATCTGGAAGAAAGAAACTCCATTCACACTCATACTGAGCAACTGGACAAGTATAATATCCCTAAGTGAAACAGCCAGACTAGAACAACATTAGTGTCATTGCATTTGCAGATCCTCTACTATCAGTGGGGTCCTGTGAAAGATGAAGAATGTTGTCCTTTGTTGTGAACTCCAACCATGGCAGTACTAAGCTCTCTGACTATATAAAATATAATCAAATGTATCTCACACATGACTCTATTGTGGATCTCGATGCTTTTTTAGTTATCAAACCCACAATCATACGGAATTCCACTGCTTATATCACTCTTACATACTACCTCTTTGAAATGCAAATCAAAACTACAATGAGGTATCACCTCGCTCTGGTCAGAATGGCCATCAGCAAAAAACATACAAACAGTAAATGCTGGAGAGGGTGTGGAGACAAAGACTCTGCTACACTTCTGGTAGCAATGTAAATTGGTACAGCCACTATGGAGAACAGTATGGAGGTTCCTTAAAAAATGAAAAATAGAGCTACCATATAATCCTGCAATTCTACTCCTGGGCATATATCAAGAGGAAAATATAATTCAAAAAGATACATGCACCCCGATGTTCACAGCAGCAGTATTTACAATAGCCAAGACATGGAAGCAACCTAAGTGTCCTTTGACAGATGAGTGGATAAAGAAGATGCGGTACATATATACAATGGAATATTACACAGCCATAAAAAGAATGAAATAATGCCATTTGCTGCAACATGGATGGACCTAGAGATTATCATATTAATAGTCAAGACATGGAAGCAACCTAAGCGTCCTTTGACAGATGAATGGATAAAGAAGATGTGGTACATATATACAATGGAATATTACGCAGCCATAAAAAGAATGAAATAATGCCATTTGCTGCAACACGGATAGACCTAGAGATTGTCATACTAAGTGAAGTGAGCTGGACAGAGAAGGACAAATATCAGATGATATTGCTTATATATGGAATCTTAAAAATGGTACAAATGAACTTATTTACAAAACAGAAATTGACTCACAGACATAGAAAACAAACTTATGGTTACCGAAGGGGAGTGGGGGAGGGGTAAATTAGGAGTTTGGGATTAAAATATATACACACTAGTATATATAAAATAGGTAACCAACAAGGACCTACTCTATAGTACAGGGACCTCTACTCACTATCTTGTAATAACCTATAATGGAAGAGAATATAAAAAAAGAATATATATATTTATGTATATATGTGTAACTGAATCACTTTTCTGTGTACCTGAAACTAACATAACATTGTAAATCAACTATATTTCAATAAAATTAAAAAAAAATACTACCCCTTTGCCCACATTTTTCTTCTCTAAGTATCCACTCTTTTGTTTAGAGCCCTGGTTGTCTAGTTGGTACCATGTGATACTCTTTCTTTCCAGCTAAATTGATTAAGGAATGAATAATGAAGAGAAACTATTTGTAGGCTAATTTGAGACACTAAGATTTTCTCTCTTAAATATTTGAACTATGAAATAAAGATTAGGTAATTTACTAAGCCAAAGCAACTTGGAAACCAAAATTGTGGAGGATGAACAGTAAGAATCTTTTAAAAAAACAAACAGGAAGCAAGAATGAAAATAGAGTAAAAATACAGAAAGAGGTAGAGATGAAAAATCTTCAGCTTCAGAGACAAAGAGATGAAGAGATTAGGATCTAATGACTTTCCAAGCCCCAGAATCTGGGTTCTCCTGTATCTTTAAACTATTTTTCTTGGATTTGATGGCTTTCTGTTCTTTGTAAAGAAACAATTCGCTAATATAACCCCTTATAGTACTTCTCGCCATTCAAACTTTGTAGTCTGAAGTGAAGGCATATCAGGAGCAAACTCCTTGAAATAAGGAAATTTTGAAGAGTATACAGCTTGCCTTCACATACAATTTGGAAGTTAATCAAGCTTGATCGAGTTAATATTTCCTGTTACATTTAAGTATGTATTTTCCTTTTTAGGAAGTTCTAAAAACTGAGCATGTTCTAGGGTAGAAAGAGTCAGTGAGCTCATGTAAACAATTAGATTCATTATTGTTAGGAATATACTGAGGACCTATTATAGGTGTGAGAAGTATGATAAATAACTCAAAGTCTACGCTCAGAAGGTACTCATGGTCTATAATGTGAAAAAAAAAAAAAAAAAAACCCAAACCCAAGGCAGAGAGTAGTAAGTGCCACAAGAAATCAGAAAACAGTGAGAGATGTTTGATATTTACTATTTATTTTGCTAAATCATGATTAACAAATACAGACAAAACTGAATACTTTTAATGAAGAGTTTCAGAGAGCATCACTAGGAGAACTCTGGCAAAAGTAACTTGAGCAACAATTTTTATGGCTCCCACCTCCCATCTCTGTTGATTTAAATTGGAAGTAATCATTATTAAGACAACATCTACCTTCTTTTAGTTTATTCTTTGAGAGCATGCTGTATTAAGCACTACATGTGTTATCTCATTTAATCCTCATAAAAGCCTTTCAAAGGATTACTTTTAAGGGAAAATCATAATTTTCATTTCATGGATGAGGAAACTAAGGCTTAAATTACTTTTCCAATAGCGCATGATTGGTGAACTTTAGCACCAGTTTACAGAGTCAGTTTCTATAGTTTTTATCTCTCTGTCAAAATTGATGTAGTGGCATGAAAAAAAGGAAAACACGGAGAAGATACTGTGGGAAGTGACTGAAAGGAATAGCTTTTCTTTGAATGCAGAACAGTAATTGGATGATTTTTTTCAGCCTGTTCAAGAGAAGTGCTGTTCAATTACTGAGATGTTACAGTCTACATGAGTGGGTTTTATATAACTGCTGTCTTAAAATTGGTTAAATAATAAACAATTATTCAATGATTATTGCTCAATATTTCAAGTGGAGTTGCAGATGTCCTTTTCTCAGAAAACAATAGTTAAATAACAGAATGACATAATGGAAAAACCAGTGGGCTTGATGTCAGTTGCCTCTTACCAATTATGTGAGTATGGGGAAGTTACTTAATGTTTTTTGGCTTTATTTCCATGATCTGCAAAATAAAAGGGATAGCGTAATTGATCTCAAAGATAACAGTTCTAAAGGCAGAAGGAACTCCATGACAACTCTTGGCAAAGCAAGCCACAATGCTGATCTGACATTCCACTCCACACCCTTCAGTGAAGCTCCTAGTGTGTATAAAGACCACACATTGAAAAAAGCTAAGGAGAAAAGAGTAAGGAATAAGACAAATATACGAAGCAAGGTGTTCATAGCGGAAGAATCCTGGAGAGCCTTTTTAGGTAAAACGATTTTAATCCTCTTCCAGTTTTCTTCTTCTAAATGTCTCTGATTTTCTTGTTTGAAAAAGAATGATTTGTGCTGTTGTTAATGGGTACTTTCAGTTTGTAAGCACATTTGATTCTAGAGCAATTTAGAGATGAGGCAAAGAACAAATAGGGGTTCAGTGCTTGGTTTGCATTACTGATGTATTGGGTTGGCCAAAAAGTTCGTTCGGGTTTTTCCATAACGTTGGGAAAACCCTAACGAACTTTTTGGCCAACCCAGTACTTTGATGGGCTTTTGACCTGGTTGGTATTAGCTAGAAGGCCTTTCCTGAATTCCCCACACCCATCAACTCTGAAGTTCCTATCCTCTGTATACACAACACTTATAAACAACCTGGTGTATCTCTCTATGACATATTGTTCATATGGACTATCCATTTGTCTCTGCACTAGACCATGAGTCCTTCAGGATGAAGGTTGCATCATATTCACTTTTTATCTCCATCACCTTACCTACTTCAAGGCTTGTCACTGAGTGGGTACTCAATAAATAATTCCATGAATGAATTAATCAGATTACCAATGCTTGAAGAACCAGGGTCGAATAAGAAATGATCCATGAAGAGCAATGAAATGGACTTGTATGTTTTAGTCTAGGAGGTCCAGCACAGGTAGGAAAGACAGCATGAATTCTGAGACAGAAACCCAAGTCAGGAATAAAGAATGTGACAATGACTAGAGAACTTCTTATGCTGTACTCTTGGGAGTCCAAGAGTAGTGAGAGATGAATGTTTCAGTTAGAATGTTTCCACTTGCAATAATATTAACCATATTAACTCTGAAGGTTGACATTAATAATATACACTTAACTCACATATCCGAATTAGGGTACAGGGCTATTTCAAAGTACTACATTTAGCACATAAAATGACCAAGGGTCATATTTTAGCTCTAATACCCTCAGTGTCTTGAATTTTGACCTCAAGCTTGTCCTTCATGGTGTCAAGATATCTAGACCAATGTCAAGCACCTCACAGATTGGATTCCAGAGTCAGGAAGAAGTAGTTGTCTTCTATAATATTTAGACTGTTTCCTTTCCCAAAAGAGATTCAATAGAATCCCCTTCAAAGTTTGTTGGCAAGAATTGAGTCACATGCTGATAACTAAACCAATCACTGGCAAGAGGAAAGGGATTAGTACTATGATTCACTAAAACTAATCTTGATTTCCAGCCTGGAGTTATGTAGGTATCCAATTTCTCCTGAAATATATGACCCCTAAATTCATGACCAAAATCTATGCTCCATAAGCAAAGAAGATAGTTTGGAACCTCTGTAGTATAGGTAACCAACAGTGACTAAGGGAGAAATCCAAACACAGAACTTTTGTCTCACTGAGCCTGACAAAGCATTGTAGTGATGCTAAACTTCAAAGGTCTCATAATTTTATTATGGGGGTATAACAGTTAATCAGCCATTCATTTAGACTAAGTGTCTCTGTCAATCATATTTGAATCATCACAGAAATGGCCAAAATACTCTCTTTTATGTATGCTATACTTTATGATTTGGCAACTGACCTATCATCTAGTGTGTTGATATCTAAATCTTGACCATAATTACATTTTTGGCTATGGCCCACAGAATGTATTTTAAAATCTTGGCACTTGCCATACTTGAGCAAGAATTTCTCATGTGGTTTATGTTGATTAATGAAGTTCTAATACAGGACACTTAGAGGAACTGAAAATATGTCTTGCCAAGTAGAGAACAGACATTATTCCCTTTTCTCTAATACAGCCTCTCAAGAGAAAAAGTGAATTGGTCTTAATGTAAAAAATACTATTAGTCATAAATGTTTCCAACTCCAAAAGTGTTTATCACCTAAGAGTGACTCAGGCAGAGTTGATTATGAGTAGTTTCAAAAGATGTTAGGTAAACTACTCACAGTTTGGAAATGAAGATTTCACCTGGTGAATTATTTTTTAATTAGCTACATAGTCAAAGGTAATTTTAACCCTAACAATAACCATAGAATTTCATGTAACAGAAAAACCTATGGGTAAATTAAAAATAACTTTAAACTTATTTTTACACACCTGATAAAATAGGTCATAAGAATTTCAATTGTGTAACTTCCTGCAAAAGTTCTTCTAGTTCAGCATCTTACCAAATAATAGTTCTTTAAATGAAGTATAGCCTAACATTAAATATTTCATTATATAGGTAAAGGAACCCATATATGGAACAAAAACAAGAAAGGTAAGATTGACCTCTGAATCACTAAAGAAAATTTGGTGAGATCTGCATCAAGACCTTCACTCTTCTCTCCCCATTTCCTCCCACAACTCACGGCACTAGTTTGTTCCTCCTGTGGACTGCAGAGATGGGTTAGTCAAATATCTACATACCTACATTAAATCCTTTTCATGTAGCATATTGTAATCTAATGTAACTTGTTAGAGTGGCCTAACGACAGCGGTGAACCTTTGTTCATATTCATTCCTTCATCCTGTTTTCTGTTTTTACTGTTTATTGTTTTTACATCCTGTCTTTATGGTTTTCTCCCCACCTCTTCTTTTTCCTTCAAGACAATGGACTTTCAAGGTGCATACAGTTGGTCTGAATCCTGGCTCTGTCAATTGCCGCCTTTTTTTTTAACCTTTGGTTAGTTGAGTAGCCTTCCCACACATTCGTTTTCTTGTCTGAAAATGACATTAATATTACCTAATTCAAAGAGTTGTTCTGAAATTTAATATATACCAAGTGGATAGCACCAGAATGTAATATTAAATGACATTTCTAAAATTAATCAGATGCATTTTCTAGTATATGGTGAGAAATCTTCCTCAGTTGGTCTAATAATTTAACATCAATAAAATATTTTTATAATACTCTGAGCAAAGGGTACTTCAAACACTAAATTAGAGATTTTTTTCACCTTCTATAAAGGAGTAGGTTGGATTAGATGATTTCTGAGGTCTCTTTTAGCTCAGAATTCTGAGGTTTTCCATTTCACCAAGCATTTGCTGCAAACAGATATGATGGATAATACAAATATATAGAAATTATATAGTCCTTTTCTCTATAGAAGCATAATTTGGGCAAACCAGTCAGAAATACAACATGTTCTACTTGCTTTCTATCATTATTTGTGCAGCTTTCTGAAAATTTAATCCAATCTTTTTTGACAGATCATGTCATGGCAGCATCTCTTAGTCGTACTAGTTCCCTTTATTGCATTCCCTTTTAAAAATTATCCTCTCAATTTTCTTTTAATTTCTGTAGACTTTTTTCTTTTAGCAATGGCTGTAAATTGCAAATCTAATCCAGAAATTTTAAAACTAACAATATCTGTTTTCCTTCACTGATCAACCTGGATTCTGAATGCACTGGCAAATATGGCATCTGATAAAGTCCATCTACTCTCTAGATTTCACTTTCTTAGTCCCTGTGGCTTCTGCAAGGAATGTATGTTCATCCATTTGTGGTTGGGAATTTCATTTAGCCAAGGTATATTGAATAACAGTTCTTGATGTTAACAAAAACACAGGGAAACCTGGTCGTTTTACATTCCTCATTATGGCAAAAATGGATGCAGTGACCTATGCAGAAAGAATCACCAACCACAAGAAACAGAAACAGGAATGCTTAGTGCTAGAAAGGATTTGTGTTGCTAATCTTCACTGTGAACCTAAGCAGCTCATTAGATTTCCCACCATGAGTGCTAAGGAAGAAAGTGACTGTGCTGAACTTTCTTTTCCCAAAGACCCCTGAAACCATTTGTAAAATGGTTTCCTTTCATAAATTACTCTTTTTTACATAATTTACATACTATTTTTTACATATAAATCACTACTTTTTACATTACTATTTTTTACATATTACATATGGTTTAAAACAGAATTAAATAAAACTCTATAACACTTCATGCAGAGGTTTATGTGAACACCTTCTGATGTTCTGAAAGGAGAACAGGAAAAGCCATTTGGAGATGGAGGGTTCTAGCTCTTCTCTTACTACCTGGATGTACAAATTGTGGCAAATCCCTGAAGGGCCTCAGTTTCCTCATAAGGATAATGGGAAGATTATATAGGACAACAATCCTTCACCTGAGGCCCAAGGACCCCCAAGGGGTCCATGAATAGATTTTAGAGAGTCTGTGGGTTTGGTAGTAGTCTGTGGACTACTACCTAAATGAAATTTAATGTTTTCCTCAATTATGGATGTAGGCAAAAAATATATATTACTTGTAGCACTATGTATAACTTTGTTACTTATAGGAATCACAGATATTTTCATATCATAATATAGTTGTTACAGATGAATTGAAATATAATTTTCTTCATGGTCACTTTGAATTCACCACAACCATTAGATCTGTTGCTAGATCTTGTTATTTAATGTATTAATAAATAAGCCAGTATATTACTATATTGCAACATTGTTTTTAAAAATATTTTAATAACTATTTTAGTATAATCAGTTTTCTTTCTAAGCCTCTGAATTTTATTTTGTGGGGATTGAGCCATAGGCTTCTTTACATGACCAAAGGATATGGGCGTGAAAGAAGCAAAGAGTCCCTGCGCTGAATAAACTCTAAAGGTTTTTTTTTTTTTTTTTTTTTTTTTAGATTTTTTTTTTATTTTATTTTACAAATTTAATCAGTTATACATATACATATGTTCCCATATCCCCTCCCTTTTGCGTCTCCCTCCCACCCTCCCTATCCCACCCCTCCAGGCGGTCACAAAGAACCGAGCTGATCTCCCTGTGCTATGCGGCTGCTTCCCACTAGCTATCTACCTTACATTTGGTAGTGTATATATGTCCATGCCGCTCTTTCACTTTGTCACAGCTTACCCTTCCCCCTCCCCATATCCTCAAGTCCATGCTCTAGTAGGTCTGTGTCTTTATTCCTGTCTTACCCCTAGGTTCTTCATGACATTTTTTTTTTCTTAAATTCCATATATATGTGTCAGCATACAGTATTTGTCTTTCTCTTTCTGACTTACTTCACTCTGTATGACAGACTCTAGGTCCATCCACCTCATTACAAATAGCTCAATTTCATTTCTTTTTATGGCTGAGTAATATTCCATTGTATATATGTGCCACATCTTCTTTATCCATTCATCCGATGATGGACACTTAGGTTGTTTCCATCTCCAGGCTATTGTAAATAGGGCTGCTATGAACATTTTGGTACATGTCTCTTTTTGAATTATGGTTTTCTCAGGGTATATGCCCAGTAGTGGGATTGCTGGGTCATATGGTAGTTCTATTTGTAGTTTTTTAAGGAACCTCCATACCGTTCTCCATAGTGGCTGTACCAATTCACATTCCCACCAGCAGTGCAAGAGTGTTCCCTTTTTTCCACACCCTCTCCAGCATTTATTGTTTCTAGATTTTTTGATGATGGCCATTCTGACTGGTGTGAGATGATATCTCATTGTAGTTTTGATTTGCATTTCTCTAATGAGTAAAGATGTTGAGCATCCTTTCATGTGTTTGTTGGCAGTCTGTATATCTTCTGTGGAGAAATGTCTATTTAGGTCTTCTGCCCATTTTTGGATTGGGTTGTTTGTTTTTTTGCTATTGAGCTGCATGAGCGGCTTATAAATTTTGGAGATTAATCCTTTGTCAGTTGCTTCATTTGCAAATATTTTCTCCCATTCTGAGGGTTGTCTTTTCGTCTTGTTTATGGTTTCCTTTGCTGTGCAAAAGCTTTGAAGTTTCATTAGGTCCCATGTGTTTATTTTTGTCTTTATTTCCATTTCTCTAGGAGGTGGGTCAAAAAAGATCTTGCTGTGATTTATGTCATAGAGTGTTCTGCCTATGTTTTCCTCTAGGAGTTTGATAGTGTCTGGCCTTACATTTAGGTCTTTAATCCATTTTGAGCTTATTTTTGTGTATGGTGTTAGGGAGTGATCTAATCTCATACTTTTACATGTCCCTATCCAGTTTTCCCAGCACCACTTATTGAAGAGACTGTCCTTTCTCCACTGTACATTCCTGCCTCCTTTATCAAAGATAAGGTGACCATATGTGCGTGGGTTTATCTCTGGGCTTTCTATCCTGTTCCATTGATCTATCTTTCTGTTTTTGTGCCAGTACCATACTGTCTTCATTACTGTAGCTTTGTAGTATAGTCTGAAGTGAGGGAGCCTGATTCCTCCAGCTCCATTTTTCGTTCTCAAGATTGCTTTGGCTATTCGGGGTCTTTTGTGTTTCCATACAAATTGTGAAATTTTTTGTTCTAGTTCTGTGAAAAATGCCATTGGTAGTTTGATAGGCATTGCATTGAATCTGTAGATTGCTTTGGGTAGTAGAGTCATTTTCACAATGTTGATTCTTCTAATCCAAGAACATGGTACATCTCTCCATCTATTTGTATCATCTTTAATTTCTTTCATCAGTGTCTTATAATTTTCTGCATACAGGTCTTTTGTCTCCTTAGGTAGGTTTATTCCTAGATATTTTATTCTTTTTGTTGCAATGGTAAATGGGAGTGTTTCCTTGATTTCACTTTCAGATTTTTCATCATTAGTATATAGGAATGCCAGAGATTTCTGTGCATTAATTTTGTATCCTGCTACTTTACCAAATTCATTGATTACCTCTAGTAGTTTTCTGGTAGTATGTTTAGGATTCTCTATGTATAGTATCATGTCATCTGCAAACAGTGACAGCTTTACTTCTTCTTTTCCCATTTGGATTCCTTTTATTTCCTTTTCTTCTCTGATTGCTGTGGCTAAAACTTCCAAAACTAGGTTGAATAAGAGTGGTGAGAGTGGGCAACCTTGTCTTGTTCCTGATCTTAGTGGAAATGGTTTCAGTTTTTCACCATTGAGGACGATGCTGGCTGTGGGTTTGTCATATATGGCCTTTATTATGTTGAGGAAAGTTCCCTCTATGCCTACTTTCTGCAGGGTTTTTATCATAAATGGGTGTTGAATTTTGTCAAAAGCTTTCTCTGCATCTATTGAGATGATCATATGGTTTTTCTCCTTCAGTTTGTTAATATGTTGTATCACATTGATTGATTTGCGTATATTGAAGAATCCTTGCATTCCTGGAATAAACCCCACTTGATCATGGTGTATGATCCTTTTAATGTGCTGTTGGATTCTGTTTGCTAGTATTTTGTTGAGGATTTTTGCATCTATGTTCATCAGTGATATTGGCCTGTAGTTTTCTTTCTTTGTGACATCCTTGTCTGGTTTTGGTATCAAGGTGATGGTGGCCTCGTAGAATGAGTTTGGGAGTGTTCCTCCCTCTGCTATATTTTGGAAGAGTTTGAGAAGGATAGGTGTTAGCTCTTCTCTAAATGCTTGATAGAATTCGCCTGTGAAGCCATCTGGTCCTGGGCTTTTGTTTGTCGGAAGATTTTTTATCACAGTTTCAATTTCAGTGCTTGTGATTGGTCTGTTCATATTTTCTATTTCTTCCTGATTCAGTCTTGGCAGGTTGTGCATTTCTAAGAATTTGTCCATTTCTTCCAGGTTGTCCATTTTATTGGCATAGAGTTGCTTATAGTAATCTCTCATGATCTTTTGTATTTCTGCAGTGTCAGTTATTACTTCTCCTTTTTCATTTCTAATTCTATTGATTTGAGTCTTCTCCCTTTTTTTCTTGATGAGTCTGGCTAATGGTTTATCAATTTTGTTTATCTTCTCAAAGAACCAGCTTTTAGTTTTATTGATCTTTGCTATCGTTTCCTTCATTTCATTTTCATTTATTTCTGATCTGATTTTTATGATTTCTTTCCTTCTGCTAACTTTGGGATGTTTTTGTTCTTCTTTCTCTAATTGCTTTAGGTGCAAGGTTAGGTTGTTTATTCGAGATGTTTCCTGTTTCTTAAGGTGGGATTGTATTGCCATAAACTTCCCTCTTAGAACTGCTTTTGCTGCATCCCATAGGTTTTGGGTCGTCGTGTCTCCATTGTCATTTGTTTCTAGGTATTTTTTAATTTCCTCTTTGATTTCTTCAGTGATCACTTCGTTATTAAGTAGTGTATTGTTTAGCCTCCATGTGTTTGTATGTTTTATAGCTCTTTTCCTGTAATTGATATCTAGTCTCATAGCATTGTGGTCGGAAAAGATACTTGATACAATTTCAATTTTCTTAAATTTACCAAGGCTTGATTTGTGACCCAAGATATGATCTATCCTGGAGAATGTTCCATGAGCACTTAAGAAAAATGTGTATTCTGTTGTTTTTGGATGGAATGTCCTATAAATATCAAGTAAGTCCATCTTGTTTAATGTATCATTTAAAGCTTGTGTTTCCTTATTTATTTTCATTTTGGATGACCTGTCCATTGGTGAAAGTGGGGTGTTAAAGTCCCCTACTATGATTGTGTTACTGTCGATTTCTCCTTTTATGGCTGTTAATATTTCCCTTATGTATTGGGGTGCTCCTATGTTGGGTGCATAAATATTTACAATTGTTATATCTTCTTCTTGGATTGATCCCTTGATCATTATGTAGTGTCCTTCTTTGTCTCTTCTAGTAGTCTTTATTTTAAAGTCTATTTTGTCTGATATGAGAATTGCTACTCCAGCTCTCTTTTGGTTTCCATTTGCATGGAATATCTTTTTCCATCCCCTTACTTTCAGTCTGTATGTGTCTCTAGGTCTGAAGTGGGTCTCTTGTAGACAGCATATATATGGGTCTTGTTTTTGTATCCATTCAGCCACTCTGTGTCTTTTGGTGGGAGCATTTAGTCCATTTACATTTAAAGTAATTATTGATATGTATGTTCCTATTCCCATTTTCTTAATTGTTTTGGGTTCGTTATTGTAGTTCTTTTCCTTCTGTTGTGTTTCTTGCCTAGAGAAGTTCCTTTAGCATTTGTTGTAAAGCTGGTTTGGTGGTGCTGAACTCTCTCAGCTTTTGCTTGTCTGTAAACGTTTTAATTTCTCCATCAAATCTGAATGAGATCCTTGCTGGGTAGAGTAATCTTGGTTGCAGGTTTTTCTCCTTCATCACTTTAAGTATGTCCTGCCACTCCCTTCTGGCTTGTAGAGTTTCTGCTGAGAGATCAGCTGTTATCCTGATGGGGATTCCCTTGTGTGTTATTTGTTGTTTTTGCCTTGCTGCTTTTAATATGATTTCTTTGTGTTTAATTTTTGACAGTTTGATTAATATGTGTCTTGGCGTATTTCTCCTTGGATTTATTCTGTATGGGACTCTCTGTGCCTCCTGGACTTGATTAACTATTTCCTTTCCCATATTAGGGAAGTTTTCAACTATAATCTCTTCAAATATTTTCTCAGTCTCTTTCTTTTTCTCTTCTTCTTCTGGAACCCCTATAATTCGAATGTTGGTGCCTTTAATGTTGTCCCAGAGGTCTCTGAGACTGTCCTCTGTTCTTTTCATTCTTTTTTCTTTATTTTGCTGTGCAGCAGTTATTTCCACTATTTTATCTTCCACCTCACTTATCCGTTCTTCTGCCTCAGTTAGTCTGCTATTGATCCCATCTAGAGTATTTTTTATTTCATGTATTGTGTTTTTAATCGATGCTTGATTCATCTTTAGTTCTTCTAGGTCCTTGTTAACTGTTTCTTGCATTTTGTCTATTCTATTTCCAAGATTTTGGATCATCTTTACCATCATTATTCTGAATTCTTTTTCAGGTAGACTGCCTATTACCTCTTCATTTGTTAGGTCTGGTGGGTTTTTATCTTGCTCCTTCTCCTGCTGTGTGTTTTTCTGTCTTCTCATTTTGCTTATGTTACTGTGTTTGGGGTCTCCTTTTTGCAGGCTGCAGGTTCGTAGTTCCCATTGTTTTTGGTGTCTGTCCCCAGTGGCTAAGGTTGGTTTAGTGGGTTGTGTAGGCTTCTTGGTGGAGGGGACTAGTGCCTGTGTTCTGGTGGATGAGGCTGGATCTTGTCTTTCTGGTGGGCAGGTCCACGTCTGGTGGTGTGTTTTGGGGTGTCTGCGGACTTTTTATGATTTTAGGCCACCTCTCTGCTAATGGGTGGCGTTGTGTTCCTGTCTTGCTAGTTGTTTGGCATAGGGTGTCCAGCACTGTAGCTTGCTGGTCGTTGAGTGAAGCTGGATGCTGGTGTTGAGATGGAGATCTCTGGAAGATTTTCGCCGTTTGATATTATGTGGAGCTGGGAGGTCTCTTGTGGACCAGTGTCCTGAAGTTGGCTCTCCCACCTCAGAGGCACAGCACTGACTCCTGGCTCCTCAATTTGGGATGATTTGTTGTCTATTCATGTATTCCACAGATGCAGGGTACATCAAGTTGATTGTGGAGCTTAAATCCGCTGCTTCTGAGGCTGCTGGGAGAGGTTTCCCTTTCTCTTCTTTGTTCTCACAGCTCCTGGGTCTCAGCTTTGGATTTGGCCCCGCCTCTGCATGTAGGTCGCCGGAGGGCGTCTGTTCTTCGCTCAGACAGGACAGGGTTAAAGGAGCAGCCTCTTCGGGGGCTCTGGCTCACTCAGGCCGGGCGGGAGGGAGGGGCACGGAGTGCGGGGCGAGCCTGCAGCAGCAGAGGTCGGCGTGACGTTGCACCAGCCCGAGGCGCGCCGTGCGTTCTCTCAGGGAAGCCGCCCCTGGATCCCGGGACCTCGGCAGTGGCAGGCTGCACAGGCTCCCGGAAGGGCGGTGTGGACAGTGACCTGCGCTCGCACACAGGCTTCTTGGCGGCGGCAGCAGCAGCCCCAGCGTCCCACGCCCGTCCCTGGGCTCCGCGCTTTCAGCCGCGACTCGCGCCCGTCTCTACTCTAAAGGTTTTTAATTTCTAAATTAAAAGGCAATGACTGAGTTCTAAAAGATTTACTCTAAATTCACTAAGTAGAAATTATATTTGACTGAAAAATAAGAATTGTACAGCTGATAAAACCTATTTCTTTTTTTCTTCCAGTTTTACTGAGATACAGTGCTGTGTATGTTTTAAGGTATACAGCACAAAGATTTAAGTACATACATCATGAAACGATTGTCACAATAAGTTTAGTGAATATCCATCATCTCATATAGATAAAACAATTAATGAAATAGAAAAAATTTTTCTTGTGATAAGAACTGGTAGGATTTACTCTCTTGACAACTTTCACATATAACGTTTAGCAGTGTTAACTATATTTATCGTATTGTACATTCTCTAGTACTTATTTATCTTATTATTGGAAGTTTGTACCTTTTGACTACCTTCATCCAATCCCCCCCCCACCAACCCTCTGCTTCTGGTACCAACAAATCTGATGTCTTATTCTATGAGTTTGTTCGTTTGCTTGTTTTTGAAGTATAACTGACCTACAACACTGTGTTAATTCCTGATATATAACACAGTATTCCATATTTCTATACATTTCAAAATGATCACCATACTAAGTCTAGTTACCATCTGTCACCATACAAAGATATGACATAATTATTGGCTATATTTCCCACAGTGTACACTTCATACCCATGACTCATTTATTTTGCAGCTGAAAGTTGATACCTCTTAATTTCTCTCACCTATTTCTAAATCTGACTGTTTAAAATAAAAAGACAAGTCTCTTTAAAGTTTGAACAACTAAATGTTCCTTAAAAACATTGACAATTGCACCATGCCATGTGGATTTCTCAAGGTTTTAATAAATGTGATTTGGATGATATCATTTAAGTTCTTATCTCTTGACTATAATTAGTTTCGAACATTAGTTAATGAATAAACTCAGCATTTTTCCAGATTTTGTCTTCATTCAAATTTCTTGTTCTACTAAGCACAAAGGGAACAATCCAGAACTTTAGAATATGATTGAATGATGAATTACTAGAGAATGGATTATATCCATTTTTCAAATGATGAAATAGGCAAAAAAGAGAATAACTGGCAAAACAAACAGAACACAAAATTCCAACTTTGGTCCATTTCTACCATCAACAATGGCTACTGCTAGATTTGTACTAACTCTTTATTCCTCTCCTGAAAGAACAATAATCTATCTTCAAATCCTCAAGGGATGGAAGAGCACGTTCAACAGTTTTTTATGTAAAGAAAAGGGCATGCTTTCTAAGACTATCTGTTCTATAACAGTCATGGTTGTCAACATAAATATGATTAACTGGCTTTTTGCCACCAACAGCCTTTTAATTCTGAGACAGTGGCAAAGATGAATAATGGAAAGACTTCATCATTCTGTAAAGCTGCAATTTTAAAGAATGTAAATCTTATGATGAAAGAAGGAAGTTGGCTGAATTATGTGCAAACTGCAATTTGACCAATATTGTTTTTCATAATAACTACTCTTAATATGTCAGCCATATTTCTTCTCTTGCACTAAAGTCATATTTCTTTGAAGTGACAGTAAATTATTTTTCCTGTGATTATTCATTTCAATCAGGTGATACTGAATGATTAAAATGGAAACCTACACATTTCAACACATACATTGTCTTTTCTTATGCCCTTCAGAGTAATCGTTGGAATTAATTCATTTTGGTCAGAAATATCTTGCTCTTACTTAATCATTTCTAGCACATGTGATGTGCTTTAAGACTTTTCAGATCCAAATATTTTAAAAAGACCAAGGTATGCTGTTTTTCTTTTTAATTTTCTTACTTACACTATGAAGATGCATTTTATTAACTATAAGATTCTCTTTATTCAGTAAAGGATTCCAAGTCACACTATGTAGCTTTGAAAAGAGAATTTAACTACATGATTTCACCCACATAATGAATTTTTTAATATATTTTTATATCTGTTAATACATATTTTAGATTTGAAGTTTAGCTATATAAAGTTTTTGCATATTTAACAGCTTAATATTTGTGCAATTTTCTTCTAATCTGGAAAGTATAATGTCAAAGAAATAACCAATCACCTTATAGGGTTAAATAAGCTAAAGTAAAGATAATCATTATGTTTCTTTTAACTCATTAAACATGCTACAGTAGATTCCAATGAAAAAATATTCAGATTAATGGCTGAGAAGTAGTTACCCTTAAAACTCCAGAAATTCATTTATTCAAGTCTTTTAAAATATTTTCTTTTCTCCCTTCTGTAAAATCTTTCATGTACTGAATGTGTGT
Organism: Mesoplodon densirostris; assembly: GCF_025265405.1. Taxonomy (NCBI): domain Eukaryota; kingdom Metazoa; phylum Chordata; class Mammalia; order Artiodactyla; family Ziphiidae; genus Mesoplodon; species Mesoplodon densirostris. The sequence goes on along the minus strand of NC_082661.1, from coordinate 86,237,257 downwards.
AAAAGAGTATCAGGAGAGGATAAAGTGAGGGAAGTGCAGAGTTTGAAGGGATTAAGTTGAACTGTGTTTTTATTTTTTAAAGGAGATGAGCACGGACATTTTATTTTATAAGCTTTTGGTGCTTTAAAATGAATAAAATTAATTTTTAAAATTTGGCAATGACTTCATTGCAAATGGAGCAAAAGAAAACTGAAACCCAGATTATAAATGGGAAGCCATTTGTGTTTTTTTCCCCAAAGTTGTAAAAGTTATACAAGTGTTTAGCACAGTCATTGCTAAATATTTAAAATTTTTGTTTTGTAGATTAAAATATATAGTGTATTTGGAATGAAACACACATATCTTAGGACAGGCTCCATATGTAAAAATATAAAACACAGATAAACATTGGACTGGGAATTGCCACTGACAAAGCTATATTCATAGTTAACTACAAGACAACAATGTGGACAAAGGCAACAGAAAACAATTTTCTTAATCCTTCAGCAAGTTCCAACAGAGAATATATATATAGCACCTGCTTGGGGTTAAATTTAGAATTTTTATAACAACCTTAACTACCTGCAGTTAGTTTTGATGTAATCATTCTTCAAGAATAAAAAATGAAAGTTAATATTAAAATGATACTCTAGAGAAAAATTCTGAAAGTTTGTTTTTTCTGTTAATTGGAAAATAATTTAAGGCCATACGTTATGCTCTGTTATCTGACACAGGCATTTAAAAGTTTAATATGTGCCATAGGCATGTCATAGTCCTCTAGGCTTAAAAGATTTCTAGGCTAGGGCTTCCCTGGTGGCGCAGTGGTTGAGAGTCCGCCTGCCAATGCAGGGGACAGGGGTTCGTGCCCCGGTCTGGGAAGATCCCACATGCTACGCAGCAGCTGGGCCCGTGAGCCATGGCCTCTGAGCCTGCGCGTCCAGAGCCTGTGCTCCGCAATGGGAGAGGCCACAGCAGTGAGAGGCCCGCGTAATGCAAAAAGAAAAAAAAAAAAGATCTCTAGGCTTAAATTTTTTCTTTCTCTCTCCCCATATATATACATGTATGAATAAATATACACACACGTACATACATGCACATAATTAATTAATTAATACTATTTATTGAGGACTTACTATGTGTAAGACACCATATTACCATGGTAGGCACTTAGGAAGACGTCAAAAATGGAAAAGAGGCTGTAGCTACACTCCAAGTTTTTTCCCTCTAGTTGGGGATGACATAAGACACACATATAAGGCAGAAGAAAGTAAATATAAGAAAAGTTCTGATGTAATGCTCTCAGTGTTCATAGAAGAGAAGGACCACTTTCATCCGGGAATTTGAAGACACCTAATGAAAGAGGTGATGTTGCAACTTGAAATACATCATATTATACTACATAGAAAAGAAAAGCATTTATAGTAAATGAAACAAATTGAACAAAATCCAGGAAAATGTGGGTCAAACAGAAAAAAGTAAACAGATGTGCTTTTTGGTAGGTGCAGATGTATAAAAGTAAGTGGTATGAAATGTATTTAGAAACATAATTTGCAGACAGATCCCAGAGTATTGGATGCCAGGAGTGAGGGTCTAGACTCTACTGAGTACAACAGGTGCATGAAAGTCCTTGAACAGGAAAGTATTATGATTTGCTGCAGCATCTGCAATGCTTTATTATGCAGAACATTAATTCTCTATATGTCTCACTTGGAAAAGATTTCCCTACACCAAGTTCAAGAAGATCTTCTCTAATAGTATCTTCAAGAAGCTTTATTGTTTTACCATTTCATTTAGACCTTCAAAGTACCTGGAACTGATTTTTGTGGAGGATGTGATGTAGAGGTCAGACTTCTTTTCTGTTCCCCCTAAATGGACAGAAATGCTTATCTTTCTAATTTCCTGGTTCTTGAAGGAAGCTTCACTCTATGATCAAAATATTAAATGACACTGACTAGTAATCAAAACATGAAAAGTGAAATAACATTATTTATTTTTGCCTGATTGACAAAGACTTTTTCAAAGTGTTATTATTTAATATTGATAATTAGGATAATCTTAGAACTGAAAGTCTTTTAAAGTCTTGGCATTGGAGCTATTTTTTGAGAAATCATTTTGGCACGATCAAATACTTTAAAATATTCATAACCTTTGACTAATTCTATTTCTATAATCTATTTTAAAAATAGAAAATGATGGGCACTTCTCTGGTGGTCCAGTGGTTAAGAATCTGCCTTCCAGTGCAGGGGATGAAGGTTCAATCCCTGGTCAGGGAACTAAGATCCCACATGCCACAAGGCAACAAAGCCCTTGAGCCGCAAACTACAGAGCCCATGCACTCTGGAGGCCGAGTGCCACAGTGGAGGATCCCGCATGACACAACTAAGACCCGACACAGCCAAAAATAAAATAAAATAAATAAACATTAAAAAATAAAAATAGAAAATGAAAATGGCAAATAAGGGGGAAAATGTAGAAAAGAGGGATAGGGATTGCTGTGTTAAGGGTTAAAACTTTAACAGGATAATTAGGATGGCCTCACAAAGAAGGGGGTGTTTGATTAAAGACAGGAGGGAGGCAAAGAGCTTGCCAAGTGCCTTTGGGAAGAAAGCATACCAGGCGTGGAGGTCCAAAGGTTCTGAGAGCGTGTATATGATGAACAGTGAGATGGCCAGTGAGGGAGGGGAAAGAAGAATTAAGTGAGGTCAGAGAAATAGTGAGAGCTAGATCAGGAGGACTATTTTAAGACATTGTAATGACTCTGGCTTTATAATAAGATAGAATCTATTGGACACATATGAATAGAGTGACATGATCTCACATATGATTTCACAAATTTACTGTGGCTTTTATATTTTGAATAGAAAGTAGGGACATAAGAAATACTAGTCATATGGAAATTCAGTGATCCAAGCCAGAACTGTTGGTTTTCCAGATCAAGGTATTAAGCAGAGAGGTTGGTAAGAAATGGACACAGATCCTGGATATACTTAGAAGGAGGAGTTAACAGAATTTGCAGCTTGGATATGGATATAGGATAGAGACAGAGAGGAGTCTAAATGACTCTAATGCTTTTGTCCTGAACATTAGAAGAATATAATTGCCATTAAATGAGATGCACAAGACTATAGGAGAAGAAGGTGGTGGGGGGTAGGAAATTTGAATTTGACATAAATTTGATGTATCCAAGTGAAATAGACAGTAGGATGTAAGACTCTGGCATTCGGAGGAAAAGCCTGGCCTAAAGATATATATTTAGACAATAGCATGGAGATGGTATTTAAAATCATGAGCCTAAGTGAGATCACTCAGAGTGAGGGTAAACAGAGAAGCAAAGTTAGAAGTCTAAGCTGAATCTTAAGCCACTCCAACCTAACAGAGGAGATTCAGAAGAACTAAAGAGTGAGTTATGAAGAAAATCAGAAGAGTTTGAGAATCTCAAAATCAAGAGAACAAATTTCTTCAAGGAGGAGAAATTTTGTAACAGTATAATCCAATAACAAACGTATACCTTTATACAGTCATTAAAATCACATTTTTAATCACATGTTTTATATACCTGAAACTAATATTATAAATCAACTATGCTTCAATTTAAAAAACCATATGTTCTGGATATTACTAAATGACGTGGGAAAATGTTCCTTATCTATTAAAGTAGAAAACATAAACTATGATCCTTGTTCTGAAAAGTCAATGTATATGATGTATATTTAAATAGGAAAAAATGAAAGGGATTACACACAATATTATTAATGTTTATCTCTGGATGGTAGTATTATAGACAATTTAATTTTTTCTATATTTTCCACATTTCCTCCAAAATATCAAGCAAAATGAATTACTTTCATAACCATGATTAAACAAAATAACCGGGGTTTAAGAATTTGAAGTGGGCACTATAGTTCCTCTGTTCATATTCAAATGAACCTTACCTTCCACCTAAATGTTGTTACAAGTACTTTTCTCTTTATATTATGTACACACATGCACACACACACACACACACACTTCTTTGGGCCAAAACACTTGAGAAGAAGGTGCACATGCTTCAGTACTTTATTTCTAACTACTTCAGCATGAGTCTCCTAGGAAAAAGGACATTCTTCTGTAATTATCACACTCAAATAATTAATACTGATGCAATAATATTGCCTATAGGCTTAAAAAAATTTAAATTTCCTGAAGATGCCCAAAATGTCTCTAATAGCTTTTATTTTTCAATTAAGCCATCATTCAATCTATGATCACACAATTGCTTTTAACTGCCATGTCTGTATGTCCCTTTTGTCTCCTTTAATCCAGATAAGTTTTTTTTTTCCCCCTCTATTTTTATCTGGTCTTTCATGACACTGAGAGGTTTTGAAGAGTCCAGGTCTGTTGTGTTGTAGAATGTCCTGAGTGTTTCCTTATGATTAGATTCTGGTTAAATGGCAGGAATCTCTCCTTCTCAGAACATAAATCTGGAGATACATGATGTCACTTTGTTCCAGTATTAGTGATGGTAATTTTGATCACTGGATTAAGGGGACGCAGGCAGATTTCCCCATTACAAACATGCCCTTTTCCATTTGTAATAATTAATTTGTGGAGTGATACTTTGAGAGTGGGATAGCCAGTTCCCCCAAAACTTTTCAATCATTGGTTTTAGCATCTCCTCAAAGTTTGTTGCAAAATGGCAGTTTTCTAATTCTCCTTTTGCCTCAGCATATATGTAAACTTCTAAGATAAACTTCTCCCACCAGTTTTTCTTCTTTCTTCTTTTTCCTTCCTCCCTCCTTCCTTTCCTCCTTCCATTTCATCCCTTCTTCCCTCAGGTAGTTAGTAGAATTCATTGCCTTGAGATTAGAGGATTGAGGTCCTGTTCTCTTCCTGGCTGTGAGCTGAAAGTCACTCTCTGCTCTAAGGGGCTGCTTGTAGTTTGTTTCTTGCCATGCGGCAGTCTCCAATAGCACAGCAACCTCTGTTTTCAAGCCAACAAGGGAGGAAAGTCTCTTTCCAGTAGGCTAAGATAGAGCATTGTATAGTAATGTAACATAAAACTTAATTAGAGTAGTAACCCATCACCCTTGTTATAGGGTCTAGCCTAACTAAGAGAGTGGCATTTCATCACCTTTGCCATATTCTATCGGTTAAAAGCAAGTCATTGGTCCCAGCTACTCACAAGGAGGTGGAGATTTCACACAGAATGAAGATGGGGGATTGTCCTCTAAGTACGGTGTTTTCATTTAATATCAACTTTTTTAAAAAAAAAATAGAATTTTTATGAATTTCCTTTCTAACCAAAGTGATCATTCGTATTTCCATTTACATAGTCATTTACAAAGTTTTTGTTATTAATTTCTAGTTTTATTTCATTGTGATTAGAAAAAGATTTTTATCATTTCTATTCTATGGAACTTATTGATACTTTCATTGTGGATAATATATGGCTTTTGCTATTGTTTTGTTGTTTTTAATAATCCGTGGGTGCTTGATAGGAAGACACACTACCTGACAATCTGATATCCAGACATAAAATTCATAATATTGACATAAAATCTACCTTCATTAGTATATTCTTTAGTTATTATATATTGATATTCTTGTCCATTTCACTTAGGTTGAACTGATATGATTTTTTAAGACTTTATGTTTCTAAAGCAGCTTTAGGTTCACAGCAAAATTGAAGTACAGAAATTTCCCCCACACATGCATAGTCTCCCCAATTATCAACATTGCCCCTCAGAGTGGTACCTTTGTTACAACTGATAAACCTAGGCTGACACCTCATAACCACCCAAAGTCCATAGTTTATATCATGGTTCACTGTTAGTGTTGCACATTCTGTTGATTTAGAGAAATGTGTAATGACATGTAACCATCATTATGATATCATACAGAGTATTTTCACTGCCCTAAAAAAAAATCGTCTGTGCTCTGACTATTCATTTCTCCCCTCCCACCCCAACCCCTCAAAACCACTGATATTTTTACTGTGTCCATAGTTTTGTCTTTTTCAGAATGTCATATAGTTGGAATCATATAGTATTTAAGCTTTTTAGATTGTCTTCTTTCACTTTGTAACATGCATTTAAGGTTCCTCTATGTCTTTTCATGGCTTGAAGCACATTTCTTTTTAGTGTTTAATAATATTCCATTGTCTGGATGTACCAACGTTTATTTATCTATTCACCTTCGGAAGGACATATTGGTTGCTTCCGAGTTTTGGCAATTATGGATAAACCTGCTATGAACATCGGTGTGCAGATTTTTGTATGGACATAAGTTTTCCAATTGCTTTGGGTAAATATCAAGAGCTCAGTTGCTGGATGATATGGTAATAGTATTTTTAGTGTTGTAAGAAATTGACAAACTGTCTTCCAACATGGGTGTACCATTTTGCATTACCGCCAGCAATGAATGAGTCCCTATTGCTCCACATTCTCATCAGCATTTGGTGCTGTTAGTTCACTTCCTTGAAGAACACAACTTTCTGAGTGTAAATATGTTTGAATGATATATCTACATAACCATTTGCATTTGTTTTTTTGTTAACGTTCTAAAAAATTTTTTGTGTGCTGTCTTTTATTATATATACCTTGTCTGGTACCCAAATTTAATTGTACCCTTCTAAAAATAATTAAAATTGCCCTTGTCTAATGCTTTACCACATAGTCACATTTTGTTTTGTAATCATAAATGAAAACCAAGCAAAATTGGTGGAGGGAAAAAAATAACCCTGAGGACAAACATCAATAACAAGTAGAAAATTTTCTAAATCTAGAACTTGGCAGTCTCCATAATGGGCCAACTTCTGATTTGTTCTTGGCTGCCTCAGGGCTCTTCCAAACTTTGAAGTTATCCTGTTCTCCAGCTGTTTACTACTCAGGAAGAAGCAGCTACTTTTTTCCTAAATAAAGTAAAATTACTAAATCCTAAAATTTGAAGAATTAACAGTGATTTCTCATAGTTTCATTACACAGTAATGAACTCATAGAAGTTTTAGGTAGAAATGTATGCTCTCCTTTCTTCACTGAGTGCATTTATATATTTCATATTTTTAGAGAAATAAATACATCAAAAAAGACTCTGCACTTGATACAACTGAAACACCTGAAAATGATACTACATATAAAATAATAACATTTTACACTTCAAGTACACAGGCACCAACTCCTTATATTATTCCACTGCTCTTAATGCTGCTTATTGAAAATGTCATTTAAAAATTATCCAGCTTTTTCAGCTCAATATTCTAACGTCAGTTCTTTGATGTAGCAGACACTAACTTCCTATTTGATTGGCAATGTTTTGAAAACTGAGAATTGCCAATATATTCATAAAACAAAGTGCTTAAAAATATATTTAGCCTTCATACTGCTCATAAGAAAACATGTTTGAAAAAAAGCCTGCCAAAAAAAGAAAAAGGACAATATGCAGTGGTTTATCTGGCAGCCAAGATTAATGAATGTTTCCTTACTAAGAATCACTTATGGATATCATGATGTTCTGAAGTTTGTATATTCAGACCTCAAATAAAATCTCCTCATGTTTTCTATTAGTTTAATTTTGTGGGTGACTTGATGGAAGATTTTCTTGAATTACAAGCATGTGTAGGATTTTAGGGGTGAAGAATGGGTGGATGGGGATTGTGTGTTTAGTTTGGGCTTTGGGCATAGGGTCACTATTAGTGTATTTGAAAAATCCTTTTCTGTTATTTATATAACTTTGGCTATAAAAACAAATATGTATTCTTTTATTCTCTTATTTTGTTTTTCCTCATTGGCAAGGATTCATAGCTATTTGAGGGGTTTTAAATGATAATTAAAACATCAGAAATAAGTGGTGTTGAAATGCTATGCAGCTGCTAGATGCCTTTAACTATTTATGGTTTTATTTGCATGTGTCCATGCAATTAATTTAAACATCACTGATTTATTGTATTGAATGCTTACTATGTACCAGGCACTAAGTCTTTACATATTTTAATTAATGCAATCTTTACAACACAAGGCAGGCACTATTATTAGCCTACTATATACAGGAGGAAACTGAGGCATGGAATTTAAATAAGCCATCAGACTGTACACATAGTACAGATAGGATGGAACCCATGAGGTCTTATTCCAGTCTGCCTGCCTCAGATTGTAGTGGGAGCTTATCTGATTGAACTAAAATTTACCATGATCCCTCTGGGATGAAACTCCTTAAGTTGAATCATATGAGTAGAATAACTATATAATTTATCTTCCACATTAGGATACATTTCTGAGTGAAAGGAGGTGTTAAATTAACAAGTTTTGAAATTTTTTTTACCAAAAATTTATTTTACTGTGTTGGTAAACTTATAAAATGGTTCTATTCAGGAACAATTTTTTAAAATAAAATTATTTCTATAAATTAAGAACAGCCAGAACAGAACAGAAATTCCTTGGCATCTCTACTCCTGCCCTCCAATCTCCTCTATCATTTTGGGCAGAGGTTGGCTGGGGCAAGGAGATAAAAAAAAAAAAATAGTGTGTATCCATGTACAAGGCATAATACAAAATATATTTATATAGGTACATTTTCTTATATTTAATGTTACTTAAAAAATCTTATTATAATACTATCTAATCAGTATTTTGTTGAAGTATTATAATACTATCTCATCAGTAGTTTTTCATCAGTTATAATTTTTTTCATGAAAATGCTTTTAATATTTTTCAAAGTAGTACATTATGGTCAATAAATTTTAAATTGGTAACAAAATTCATTGCCTTTTTTCCTATAAACCATGATATTTCTCACTGAAAAGAATATTCTCACTAAAGATACTAGCTATGATCAGAGAAAATTCTGCTAAATGGAGGCTAATATTAATTTGTGTGTGCTTGTGTGTGTGAGAGAGAGAACAGAATATTTTTCTTTGAGATTTTACATGACGAAATTCATTAAATTGGTTCCCTTTATGCATGATTCATTTGAAACAGTAATTGCTGTAATATTCTAGACCTTCTTAATTTTATTTCCTTCTGTACAGAATAGAAATCTATCAAATTAGAAATTAAAGCTCCATCAAAATATTCATTTCTAAGTTGAAATATTCCAAAGCACAATTATACAATTTCAAAATTAAATGTAACACACCATGTAAGCTCATAATTTGCTCAGTTGATCTCTTTCTTTTGTAATAAAAATTTTTTAAATGATCCTGTTTTCAAGTATGTCTTTTAGCAATTGCAATTTAACAAAAGCTTCAAAAGGTGAACTCTTAGCTCTCCATTTGCTGAAGGCTTTTGTTAAAATCTTCTGATTTAAAAAAAAAATGGAGGGCTTCCCTGGTGGTGCAGTGGTTAAGAATCTGCCTGCCAATGCAGGGGACACGGGATCGAGCCCTGGTCCGGGAAGATCCCACATGCCGCGGAGCAACTAAGCCCGTGTGCCACAACTACTGAGCCTGTGCTCTAGAGTCTGCATGCCACAACTACTGAGTCTGCGCTCCAGAGCCCGTGCTCTGCAACAAGCGAAGCCACCGCAATGAGAAGCCCGCGCACCGCACTGAAGAGTAGCCCCCACTGGCTGCTACTAAAGAAAGCCCACATGCAGCAACAAAGACACGATGCGGCCAAAAATAAATAAATTAAATAAATTTTTTAAAAAATGGAAACAAACTTTAGAGGATTTGCTTACAAAAAACGATGAATACCATTACAGAACACAGGTGGTTTTGCAAAATATTTCTTCTGAGCGCCCACGTTTTTAGAATTCAAATGATGATGGGCAGCAAAGAAAGTGTACACTGTCATACTGGTGTATGATAATTAACCTCAGCTTTGCCTTAAAAATTGTTATTCGGTTATTCTAATTCTGTTTATATCCACCATTTTGTAAATTTTCTCAATTACAACTTCTATTTTTTCCAACTCTATTGATATACAATTATGTAGTTTGTTGTAACTGTGTAATAATATTGTATTATTTACTGATGTATAACACTGTGTAAGTTTAAGGTGCATAACAATGTGGTTTCGTACACATATATTGTAATATGATTACCACCACAGCGTTACCTAACACTTCCATCATGTCACATAATTATCATTTCTTTTTCACAGTGAGAATATTTACAATCTACTCTCTTAGCAATGTGAAGTATATAATACAGGATTGTTAACTATATTTACAATGTTGTATTAGATCCCCAGAAGTTTTAACTGGAAGTTTATGCCCTTTGACCAATGTCTCCCCAATTCCCCCACCCCCAGGCCTGGTAACCAACATTCTACTCTCTGTTTTTATGAGTTCTTCTATCCATGGCAAGATTTCCTTCTTTCTCATGACTAAATAATAATTCATTGTATATATATATACAACACCTTCTTTATCCATTCATCTGTTGATGGTCACTTAGGCTGTTTCCATATCTTGCCTGTTGTGAGTAATGCTGCAATGAACATGGAAATGCAAATATCTCTATAAAATGGTGATTTCATTGCCTTCATATATACCCAGAAGAGTGACAGCTGGGTTATATGGTAGTTCTATTTTTTAAAATTTTGAGGAACATCCATACTGTTTTTTTATAGTGGCTGCACCAATATACATTCCCCCCAACAGTTCCCCTTTCTCCACATTCTTGCCAACATTTGTTATCACTCCTCTTTTTGATGACAGCCACCCTAACAAGTGTGAGGTGATGTCTCATTGTGGGTTTGATTTGCATTTCCCTAATGATTACTGATGTTAAGCATTTTCTCATGTACCTGTTGGCCATGTGGATATCTTCTTTGGAAAAATGTCAATTAAGTTCCTCTGCCCATTTTTTTTTAACATCTTTATTGGAGTATAATGGCTCTACAATGGTGTGTTAGTTTCTGCTTTATAACAAAATGAATCAGCTATACATATACATATATCTCCATATCTCCTCCCTCTTGCGTCTCCCTCCCGCCCTCCCTGTCCCACCCCTCTAGGTGGTCACAAAGCACCGAGCTGATCTCCCTGTGCTATGTGGCTGCTTCCCACTAGCTATCTATTTTACATTTGGTAGTGTATATATGTCAATGCTACTCTCTCACTTCGTCCCAGCTTACCCTTCCCCCTCCCTGTGTCCTCAACTCCATTCTCTACATCTGCGTCTTTATTCCTGTCCTGCCCCTAGGTTCATTAGAATCTTTTTTTTTTTTTTAGATTCCATATATACGTGTTAGCATGCGGTATTTGTTTTTCTCTTTCTGACTTACTTCACTCTGTATGACAGACTCTAGGCCCATCCACCTCACTACAAATAACTCAATTTTGTTTCTTTTTATGGCTGAGTAATATTCCATTGTACACATGTCCTCCGCCCATTTTTAAATTGGATTTTTGTTGTTACTGAGTTGTATGAGTTCTTTATACATCAGATATATAGTTTGCAAGTATTTTCATTTTGTAGGTTATCTTTTCATTTTGTTGATTGTTTCTTTTGCTATACAGAAGTTTTTTAGTTTGATGTAGTCCCACTTGTTAATTTTTGCTTCTGTTGTTCGTGCTTTTGGTTTCACATTAAAAAATCATTGCCAAAACCAATGTCAAGGACCTTTTGCCTATGTTTTCTTCTAGGAGTTTTACGGTTTCAGGTCTTATGTTTACACCTTTAATCCACTTCAAGTTAATTTTTGTAAGCCATGTAAGATGTCAACTACATTTTTCTGCATATCGTTATCCAGTTTTCCCAACACCATTTAATAAAGAAACTATCCTTTCCCCATTGACTGTTCTTGGACCCCTTACAAAATATTAGTTGACCATATAAATGGGGGTTTTTCTGGGCTCTTGATTCTTTCAATGGCCTATGTTTATATTTTTATACCAGTACCATACTGTTTTAATTACTATAGCTTTGTAGTACATAGTTTGAAATCAGATAGTGTGATGACTCCAGCTTTGGTCTTCTTTCTCAGGATTGCTTTGGCTATTTGAGGTCTTTTGCAGTTCATGCTTCAACTTCTATTTTTATTGGTAGGATATCTTAACTGTAGTGGATGCAACTATGAATTATAAGTACATCATAACCAATCCCAAGAGTATTCTTGCCTGCTTGTTTCTTAATGTAGCAGAGCACTGTTTTTTCCATGACAATGTACTCCACCCAAATGTGAATCTGTATTCTCACAGCAAAGCACATTTTATTTTCTTCAAAACTGAGCATGTTAGTTGAATCTACAGTTATGTCAGATTGTTCAACTAAACAGAATAATCTTCCAAAAGTTTACTTTGATTCCAAGAATTGGATTAAAAGTAATTAAGCCATAATTGGACTTAATCATTTTTTTCCTTGAAGTATCTGAAGATACTAATAGAAAACTAGTATCATTTATGTTTAGGAAGTTCTTCCATTACTAGAGACAACATATTAACTATTGCTGCTGATTTCATACATGCACAAAAAAACTTGGAATAAAAAATAAGTAAAATTTACACAGAAGAACTGTCACTTGCTCTACATGGGAAAAAATTAAAATGCCACACCAAATGATATATAAACCCACCTTCTTTGTCTGACCATGTTGAATAATCATCTTTGGGCATAGTGTTTTAGAAATAACTACTAACTTTTGAAGTATTTACTGATACTTTTTCAGCAGATTTAGATCTTCTGGTTTTCCTATGGCCAGTGATATTACGATAGTCCCCTGATAGATGTGAAGTGTTGGTAAATTATCTGTGTGAGTTATGTGTTCATAATCAAGCTGTGTGAAAAACAGAAATTCAGTACTCAATTTTTTTATTAAACATATTTTCTTTTTTGAGATTATTGCTTCTGAGACATTTCATGGACAAAAAAAATAGCAAACAATAGAATAACTAGATACATATAGATGACACCATAAATAAATGACATACCCACATACAGTGAGCAAACTCTCTATTCGCTATATGGAAGTACATTCAGCCTCCATCCCTCACTTATTTCACAAACCCATTACTTTCCCATGTTTCATATCTTATGGACTGACAGCTGGTACTTTTGCTTCTCTCTAATGGCACAGTTACATGGTACACCACTGAACACTTCTCCTAGGAATTAATTTGAATCTGAGCACTGTTCATTTTATCAGCAAGTACCCTACATGCTCTTCTTAAAAGAGAGGTGTTAATTACACTTACACTGCATTTGATAAAGGTTGGAAAATGAGAGATGTAATTATGATAAACTTCCAATAGTATGTTAAATATTTAACTGTTTGCTAAACAAGTCATTGCAGAAGCTGGGTAGGTAAAGTGGAAGACCATCAAACCCATCCTGGTCTATTTAAGGCAGTTTTAATAATAATACTGATTAAAATTTTTAAAACTCCTGCTAAACTAATAGAACATTGTGATGAAATACATAAACTAGGTCTAACCAAGTCAAAATAGGATTATGGTCACCTTAATACTATATATATAAATATATAGATAGATAGATAGATATAATGGATTCACAGCACACTCATTGATTCCCAGAGCAGAGAGCTGTGGGGAGGGCAATTCATGCTAGAGGAGAAGGTTGGCCACGAGAGACACCCTGACAGACTTGTCTAGGAAAAAGGTACTCTCAGAGTTCAGAGTAAGGTAGAGATCACAGTGGAAAATGGCCATGGAGTGGAAAAGATAGGCTCTAAATGGCCAGAAAAGCCTGGGGTGAGCATTTTCAGTTAGGAAAAAAGTTGAGTTTCACATAGTGGGGAAAGAAACTCCATGCTATGTCCGAATCATAACTTCTGTCTTCCCAGCTAGCAGGAATGAATCAAGTCTCCCTTTGTTTATATTCCACAATCTTGTGTTCAGTGACTGTCAGTGTTAAAGATAAATTTCTATTTTAACTGTGGAGATTATTTTCTTCATTGCTATGACTTTGTTCCTGTTCATAAAACTTTGTCGTTATTAACTGAATCATTATCTTCATGTAACACTGACTTGGAACATAAATAAATATCAAGGGGCAATGCCTCTCATTTCCATAGCAACAAATTAAAAGCAAATACTGGTCATTTAAGCATTTCCTTCCTCCATGCATGACCACATATTAGCACCCTATACCTCTGACTTCATCCTGAGTAGAGACAGAATCAAGAATAAATGTTTCATGTCTAGAGAACAACTGGAAAATCTGCTCGGTTGTACCAGTAAGTAGGTTTGTGAAGGAAGTGGGGCGAGGTTATAAGTTCTGTTGGACCCAAATTTGAGAGTTTAGTTTGTCAGTAGTAAGTAAATACGGGAGAATTTTGAACCTGGGAGTAACATGAGAGAATGATATTTGCAGAAAATTCACCTAGTAGTACTTTGTAGTATGCAATTAGAAAGATGAGAAAGGGAAGTCTGGGAAGTTACATGGTTCTCTGGATACCAAGATGAGGCAGAAAGTAGGCAAGTTAGTTCAGTAAATGATTTAACAAATACACTGGACCCCCACCCCCCAATATTTATTTCCCCTTTTTTTTAAAAAGATCTTTACTGGAGTATAATTGCTTCAAAATACTGTGTTACTTTCTGTTGCACAACAAAGTGAATCAGCCATATGCATACACATGTCCCCATATCCCCTCCGTCTTGAGCCTCCCTCCCATCCTTCCTATCCCACCCCTATAGGTCATCACAAAGCACCATGCCGAACTCCCTATGCTATGCTGCTGCTTCCCTCCAGCCAACTATTTTACATTCAATAGTGTATATATGGCGATGCTACTCTCACTTTGGCCCAGCTTCACCCTCCCATCCCACATCCTCAAGCCCATTTTCTATGTCTACTTCTTAATTCCTGCCCTGCAACTAGGTTCATCAGTACCATTTTTTTTTATATTCCATATACATGCGTTAGCATATGGTATTTGTTCTTTTCTTTCTAACTTACTTCACTCTGTATGACAGACTCTAGGTCCATCCACCTCACTACAAATAGCTCAGTTTCGTTTCTTTTTATGGCTGAGTAATATTCCATTGTATATATGTGCCACATCTTCTTTATCCATTCATCTGTTGGTGGATATTTAGGTTGCTTCCATATCCTGGCTATTTAAAATAGTGCTGCAATGAACATTGTGGTACATGTCTCTTTTTGAATTATGGTTTTCTCAGGGTATATGTCCAGTAGTGGAATTGCTGGGTCATATGGTAATTCTATTTTTAGCTTTTTAGGGAACCTCCATAGTGGTTGTATAAATTTACATTCCCACCAACAGTGCAGGGGGGTCCTCTTTTTACCACACCCTTTCCAGCATTTACTGTTTCTAGATTTTTTTCCTAGTTATTTAGTGATAAATTTTTTGTTTTTAACATCTTTATTGGAGTATGATTGCTTTACAATGGTGTGTTAGTTTCTGTTTTATAACAAAGTGAATCAGCTATACATATACATATATCCTCATATCCCTTCCCTCTTGCATCTCCCTCCCTCCCACCCTCCCTATCCCACCCCTCTAGGTGGTCACAAAGCACCAAGCTGATCTCCCTGTGCTATGCGGCTGCTTCCCACTAGCTATCGGTTTTACACTTGGTAGTATATATATGTCCATGCCACTCTTTCACTTTGTCACAGCTTACCCTTCCCCCTCCCCGTGTCCTCAAGTCCATCTCTAGTAGGTCTACGTCTTTATTCCTGTCCTGCCCCTAGGTTCTTCATGACCATATTTTTTTGATTCCATATATATGTGTTAGCATACAGTATTTGTTTTTCTATTTCTGACTTATTTCACTCTGTATGACAGACTCTAGGTCCATCCACCTCACTATAAATAACTCAATTTCATTTCTTTTTATGGCTGAGTAATATTCCATTGTATATATGTGCCACATCTTCTTTATCCATTCATCTGTCAATGGACACTTAGGTTGCTTCCATGTCCTGGCTATTGTAAATAGTGCTGCAGTGAACATTGTGGTACATGACTCTTTTACAATTATTCTTTTCTCAGGGTATATGCCCAGTAGTGGGATTTCTGGGTTGTATGGTAGTTCTATTTTTAGTGTTTTAAGGAAGCTCCCTACTTTTCTCCATAGTGGCTGTGTAGTTTTGATTTGCATTTCTCTAATAATTAGTGATGTTAAGCACCTTTTCATGTGCCTCTTGGTCATCTGTATGTCCTCCTTGGTGAAATATCTATTTAAGTCTTCCACCCATTTTTTATCTGGATAGTTTGTGTTTTTGATTTTGAGCTCCATGAGCTGTTTGTATATTCTGAAGATTAATCCTTTGTCTGTTGTTTCATTTGCAAATATTATCTATCATTCTGAGGGTTGTCTTTTTGTCTTGTTTATGGTTGCTTTTGCTGTGCAAAAGCTTTTAAGTTTCATTAAGTCCCATTTGTTTATTTTTGTTTTTATTTCCATTACTCTTGGAGGTGGGTCAAAAAAGACCTTGTTGTGGTTTAGGTCAAAGAGTGTTTTTCCTATGTTTTCCACTAAGAGCCTTATAGTGTCTGGTCTTACATCTAAGTCTTTAATCCATTTGGAGTTTATTTTTGTGTATGGTATTAGGTAGTATTCTAATTTCATTCTTTTACATGTAGCTGTCCAGTTTTCCAAGCACCACTTATTGAAGAGGATGTCTTTTCTCCATTGTATGTTATTGTCTCCTTTATTGTAAATTAGGTGCCCATATGTGCATGGGTTTATCTCTAGGCATTCTATCTTGTACCATTGATCGATATTTCTGTTTTTGTGCCAGTACCATACTGGCTTGATTACTATAGCTTTGTGGTAGAGTTTGAAGTTGGGGAGCCTGATTCCTCCAGCTCCGTTTTTCTTTCTCAAGATTGCTTTGGCTATTTGGATTCTTTTGTGTTTCCATACAAATCATAAAATTTTTTGTTCTAATTCTCTGAAGAATGCCATTGGTAGTTTGATGGGATTGCACTGAATCTCTAGGTTGCTTTGGGTATGATAGTCATTTTCACAATATTAATTCTTCCATTCCAAGAACATGATATATTTCTCCATCTGTTTATGTCATCTTTGATTTCTTTCATCAGTGTTTTATAGTTTACTGAGTACAAGTCTTTTGCCTCCTTAGGCAGGTTTATTCCTAGGTATTTTATTCTTTTTGTTTCAATGGTAAATGGGAGTGTTTCCTTAATTTCTCTTTCTGATTTTTCGTTGTTGGTGTATAGGAATGCCAGATATTTCTGTGCACTAATTTTGTATCCTGCAACCTCACAAAATTCATTGATTACTTCTAGTAGTTTTCTGGTAGCATCTTTAGGATTTTCTATGTATAGTATCATGTCATCAGCAAAGAGTGACAGTTTTACTTCTTCTTTTCCAATTTATATTCCTTTTATTTCTTTTTCTTCTCTGATTGTTGTGCCTAGGACTTCTAAAACTATGTTGAATAAGAGTGGTGAGAGTGGACATCCTTGTCTTGTTCCTGATCTTAGTGGAAATGCCTTCAGTTTTTCACCATTGAGTATGATCCTTGCTGTGGGTATCTCATATATGGTCTTCATTATGTTGAGGTAGGTTCTCTCTATGCCCATTTCCTGGAAAGGTTTTTTTTTTATCATAAATGGGTGTTGAATTTTGTCAAAAGTTTTTTCTGCATCTATTGAGATGATCATATGGTTTTTATTCCTCAATTTGTTAATGTGGTGTATCATATTGATTGATTTGCATATATTGAAGAATCCTTGCATCCCTGGGATAAATCCCACTATATCATGGTGTATGATCCTTTTATTGTGTTGTTGGATTCTGTTTGCTAGTCTTTTGTTCAGGGTTTTTGCATCTATGTTCATCAGTGATATTGGTCTATAATTTTCTTTTTTTGTGATATCTTCTTCTGGTTTTGGTGATGGTGGCTTTGTAGAATGAATTTGGGAGTGTTTCTCCCTCTGCAATTTTTTGGAAGAGTTTGAGAAGGATTGGTGTTATCTCTTCTGTAAATGTTTGATAGACTTCGCCTGTGAAGCCATCTCATCCTGGACCTTTGTTTGTTGGAAGATTTGTAATTACAGTTTCAATTTCATTACTTGTGATAAGTCTGTTTATATTTTCTAATTCTTCCTGGTTCAGTGTTGGAAAATTGTACCTTTCCAAGAATTTGTCCATTTCTTCATGGTTGTCCATTTTATTGGCGTATAGTTATTTGTAGTAGTCTCTTATAATCCTTTGTACTTCTGCAGTGTCATTTGTGACTTCTCCTTTTTCATTTCTAATTTTATTGATTTGCGTCTTCTCCCTTTTTCTCTTGATGAGTCTGGCTAAGGGTTTATCAATTTTATGTTCTCAAACAACCAGCTTTTAGTGTTATTGATCTTTGCTATTGTTTTCTTGGTTTCTATTGCATTTATCTCTGCTCTGATCTTTATGATTTCTTTCTTTGTACTGACTTCTGGTTTTCTTTGTTCTTCTTTCTCTAGTTGTTTTAAATATAGGGTTAGATTGTTTACTGGAGATTTTTCCTGTTTCTTGAGGTGAGATTGTATTGCTATAAACTTCCCTCTTAGAACTGCTTTTGCTGCATCCCATATGTTTTGGGTCGTCGTGTTTTCATTGTCATTTGTTTCTATGTATTTTTAAATTTCATCTTGGATTTCTTCAGTGATCTCTTGGTTATTTAGTAGTGCACTATTTAGCCTCCATGTGTCTGTGTTTTTTACAGTTTTTTTTCCCTGTAATTGATTTCCAATACCATAGCGTTGTGGTCAGAAAAGATGCTTGATATGATTTCAATGTTCTTAAATTTTCTGAGGCTTGATTTATGACCCAAGATGTGATCTATCCTGGAGAATGTTCCATGTGCATTTGAGAAGAAATTGTATTCTGCCACTTTTGGGTGGAATGTTCTATAAATATCAATTAGATCTATCTGGTCTATAGTGTCATTTAAAGCTTGTGTTTCCTAATTTATTTTCTGTTTGGATGATCTGTCAATTGGTGTAAGTGGGGTGTTAAAGTCCCCTACTATTATTTTGTTACTGTTGATTTCTCCTTTCATGGTTGTTAGCATTTGCCTTATGTATTGAGGTGCTCCTATGTTGGGTGCATAAACATTTATAATTGTTATATCTTCTTCTTGGATTGATCCTTTGATCGTTATGTAGTGTCCCTCCTTTCTCTTGTAACAGTCTTTATTTTAAATCCTATTTTATCTGATACAAGTATTACTACTCCAGCTTTCTTTTGATATACATATGCATGGAATATCTTTTTCCATCCCTTCACTTTCAGTCTGTATATGTCCCTAGGTCTGAAGTGGGTCTCTTGTAGACAGCATATATATATGGGTCTTGTTTTTGTATCCATTCAGCCAGTCTGTGTCTTTTGGTTGGGGCATTTAATCCATCAAGGTTATTATTGATATGTATGTTCCTATTACCATTTTCTTAATTGTTTTGGGGTTTCTTTTGTGGGTCATTTTCTTAGAGAAGTTTCTTTAGCATTTGTTGTAAAGCTGGTCTGGTGGTGCTGAATTCTCATAGCTTTTGCTTGTCTGAAAAGCTTTTGACTTCTTCGTCGAATCTGAATGAGATCCTTGCTGGGTAATCTTGGTTATAGGTTTCTCTCTTTCATCACTTTAAGTATATCCTGCCACTCCCTTCTGGCCTGCAGAGTTTCCACTGAAAAATCAGCTGATAACCTTATGGGGATTCCTTTGTATGTAACTTCTTGTTTTTCCCTTGCTGATTTTAATATTTTTCTTTGAATTTAATTTTTCTTAGTTTGATTAATATGTGTCCTGGTGTGTTTTTCCTAGCATTTACCCTGTATGGGATTCTCTGTGCTTCCTGGACTTGCGTGACTATTTCCTTTCAAATGTTAGGGAAGTTTTCAACTATAATCTCTTCAAGTATTTTCTCAGACCCTTTCTTTTTCTCTTCTTCTTCTGGGACCCCTATAATTCAAATGTTGGTATGCTTAGTGTTGTCCCAGAGGTCTCTGAGATTGTCTTCAATTCTTTTCATTCTTTTTTCTGTATTCTTCCCCTCAGCAGTTATTTACAGCATTTTGTCTTCCAGCTCACTTATTCGTTCTTCTGTCCCAATTATTCTGTTATTGATTCCTTCTAGTGTATTTTTCGTTTTAGTTATTGTGTTGTTCATCTCTGTTTGTTTGTTCTTTATTTCTTCTAGATCTTTGTTAAACATTTCTTGTATTTTCTCAATCCGTGCCTCCATTCTATTTCCAAGATTCTGGATCATCTTTACTCTGAATTCTTTTTCAGGTAGATTGCCTATTTCCTCTTCATTTATTTGGTCTTGTAGATTTTTACCTTGCTCCTTCATCTGTGTCATATTTTTTGCCATCTCATTTTTTTTTTTTTTTTATGAGTGGGTTTGTGTTCCTCTCTTACTGTTTTTTTGGCCTGAGGCTTCCAACACTGGGGTTTGTAGGCTATTGGGTAGAGCTGGGTATTGATGCTGAGATGAGAAACTCTGTGAGGTCTCACTCCAAAGAATATTCCCTGGGGTCTGAGTTTCTGTCAGTCCAGTGGTTCAGACTCGGAGCTCCCACCACAGGAGCTTCAGCCCAACCCTGGGCTTGTGAACCAAGATCCCGCAAGCCACCTGGGGTGGCAAAAACAAACAAACAAACAAACAAAACCCACAACAGTAACAAAGTAAAAAATAAAATTAGACTAGGAAACTAAGAGATATGTTAGGAAGAATATAAAAATAAAAATATAAATGGATCAACAACCGGAAGGAACATCAGTACAATAATAGTAAAAAAGAGGAGCAAAAAGAAAAAAACAAAAAAAGGGGAGGGAAGGCCTTGGCTGTGGAAGGCGGGTCCGAAGCAAGGGTGAGGTTTGGGCAGTGGGCGGAGCCAATGCTCAGGACCCACTGGGCTGGAAAAGGCCCTGGGGGCTCTTGGGGGTGAGGCTTAGGCTCAAGGAACAGAAGGGGCCCAGGCGTGCCCCCCACCCCTGGTCTCAGAAGGCAGGAGACCTCACCTGGGAGCCCATCAGGCTTCCTGTGCTCGAGTGGGCAGGGCAAACGCTCTCCTCTCCTCTCCTGCTCCTCCCGGAGGGCCCCTCCCACCTGCCTCTCCTGACCTCCCCGGCCTCCCTCCTATGCCCCCAAGGACCCACTAGGCCTGGAAGGGGGTTTGGAGGGCAGTGGATTGGCCTGGGAGCTCAGCAGGCTCCCTGGGCCCCCCAGTGGGCAGGCAATTGCCCTCCAACTCCTTTCCCACTCCTCCTGGAGGGCCCCTCCTGCCTGCCTCTCCTGATCTCCCTGGTTTCAGGGGTGCTGATCCTGTCTGGCCTCCACCTCTCCTCCCCCCTCAGTCCCCCTATGTCCTACCGGTTCACTTGGGGGCTCCTCCCATCTCCTTGGGCATCAGAGTCCCTCACCAGTGGCCAGCAGGTGCCCTAGTTGTGGTGAGATGCTAACTCTGCATCTTCCCACACCACCATCTTGACTCTGCCTCTATTTCCCATGTTTGAAAAAGTTATCCAAACTCTAGACTGGAGGGGGAATTTACATTTTAAAAAATCTATGACTTGTTAAAACTTAAGGTATATTTATTATCAAGAATATAATAATCAAACTTTAATGTAAACTTCTCTTCTTAGAAATAGCAGCTTTGTCTGTTATTTAATTGAGAAATAAACAGCTTTAGTCTTGGTCTCATTAGGAATTGCAGTGTTAAGAAGCTTTTTGTGTTTCTGCACATCACACACTTCTAGGGATAGAGGAAGCACTCCAAACTATCTTCTTATGTCCAAAGAGAATGGAGCTTTAAATGTCCTGGGCAGCATTTTATTTGCCCGTGGAAAAGTTCTTTCTCTCCTCATCCAACTCCTCTTCTCCCCCTTCTCCCCTCCTCCTCTCCCCATCCCCTTTTCCTCTTTATCCTCTTCCTCTCCTTCCTTCTCCTTCTTCTTCTTCCCTAGCTTTTAAGAAATATTTGCACCTGTGTTTGGTACAGTGGCAACACACCAATGCATATTTAAGAATTCTCAACACAGCTGCTGGAGAGATCCTATAGGATGTAAGTCAGATCCCATCACTCCTCTGCCTGAAACCCTTAGTGGCTCCTTCTCACTCTGAGGAAGGCCATGGTTTCTGAAATGCCTTAAAGGAATGTTCTTCCCTAGAAATTCCTATGACTCACTCCCTCACTTCTTTCAGGCCTTTCCTTAAATGCTGCCTTCTCAGTAAAATCCACCCTGACCATCCTATTTTGAAATGCACCCCTGCCAATGAAATGGTCCCTCCTGTCCTTTCTTGTTGTAATTTCTCCCTAACCCTTGTCACAATTTAACTTGCTATATGCATATATCAATTATGTCATTTATTGTTCTTCTCTCTGAAGTAGAATGCAATTTATGTAAGTATGCAATAAATATTTATTCAATTAATTAGTACATCCATACTCACCCAATAAAATAATTAAGCTAGTACAAACACTATTTTTCATACATTTTCATATTTTTATACTATTACACAGAGTACACATATTCTCAGATCATGTTTTGTACACACACATGTACAATCACAAACATACATAATGTAAAAACTCTGGGCCATTTAAGAGAGATGCCAATTTTGCCTTTTGCATTGTGCTTCTTATGTGCTGACTAGAATTTAACCTCATATTAAATTGGTCTCCACTATGGTATGTCCTAATACCTAACAATCTTTAATGGATTTCAACAACTTAAATGTTGATGTAAATAGTATATAGTGTATGGCACCCAATATGGCACCTTTTGATGTAAATAGTACATAGCCTATGGCACCCAATATGCACTAAGAATCAATAGTACTCATAATAGTGTTAAGTATCAAAAGTAGTAGTTGTTAGAGGAATATTGTATCAAAATTATATGTATATATGTATATGTATTATGAATTTATATGTGTGTATGAAATTAGATCAAATTTAATAAAAACTATTTATGCACAGGCTATACAAAATTGATATTTTTTTCATTTCCTGTTTTTCTTTGAGTGTAACTAAAGTTAATTCTTGAATTTTTAATAAGAGACTATAATGACAGGATCTATAATTCCCTTTCTTCTCTTTTACATGAACCTTATCAGGTCTCATGGTTTCAATTATCACCTATATTTGTATAATTCCCAGTCTGTTTCTTTCATCTTGACCGCTGTCATGAACTCCAGTATCACATTTCTAATTGACTATAGGGCATTTCAACTTGGGAGTCAGTGGATCCCTGCAAACTCACCAGAATCTATTGTTACCCACCACCTATCTGCTCCTCCTCCATTTATTCAAAAAAAAAAAAAAGCTGCATCCTGATTTGCCTTCCATGTATTCTAGGGCTGGCAATCTGCTTTATAAGCATTCTAAATCTTCTGCTAATTTTTCCTGAGTATTTATTTTCTTAATTATTCCCCTCATTTCCATTTGTACATATCCTTACCTTCCATGCCAGGTTATGATCATTTTTAACTATTCCACCTTTTCCTCTTCTCTTCCCTCTCTTAACTATCTCCCAAAATTTTAGATAGATTTTTTTTCAAGAAGTATATGACTTTAATCATGTTATTTTGGTGAATTTTCAAAAAAAAATATTCTTGGAAAAAATTCTAACCCTATAGTAAAATTTTTTAAATTTCCAAATTTATCACATTCTGCTATTAAACACAAACTCTTGCTCTGATCCACAAGTTATTCATACTCTTTCCTGATCATATCCTTCCATTTCCCATTTTGTATTGTTTCATTTATAATTGCCCCATTCCTACCCACTTCCAGGCTGTGCTGGAATTCCACCGTGAAATCTTCCTGACCAACATAGCCCATGATAACTTTACCCTCTCGGGATATCTGGGTCTAGTTCTGACTCTGTCATTAGTTATGTGGCCTTTAACATGTCATCCTGCATATCTTACATTTGCTTCTGCAAAAAGAGAGAGTTGGGTTATATAATCTCATATTTTTGATCACTTAAAATTAGACAAATTTACAACATGTTTTACTACATAATTCATTTGCACTTGACTATTCACTGGTTCTAGCTGCTATTTAACTCTTTGATGCCCCCAAACCGCAAGTTCATTAGAGGCAGAGATCATAGATATACTATGTGCAAAGTAAATGCAAAATTTTTGAAACGGTTTAGAATTAGTAAAATCTCAGATATATCAGCTGCCATATTTGATAAGCCTCAATAACAGTTGATCACTAATTAACCTACTGATTCCAGGATACTGAATCTGCTGAGAGCCATATGTCTGAAGCTCTCCAAAGAATTATGATTTCTGAGATCCAGATACTCAGGAAACACTTTCCTGAATCACAGGGAAAGTTTAGCCAACATAAAAAGGAAAGATATGGGAAATGAAGTGGTCACCTTTTCTCTTATAACTTGCTTTCCTAGCATGACTTAAACCTACACATCCATCAGTTAGATCCCTCTCTCCCTTTTGTCAATTTCTTCTTCCCCACCATTCCCACCTTTATCCATTCCAATTACTTCCATGTACAACTGCTTCTTTGAAGTAGAGTAAATATGAACTATATGTATTCTAACACTAGCAAGTACTCTGACAAATATGTTTCTCCTACATAATGACAGAATAGATGCTTATGAGCACAGCTGAATTATCTTAGCTTTGGGAAATCCATTCACTTAAACACCCTGTTGCTGAGCACATATTATATACAAGGCAAGATGGTAGCAGCAAAAATATGGTGATGATCCAACCTTGTCCTCAAGGTCTGCATCTGGTTGGAGAGTCATTAGATTTACAGCTCTGTGGTTAGTAGAGCTATACCATGCATTAGATCTATGTCAGCAAAGGACAAAATACCATGACGTTTCAAAAGAGATCATGATTATAAATAAACAGGGAAAATCAAGAAAGCCTCTGTGAAAGACTGGTGGAATTTTAATGGGGTCAAGAGATGGAAAGGATGTTAGAGGTGGGAGTAAGTGAGTAAAGACGTGGAGGAGAAGCCCAGAGCAAAGACAAGAAAAGGCTGACATGGACGCATACTGTACAACGCCTTCAATCTAGAACAGGTTTGAAATGCAGTAGAATTCACACAGGTATTTTTAGCAAGCATCACATCATCAGTCCAAAGTTCTCTTCAAACTTTTGATACAATCCACTTTCTGGATTCTAAATCACATTATAATTGGCGTTTGCATCACTGTCTCATAGACTGTCTGCTGCGCTTTGTACTGTCACTCTGCCCTGAACTCGAAATCACTTATTCTTGCTAGTGAAAGCTACATGTTCAGTTTGGTTGTAATTTTCGCCAAATGTAAAGAAAATTGTTTAGATCAGAAGCCAATGCTGTTTTGTGGGTTTTCTTTTTAAATTTTAAATAATTTTCCATTAAAAAAGCACACAGAGTGGTGAGAACACAGAGTAAGATGAAAAGGTTTTTTTTCACCACCATTTAATTGCTATTGTTTTATCTCTATTTGCCCTTCCTTTGCATTACATGCTGTGTGTGTGTGGCGGGGGGAGATTTAGAGTTAATATACATTAAAGAACAATAAGAGCCTCAGAGATAGGGAAAAATGGTAAATCTAGGGTTCAAGAAACACTAAATTACATGATGAAATTTTCTTTGCAATCTCAGTTCTTTAAAAGGGGGTGAAGAGAAGGAAAAGTGACTAATATGTTCTTAGTGCATTTATATAGCTTCATCTTAATTTTTGGAAAGTCTCATGAAGATTGTAAAGCAGTTTCATTGACATCATGGAAAGCTGCCTCCTAAAACTTTTTTCTTATTCTTTCCACATCGCCTCTAAAATATATGATGAAAAGGTCTTCCTCCTTTTAGAAAATTTTATTCACAGAGTGCTCTCTGGACAGACATGGAAAAAGAAAAATGAGAAAGTACCCCAGAGAGCTTGGTGCCTTATTTTTGAGAGTTAATTACACAGCTTTTTAAAAAGTAAACTGCTATTCTGCTATTTAGCAATCCTTTACTCTTCTCTGTACCTGATTCATCATTGATCAGGTGGAATGAAAATGCTTCTGCGTTTTGAAAGACATGGAAATTTTCCCGTTTCAATACTTATATAAGGAAATAATTATATTAATTATCCTTAAAACATAGTGATAATGAAAATAATCTCCCTACCAACAATTCAGGAAGTCTCAAATGAGAATTAGATAGCACATATTTCAAGTTTAAACAATGAAATGGACTCTTAACCTTTCTGATTTCATCTAAGGAACCTGCTTCCCATTATGTTCTTAATTTGATCCCATTTCTTATGACATTTTTGGACTTCAAGTATGGTTTCACAGTTTGGATGAGCTGCTAAACTTGGCACTGAATAAGTTACAAAAACAAAGAGGAAAAAAACCTCACTTTTTCTTCCTAGGATCAAGGGAGTTTGAAAGACTATGGATGTATTACTCTAATACATGTGTGTAAATTTGTGAAAGAAAATATTTAACGTTTATTTGTGTTCTTGTTTCTATGGTAATGAATGGAGGTACCTTATCTTATTTATTTGCTTTGTTAATGTTGCCAAAAAATACTGCCTCAATTGATAATAGTCAATATATTAAAATGGGAGTGTAAACATAATAACAAAGAAAAGGTTTTACACTGAGTGATGTCTATCTATCAAGTTGGCAAATACTCAGGTAATATTCTATTTTAGGAAAGGTACATTTTTCCTTTTGATCCAAGAGGATAGAAGTCTTATCAGCCATTATATAGAACTTTCCTCCTATTTAAGCTATAAGATTTCCTCTACTATGTCCAATTTAATCATGTACAGATAGATCAAATGCCCAAATGATGTATATTGGAAGTCAAAAACATCATTGCAAATGTATGCGAAAATTACAGAATCACAGGATTGTTCTCTATATGGAATCCTTGTGATAGGTATAGATCTATTCCATAAGCTCAAACATAGCATTTACCTGAAAAAAGCTGTTTTCCAATGAGAAGACAAATATTAATTTTTTTCTTTGACAACTTAAATACATAAAACTTTAGGGGAATGTATTAAAAGTAGTAAATATACTTATGATAAAGTAGAACTTTGGGGGTTGTATTTATATAATAAAATATGTATAATAATTAATTTACTTAATTAACTATGTATA
Organism: Mesoplodon densirostris; assembly: GCF_025265405.1. NCBI lineage: Eukaryota > Metazoa > Chordata > Mammalia > Artiodactyla > Ziphiidae > Mesoplodon > Mesoplodon densirostris. Next base: position 86,210,291 of record NC_082661.1, on the reverse strand, counting down.
TGCATTATATAAAACTATAAAATACATATTAATTATCTAAATTAATTTAGTAAATGAACATATTAATTTAATAAAATTGCTCCCCCCCCCAAACTTCTGCTCCATTGTACATTTTGGGGATCTGGCTAAGGACAAGTTTGGATGGTATACTTGGGCTCTGTCGAATATACTTCTGTGGTTCACAGTCACTTCTATGTGGAGTTATTTTTAGCAAGGATTCACAAGCTAAGATTCCAGCCTGTCTGACTCAGGGTGTTAATAATCTTATTTCTGTACTTTATTACCTTTCATACATTTGGTGATCCATTCACAGGCCTTTGACTCCTTAACCCGAAGGCAGGTTTTCTCTCCTAAGGCACTTGTCAACAATAGACACTTTTCTCACCTCCATCTTGACTCCACACACTTTATTCAGCCTGTTGCTCACTGTTGCACTAGCTGAACACTACACTGTGCAAATCCAACTCCCTACATTTGCCAGAGAACATCTTTGCTCTTTCTTCCTTAGCTTTAAACGACCTTGCCTAATCACATCTATACTGGTGCTGGTAATTGCTGCATAAAATACTGATATAGACAAAGATAATATAAAAATCAGAAAAACAGTTTAAAAGAATAATCTAGTCAAAGAGTTTTTTTTAAAAAAATAGTTACTACATATGAAAACTTCAAATATTCTGAACTCTTACATCTCTTATATGAAAGAACTTTGAAGGAAGTTATTCCCAGTTAGGACAAAAATCCTAAATATTTACCTATCATTAACAAAAAAGTTATGATGGTATAAGAAACTTTTCCAAGCTATCAATAATTTAAAAATTCATGAATCATGCTATAGAATAAATGAGCTTTTTAATAATCTCTCTATAGAAAATGACATTGCAAGATCATTGTCATGTGAAGAGATGATCAAAGACATATGAAGACAAAAGAAAAAGAGAAAATATATAGAACTGCTAGGCAATTAATACAAATTTTATGTTAGTTTTCTGAATTTGTCAGCTTTGAAGAATGGGCAGTTTGTAGGGAGGTCTTTTACATTCTAAACAAAAATTTACTTCTGTACCTAAGTTTACATTAAAAATTTTATGTCATTTTTCAATTAAAGAGAGTTCTCAAAATTGAATAAGATTTAGACTTTACAAACTTTAGATCCGTCCTTGGATAGGTGCTATTTTATCTACACTGCAGACAGGAAGAGAGTAGTACAGACGAATACCACTTAAGTGACTTTCCCAAGGTTATACAGCTAGAAAGAGGCTAAGCAGTGATATATTGAACCTAGTGAGTATGATTCTACATCTTGTACTGGTAACCAGCAGCCTGAGGCTTGCCAACTTTGACTGCACATTTGAATCTCTAGGGAAGCTTAAAACTACCAATTCCTGGGCCTGACCCCTGACCAATGAAATCACAATCTCTTGGGATCTGAAATTTAGCATTTTTTTAAGGCTCCCCAGGTCATTCTAAGTATGAGAATCACTGCACTATCCTATATCTTACCAATAAAAAGTGTTGGCTTTTGTGATGGAATGTTTGCAGTTTTTAAGGCACTCACGCTATATGAGTAATCTGATAGCAGGAAGCTGTGCCAACAAATTGTTCAAGGTATTTGTAATATCTTCCCTGGTTCATGTCCCTATTTCCCTCTAATCCTCACGGATGGCATCACTTCATCTCCATATACAAGCTCAGCTCCATCCAGGTTAGGAGACCAACCTTGCTCTTAGAAGCTTAAAGAAGCAGAAACCTGTACTGTCAGCCATGTGGCATGCCTTATCCATAGCCAACAGCTTTTCACTCTCTGCCCTAGTGGTCTGTAATCATATTTAGTGATTATTTAGCCTCATGTGTAGTTCAAATTGACCAAATGACCAAAGCTGTTGCTTAATATTTAATTTTTAAATCTAACTTTAATATTCATAAAATTATTTTATACACCATCTTTATGACATTTTTATTTCCTGGACTCTATGAACAAACACACAAATATTGTATAACTCACAAAAAGATATAATTTATCTTTAGTGTATGTATTGGTTTTGGTGTATTATCTTGAAAATCAAAGATTTGAGTTCATTGTAGATGGGACTGAAGATTGGTCTTTTAAATATGTGTCAAAAAGCTAGTGAAAATGTTGGGAAATGATTAGGAAGAAATGTATTATTAACTAAAAAAATGTATTTCTTTTGTTTATAGGTTTAAAGCCTTGCTCCTTACTAGGTAAGTTTCTCCATCTCTACTCTGCCACAGCCAGCACTATGCTAGAGATCATTTTTGCTGTGAACGTGTAGATGTTATTTTATATGATTTATAATACCATATACAAAAGAAGAGTAGAAAAATAGGAAAAAACTTATTGGGACTTCAAATATTTTTCTTCTTGTAAGTATTTAAAAACATAAACGGACAATCTTTTTTGTATCCTTAGCAAGGGCACAGTGCTGTGCCTACATCAGGATCTCAGGAGATGTAGCTGAACCTGTCACAGTAGCTCATGATCCTTTCCTGTCATTTGTCCCAGGCAGAGGAACCTCTTGCTTCATGTCAGGAGCACACATGGCATCACTGGAGACATTCACAGTTATTCCAGAGTGGGAATTGATATTTGCCAGAGTGTCATTTTCCTGCTGAGCTAATGTCTATTTACTTCCCTTTGCTTCTGTATTTGGGTTTGATCTCGATTTGACACATTTTCTTCATATTTCACATGTACTCGATGCTAGGTCATTAATCTTAAAAACCATGTAGTATTGGAAATTCCTACCAATTTCAATATAGGGTTACCACTAATGTGCTTTAGTGCTGAGGGTGACATAAGTAAAGAGGTGGAGAAAACCCAGGAATATTACACTGATTCAGCTCCTCCTATTGAAAGGAAACAATAGGAGTAGGGATAAAACATTTACTTGTGACACCAGACATATGACAAGTACTCAATTATTTTATTGATTATGAGTTATATTATAGCCAACCTGGTTGGTAACCAACTGACTTAATGTCACAGGGAAAAAAGGAGATGGCAAGTAAGATATTCAAGCCAAGATACTTAATTAGTTCTAATAAAACTCTAAGGAGTATTACAAAAAGTTATGACTGTGAAAAAATCGTCCTTTGATCCTGTTAATTTTGAGTAATTCATTTGGGCAACAGGCTGATGTTGGTTGCATGACATTTATTAGCATCACTTTAATGAAGTCAGGGGAAAATCTCTAACTTTTGTTTACTTTTTTCTTCTGAATATTGTAATATAACTTTAATTAAAAATAACATTAAATTATTAATTTAGTTTTTATTGTTTCTAGACTCTCAGAAAAACAGGTCAAGACAGGGACTCTGGAGAAGTGGGCTGGCTCTCAGGACAGAGCAGGCTAGAGGGGTGGTCACCAATCAGGAGATGTAAAGTGATTCAAAAGGAAAAAACACGAAGATTAAAAGCCAACGTACAGTCTAACCAGGCTCTTTGCAAAATGGCTAGAAAGAGGGGCAGGATTCAGGTTGAAGAAAGCATGGCAATGAGCCAGAGGAAGGGTATCAGAACAAAGGAAAGGAGACAGGGCATGGGCAGGTGCCCTGGGCCCCTCCATCTAGCTGTACCAGGGGCCTGCCTGTTCAGCCATGAGATTGAACACTGCACCCAAAGGGGCCCAGTAAGCTTGAATTCATTTCCGTGGAATAGATATTTCTTGTTATAGCCTTTCATAGGTTAGAAAACCGCAATTAGGGGAGGTGCACTATTCATGAGATAACACAACTAGTGAATGGGAGTTGCAGTATTCTAATTTAAGGCTTCAGGTTCTTTACTGAGGATTTGCTGTGATTTGTCGATATCTATTGTCTCTGTGTTTGGTCTTGCTCTTCTTGTTCCTTCACAATGATCTCATAACTTATTCTAAAAACCAGGGCTGATCATATTAATCCATAATTTAAAAAGTTTACTGTTTCCCTTGATGAAGTTTAAATTTCTACACATGACCCGCCAGGTCTTTGATGATTTGTCATTTGCTACCTGTGCAGTCTCACTTCCTATGCACTTCCCATCTTGTACTCTGTGATCAAGGTCACTCTATCCTCCATCCCTAACACACACCCTGCATGTTAATAAGGTCACAAAAAATATGTGGATGTAGGGAGTATTACACTTGCGGAATGGAAGTTATGTATTTCTTAGATAACATTACTTGTTTAGATATGTGTGACTTTCTCTTATATCACAACATCTAAGCACTTTACATGTATTACCAAATCCTCACAAAATTTTATGAAGGTACATAGACCATAAATAATTACTAAAATTCATGAATAAATAAGCATAAACTCTATGTTCTTTTTTTTTAAATTTATTTATTTATTTTTGGCTGTGTTGGGTCTTGTTTCTGTGTGAGGGCTTTCTCCAGTTGCGGCGAGCAGTGGCCACTCTTCATCGCGGTGCGCAGGCCTCTCACTATCACGGCCCCTCCCATTGTGGAGCACAGGCTCCAGACACGTGGGCTCAGTAGTTGTAGCTCACGGACCCAGTCGCTCCGCGGCATGCAGGATCCTCCCAGACCAGGGCCCGAACCTGTGTTCCCTGCATTGGCAGGCAGACTCTCAACCACTGCGCCACCAGGGAAGCCCTCTTTTTTTTTTTTTTGATGTATAATATTGCCTAATTGGAAAAGGTTCATCTTCAAAACTGAAGACTTCAAGTGAGTAAATCTCTCAGTCATAAATACAATTTTATCTGGAGAATTGTACCCCAAATATGCCACTTGAACATAATTCCTTTAAGATGCTTATTTTTTAAGGTAGATCATCAGCTGCTTATATTTTCCCAGGACAAACGTGCTCTTAAGAGCCTTTCCTAATTGGGCAATTGATTAATTAGCACTTTTCTACCTTCACTAGGGAGTGAGAATTTAGAGAGTACTACTGTGCTAATAAGCTCACACTTTTCCTATTTTAAACTGTATTCAATTTTGGGAATACAAATCCCTGAGACAAGAAAAAGTCTTTTCACCCATGCAAAATGTAAAGTAGGTCATCCCACCTGTTTCTACTTGGCTAGTCCATTTGATGAGGAATGAGACATTTCCCTCTAACGTTTCTGTTTCAAATCTACAGTGTATTTGTTGAGGAATTTAGTATCATAGTAGCAAAGAACATTAAGTCATAGACAGACGAAAAAAGAGATTAGGGGCCTACGTCCCTTTTCCTTCTTTGGCAGTTCTCTTCAATAAGGATTACAAATCCATGGGCTCACATTAATAAACAATTTGTACTGGACCAAAAGCTTACGTGCTGAATATCTGCATGTTAATGAATTATTACATTGAAGAAAAACTAGTGAATATATTCTTTGTAAAATGAGTCCTCTGACATTTGACCAAAAAACGCCCCCCAAAAAACAGAGTGATAGAGAATTTACCTAACAGAGCCAGTCTTCACTGAAAGAGAAGGTTTACCATGGAACGGGTCCTCTTTAACGGGTTTGTAATAAGCTGCAGGTGACAGTCTAGAGCTGTGTTGCATTATGAAGCTATTAATGGTATTAAAGACAAAAGCAAGCAATCAGAAATAGAGTTTAACAGCACTCTGAAAATGATTCTGACCGCTATGAAACATTTTCAAATCTGTAAAAGAAACAGGATTTTGTATATTTTTAAGGGGGGAAAATAGGAAATTTTCCTAAATATATATCAAATGTATGTTATAAATATAATATAAATAAATATATATTAGTATGAAATTGCACTGTAGAACCAACTTATTTATAATGCTCACTTTTAAAAAGTCAAAATAGCAACCCCTAAAATGTTCTACTAAAATAAACACCCATAAGTTACAAAGTCTGCATTTAATATATTCCTTTGTATTAAAATGTTATTCAATTTATTAACTTAAAGTGAGTTGATGTATTTAATTATTATTAAGTGACATGCATATATTTCTTAGACTTCATTTTTTTTTTCAAAAATGGTATTGGTAACAAAAAGGCTAATATTTTACTCTAATATTATCTATTATTTCTTTATCTTTACTATGTAATACTGGAAGTTGAACTCTGGAGTAAGAGAGGTCTCCCCCATAACTCTAAGACTTTAATAAATTAGCCACACAAGGAATGAAATCAGATATCCATGGAAGGCATCTTAAAAGAGTATTGTCCAGGCCCGAAGCTGGAAGAGCGGGACTAGAGATTCAAATCATGGTGTGTGTATCTGAAACAAAGATGTTATATGTGAAGATGGAATGTGTTTATTGTTGTGCACAGTGTGCAGAAAAAAGAGAAAGTCATGGACCCCAAGTGTGTCTGCTGTAATTCAGCACTTGCAAGGGGAACAGGTGATGAATCCAGAAAACTGGAGAGAATCAGGCACCATCTGAAGGTAAAACCCACAAAATAGTTGTAAACGGATGCCATCAATTGCTCATCTCACTGTTCTTGCTCTGATTCCTTGGCCAGCAAAGGACCATCAGAAGCCATTTACCTGTCCATGTTCATTTCTTACTGACACTGAAGGAGGTAACCAAGGGGAAGCTATAAAGCTGAGCACTGTGGTAGTACTCTTCAATGTTTATAGATACTCTTATAAATGTATGTGTTATAAATTTTAAAATGGGCTCTTTGGTTTATCTACCAGTCTCATCAAGACTTGGTTAGTATAAGGCAATCTTCCGAGTCTACTTAACTCTGAGTGATCAACGCACCCTGAATATCTGGGTTTGAAATGCTCAAGACACTTATATATCGTGTCACTCCATAGCTGATGTCATCCTGTAAGATCTTGCCCGAGCAGCAGTCAACTTCCAACATAATACCTTTAACTCTAATTGTAGATGGAATAATCAAAATAACAAAAATCAACTTAATCCATATCATAATGATGTGGAGAAATCTTTCTACTCCATTTTGGAAAGAAATCTAAAGTTAGGTAATCATCATCATAATAAAAATTATACTTAGAAGCAGTGATTACACCTTAACCCTCCCTGCTGGGCCCTGAACACAAAATTGTATTGATATTAACACCCCTGGCACTAGGACTTAAATCATGCTTCCTTTCTTGTTAGTTCCCAAACTAAAGGGCCATAGAGACATTAACATAAAAAACTTTATAAAATACACTGTTTCTTTCCTATAATTAATGGAAAGCACTTTTTAAATTGAAGTATAGTTGATTTACAATATTGTGTTAGTTTCAGGTGTACAGCATAGTGCTTAAGTATTTTTGCAAATTATACTCCATTATAGGTTATTACAAGATAATGAGCATAATTCCCTGTGCTGTAAAGTATACCCTGGTTGCTTATCTATTTTATATATTGTAGTTTGTATCTGTTAATCTCATACCCTAATCTGTCCCTCCCCCCTTCCGTCTCCCTTTGGTAACTACAAGTTTGTTTTCTGTATCTGTGAGTCTGTTTTTGCACATATGTTCATTATTTTTTAGACTCCACGTAAATGTGATATCATACACTATTTGTCTTTCTCTGTCAGACTAATTTCACTAAGCATAATATTCTCTAGGTCCATCCATGTTGCTGCAAATAGCATTTTATTCTTTTTTATGGCAAAGTAATATTCCATTGTGTGTGTGTGTATTATATATATATATAATACACACACACACAACACACACACATACACACCACATCTTCTTAATCCAATCATCTGCTGATGGGCATGGAAAGCACCATGAATAAATGGACATTGAACTCATTTAGTAATAGGGCAGCCTAGATCAGTGGTTCCCAAGGGGGAATTTTTTGCTTCCAGGGAACATCTGGCAATGTCAGGAGACATTTTTGGTTGTTACACCTGGGGGAGGGGTACTGCTAGCATTTAGTGAGAGGAGACTGGAGGTACTGCTAAATTATCCTACAACGTGTAGGACAGCCCCCACAAGTAGAATTATCTTGTCTAAACTGTCATTATCTCAAGGTTGAGAAACCCTAGTTTAGATAACTGAATTATTTTTAAAAGGGGGTAATTGTTTCAAGATATGGAAAGTAAATCAAAATAAACTTAAGTGCTGGAAAGATCTGGAAAGTAAATCAAAATAAACTTATACATCGGAAGTGTGCTTTTTCATGCAGTGTATAAATAGAATAAAAGAATCCCTAACGCTAAGCCTCCCTATGAAATGGCTGGAATTGATTCTGTAGAGAATTTTTTTTTTACAGTTGCTCATTTAAAATGTTTATTGTTGTTATACTTTTATTTTTCAATTAATAAAAACTTCAAAATGAAGGATTTCATGAGGCATTACTGGAATTACTAACCAGCCAGATAGCTGACAAATGCTTATTGAACGAATCTCCTTAGATGAAGTTGATGCTCCTATAAATCTTATTTCCATGTACTTTCCTCCATCAGTAGGACCAGCAAATTTCTTTGATGTTGTTCAATATTGTTGTTCAATATTGTTGTTCAATATCTTCTCCCTGCTCTATACAGCTATCCCTTTTAATTAGGCAGCAATTCCCAACCTGATCATGACACTTTTTTCTTTCTTTTGTCAGTGAGTGTTCAAGTGTTTAGCAATTAATAAGAAGGCTTGAAAAAAAAAGGCAGACCCCTCACACAGGAAGTAGTCCTTAGACAAGTCACAGCATATGAACAGTCCAACCAGATGGCAAAATGCAACAGAGCAGCCTGTGTTATCACAAGTCATGCTGAGAATACCTCTGTGCCATGTTCATGAGTTTCAAGTTATTCCTATAGAAGATCAGTGCATCCTCTGTTCAGAGAATGCTGTGGAAATACGATTATCTAGCACACCATGGTGTATGTGTATACTAACAGATCCATTTTGCCAGACTTACAGGCACCAAAGTTAGTCTGCCCCATGTTACTCATTTGTTTGTCCACTGATTCAACAAGTGGATGGAAATAGTATTTATTTATTAGGCACCTCCACAAAGTATCCCCTTTCATATATGCTTTCTTTTTAATTATCATACTGTCTTGAGAGATATTAGCATCAATGTTTTACTGTAAACTCAGGCTCAGTGATTTATAAATATCCCCATGACTTGAAAGCTAAGAGGCTATTATACTCCATTTTTTTCCACACAGACCTATTCTCTATCTTTCCTTGCTTTGTTTAAGAATCTAAATTCTACAGATTCCATCACCCACAGTCCTTTGCCCTCTGGCTTCTGGTTGGGTTTGGCCAATGGAAGGCACCAGCAGATCAATGGGTGGGAAGAGGAAATGTGCATATTTATTCCCTCTGCTCTCCCCTGATTCAAAATGGGTTCTGACCACTGCTGCAGTTCTTTACAATTCCAGGTCTTGTTGGGGGTCCCTTTTCCCTGGGCCCTGATTTCTCCCAGGGTTCTGGGAAAGCCACTCACTTTCTTACTTCTCCTGGTCTAAGGATAGTAATGGTTTCCTGATTAATAGTAATGGTTTCCTCAGAATCCTCTGGTTCCCTTGATTTTACCCACACTTCTATAAGTTGTCTAGTCATTAAACTTTTTAAGTGTGTCTTCTGTAACCATGCCAGAGTAGTAATGTTAGGATTTAAACACAGGTCTCTCTGACTTTAAAATCTGAGCTGTGTCTACTCTACCACGATTCTTTCTTGTGTTAGCCTGTAAGGATCCAAGAGTTGAAAGGGCATGGCCTTTGTTTTCAAGTTGCTCTCAGTTTGTCTGAGCAGACCCACATCAAACTACTACAAAAGATTATGGTAAATTCCATAATGAAAGAATAAGAAAATACACCAAAATATACCCTGTATCTCTGGAAGTTAAAATAAGAAATGATATACAAAAGTCGTTAAAGATTGAATATTAAATCTTTGTACGGCAATGGGTCTTAAGGGACTCCCTTACCTTATAGAAGGAAACTGAGGTTACCTAGGGAGGTCTAAGGACTAGGTAAGTCCCACAAAGTGCCTTAGTGGCCAAGCTGGGTCTAGTACACAAGTTCCTTAATTCCTAGCCAAGTGTTCATTTCTCTTTACTAAATGACCCACATAGGCTCCTAAGAGAGTACTAAAAAAAGCATCTTGGATATCATGACAGTCTACATACATTCTACATACATTAATCAAAAAAGGTAAATTCTTGATTTGAAGAATATTATAATGCAAAAATTAAGATGTAGCCTTCTGTCTTCCCCCCTCCCCCTCCCAAAACCCTACAAAATAGAGAATATGTGAGTGTGCTTAATACATGCAGAATTAATCTAGAGAGACTCCTCAAAACTGCAAACTCTTCCAGAGAAATTTTTTTCCAATTAAATCTAAATCTCAACTGTTTTTGAGACTTCTTTTCCTCATTTAAAAACAGAAGTAACTTATCTGCACGACAGCAGAAAGATGCTATCGAGTGCTCAGTGTGTCAGCATTCTGTAATCTGCTTTTGGCCAGTGGGTGGTGAAGTGGTTTATTTCAAGTTGAGGATTTATATGAAACCCCTTTGTGCTTATTTTATTCAGGATAGCTTTCCCACAATAATGCAAAGCAATTGAAGCACCAAGCAATCCACTGCTACTCCACAATTTTGTTTATTTTTATGTAGAGTAGTTCTGACATTAGTATTTAAATGTTTTTAATGTTTAAATGTTTCACTTCTTATATATTCAAAAATTCAGATAACATCGACTTGCTTATTATAGTTTTATTTAAATTAAGATCATTTGAGTCACAAGCAGTAGCGGGGGTCTACTGAAAAGAGGGGTTTGAAAAAGCCCTGTGGTCTAAATCATAATGGGGTAGCTTGGCTAGTTTTCTATCTGTTCCTTTAGTCCGTTCCTTGGGAACAGAGTGCAAAAGCAGGATGGAGGAGGTTACTATTCCATTAGTTTACTTTATTTCCATTTTAAACCTTTAAGTAAATCCAACTAAACTGAGATTTATTTTCTGGCTGCTTCTTTCACACTGAAGTAATTTGTTATTAGAATAGGATTCAGGCAATCTAGAAATCCTCCGATGCCACACATTATTTTTTTCTCTTCTTATCCTTTTCTCTAAACTAAAACGTATGTCTTTAAACAAAGTGCATAAGAGAGTTTTAAAAAGATCATTTTCCACTGATAGTTTCCAGCCACACCAGAGGCAAAAGTGCCAAACTTTGTCAGGAAAGGCTGCCCTTGTGACATTTTTTGGCAGGGATCTGAAAGGCAGGCAGTAGATAGCATATAGAAAATCTTATTCTTCTATATTTCCCTTATGATTCTAAATGGACCAAGACTTAAGACAAAAGTTCAAACAATGTCCAGTGTAATTTTGCATTCATACTCTGCAAACATATCATGACCCGTCAGCTCTCCCTGAGGGAACATATCAGTCGGTGATCAGACAATGCACTCCGATAAGATGGATGAGGCCTCGATGTGTGCCAGACCTGTGTGACATGCAGCATATAAAAAGACAACTGAAAGTGCCACTTGGCCTGAGAAGAGCACGGAGTCTAAAGGGAGAGAGAGAGACAAATGTCCTGAGAATTAGTGGCAAGAGAATAAGATGATGAGGATAGCCAAATATATTTGGTTGTATGATGTACAACACACAAAGAGCATTATGTGCATTGTCTGATTTAATATCCATGATAACTCTGCTATCAGAATTCTTCAGATAAGGATGTTGAGGTTTAAGAGAGGTTCTTTAATGTGTCCAATATGATACTGGCATGAAAGATTCCAGCAAGAATTCAAATCCAGGAAATCTTTATTATGTTCCTTAAACAAGGAGAACTTTCTCATATTACCACCATGCCATCCTCCCAATCAGGAAAAAATCGTTGATTCTAGTCTACCATCCAATCCACAGACATAGTTCAAATTTCATCAACTGTCCCAATAATGCCTCTTTTTCTGTCTGGTCCAGGATCTGTTTAAGAACACGGATTGCATTCAACTGCCATGTCATACCAGGCTCCCTCAATCTGGAAGAGTGCCTAAATACTTCCCTGTCTTTCATGGGCTAGATGCTGTTAAAGAGTACAGACGCCATTCTATAGGATGACCTCAGTCTGCTTCTTGGTGTGTCTTATCAGGAAGCACACTGCTGTGATTTTGTCCACAATTGCTGAGTTTGCCCCTCATCATTTAGTTAAGTTTGTGCCTATCAGGTTTCTCCACTATAAGTCACTATTTTCCCCTTTTTATTTGATTAGTATTTTGTGGAGAAATATTCTTATACCAATATCCTCAGCAAACTTCTAACCATCATTTAGCATCTATTGATGACTCCTAGTGATATCAACTACCACTTTGATAATATCCAACAGTCATTATCTGTTTCAATCATTCCTTCTACAGTTAATAGTTGGCATCTCACTGTGAAAAAAAAAGCTTTCCATTCTCTCCAACATTTCTTTATATCTGTAGGGTTTCAAAGTTTTTCTTTTTTATTCAGTGAGTTATAGTCCCATACTCTCATTATCTTTTTTGAGAACAAATTGTCCCAGATTGCCTAGTGGGAGCCCAATCAAGGTGGCCCCTGTGTCTATTTGATATGTTCTCAAAATAATTCATTGTGTTGCCCTCCTCTTCTATTAACGATGTCCCCACTAACTCAGTCATCATAAGGTCCATAGTATCAGAAGAGCAAATTTTAATTAACAAGCAATGCTATTACTCCAATGGCTGAGCCAGGAGAATGTGTTTCAACATTTTCCCCAGTTTCTTCAGTGATACGAATTTTTGAAACAGGTGAAACCATGAGGAAATGAAAGCACACGGTTTACTACTTACATTAACTTTGACCAAGGTGACAGGAAGAACAGCTGGTGAGTGTCATACCTAGTAGCTCTTACTAGCACATGAGCCCAAGACAATATCTTGATAGTTCTTCTATGGCACAAACCCCTCGCATCTTCTTCCTAGGTGTTCCCCCAAATGGAATTAACCAAGTACTTTTTCCAATTACTCCAATTATTCTTCCTTTAATTTGTATGTTTTATTTCCATGGCAATTTCATAAGCATAAAAGTGGGCATCTTATTTGCAGTATAACCAGGGATTATACATGTGTATTGTCACTGTTAATGAGACTTTAACTCTAGTTAAATTCTCACTACGTTTTTGGCTCATTTCATTTTTGTGATTGCAAAAATATAAACATTCCATAGTTTCCCCTTTCTTGTTTTGCCTGTTTAGCCTCAAGATTTTATTGGCCTGTACATGTTTTTTTTCTGAACTCACTAAATTCTTATATTCTATTTCTACTCACAAACTGTGATAACTTATACTCATTCAATATAAATGACTTATCTTCTAATCAGTACTGTCCACTCAGCATATGAAGCAATTTATGACTTACAGAGAGGTATGCAATCTTGAGGACTATACAGAGCTTGAAGCCAAGTAGATATCCTGAACATTATTACCTGCTAGAAGTATTACAATGCTGGAGGTCACCAGACAGAATGATAACTGAGCAGGGATAAGGAGTTTCCAAAAAGCCCAAGGAATTCCAACCAACTTTATCCTTTTTAAAGTGTTTTCAGCATACTTTCTTATCCAACTCATCTACAATTAACACTGCCCCAAACTACTTTCTATAAGTTTATTCCTTTCCAAATAGTGATCTATTTTGCATAACAACAAGATTTACAGAAGAATAAGCAAGTAATTGAAAACTCACAATACTTTAAGCCAAGTTGTTTCTTTGAATTAAAAAAAAATTCTCAACATGAACACAAAATGATATATAGTTGTTCAAAGAGCATCATTTCTAACATAATTATATATAAATTACCATTGCATAATTTGGTCAAAGAGTACATCAGTCTAGATTCTGATAACACTGGAAGTCCAAAATTCCAAATTCCCATGTCTTCTGTGATTTTCTTTGAAGATAGAGCATTTTTCTAAGAATCTTTTTTTTACTGAAAAGACTAGAATTTATGATATGAAAAAATACTGTATTATCTTAAGGAAACAAGCCTGTGCAACAGGGCTTTGAATAAAGATCTGTTCCTAGTTCCCCAGCATGTAAACCAGAGGGACATAAAAATGTATTTCATTTTTAGGCTCAGTCATGGCTCAACCTCCTTCAGGTGATGCTCTGAATGCTGACAGGGGGCCTTAAATCTTTGGTGGGTTTATGAACTGCAACAAGGAACTTTTCATGATGTTCTGAATCCCAGAAGTAAGACGCCAGTGGTTAATCTCTGAGTCACTGGGCCCCTCTGACCCGTTCTCTTCACACTTGTTTCCATATTTCATCTTCTCTGAGCTGGGTTCGCTTTATGATTTTGGTTAAGTGTGAAGAAAATCAGTATGGCAGGTGGAAGGAACTAAAGCTGCTCTTTACCCAGTGTTAAATTTCTGCCAATATGTATTTTGTTTCCCGTAGCAAAATCCCAGACGTTGTTTTTCTGCAAGTTGACTAAGCCTTATCACTTGCCAGTTAAACAATATCAGATGTAATATTCCCTTGAAGAGGACAAAGAACGGGACTCTGTGTTTGGTTTTTATGTTAAGGACAACATGGCTCATGGTGTATAGGGAACTGAAAGAAACAATACTTCAGGAATCATGCCAAATGTGAAATATGGCTTTGCTATTTGAGACCCTGATTACAGACACTCAGCTGAAAGTCTTACGCTGGCAGGGGCCATGAGTAATGTGAGGAGCTCTGAACTAGGGGCCAGAGGATCCCGAGTCAGCCAGTTTGTTACCCCACAAGATAGCGTCTCACAACCTGAGCTGCTACAATAGTAAACTCAAAATAAGGCAGACCTCAGATGATTTAATTAGGAATAAGTGCAACAGTAAACTTAAACTATATATAGGCTAAAAATCATCTTATAAGAGGTTATGATTCTCCTGTTACACGGTTGTAAATCTTTGTTGCCGATTTTATCTACCTAGAGCCAGTAAACCAATTAAGTTGCTGCTATGGCACTGATTTTAACTTCTTAACAGATTTTTTGTGTCTGTCTTGATGCCAACAATCCAGTTGGAAACTAAAATATTGAGTAAGTAATCTGGACTGCATAATATACACATATCTCATTATTTTATATACAAAAACCTATACTCTTGTTAGAGTTCTTAAATTGCTATCTAACGTTATGGACACCAAGACTAAGAAACTCTTTGTAAACTGTATCTCATAACCTCAGAAATCTAGAAGCTCTTATCACATACCAAAATTACGTGCAGTATTAAACGTGGCAATTTTTATGAAAACCTAAGCACAAATGGTTCAGAGTTCTGATTCAAATAAATAACTATCACTGTTTCTGTATAAATGTGTTTGTATATATATATATGACAGAAAGAGAGAGCTACAACTCTATATAAAATAATGAAATAATGATATATATTAAATGAAGTAATGATATATAAATATGAATACATATATTCATATATATGTATGTACATTTGAATATACATTGAGGTACACACAAGTCTGCATGAGACCCCATCCCAGGACAATTAAGTCAGAAAATACAGAGGTGCAGCTGCAGCACTAGTGCATATTAAAAGCTATCCAGGTGATTTTAATGTGCAGCCAGGACTGAGAACCTTTGCTCCACATCTACTCAATATATCTGAAAGTCTTCTGTGTAGCTGGTATTCTAAATACACTTAAATTACATTGGCCCATATGTCTCCATTCAGATGAGAAGAACAATACCAATGGCAATATTAAACACCTTCATCTGATGCAACTAATTCACTCAACTTTTCCACTGCCTCTTAGAAAATGAAAACAGGCATCACCTACCCTTCTGGTTTCTCACTGTGGTGGATAGAGACTTACCCTTCTGGTTTCTCATTGTGGTGGGCTTGATGATGCTAACAAAATGATGGACGGTCTTCCCTCTTTTATCCAGTCTCTACATTGCTTTCAGTGTTACCGAGTTCTATGAATGAAAATTGTTAGATTAATGGTAGGGTCATGAAAAGACAATGAAAAGAAAACCTACATAGAGGGAGAAATGTGAGTGTTGATGCCAGGAAACCAACATCAGGGATGAATGGGGAAGAATGATACACACAACACGGCATCACCTGAAATCTAAAGAAGCCTCTGTTTATGTACCCTGGGAGTGAACACAAATGCCACCTGGGCCAGGCGGAATATGATGAGTGGACATAGCCATAACACTTCTCTCCACAGGGCTTCTGTTACAGTCACTTCAACTTTACAGCATCGATACTGAAGTCTTTTATCCATGTTTTCAGTTGAATAAGAGTTTGTTGACAGGTCCCATCCGTAAACAAAGAACCCACTCAAAATCAGTTTCTGTTAATGCAATGTTTGCACATACGTATGTGTTCACAGGACCTGTGATGTGTCCAGTTTAAAAGTAAACAGTCGTCTCCCCACTGGGACTTGAGATGTTTGAAACTTAAGAGGGAAAAATAAGTCACAAAACATATATGAAAGCTTGCCAATGCAATACAGTGTAGAATCTATCCTCCTCACTCTGCACCTGGTACATGGTGGAGGCTCTACAAATAGATGTTCAATCCATGATCACTTGACAATCTCTGTAAGAGACCAAGTCATTTACACTATTAGTCAGATTTGTAAATCAGCATTAGTTCCCTTATACAACTAATTTCATGTAATTGTTCTAATGTCCTGAGAGATTTTTTTGTGGAACTTTATTGTGCTTTCAAACATATGGGGATCTTACTAAAATGCAGACTCTGATTCTGTAGGTCTGGGTTAGACCAGAGATTCTGCATTTGTAACCAACTACCAGGTGATGCCAACATCGCAGTCTGTTTACTGCTCTTTAGTGTCAAGGCCGTAAAAAAAAAGGAAAGAAAAGAAAAGAAGGATAAATCAGAATTTGTATCACTCCTTTTGAAAAAGAAAGCTTCACTACATAAAACAAAACATTTAGGAAATAAGATAGAGAGTAGGAATGAGAAACTTAAAAAGCAGAGAAAACTCAGCACCTGGCTTTGACACAAAGTCTCTGTTTGCTTAATGGTACTCCTAAGTATTTTCAGTTTTCTTTGTTGTCCTAACCACACTTCAATAATTAGTAAATATTAGAGGCAAGCTGAGATTTGCTGCTTGGTCCAACAGTCAAGCATTCCAGCTTCTATAGGGAAAAACAAGCACTTCAATGCACTTCTATGATTTGTAGTTTCGTAAATGTTGTTCTAGTCCTATTCCTCACAGTTAGCAAAACAGGAATGCAATAATTGCTTTATTTCAACACACAGCTCACCATTAATCTTGGGATTTATTATAAAAGACTGTACTCCATGAAATTAATCAACATGCTCTATGTTTGTCCTCCCTCCCTTTTCCCCCTCATGTCGTTGCTAGATCCAAGAAACTGAAATACCAGTTTCCATAACAATCTCTGAAATTCTTTGCTCTGACAGACATGTAAAGTTAAGACTTGCAGATTTTTCTTTTACTTGTGTCAGAAAGGACTTAACTATGCCGGGCCTCTTGCCTCCTGCCACTTCTAACAAGACTCATTTCATAAAAGAGAGAGGAGAGGATGTGTTGAGAGGACTGTTTGATTCCAGCTCTTTTCCTTAATGGGTCCAGTGTGACCTGAACTAGTCACTGAAATGTCTCTGAGCCTCAGTTTCCTCATACAGAAAGTGATATTATTAGCAATACAAACATTATTTGTTATGACTATGGGATATGAGCTCATGAATACATTTGATTCAAAAAACTTTTTGAGTGAGGTTATAAATCCTCATATGAGACACACATGTGGATCATTCCTTCTCTTTTCTTTCCTTAACTTAAATGTGGTTTGGCAGCTGGGACTCTGGATATTATACGTGTTTTAGCTCAATCAGTTTTATTCTCCGCATTTAGTTCACAAGATGGGAAGCCTCCCAAGGGCAGGGACAACGTCTGTTAACTTGCTGCTGGGTAACAGTGCCTAGCATAATCCCTGGCACGCGGGAAGCCCCACAAATGTCAAACACATAAATAAAAACTGTTTGCCTCTGACACATTTACTTCCTTCTAAGGGTAAAAGTTGAGATTGAGTGATTTGGAATCAAAACTATTTTTTAGTTTGAAATCTACATGATGGCAACTAACATGTTAACATATGTCCAGCCACTATTGCATTGTAATCTTTCTATTAAAGTGAAAATTCAGTGGGAGTTAGCATTTTTTAGTAGTCTTAAATGTTCTAAAATATAAGAGCAATGGAAATTTTAACCAGCTAGTGTTGTGGTATTTATTTGGGAATAAGCAGTGTGTACCTCTTCTCTCTTCCTGTCCCCTCTGTCTTCCCACAACATGTGTCTGCCTACAACATATACCCCATCACTACCTTCATACTCCCAAAGTTTACACAGTCCCAGTTAGGGTCCAGGTGTGTGGGGTCCATGACTCATTCAGACTCACTTGGACTCTAGGACCACCCAAGAAGCCAGAACTTCTGGGGTGGCATGGGAAGAAAATGGATGCTTAATATCCCAGGCACTAAAAATAAATACCTAAAGTTAAAATTTTCAGTCCAGAACTTGGAGAGGTCTAGTACGTGACTGTGAGCAAGAACAGAGGTTCTGGAAAAGAAAACAGGCTAATTAAGGGCTCTTATTCAACACAGACCATTCTCTGATCTCAGCTCTTCCACAGAGCCTCTGACCTCAATTATTTCTGAATTCTACTAAAGAATTAAGAAAAGAAAGGAACCTTTGTTTGTGCCTGTTGTTCTTTTATTCTCAGTTGTTTGTTTGCTTCACTGATTTTAGATGATTTCCTTCTATAAGCTCTTATCTTCAGAAATCTAAGTAATCACAAATCAGAGAATAAAAAGACTATATTCCTCAGCTGTCTATGTGATTGATGAAATATCAAGCACCCACGAGCCACGATAGAATGCATGAGTGTACGTCCCTGACCAGTGTGCACTACATAATGGAAGAAGGCTTTGAAAGAGGTCAAACGATCAAAGTACTGAAAAGTATTTTGTCATTATATACTACATAATATTTGTAACCCTATAGCTGGGCCAATTCTGATTCTAGAATGAGCTAGGTATCTTCGGAAACTAAATTTATTACTCCGAATAAGGAGAAATGTTTTATTCCCACCACTACCCACAAGGTGCATATTCTGGAGAGCTCGATCAGTTTGTAAGGGATCATAGCAAGCCAAGAATTGTGTGCATCTTATCATTCTCTTGAAATTAGAAATAATCCAGAAATTTCTCATTAACTATAGAGAATTATGCAATTGTTTGGAATAGCCCACCAAAAGGCAGTCAATAAAAGATAACTGATATAATGTGCTAGTTCTTGAACAGATATAGATTTTAGACATACCCAGGATTTTAACAGTTAAAATAACTACTTTTCTAATTAGTTTCTAATAACTAATTTTTCTAATTCTAAGTGGTTCTTTATGGAAGTTCTCAAACTAAACTCCTTTCTTCAATACTCTGTATGGATCTTTTTTTTTTTTTTTTTTTTTTTTGCGGTACACAGGCCTCTCACTGTTGTGGCCTCTCCCGTTGCGGAGCACAGGCTCCGGATGCGCAGGCTCAGCAGCCATGGCTCACGGGCCCAGGTGCTCTGCGGCATGTGGGATCTTCCTGGACCGGGGCATGAACCAGTGTCCCCTGCATCGGCAGCAGACTCTCAACCACTGCGCCACCAGGGAAGCCCGGATTTTATTTTTTAAAGATAAATGTTCAAAACCAGCACACATTCTGTCAATGTCTAGTCAAACACATATGAGTTTATTTAGATGCCTCTTTGCCTTCCTATTGCCTCAATTTTCTCCTCTCAGTAAGCCCTCATAGGAATAAACTAAGCAAAGACTAACTGGGGATTTTGGTGTGGGAATGTGACTCGAGGTCTGGGTCTCTGGGGATGATCTCTTAAACCAGAGTACCTAAGCAAGATACAGTGCAGTAATCAGCATGCAGAAAGTTGAGAGCTACCTGTGAAAATCGTACTTGGGATGACGGGCAAAACAGAGAGGATCTTTCAAGAGAACAGACTCCTCTTATAAAAACTACCAGTAAAAGCACTTGATAAAGCATCATCTAGAAAATATTTTGGGATTCAACTTCATGGATCATTTATTCATTACTATTCTTTATTAAAATAAAAAATTAATCAGTGTTTTCTGAGATAAAGATGGAGTAAATAAAGTGTTTGGGAAAGACGCTGGCCTTTGTTGCAATATTAATGGGAGACACTGACTAGGATCAGATAGTTTCTCAACAGAGGAAGAGATCAAGTCACCAGGACAGTTATTATGAGGAAAACACTTACTACTGATGGCAGTTGGGCTTTGTTAAAACTTTTTGCCTTGATAAGTCTCTTGTGGACCAATGCATTTTAATATTCATTGATTAAATGGAAATAAAATAGCCATGAGGAGACTGTAGTTTCCAAACAGTTTAGAAGTTCTCATTATCTTCTCAATGAAGAACTTATTCTGAGAACATCACAGAGGATATTTTATATGCATCAGATCCCTTGAAATGTTACCTTTTATAGATACATGATTTTACATAGCATTATTATCATGCAATTTGTACCCTAATCTTTAAAAGGGTATAAGTGTGTCCCAACTATAATTTGAAAAATCTAGGCAAACAATAACACTAACTGAATTTTAACTTCTAGTGTGATTTTGTAGAACGGTAATGGATTGCTCAAAGTTTCTTGAATTCTTTTCAAAGACAGTCATCCACAACCATTTTTTAATCAGGTATTTTTTTGTTCGGGGCACGAGTTTTGGAGTCAAACTACTTCAGTTCTAAACCTAACTCTACTGATGACTAGTTATGTGACCTTCTTTGGCTCTAACTGTGTCTCAGTTTCCTTATCTGTAAAATGGAAATAATACTGGTACATGTTGGAAGACAATTAACCATAACTCTCATTTTTCTGCATGTCTTTTGAGCAGAGTCACTGACTACATTTGTTATGGATTATATTTTTAAGGATGCAACAGCCTTGGGAAAGATAAATAATGTCTCCTTCCCAAGCAATAATGCTTACTGCCAATTACAGAAATTTTGGGTTCCCCAAGTTCAGGGCTCCTGTTCTGTAATTTAACCCATCGCATGGGCATTGTAACCTGGCTCTTTTCATGTTGCTCTGTGGGAATTTGTGCTAAGGGAACTTACACAAGAAAATGTGGATACTTTGGCAATTACTATTACTATAAGTAATAAAACTGTCCTTTGTTTTTGAACCAGTAGTCTCATACCTTCTGCTAACATCCATGAAACTGTGGTAGGCTAATTTGTTAGATTGCAATTCAGGTAAAATTTCAGACCTTTCATAGTTCTTGCAGCACCTAACTTATAATGTTATTTTGGGGATTAAATAATATATGCAAAGTGCTTACAACATTACCTGGTATATAAAAAATCCCAGATTATATTAGCTAATATTGTTAGCTGCTATTAATTGGCCAACAACTATTTCAAGATGTAAAGACCTCAGGATATTGGTGAATTCCAATTCTTATGGTGTTGAATTATGAAAAACACAGACTAAAGAATCACTGAAGTGCCTTGTGATGATATGTATTTTCTTTCTAAGAAAAAGGTGATTTGTGGAATTGGGAATTTTATGACTATCTTGGATACTTGCTTTGAATATACAAATTACTCATTCCATATCAAATTATACAAATGATTACCAGAGAGGATCATGCTCCACCAATGATCAGTCATATCAACATTTTTTTCCTGTGGACACTGTTGCCTGTTATTGATGGTCAAAATCGTGCTGATGTCACTGTTTTCACTTGAATTTAAGACAAATTCTTTTCACTGTCCTATGAAAATGTGTGTTGGTTGGTTCTCTTATCAAAGTGCCATAAAGGAAGGAATGGTGATTACTGCTTATCTCTTTAATTTATTACTAAGGATGTTATACAAATACAATCAAAGACATCTTTGCTGAGAGATATTATTTGATTAATGTCATGAGTCCCATCCAACCTCAACTTGACTGTTAAAGAGAAATTACTGATGCCTCTAAGTTTCTGCAAAATTAGTCACATGATTCTATCAAGTTGATCTATCACACTGAGTTTCTGTTATACTTCTAAGCCATTAACAGAAATATGTGTGAAATGGCCTATGCCATATCTTGTCAATTGCATAAAGAATTCAGTTCATCACATAACTCTTAATTTTTGAGAACTTAATGAATGAAGATGATGCTGGTTGATGGTGTTAAGGGCTAGGTTGTTATTTATAGAATGTTTACTATAGCTCATTATCATCAAGAAAATGTAAAAAGTATGGGATTTCTTCCTCCACATATATTTTCCTTGCTCTTAATTAGGTTTTAAGACTGTTATAATTTTTTTTATTTGTCATATATAAAAAAGAAGAGGGAAAATTTTGACACACAGTGTACTTTTCCCTAGATTCTATGCTCCATTAGGATTACTCATCTGCCTATACAGAGTTTAGAATTGAGTCAAGGAAACAAAAAACATCCACAGAAATGTTAATCCATATGTAGTGCAAATCAATATAAAATAATTGGTTCAGATAGGAAATGCACAGGAGTAATGGTTTTCAAATTATTATTATTTATTATTATTATTATTATTTTTGCGGTACGCGGGCCTCTCACTGTTGTGGACTCTCCCGTTGTGGAGCACAGGCTCCAGACGCACAGGCTCAGCGGCCATGGCTCACGGGCCCAGGTGCTATGCGGCATGTGGGATCTTCCCGGACCGGGGCACGAACCCATGTCCCCTGCATCGGCAGGCGGACTCTCAACCACTCTGCCACCAGGGAAGCCCTCAAATTATTTTTAAAGTGTGGAAATATTTTTTAATATTTCTATCAGGTTACAGAATATCCATATGGATCTGCTTATCCTACAGAGCATCCCAATGGGCACTCCAGAGATCCCTAAGCATTTAAAATGCCAGAGTTTGTAAAACCACACTCTAATTCTCCCCAAGGGTGAATGTAGATGTTGTACTCTTTCTACATTCCGGGCCCACTCCAAGAGGCACTGATTTGTCACATACTTAGGTGGTAAACATGTAATTTGAAGTCTAGTTTGTTCAAATTTGAAGGTAATATCTTTTTATTTTTATTGTTGTAGATGTTTGTTGTTTCTATTTCACAATACTTCTTCCACTTATGATTGCCAAATAAAGTACAGGATGGCCAATCATGAATTTTGGAAAAACAATAAAGAGTTTTTTAGTATTAGTTTGTCCCGGATGTTATATAGGACATTCTTATTTTAAAGAATTATGTGTTGTTTATCTGAAATTAAAATTTAACTGGCCATCCCATATTTTTATTTGCTAAATTTAGCAAACCTTCATGGGCAGATTTCAGGAAAAGTGACACTATATATGACCCAATAAATATATATAATACATTTAGAGAGGGTATTTCAAGAGCAGAAAATGCAAGATTATCTACATTTCTGAAATCTTATCACAGATATGAATATGCATTTTCTAAGCATAAAAGCAAAATTTTAAGGTATTGAACTGTCTCCCTCTCTCGCTCAGGAGTCCATGTGTACCCAAGTGGGAAAAATCTTATTGTCTTAGTGTTTAGTGGGATTGTCAAACTCACTTGAAAATTTTCTACAGAGACAGAGCAGAGTGCCAAAGTGTGAGGAAGCAAAGTAATGGCTTAGATTTTCACAAAATAATAATCTAACCTGCTCCTTTATGAATGAGAAAACAATTCTCCTATTTTATTATCAGCTTTACTCCAAATGTCTCCCTGTATCATTTTTTAGAAAAAGAATATCAATTATTCGTGGTAGTTTTTAGTCTAGCAAGGTAGAAATTTAAATTCTATCTTCAACATTTATTAGCCATATGAATTTGGACAAATCACTTATCTGCAACTCACATTTCTTGCTGGAAAATAGAGCAAATGATGCTTACATCATACAGTGGTTGTGAAAATTAATTGCAATGTATTTAAAACATACAGTATAGTTAATACCTAAAATATAGCAGGTGGTCAAATAAATGATAACTATTGTTTCAGGCCCTGCCTAATCCGATACCACATTTTCCAAGACTATTATGCATTTATTATCTTTTCACAACAGCTCATTTTTGTAAAAATTCCACCAAAGTAGAATTTTATTCATTTCTGTTTTGAAGCTTAATCAGGAATTCTGAAGTAATAATTCTGAATAAGAGTGAGACCAACCACTATCAGGCAGGCATTACTGATCAGAACAGCTACAAGGGTAATTAGAGCAGATGCCAGAGGTAACCACGCAGTACAGGCCTGCCCCTGGCTAAATAACAGCCACATTCTTGGAAGAGAAAAAGCAAAATATCAGGGACTCTAAACTCCCATAAAGGATGATAAGATTCAAATTAAAGTCCTTATATAAAATAAAGGGGTTTCTTGAGAGTAATTAGAGTTGAGTTGACATTTTAATCTCTACTCTAAAAAGTCTGTATTAACAGCAGCATAATGCTTAATGGCAGGTCAATTTAGAAAAGTAGGAGTAATAGCAGTAACAATAGTAGCTTTCTTTATTGAATGTCCACAATGTGACATGCACTCAGCTGCACACTTTACATTCACTCACTCATTTAATTCTATCAGAACTTTGAGGTTGTATTTATCTCCATGTCACAAATTAGACTGACAGAGATTACAGAGATTTCCCAGGTCACACGCAGCTGGTAGGAGAAGATTCAGATTTTTTACACCCACCTATATCTATCTCCAAAACCCATGTTCTTATACATTATGTGGTGATGCCTTCAACTACAATCTAATAAAGTGAAAATAGATGATCATATTTTCATGAAAATTATGTAAACAGTGAAAAACAGAATTAGCCTATTTGGTAGCCACCACCAGAGTGATGCCTCAAAGGAATTTCATTTAATCAATGTTACCAATCCAACAATCAAGTTTCAGAAAGTTTTGGGGGGAAAAAAAGCAGAAATATTGCAGTGGTTCTTTCCCCAAACACAGTAAAAATAAATGTGTTTCTGCTTAACCAGATGTAGAGAGAAAAGAAAAAATTGTAAACTAAGCGAACCTTGCACCTGGATATTGCCCCTTTTGGTAGTCACCCTAACACTGGGATATATATTTGTTGACACCAACCCTCTCCAAGCACTGCATAATTCTTTTGGATACTATTTTTATCCATATTCAAAAGTATGTATGTATTATTTTGGATGCTATTTTTATCCATATTTAAAAGTGTGTACATAGCCATGACTTCAACTAGTTCAATCAGTATATGCACTGGAGTTTGTTACTTTACTGACCCCCAT
This sequence comes from Mesoplodon densirostris, assembly GCF_025265405.1. NCBI lineage: Eukaryota > Metazoa > Chordata > Mammalia > Artiodactyla > Ziphiidae > Mesoplodon > Mesoplodon densirostris. The sequence continues at coordinate 86,185,120 of NC_082661.1, read as the reverse complement.
GGTGACTCAGGCTTGTGAGAAATCCTAAGAAAGTTTTTATGGCTGAAAGTAGTTGAGAACTACAAAAGATATAAAGAGATAGATAAAAGATGTGGCAGAGACTGTGAGTTGCCTGCTCAAAATCCATTTACCCCTTATTTTATATTTAACAATGTATTTATTGTTAGAAGCAGCAACACAGAACTTAACTGTAAAATGCCTCCCTCCCTGCCTCTCTTCCTTCTCTTTTCTGCCACCAATGCAGACATGATTGCTGGAGCTGCTGTATCTATCCTATAACTCACAAGGCAATTTGTGAATTGAAACAAGTTCTACAGATGGCAGAGCAGAAAAATAGAGGGAGTCTGGGGGCAATAACCACAGCACACACCAATTATACTTCCCTGGCCTGCCTCTCTGGATGCTTCTCACCTGAGAAAAAAAAGAAAAATCTAATTCATATAAGTCACTGTTTTAAGATCTTACCTTTGGTAGCCAGATATAATTCCTAAATAATGCAAAAGGTAATACTCTTTTACTTTTGTTTATTTATTTAGGGGTGTGTGTGTGTGTATATATAAGTAAAGCCAACCCTAATGGGAAACAATAAATGCCAACACTGTAAATGTGGGCTGAAAAACAAAGAAACTAAACTGTAGTTGGTAGAATTTAATAAACATTTGAAAAGTTAAGTATTGAATATATTCAAATTTGTAGGTTCTGTTTAGGGTCCCAAAGTTTCTAAAGAACTTAGAAAAATCTTTAGATAACCTTCTGTAGGACAGCATGCTTTCTAAAACATAAATTAAGGGGTATGGTTGTTTTAGCTCTTACTTTTGCCAGATCTGACATCCTGTGAGTTCTCTCTTCTGACCCTCAGTGCTTACCCCACCCACTTCCTGCATTAAGAGCGATTATAGTTTCTTCTTTTTTTTTTTTTTTTTTTTTTTTTCTTTTTGCGGTATGTGGGCCTCTCACTGTTGTGGCCTCTCCCGTTGCGGAGCACAGGCTCCGGACGCGCAGGCCCAGCGGCCATGGCTCACGGGCCCAGCCGCTCCGCGGCATATGGGATCCCCCCAGACCGGGGCACGAACCCATATCCCCTGCATCGGCAGGCGGACTCTCAACCACTGCGCCACCAGGGAGGCCCATATGGTTTCTTCTTAAGTGGAGAAAGAGCTGATTAGGGGAGAATTTGGGGATGAGGAACAAATGCAAGAGTAGGTTCTCAGATCACTAAACATTTGTCATTTCAAATTCTCAAAATGTTTCATAAAAGCCATTAAACAAAATTATTTATGAGATTCTTACAAAATATGCAAATAATAGTATCTTCATAGATACAAGTAAGATTAAAAGAATTAGGCAGATTAAAACCAAAATTATATCCTCCTGGCTAACTCAGCTGGTAGAACATGAAACTCTTAAAAACCAAAATTAATAAAAATAATAAATGGTAATAAAAGGTAAGAGATAATAAAATCTGGCAAAGATAATTATTTTATGAATATTGTCATTTAATGGTTTGCTACACACCATTTAAAAAACTGATATATGGTAATTTGTAACCTAGGTCAAACCAAACTTGAGCGTATATGCATATGCATATATCTATAATCAGATGGTTTTTGATTCACTGAAATCAATGCATCTGTACTTACATACATGAATAACACAATAATTGAAATCATTTGTAAGTAAGTAAGAATTTTTTTTTTTTTAAATAGCTGAGGTAAGTACCTCTATTAGGGAGATGCTCTTCATAGACAATATATCTTTAAATCATTATCTTTAAAAGATCTCCCTTACTTTGAGAAAATGATCCTTTTCAATTAAACATGTGACAGTCAAATCAACAGAACTGACAGGCAATTCATAGAATGGTAGATGTTGCACATAGATTAACCTCAAATTCAACATAAGTTATGGAGAACTTTTATATTCCACTGTGGAAAAAAGATCAGCTTAACACAGCTCTTTTTGTCCTTACCCTGAAACCAATAAGCTCAGCACTTACCCCATTTGAAGGCAAGGAGCATATGACTAAACAGTGATTCCCAATTATATCTGACTAAGTGTTGTTAACACTGTATACCATGTAATCCTTTAGGTGATGTTCCTAAAAATAGTGGGTCTCAAATTATAATCTGACAGAATCTGGAAGTCCCTGGGGGGTAGACTAAATATATTGACTATATGATTGCAAAATCACTCATTTTTGTATGAACACTTGAAAAAAATAAGTAAATGGGTAGGATTTTGTTAGTTTAATTTTTTTTAATAAATGTGTCATAAATCAGTGTTATCATACTACAAATAAACTAACAAATGAGTCAATAATTATTGCCTAATAAGCTGTAAGTGTTATTAAAATATTTATACAATATTATTTTCAAGATGTGGAAGACTGCTACATAAAATATAACCAAATTTTCATTAGTTTGCATAATGGAGTATAATATAGTGATGTTTAATGATTGTTATGTATACTACTGCCAAGCTCTTTTCAGAATTCTTGTCCTAGAACAACATTATTGAAATGTATCTCTGGAGATGGTTACTTATAATTCAAATTTGACTACTCTCTTTGACTCTTTTTATCTTGTTTTTATCATTAATTGTTTAGAGTGATTAATCCCTTATTTATTTCTGAAAAACCATAAATAAAGAGGTCCAGATAAGATTAGAACATTGGCTAGACGATGCTAAATGCTTCCATAACTAAGCCACCAGAGCTCAATCCATATTATCATTAGCTGCCACCTGGACACTTATAATAGCTTCCTAACTGGTTTCCCTAGTCCCATTGTTGCCTTCCACCAAACTCTCTTCACAAACTGTAGCCAGAATATTTTCAAATTACAAGCCTGATCAAACCATGCCTATCTGTCATATACATACACACACACACACATACACACACACACACACATAATTTTGTTTATAATACCTCAATGAATCCCCACAGCTCTTCTGTAAAAATCTAAATTCCTAGCAGAACCTGCATGGTCTTATCTCTTCCACTATACATAAGCTACTCGCTGGCTGACTGACTCCCTCCCTGGATGTCAGCCACACTTACCATTTTTCTGGTTCCTGAAAGATCTTATCTGTCCTTGCCAGGGTACCTATGAATATGCTAACCACTCTGTGCGGAATACTCTTTACCTGCCAATTGACTGACTTGATATCATTAACTCCAAACTCTTTGCTAAACTGTCGCTTCCTTAAGAAAGACTGGCCTGATATGCTTGGCTATATCAAATCTCCTTCTTCTTATATGATCTTATATCTTCAAATAGTACATACTCAAGTAATACCTTTCATTTATTATATTTACATTTGTTATATTTATATTTCTTTATATAATATTTGATTAATATCTTTTTTTATCCCTTAGACTGTAAGTTCCATGAGATCAGGAACTGCATCAGCTTTTGTTCGTCACTGCCTCTCTAGTAGTTTGCACACAGTAGTTCCTCAATATACAGTTGCTGCATGAATCATAATTACCAAAAAATTCATAGCCTTAAATGTTTACATTTTAGTTCAAGAGATAACTTAAATAAATGAAGTGATAATTCAACTCAAGAAATCTGGAGGAAAAGCACAAAACAAATTTTACTGATTTTATATAGACAATAAAATCTTTTCCATATTCTTCTAACAACACAAGTGATAAATAAAAACACAAAAAATCAGTGTTTTCTTAACTAAATTATTTCCTGATGATCTTAATTTGACTTTAAATGAAATATTACTCTTATCCCCACTCTCAACCCAACATGTACCTCAAACATATATGAAATGCTAAAGTATTATTCGTTCTTATTGGTCTAGATAATCTCAATAATGCATGATAGGAATAAAAGCACTTGTGTCTTTATATTCATTTACATTTTGGAATGCACACATGCACATACACATATGCACATATCACACAGACACACACACTAACAGAACATCAATTAATTTTATTCAAGAAATTTTACTAACAGAATAATCAGGCATGCTGGGAACAAGAATATTCTTAAATTTTTTAATATTTGGTTTTTTTTTTTAGAAAATAATGATTAAAAAAAAAGACTCCCCATCCTTCCCTATAGCCCATCACATTACATTCCCAGGGTCTCAATCATTTCTTATCTTTACTTCCATTATATTCTTTTTCCTGTGGTCCCTACATTTATTGTATGCTTCCCCCCTGATTTCTTGAGTTGAATTATACTTCATTTATTTCAGTTATTTCTTGAGCCAAAATATAAACATTTAAGACCATGATTTTTTTTCCTCTGTTTACTTTTTCCCTCCAGGTTCTCCCTTTGCTATTCTCACTATAGTTTCCTAACTAGGTTTCAACTTGCACCTTGCTATGCTTTTTGACCCAAATGTTCTTTTGCAGAAAGTTTCTCTTCTTTTGTAAAGTTTCCAAATTAACTGAGGTGTTATTATTTACTGTTATTGTGAAAATATTCATGTTAATTATTAATTAATGGCATTAATTTATTAGGTAATATGGCCTATGCTATTGCTAGTATGGAAATTTGTTGACTTTTATGATGAATAAATGAAAAAATTTTTTAATTATAATGATTCTGTGGGTAGTTGAAAAGAGGTATATACTTTGTTGAGGATCCATTAAATCATCCTTTTATACATTCAAAGTCCTCTATATTTATTTATCTTACATATTTAGTTAGTTGGTGAATGATTGAGGCAGGCTGATATACTGTTATCATGCTCATGACAATTGTCCTCATATTTCAATCTGTTTTTAATTTATATATTGCAATTTATGCTATTGGGTAGGTAGCAGTTTTAACTCTTATTTTGAACAGAATACTCTAGCAGAATAAGATTCCTCTTTGTCTAAGGTAAAACTCTTTTCCTTTAGTTCTGCTTTATATAATATTATCACCTTGATTTATTTTTTGTTTGCATTTCTTTGATACATTAGTGTTCAACAGTTTATACTCAGTCTTCCCATATCATTTTATTTTAACCAAATCTACGGTCAAGAGTGTATTTGGGGGTGGGTGGAGTGAAGTCATTTCTGATGTTTCCTTTACTCACTGTTTCTCATGAAAAGAGGAATATGGTACAGGAATGGTTAATGCATGGTGATATGTGAGTCAGCCACATCCTCTTTCCTCTTTGACTCTGCTCACCCGCACAGACTATGCACTCTGTTCTGCTCTTAGCCCTGTTGTAAGTTGGGTGGTAAAGGTACTGCCACTGCAACAGGAGGCCTGTGATCATCCAGCGCTGCCTGCTGGTCGAATCTTTGTAATTCAAGACTCAGTGTTTGGAAGCTATTTTTGCTGCATACCTAGGTCATATTCTCCAACAATCAGTAAAAGTTGACTTTCTGAACTCCAGTTGTCGAACTATGGCATCCTACTTGGGTCAATTCACCAATATTTGGAACACTAGTCAAGGAATCGACAAGGAGTGGGTCCAGCTAGCAGCGTAATACTTGCAGATGGAAGCAGACCATGTGGCTTTTTAATGCTGTAAGTTTGTGATGGCCTATTTGTCCATGTGAATGGTTTTTATTGTTGTGTAGTCAGATTTTAACTGATGTGGCCTTGGTAGATAATTTTAGGAGTTAGCACACTTGTATGGGTCATGCCAAATACCACAAAAACACCATCATGCCATGCTAGAGCTTAGTGCTCCAATACCATACTTGCACATTCATTATAGAGGTACAGCTTGGTATTGTAGTAGGAGCTGATGCATGGAATAAATTTCTGTAAGAAACCCATTTATTTCTAGTCAAGATTCACCTTGAAATTTAGTAAAAATTTTTGATGCTTTTAATGCTTCTATAGTTAGTTCCACAAAGTTCCATGTACATCACACAGCAATAAAGAACACTTAAATTTTTAGGCAAGCCCTAGTTGAACAGAAGCAGCTAGCTGTCCTCCATAATATCAGTGTTTTCCTTTTCTGTGGTAAAGATTTGGCTAGGCACACTGCCACCCAGGTAAGAATACTTTTCCCACATTTCCTTCAAGCTATCTGTGTCCACATGATGATTCCGGCCAATAGGGAGGGAGCAAGAAATTATAGGATAAATTTACAGGTCAGTTCCTTTAACTGAAAACAGGTAAAAATCTTTCCTATATATACAAATCAATAGGAAAAAGAGGAATATAAACCAATTAAAAATTGGGTAAAAGATCTGTACAGGCACTTCACAAAAGAAGATATCCAAGTGACCATTAAGCATATGGCCACACTGTCAGTTTCATTAGTCACTGGAGAAATGAAAACGAAAACCACAATGAAATACCACTACACAACAAACGGAAAGGTTAAAATTAAAAAGATCCTCAATACCAAGCACTGATGAGAATGGAGCATCTGGAACTTTCATACACTGCTGTTGCAAATGTAAAACAGTGGAATCACTTTGGAAAACTTTCTGGCATTTTCTAATAAAGAAAACTATCCTGCCCAATGCCTTAGAAAGTCACTCCTAGGTACACAGTATATGGAAGAGAAATGAATGCACATGCTCACAAAAGACTTCTGTAAGAATACTCACAGAAGCATCTTTTTGTAATAGCTCAAAGCTAGAAACAATTCACTTGCTCAAAAACAAGACTGATAAAGAAATTTATGCATATTAATACAATGCACTATGTTGCAAAGTGAACAAGCAACAATGATAAATCTTAGAAATATGCTGACCTTAAGAAGCACTATTCAAAATAATCCACAGACTATGTACTCATTTTTATGAAGTTAAAAACCAGCAAACTCATGCCATATTGTTTACGGAAGTATACATGATTAACTATAAGGAAAACAACACAGTGACTATCATGAAAATTAAGATAAAGACTGTCTATAGGAGAGAAAAGGGGAGATGTAAACTGGAAGAGACTCCTGCAGAGATTCTGGTGTAGGGACAATGTTCCAGTTCTTAACCTAAGCAGTGGTTACATGGATATTCATCATGTAACTATTCCCTAAATACTATGCATATTTTATACACATTTCTATGTTTATGCTACATCTCACAATTTTAATATGTTAAAAAATGAGTTTTGGCTACGTAGTTCAACAAAATTAGGCAACTTCCTTAGCCTCTTATAGTCTTGGCCTTTTAATCTATGAAATGGTGATAAAAATAGCCATTTAATAGGGTGTTCTGATGAGTGAGTCAGATGACACAGTTAGGTCTTGGATTTGATTCTGTCCTTTCTACAAGATACTAAGTTAGCCTTTTACAAGACAGTTTATCCTTTACAAGGCAGTAAGTTACTATTTCAAGGATGCTGGCAGCAGACCTAAGATTCTTGGGTCAGAAACAAAGAATGTCACCACTCATGGCACAGTAAGCAGCATGAGTGTCAGCATGTTTACATCTCCTGGCCCAGAAGTCCAACGGGAGTGGTGTGATATGGCCCCGAAGGATGCATATGCTGGATGTACACAGTGGTTGGCATCACAGCCGAGGAACACGGAACTGGGGGAATCCACTGATTTCATAAGATGCAATAAGAAAGCCTGTTCTTTGGCCCAGAGAGAAACATTACTTTACCTTTCAAGGCCACTACTTTCTAACACAACCCTGAGAAATTGCCCAGGGAAAGAGTGGTCAGGACCGTGCATTCTTGTTACGCCCTGCAAGATGCACAGGAATGCAAGCAACATGTGGTGGATTACCTCCAAACTTGCATAGTTTCCTCACAATAGAATCACCACCCAGGGGTAATGACATTATATTGAGAAAAACACATACAATACCTAATCAAAAATAAATGAATACATACTAAATGGTGCTGAAGCAACTAAATATCCATATAGGAAAAAAATCTAACTCTGACACCTGCCTTGCACCATATCCCCCTCCCCCTAAAATAATCAGAATGGATCAGAAACATAAACGTGGAAACTAAAAACTATAATGTTCATAAAAAAACCAAAAATGTTCATGACCTTTGTTGGGCTGCACCCTCCAGGCCTACAAGCCTTGTAGTTGCCCAGTCTCAAAGACCAAAGAAAGAGCCCTGAGACAGCAACAGAGACATCAATGGCTTACTCGATAGGAGATCTCACATGAAGGATCGTGGAGTGACACCCCACGGTATGCAGCAGACAGCAGGCAGGACAAGGCAGCAGTCTTTGCTACTCAGAGAAGGAGGCTACCATTTATAGGGAGAATTAACCTCGGGTGGGCTCATCAGTCACCAGGGACTAATTAAGCCCTATAATTAAGAGGAATCCATAGTTATGTGAGTGAAGCAGGGACTAGTTGAGCAGGGGAATGTACAGAGAGCAACATAACAGCCATCTTGAATGGCCTAACCACATGCCTTGGTGCAGGCAAATTTTTTTTATTAACACTTTAACACAATGCATAAGTTCTAATTATTTAAAAAAAAAGAAGATTCAACCTTATCTAAATTTAAAAGGTTTGCACATCAAATATTCCATTAAGTAATGAAAGGCAACCCACAGATTGGGAGAATCAAGTTAAATACATATATCTGACAAAGGACTCATATCCAGAATATATAAAGAACTCCTAAAAATCAATAACAAAGCCCAGAAGCTGCTGCATGATTCACCACACAGATCTTGTCTTCAGATATGGTAGACAGAATTCTAAGAAAATCCCAACATCCACATTCCCTAATGTACATGTCCTGTATAATCCCTGGGACTGGGGATATGATGGACTTCAGTCTCTTATTGGTCATGTTATATAACATAGTTGACTTTAAGAAAGGGAGGTCATCCTGGGTGGACCTGACCTAAGTAAGTGAGCTCATCAAAAGGGCAGGGATTTCCCTAGATAAAGAGATTTGAAGCATGAGAGCAATTCAAAAGGAGAGAGACTCTCCATTTCCTGCTTTGAAGATGGAGAGTGCAACATGGTAAGAAACATGGGCAGCTGCTTAGAAGATGAGAGACAGCCAGCAAAGAAACAGTGATTACAACTCTGCAACCTCAAGGAATAGAACTCTTGCAATTGCCTGAATGAATCTGTAACAACATCCCTACATTCAGATGAGAACACAGCCAGTGACATCTTTCTTTCCACCTTGTGAGAGCCTTAGCAGAAAACCCAGCCATGCAGTGCAGAGACCTCTGACCTGCAGAATCGTGAGCTAAGAAATTTGTGTTGTTTTATACAGCTAAGTTTATATATCTCAATAAAATACTGTAAAATAAAAGACATTCTTTTTTAATTGAAGTATAGTTAATTTGCAATGTTGTGTTAGTTTCAACTGTACAGCAAAAAGTGATTCAGTTATACATATATATATATATTCTTTTTCAGATTCTTTTCCATTATACATTATTATAAGATACTGAGTATAGTTCCCTGTGCTATACAGTAGGTCCTTGCTGTTTACCTATTTCATATATAGTATAGATATGTTAATCCCAAACTCCTAATTTATCTCTCCCCCCCATCCCCTCTGGTAACCAACCATAAGTTTGTTTTTTGTCTGTGAGTCTATTTCTGTTTTGTAAATAAGTTCATTTATATCCTTTTTTTTAGATTCCACATATAAATGATATCATGTGATGTTTGTCTTTCTCTGATTTACTTCACTCAGTATGATAATCTCCAGGTCCATCTATGTTGCTGAAAATGGTATTATTATTTCATTCTTTTTAATGGCTGAGTAATATTCCATTTGTATATATATACCACATCTTCTTTATCTATTTATCTGTCAATGGACATTTAAGTTGCTTCATGTCCTTGCTATTGTAAACAGTGCTGCTATGAACACTGGGGTGCATATATCTTTTCAAATTAGAGTTTCCTCTGGATATATGCCCAGGAGTAGGATTGCAGGATCATATAGTAACTCTATTTTTGGTTTTTTAAGTAACCTTCATACTGTTCCCCACAGCAGCTATACCAATTTACGTTCCCACCAACAGTGTAGAAGAGTTCAAAATTAAGGAAACAATCCCATTTACACTGCATCAAAAAGGATAAAATACCTAGGAATAAACCTACCTAAGGAGGCAAAAGACCTGTACTCTGAAAACAATAAGACACTGATGAAAGAAACTGAAGATGACACAAACAGATGGAAAGATATACCATCTTCTTGGATAGGAAGAATCAATATTGTTAAAATAATCATACTACCTATGGCAGTCTACAGATTGAATCCAATCTCTATCAAATTACCAATGACAGTTTTCACAGAACTGGAACAAAAAAATTTTTAATTTGTATGGAAACACAAAACACTCTGAATAGCCAAAACAATCTTGAGAAAGGTAAATGGAGCTGGAGGAATCATGCTAACTTCAGACTATACTACAAAGCTACAGTAATCAAAACAATATGGTATTAGCACAAAAACAGAAATATAGATCAATGGAATAGGATAGAAAGCCCAGAAACAAACCCATGCACTTATGGTCAATTAATCTACAACAGTGGAGGCAAGAATATACAATGGAAAAGAGACAGTTTCTTCAGTAAGTGGTGCTGGGAAAACTGGACAGCTACATGTAAAAGAATGGAATTAGAACATTCTCTAACACCATATACAAAGATAAACTCAAAATGGATTAAAACCTAAATGTAAGGCCAGATACTATAAAACTCCTAGAGGAAAACATAGGCATAATACTCTGACATAAATCACAGTAATATTTTTTTTGGATCAGTCTCCTAGAGTAATGAAAATAAAAGCAAAAAATAAACAAATGGGACCTAATTAAACTCAAAAGCTTTTGCACAGCAAAGGAAACCATAAATAAAATGAAAAGGCAACCCACAGAATGTGAGAAAATATTTGCAAATGATGCTACTGACAAGGGATTAATTTCCAAAATACACAAACAGCTCATACAGCTGAATAAAAAAAAAATACAACCAAAAAATGGGCAGAAGACCTAAATGGACATTTCTCTAAAAAAGATATACAGATGGCCAACTGGCACATGAAAAGATGTTCAATATCGCTAATTATTAGAGAAATGTAAATCAAAACAACAATGAGGTAACACCTCACGCTGGTCAGAATGGCCATCATTAAAAAGTCTGCAAATAATAAATGGAGGAGAAGACATTCTAATACAAGTTTGGGAAGTATTTGTGACAGATTAAGAATGAGATCATGAGGCAAAAATATGACTTTGGTATAAACTGGTGAAATTGAGTCTTCTACAAAAGATACAAATCCTTCCAGTTACATTTGACATTGCTTCACCAGTCAGTGTCCATGTCAAACTGCAAACCTTACAGTCCTATATTCAAGTTGCTTGATCCACACCTTTACCTCTTTGTTTGAAAGGAAATCCCAGAAATGGGGAATCAGGGTTGGGAAAATGTGGATGCTTATTCTTCTGACGATTGTGTAGGGGTACAATGGATCTAGGCAACCTGTTTTGGCTGTCTCTCCTTCCCCTGCTGTCACCACACAGGGCTGGGCCCACCAGAGTGTAGAACAGGGAGTCAATATCATTAGTACATAAAAGGCATCCCACAAAGTTTCCTCCCTCTCCTTCTTCTTCCCCAGTCTTCCCCTCCTATGATACATGACATCGCCACTTTCTCCCACATCACATCTTCCTCACAGACAACTGAACATTTCCACAAACATGCTTTTATTCACAATGTTTTGTTTTGCTATTCTCTGGCCCCAGGAACAACATGTGGATATGCACGGATTTGTTTGCAACACATAATGACATCTCAGATATTTTGTCATGTCAGCTAACAATTCAGTGACGGTTGTAGTGAGCTGGCTTTGACAGGTGAGCTTCCCCAGGTTGAGGCTGGGAATCTCATGAACACCCTCTGGCCTTGCTCACTTTCTTTTGAAACACCAGTTTGTTGTAGCTCAAGCAGTACTTTAAAGGGACCTAAATCTCTTACAGCTGTGAATCACTCTCATCATCCACTAGATCTGCAGAGCTCCCCAGGGAATGGTGCAGCTATGGACAGCCAGCTGTAAGAGCAAACATAAATCTCTTTGGAGACTTACATGCTGTCATATTTTGCTAGGGCTTAGAAAGACTGAACGATTTTAATCATTTATCTCCATTTATCAAAATGCTCCAGCCCAACAACCCAAACCATTTTCAGCTGTGAGCCTGCCTTGCAATAGTGGAAACTTACCATAGAGTATGTTGATGACTGTGTGATAAACATATGCATGTATAAAAGATTGTTCTGGCCATAGGAAATATTTTATTAATTAATGTCCATTAAACAAATAATCAAAATCCACTTTGTAGTTTATGTTTTATAGTATATATGAATTCATTATACACACATACACATATGTAATCTAATATATCACATGAACTACTTGGCCAAGAGTTCACCAGCATTTCCATTGTACACCTTATTTTTAGCTATTCATAAGGGTATGAAAATCGGAACCATGGGAGCATAGATGTGTTCCATGATGACTTCCTCCTTTTTTTATACTATTACTAAATACAGAAAGAAAAATATATTCCTAAATTTTTAAAACAAAATTTAAGGTACAAGTAAATGATGTTCTATTATATGTCTCTTAATAATTATAGGAGCTAATGAAAATGGGTATTTAATTTAAAAAATTGAAACTTAAAGAAAAATATATCATTCAGAAGTGGTTAGGGGTTGTTTTAGGTGGATTATCTGTTTATTTAATGCTATAATTAAAACAACAAGATTTCTACCAAATCAAGAGCACCTCTCATTCAGGGACAGAGTGGGAGGAGGAACAGGGAGCTGCTTCTCCCTGTGTAATCCCCAGTTTGAACCTGGGAGGAAGGTGCTTGCTGATCAGCTTACTTTGCTTCCCACACCACAGGTCTCAGAAGAGGGGACCTGGACAGACACCCCAACAACCAGGCCCAAGGCATCTCCTTCTTCTTTCAGATGTGGCTGAGTCAGAGATACAAAGAGACTGCCATTAGCATGATTCATTTTGTGCAACACCTCCTTGATCTTGCTAGGAGGAACTACTCATGCATTTGTATGAAGTAAATATCAAAGTGGTGCTCTGGTGGGTATCATTCACAGCTTTAAACAAGGATCATTCTTGTTAAAAGTAGCAAAACTGTAAAACCTGATGGGAACAGTGGGTACTTTGCACTGTGTTCTATAAGCAAACTCAACATTTTAGGTATTTTAAAGTAGACATAAAACAGGAAAGGACAGAATAGGAACTTTTTATTTTTACATTTTGTAATGGAAGTTAAAGGCAGCAAATAGAAAATGATTTCTTCTCAAAAGCATAGACATTCATGACTGATGAGGAATAAGTGTACTGTATGAATTGGACATGGAGAGATAAGAAAACTTAGGAACAGATGTGCCTGGTGAAAGGATGTGGCCCTCTCTTTACTAATCCCCATGATAAAGTAGATTAATAGAGTGCTTGTGGCTCGGTCACAGGAAGGTCATCGGATGATCAGAAAGTTGCCTGTGGATGCTTCCACTGCCAAGTTACCCCGAAATCCCAAGTCAGGATGGTATTCGATAGAGAACCCTGGAAAACTCTGACGCCATTAATAGCAGAACTTAGGGTGAGTTACTCCCAGAGCACCATGGAATAAAACCAGAGTTAAGTATTTTTAGAAAGTTAAATATTTGAGATCAGACAAATATCTGCTTCTAACTAAATTTTCTAATATTATAATGTTTAAATAGGATATGTTTTCCAATTATTAAAATTTTGGCAAAATTAGCTAACAATGATATTTAAATGCCTGAACAAACAGTTCTATTCTTTTCCAAGAAAAAAGCCTACTTGAAGATCTATTTTTCTATACTTCTATAGAATACTCTGTATAGAGAAAACTGCATGATTCTGTGTAGAAGATAGATCAAAGTGAAATGCCTAAAATTACAGGGTCTCTGCCCAGCAGACCTTTCTGGGTAGAAGTTTATGATAGGAAATAAATATACTCATTATTGCAAGTTTTTATAACCCAAACAGATATATCACCATTCATAACAGGGCAGATAGAACATGCATTCTGGGGTCAAAACATGGAACTGATTCCCAGGTTTACCTGTTACTATCTGTGTGAACTAGCATAATTTACTTAAAATCTCTGGGCCTCAGTTTTCTTATTTGTAAAATGGGATTAATAATACTTATCTTATAGAATGTTGCAAAGATTAGCAATATTGTATTTTAAGAAATTATGGTAGTGGTCAATAAAAATAATCATCTAAAACAACACTAACATGTTCATTTTGGAAGAACACATGTCAATTTAGATATAACAAATCACAAACCATTAACTCATGTAACATGAGTTACATTGTTGAATATCACAGGCTTATGGGTACCTAATAAATAATATGAATAAAACATGGACCTTGACATCAAACTTCTTGATAAAGCATGTAGACTTTTTTTTTTAAAACATCTTTATTGGAGTATAACTGCTTTACAATGGTGTGTTAGTTTCTGCTTTATAACAAAGTGAATCAGCTATACATATACATATATCCCCATATCTCCTCCCTCTTGCTTCTCCCTCCCACCCTCCCTATCCCACTCCTCTAGGTGGTCACAAAGCACGGAGCTGATCTCCCTGTGCTATGCCGCTGCTTCCTACTAGCTATTTTAAAGCATGTAGACTTCTATAAGCTAATTTGTGAAAAGTTTTTTTCACATGAAAGGGTTCCTTTTTTCTTTTTTTACATTTTGTTTCTCTAGTGCACGTGCATGCAAAGGGGATGAAATATAGGGTTACCTTGGCCAAGGATGGAACTTAAAAAAAAAAATTGTTAATCCAATATAAGCAAAATCTGGACACGTTAATGATTATTTAGAAATAAAAGGAGGAATATATAATGCTTCCCCCACTCTAAATTCTCTATGTTAAAGTAGGGAGAGCATGGATTAATTAATATGAAAATGAGAAAGTGTCCACTGAGTTGACAAAAATGAAAAAACAACTATGATAATATCCAGAGTTGTGGAGGGTATAATAGGACATACACAATCCTATTTAGTAACTTCTGTGCACATCTACGTTTGAGATCCACTGGGGCTGACCAAAGGGAAAAAACAAAAGGTTTCTGGGCATTAAATCATTCTGCCATTAAGACAATGACTACATCCCTGGGTGAAAAGAAGATGGATGAAAAACTTCTAAAATTTTTCTGTGCATTTTTCTGTTGATTTTATTGTTAAGTGTCTAATCTTAATATTATTGAAGATTAAAAAGTAGTATAGTCAGTTTAGGAGTTAAGACCATTAAGTCAGCTATAATATATAAATGTGTGAAAAAAAGTCTCCAAAGCAAAACATCAAATTGTCCCTCCTTCTTTCTATGACCAATCCCTCTCCTGGACCTTAGAGTCTTCCTAGGCTCTACATAATAATCATACATAAATAAGAAACTATGTAACTCTCCAGATACTGCCTTGTCTCTCCTCTGTTCCCCAATCAAAATTCATCTACTAGTTGTCTCTATTCACTCTCTATTTTTTAAAATTTTTATTGGAGTATAGCTGCTTTACAATGTTGTGTTAGTTTCTACTGTATAGACAAGTGAATCAGCTGTACATACATATATATCCCCTCATTTTTGGATTTCATTTACATTTAGGTCACCCCAGAGAACTGAGTAGAGTTTCCTGTGCTACACAGTAGGTTCTCATTAGTTATTTTATACACAGTATCAATAGTGTATATGTTAATTCCAATCTCTCAATTCATCCTACCCCCTGTATTCCCCCTTGCTATCCATATGTTTGTTCTCTATGTCGATGTCTCTATTTCTGCTTTGTAAATAAGATCGTCTATACCAATTTTTTTATATTCACATATATGCGTTAATATACGATATTTGTTTTTCTTTTTCTCACTTACTTCACTCTGTATGACAGTCTCTAGGTCCATCCATGTCTCTACAAATGACCCAATTTCGTTCCTTTTTATGGCTGAGTAATATTCCATTGTATATATGTACCACATCTTCTTTATCCATTCCTCTGTTGATGGACATTTAGGTTGTTTCCATGTCCATAATTCAAAAAGACACATGCACCCCAATGTTCACTGCAGCACTATTTACAATATTCACTCTCAATTTTCTCAACTGTCACTTCTTGACAATGCCAACTGGGCTTTCACACTTATCACTCCTGAAGTGCTATTCAACAAAGTCATCAGTGATAGTCATGGCAATATATTTAATATACTTTTTCAGTCACTGTTTCTTCACCTCTCTAGTCTTTATTACTCCAACTTGGAACACTTTTTTCAGCTAGCTTTTCCTCCTCTCTTTCTCCACCTTCCATGCTGGCTTTCCTATTCAATCATTAAATGTTGGAAGTCCTCAAAACTCAGTCCAAGGGCTTCCCTGGTGGCACAGTGGTTGAGAGTCCGCCTGCCGATGCAGGGGATATGGGTTCGTGCCCTGGTCCGGGAAGATCCCACATGCTGTGGAGCGGCTAGGCCTGTGAGGCATGGCCACTGAGCCTGTGCGTCTGGAGCCTGTGCTCCGCAATGGAAGAGGCCACAGCAGTGAGAGGCCCGCATACCGCAAAAAAAAAAAAAAAAAAAAAGCCCTCAGTCCAAGATTCTCTTCATGTGGCTCTCTATATGTACTCCTTGGGCAATCTCATCAACTTCCATAGCTCCAATCACCTTCTATACACATAACACTCCCACACAACGTAACACTCCCACACAAATATATTTCCAGTCCAATTCTCTCCCCTGGGTTTCAGACTCTTCCATAAGATTGCTTACTTAAAGACAGACATTGCCCTATATTCCATATCTGAGTCATTGGTTTGGCAGACATTTAATTCCATAAACCAAAATCCCAGTCATCATCCTTGATAACTCCTTCTTCCTCACCTCCTGTACTCAATCTTTCATCATTTTTTTGACCTATTTTCTTTCTAAATGTGCATCAAACATATTCACTATCAATCAGCATCCACATATTCCATTCTAAACTCTCTCCAAGCAGTCTGCATTGTAGGCACAGTAAACTTTTTGCAGGCCCCAAACCTTCAGCTAAAAACTTGTAACAGACTTCCTGTTGTTCTGAGAATAAAGAACAAAATCCTTAACATAATCCAGAAGTTAAATACATGGTTTGGTTTCCACCCAGCACTTCAGGCTCATATCATAATACTCTCTATGCCTTTCTGAGCACCTCCCACTCCAGCCCTCTCTCAGCTTTTCAAAAGGCCTTGGTTTTTTCAGCTGTAGGGCCTTGTACATGCTAGAATAACATCTGTCTCACTTCCAACCTACCCATCAACCATTTGCTCTTGCAGAACTGCTACTTTCCTTTAGAGCACTTTTTATTTTATAGTTACGTATTTGTTAGTGGGATTATTTAATACCTCTCTTTGTGAACAAGAAATTAAGAAACTTCTTTTGAGATCAGGAACGGTATCTGTTTCTTCTCACTATTGTTTGTGCACAGCCTAGGTAGTAACTCACAAATACTGGTTTACGATGGATTTCACTTTCCACTTTATATACTGTATTATTTTTTTACTGTGATGGTCACTTTTGTAACTAAAAATGAATACAGGACTTCCCTGGTGGCACAGTGGTTGAGAGTTTGCCTGCCAATGCAGGGGATGTGGGTTCGTGCCCTGGTCCGGGAAGATCCCACATGCCACGGAGCGGCTGGGCCCGTGAGCCATGGCCACTGAGCCTGTGCGTCCGGAGCCTGTGCTCTGCAACAGGAGAGGCCACGACAGTGAGAGGCCCGCATATCCCCTCAAAAAAAAAAAAAGAATACAAAAAGAAAACAGTATTAACAAGGAAAGATGTAAACAAAGAAGAACATGAGCTTTGGACTTGAGAAGAGCCTTCTTTAAGATAGTTATAGCTTCAAATTTATCATCTGTAAAATATTAAGTAAGTGACACCTATATAACAAGACAGTTGAAAATGCTAAATGAAATAATGTGTACAGATTTGAGGGCTTCACATAAAAAATGCTCAATAAATGTTAGTTCCTTTTCAGTTTTGAGAAGCTAAAAGGCAACATTATTTCTGTATAAGGAAAAAATGCTGGAATAATCTATTAGTTACTTGAGGGGGCAGATATGTCCAGGGTAGGGAATAAGTTTAGTGAGGTGATAAATGGAATGAAGTATTAATAGTGAGGTCCTCTGAGATGAATACTAAGACTGAGACTGCTCTTAAATTTTAAAAAATATATTAAAATGATGTTGTTGAGACTAAGAGAACATATGCTCCAAATTTTCAGCTACTAAATGCCAATCTGAAAGAAATATACCTAAAGTGGTATAAATAAGTCAGGAGTGGTCTGGTGATTTTCAATTAAATTGTATATGTGGAAAAGTTTCACACAATGTATAAAGGATGATGGGCTAGAACATTCATCTAAGAGCAGACAAAGACTTCAGACCTTTACTGAGAACATCAGTGCAATATATAGACTTAAAAACATCCAAATGACAGAAAACAAAAAGGCTGATGTTCACAACAAAACAAAAACCATCCTGCTCGTACATGAAACAGCTTTTTTCTGTACCTGGAAGACTTCATATGGTACTGTGTTGGCAAAACTGAGCTGCAAACACTCAGAATGTAAATCAGTTTAACCTTTCATGAAGCAAACTTAACAAGTATGTATGAAACACCTTTAGAAAAAGAAACATTTTGATTTTTTACAGTAGTTTATCCTAGCACATAACTAGGGATGTATATCCTAGGATATCACTTCAGATTTTATTGAATTGTTGTTTAAAATATTGAAAACTTAAGGGAAATATATTTTTCAATGTATTTTCTTTTTAAAATTTTATATATAACTTAAATTTAAGATACATTATTATTAAAGAAAAATGTGACAACTTAAAAAACTTCTTTTAAAACCTGTTTTAAATATAATGTGAACACATTATTGTGTGATTAATACTGTTCATATTTTTAAAGTAGCCACCATAATACCTAAATATGGACATATCTTAATTATTTACTGACTCATTTTCTTCTTCATTCAATCACCATTCATTCAAAAAGCATTTACTGTATATCCACAACAAACCATTGCTTAATGAGTATTACATTACAAGGGTGTTGGCACATAACAGAATACACTTCTCTGGAAACCACGTTCCTATCCACCATATTCAGTGTTGAGACAGTGTTAACTTAAACTTTGTAAAATTCTCTCTTTCTTTGACACTCTTTCTTCTGTGCTTCACGGTGACCTACTGGTCACAGTGTCTCCCTCTGGTAAAGGTCCAATGTAAAACTTTGGTTATCAGTTTTCTTAAAAACATTCTTAAGACAACCAATCTTTTTGATTTAATTTTTTCATTATATACAACACTCTTTAATCATTTATTAACAATCTATTTATTAATTAACAAGTGAGAGTGCTAGCTATTGTATATCAATTAAATTAACTTGGTCTTCAAAAGTAATGCTATTCCTTAGAATTTGGCATTAGGAATAACTTTTTTTCTTAAATATCTAAAGTGCTACTGACAGGAAAATATTTTGAGACTAAGTATAAACTGTTTTATGTGGTAGAGAAATTCTTATGGTTTTCCATAGGCCTGTGGCTGGGGCAGGGAACTGGGAATCACTAGTAGATATTTCTTTCTCATTGTCTAAGCCTGTTCAGGTTACTCAGTGTCTGTACTGCTACAGCATAGTCAAGAGCATAACTTCTTCCTCACCTCTGTGTTCCCTTCATTCTTATCTTCTCCCCAACAATTCCTTTTTTATTTATTTTATTTTTTTATTTTTTTGCAGTACATGGGCCTCTCACTGTTGTGGCCTCTCCCGTTGCGGAGCACAGGCTCTGGACGCGCAGGCTCAGTGGCCATGGCTCATGGGCCCAGCGACTCCGTGGCATGTGGGATCTTCTGGGACCAGGGCATGAACCCGTGTCCCCTGCATCGGCAGGCAGACTCTCAACCACTGCGCCACCAGGGAAGCCCAACAATTTCTTTTTCAAAAGGCTCCTAGTTGCCTCTTTTGAGATTTCTGCCTATCTTTGCTGAAAAAATTCCCTCTTAATCTGTGATGGAATAAAATGAAGAGTTTAGCATCAGCTAGATTTAAAAAGCAAAAGAAGACACAAAATTCAAAATGTGATAGAATAACAAATATCTCTACCTACACACATATACACATCTTTTTTTAATTCTTTTCTGCAAAAGATGTTAGTATATGTGAATGAATGATTCCTTTTAAGCACCTCACACTAAAGAGAGTAAAAATGACATAATTATAATTTAGATTACTATTTTATATAGAAGTATATTAATAAAAGTGATAGTAACTGAGACAAAATTTCACTATTGCAAAATGCACAGACAATAGATGATAATTTAATATTGAAGTGTCCACCTTATTTAGTACTTGATATTTCTCTAAATATTTACCTGGTTAGCCACCACTGCATATAAAGACATGGAAATAGAAAAGCAGTGGGAAGAGCTAAGGAAGAGATGATCCAAGTGAGAGAAGCACCATAGGAATCATTAGGAAAAGCAGGAAGGAAAGAAAGGAAGTGAAATCTAGTTGGAATTTTAAAGACATGGGTATGTAAGGTATGAAATATAACATATTCTACTAAATTAGGAGTGGGTTAAAAAAGAATTGAGATCGAATTAAGGAACAGGGGATATAAAGAAGTAATAAAGATGTAAAGAAATTCAAATTCAACATCCTCAATCTCTAATGCATTATGATACTCCCAGCATACAAAGAAGAATATAGCAGTATCCTGGCCTTCAAAAGGAGCTTACAATTTTATTGGGAAATAATTCCACTTAATGAACGATCTGTGTACTAGACACATAATCAAGTATTGAAGAATAATGCAACGCAAATGAGAATATAATGAAGAACTAGATATCATAACAATGCGTGCTGAAAGGCACTAACATTTCTCAGTCAACAGTTGTGAAGTAGAGCCCAGGAATGGGCAATTTTAACAGACACTCAAGTTAATGTTGACACAGCTTGTCCAACACCAGAATTTGAGAAATAAAAATGTCAAAACTGCTATGAATGATGAAAAGAGGAGAGAACTAGGTTATTTACACTGACATCTGTGGAGAACAATCTATAGCAAAGTAAAAGCTATAAGGTTTGAGAATGTATTTTTCCAAGGCCAGAAATTACAATCTTCATGTGTTTTTAAAACTCTTCTATTATATCTCTAATCATCTTTCAAAAACTTCTAATCTTTCAAATGTTAATCTCAGGAATATCAGCACTATTAAATTTAAATGGTGCTTATAAACATACTATGGAAAGTGTTTATTTTATCTTTTATTTTTCTGAATAAAACATTACAGTAAGTTAATGAGGGAAAGAATCACTTTTGCTGAAAGTTGATGAACAGAGCCTCATTTCTCAGTCATTTATTTGTGGTCTTGCCTGGAAGTGACAGTCTTAACAATTAAGATCTCATTCCATCCCTGCATCTCTATTATTTCACTACTGTTGTATATCCACACCATGGTTTGATTCCACAAAGAAACCTAGAGCTTTAACACCTCACTTACACCAATGGACAGATAATTCAAAATGAAAATAAATAAGGAAACAGAAGTTTTAAAGGACACAACAGACCAGATAAATTTAATTGATATTTATAGGATGGTCCAGCCAAAAACAGCAGATTACAATTTCTTCTTAAGGGCACATGGAACATTCTCCAGGATAGATCACATCTTGGGTCACAAATCAAGCCTCAGTAAATTTAAGAAAATTGAAGTCATATAAAGCATCTTTTCTGACCACAACGCTATGAGATTAAAAATGAATTACAGGGAAAAAAAACATAAAAACACACACATACTAAAAAACCAAGAGATCACTGAAGAAATCAAAGAGGAAATCAAAAAATACCTAGAGACAAATGACAATGAAAACACGATGATCGAAAACCTATGGGATGCAGCAAAAGCAGTGCTAACAGGGAAGTTTATAGTTAGACAAGCCTACCGCAAGAAACAAGAAAAATCTCAAATAAACAATCTAACCTCACACAACAAGGAACCAGAGAAAGAAGAACAAACAAAACCCGAAGTTAGCAGAAGGAAAGAAATCATGACGATCAGAGCAGAAATGAAATAGAAACAAAGAAAACAATAGCAAAGATCAATAAAACTAAAAGCTGGCTTTTTGAGAAGATAAACAAAATTGATAAACCATTAGCCAGACTCACCAAGAAAAAGAGGGAGAGGACACAAAACAATAATATTAGAATTGAAAAAGGAAAAGTTACAACAGACACAGCAGAAATACAAAGAATACTAAGAGACTACTACAAGCAACTCAATGCCAATAAAATAGACAACATGGAAGAAGTGGACAAATTCTTAGAAAGGTATAACATTCCAAGACTGAACAAGGAAGAAATAGAAAATATGAACAGACCAATAACAAGCAATGAACTTGAAACTGTGATTAAAAATCTTCCAACATGGGCTTCCCTGGTGGCACACTAGTGGAGAGTCTGCCTGCCAATGTAGGGGAAAGGGGTTCGTGCCCCGGTCTGGGAAGATACCACATTCAGCAGAGCGGCTGGGCCCATGAGCTGTGGCCACTAAGCCTGTGTGTCCGGAACCTGTGCTCCGCAATGGGAGAGGCCACAACAGTGAGAGACCCGCATACCGCAAAAAAAAAAAAAAAAAAAAAAAAAAATCTTCCCACAAACAAAAGTCCAGAACCAGATGACTTCACAGGTGAACTCTATCAAACATTTAGAGAAGACCTAACACCCATCCTTCTCAAACTCTTCCAAAAAATTGCAGAGGAAGGAACACTCCCAAACTCACTGTATGAGGCCACCATCACCCTGATACCAAAACCAGATAAAGATACTACAAAAAAAGAAAATTAAAGACAAATATTACTGATGAATATAGATGCAAAAATCCTCAACAAAATACTAGCAAACAGAATCCAACAACACATTAAAAGATCATACACCATGACCAAGTGGGATTTATCCCAGGGATGCAAGGATTCTTCAACATATGCAAATCAACCACCAAAAGTGGACCTGCCCACCAGACAGACAAGATTCAGCCTCATCCACCAGAACATAGGCACTAGTTGCCTCCACCAGGAAGCCTACACAACCCACTGAAACAACTTTAGCCACTGGGGACAGACACCAAAAACAACGGGAACTACGAAGCTGCAGCCCGCAAAAAGGAGACCCAAAACATAGTAAGATAAGCAAAATAAGAAGACACAAAAACACACAGCAGATGAAGGAGCAAGGTAAAAACCCACCATACCTAACAAATGAAGAGGAAATAGGCAGTCTACCTGAAAAAGAGTTCAGAAAAATGATAGTAAAGATGATCCAAAATCTAAGAAATAGAATAGAGAAAATGCAAAAAACATTTAACAAGGACCTAGAACTAAAGAGGAAATAAGCAATGATGAGCAACACAATAAATGAAATTAAAAATACTCTAGATGGGATCAATAGCAGAATAACTGAGGCAGAAGAACGGATAAGTGACGTGGAAGATAAAGTAGTGGAAAAAACTACTGCAGAGCAGAATAAAGAAAAAAGAATGAAAAGAACTGAGGACAGTCTCAGAGACTTCTGGGACATTAAACGCACCAACATTCGAATTATAGGGGTCCCAGAAGAAGAAGAGAAAAAGAAAGGGACTGAGAAAATATTTGAAGAGATTATAGTTGAAAACTTCCCTAATATGGGAAAGGAAATAGTTAATCAAGTCCAAGAAGCACAGAGAGTCCCATACAGGATAAATCCAAGGAGAAACACGCCAAGACACATATAAATCAAGCTATCAAAAATTAAATACAGGGCTTCCTTGGTGGTGCAGTGGTTGGGAGTCCACCTGCCGATTCAGGGGACGCAATTTCGTGCCTCGGTCCTGGAAGATCCCACATGCCGCGGAACGGCTGGGCCCATAAGCCATGGCCGCTGAGCCTGTGCATCTGGAGCCCGTGCTCCGCAGCTGGAGAGGCCACAACAATGAGAGGCCCACGTACCACAAAATAAATAAATAAATAAATAAATAAATACAAAGAAGACATATTAAAGCAGCAAGGGAAAAACAACAAATAACACACAAGGGAATCCCCATAAGGTTAACAGCTGATCTTTCAGCAGAAACTCTGCAAGCCAGAAGGGAGTGGTAGGATATATTTAAAGAGATGAAGGAGAAAAACGTACAACCAAGATTACTCTACCCAGCAAGGATCTCATTCAGATTTGATGGAGAAATTAAAACGTTTACAGACAAGCAAAAGCTGAGAGAGTTCAGCACCACCAAACCAGCTTTACAACAAATGCTAAAGGAACTTCTCTAGGCAAGAAACACAACAGAAGGAAAAGAACTACAATAACGAACCCAAAACAATTAAGAAAATGGGAAAAGGAACATACATATCGAAAACCTTAAATGTAAATGGATTAAATGCTCCCACCAAAAGACACAGACTGGCTGAATGGATACAAAAACAAGACCCATCTATATGCTGTCTACAAGAGACCCACTTCAGACCTAGGGACACATAAAGAGTGAAAGTGAGGGGATGGAAAAAGATATTCCATGCAGATGGAAATCCACAGAAAGCTGGAGTAGAAATTCTCATATCAGACAAAATAGACTTTAAAATAAAGACTATCAGAAGAGACAAGGAAGGACACTACATAATGATCAAGGGATTGATATATGAAGAAGATATAACAATTGTAAACATTTAGGCACCCAACATAGGAGCACCTCAACACGTAAGGCAAATACTAACAGCCATAAAAAGGGAAATCGACAGTAACACAGTCATATTAGGGGACTTTAACACCCCATTTTCACCAATGGACAGATCATCCAAAATGAAAATAAATAAGGAAACATAAGCTTTAAATGATACATTAAACAAGATGGACTTACTTGATATTTATAAGACATTCCATCCAAAAACAACAGAATACACATTTTTCTCAAGTGCTCATGGAACATTCTCCAGGATAGATCATATCTTGGGTCACAAATCAAGCCTTGGTAAATTTAAGAAAATTGAAATCATATCAAGTATCTTTTCTGAACCACAACACTATGAGACTAGATATCAATTACAGGAAAATATCTGTAAAAAATACAAACACATGGAGGCTAAACAATACAGAACTTAATAATGAAGTGATCACTGAAGAAATCAAAGAGGAAATTAAAAAATACCTAGAAACAAATGACAATGGAGACACGACGACCCAAAACCTATGGGATGCAGCAAAAGCAGTTCTAAGAGGGAATTTATAGCAATCCAATTCTACCTTAAGAAACAGGAAACATCTCAAATAAACAACCTAACATTGCACCTAAAGCAATTAGAGAAAGAAGAACAAAAAACCCCAAAGTTAGCAGAAGGAAAGAAATCATAAAGATCAGATCAGAAATAAATGAAAAAGAAATGAAGGAAACAATAGCAAAGATCAATAAAACTAAAAGCTGGTTCTTTGAGAAGATAAACAAAATTGATAAACCATTAGCCAGACTCATCAAGAAAAAATGGGAGAAGACTCAAATCAATAGAATTAGAAATGAAAAAGGAAAAGTAACAACTGACACTGCAGAAATACAAAGGATCATGAGAGATTACTACAAGCAACTCTATGCCAATAAAATGGACAACCTGGAAGAAATGGACAAATTCTTACAAAAGCACAACCTGCCAAGACTGAACCAGGAAGAAATAGAAAATATGAACAGACCAATTACAAGTACTGAAATTGAAACTGTGATTAAAAATCTTCCAACAAACAAAAGCCCAGGACCACATGGCTTCACAGGCGAATTGTATCAAACATTTAGAGAAGAGCTAACACCTATCCTTCTCAAACTCTTCCAAAATATAGCAGAGGGAGGAACACTTCCAAACTCATTCTATAAAGCCACCATCACCCTGACACCAAAACCAGACAAAGATACCACAAAGAAAGAAAACTACAGACCAATATCACTGATGAACATAGATGCAAACAACCTCAACAAAATACTAGCAAACAGAATCCAACAGCACATTAAAAGGATCATACACCATGATCAAGTGGGGTTTTTCCCAGGAATGCAAGGATTCTTCAATATATGCAAATCAATCAACGTGATACGCCATATTAACAAATTGAAGGAGAAAAACCATTGATCATCTCAATAGATGCAGAAAAAGCTTCTATAAAATTCAACACCCATTTATGATAAAAATCCTCCAGAAAGTAGGTATAGAGGGAACTTACCACAACATAATAAAGGACATATATGACAAGTCCACAGCCAACACTGTTCTCAATGGTGAGAAACTGAAACCATTTCCACCAAGATCAGGAACAAGACAAGGTTGCCCACTCTCACCACTATTATTCAACATAGTTTTGGAAGTTTAAGCCACAGCAATCAGAGAAGAAAAAGAAATAAAAGGAATCCAAACTGGAAAAGAAGAAGTAAAACTGTCACTGTTTGCAGATGACATGATAATATATATAAAGAATCCTAAAGATGCTATCAGAAAACTACTACAGCTAATCAATAAATCTGCTAAAGTAGCAGGATACAAAAGTAATGTACAGAAATCTCTTGCATTCCTATATACTAATGATGAAAAATCTGAAAGAGAAATTAAGGAAACACTCCCATTTACCACTGCAACAAAAAGGATAAAATACCTTGGAATAAATCTACCTAAGAACACAAAAGACCTGTATGCAGAAAACTATAAGACACTGATGAAAGAAATTATAGATGATACAAACAGATGGAGAGATTATACCATGTTCTTCGATTGGAAGAATCAACATTGTGAAAATGACTATACTACCCAAAGCAACTTACAGATTCAATGCAATCCCTATCAAACTACCACTGGCATTTTTCACAGAACTAGAACAAAACATTTCACAATTTGTATGGAAACACAGAAGACCCCGAACAGCCAAGGCAATCTTGAGAAAGAAAAACGGAGCTGGAAGAATCAGGATCCCTGACTTCAGACTATACTACAAAGCTACAGTAATCAAGACGGTATGGTACTGGCAAAAAAAAAAAAAAGAAATATAGATCAATGGAAATATACATCAGTGGAAAAGGATAGAAAGCCCAGAGATAAACCCATGCACATATGGTCACCTTATCCTTGATAAAGGAGGCAACAATAGATAATGTAGAAAAGACAGCCTCTTCAGTAACTGGTGCTGGGAAAACTGGACAGCTGCATGTAAAAGAATGAAATTAGAACACTCCCTAACACCATACACAAAAATAAACTCAAAATGGAGTAAAGACCTAAATTTAAGGCCAGACACTATAAAACTTAGACGAAAACACAGGCAGAACACTCTATGACATAAATCACAGCAAGATCCTTTTTGACCCACCTCCTAGTGAAATGGAAATAAAAACAAAAATAAACAAATGAGACCTAATGAAACTTAAAAGCTTTTGCACAGCAAGGACAACCATAAACAAGACGAAAAGACAACGTTCAGAATGTGAGAAAGTATTTGCAAATGAAACAACTGACAATGGATTAATGTCCAAAATATACAAGCAGCTCATTCAGCTCAATATCAAAAAAAAACAAACAACCCAATCCAAATATGGGCAGAAGACCTGAATAGACATTTCTCCAAAGAAGATATACAGATTGCCAACAAGCACATGAAAGGATGCTCAACATCACTAATCATTAGAGAAATGCAAATCAAAGCTACAATGAGGTGTCACCTCACACCAGTCACAATGGCCATCATCAAAAAATCTACAAACAATAAATGCTGGAGATGGTGTGGAGGAAAAGGAACCCTCTTGCACTGGTGGTGGGAATGTAAATTGATACAGCCACTATGGAGATCAGTATGGAGGTTCCTTAAAAAACAAAAAAATAGATCTACCATACAACCCAGCAATCCCACCACTGGGCATATACCCTGAGAAAAACATAATTCAAAAAGAATCATGTATCACAATGTTCATTGCAGCACTATTTACAATAGCCAGGACATGGAAGGAACCTAACTGTTCATCAACAGATGAATGGATAAAGAAGATGTGGCACATATATACAATGGAATATTACTCAGTCATAGTAAGAAACGAAATTGAGTTATTTGTAGTGAGGTGGATGGACCTAGAGTCTGTCATGCAGAGTGAGGTAAGTCAGGAGAAAAACAATTACTGTATGCTAACACATATCTATGGAATAAAAAAAAAGGTTCTGAAGAACCTAGGGCAGGATAGGAATAAAGACACAGACGTAGAAAATGGACTTAAGGACACAGGGAGGCAGAAGGGTAAGTGGGACAAAGTGAGAGAGTGGCATGGACATATATACACTCCCAAATGTAAAATAGATAGCTAGTGGGAAGCAGCCACATAGCACAGGGAGATCAGCTCAGTGCTTTGTGACCATCTAGAGGGGTGGGATAGGGAGGGTGGGAGGGAGACGCAAGAGGGAGGGGATATGGGGATATATGTATACATATAGCTGATTCGCTTTGTTATACAGCAGAAACTAATACAACATTGTAAAGCAATTATACTCCAATAAAGATGATAAAAAAATAGTTAATTTTAAAAAAAGAACACTGAAAGCCTAACATGAAAGATTTCAAATCTAAGGCTAATTGTGTGCTCTGAGGATTATGGCTAGATGTTGATCACCACTCTCACTACTACTCTACTTCTCAAGCCTTTTCCACCTTAAAGTGCTAAAATGTGAGTGAATGGATTCTACACTGATACAATGTGAATGCTACATATATTCTATATAGTATTCCAACAGAGTGAATTGGTATTGTATTTAGACATTTTAAAATATTACCATAAGTAATGATGACAAATAGATTAAATTCATTAATCGTTGATTGGTTAATAATTACACTTAACACCTGCAGATTTTAATGGAGATTTGAAGGTTCTTTTATTATAACACAAAGATTTTATAGCTGCTTTAATTCTTTTAGCCATAGGAAGGTTATTAAAAATGTTTAAAAATTCCACTAGTGATTATTGATACCATTTATCGGTAAGGAATTTTGTATAGCAGAGTTTCTGTATACTTCTTATATGTGACCTGCTTCAGAAACATGAGGGGTAATTACCAAAAATTCAGATTGGGGGCTTCCCTGGTGGCGCAGTGGTTGAGAGTCCGCCTGCCGATGCAAGGGACACGGGTTCGTGCCCGGTCCGCGAAGATCCTACATGCCGCGGAGTGGCTGGGCCCATGAGCCATGGCTGCTGAGCCTGCGTGTCCGGAGCCTGTGCTCCACAACAGTAGAGGCCACAACAGTGAGAGGCCCGCATACAGAAAAAAAAAAAAATTCAGATTGGGGGCTTGACACCAGGTCTACTAACTCAGCATCTCTGGACTGAGGCCAGTATCTGCTTTATAAGAAACTCATTAGGTTGGTCTTTGGACAGAGGAGTGTGAGAACCCATGATGCAATGTATGGGTGGGCACATGCAGAGGATGCAAGAGTGAATGGTGTGATCCTGCCCACCGGAGTCTTTTGAATATTTCTGTGTCTTGACAAAATTAGGCATAATAATTACTCTTAGTAAAAGGAGTTGACATTTCTTCAGCATCAATGTAATCATTATATCATCATTTTCAAATTGTTCTAGATTTCTCCTATGAACTACTGGCCTAAAGGAATTTCAAAACTTAATCCCAGGATGCAACACTGTGTACCAATCTCTCTGAGGTCTGAGACTCTTCTAATTATGCATTAGACATGTTAACATCTTTTTCTTCACACATTTTTAATATTTTTAAACACCAATTTTCTAAAGGCAATGTTAATCCAATCTATTATGTTCAGATCAATAGCAAATGCTTTAAAATCTTCTAATTATTTCAACCTTATTTTCATTTTCCAAAGTAAAATAATATTTTTTCCAAGTCTGTAACTATAAAGAGACAATGTTACTACATTTCAGTCAGAGACAGAAACAGGAATGTTTAGTAAGAGTTTAAGGAAAAGAAGATATTTTGCTTGGGTGAGTTACAGACCCTTAAGAGACTGGATGGGAGTCCATCTTCTCTAAAGAACATCTGCTTGTATGAAATTATTGAGTAATGAGAAAAGACTAGAGTTAAATAAGGCAGAAAAAGGAGCATATGCAACATGGGCCATCATGTTCAGGAAGACAGTCAGAAGTCCACGCTGTGTTGTGAGAGCTGTGCCTCAGAGAGGCGATCGGCTAACAGTAACAACACCTTCATAGGTCAGAAGACTGATTAGAGGTAAGGTGAGTTTATTTCAGAGAAGAACACCGCTTGGCATAGAGTAGGCATGAAAGAAACATCTGCTGAATGAATGAACAGACAAATGAAAGCTGAAGCCCCACTCAGTTTCTGGGTGCAGGGCAGCTGGCTTCCACTGGCACACTGATAAGGGCAATGTGGACTGCAAGGTCTCCTCACTATTCTCTGGGGTGTTAGGGGCCAGAAAAGGAAGCTGTAAAACTGTGCAAAGGAGAATGTTAAGATTTGGCAGAAATGTGTCCAAAATGATCTTTGGACTTTGGATAAAAGATGCAGAGGTAAATGGGGTAGAGAGATTGGGTGAACAGGATCAAAGTTGAATCGCTAGGTGCTAGGATAAGGCTGTAGTAGAGGAGTCAACAAACAGGTGTTGATGATCCTCAAGGACAGGACATCTGTGGCTGTGTGACTATAGCTGGTTATTTCTAATATAAATCCCTGTGAGCAAACCACGTCCATTTAAAGTCTATGGGACTTTACTCTTCTTCTTCCCTCACTCCTCCCCTTCCTCCCCTTCTCTCCTTCCCTTCCTTCTTTCTTCTTTGCATTAACCCTCCTTCTCTAGTCTCCTCTCTTCCTTTAACATGAGTTTAAACTTCTTGAGCAATTTTGAATCCTATGCTAGGTGATGAAGAATCAGAAATGAGTAAGACACAGCCCTTTGCCATACTCTAAGACACATTTTTTGTCAGTATCAGAGCATGAGTGGGGGACAAGGGAGAGGTGAGAGGGACCTATGTCCTGACACCACAACTGGCTCACTTCTCTAAGTGTGGATGTGATTCCCCCACTATCCCCAATGCCCCAATGTCTTAGTGATGGTGGGAACTATAGCAGAAACAGGACCAGTGTCACTGCTTATGGGATTGTGCAGATTATCCAACCAGTGGAGTATCCTAGCATGGGGGTACCCACAAGAATCACATGCTTTTCTGGTCCACTAGCTCATTCTACCTGTCAAGCTTTGCTCCTATGGTGTCATCTCTCCAGAAGGATGTGACTTCACAAACAAGTTTACCCAAAGAAGATGGCTTTCTCTATTCACATGAAGGTGTCACTGTGCTAGAGGCAGCCCTGGGCGGCCTGAACCACCAGAACCTTAAAGAAACATGAGCTCCCCTGAAATCACAAATGCAAGAGGCTCATTTGTATAAGAGATGGACAATGTACTTGCTTCCATGGAGCTCACATTCTAATCATGTGAGACATGTACTTACTACCATGAAGAAAGTAGAGTAACAGAATAGAACTGACTGGTGCTGGGGTGCTATTTGAGATGTTCCCATATAGTTTCTAAGCTGTAGATAATGAAAAGCAGTGAACAAAGCAAAAATGTAAAGAAGCAGCATTCCATGCAGAGGAAAATCCTACAGTATGAACTACTCAAATTACGGAATAAAAGTTTACTATTCTATTTACTGGGGCACAGTGATGAGTCACAAATTCATCAAGATAAATAGAAGAAGAAAGGTAACCTCAGATGGCTGTGCTTTGAAGGGACCTAACACTAGCACCTCAAACTTCCCCTTCATTCTCTGACTTTCCCCTAAAATCAGATCTCTTACAGTTATTTTCATGGATACCTAGATAAAGTATTAAACCTAAGGAATATTCTGGAGTATTCTGGGTAAAATCTCATATGTTGTGATACAATTACATTGCATATACATGACAAAAAGATAAGTAGATAAGGAGTTTTAGCCAGTAGACAATCAGGCAAGTACAGTAGTAGACAGTGGAGGAATTGACAGATGATGGAGAGCAGAAGCAGTCAAATCACTTTGCTTCTTTTTTTGTATTTGTTTTTGTTTTAAACATAACTGACAATTCTATCTCACATGAAAAATACCTTGGGTAACAATAAAAAGTACTAACATCATATTCTCCTATTTTGGAGGCCATCTGATAGATGTAGCCTAAAAATATCTACAAAACTGTAATTTTATTTTTATTTATAACAATTTTTTGCTAAGGCTTACTGAGAATGTTGATGACAAATAATAATTAGATACATTTCCCCCTGAATGTCATATCATTTCAGAAAAAAAGGTAATAAATTCAAAGATATTCCTATATCTAGGTATGTTATATACATATTCAGGGGAATGAATTATATAATGTGTGAATTCAGGAAACTATAGCAAATGAGGAATATGGCTCTGAGTGACACGATCATTGAAAATAATATTAGAAAGAAATTTGCTTAGCCAGTAGTCAACAGAAACTCTGATTTTCCAAAATCCATCCAACATATAAAGGTATTTATTGCCCAACTTCTATAGTATTCTTGGGATATTGTTTCAAGACCTGGTGATCATACACTGAGGCAAATGATATGCTTGTGAGTTGAGAAATGTAATATACACACAAATATATATTCATCTTTTCTTGGTAAACAAATAAGTTGGATATTAAATACATCACATTTATTATTTATTTAGCATAATTCTATATTTCCAGTACAACCTGACATTGCATCCCTCTCTTGTTTGAGATTTTATATACTTCAGTTATTGAATCAACTATGGGAAAAGCAAGTGTGTCTCTACCTTCACTATGAAAACTGGAACAGGAAAATACATAACACAAGACAGCTTCCATAGATTCTGTTATCACATACTGAATCTGAGCAGAACCCTGTGGGGTTCCTGGGCATGGAAGTCTTTCTGCATCTCCTGTTCCTTGTTTGTAGGGAACACACTCCAGCCTCCATGACCTTCCCTGAGTCCCAAAGGGCATACTCAAACAGTTGCTAATCAGGGAAGGGAGGGGATGCAGAGACAAAGGAGGAGCTGCCAAGAAACAATAGTGCAGCCTTGGGGCAGGGCCCTGGTTTGCCTCAAGGGATACACATACCAATATCTTTGAGCACTTTATAGAACTAAAACCCCCAACAAATGGAGTTAGCATTCTTCATTCCAAAGAAGACCACCTGAGGTCAGATTAAAGGAATCAGAGAAGCTCATCAAGAGATAACCTGAGACCAAATTAAAGGAGTACAGGTCCTGCACACACACGCTAATCTTATCAACAACCCCACCCATGAACCATTGCTATAAAACTCCTCACCAAATCCTCCCAGGTTGGGACACACATTTTTTCAGGGGCACGAGTCCTCTGTGTCTCCCTTTGCCTGGCAAAGCAATAAGGCTATTCTTTTCTACTTCACCCAAAATTCTGTCTCCGAGATTCAATTCAGCACTGGTGCACAGAGGCCAAGTTTTCGGCATCAAATTTGGTGCCCAATGTGGGGCTGACTTGGGGACAGTCAAGGGGGGTTCCCCTGGCTTGATTGGACACCCTGAGGTTTTCTCCATGCCAGCCTCTTTCCAGAGAGTGGAGGGTTGGAGAATTCCTTTAGAGGCCAGATAGGCTGGACCCTTGCCTAGAAAGGCTGAGCCCTGGTGCTACCCCATCCATCATCCCAGCAATTGGAACTCTGAGGCAGGAGTGGACAGCAGAAGAGGGACCACCCTAGCATTTGCCGAGGCCATCTTTGCCTTGAGGACATTCCTCTCTTCCTCCTGGCCTGGACTGTCGTGGATTTTCGGCATCAATATCTGGAAAGTCCTGGGGTAGGGTGGCTTTCAGCTTTGGCTAATCCAGTGGCTCAACAACAAAATGCAGTGTTTTTCATTAATATCACTTAGAGAATTTGAAATGAACAGTAAGCTATAGTTAAGGTTCAATAGCCATTTCCCCATAGTATCAATCTTTTTTCTTTTTTTTTTAACCTACTTAGGCCTCTGGTTTTGTATTTGAACATAGCAATATTGATTTCTTTTTTGACCTTTGAATTAATCAACCCAAAACAGTAGAAAAGATTTGAAATAGCAACTTAACAAATATTAAATGCCAATCAACTTTCTGGAATTTTAAAACATTTAAATATCAGACTTTAAATTAGAAGCACTTGTAACATTTTTTTCCTCCTTTTAGTTTTACTTTATTGTTCCCTTTCAAGTATTTTCTTTCTCAATATGTACCACTCCAACCTATTCCACATGCAGGGCTCATGTGCTCACATGGGGCAAAAATGATTTTTCACCCCATCTGCTTAATCTGCAATACTGCTGACAAACGTAGAGACAAACATAAATGCCTTCACAAGCACACATGCACTGAAATGATATAAAGTCACACTCAGAAGTCAGTGTTAAAAAAGACTTTGGGGAAATATACACTTGGGAAGAATAAACTCATTTATTAATAAAAATAAATTAATAAGAAACTATTATATAATTCTGTTTCAGTTAATACTAATATTAAGCTATTAACTTTTTATTGATCTCACCCCATTCATACCTTATTTGAGTTCACCTAGCACACCATCACACATTAGTGTCATTGTAACCACAACTGTTACTTCCATGTAATATTTAAGGGCTCCTGAGAAATACTTAAGGGTTTGCCCACTGGCTGGAATAAACTTCAAATTATTTAGCTCAATTAAAAATCCCTGTATATTTAAATCATACAATGTAATACCTGGCACTAAGTAGATATTTAGTAAATATTTATTCCCACTCTTCCTCTTTTTTTTCCACAATGTAGTGCCCCTTCCCTTCCTTCATTCCTCCCTCTTTTTTTAACCTCTCTCTTTTTAAAAAAAAAAAATTCCTTCAATAGCTAATGCCTTACAGCAATGCCCTACACTTTATTCCCTTCATCAGCAGTTTTCAACTG
The DNA here is from genome assembly GCF_025265405.1 of Mesoplodon densirostris. Classification (NCBI taxonomy): domain Eukaryota; kingdom Metazoa; phylum Chordata; class Mammalia; order Artiodactyla; family Ziphiidae; genus Mesoplodon; species Mesoplodon densirostris. The sequence continues at coordinate 86,150,216 of NC_082661.1, read as the reverse complement.
GGGATTTACATTAGAACCACTAACAGAGCTTTTAAAACATTTCAGCTCTGAAGATTCTGATTTCATTGATATGGAATGAGGGTTGCTCAATGGCATTTCTTAAAAATTCCCAGGAGATCATAATGGTTTCAGAAGAAAATAATTGTGACATGGTTATAGGACACCTAGAATAGAAAGACTCAGTAGGTGCCAGGGTGAACATTTCTATCCCAATCTCAGTAAGTAAGGAGTGAGGATAACTCTTTCCAGGAGAAATAATATGATTTTTGAGAGGGACAGGAGGGAAGGACACACTAACAGCTGAAAGAGGCAAGGGAAAAGGAGGAAAAGGAAGAAGAGTTTTTATATAAAGTGGAAAGGATATATAGAAACATGCAAAGTTTGGAATTGCCTAGCTAGGTAAACACATTGGAAAATAATGGGATAAGAGGCTAACAACATAAGCAGAGTCTGAACTTGGTGTGCCAACCTAAGTGGGTGAATCTTATCCTAAGAGATTTAACAGGAGGTTAATAAGATCAGATACACATTTTGGAAATATCATCCTGAGAAAATTATGGATGGATGAATTGAAGGGCATCTACAGTGACATCAGGAAGGCCAGTCAGGATGTTCCTGCAATAACCCAGGCAGAAAACAAAGGAATAGGGATGAAGGGAAGGACGAGACAAATAGTTGAAAAGGGGCAAAACACTGAGAGGAGCCAAATATATCTTCCAGGTCTAATGCTCGAGCAATTAGTACAATAGTATAGCCACACTTAAGTATGGACAATACAGCATGAGAACAAAGTTTGGAAAGAAGCTAATGACTTCCGTTTATACAAGTTGTGTTTAAATGCCTGAAGGATAACCAAGTGGAAAGATAGGTTTAGCAAGCAGTAGATTTTACTGATCTTGACCTCCAGAAAATTCTGAGCTTAAGATAAAACACAGGGGCCTCCCTGGTGGCGCAGTGGTTAAGAGTCCGCCTGCCGATGCAGGGGATACGGGTTCGTGCCCCGGTCTGGGAGGATCCCATATGCCGCGGAGCGGCTGGGCCCGTGAGCCATGGCCGCTGGGCCTGCGCATCCGGAGCCTGTGCTCCGCAACGGGAGAGGCCACAACAGTGAGAGGCCCACATACCGCAAAAAGAAAAAAAAAAAAAAAAAAAAAAAAAAAAGATAAAACACAGGAGTCATTTAGTAGGGTAAGGAATCTCTGTTTGTGGAGGAAATTTCTCAGGGAAAAATATTTAGATTGAAATGGAAAGAGAAGCAAAGTCAGAGACCAAGTCACTAACATTTAGTTACTTATACCCATAGACATGTGCTTCCCCTTCTTTGTCTCTGGAAAGTGGGTGTCTAGCCAGAGATTACTTCCCCATGCACTTAGGAGCAGCTGAGTAACTGGTTCTCATCCATGGAATATGAGAAGAAATTGTGTGTGTCATGTCCAATCAAGGAGTTCAAGAAGAGTGTATTCTTTTTTGTATTTTTTTTTTTTTTTTGCTGTACACGGGCCTCTCACTGCTGTGGCCTCTCCTGTTGCGGAGCACAGGCTCCGGACACACAGGCTCCGCGGCCATGGCTCGCGGGCCCAGCCGCTTCGCGGCATGTGGGATCTTCCAGGATCGGGGCACGAACCCGTGTCCCCTGCATCGGCAGGCGGACTCTCAACCACTGCGCCACCAGGGAAGCCCTCTTTTTTGTATTATTTTGAAGTAAAGTTGATGTATGGTATTATATGTTTCAGTTGTACTATATTGTTATTCACAATTTTTAAAGGTTATACTCCATTTATAGTTATTATAAAAGATTGGCTATATTCCCTATGTTGTACAATATATCCTTGTAGCTTATTTTATACATAATAATTTGTAGCCTTTAATCCCCTACCCCTATGTTGCCCCCTCTCCCTCTCCCCACTGGCACCTACTAGTTTGTTCTCTATATCTGTGAGTCCATTTCTTTTTTGTTATATTCACTAGTTTGTTGTATTTTTTAGATTCCACATATAAGTGATATCATACCGTATTTGTCTTTCTCTGCCTGACTTATTTCACTTAGCATAATTTTCCTTCCTCTGCCTTATTTCAAATAATGACAGGATCCTAAAGGACACAACCATACAAGGAAAGGTCCCTTGGTCTCTGAATAACCAGAGTGGAAAGACATCAGCTTTGCACTGTTACATGAGCAAGAAATAAATGTCTCTTGTTCTAAGCCACCAAAATAACCACAAAAAATACAATGATTCTTTGTATCATATTGCTCACCAGATCTAATCTCTCCACCCTATTTATACAAATCCTGTTCCTCCTTCAAAGCTCATTTCAATTTTTTCCTTGTATGAATTCTTTTAACCATGGTAACCATTAATGATGATCTCCTCTTCTGAAATCTTAGTGTGATTTTTGATCAGTCATTGGGCAAATGATGTTTTTGACATGTATTATAATTTTAATTGTCTTTTCATGTATTTTTGGTTTATCTTTCTCTCTGGGATAGACAATCAGGCTTGCATTTAATATATTTTTCATTTTTTGAAAAAATGAAGTATCTCTTTCTCCATTAAAAAAACAAATTCTAATCTAAACTCCAAAATAAAGAAGAAAATGGGGGAATTTTTGAATTTTAATGTTGATTGAACAATTACATAAAAGTTGTATGTTTGGCAAAGGAAGTAAGCCTGTCTGTGTTTCTGCTTTGAATAATAAGGATTATACTCTAGGAGAACAATAAACTATGGAACCAACTATATTTCCATGTTCTTTAATCAGCCATCTTCAGCCATCCTGAGCTAAATCCTTTATTTTTGAAATAAGCATAGAACCCATTAGATATGTTACCAGCTGTTGCACTCAGGTTTTGATTTTGTAAACACTGACTGAAACTAGTAGTAAATAATTTACATTGTTTTGTGTTATGTATATTTTTCTTAGGCTTACTGTCATTATACTTTCAGGCAAGTAGTTTCATTCTCTCATAAGATTATGATGAAATTTGATATATGAAACATTAACTTTATCTTTCAAAACCTAGCAAAAATATGCTTTGTGGTATAATGCAAAGT